>NC_089257.1:35954085-37197930 GCF_963930625.1 Muntiacus reevesi
TGGAACCAGGTCAGATGAACTTCTCCAGCCCCAGCAACCACATGGGAAAGGTTTATTGAGCAAAAATGAGTTAAACGCATCATACAAGTTGCCTTTCTCAGAGACTAAGCCTAGTCCTCTGAACACGGGGCTCCCTGGGTCCATTCTTGTAGAGCAAGGGACTGCAGCAGGAACCCCCCCCCCCCGCCCCAGTCCCCTCAGGTCCAGGAGATGTAAACAATTTTTGGCTCCACATGCAGAAGGTTCAGGACCCACCTTTACAATCACCCCTCCCCACAGAACATGGTCAAGCTTGTGATTCAAACTGCTCCTCAAAGCCTGTGAGCAGGCAGCCTATGGCTGCCCAATGCAGGGAGGCGGCAGTCAGGCCCATGAAGAGCGTGGACACGCTCTTCCATGCAACTGGGGCCCTGCTGGCTCACTGGCCATGGCCCATCCTTGAATCTCCATTTCCAACAGGGTGTTGGGAAGATTACATGAGATAATGTAGGAAGACTACTTAACACACAAGTAAGTGTCCAACTTGGAGATCCATGGACTTGGATGGGGGGAAAAAATCTTAATGTTCCTTCATCTCTTATAGAAATGCAACGTTTCCTTCATTTATGAATGTACCAGACTGCAGTAGTATTAGCAGACCCTGTTGGCAGTGACACTCATAGAAAACAAAGGTGTTTCCATATCACATGTATGGCAATTAGGGATATTTTGAAAAACAATTTATTCTCATCACTAAAGAATTATAGTAATCTTTATGCCTGCTGCTAGACCTTTTTATTTAACACAGTAACAAAAAATAATGTGTCACTATATGTGGAATCTGATTTAATACTTGTGTATCTATATTGTAATACCATTGGCTTCCTTTGAAATCCAATGTGTTTTGTATTATGCATTTAAAAACTCGGAATGAATAAGGTTTAGAGCCTTAACCAGAATACCAGGGGGACCCGTGGCACAGGAATGGTGGCTCAGAGTCACTCCATTGTTCCAGAGGGAGGCTGATGGGGCCATAGCATCCTTTGCAATGCCAGGTGAGCCTCTGCCAGAAGATGTGGGTGGCAGTGGGAGGGAGTGGCTGGGGCTGCTCAGGGCAATAATTAGCAGCAGCTCGGCAGACCTGCCCGTCCATGCAGGCTTGGCTCCCACCTACACAAGGGTTTTGGGAAGATGCTGGGCCGGTTTCTGGGCCCTGGTTAGACTTGATCAATTATTAACCTACAGCTCGAGGCAGCCCCTGCCACATGCTACAGGAGTCTGGGGTTCTTTCTACAAGCTGCTCAGCATCTCATCAGCCAAGCTCTGACCCACTAAGACAGTAGGACAGTGGTGGCTTCTGGGTGCAGATGATGGTGAAGGGAGCTGGTACAGCAGACTGGGCGGGGGCCTAGAGGCTGGAGTCCATGGGGTCTTGCTCTGGTCCTGTCACTTCCTTCTTATGTGATTCTGGGCAAGGCTCTGCCCTCGCTGGGTGCCTGATTCTTATCTGAGAACGGAGGGGTGCTCTCTGCTCCAGGATTCTAAAACTTCCCCAGGCAGGCTAAGTTGGAAGTTTGAGCCCTGAGGGAGCCAGTCTAATCTGCTCTGTTCTCTAGACCACAGTTCCTTTATCTTGTTAAGGCCCATTGTTACTGTTGTTCAGTCGCTAAGTTGGGTCTGACTCTGTGACCCTGTGGACTGTAGCACATCAGGTTCCTCTGTCCTCCACTATCTCTTGGAGTTTGCTCAAATTCATGAATCAGTGATGCTATCTAACCTATCTAACCCTGAACCATAAAAAAGGCTGAATGCCGAAGAACTGATGCTTCTGAATTGTGGTGCTGGAGAAGACTCTCTTGAGGGTTCCTTGGAATGCAAGGAGATCAAACCAGTCAATCCTAAAGGAAATCAGCTCTGAATAGTCATTGGAAAGACTGATGCTGAAGCTCCAATACTTTTAGGCCACCTGATTCAAAGAGCTGACTCACTGGAAAAGACCTGAGGCTGGGAAAGACTGAAGGCAAAAAGGGAAGAGGGCAGCAGAGGATGCGACAGCATCAGCAGCTCATGGACATGAATTTGAGCAAACTCCAGGAGATAGTGGTCCATATGCCTCTAAAAATCTGAGGACACCAATTGCCCTTCATCCAGAAAAATGTGAATATACTCTCACATGTAATTTTGTACCTAGTTTTAGGGGTTCATAGCCCCCCAAAGCCCACTCTTGGGCCTTAAGGTGAAGACAAGCCATTTCAGACTAGGCATGCTGATTTCGAGCTCACTGGTGAGCACTTCAGGCTTCTGTTTAATTTTTAACTCTGCCACTTAATGAGCTTCACCATCTCTGAATGTCACTGAGCCTCTATGAATCTCCATTTTCTCACCTATGAAGTGGAAAGTCAAGGAAAGTGCCTGGTCCACTGTGTGTGTGTGTGCACACATGCACGCGTGTGTGTGAATGTGCACACGCTCAGTCATGTCTGACTCTTTGCAACCCCTTGGACTGTAGCCCGAGAGTCTCCTCTGTCCTTGGGATTTTTCAGGAAAGAATATTGGAGTGGGTTGCTATTTCCTTCTCCAAGGGATCTTCCTGACCCAAGGACTGAGCTCACATCTACAGAAGGGGCTCAATAAGTAGCACCCCCATTTCACCCCTCTGCCCTGCCAAGGGAGGGAGGGGCAGCTGCTGCCCTGGAAACGTGGTCTCAGAGGCCCCCAAGCCTCCTGGGAGGATGGCTCAGCACTGACATGATAACTCCTGATAATCCCCATCGACCTGAACAACCCCGAAGAGTGGGCCACCCAGAGGGACACATTTAGGCACTGGAATGTACTCTGTGAGGCTCAGCAGCAGGTGTGTCTGCCCTGACATGTTGGGGAAGCCACTTATTACACTGCGGACACCTGACCCTGGGGAAGAGGCGAGAGTGCTGGGGGAGCAGGGCCTGGCTCAGACAGGGGCCCTTCCTCCTCCTGGACAACCCATGGTGCCCTGACCCTGGTCTGGATGGCAACCCAGGGGACAGGGGCACCAACCCGGACCTGCAGAAGCAGCAGCTCAAGCACTAACGAGGGCAGTGTCAAGAGAGGAAAGGAGACGCTTTGAGCGGGCTGCGGAAGCAGCTGGGGGCGGTGTTCAACAGAGGCTGGGTGAGGCTGGGGTGGGGGGAGCTTGGAGGGTATGTCCCAGTAGCAGCTCCCGTAGGTTGGGGACCACCTCCCACCGGCCCAGGCTCTGTGTGGCTTGTGTGGCAGCCTTTTCCTCATATCCAAAGTGAGTAAACTGATTTTTAAGGGGTTCAAGGAAACTGTGTAAAGTCACAGAGCTTATGTGTAGTCGAGTTGGGATTAATCCCAGGACCAGACCAACCTAAGACAATGCAACATACCTATAGGAAAATGTTTGTTGGGAGGCAGGGTGGCATGTGGGAACAGCACATGCTTTGTGGCGGGGGGGGGGGGGGGGGGGCGGGGGGGGTAGGGGGGGGCGGGGAGGGGTGTCTTGTAGACCTGGACTCAAATCTGTGTGACTTTGGACAAGTTACTCACCTTCTCTGAGGCTTCGATTTTCTATCTGTGAAATGGGAACCATGCCACCACTTCCCACTGAATCTCACTGAGTCTCCAAGCCTGCCTGGGGTACAGCACTTGATAGGGGACCAAAAAGGACCCCTCAGCTCTCTAATATCCCCGCCTGCCCTCACCCTCTGATCCCCAGCTTACCCAGCACGAGGAAAGACAGGACCCATTGTAGCACCGAGATGACTTGGAGTTGCTTCTCTACCTTGGACCTATTGAGCCAAGTGACAGAAAACAGGTCCTGGAGGGCGGAGAGGATGCTGGAGCCAGTGCCTGTGACAGACATAAGACAGATGTCAGCCTGTCCGCCCTTCCCCGCAGCTGCAGAGTACCCCACACCAGCCCACCTCCCCACAGACATCTTCCTAGTTATGAGAGGGGCACGGGCCAAAGAATCAGACTGATCTGGGCTTACATCCCGGCCCTGTCACACCACAGTTTTGTAATTCTGGGCTGCTTACATGCTGCACTTCCCTCTGCCCCAGTTTCTATATATACCCAATGGGAATGATGTCCCCCCCAACAAACAGTCATTTTGGAGACTGAATAGGGTATCCAAAGAGGTGACGGGGGAGGCATGCCATAGTTTCCAATTCTCATTCCTCACCTCTACCCCGGTCAAACCTCTATCTTTTCCTTTATCTGGATCTAGTACAAATATTTAACCTTTGCTATCTGGGTCTGTGAGGCCAGGGACAGAGGGCCAACATCCAGTTTGCAATGTTTTTTTTCCTCCAAGTGTACTTTGAGCACCCCCAATCCTTGACCCACCCCTACCCCCTTTATCTCCAGGACTAATACCCTCTCTGGGAGCTGAGCCCTCTTGCCCTACCCCAACACCATCAATACCACCTTCAGGGGAATTCACACTTTGAGCTTCACCTCAGTGCCCAAAGCCCAGGGCTCAGAGATGAACTGGGCAGGAACCTCTGCTTCCCTAGAGGACCCAGCGGCCACTGAGTTTTGGGCAGCCTGGGACACTGAGAGTTGCAATTATGTTTGCTACCAAACAAGGGCCAAGCCTATAAGTTCAGACAAGATGTACCCAGTTAATTGGTTCTATGGCTGTGCCCCCAGGGTGATGCCCTGGATTCCAGTGGCTAATGGACAGAGGGACGAGAAAGCCTGGTGACTACAGGAGAGGCAGCGCTCTGGAGGAGCATGGGCGAGGTTCCTGACACACCCTCTCTCCTTCTGGAAGCTGGGCCAGAGGACTGTGCCCCTTCAAACCCCACATGTGCTGAGTCCCAACTGCATGCTCTTCGCTCAACACATCTTCACTGACTGTGCTGGTCAAATTCCTTCATACGACCCACTCTGCAAGGCCCCTGACTGAGCCACAATCTTGTCCTGAGGGTCTCATGACCTTTCACCCTGGCCTACAGTAGAAGTGGGAGGGAGAAGGGTTTAGGGGTTTACACGCAAGCCTTTGAATTTCTTTAAAATCTGCAGAGCAACAGTGGGGTTTAGAAAGGGACATGGCACTCATCTGCTGAAAGTTAACAATCACTCTGACTTTTAGGAGGCACAGAGAACCAGCAGGACTCAAGGCAGACTCCTCAGTCCTGTTCCCCTCCCCTGGTCTCATGGAGCAGAGGGAGGGGGAAGCCAGGGGTATGGCAGAAGAGTAAGATCCCAGTGCAGACCCTGGTTCCACTTACTATGTAGGCATGACCTCAAGGGTGTACTGCCATATCCAAGACACGGCACATACTGGGTATTCAGGAGCAGCCATACCTGGGGTGGAGGTGGCGGTGTGTAAACTCACCAAAGCAAATGAAGAGGCTGGGCCACACAGGAACTCCAGAGGTCTGGCCATGACTCTTCTTCTGCCCTCAACATATAGACCCACCATCACAGCCCTTTACACCTCAACCCTTTCTCAGCACCCCATCCTGGAGCCTGAGAGCCCTCTGGGGTCCTCTGGTACAGCCCACCTAGACCTCTGGAGAGGCTGAGAAGAGGAGCAATGAGATGCCCAGGGCTACCCAGCCAGGGCTGGGACCTGGATTCAGGGCACAGCAGATGCCAAATACAAAGGGCTCTACCCATGGGACACAGCAAGTCCAAGGCTGGTCTGTGCTCAGAAGTGAGGAGAGGGTCCTGGATGAGTACAGGAGGGAGGGAAGTGAGGCCAAGCACAGGCCTGGATCCTCTGTCCAAGGGACCCCTAGCTGCTGGCTCTCCCTCCTAAGCTGTGTGGAATGAAGGCAAGCAGGGGTTATGGCAGGTGAGTCCTTGCCCTTGGTCTGGAGCAGGCAAGGCACCTTGGCTGCAGAGAGGATAGAATGTTCTCCAGCACCTCGCTACTCAGAGTCCACCTTGGGAGCTGTTTAGAAATGCAGGGCCCCAGCGTGGATTTACTGAACTGAGATCTGCTTAGTCCAAAGTCTCAGGTAGGGTAAGTTTGGGGTAGGGAGTGTGCAAGGAGGAGCTGGGGGCCTCCACTTTCTACTGGGCTGGAAAAAAAGGGGGATGGAAGAAAGAGCATCAGACATAATCTCATTTGACCACTTCCTACTGTGAACAGGACCGTGACGAGTGCTTGAGGAAAGGACTCACTGTCTAGCCTCTGCTGTTGGGTCAGGGCCAACCAACTGGCTGTACTCACGACACAGAGCTCTCCTGCTTTGGGGTGGGGTGCACACAGTAAGTCCATGTTGGTTACATATCCCCCACTGAAACAACTGAGAAATTCTTCCTTGTTTCCGAATCCAAATCCATCTGCTATTGCAGGTCTCTTGCAATTAGATAAAGTCAGGGTGCAGAAAATGCAAAACATTTTGCTCAGTGGATTATCCACACAGAAAAGAGGCCTGAAAGGTTCCCATAGCCCCAGAGCCAGGCTTGTTCCAGCCTCCTCAATCTATCCTCCCTGCCCCATCCCAACTACTGCCCACAGCCCACTCTGCAACCAAGTAGGAAATGCAAAGTCCACTGAGGACGGGCTGATGTTCCTTGGGTGGCACAGCGTGGGGCTGCCTGGGGAGCGGGGAGGCCGGGAGGCCACCCTGTGTCCCTCAGGCCCAAGATCACTCGGCTGCCTCTTGGCCAGACCATCCCGACCTGGTTGATCATAGAGCCCAGTCCCAGGAGCTGGCCTGTCCATGATGCTGAACCATAGGCCCAGTGGAAGCCCCTGTGGATCTAAGGAGTATCCAGTCATTGCTCCCTTGCCTAGAAAGCTGCTGCCTGCCTTGTCCACCTGATGACCCCCTGACAATGAAATAAAGCAGCTTGTCCTTCAAAACCCAAATAGGTAAGCCTTCAGAGAGGTGGGCTTTCCTTCTCTGGGATTACTGACTCTAAGGCCCACGCAAGTGTGGAACTGTCTGGAGCCATCTCACCAGCCCCCACCCATCTTGGAGAGAACCTGTCAGCAGATGAAGGTGGGAGAGGCCAGTAAAAGAGAGAAATAAGAGAGGAAGGCAGTCTTCCTTTTAGGTTCCCACAGCCCCTCACCTTGTACCAACTGCTGATTACAAGTCCACTCTCATCACATTAGAAGCTGCCCAAGGGCCTGAGTCTGATCCAGCCTGTGGCCTCTCAGAGTCTGGCCCAGAGTCAACACTCAGCAAGGTTTGCCGAGCAAAACGAAGAGCAGATCTCTGCTCTGGCTATTCCTCAGGCCCCCATCCTCCACCTTGGCTCTCTCTGCAGGGCTGGGTGACAGGCAGCTTCAGAGCCTCCAAAGTACTTCCTCAGGAACTCTGGTTTCTCACCAGCCCTGTGAGTTTGGCATCATCATTGCCATTTTGATGGTGAGAAAGACTTGAGGAAGTGATATAGCCAAGGTCACTTGACCAGAGGGTGGCAAAGTTGGATTCAATTCAAGCCTAACTTCTAAGCCAGCATTCTGCTCCTGTGCTGGTCTCCCCAAGTTCCTTCTCTCTTCTCCCCAAAAGAAAGTGGGGGAAGGCTGGGAGGGGACAGGAGAAAACACATGGCTTATTTTCCTCCAGAGGGGAAGGTGAGGGGCAGGCATCTTGTGCAGTAAATTAGGTGGTGGCAGGCCTGGGGGTTCTGGTCCCGGTTGCATCACTGACTCCTGTGTCCTCTTGGCCAAGTTGCTTCACCTCTCTGGGCTTTGGTTTCCCCATATATAAAATGGTGGTGGGGAGGATGACTTCTATGATCTCTTTGACTGCTTGGAACCCAGTGCCCACCCTCCTGAAGACACCACCTAGATGCTCACCATCTTGCAACAGCCCTGGTACAGTTGCTTGGCAGATGGGAAGCAAGGCTTCAGCCAGGCATCCCCAGGTCCAGCCCTCACCACTCAGCTGTCAGCATCTCTTCTGCCTCAGTGGTGGCTGCTGTGGATGCCAATGCTGCAATCAGATGCCACCACTGCCACTACCTTCACACCCAGCCCAACTGTCCCACAGTCTAGGTGGTGCTGGCAGGGAGCCTCAACATTTGGCCAAATCTCAGCTCCAACCTGCTCCCTTGCTACCCCTCCCCAGCCTCTGCCGGCACACTGCACTCTGCACGCTCTCTCAGCACCAATCCATTGAAGCCAGTATCTGCTTCCTTGGCCATCCTCCTCAGGCAGCATCTCTTAAGTTCCAAGGTGGGTACTTGATTCATTCATGTGCTCAGAGCCCAGTCAGACTGATGAGAGAACGAGCTCATAGAGGTTGACTGCATGAATGAACAAACCTGTAAGTCCCAGAGGCAGCTGAAGGCCAGGATACTCAAGTTGCACCTGAGTTGCCAGACAGGAAGGCCTCCAGGCTTATCACTGAGGACCCCAGAGATGGAGTAATGGGTGGTGGAGTGAGCCTTTCTTTCCTTCTCTGAGCCTGAGTCCCCCCCTCACCTCGCCATAAGAACAGAACCCATTTCCTACAGATGTCTTTTTTTCATGAAGGAAGATGAGACGGCAATAGAGTAACTTGACTTGTTCTATGAAGAGAAGTTTTCAGTAACCAATCCAAATAGTGCTCCAGGGCACCACTGATTTCACCATTTATTTTACACAGCTCCTTTGTCCCTGGATTTGGGAGGGCAGAGGGAGTGCAGCTGTGAGAGAGAAGCCCAGAGAAGCTTTCTTACCTCCAGAGAAAAGCCCCCTGTCCCCATGTCTATATGGGGCTTCCCTGTCCCACAGCATTCTCTGGGAAGGTAGACAGGCAGGGAGGGGCAGCCTCATTTCACAGAGATGGAAACTGAGGCAAAGTGAGGCCAAAAGATGTTAAACCACTTGTTTTGAGGTCATGGTCTAGAGGAGTGAGGCAGGACTCAAGGCAGGTGTCCTAGCTTTGAGTCCCTCACCATTTCCATGATGCCAAGCTCCTGAGGGCTGGTCCTCACTACACCAGCCAGTCCACATCCCGATCTCAGGAATACACTCCGGGGAAGGGAGGGCTGCCTCTCTGCCTCAACCATGTCCCAAGTTTCATGGGGCCATTCTCCTGTAGATTGGCTATGCAAGGAATGTGAACCCCCACCCACATGCTCCCACAGATTGAGAAGCTGCTACAAGAGCTAAGCTGCAGCTACCCACAGCAGTAGAGCCAAACACCTCTGGTCGCTGGCCCAGGCCGGGTGTGGAACGCTTCTTTGCCCAACATCTGATAGCAAATTGACCAGGCCGCACCCAGGACTGACGAAACCAGGGTTTCCTCTCATACTGGCCTGAGAGGGCAGGGTCTGAGCCCTAGTCCCCATAATCTGAGAAAGGGCGTTGGGCCAGCCCTGCCCTTGCATGGCTCTGTGACCAGGGGCAAGTCACTTTGCTTCTCTCAGCTTTAGTTTATCTCTAAAGTGAGGATAAGGGGACTTCCCTGGAGGTCCAGTGGCTAAGAATCTGCCTTCCAATGCAAGGGCATAGGTCGGAGAACTGAGATTCTACCTGCCACAGGGCAACTAAGCCTGCATGCCACAATTAGAGAAAGTTCACACGCCACAGTGAACACCCAGGGCAGCCAAACAAAGCAAAATACATAAAGTGAGGATAAGAATACCTCTCAGGGTGGTTGGGAAGATTAAAAAAAAATGCATATAAGGTCCATTTGGCACCTGTTGTGTGACTGACACCTGTTGGGTGATTAGCTCTCTTCATGGCATCTACCACTGACCAGAGTGAGAGGGGATTGATGAGCAACCACAATGTTTCAAGACGTGTGTGACCACGAGGTTGTGTGTTAAGAGGAGAGGGAACAGAGTGGGGGCAGCAGCAGGGAAGGCTCCAACAAGGTGGCGAGGCCTCAGCAGGGCCCAGAAGACAAGATCTGGGAGGCAAAAAGGAGCAAAGTGGGCACTGGGGTGGGGGCACTGAGAACAGAGACTCAGAGGGAGTTACAGAGAGGCAGGCCAGAGGCCAGAATGTTCAACGACCCAGGAACCGGGGTTCACATTAACCCAAAACAGACAATGAGGACAGGGCTCAAGTGGCCAAAAGTGGCTTCCTGGAGGAGGTGGGTGGGGAGGGACGAGCACGGAGCATGTATGAGGTGCCCACTACTGTTATCAGCTCCTGGGGAAATAGCAGAGAATACAGCAGGTCGAGTCTCACTTGTTAGGGGGGCTGAGATTCTGCTGAGGGAGAGACAAAGCACCCTCACATAAATGTAGGATGTAATGTCGGGCAGTGATGAGAGCTATGAGGAAACAAAATTTGGGGCAATAAGCTAGAGGGAGAGACAAGACAATCCTCAGCCCCGAGGAGAGGGAGCCCTGAGCAAGGCTGACTTCCCTCCACATGGAGGTGGACATTCCCAGGTCAGGCCTCTGGGTGGCCCACACTGCCTCCCCTACTCTCCTTTGCTACTGGCATCCTGGGAAGGGGCTCACCAGCCTAGAGAAACTAAGGAAGACAGGAGGATGGCCGTCCGGAGAACCTGGCCTCCAACTTGCAGGAGTGTAGCCTTGGTGATTCACTTCCTATGCAAGCCTCAGTTTCCTCATCTGTACAGCGGGGCTAATATCCACCTCGCTAGATTCTTGTGAGAATTAAACAATAGACAGAAGCGTCATAAAAGTCAAGACCTATGTGAATGCGGGATAATTACCAAGTAAGCCTAGGTTTCCTCGCCTGACAAATGGGTATAATAACCCCTGTCCTGTCTTGGAGCAGAGGCGCTGGCGTCAGTACACTTAGGATTCAAACCCTGGCTCTATCATTTATGGTGAGACCCTGAAAGTTATTTCCCCATATAAGACTCAGCATCATCCTTTGCTGGGATGTAGCAGTTGTTGGGAGGAATCCAAACAACCTACGGAAAAGGGACAAACAGCATGTGGCATGTCTGTTAGAGAGCTAGAAAGGTGCCAGAGAGGTTGCAGAGATGTGGACAGCTGCTAGGGGCTACTGAGTTGGGACATCATCCTGCTCACACTCCCCAGCTTCAAGCATGCCACATGCGGGCCCAGCCAAACCGAAGTTCTGTCCTGGTCCAGCAGCCTCCAAGTGGACAGTAAGGAAGTTGCCCCAAGCTTCTGCAAAGGGCTGGGCACGAGTCAGCATCAAGGCTGAGAGATGGACATTCTGACTCCCGGGAGACCCCTTGAGGTCCAGGAAGCCAGGCCAAGTGCCATAAAAATGCCACATCTTCAAGGCCAGGGGCAAAAGTGCAAGATTCCAGAGGGAGGAGGAGAGAAGGGTGGAGACTGAACATTAACATTCATTCAGCAAGTACTTTCCAAGTAGCCTTTACAGGCCAGGCTAGGTGCTGCCCTAGGACAGGAACTGCCAGACCCTGCCTCTCCTCTGCTTCTTGGGCTTCTGTGGGGGGCAGAGCTCTGCCCTGGGGCTGCCCACCTCAGCTATGGCTGGGGGAGATAGGGCTGTGAACAATCAGGCATAGAGGGTAGGTCATGGCTGAGGAGCCCACGAGAGGTACCCAACTGGCCTGCAGGGTGCCCTCAGGGATACATCCAGTGAGAGGTAGAGGATGAGTAAGTTTGCCTGGCTGACAGAAGGGAGGCACAGGGCCGGGAACCCAGGTCCTGGAGTCCAGCAGACAGCACTAGCAAAGGACTGGAAGGGAGAACGTGCACAAGATTAAGGACTTCACTACAAGTAGTTCAAGCAGGCCATGTGAATGGGTGAGGCCAGTGCAGGGGGAGCCATGGAGGGCTGGAGATGCCAGGCCGAGGAGTCCCAAGAACACAGATGACTGACCAGGCTCCACCCTGACAGCAGGGGACACTGCTGTCCACTCCTCCCATGCCCTCCACCAACTTCAGTCGGTGTAAGGGCTCTGAGGCAACGCACCAGCGGTCCACCTGATCCCAATATGCTGGTGATTTCTTCTCTGGAAAGACTAATAATCTCCCCTTTAAGGGTAAGGTGTTTAATCAGGTAACCTTAAAGAAAATTAAGAGTCCTTAAATCAGAGCCCACTGGGACATCTGACCCAAATGGGAAGCCAACACACACTGCTGTGGTGGGTATGCCGGCTGGGAAGCTCCTGGCTGGCCCATCAGGACCTGCACGGACTCAGTGGATTCCTCAGTTGGTCCTCAGGGCCCCCCACAGAGCATCGTGGCAGGAAGCCAGGCAGCCTAAGTATCCACAGATACACAGGGACTTTGGGCCTCCTCCTCTTCTCCTCTCTTGTTTCCCAATGGCATTAATTAGGGGGGTTTGGGTTAGATTAGTTGAAATCTGAGGTCTTGACAACTTAGACTGACTAATGAATTTTTATCCACAGAAGATCCCCCTAAAGAGACTACAAGCCCTTCCATGGGCTGCTCCAGAGGCATGGATTTGCAAGTATTGGTTTTCATGCAGTAGGGTAGGGTCCTCGGAAATGAGGTCAAGGAAGTGGGGCTCTTAGAACGCCATGTTCCTGAGACTTTGAAACTGCAACTAGGACCCTGAAGGTGACTGCTGAGGACCCCAAAGCTCTGCTTTCATTACCCCCATCTTCTGACACATTAAAAGAATAGCTACTGAAGTGGGAGTGGTTGCCATGGCAACCCCACTTGCTTGCGGGTATGTCACCACCAAGGAGTCCTCAAAATAGGCCCTTATCACGGTACATGAGCAAGTGTGGGGAGCTAGGTTTTCTCGGGCATGTACCTGGGCCCCAAGCAGGACAGGAGCCCATTTTCACAAGCACAAGTTGAGGACATGAATGAGAAGGAGGCTGGCCCCTGGATCCCACAGCAGTCCGGGGCATGATCAGAATCACATTTCTGCAGCAGAGCTGGAATGAACCCAGGTGGGCTGCCTTATGCAGCCCTCCTTACTGTACAGATGAGGCTAAGGCCCTAAAAGGGAGGGTCATGCCCAAGGTCACATAGGAAGCAGATGCAGAGTGAGCCTTTTGGCCTCTAGATCTGCTCTAATAGTAAAATGAATTCACATTCCTTGCTTCTGTCAATTTGTCCAAAGGGTGTGTGGCTTCAGCTTCCTTGAGTCTGTACCATAACCTGGGCAGATATCGTCATCATGCATTTGCTCATTTTACAGATGAGGAGACTGAGACTCCTAGCCCCAACCCCTCGAAACTGCCAGCAGCAGCTCCACACCCAGGAGGTTCCAGAAGTGGTACAGGCCAAGAAACTGCCTGCAACCAGGCTCCTTTCCCAGCTCTCAAATCTCCACCAACAACCCCTGTAAAGGGCATAGGCAAGCCAGTCCCTGCCTGGATACAGCATTTTCTGTCTCCCTCATCTCTCAGCACACTGGGACCTGAACTCAGGTTAGTAGCCCAGAGCTCCTGCCGTCAGACTTTCCCTCCCACCCAAATCGCATGCCTCTATGCTGGTCCCTGTACCTGAAGGTTCCTGATGGCCTCAGTAACGCCGGTTCATCTTTCAGTATCCGGATTGACTGTCACCCCTTCCAGGAAGCCTTCCCTGACGCCAGGATGATTTAGCTGCCAAACCCTCACACCCTCACTTCCAGGCCTCCTCAGTTCCCCATGCTTCCTCCCCCGTCACTGTGTGGATCACTGTGCATTGTCATCCCCCTAGTCTCATTTCCTCAAAGGCAGGGACTGGGGATTGACACGTGTGTGGCAGAGTCTGACACACACAGGTGATCCACCAATAAACTGAAGCCGAGTCCCCACTGTAAGAAGCCTTCCTGGATGCCCCAAAGCAGTCTGCCACACATCACAGTGTTGGCGACTGTTGCATGTGTCACAAAAAATGAGTGACAAGGACTAACAGGCGAGTCACAAGTTAGTTTACAAAGCACTTTCCATCTGTGTTAACTTAAACCCTTGCATCCTTGACAGTCTGAGAGTTTCTGATCCTATTTTCCACTGAGTGGGAATGAGATCTTCAGAGGAGAAGAGACACACCCAGCCAGGTCCTTGAGGGGATCCAGGGCTGAAATCCTCAGTCTCTGGCTCCCAAGCCCTGGAAGCAACGAGGGGGATAGTGGTGAGCATCCCCTGCCCCCGGCAATCAGCCCTGGAGCCAGCTCCTCGAGACCACAGAGCCTCCAGAACAGGGAATAGCTGCAGGCCCAGCACTTAGCACAGGTGGGCACAGAGGAGGCCTGAGGAAGCACTGAGGACTCACACTGAAGTGAAAAAGCAGGGCTTCTTGCCAAGAGGAAGGAGCAGAGCTCGGGAGGGCTGAAGTCCCATTAATGATTCATTCATTCAACAAATATTTACTGAGCACCTACTACACTCCAGGCACTGTGCTCAATGCTGGGACAAACACTGAGGAAGATAGACAGAGTTCCTGTTCCCAAGGGGCTGACATTCTTCTGGGGCAGACCATCACCTAAACAGAAAAGTACATCTGAGAATTTAGCTGATGAGAAGGGCTATACAAAATACAACAGGACAGGAAAGTTCTCCAGATGGTATGGTCAGAAAAGGCCTCCGAGAGGAGACTGAATAGTTGAAAGACAATCATGCAGTGGCCTGGGCAGAAGACAGCCAGTGCAAAGGTCCTGAGGTAGGACTGAACTGATGGGACTCCTGGGGGAACAGGAAGACCCCAGCTGGTTCTGGAGCAGGACATGGAAGCAGAGGAGTGAGGGCTGCTCACGGGGGGTTCCATAGCCACAAGGAGGAGTTTGGAAGGTTTGGAATACAACGGAGGGCAACTGGCTGTTCCCCTGGCCTGAGTTCCAGGGTTCACGGTGCATCTACTCATCAAGGCAAGTTGGGACATCTTCTTGAAAACGCACGAGAAGGGGTGATCTGCCAGCCCCATCATGGTTCCGGAAAAACCTTCACTCAATCAGGAAATGAGCACCTGCAGTGGTCAGGGCCCTGCACTCGGCCTTTCACGGCTTCACCACACTTCTCTCTTAGTTTAAGGCAGCCAGTGACTGGGAGATGGATCTGGGTTCTAACCCTGGCTTTGATAATCCTGGTCTAGTCTCTTCTCTGCGGGGACCTCAGTGTTCCATCTGTAATGTGAGAGCTGCCCCTGACCCAGCACTGCCAGGGAGCTGTGATTTTTTTTTTTTTTTTTTTTTTTTGAGAGCTGTGATTTTATGAGTCAAGTACCTGCTGCAGAACTCAGGGATGGGAGGATGGGGGTGGAGCAGGATTTCCACACTGGCCACTGAGTCACCGAGTCTGCTAATAAAATACTACTCTTGGCCCTTCTTTCCCAGCCCAGAAGAGCCCTCAGTAGCACAGATAACCCCAACGTGGCATTTGTGCATTTGGGGAAGTGGTGTAGGGGAGCGGGGAAAGCTATATAGAATTGGGGGAAGGGGAATATGAAAATCAGGTTCTCATTCTATGATTTATAACTGAGTTAGGTGTCAACCCTCCAACAATCCAGCCTCTTAGTTTCACCTCCTACTAAGCTCCTGCTTGTACACTCCCAGTGATGGGGAGCTCCACTCCACCCACACCAAACCTGTTGCAGTGGCTGTCAGAAAGCATTCCTCCATTATATCAAATCTGCATCCCCCCGCCTCCCAAAATTCCAGCCCTGTTCCTGGCCTTGCTTTTGGGGGGGGTCACGCAGAACAAATCAGTTCAGAATTTTACTGAAGCTGCCACCGTTTCATGCTGGGTCCTGTGGTGAACCCTGGGTATTCAGGCAGGTATCAGAGGGCTCTGACCGGAAGGGCCTTAAAAACCAGGGGGAAAGGCAAGGATGCAAATATGAATAACTCTGCATCTTCTACCACTGGCACAGGTAAATCCTTCAGATATTAGAAAATACCAACAGAGACTCCTGTCTCCCCCACAAACTCCCAGCACACACACAGCGCACACCCACCTGCCCCCACAGCTGGCGTTTTTTTTTTGCCCAGGAAACCAGACACCAAGGTATCTATTTCAATCTCACCCATCACAGGTCTTCCCTTCACAGAAGCCATGGTCTCCCCTTAAATATCACCACTGACAGAGTGTTCATCACCTCCCAACAATGAGACTTTATTGGTAAAAACCAGGCCACTGGGGAGTGTCTTCAAAGACCAAGGATGTAGAAAGCAGGTCTAATGGAGATGCCAGATAACACAAGATTTGCTTCAGCAAATCTCCTCCCTTCCCCACCCAGTCTTTCACCAAAGAGAATCCCAGACAGCTAAAGTGATTGGTTTGCATTTCATGCCAACTCTTGCTACATTCCATGATGGAATTGTTTGTAGCCAGTTTTTTTTTTTAATGTTTTCAAGACCTGATTAAAACATGGAGACATGCTCCTGAAAGGATAGTAAGTGACTTGGTCAAAATCACTCACTGGAAGTCCTCCTGAATAAAAAATTCTAGGTAAAAAATGAGGAAGTCAGGGTCACCTGCTCCTGGAAGATACAACTCACCTCTGCCAATAGCAGAGATGAGGGAAGGGTATCTCCAGGAAGGACCACCCCCAGAGAGAACATCCCTATCTCACTGCCTGGAGACAAAAGTACTTTTAAAAGCATGAACATGGGTAGGGCCCTTCCTTTCCCATTACAGGTATTAAATGGCACAGTGAGTGGACAAGCACTTTTAAGTGAGAGCAGAGATTGTCAGAGGCTATCGGGCCGGGTGCATGAGATAGCTCAGGCTGCATGTCCCCAAGATGGCAATAGCAGCTAGGTACCTCTCCAAGGGCAGTGAGTGGCACTCAGACCAAGAGGGGCAGATAACCACACCAACAGCCACACAGGGAAAAAGGCCAATGCCTAGGACACAGTTAAACTGTGGTACAGCTCAGGGTGGTTACCCAGCAGCCACTAGAATATTGTAAGTGATTTGGAGTAACAGAAGGAAATACTCACGATTTAACATCAAGAGGGAGAAAACAGGATTTAGAACTATATCCACATCATGCCCCCAATCTTACCTAAATGATATGTACAAATAAAATTATAATGAAATATTCTGAAATGCTATTAGGAAGCTATCTTTGGATAGTCAATTAACCAGGAACTTTTCATTTTCTTCCTGTTTTTCCATATTTTTCGAAATCCAATAATTCGTATGTTTTACTTTTATAATGAAGGGGTTGGATAGGCTATTATTAGTTACTAAAGAAAAATCCTAAGTAGGAGAGGTTCAGCAAGCTGAATAAAGACTTTAGGTGGAGGGAGGGAGGGAGGATTTAAGCAAGACAGACCAGGGCAGCTGTGAGGATGTCCCAGGGTCTCCTGGGTTTGTACTTAATCCACTGGCCAAGGCCCTGTTAGGGAAACCTTGGGCAGGTCATGTGTCCTCCCACCTCAGTTTCTCCAAGTATAGGTGAGAGGTGCGGGACATGGAAGGGATGCTCTTCCTTGTGCGGGAAAAGCTGTGGGATTTGATCTCAACTCTGCCCCTGATTTCAGAGAGGACTTCAATTCTTCCTGGTGGAACAGCAGCACAGATCACACTGAAGGGCACCCAGAGTCCTCTTGTCCTATCTTCTAACCATTCCAGGCTCACAGTCGCCGTTGAGCGGGCTCCCAAGCCTGGGTTGGGCAGGGGGCAGAGGACAGTGTGGGCACACCAGTCCCAGCCAGGCATGTTCCCGGTCTGGATGGGCTGCCCCATCCAGTGCCTCACAGCTTGATCCACCAGGTTAGGAGGGATGGAGGGAACTGCCAGGGGGCTGGAAAGGAGTTCTCAGGTAACATCCTATCTCACAGGCTGGAAGAAAAGAAGTAATGTAACAGAGGTCCCCAAAATTGATGAGTGCTAAGGTGGAGAATGTGCCCACATGACTACCATGCTAGGTGGCCTGGATCAGACCATTATTCTAAACTCATTCCAGACCCAGATGAGCAGGGGGGAATGGAGGTGGTGGTCGGGGAGGGGGCCGCAAGCCTTCCCAAAAGAAAAGAAAGAGGTTGGGACCTCAGCCCCCAGAGTGGCCTGCCCTCCAGCAACAAACTCCCATTATACCAACACACTCCTGCCTATCTTGGAGCCCTTCATCACCTCCTTTCCTGAAAGCCCTCTCGCAGCTGCATGGCCCCAGGAGGAAGACGGCAAAGCCCTGCAGACCCTGGGCTGTGACAGTTCATCTCCCAGACCCTTAGTCCCGCTCCCAGAGGCCTCAGGGGGCAGCACGGCTCCTTAGTCAAGGCCCTCGCTCCGGGCAGCCAGGCCCGATGCTCACCTCGCAGGACCCCGGAGTAGGCGGCTATGAGGGTCTTCATGACGAAGCCAGTACAGGTCGGGGCCCCGCGGGAAGCCTCCTGACCCCGCGCCCCTGGCCCATGCCCCGGCCGCCGGGGCCAGGGCTTCGCGCCGAGCAGGGGAGCGCGGGGATCGCTACGAACGGGGTTGCGGAGGGGCGGGCCGCCAGACGGGCCGGAGCACCAGCGAAAAGCGGAGCCTTGGCCACGGCCACGGCCACTGAGCCCGCGGCTCCGAGCGCCGCACTTTGTAACCTCATAAGGGGGCGGGGCCGACGCGGCAGGGGCGGGGCCGTCCGTTCCAACCACTGCAGCCGCAGCTCCGTGGGGGTGGCGGAGCGCCCGGCTCGGCCGGGCGTGGGAGGGCTGTAGCGGGTCACCTCGATCCTCACGGCTGCACCGCCCGCGGCCCGGGGTCCTCCTGGCGAGGGGCTGCCTGGTTATTCCTGCTGCTCCCTGTGCCCGCCCCTAGCCGCTCCCCCGCGGCGTTGGTGCAGCCCGGCAGCAGGAAGGTGGGCCGGGAGGCCCGGCACGTGCGGGCCTGGCTGGGGCAGGCGGGGGTTTGTGTTTTCCGTTCCGCAGGGCTTCGCTTTGGCTACAGATGCTATGGTTCCGCCTCTGATTGGTGGTTGGGTCGGAGTTAGGTAGGACCGGGCTCCTAAACCTCTTAAATTGCCTCTACCTTTCCGTCTAAACCTCTATACTGTATACTGCTGCGTGCTGGGGACCCAAACCAGTCAATCCTGGCCCTGCCCTGGACGGTGCTCTCGTTGGTAAGAGGCGATCACAAACAGAAGCCGGCAGTACTGCTAGGCCAGGAGAGAAATCTCTGGCTGTAGATCCAGAGAGAGGTCCTTTCCTTGGGATGGGGGCTGGGGACTGGAGGCTGGGTGCACGTCCCAGAGAGATTATTGCACAACAGAGATGGAATCAGATAGACCCGGAGCCAGTTCTGGCCCTCCCTTTCTTGAACCTCAGTTTCCACATCTGTACAATAGGAAGAATAACACTTATTTTGTGAGGTGCTTTGAGAACTAAATGAGGTAAAATTTTAAAAGGTAAAAAATAGACGAGTATAGATAGTACAAGGCACATAGAAAGTTTTCCAAAATTATTTTTGTTGTCCTTTGATGAGTAGTTTTGTAGATGGAGGGTGTGAGGGTAAGGCCTAAACTCTTAGAAAAGGCAGCATGTTTGGGGCAGGGTTAGGGTACCTGGAGTGGCTGGAGCTCAGACAGCTATGGGAAATGATACTGGGGCTAGATCTTAGGATGGTTCTTGACTGCCACCTTGGGACATCAGGGTGGGGATAGCTTTGAGTGGGGAAATGCAAGTGGTTGCATGTTTTTAAGAGTCCTCCAGCCATAGTGTGGGGAGAGACTGGAGGCCAGGAGGGCAGTGAGGAAGCTGCAGGAGGGACCTGGGTGAGAGAGAACCATTCCTGAGCTCGGATGGTGGTGGAAGGATGGAGGGAAGGCCTGGTCTGGAGAGAAGTGCAGAAGGAGGGGAGATCGACTGGAATGTGGTGGAATGACTTACTGTATGTGGATGGTAAGAGCAGGTGTGAGGGCAACAAGCCTGTCAATGAAAAGACAGATTCCTTGGGGTCAGCTTGAAGAAGCTAGGTGTGGGCTCACGGCATAAGATGAGAGGGAGTCTCTGCTGCTAAGGTCTTTACCATCTCTTGTCAGAAGTCACAGTGCTAGCACAGCATGCAACAAATGCCTCTGATGGGACCTAGAAACCCTGCCATTTGTTCAGCCTATTCAAGGTTACAGGAGTAAACCCTGAGAAAAAAGTCATGGAACCCTAAGGCTTGAGTTGGCTAAGAATAGAAGGAAAAGCATCCCAGGTAGAGCAAGCAGGTGGTGAGGCTCTGATGCTGAGAAGAGCTTGGTGCCTTTTGGGGAGATGAGGGAATGCTAACAGCTTTCAGGTTTGTGGGAGACATAGGGGTCAGCAATGGCTGGGATGTTGGATCAGATGTGATGGATTTCTGGGGAAACAGCAGTGCAGCGAGGTGGATGCTGAAGGTGCTATGAATCCTTCAATCCTCTCCCCAGTGGTGTTTTGGGTCCCCTTGGAGGCAAGGCTCCTACTGGCCTGGAGGAACCCCAAGTCAGTGTGTGTGGCTTGTGCGTGCTCCAGAAAAGTCTCCTGTGGAGGAGGCGTTGGGCTGGAACACATGGCCCTTCCAGCTCCCTCATAGTATGGTCTGAGGTGCAGAGCATGGGCTGGGAGGAAGGAGGCCTGCAATGCTGGCCTTTCTTGTCCCACCAACTGGCAGCAATTCCTTGGGCAAGTGACCTTGTCAGCCCTGATAGTTTCTACATCCTGAAATGAAGGTGGCGTTTCTTAGCTGACTGACTGCCCTTGAGTATTTGGGGATCAAATGAAATCACAGTATGTAAAATGGTGTCACCACTATGTTATGAAAGTAAGCTTACTGAAATGGCAAGACTTTGGATCAAGATGAAAGCTCCTTCAGATCCCAAGTTCATCTGCTTCAGCACATTTTTTCCTATGCACTTTCCTGGGCCTGGCTTTCACTGGGACACAGAAGGTAATCAGACACAGTCCTTGCCTTCGAGGAGCCCTAGCCCATAGATATGTCCCAAAACCAATGGTTGCAGCAAGACGGCCAGGCTGTGGTGCAGGGACAGGTGGGAGGCTGTGCCATGTTCAGTCCTTTCTCCTGCCCTGTCACCATCTCCTTGAGCCAGGAGCTTTCCCAGGGTCGTCAGGAGTATCGTCACTCTGTGCCCAGTGCAGGCCTGGCTCAGGTTTGTGGCTCAGTCAGCAGTGGACTGACCAGGGAGTGAGTACAACAGAGTCAAAGACGAAGTGCTATGAGTGGGGTGGGGATTGTGTCAAAGGAGGGAATGATAATTAAGAAGGTTGAGAGATGACATTGATGCTGGACCTGAGTTGAGGAGGACAATTCTGCCTAGCAGAGAGGAAGGAGAAGGTCTTCAGGCAGAGGCCTGGAGGTGGGAATCATGAGCATCCTGATTGGCTGGAGGAAGGATGCTGGAAAGGGGATGCAGGCAGGGAGGAGTAGGAGATAAGGCTGGAGAGATTGACTGGACTAGATTTGAGGGGTCTTATAATCCCACCTGGACATCCTTGGGACCAGATCAAAGGAGGGCTATGAGCAGAGCCACCTGGATTAGATTGGAAGGTTAGGAAGATCAGGTAGGTGGGTGGTGTGGGGGCTTGAGATGAGGCAATAAAACCAGGTCCAGTTTGGGCCCTTCGCATACATGGGAATGTTCACCAAAGGATGTTAAGGCAAGTCTGAGGGCTGAGAGGGGCAGTCGCTTCCTTCTGGGTCATCTCATAGAGTGACAACTCCTTCCCAATGACCCCCAACTGCCATGCCCAAGGCATCTGCATAAGCAGCTTGGTCCACTTTGACTTGGATAGAAAACCAGACCCAGCATTAGAGTAGCCAGAGAGGATGTTTCTTGGCAGCTTTCTGTGTCCTGGGACTAATCTTTGCTCCACCAGGTGAGTATGGGGGCCTCGTACCAGGCACTGACTTCCCCCGTCCCCTCCCCACACATCCTAGCCTCCCTCCAGTCCTGTCTTCATGGCCTTCGCTGCTTCTCCTGCCAATGTGTGGGCAGGGTGGCTCCAGGACTGGGGTCACCTTTCCTTCACCATTTCCCATCCCAGTGATTTTCCCTTGGCACTTTGGCCAAACCCCAGATGGAGAGGTCAAATCAAGCCACAGATCCCAGTTTGACTAGGGTTGTTGTTGTTCTTCAGTCACTAAGTCATGTCCAACTCTTTGCACTGCAGCATGCCAGGCTCCTCTGTTCTCCACTATCTCCCCCAGAATTTGTGCAGATTCATGTCCATTGAGTCAGTGATACTATTGAACCATGTGACCAAGGTGGGCTTCCCCAAAGGTAGTACATCCCACCACCCTCTTCAGTCACCAAGGCTGTGCTGCCATTAGAAATTATGGATGCAGCTTTATGGTTTGTGAGGGGATGGATATGGGCACCTCTGAGACTTGTAGCGGTGATGGCAGCCTCAGCCCCTCCATTGCACAGAGGAGGTGAGTGGCTGGTCTGTAAGGCAGAGGGGACACCTGTCTTAAGAGAGGCACAGGGCGAAAGGCAGAAACAAATGCTTATAAGCGCTCTGCTCCAGGCAGGCCCTAGCCTGTGGGAGCTCACCCAGTCCATGTGAGGAGCATCCCTGCCGGGGGTGATTATCACCCCACTTTGTGAATGAGGTGCAGGGAGGTAACGGGGCTTGTCCAGGATGAGACAGAGAGTAAATAGCAAAGCTGGGATTCACATCCAAGACTTCCTGATCCGCAAGCCCACGTGCTTTCTCGGCTTCACAAGGCTCGGGTGGGATGGGGGAGGTGGTGAGGAACTACCCCTAACCCTGGAACTGTTTGATGAAAGGAAATTCCCAAACTTTTCCTCCTTAAAGCTCTCATAGCCCTGTGAGGTTGACCCCATTTTACAGTTGGGAAAACTCAGACTCAGAGACTCCAAGAGTATACCAATGTCAGAGCTGGGGCTGGGATTTGTGCCAGTTCTCATAGCCCAAGGCTAGTGCTTGTCTGGGTCAAACTCATTTCCAGTGCTGGGCTCACTTGGAAGGTTGAAGGACAGAGGTGATGGCAAGGGGAGGGGGCCTGGCATGGCCCTGTGGTCTGTGCCACATGCCAACCTCCTCCTCCTTCCCCATCCAGGAATTTTCCAGGCAAGACTGCTTTGGGGCGTGGAGCTCCTTCCCTCCTGGGACTCTCTCCTTCCCCTTCTAAACCCCTATCATGCCCCGTTTGTGTGATTTTCACCACATGCTGCTTGGTCTTCAGGGGCCAGATGGTGTACAGTCTCTGGTACCAGGCTAAGGAGTCTGCACTTTGTCCTCAGAGAAATGGGGAGCCATAAAGTGTTTTAGCAGGGATGACATATGGTCAGTTTGGGCTTTAGAAGGATCAGTGTTTGGGTAAGAACACCCACTGTGTAACCCCCATGGTACCCTTCCTGATTACCTCTGCCCTGTATCGGTCAGGGTCCCCATGGGAAACAGCATATTTGTAATTGGGCAATTTGAGGGAATTTTAATACAAAGACTGCTTTCAAAGATGTAGCCAAGATATAGGGAAAAATCTAGGCGTTGTGAGGCCCCCCAAGTCCAGTGATGTTGTGGGAGCATGTGGCCTGAAGAGCAAAGGTGGGGAGGCCAGATGAAGAGGGCTTCCTGATGGAAGCTGCAGCATAGATAACTCATAGTGATCTAGCAAGGTCACTGTCTGTCCCTTCCTCCCTCCCATCTGCTGCCAGGACTTCCCAATGGGCAGAGGGTGAATGAGCCCAACGATGCAGTCTATGCAGAGAATCTGGGCAGAGTTTAGAGTAGAGAGAGATGGAGGCTTGGTCTGGAGTTTAATGGCCCTAGGAGGACCCTCTCCACATCTGTGTCCCCATCAGGCCCCTAGCTTCTTTCTCTCAGAGCATCTGTAACTCTTATTGTCTACACACCTGTCCTGCCCAGGAGATGCTACTTGAGGGAAAAGATGGAATCGGTGGGCTTTCTGTGTCTCAGTGCCCAGCACTGGGTCTGGCCCACAGGAGGGACTTGACTCAGGTTGGAAGGAAGAAGGGAGGAAAGGAGAGAGGGAGGGGAATGGAGAGGTGATAGGGATGCAGACAGAGCTAAAGTAGTGGTGGGTGAGCTGTTAGAAGGGAAGGCTGGGGAGATGGGGAGCCCTTAGAATCTCTAGGGCTTGGTGACATGGAGGTAGGGCCAAAGCACAAAGAGATGCTTGACAATAACTTTAGGTTTCAGCCCAGATCCTGGGAACACTGACCTCCACTCTAATGGAAGGCCTGGTGGAGGGGGCTCAAGAGTGGCCTTTGGCCCTGTCTTGTGGGACAAGTCTAGCCAACTAGAGAGGAATAGGCCTGAGACCCTTGGGAACCAGCCTTCAGAATAGCTCCTGCCCCATTTTAGCACGCTTTTTGCAATATGTACAGAAAGTGCCCCTTGCATCATTCTGTCTGTAAGTTTCTTACTCAACTCTCCCAGGACCATTTTTCCCCTGCAGAGAAGGGGTGGGAGGTAAATCTTCCCCCACAATGATGGTTCCTCGTGAATGCTTTTCCATCCATCCCTTTGTCTGGTTCACCTTTCTGGAGACCCTCCTAGGCCTGTGCTGATCTGGGAGGTGCAGTCCTTGCTCTCTGGGAGCCTGCGTTCTTAGGGAAGAAATAGACACATTAAAAGACAATTACTCTGTGTAGTGATGGATGCTAACTAGACTCACTGTGGTGATTATTTCACAGTATACACATATTTATTATTGAGTCGTGTTGTGTACCTGAAACAAGTATGTTATATGTCAATTATATTTTTTAAAAAGGCAATTGCTTCTCAGCAGTAGTTTTCCCAGCTTTCCATAGCAGTGAAATCCTTTCTTCAAATGCAGTCTTGTTCCGAAGGTGACACAGATGACGTGTGATTGTTACATATTGTGTTCAGGCTTCAGTTTCCCTGTGGTCCATCCAGATGGGAATAAGCAAAGTATCTCCTTCCTGGGGTTGTTGTAAGGACTAAAAGAATGAACACAGTGCCCAGCACAGGGTCAAGCATCTAGTGCTTTACAAATGTTATCACATAGAAGTGTTATGATTGAAAACATGGATTGGGAGGACAGATTTGCCTAGAGATGGAGCAATCTGTCCAAAAGGCTTTGAGCAAACATACTAGAGGGGTAAAGTGTAAAATGCTCTGAGAAACCAGTGGATCTGGAGGAGGACTCGAGGAATGACAAAGAGACAGGCATCCCAGCATGGAGATGAAAACACCTCCAGAGGAAAACCACAATGTGACCAACAGTCCCAGACAGCAGAGGCCCAGTAACAGCAGCCTTAGTCAGAGAAACCTGGAAATGTGGTGTGCTTTACTTAGCTGGCGACTTCACTTCACTTACTTAGCTAGTGCATGACTTATCTTTCTAAGCAAAGCCCAGTGCAGGCAGGCATAGAGATGGTTGAGACTCAACCCCGCTCTCAGGGAACCTGTAATCCAGGAAGTCACTCTGGCACAAACAGCTGCAATCCAGGAAGGAAGTTGGAGGATCAATGACATGGGGTTTGGGTGAATCAGGAACACTTCCTGGAGGAGGGTGCAGTTGCACTGGGCTGGATCTACCTAAATACACCACTATGCTACACTCTGCTGCAGGAATTCTCAAACTTGCCTGTGTATCGGGATCACCTGGAGAATTTGGTCAAACACAGCTTGCTGGGTACCTCCCCCAGAGCCCTGATTCAGTAGAGTTTGCATTGCTATCAAGTTCTGGGTAGATGCTAACACTGCTGCTTTGAAGCCTGCTCTCAGAATCCCTGTTGAACTACTTTGTACTGAGGAGATGACTGCATCTCAGAGAAACTGCAGGAGGAATCTGTCTTCTCTGGCAGGTGATGGGAAGTGATGTTCAGCTGAGAAAGCAGTAGGAGACTGGAGGTAAGGTGGACCAGTCCTTATTTTTCCAAAAGAAGAAGCAGCAGATGTCATGAACTACAACACATAGTTGTTGTTGTTCAGTTGCTAAGTCGTGTCTGACTCTGTGACCCCATGTCTGCAGCACACCAGTCTTCCTTGTCCTTCACTGTCTCCTGGAATTTGCTCAGACTCATGTCTGTTGAGTTGGTGATGCCATCCAACCATCTCATCCTCTGCTGCCCCCTTCTCCTTTTGTCTTCAATCTTTCCCACTCTCAGGGTCTTTCCCAGTGAATCAGCTCTTCACATCAAGTGGCCAAAGTATTGGAGCTTCAGCTTCAGCATCAGTCCTTGCAATGAATATTCAAGGTTGATTTCCTGAAAATAACAGTAACATGTGCTAAACTTCAGTGAGTTTTTATTGTCTGTCAGTTCTGATTCTAGATACATTACATGTGTGGATTTATTAAAGCCTCACAACAACTCTATGGAATAGACAGTACTATAATTTGTCCCATTTTACAGTTGAAGAAATGGAGGCCAAAAGGGTTTAAAAACTTGCCCAGAATCACAAAGCTAGTGGCAGAGCAAGGATTTAAGTCCAGGTGTTCTGGCTTCATAGCCCATGTTCTTTAATAGGTGCAATTCCCGACTGGTTCTGAGGTCAGTGGTATAAACTGCATACTTTAAAGGGTGACCCTTGAGAGAAGGAAACATTGGTTATCAGGTGCTGAGGTTGAGTCATCAAAAAGGAGTGATATTAATTGCATCAGTTTCCTCTCTGATGACTTCACTAGAGTCCCAAGCTGGCCTAAGCCTGGGTCCTTGGGTGTCAGCCTAGTTCATGAGCACAGGATAACTTGCATGCCAGCATGGGCCTGATCAGGCAGGAATAGCTGTTCCAGATGAGAGTTAGGCCTTGGGCAAGGTTTCCTGGCAGCTCCAGGTTCCACTCTCATGCTGGCGTTGTGGGGTTTTAAAATCAGCAACCTGTGCAAAGATTTTGACACAGCATGCAAGAGACAAGGAAGGGTATAAGCAGCTTCTCTGGTGGCTCAGTAGTAAAGAGTCCACCTGCCAATTCAGGAGATGTGGGTTCGATCTGTAGGTCAGGAAGATTCCCTAGAGAAGGAAAGGGCACCCCACTCCAGTATTCTTGCCTGAGACAACCCATGGACAGAGGAGCTTGGTGGGCTACAATCCATAGGGTTGCAAAAGAGTGGGACACGACTTGGTGACTAAACAACAGAAGCAATATTAGAAGACCCTGAAAGCCAGCAGAAGAGGGTTGAATCTGACAGGATGATGTTGAAGAGGAAGAAATATAGTCAGGCACTGGCTGAATGCATCTCAGCTTCTTTCTTTGGTATTCATGGCCTTCCCCATGTTTTTGGGTTTGGTGGGTCATGAAACTGAGTAGGGTTGGGATTTCTGATTAGGCTGACCCTGTGTGGAATGATGCACATATTCATGGGCATGTTTAGAATCCTACACACAGATGCCTGTATCCTCAACAAACAAAGGACACCTTTCTCTCCATTCCCTGCTGCCCTAGGCCACACTGAACTCTTCACTGGTCCTGCACCTCCAGCCTCGAGCTTCACATCAACCCCTGAAATGATCTTTGGGAAACACTGTCCAACCATTCTCTCCTTTGTCTCCCATAGCTCTTAGGATGTGGCCCAAGCTCCTTAACTTGGTATGCAAGGCCTCACATGTTCCTGCCCTTGACACTCTCTCCAGCCTCCCTCCTCTCTCCTCCCGCCCCTATCCCTGCCCCTCTCTGATATGGATCCAGCTCTCTGGTTACATCAGGTCACTTGCTGTGTCCTTGAATGTACTTTTCCACCTCTGCATCTTTGCTCACACTGTGCTCTGGAGTCGAAGTGTCTTTCCCCCAGCCTCTCTTTTCCCACACCCTGCCCATCTTCCCTATCTATGCCGTCTTTACCAACCTGCTTCTTATTTTTTTTTAAAAATAATTTGTTTATGATTATTTGGCTGCATCTGATCTTAGCTGCAGCATGCGGGATCTTTCGTTAGGGCACACATACTCTCTAGTTGTGATGTTCAGGCTCAGTAGTTGCGATGCTTGGGATTTCTCTAGTTGTAGTGCATGGATTTAGTTGCTGTACGGCATGTGGGATCTTAGTTCCCTGACTAGGGTTCGAACCCATGTCTCCTGCATTGCAAAATGAATTCTTAACAACTGGACCAGCAGAAAAGTCCCACAAACCTACTTTTAAAAAGCTTTCACTTAAACTCTAGCACTGGGACCTGAGTTGGGATTTTGGGGGTATATAGGGCGAGGTCCCTGCCTTCTAGAAGTTCATAACTTGAGAAATACATAGTTTGGGGAAGCATACATTTTGGAGAAACAGTTTATAGAGTTGTTTATCTGTCTAGATCCATCCTCTTGTCTCAGGCAGGGATAAGGCTGATCCAAAAGTTCGAGTACCTAGCATGATACCAGGAAAGACATCACAAAGAATATATTGATTTCCCCAAGGGCAAGGACTGGATCTTATTCATTTCACTGTATACTCCCTGCCCCTACAGTCATGTGCACTTGATAAATATATTGTGGGATTCAGTATTACATCTCATGTTACCCAGTATAATTGTTGTCATCATTCATTCATTCATCTACTCATTCAGTACATTTACCACATACATGTTCTTTGCCAAAACTTATGTTAAGTACTGGGGATACAGCTGTGAGGAGACCCAGCTCCTGCTATTCTGCGGCTTTTGTAGTTCAAGGTCAAATTGAGAAGAGGAAACACATTCCTTAAGGGAAGAGACCAGAGACTGATGTAAATTTAACTGACCTTGTTCCCAACACTGTACATGCATCCTGTTATTTACCGTCATAACCCTGGAGGTATGAGTTCACAACAACCTTAAAATATGTATGAAGAAACTGAGGTTTGGAGCAATGATATGTAGTTAGAGGAAGAGCTGGGACTGGAATCCGAGTTGGTCTACTGCCCAGGCCCTTGCTCTGATTCACCTGGGTCTGGATGGAAAGAAGGGAGGGAGGGAGAGGGAGGGAGAGAGAGAAAGAGAACCTGAACACAGGTTTTTTTTTTTTTTTTTAACCACCCTTTCAGTTCTGTATTGGGATGGTGCTATGGCAGTACCTTGGGCAGGAAGGAAAACCTAAATCTAAAAAAATTTCCAGCACTGCCATTGGTCAATCCTCAGAATTCAGTCAAAGTTGTTACATCTTGTCTACCTCTTATTGGGAAAGAGACTCAGACCTGAAATAAACTTAGAGGAATCTGAAGCCAAGCAACTAGCCCAGTGTGGCCTCTCTCGGGCTTGTTTTTTTATAGCAGTTTGAACACTCTGTGACCCAAGCTTTCCCTCTTGTCTGCCCAAGTCTCTTGACCAGTCTGACTAGAGGTTTATTAATTTTATTGTTTTTCTAATAGCAATTTTTAGTTTCATTGATTTTCTCTGTTTATAATTTTATTTATTTCTGTTATGTTCATTATTTCCATTCACTGGTTTGCGTCAGTTATAATCTGTTCTTTTTCTTAAACTTAGAGCATTGGGTAAGACCATCTTATTTTTTTCCTTCATGCATCAACAAGTTTATTTTTTAATTTTTTTAATTACAAAAGTTATGGTAGAAAGTATAAGAAAAGACAGAGTTTAGAAAACTATGGATAAAAAAAAGAAAACTATGGATAGGCACAAAGAAAAAAAAATCACACATTATTTCACTCCCATGTGAAAGTGATTTTTTTTCCTTTATGTATATATAACTGTTTTTTTCTTTTGTGTATGTATCTACTCACACACATCTTATTTTTTAAAATCTGGATCACAGTATACATATTCCTTTGTCATCGCATTTTTCTTCCACTTTTTTAAAAAGTAATTTTTATTGGAGTGTAGTTACTTTGCAGTGATGTGTTCATTTCTATTATAGATAGTCTTTCTTATTTTCTAAGGCTCAGATGCTCAGTTGTGTCTGACTCTTTGTGACTCCATGAACTGCATCCCACCAGGCCCCTCTGTCCATGGGATCTCCAGACAAGAATATTGGAGTGGGGTACCATTTCCTTCTCCAGGGGATCTTCCTGACCCAGGGATCAAATCCCTCCCTGTCTCTTACATCTGCTTTGGAAAGTGAATTCTGTACCACTAGTGCCACCGAGGAAATTTGTATTTTCTAATACAAACATTTTAATGATATAAATTTTCATCTACAAACTGCTCTACCTGCATCCCATGAAATTTGATATATTGTGTTTTTAATTTCACTGAGTTCAAAATATTTAAAAATTTCATTTGCAATTTCTTTGACTCAGTTTCTTTTAGAAGTGTGTTGTTTCCAAATATTTGTTTTTTTTTCCAGGTATCTTTTTGTTAGGAATTTCTAGTTGATTCCATTTTGTTTAAAAAGTATATTTTGTGATTTTAATTATTTTAAATTTGTTGAGGTTTATTTCATGGGCAGAATGTGGTAATATGTCTGTCTTGGTAAATATATATATATGTAATATTTAATATGGACTGAACTGAACTTGAAAAGACTTTATTCTGTTGACATTGTGTACAGTGTTTTAGAAATGTTAGAGTAGATCTTTTGATATTGTTATTTGGGTCTTCTTGTTTCTTACAATTTTCTGGCTACTTGTCTTATCAATTACTGAATGAAGAGAAGAAATTAAAAATCTCCAACTATAATTGTGGATTCATCTATTTTTCCTTTCAATTATATCAGATTTTGCTTCATATATTTTGATGAACTATTATTCTATAAGCTTAGTGTATGTATTTAAGATTATTTTGTATTTTTGATAAATTTTTGATAAATTCTCCCTTATCATTATATAATATCTTTCCCTATTCTTGGTAATATTCCTTGTTCTTAAATCTATTTTGTCTGATATTAATATGGCTACCCTAACTTCCTTTTGATTAGTGTTTGTGTGGTATAATTTTTTCCATTCTGTTTCAACATACATATGTTTTTATATTTAAAGTGAGGTTCTCATGGACAGTATATAGGTCTTAGTTTTTAAAAATTTTAGTTTGACAATCTGTCTTTTAATTGGAGGTTTGGATCTTTTTTTTAAATTTGGGGACAACAAAGGATGAGATGGTTGAATGGCATCACTGACTCAATGGGCATGAATTTGAGTAAACTCCAGGAGTTGGTGATGGATAGGGAGGCCTGGTGTGCTGCAGTCCATGGGGTTGCAAAGAGTCGAATGTGACTGAGTGACTGATCTGAACTGAACTTGGATCTTTCACAACTAATATAATCGTAGATGTGACTGGATTTGAAACTACTATCTTATACTTGCAACTTTTTTGCCATCTGATATTTTATCCTTTTCTTCCTCTTTTTATGCCTTATTTGGAATTAATTTAATATTTTATTATTATTCCATTTTATTCTATTACTTGGTTATTGATTATACCTCTTTGAAATATTTTTAGTGGTTGATCTAGGGTTTTCATAAACTTCTCCTATTTGTTGGTGGAATGCCAAGCATTATGTGTAGAAAAAGAGAAGAAAATGTAGTAAATAGAATTTATGCCTGAAAGTAGGCATGTCTCCTTTTCTCTTAGACAGTTAGTTGACTTATGTTAGTTTGTGCCTCAAGTGGAGTCTACAGTGTCAGAGAGTTCTTCTTGGTCTCCTCCCTCCCTTCCTTTCTCTCCTTCCTTCCTTCCTTTCTTTCTTTTTCTTTCTTTACTTCTATAGCTTTATTGATATATAATTCATATACCATAAAATTCACCATTTAATGTATACAATTCAACCGATTTTAGTTTATTTACAGAGTTTCACAACCATCACCGCAGTCCATTTTAGAACATGTCATCACCTCAAAAACAAAAGCCCTGTGGTTGCCAGGGAATAGTTATAGAGATTCTATTTCTGTTTGGGGGATAATGAACTTCTGGAACTAGGAACTGGTATTGGTTGTGCAACATTATGAATGCATTTAATGTCACTGAACTGTGCACCTTAAAAGTGTTAACAATAGTACATTTTATTATTGATTTTTTACCACAATTAAAACTTTTAAAGGAACTCGGTACCTCCCCAAACCACTTTATCCCCCCAATCCCTAAGTAGCCACTTTTCTACTTTTCACATGTATATATGTGCCTATTCTGCACATTTCATGTGAATGGATTCTTATATTACATGACATTTTGTGTTTGGCTTCTTTCACTTAGCTTCTTTATAGGGATCATTCTTGCTATAAATTGAATATTTGTATACTCTCAAAATTCATATGCTGAAGATTCATATGCCCAAGATGATATGCTGAAGATTCATATGCCCAAGATTATAGTGTTAGAAGGTGCTCCCTTTGGGAAATGCTTAGGTCAAGAGGATAGCTTGACACTAATGATTGGGATTAGTATCTTTATAAAAGAGACCCCAGAGAACTAGTTCATCCCTTGAACCCATCCTTATAAAAGAGGCCCCAGAGAACGAGTTCTTCTTTGCTGTGAGGATGCAGCAAGAAGTCAGCAGTCTGGAACCTGGAAGACGGCCCTCACCAGAACCTGACCACGCTGGGACCTTGATCTTGGATTTTCAGCCTCCAAAGCCATGAGAAATAAGTTTCTGTTGTGTAGAAGCTACTCAGTCTGTGATTTTTTTTTTTTTTATTTTTAATATCAGCCTGAATGGACTAAGACAATCCTTGTTGGATTGTCTTGTATCAGTATGATTTTATGATCAAATAACATTTCATTGTATTGGTACTGTATTTCGTTTATCCATTCATCAATTGATGGGCACATGGATTATTTCCACCTCTTGGCTGTCATGAATAATGCTATTATCAAGGCAAGTGGACTCACACTGGCAGTGAGGCACCGCTACCACTGCCACAGCCCAGCCTCCCTCGGCTTCGGTGCTCCCGTCGTGGGGATCTGGATTCCCCAGCACACCCAGCTTCCCCAGCTCTGGAGCCTGTGTGCAGTCCTTCAGAAGCCCTGGTGCCAGCCTGGGCCCTTGCTGGGGAAGGATGACTGAGCAGCAGTTGGCACTGCTATTGTGAAGACATCTGGTAGAACTCAACAAAAACCCAGTGGAAGGATTTTCAGAAGGTTTAATAGATGACAATGATCTCTACCAATGGGAAGTTCTTATTATTGCTCTTCCAGATACACTTTACAAAGGTGGTATTTTTAAAGCTCATCTCACTTTCCCAAAAGATTATCGCCTTTGGCCTCCTAAAATGAAATTCATTACTGAAATCTAGTATCCAAATGGTAATAAACATGGTGATGTATGCTTATCTATTCTTCACTAACCTGGGGAAGATAAATATTGTTATGAAAAGCCAGAGGAATGCTGGTTGCCTATTCACACAGTGGAAATCATCATGATTAGTGTCATTTCTATGCTGGCAAACCCCAATGGAGACTCACCTGCTAATGTTGATGCTGCAAAGGAATGGAGGGAAGACAGAAATGGAGAAGTCAAGAGGAAAGTTACCCGCTGTGTAAGAAAAAGCCAAAAGTCTGCTTTTGAGTGACATTTATTCAACAGCTGTAACTTCACTTATTTTAGGGTCTCCAATTGAGAAACATGGCACTTTTTCCTGCACTCTACCCACCTATTTCTGGACTTCTGTTGTAACAAGCTGGCAAGCACTGGCTGGAACTGGACTGTAATAAAACATGCCAGTATCAATGCTGGCAAGAGCCTAACAAATGCCAGCTTACAGATGATTACGCATTTTGAACTGTTTAACCCTTCAGGAAGAATTGTAAAGACCTGTACATAGCACAGCATGATCCGGATAGTATATATACTGTTCATGTACAGTATATACTTTCTTGCAGTAGAATAAGAATAACACTTTCTTGCAGTAGAATAAGAATCATGTAAATTCTGAAAAATGTAAGCAGATTTTCTTTCCCTATTATTGTTTCTTTTCAGGTTTAAAAGCAAGTCAGATAAAAAGCAATTAGGATTAACAGTTTCCATTTAATTTCCTTTAAACCATTGAGGCTTCATTAAACTCTTTCTACTTACTAAACTTTTATATCTTCTTTGTTTTCACACACTCTCCTTTACTTTTATCTCTTCTGTCTGCCAGAATCATTTAGTTTCAAATCATTTAGTTCAAATACCAAAGCACTCAATAAGCAACTACTTGATTTTTAATGATGACATCAGAGGAGTGGCCATCACTAGATGCTTTGTCCCTTTGTATTGTACCTGCACCCATCTCTCAGATTGGATACAGCAATAACATTTTTTTTTTTTTGTCGTTATGAGTTCTTGAATTCAGTCATCATCCCTAGGAACTAAAAAGAGTTAGTTCTGAATTCAGTTCAGATTTAAAATGATTGAAATTTATTCCCAACAACACAAAACTCTGATTTGGTTTTATTTTTTGCCCTCAGTTGCCTAATGTGAAGGATGGATGAATAAAGCATGCGTAGCTACAGGCTTTCCACTTAACTTCTGGGTGTGCTATTAAAAATGCTGTTTATCCTCATCCCTTCTCCTTGGTCCTTCATATTTCTTTGCCTCTATTCTTCTAATACTGCAGAGTTTTCTCACCTATTGGACAAAGAAATTGTGATGTATATTCATGTAATTTGATTTTGGAATTCTGTCACCTTATTAGTGAGTTCTTCCAAAATATAATTTTTGCCCTCAGATTGGGAGAAAATAATAGCAAATGAAGCAACAGACAAAGGATTAATCTCAAAAATATACAAGCAACTCCTACAGCTCAATTCCAGAAAAATAAATGACCCAATCAAAAAATGGGCCAAAGAACTAAACAGACATTTCTCCAAAGAAGACATACAGATGGCTAACAACCACATGAAAAGATGCTCAACATCACTCATTATCAGAGAAATGCAAATCAAAACCACAATGAGGTACCATTACATGCCAGTCAGGATGGCTGCTATCCAATAGTCTACAAGCAATAAATGCTGGAGAGGGTGTGGAGAAAAGGGAACCCTCTTACACTGTTGGTGGGAATGTAAACCAGGACAGCCACTATGGAGAACAGTGTGGAGATTCCTTAAAAAACTGGAATTAGAACTGCCATATGATCCAGCAATCCCACTTCTGGGTATACACACCGAGGAAACCAGATCTGAAAGAGACACATGCACCCCAATGTTCATTGCAGCACTGTTTATAATAGCCAGGACATGGAAGCAGCCTAGATGCCCATCAGCAGATGAATGGATAAGGAAGCTGTGGTACATATACACCATGGAATGTTACTCAGCCATTAAAAAGAATTCATTTGAATCAGTTCTAATGATGGATAAAACTGTAGCCCATTATACAGAGTGAAGTAAGCCAGAAAGATAAAGACCAATACAGTATACTAACGCATATATATGGAATTTAGAAATATGGTAACGATAACCCTATATGCAAAACAGAAAAAGAGACACAGATGTACAGAACAGAATTTTGGACTCTGTGGGAGAAGGTGAGGGTGGGATGTTTCGAGAGAACAGCATCAAAACATGTATATTATCAAGGGTGAAACAGATCACCAGCCCAGGCTGGATGCATGAGACAAGTACTCGGGCCTGGTGCACTGGGAAGACCCAGAGGAGTCAGGTGGAGAGGGAGGTGGGAGGGGGGATTGGGATGGGGAATACATGTAAATCCATGGCTGATTCGTCAATGTATGACAAAAAGCACTACAATATTGTAATTAGCCTACAACTAATAAAAATAAACAGAAAAAATAATCAGGGTGGTGGGGCCTCCGAGAAGCCACCCAGTCTGGGACACTACTCAAAACTTGGGGGGACCCAGCAGGTTAGTCATTCTAGATACTAAAGTTTGTTTTGAGCTTGGTCTGAATCACCAACCTGCAGCCGCTTTAAATAAATGCCCTTATTTAAAAAAATAAAAAATAATGCTATTATCAACATTCACGTATAATTTTGTACATAAACATTTGTTTTCATTTCTTTTGGTCTATATCTGGGAGTGGAATTGCTAAGTGAAATGGTAACTCTATATTTAACTTTTTGAAGTACTGCCCGACTGTTTTTCAAAGTGCCTGCACCATTTTACATTCCTGCTAGCAGTCTCTGACAGTTCGTTTCTTTACATCCTTGTCAACACTTGTTACATTCCGACTTTTTTATTTTAGTGGGTGCCTGTTTTAGTGGGTGTGAAGTATTATGTCACTGTGATTTTGATTTGTACTTCCCTGATGACTAATAATGTTGGGCATATTTTAATATGCTTATGGGCCATTTTTGTATCTTATTTGGAGAAATGCCTCTTTTGCTCCTTGGCCCACTTTTAATTGTATTGTCTTTTTGTTACTGAGTTGTAAGATTCTTTATATATATTAATGTATAGACATGAGCCTGTTATCAGATATATGCTCTGTAAATATTTTCTCATGTTCTGTGGGCTGTCTTTTCAATTTCTTGATAGTGTCCTTTCAAGCACCAATTTTAAAATTTTGATGAAGTCTTTCCCAGGACTTTTGCCCAACTCTCTCAGTTTTCCATAGTCCCTGTACTTCTGTGTCATGGGGGACATCTCTCTCCATCGTCGTCTCTCCCCTGGGTGGTAGACTGTTGCTGGCTTATTATACTGTGATAGGGTCACGGCAGGCACAGTGGATCCTCAGTTTGTGGGTTTAGCTGAGTCTTGTGTGGGCCCTATACATCTTGGTCATGTACATAGGGGTTTCTCAGTTTCCTCAACCTCTTTCCTGTGGCAACTATCTTCTATCTTCTATCTGTGGTTGGGGCTTCCTAGGTGACTCGGTGGTAAAGAATCCACCTGCCAATGCAGGAGATGCCAAAGTGCAGCTTCAATCCCTGGGCTGGGAAGATGCCCTGGAAGAGGGCATGACAACCCCCTCCAGTATTCTTGCCTGAAAAGTGCCAAGACAGGGGAGTCTGGTGGGCTGCAGTCCATGGGGTCTCAAAGAGTCGGACAGAACAGTGACTGAGCACTCACACACATCTGTGTTTGGTCTGGAGTGGGAAAGAGTCTCCTGCTCCCCCCCCCCCATTAGTACCCACCTCTGCTTGGTGGGTGCTGCTTGGGCAAGAGACAGTTTCCTGAGCCCCCCACCCCAAGGGGAGAGAAGGGTTTTCCATCCTTTCTGTGACAACAGTGGGTCTTGGACTGTGTCCTGGGGCAGTGAGAAAGTTTCCTACTTCTCTCCCAAGAAGTAGATGATTTTGCTTTTACTCCTCCCTCAGAGGCAAGGTAATTTTGCCTAGGTCCTTGGAACAAAGTTTTTTTCCGTCTCTCACCAAAAGCTTAAGATTTTGCTTTGTAGAAAGGGTGAGAACAAGAGATTGAGCTTTAAAAAAAGATAATTTATTTTTTAGTGCACTAGGTCTTCATTGCTGCTTGCAGGCTTTCTTTAGGTGCAACGAGGTGGGGCTACTCTCTAGTTATGGTCCACAGGCTTCTCATTGAGATGGTTTCTCTTGTGGAGCAGGGTCTCTAGAGTGGTTGGGCTCACTAGCTGTGGCACACGGGCTTAGTTGCCCTCAGGCATGTGGGATCTTCCTGGAACAGGTATTGAACCTGTGTCCTCTGCATTGGCAGGAGAATTCTTAACCATTAGAGCACCAGAGAAGTCCAAGATTGGGGCTTTTTGACTGTGCAAAATGGTGGAGGGCAGGTGTCTCTGGTGCCCCATACAGTCTTCCCGGGAGGGAGTAATGGTGGAATCCTGCGGCAAAGAGCTTGAGGTTAGTCTGACTCCCCCCATAGCTGAGGTTCTCAATTCCTTCCACCTGACATGCTGAGCCCACTAGACCTTTAAGACTTCACTGAGTACAATCTGATTTCCTCTCTTCTACTGCTACAATGGCATCTTTCTTCTAGGCACTGATGAGGTGATCTCATTCCTGTGTCCTCTCTGGGAGAGTTTGCCCATGAAGTCCCAGCAGATGACCTCAAGCGTCACGTGTAGAGCAGAAGTGAGTGGTGTTCCACGGTGGCTTACTTCTGATTGTAGGGCCAAATGTCAGGGCCTGAGTCAGGTACTCCTCCTCTATGACCTTGAAACAACTCCTTCAGTCTCCCTGATGTGTAGGGTGGCCCATAGAAGGGTGAGGACGGGGGCTCCAGATCAGATTGCCCAATGTGACAGCGTGACCCTTGGCAAGTTACTCAACGTCTGTCTGCCTCAGTTATTTCGTCTGTCCAATGTGGATAATGATAAACCTACCTCACAGGAATGATGTGAAGACTAATGAACCCATATAAAACTTGCATCATGATGCCTGGAACAGGATATTAGCTATTATCATCACCTGTAGGGCAAAGTGGTAATAGCAGTAGCCGTGGAGATACTGTACCAAGAGTAGCATTTCTTTTTTTTTTTTAAGAGTAGCATTTCTATTACTCTTGATAGTCTCTAAGTTTCCTTCCAATACTATTTGAACAATATGGATCTATTCGGGACAATATGAAATATTTACACATTTATTTTAGTAAGTTAATCTAGTAGGCCAGGTTATAAAATACTTACCCGAGAAGGGAAGGGCAGGCCTGTATGCCATGTGACCTTTGCTCAGTCTGTGGCCAACTCTGGACTATCATGTCCTCTGCAGGGGGCAAGTTGAACCAACAGGCTGGGGCTGTTCACATCTGTGTCAGGAAGCCAGGTGTGAGGGGATCAAGAGGCAGCTGTAGAGCTGTCAGCCCACAGGGATAGCCATGCCCCTTCCTCTAAATTACAAATCACAGAAGACTGTAATCAGAGCTCTCATGTTTCCAGAGCACTTTTATTGGCAAAGTTCACTCATATTCATGATCTCATTTAGTTATGACAGGGGCCACTTGGGGTGTGTGTGTGCTGGGGATTGATGGTCCCCAGCTGACAGCAGCATGAGATCTGGAGGGCAGGGATAGGTTAGGGTTAGGGGTTAGGGTCACCCAGTGTGACTTGGTAGATCTGGGCTGGATCCCAGGATGCAGGTTCCCAGTGCCGTGCTCTTCCTCAGCCGAGGCAGTGGGTGCTGGCTCCCCTAGGTTTCCTCAGGGAGCAAGTGTGGGTGGGATATGTGAAAACTGAGGCCTGGGGAGGGGAAGCCTGCATGGCTAGTGGTTGGAGCCCTCTTTTCCTGGATCAGATGTGAGCACCTCTGGGGCCAGGAGAACGTGTCCTCCATCACTGCCTCTTGCCCTCTTTGGTCACAGGGTCAGGAGAGTTTTATTGAATGAAGAGACAGAAAAAAAAATTCTCTTTGATTTTGTTCAGACTTGTTACATCCTGCACCATCGGAGTCAGCGAAGACCCTAGACTTGCTCTTGTGTCAGTCCTAGTGCAGTGCCAGGCACATAGGAAACCACTGATATATATTTATTAAAGAGATGACACCACCAAACCCAATCCTTGCACAGATTAAAAAAAGAGACCTGGGGGTAGGGTAATGAGGAATTTTTATTTGATGGTTATAGAGCTTCCATTTTGCAATATGAAAAGTGTTCTGTAGTTGGATGGTGGTGATGGTTGAAACAGCATGAATGTACTTAATGCCACTGAATTGTACACTTTAAAATGGTTTAGATGAGAAAAACTTTATGTTGCTTATATCTTACCATAATTTAAAATACTGAAAAGAAACCTGACAAAATAAATACATTCCTTCACTTGAAGAAACAGAACAGGCTAATCCTGCATTATTTCTATTCATTTCACAAATGGAAAGGAAATGCAATCTGGCTGTGCCCTACTGCAGACCCTGCCAGATACTCACACACACACCAGCCCCATCCAATTAGCCCACCCGTCTTGAGGTTCCACTGGGCCCCAGCCCTGGCCTGGAGCTCCTGGGGAATTTGTTTCTTCTTTCTGAAGCTAGGGAGGCAATAGAGGTGAGGCAGGTGGGACAGAAAGAGGGGGGAACCCTTTAAACTCTCCCTCCACCAGACAGTGTGTCCTTTGTGAAAAGTCATCTGGTTTTACAAAGCAAGGTAGTATGTCAAGTCAGCAAGAACACATGGCCAAGCCAGTTACACAGCCCTGTTATGGTCCATAATATGAGCAAAAATAGCCATCAGCCACCAAAGCGGACTGTGTGTAGGACTGCCTAGGGCTGTGTGGTTACCCCCTGTCATTCTCATAAGCCTGAGTTTGGTCCTCGGGCACACAGGTGAGCAGCCAGTTCTTTCATTGAGAGTGTCGCACGCATAGGTGGGTCTGCAGCTTAAATCCTGTGCTCTGAATGGCATATTCCCTGTGTTCCATTGCTGATTTCACAGACAGTGATATTGAGCATCAACTGACTCCCTGAAGTTACTCAACCACAGGATGGCACAGGTGCCGTTAGGATGAAGAATACCGTATTCCAGAATGGAGCCGTTTCTACCACACGAGGCCCCCTCTTAGGAAGGGAAGGTTTAGTATTGTCCCCTGGACCCCCATGTGCTCCCAGTTGCACCACCTTGAAGTCAGCATGGGAAGGATGTTGGCGGAGCAACTCTTGCCTCGCTGACCCCACTTAGAAGAATGTCTCTTTTTCTGCTTTCTGACTGTGACAGCTTCATCCTCCAACGGGAGCTGATGGCTTAAGGGGACACCCTCAGGAACAGAGACTCAGCAGGCTGAGAAATCTTCCTACCCAGGACTGTGGGGTGCTTCAGAGAGGGCCTTGGGCCTACAGTAAAGATGGGGAGATTTGGGGGGGCTACAGCGAGGAAGGTAGGACACAGCAGACCAAGGGGAGCCTCTGGAGACACATGTCCCCTTGTGGGCTCTTCGTGCTCTTTGTTCAGCCGGGTGGTGTGGAGGTAGTTGGGGTCAGTGGTTTCTAAGCCTAGTTCCCTGTTTTAATTCAAATTCCCCAGAAACAGATCCTGACATAGGATAGGAGCCAAGTGATCCTGGTTTGTTGAGGAAATGCCCATGGGAGAAACTGGAGAAGAAGTTGAGGCAGCAGAATGAGGAAGGGGAAGCAGCTAAACAGAGTGTGACCCACACCAGGAGCAGCCTCAGCCCATCCCGCAAGGCAGCAACATGTTGCCTTGAGTGTGTCACTGCTTAAGTCAAGGAGCTGGGCTTCCCCAGTTAGTCTGGGCCGAGGGGCCCCTGGGTGCAGCAGGAGGGTGTGATGTAAACTTACACTGTGAGTAGTGTTCCCCTAATCTACTCCTGGGACTGTGTCCTCGTGGAGCCAGGAAGCCCAGGAGAGGTCCAGGGACAGGTGTTAGACAGAAAGAATGACACAAGCCGAGAATGGGGTTCAGAGTCACGGTGAAGGGAATCTGGTGGAGCATCAGTAGAGTTCCCTCTCCACCCTCAGGATTCTTCCTCATGTTTCAGGACCCCAGGTCTTCCCCAACAGCCCTGGATGGACAGGAGCATGCTGAGGACACTGATCGTCTGGGAGCCTGAAGCTGCAGTGAGATGGGGCTTTGGAGTGAGATTGGAGGGTACAGTGTCAGGGAAGCCCCAGGGAGCAGGATGTCACATTCTGGAAGGACTGAGGGGCTTGACTTTCCTGCTTGGCAGATGCAAGGTGTCACATTCCCAGCCAGGCACATTCAGAAACATGAGCCAGGAACAGACAGGCGTGTGTACACCATATACACTTATATACAAACACATATACACATATCGATATTCCTGCAGACACATACCTATAGATTTTCACACTTGCTTGCACATGCATATTCCTGAACTCATGCCTAAAGCATGGCCAGACAGGTCCTTTTTATTCCTGGCTCTCAAGGGAGGGGGAGGTATGGAGCTGGGCAGGGTCCAGGGCAGGCTGGTTGCAGCTGACCACTGAAGGGTGACCTTTGGCTGAAATTGCTCAGATCATGCAGTCCCAGAAATCTGGTGTTGCTTGTGAAGCAATGATAAAAGCATCTGGAAGCTCAGTTGCTGCCTTCTGCCCCATCCACCCCATCCATGTCCCCACAGTTCCACTCCTACCTTTGATCCAGGCCTTAGTCCATCCAGGACCAGGGTTCCACCTGCCTGCAGTGCACAGATGAGGACCTGCAGTCATGAAAGGAATGAAATGGGAACGGTGACTTGTAGTCCCTGACATTTAGCCCACATCCTCCCCCAGGGGCAGGAGCCAGCAGGAACATGGCCAGTGAGAATCAAGGGTCATCAGTTCAGAATCAAATTGCTCCTGGCTCTGAGGCGCTTTCAGGCTGATGGAGGTCACATGTATTTAAAAAGCTTGGTAAATGCTCAGTAGACAGAAGTTGGGAACTGTGGAAGCCCAGAGGAGACACATGACAGCCTGGAAGGGGTGGGATCAAGGAAGGCTTTCTGGAAGAGGTGGTATCAAAAGGACTCCTGAAATAACAAGAAGAATTGCATTTGGGTAAAAGGGCTTTCAGGAAGGGGGAACAGTTTGAGCAAAATGCTGGCAGTAGGGGAAGCACGATGCCCTATGGAACTGGAAGAAGCTCAGCAAGGCTGGAAGAGGGCAGGGGGGCCATTGGCAAGAAAGGCAGAGCCCACACTGCAAATGGCAGTAAGCAAGCCAAGGGGCTAGAGACATCCTGAGGACACAGAGAATCCGCTGGACAGTTTTCATCAGAGGACTGATGGTGTCAGACTGCACTGGGAGGACCTTCTGGCTCCAAGTGCAGGGTGGATCTGGGGATGGCTTGAGATTAATTTGAATGGAATGTAGGGCTGGTGGAGATTTTGCAGGACAAGAGGCCAAGCAAGGACTTTTTGTAGGTACTCATATAACAAGAGAGGAGAGAAATGTTCACAAAATTATAATACATTAAATTTAAAGTAAATAATTGGGTACAGTTTGTTTTTTTTCTTTTTTCTTTTTTACTATAGGTCTACTAATGATAAGTGCAGACATTTCAGAGGATGACCTCTGGAACTAAGTCATCATTACCTATAAGTAGGTGATGGAAAATGTTCATCTGTACAAGTTATTCTTAGCTCACAGATTGTTCAGACATGGGCTGTAGTTTGCTGATCCTGGTGTAGACACAGTTTGGCTAGAAGCAATTGAGAAGCAAAGAGGATCTCCCCTCCCCTACCACAAAGGATGTGCAACAGCCTGCCACAACCTTGGGACACTACACTGCCTCCAGAGGGCTCAGTGAAAATCAGCCTCATGTGACAGACTCTAGGTTCATCCACACTGCTACAACTGCTACAAATGACCCATTTTTATTCCTTTTCTTGGTTGAGTAATATTCCATTGTATATATATATTTGGGCTTCCCTTGCTGACTCAGATGGTAAAGAATCCGCCTGCAAATGCAAGAGACCTGGGTTTGATCCCTGGGTTGGGAAGATACCCTGGAGAAGGGCATGACAACCCACTGCAGTATTCTTGTCTGGAGAATCCCATGAACAGAGGAAACTGGCAGGCTATAGTCCATGGAGTCACAAAGAGTCAGACACAACTGAATGACTATGCACACAGTACAATACACACACACCCCATATCTTAGAGAGTGAAGTAAGTCTTTCAGAAAGAGAAAAACAATACCATATATTAATGCATATATATGGAAACTAGAAAAATGGTACTGATGAACCTATCTGCAAGAAGCAATAGAGACACAGAGAATGGACTTCTGGACACAGAGGGGGAAGTAGAGAGCAGGATGAATTGAGAGAGTAGCATTGACATATACACTAAGTGTTAGTCGCTCAGTTGTGTCCGACTCTGTGACCCCATGGACTGTAGCCCACCAAGCTCCTCCATCCATGGGATTCTCCAGGCAAGAATACTGGAGTGGGTTGCCATTCCCTTCTACAGGAGATCTTCCTGACCCAGGGATTGAACCTGGGTCTCCTGCATTACAGGAAGACTCTTTATAGTCTGAGCCACCAGGGAAGCCCCATGTATAAGATAGCTAGTGGGAAGCTGTTTTATAACATAGGAATCCCAGGTAGTGCTCTGTGATTACTTAGAAGGGTGGGATGGGCGGTGGGAGAGAGGCTCAAAAGGGAGGGAATATAGGTATACATATAGCTTATTCACATTGTTGTATAGCAGAAACTAACATAAACTTGTAAAACAATTATCTTCCAATAAAAAAATTAAATCTTGTTATGAGGAGGGACCTAGATGCGTTAGCAATAGGAAGATCCCAGGAAAGTGAAGGTCTATAATCATAACATCTCATGATTAAAGGAGTCTGAGAGCTTCCTGCTCAGTGTTCTCCCAAAGCCAGACTAACATTTGAGAGTTTCTTGGAAATGCAAAATACTCCAGATAGGCAAAGTGATTTGCAAGTTGCCAGAGGAGCCAGGATTTGAACACAAATCTCAGGCTTCCCAGCTGGGGTCCTTTCCCTATACCACCATGTACTCATTATCATGGACCTTGCTAACAAGTCAGGATTCATCTGTCCAGGACAAGATGCTCCTCAGACTCCTGCCTTTCCCAGCAGGTTTCCTCATTTACGTATATTTGCATGCATAATTCTCCCTGATGAGAAATCTGAAGTTCCAAGAGAATGAATAACTTGATTGGTATCTGTGGCGGGATTAAAATGGCATCTCCAAAAAGATATCTGATCCTAATCCTTAGACCCATGAATATTACCTTGTATGAGGAGAAAATGGGTCTTTGCATATGTGATTAAATTAAGGATCCCGAGATAAGAAGATTATCCCGGAGTATCTGGATGGGCTTTAAATGGAATCACATGTATCCTTGTAAGGCAGGCAGAGACAGATTCGACTAGATCCAGAAAGCAGAAGGAGATGAGACAACAGAAACGGAGCAAGAGATTTGAAGTTCCTTCTTTGCTGGCTTTGAACTCGGAGAAGGGGCCTGTGAGCCAAGGAATATATGTAACTCTAGAAGTTGGAAAAGATAAGAAAACAGTTTCTCCCCTAGAGACTCAGGAGGAAGCCAGGCGCTGCCCACCACTTGTAAACTGGCATAATGCCACTGATTTCATACCTCTGGCCCCCAGAAATGAGAGAGAATAAATATCTGTTGTTTCAAGTGGCCAAGCTTGTGGTCATTTTTTACAAGCAGCCTCAGAAAACTAATACAGCATCTGATAGAATTTTCCTTAATTTAAATCAAACTTTAATTTTAGAATAGTGATAGACTTAAAGAAAAGTTGCAATGACAGTATAGAGTTTCTCTATGCCCCTTACCCAGTTACCTCGAATGTTAACATCTCACTTTACCCTCGCAGGTTGGTCACAGCCAGGAGACAAGACTGGCACATTACCACTAACTAAACCCTGCAATTTATTCAAAGTTCACTACGTTTTCCTAGACCTTTATCTAGTCTTGGATTCCATCCAAGTCACCTTGCATTCAGTCATCTTGTGCTCTTTGTGTCCTCTGCTCTGTGACAGTTACTTAGTCCTTGGTTTTTGATGACCTTTAGTTTTGAGGAGTGCAGGTCAGGTATTTTGGAGACGGTCACTTAACTAGAACTCATCTGATGTTCTTCTCTTGGTTAGACTGGGGTTACAGGGTTTGGGAACACAGATGATGGAAGTGAAGTGCCATTCTCATTACATTGTATCAATGTTATGTACTATCAACATGACATCACTGATGACGTGGACCTTGATTACCTGTTGATCTTGAGGTAGTGTTTGCCAGGTTTTTTGTTGTGTAGTTACTTCCTTTTCCTCCCTTGCCTTCAACTCTTTTTTCCCCTCTGCTCTTTCCTTAGTTGACTCATGAAAACAAGCCACTAGGCTTAACCCAGCTCAAGTGTGGAGGGTTGTATGCCACCTCCTTGAGAGCACAGTGTCTATATGAGTTACTTGGGATTCTTCTATAAAGGAAGCTCTCTTCTACCCTGTATATTAATTATTCAGTCATATTTATATTAGTATGCATTGTGGACATTTATTTATACTTTGGGTTATAATGCAAAACAGTATGCTATTTGTTTTGTTAGTCAAATTGTTCCAGCCGTGGCCCTTGGGAGCTTTTCCAGTTTGGCTCCTGTGTTTCTTTGAGATGCTCCTGTCATTTTTGTGTTTTGACCACTCCCTTACTTCTGACACTGTGAGACTCATCTTATAGTCTGACCCTACCCTGAGTGTGTGCTCAGCTGTTTCAGTCACGTCCGACTCTTTGCGACCCTATGAACTGTGGCCTGCCAGGTTCCTCTGTCTATGGGACCCTCCAGGCAATAATACTGGAGTGGGTTGCTGTGCCCTCCTGCAGGGGATTTTCCCAACCCAGGGATTGAACTGGGTCTCCTGCATTGCAGGTGGACTCTACTGCTGAGCCACCAGGGAAGCTCCTTGGCCTTACCCTAGCACCCGTTATTTCTCTAAGTATCTCAGAAATCCATTCATTAGAGAATGTATTAGAAACAACAATTTGGGTCTCTATGCTACTTGCTACTTGGGTGGCATTGCTTTCAGTCTCTCTCAGAAGACAGAGCTTGGAAATACAGGTCTATATATTAACCCATATTTATAATTTGGCAGTTTCTAGTCAATACACTATTTTCCAAAGTTACTTTGGTCAACCCTTTTTCTTCACTCAGTTCCATGAGATTTTCTCATACATTTGTAATTCAGTTAAGATTCTTTTGTCATGGTCTACATTCCATCCTGGGATTCATCAACTTCTTGGTTAATTTTTAAGCTTGTTTTATTTATTTATTTATTTGACCATGCTTTGTGGCCAGTAGGATCTTAGTTTCCTGACCAAGGATTAAACCCGTGCCTATGCAGTCAAAGCACAGAGTCTTAACCAGGGAAGTCCTGAGTTTTAAATTTTAATTTCTATATATTAAAATTCACCATTTGTGGGTTTTGACAACTATGTAGTCTCATGTATACATCCTAAAATACCACATAGATTTGTTGTACAATCCTAAACAATTCCCTTGCTTCCCCCATCAAAGGTTCTTACTCCTTAAATCCCTGACTTCTGCTAACTTGTTTTCCATTCCTGTAATTATCCTTTTCCAGAAAATCATATGAATGGAATCAAATACAGTGTAGCCATTTTAATGGCTTCTTTCCTTTAACAAAATGTGTTTATGGTTCATTCATGTTGTTGAATAGCTCATTTCTCATTGTTTCTGAGCAGTATTCCATTGTGTAGATGGAGCACAGTGTGTTTTTCAGTTCACCCACTGAAGGATATCTTGGTTGCTCCTGGTGACTGGAGATTATGAATAAGGCTCTTATAGATACTTATATGTAGATTGTTGTGTGGACTTATTTTCAAAACACTTGAGTGTATACTTGGAACATTATTGTTGTGTTATACAATAAGCCTATATTTAACTGTGTCAGAAACTGCCAAGAAGTCTTCCAAAATGATGTGTCATTTTGTATTGAGTTACTTTAAATTTCACAAATTAAACCTGACTTTTCCCCTTCTACTCATTGTTTCCAGGCTTGTAATCAGGAGGTCACACTCACAAGGCAAATGGTTCTGGCTTTGCAGTCAGACTTGAGTTCAAGTCCTGGCTCTGCAAGTGTAAAAACCACATGAAATCTGAGTGACTTTGGACAAGTTAGTTAACCTCTCTGAGCCTCATATTGGGAATTCATCCTTCATATATGCATGATGTCTTAGGGTGGGTTTTCCAAGAGGTGGATTCCGATGGTGTTTAGTCTGCAGAATGTTTATTAAGGGGAGCCCAGGCATCAACATCTGTGAGAGGAAGAGAAGGCAGTGGAATTGGGCAGAGGGAGAAGTTGAACCAAAATGGCCCATCGGAGTGCTCCTGATTTGGGCTAAAGTTTTTGTGGAAAGAAGACAGTGGAATTGTGCAAGGGGCACATGCAAACCAAAATGACCCATCAGAGTGGTCCTGATTTGGGCTAAAGTGGCTGAGGCTGACATCCCACCTGGATCTATCTTAGGATCAGTTGCCCCTGTGCAGGCAGCTCTGCAGCTGGGACCACCCCTCCTTCCTTGGAGGTGCATCTGGGAGGGGTTTTCCAGGGTCCTCCTTCAAGGCAGGTTGGAAGAGCCCTGGATGAGAGCTGAGACCAGTCCTGTACTGGCCACTTTCCAGCTGTGTGGCCTCAGACAATTCCTTCCCAGAGCTCCTAAGCCTACCGGGTATCAGGGGCTGAGACGACAGCCCCTAGTGACCCCTAGTGTACAGTGCTCAGCAGTCCACTGGGGATTCTGTGCCCCTCACCTCACAACCCTCTTACAGGCCAACAACCAGGCAGCAGCATACATCCTGGGGCAGTGCTGCTCCTGTGTGGTCTGAGGACCTGCCTTTGTCTACAAGCTGCCTGTTGCTGATTCCTGACAAGGTAAGACAGAGTTGGAAAGGAACTGCTCAGAAACCTTAGAGCAACGTGACAGAGTGGTTCTATGTGTAATAATAAAAAAATTGAGGACTTTCCTGGTGGTCTGATGGTTGAGAGTCTGCCTGCCAGTTCGGGGGGTGTGGGTTCTATTCCTGGTCTGGGAAGATTCCACGTGCTGCAGGGCAGCTAAGCCTGTGTGCTGCAAGTACTGAGCCCTCAGGCCTAGAGCCTTTGCTCCATAACAAGAGAAACCAGCACAATGAGAAGCCCGAAAACCCGCAAACTGCAAGAAGGGTAGACCCCACTGGCTGCAGCTAGAGAAAGCCCGCACACAACAATGAAGATCCACGGCAGCCAAGAATAAAATAATCAAATAATTTAAAACATTTGATTTACACTATGTTTGCTTCGTTTTCTTATTTTATTTCTGGGGTAATTTATATTGTATTTTACAAATGGATAGGTCAATGATGGATTAGAAGAAAAATATATAAAATCTGCTCCTTTACCACAGATATTTTGAGATGCACTAATCTAGAGTATTCCTAATGCTGGCCTCTTAGGAAGGAGGCTGGACAATTTTTACATTTTTTACATTTTTTAAAGCTGGGAACCAGGGGCACCTTTGATCCTTAATCGTTGACATTTTATTGATAGTGCCAAAATTTGTTACTGTCTTTTTGTGTTTTTAGGGCCTCTTTGAAAGGGGCTGTTAGACAGAGTCTTTCTGCCCATCTATTTCTATTCATTCTCTCACTAAGAACATAACTGGATGTATGTGGATATACCAATTTAACAGACTGAAAAAGGAAACACTCGGGTCAGCTTTCTGGTAGGGAGTGAGGGAAAGACATAGAATCCAAGAAAAGTCCAAACTTGGTCTGTGATAGACACAAAATTTCACAGCTCTTTCAAAAACTTTTCTAGGAATTTATAAATGGAAAGGGTGAAGAAGAGCTGTTATTTATTCAACAGTCATTTATGAATGAACCATTTAAAGGTGAAGGCCCTGGACTCAATGAGGGAATGTGACCTGTATGGGGTCCTAATGCCAGCAGAGGGGTGTTGGCGGGTAGGGACTGTATGCCTGATTGGTTCCCAGGCACCTGCCATTTCTAATTCTGCACAGTTTCAGTCCAGAACCAGGCAAGATGAGAGCAGCATGTGATAGCTGCCTGGGACCAAGATGACTGTAATCCTTTAACATCTCTGACATGAACCTAATTTAATTATGAAGAAGTCATGTCAGTTACATTGAGTACTCTACGTGAAGCATCCACCCAGAGCCCAGGACATAGTGGGTCCTTAGAAAGTGGCTCAGGGAGCTGACTCTGCCCTGCTGTGGGGTCTCTAAGACAGATGCTCGGTCCAGTCTGAGGGATCCATTGCCCCTCCATCTGGCCCATGACCCGATTCAGCTCAAGCACCTCCCATGGCTCCTCCCTACCAGAGGGGATGAATTGCTGACCCCTGGACTGGACAGTAGTCCCCCAGACAACAGGCCAGGCATCCTCAGGGACCTTGTCTGCCCTGCCCATTCCCATCACCATAGAAGTTTGCTGCACAAAGGCCTAAGCCTCAGCCTCCTGTCCCCTAAACCTCACTTTGAGCCTGGGCCTCATTAGGAAGTCTCGCCCATGTGTGCTCTACCCTCTCCTCCTCTCTGACTTGCTCCCTCAGCAGTTCATACACTCCACCTCTGCCTCCTCTTATCTCTAGCAAAGTCCAGTCCTCCTGAGAGAGTGAGGCTGGGCCAGGCCATGTGGCTGCTGGCAGAGCTGTGCTGGTTGACATCTGTCCTATTTGTTGTCACCATCAAGCAGTATCATCAGGCTGGGCCCCAGGAGGTCCTTTGTCCCCTGTGGGTAATGATGTCTTGTCTGAGAACTTCTTCCATATCAAAGGGCAGCCTAATTTTTTTTCTTTTAATTAATTATTTATTTTACTTTACAATATTGTATTGGTTTTGCCATATATTGACTTGAATCCTCCATGGGTGTATATGTGCTCCCCATTCTGAACCCCCCTCCCACCTCCCTCCCCATCCCATCCCTCTGGGTCATCCCAGTGCACCAGCACGGAGCACCCTGTCTCATGCATCGAAACTGGACTGGCGATTTGTTTCATATATGATAATTTACATGTTTCAATGCTGTTTTCCCATATCATCCCACCCTCACCCTCTCCCAGAGTCCGAAAGACTGTTCAATACATCTGTGTCTTTTTTGCTGTCTCATATACAGAGTTATTGTTACCATCTTTCTAAATTCCATATATATGTGTTAGTATACTGTATTGGTGTTTTTCTTTCTGGCTTACTTCACTCTGGATAATAGGCTCCAGTTTCATCCACCTCATTAGAATGGATTCAAATGTATTCTTTTTAATGGCTGAGTAATATTCCATTGTGTATATGTACCACAGCTTTCTTGTCCATTTATCTGCTGATGGACATCTAGGTTGCTTCCAGGGCAGCCTAATTTTAAGAGGAGACTCCAGTTCTGCCAATCCCTGAGGGCCTTCATCCTCTACCTGTTCTGCCCTGTGTCTGTACATAGCCTCCCCCTTCTCTTCCACAGAATAGGCCAGAGGTGGTCATTTGGAGCTGATTGATCAGGGAGGAAGAGGTAACATGCCTTTCTCTGGTCCATCTGAGCCACTGTCTGAGAAGAGGAAATAGGGCAGGAGGGCTGTGAAACCAGGCTGGGATTAAATAGGAGTCTTTGACCAGTGTTTTCAGTTAGGTAGGCAGGATGACAAAAAAGTAAAATAGAATCTTTCATGTGATGAGTTGACATATATGGAGCCCAAGGTCAGGGCTTAATTACAAAGGATAGAGTAGGTGTTACTGTAAGCAGCTTTCAGCCTATGTGCCATTAGAGCTGAGGTCAGAGGTCATTTTAGCCCTTGGGAAAACTGAGATTCGGAGGGAGGTTGAAGAGGTTGGTGTAGTCATTTAACCAGTGACAGAGCTCAGGACTTCCCCACCTCTAGGCCCCTCTGGCTGATCCTCTGGGGCTCAGAGGATCCATAAACTCAGAGGTACCAGGATGTGCCAAGAGGTTGTGACCTCACCCTCCACTCCAGCTCAGGGAGGGAGGAGCTGGGACAGGCAGGATGCAGGATGAGGGAGCTTGTAGGAGAAAGGGCTGCGGCTGGTGGCTGCTTCTGTGCTGTCACTCAAGACAGAAGAAGAGAAACCTGCTAGCTGGAGCTGTTCTTTGTTTTGCTCATTGAGTAACAGGACCACAGAGGACAGAGACACAGACATCATTCTCTCTCAGTATTTCTCCCATTTCTCAGGTGGGCAGAACCAAGGAGAGGGTCCATTACAGAGGAGTGAGTGCAGGAGAGCAAATCCCTGATGCCAGAGTCTGGTCTCCCCTGCCACGAGCCAGATGTGACCTGGGGCCTGGCATGGGGTGGAGCTGCAGGAGTCAGTGAAGGCTCTGGAGATGTGTTCAACAGATACCTTCAGGAAGTCTTTTGGGATCACTGCACCTCCCTCCCTAATGCCAGCCCTGACCTTTGGGGCAGCTGTTCCTCTGGGGAGGTACTCAGCAGAACTCCAAGTGTTGGTCTTTTGGGACGTTGTACTTGAGCTTGTGGGTTTCGAAGAGGTTGCTCAGCTCCTTCATGTAGCGCTGGTGCAGCCTGTCCACCTCCTCTTGGGAGGGATGTGGTGTTTTCGGCACCTCGATGGGCTTTCCCACTGCAAGACACAGAAGTGAGTGGTGGCCCAGAGTAGGAACCACTGGGGTCTCTGGATCCCATGGGGCAGGACCCCATGCCAGTGGTCACACCTACTGGAAAGTGCCTGTATTGTTTCCCTTTCAACAGTATTTTGGGTGATCTAATCTAGATATTAGGACAACTGCAAAATTCTGAAATAATAAAAACACCTCCAGCTGGCATTGCCACCTGCCACACAATGTCCTAGGTGCTTTACTTGTATTATCTCCTAAAATCTTCCGAACAATCCTATGGGGATTGAACCTGCTATTAGTCCATTTTAACAGGTAAGGTAGTGAGGCTCAGGGAGGTTAAGTAACTTATTGCAAGATCACATAGACAGGAAGAATCAGTGACAGATTGTAAGCCCTGAGGATGTGCTCTTAGCCTCATGGACACGTGGATCTGGGAGTCTTAGATGCCATGAGTGGAAGTGTCTGTATGTCTGGGAGGAGGTGGCCCACAGCCCAAATGCCTCTTCTTCCTCTCCTTCCATGCTGGTCTGCAGTGTCCCCCATTCTAGAGAGGACATGGGAGGACCTATCAACTGCCTTACTCTTGTTCTGCCTGGCTCAGAAAGCAGCTGTTCTGTGTTCTCTAGGGAATGGTTCTGGAGGCATTAGTTGTGAATTATATCCATGAAAATATTACCAGACAACCCAGGAAAAGTCATGGTGTAGAGGGTTGGCCAAGACTGTACTCAACTAGGAAATGATTGGGTGAGTGGAGATGAATAGACCTCTCTCTATAAGCTTTGCTGTTGGAACCTAGTTGGAATTTAAGACAAAAGCAAATGAGATGACCATATGGCAGAAAAGATGGTGTTAAGTCCAGGCACTAAAGCCCATGCCCATTATTTACAGGGAAATCCCTCAGGCTCTCCTTTATAGCCTACTGATTGCTACTTTACACACAGTTCTAACAGACCTGGAATGCCCTTCCCTTGTATTCATCTTCTCCAAAAGTCTTATGGGATTGTCTGGTCAGATTAAACCCTCCTTCTCTGGCATCATAAAAGTCAAGCAGATCCTGATTCAAGCCTCAGTGTTGTTACTCGGGGGCATGAGGATCTGTTTGAAGTGATTTACCTTCTCTGAGTCTCAGTTTGCCATCAATAAAATAGGGATGAGTGTCTACCTCCAAGGTTACCCAGAAAAGTGAGCTGTAAGGAGCCATTGCAGTGCCTGCCACACATCAGGTGCTTGGTAATCAGTAGTGGCTATGGTTCTTTGTACCTCAGTTACAGTTTTCATCCCAGACTGCCTTTTATCAGGGTTATTTGCCTGTGTCTCTATTTCACCCTCTAGAACATGAGCTCCACTTGGTCAAGGATATGTCCAACCCAAGTCCAGGTTCTCTTGTGGCACAGAGCCCAGGCCTCTTGCTCTGAAGCCTTCCCCCACCTCCCTACCCCAGCCCAGGTCTAGACTCACCCACAGTGGTGATGGGTAGGCGATAGGGCATAAAACCAAAACTGTACTGGAAGACTCCACGGCCATAGAAGAGCGGGATGGTAAGACCTATCTTCTCGTACAGTTGATTACTGAACCATTTCCACCAAAAGCCAGAATTCTTTGCATGGGAATATAAGTTATTGTCCCCAAAGGAGAAGATCGGCACCAGATCTGCTCTGGAAGGAGACAGGAGAGAGGGCATGTCGAGGGGCAAGAAGATTCAAATTGGTCACCTAGCAGGAAGCTTGTGACAGAAATTGCAGCAGAGGACAAAGCCCTGGGCTGGAAGTAGGTGGCCTCGGGTAACTCCCAGTTGTGCTACAGCTTTGCTTTGTGATAGTGGGCAGGTCCCAGCTCCTCTTAGGATCGCCACCTCCCAGTTGTACCACAACAAGGAGATCAGAATGTTGTAGGGTCCTCCCAAACATCAAACATCTGGGAAAATCTCTTCTGCCCCAGTTAGCTTGTGTTCTTCAGAGGTGCTTCAAGATTGGATAACTGCTCTAAGCTGTGCCCCAAACTCCGTTCTCTCAGATCCCCTAGGTCTCAGATATAATGCCAACTTCGGGTAATATGACCCATCACACCTACTCCTTTTGATCAACTAGTCTCCCTTCTAGAATCTTCTCTGGGTATTTGGACATGAGACAGTAAATATCTTGCTAAGTTATCCTCTCTGTGAATGGACTGAACATCTCTTGCTAAAAGAGGACCTGCCTTAATCTCTGCTGTCTTCCCATCAAAACACAATCCTTGCCAATCTTCAGCTGAACCCAGAGCCCTCTCCCCAATACCCGTGCATCAGAGCAAGCCTGGCAAAGCCCTTGCGGTTCCGCAGCACCAGATTGTTGGCTCCAGGTCTGGTTTTCAGTGCCTCCTTGACGCCCCCAATAGTGATACCCACTAGGTTGCCGCCTCCTTTCCTGCTCAGAATGTGAGCAACACTCTCCTTGTCTGTTGAGACCAGCCCTGGGGAGAGAGTAATGTGGTTAGCTATGGGGTGAAGGGAGCAGGGGCCACAGGGGGGATGTGGTAGGTCCCTACTCACCCTCCCCCTACAGCTGGGAGTTCCCTGAGGACTGGGACTGAGTCACTTCCTTCTTCCCAACCCCTCACCAAGCTCATTGCTGGGAACAGAGCTGTGGGAAGTGCTTCCTTGGGTCTAGCCTCCTTCTCTACTACACATGTTCTTGGAGGAAATACAGAATTCTTAGAAGCCCTCCCTGAAATCCCTCCTTTATGCCTGCAGCCCTCATTTCCCTGGGCTCTCCAGTTCTGGGAAGGCTTACCCCCTTGCATGATGTAATCCCTGAAGAATGGGACCCAGAAATATATGTTTATCGTTGTCAGATGTGAGCGGATGCCAGGGAAAACTGAGGAGAAGCCCGTGCCCTCTGTGCACAGGTTGGTAAAAGATCCGATCGACAGGACTCCATGAGGGTGGAAGCCAGCAAGGTAGTTCCGGGAGGGGTCCAACTCAGCGGTCTTGACTAGCTGCAGGGACGGAAACCTGGTGAATAGAGGCTGTACCTTATGCCCTCACTGGTCCACCTGCTGACTTTCTGGACTGACCTCTTCTATGTGTCCCCTGTGCCCAAGTGCTATCACACCCCATGTGAGTGTGCTGAGATTAGAGATGGCCTATCTGAGGATCCTTGTCCCCACTGCAAGCCTGGAGCTGAGGAGATGCTTTGGGAGTCTGTGGAATGAAGAGGGAGAGAATGGACCCATGAATGGAACCACCAGGGAAGGAAGGCCCCCTGCCCAAGGCAGAGGTAGGACTCCTGGGAGGGTGACAGGGACACAAGCCCCTGTCCTATGTGAAGGGAAACCTTATCCCAGGCAGAGTTCATCCAGAATGAAGGAGCCATTGCAGGAGCAAGTGAGCATCCCTCCAAGACTGTGGCAGCTGGAGTTCTTGAGGAAGCCTATCACTTGTGTTTAGAAAGCTCCAAGACCCAGAAACAGTTTCCTAATTTTGCTTGAAATTCCATCACTAAACTCTAGTTCATAAAAATCACAGCAGGAACTGTTGAAAGTTCAGGAATCCACAAGTCTTTGGTAGGGAGTGCAGAGGCTTGTCAATGTGGGGGAGCTTCAGTAGAGCATGGACTCCCACTTATGGGCTAGCTCATGATTCCTGCAGGGCCTGCACAGTGAAAGTGTGTAGAAGAGTTGGAGGATCTCCTGGGAGGTGCTGGGGTCCAGAATGTGAGGCCACTGAGCTATCTCTGCAGGCTCCCCCCCAAGACAGGCAAGTCACTGGGCACATCGTCTCGCCCTCTGCAGCCACTTGACGGTACTGTCTTTCCTCTGCAGGCCTGCAGTGGACAAGAATCCTGAATGCTGTACATATGAAATTTCTGCAAATCAAGTCCCGTGTCCCATCTGTCTTAATAGTGCCTTTGAGAAACTCTCCCCTGGGGTTACCTGTCTGGGTGAAGAGCATGAGGGCTGTGGATAGACAGTCACAGAGCCCCTCAGTACCATTTTCCTGGCAGACATTCAACTGACAACAGTTTTGGTTGCAAAGAGAGCCACATGCTGTTCTTGGAGGCCCTAGGATGATCTGATATTTCATAAAATCCTCACAACCCAATAATGAATGTGGCATATTCTCTGCTTTACATATGAAGAAATCAAGGTTCAATGAGACTAGCTCACCCAAAATCTGGTATGTTGCAGATCTGGTATCAGAACCTATTCTGCCTAGCTCCACAGGTCATACTCTATCCATTTCTTCTCTTCTGTTTCCAAAGGAAGGCCACCTGCCTCTTCCTGGCACCTTTCTGTGTCTCTACAACCTTTCCCTCCCTATCTGAACATTAAATCATCCCTTCCCAGGGCTTACACACAAAGATTTAGTCTTTTTGTGATACAGGAAAGAAGTAGAAGTCTCAGTTCACCTAAAACAATGTCTCGCTCAATCAGGACTGACCTCTGAGTCCATGGTCAGGTGTCCACAATGACCTTAGGTTAGAGAGTCAGTCAGAGGCACTCAGAGTAGAAGGGAGCAGTATGTTTACTGGATACATGGGGAAACTGAGGAACCGATTGAGCAAGGCTCTGTCCAAGGACATAAAGCATACCGAAGTTTGGGGCAGAATAGATCCAGAGAACCAGTTCAGGGCTCTCTGCCTTGCTTCTTTACCCAAAGTTAAGACACAAACTTTGAAACCAGTAAAAGGACTTGTGTGACCTTGGTCATGCCTTTCTTTCTCACTGGGTATCAGTCTTCTTATTTGAAGATGTGTGGGGTTAGATGTTTTCTAAGGACATGACTTTATACCTGCAAACCCAAGCATGTCTGCTGAGCAGTTTACACCTATAAAACATATATACGTGCTACAATATATAGTCCACAAAGCTCCTTCAAATCCTGTTCATTCATCAGTCCTCATAGTGGCCCCACATCTCTGCAGGTGGTAAACTACCACCAGACAGAAGCTGACTCCTCCCCAGGCCACATAGTGGTGGAAGCCCAGCTCCTTCCTCCTAGCCTGGTATTCTGCTCACTGTATACAGGGCCACACTTCCCCACGGACATGTGGGGCACTACAGTCTTAGCTACTCCCCAGCCACCCCATTACTCACCGAGATGGGGAAATAGTTCTTCATGTATTTCCATATGACCCAGCGCCTTACGACCTCATTGCGCCTGCCCCCCTGCCATGGCTTATTTTGGTCCAAGTACAACCAGATCGTGTACAGGATACTGAAGAACCAGAATCTTGTGAACAGGAGGCCTATGAAGACCACAACGCAGATAGGGGCTGGGGAGGGAATCAGGAGTTGTCAGTAGTCACAGGAATGAAGGAAAAAGCTCTCCCCATATGCCCAGCACTAGCAGCACTGTCTTGTCCAGCCCTCACCCAGGAGGAAGGGGTCAACCTCCCCTGCCTTCAAGGAGAAAGGAATGCAGCCCTTCCAGTGTCGCACTGGGAACCTGAATTTGTAGATAAACCTATCTACAAACTTTTCCCCACTGTACCAGGCTGCTTATTCATCCCAATCTTACCCCCTCCACCTCCCTCTCCATCCTATTAAGTAATTTGTATTTACCAAGGGATCAATAAAGACCTGATGGAGAAGCGATTAAATGAACCTTTGGAACCACAGAGAAAAGAGAGACATTCTCTCTGCCCAGCCCTCTTTCAGTATACCCTCAGCCCATCTTTCATAGATTTATCCCACCAGATTCCTCCTCTAATGAAGCTCTCCTATGGCTTTTCCATAACTTTGAGGCACAGTCCAAGCAGCTCATCTCGACTTTCAAGCTCCCCATGACTGACTTGAGTCCCCTCCTGCTCCAGCTTCACTCACCCATATGCATCCCCATAATCCAGCCACACTAAGCTGCTCAATGTTCCTACAACTCCCTGAGCTCTTTCTGTCTCTTAGCTTTTGCTCATGTTTCCTATGCCTGCCCTTCCCTCTCCTGCCAAAGGAGGGAGGTAGAGGCTAACACACTTGCCTGGGCAGTGAGTCAGGGGTACAGCATGAGTAGGGCTGGGCCCAGTGAGGAATTCCCCTCTGATCTTTGATTCTCAGTCCCTGACGCAGGTTAGTCCTAGCTTCACCTCAGAGTTGGGGAGTTCTGTGGGGCTGTTATTAATCTAATGCTAATGGAACCTCATTCCCAGGGAATAATTCTCCCTCTCCAACTCATTGACTCCATTCAATCCCATGCATTCAAACTCTTAAAGAAGGTCCATTTCTACTTCTATTCCATCTGAAAGTAGGGCAGATTGGGCTGTCATTCCTAGTAGGCTTCCAGGAAGAGGGGACGTTTGACTCAATTTAAATAGTAGTAAAATTCATAAGCCAGACAAAGTAGGTTGAAGCTCACAGATGCTCACTTTACACAGAGCTCCTATGATGTTTCAGGTGCTGGTGGTACAACTGTGAACTGACAGAAATCCTGGTCTTCTCAAGCTGACTCCCGAAAATCTGGAGGAAGGCGACAGGATGCCAGTGGGGACAAGATGTCCAGGATTTTGACTTAGGTCTTATTTTATTTCATTTATTTGTCACTACAATGTGAAGAAAGCAATAAAACCCCAGCTAGGTCGCTGCCATTGAACAAAATCAAAAGTCTGTGTGGGCCACTCCCCCTTTCAGAAAACCAGCTCTAGAGGGTAAAACCACATTGTTAACAGTGACTCCCTAGAGGGTAGTATTTGAAGACGTCTTTTACTTTTAGGATACACACTTTGTTTCAGTGTGCCACAGTAACATTATTAGTTTTGTACTGAGAAAATAAATGTTAGGAAAAAACCCATATGCAGGGTATTTCCATTTGATCTAAAGATTTCCCTACACCCCACCATCCCCCTCACCTGGGCTCACTCTTTAACTACTGTCAGCAGGAAAAATCCTAACCTTTTCAATTTCTGAGGAAACGAGACAACTTTTTTCACCTTATTACAATAAGGGGAGAAATGTAAAAGCCCACTTTACAGAGGCCCAGAGAGGGTATGTCGATTGGTTAGGTCACACAAAAAGTTAGTAGGATGAGATCTGTCATTCAATTCTATTATTTGGGCTACATTGTACTCCTAACATTCATTCATTCAACAAATATTCATTGACTTCAACTCTTTTAAGAGCTGGAAATGCAGCTGAGAACAAGATAAACTGTTTGAAAGGATCTTACCTTCCTATATGAGATGTGAATCTTTAAAAGAAGGAAACAGAGTAAACAAAAAACCCATTGCTTCTGGGCCCTGAGTCCACTGTGACAGGTCCTAGTTAACCACTCCAGTCAACTCTTGGCCCTTCCACCAAATGGCCTGCTCCATGTCCAGTGAGAACCAGCTATTTGCTATATGTATGGTGTTTACTTCCCCCACTGGAAGCCGTTACTCTCCTACCAGCCTTTAATTCCTGCCCTGTGTGCTCCAACTCCTAACCATCTCTCTACCTACTGCCAGTCTCCTTTGACCAGGGGAGGCAGTCTTTACCCTAAACATCAGACTGTAAATATTTTAGACTTTGCAGCCAAAAAGGCAACTCAGAGGATATTATATACAGAGCTGAGGATTTAAAATGTAAAAGCCGTTCTTGGCTCATGGGCTGTGCTGTGCTAAGTCACTTTAGTCATGTCCGACTATTTGTGACCTCCATGGACTATAGCCCACCAGGTTTCTCTGTCCATGGGCTTTTCCAGGCAAAAACACTGGAGTGGGTTGCCATTTCCTTCTCCAGGGGATCTTCCCAGCCCAGGGATTGAACCAGCATCTCTTAGTTCTCCTGCATTGGCAGGTAGGTTCTTTACCACTAGCGCCACCTGGGAAGCCCAGGTGACTTCCCTGGTGGCTCAGATAAAGAATCTGTCTGTGATGAGGGAGACCTAGATTCGAACCCTGGGTTGGGAAGATCCCCTGGAGAAGGGAACAGCTACCTACTCCAGTATTCTAGCCTACAGAATTCCAAATTCCATGGACTGTACAGTTTATGGGGTCACAAAGAGTCAGATACAACTGGGTAACTATTTCACTTTCAAGGGCTGTACCAATTTAATAATAATGAGTGAGCTGGATTTGGCCCATGGGGCATAATTTGGAGACCTCTGATACAGTTTGTTACTGCTCCCTGTCATTAATTTATACCCTACACCCTAAACACAGTAGATCCATTGGCTTCAGCCATAGGGACCTATACCACACAGATTGGACCTTGTCATTCCCATACCTAAAACCCTCCTGGGGCTCCCTTTGTCCCCAGGATAAGGGACAAGGTACAAGCTCCTGCTCCTGGCACCAGTGGACCCAGATCCCTTTCCTCAGCTGCCCTCCCTCTAGCTCCAGGACCAAGGCTACTTGACTTCCCTGTATTCCAGATTGGGCAGGGGGTAGGTGCAGCCAGTCAGACACACTCCTTCTGGCAAAGCACTCTGAAGGCCAGCTGAGCAAATTGTCCTTCATACCAGGTGATGTCTAGGTGCTGAGCTCAGTAGCCCTTTTAGGACCTGTATCTTTCTCCCATCAATGCACTCTGTGCTCCAGAAGTGGCAGGTTTCCATGGCCTCCTGTTCCCAGCCTAGCCTGTCTTACGCAAGACCATGAAGCAGAAGATCCAATGCAGGACCACGAAGGTCTGTAGTCTGCGCTCCAGTGGCACAAACAAAGGCGCGAACTCCACCATGCTGGCTCCTCTGTGGGTTCTGGAGGCTTCTCTGAGTTCTTCTGTGGTCTGAGACGCCTGCTGGTGTTTGCTGCTGTCAGAGATTGTCTAAGCATTTATGGGTTCTGAAGTGGGTGGGTGACCCCAACATCTTCCTGCCCCCGCTTGGCAAGGATCTCTTTCTTAGGAGAAATCTTTGAACCCGCCTTCCTGGCTCCATGTAAAAATGGAGGAAGGAAAGGACATTTGCCTCTTCAAGCAATGTTTTATCTGCCAGATCTTCTTTCTCTGTTTGCTTGAATCTTGCCACATGCTTGAATCATGTGCCACTTGGCACATGAAGCAACAAATATAGTGCAATCTTGTCTTCTTTCCACCTTCCCAGAAACCTGGCTATGATAATTGTCTCCTTTCATTTGCCAGATCCACTGTTTCCCGCCATGAATTTGTAATTACAGTTCCCATCTAAAAATCCCTTGGCCTCACCATCTCCTCCACCTCCTGCCCTATTCCTCAGCTCACCTGCACAGCACAACTCTTGGAAGAGCTATCATTGTCTCTTGGAAGACAATGACAGCTGTCAGCTCCACACCCTTCCCTCCCATTTTCTCCTCCCTCCTCCAGACTTCAGACATCACTGTTTCATGGAGCTGCCTTTGACAAGTTCACCAGTGGCCTCCACACTGCTGAATCCAGTGGTCAATTCTCAGTTCTCATCTTAACCTCTCAGCAACCTCAGACACAATTGGCCCCTCCCTCCTCCTTGAAACCACTTGGTCTGTGGACCCCACCCTCTCCTGGTTTCTTTCCTACCTCTCTGACTGCCCCTCGGTCTCCACAGTGGCTCTTGTCCTTCACCAGGCTAAGTGTTTGAGGGTCTTTCTGCTTTCTCTGTCCCTGGACCCTCCCTCCTCTCCTGTAGAGACCTCATCCAGGCTCATGGCCTTGAAGTCTGTCTACAGAATGAACACTTCCAAACTGCATCTCCTGCCTGACCTTCTCTTGGGCTCCAGAATTGACTAAGTAGGTGGGTACTTGACATTCTCCCTGACAGTCTGCTCAGCACCTCCACCACAACTTGTCTAAAACTGAACTTGACTTCCCCTCACCTGCCTGTGTTTTAGTCTCCATATAGCCACTGCTACTGCTGCTAAGCCGCTTCAGTCATGTCCGACCCTGTGCGACCCCACAGACGGCAGCCCACCAGGCTCCCCCATCCCTGGGACTCTCCAGGCAAGAACACTGGAGTGGGTTGCCATTTCCTTCTCCAATGCATGAAAGTGAAAAGTGAAAGTGAAGTCGCTCAGTCGTGTCCGACTCTTAGCACCCCCATGGACTGCAGCCTACCAGGCTCCTCTGTCCATGGAATTTTCCAGGCAAGAGTACTGGAGTGGGTTGCCATTGCCTTCTCCCCATATAGCCACAGAACTTTCCAAAGTGGTTACCAATATTTACCCTCACAAGCCCCTGACAAAAATTCCAGTTGCTCCACATTCTTCTCAACATTTAATCCATTGAAATGAGGATATGGGGAAAACTTCATTGTGCTCACAGTAGTTGCACAATTGCACAATGCCTAGTTGTGCACAATTAAGCACAATTGAGCAAAATTAAGCACAATTAACAAAATTAAGCACAGTTGAGCACAAATAAGGATGTTTACTGGGGCAGGAGGAGAAGGGGATGACAGAGGATGAGATAGTTGGAGGGTATCACCGACTCAATGGACGTGGGTTTGGGTGGACTCCAGAAGTTGGTGATGGACAGGGAGGCCTGGCATGCTGCGATTCATGGGGTCGCAAAGAGTCGTACACGACTGAGAGACTGAACCGAACTGACCTGATGGGCCATTTGGATATATTTTATCTTAAGTTCTACTCTTTTGTTGATTTAAATATCTCTTGCATTGTAAAACCGCTTTCCACCCACACAGCCAGTCTCTTTGATAATCACTGATACTGGTGTTCTCACTGGTTTCTGGGCCCTTTCTCCCTCTCACAATCTCAACAGCTAGAGGGACTTCTTGGTCAAGGGCTAAGTGATTGCACAAGCTGTAGAGTAGTGTGGCAGGCTTTTCCAAAACAGCAGCACCAGTTTACATCTCACCTAGAATATGCCAGTGTCCCATAGATGCAGATCATCTCTCCTCCTTGGTAAATTCAGGCACCTTATTTGCTGATGTGTAGAGAGATATATAGTTGGGGTCTTGATTTCCATTTAGTCATCACAAAAGATGAACTTGGCTTTATTCATTGTATTTCCTCTCTGTGAAAATCTCCTTCTTAATTTTTACTCATTTCTCTACAATGTATTTTTGCTTTTTTTTTCTTCTGAATTTGAAGAAAACTACCCTCCCCCAATACTAACCATTGTTGGTTGGGTATATTATGAATTTCTTGTCCCAATTTTTTCTTCATTTATATAAATTTTTGTTTAAACAGTAAGTTAGAAATTGTATTTACATTAACTCTTTATTCTCCTAAAAGAGCACCTAAAATCACACCCTCACCCCTTATAGGGTATAATAAGTGCTCACTGAAACTGGATTGTGTTATTGTTTTAAGGAGAGAAGATGGAGAAGAAGGAGCCACCAGCTAGCTTGTCCTGCTGTCTACAAGGGAGCAGGACTTGGAGCAGAAGTGAGTGTGCCTGAGTCCTGCAGTGCCTTCCATCAGTGGACCCAAGAATAAGGCAAGGTTTGGGCATCTCACAGCTTCTTCCCATGTGAGGTGCGATTTTTTTTTTTTTCCTCCTGCTGGTGGGGAGGGTCTTCCCTGATAGCTCAGCTGGTAAAGAATCCACCTGCAATGCAGGAGATGTGGGTTGGGAAGTTCCCCTGGAGAAGGGAAAGGCTACCCACTCCAGTATTCTGGCCTAGAGAATTCCATGGACTATAAAGAATTGGACATGACTGAGCAACTTTCACTTTCACTTTCCTGGTGAGGACCACATGGAGCCCTGGGGTTCTTCTCTAAATTCTTACTTAGCTTGCGTTTTAAGGTGTCACTGACAATCTGGTTTTAGAAAAGGCAGAGGAACCAGAGATCAAATTGCCAACATCCGCCGGATCATTGAAAAAGCAAGAGAGTTCCAGAAAAACATCTATTTCTGCTTTATTGACTATGTCAAAGCCTTTGACTGTGTCAATCACAACAAACTATGGAAAAATCTGAAAGAGATGGAAATACCAGACCCCCTGACCTGCCTCTTTAAATCTGTATGCAGGTCAAGAAGCAGTAGTTAGAACTGGTCATGGAACAACAGACTGGTCCCAAATAGGAAAAGGAGTATATCAAGGCTGTATATTGTCACCTTGCTTATTTAACTTCTATGCAGAGTACGTCATGAGAAATGCTGGGCTGGATGAAGCACAAGCTGGAATCAAGATTGCTGGGAGAAATATCAATAACCTCAGATATGCAGATGACACCATTCTTATGGCAGAAAGTGAAGAACTAAAGAGCTTCTTGATGAAAGTGAAAGAGAAGAGTGAAAAAGTTGGCTGAAAACTCAACATTCAGAAAACTAAGATCATGGCATCTGGTCCCATCACTTCATGACAAATAGGGAAACAGTGGAATCAGTGGCAGATTTTTTGGGCTCCAAAATCACTGCAGATGGTGACTGCAGCCATGAAATTAAAAGACGCTTGCTCCTTGGAAGAAAAGCTATGACCAACCTAGACAGCATATTAAAAAGCAGAGACATTACTTTGCCAATAAAGTCTGTCTAGTCAAGGCTATGGTTTTTCCAGTAGTCATGTATGGATGTGAGAGTTGGGCTATAAAGAAAGCTGAGTGCCGAAGAATTGCTTCTTTGGACTGTGGTGTTGGAGAAGACTCTTGAGAGTCCCTTGGACTGCAAGGAGATCCAACCAGTGCATCCTAAAGGAGATCAATCCTGACTGTTTATTGGAAGGACTGCTGTTGAAGCTGAAGCTCCAATACTTTGGCCACCTGATGTGAAGTTTGACTCATTTGAAAAAACCCCGATGCTGGGAAAGATAGAGGGCAGGAGGAGAAGGGGACAACAGAGGATGAGATGGTTGAATGGCATCACTGACTGAATGGAGGTGAGTTTGAGTAAACTCCAGGAGTTGGTGGTGGACAGGGAAGCCTGGCATGATACAGTCTATGGGGTTGCAAAGAGTCGGATATAACTGAGCAACTGAACTGAATAACTAAACATTTAAAATTTTAATGTATTCCTATTTATCATCCTTTTGTTTAATTGATATTGCTTGATTGCTTGATCTGACTTAGGAAATCTTTAAGTCATTTTGATAAATTGTAAATTTTCCTTGGAAACTATCAGTTTCATCAAAGAATGCAAATTTATTTTCATTGATGTTTGTAAGAAAACCAGTTTCTTTGATTTTTAATATCTCTCTCTTTCAGTTATTTCTCCACTGGTCTTTATTTTGTGTAGTGTGATTTATCTTCATTTTTACTACTTGCAGAGTTGCTAATTTTTTGGTGTAACTCAGGTTTTTATTTGGTATCATAATACTTCTGTCCAAAGAAACTCCCTTAATGTTTCTTATAGCACCAGCTCACTAGGAATTAATTCTCTCACCTTTTGTTTGTCTAAAGACACCTATACTTTTGTCTTAATTTTGAAAGTGATTTTCATTGGATATAGAACTTTGGGTTGACAATTAATTTTCCTTTCAGTTCTTCAAAGGTGTAGTTCTTGTCTTTGTTCCTCCGTGTTTAATATATCTTTGGATCTAACTGCCTTGCAGACTCTCAGTTCACCTTTGACAGCTTTAATATAATGTGTCTAAATTAAAAAACATGACAAAAAAACAAAACAAAACAAAACAAGACAACAAACCTATTCCATTGAGAGTCTCTGTAGTACTGGATCTATGATCTTATAGCTTTCATTATTTTTGGAAAATGTTGAGACCCTGCCCAAAACACTTCATCTGCTCTGTTATCACTTTCTACTATGAAGTTTCAATTACATTAATATTACACTTATTTTACCACACATCTTGAAAGTTCTGGTCCAGCTGTAAATAAGACAGGATGGGTTTGGTAAAAGAAGAGACAAATAGATCAATGGAACAGACTAAAGAGCCCCCAAATAGGCCCACATACATGTCATCAAATGACCTTTGATAAAGGAACAAAGGCAATTTAATGGAGAAAAGAAAAATTTTATTTATTTGCTGATGAGTCTTTAGATCTCTGCTATATCCACAATTGTCCCTCTTTATAATCCTAAAATTTTTAATGTGTGATTTCTTTTTTGTTTGTTTTTCTTTCTGGATGAGTCTGTCAGATATTTATCTCTTTTAGAGGAACAGTGTTTTGTTTTATTTTAACTTTCTGGCCATCTTTAATGTATAGTTATTTCATATTTAATTACCTTGCTATTTTCTTTACTTTTTTAAAACCTCATCTACTTTCTTTAGGTTTGCCCAAGCCTCTTCCTGTTTTCTTTAGTCTAATCACTGGAGTATTTTTATTTTATTTTATTTTTTCATTTATTTTTATTAGTAGGAGGCTAATTACTTCACAACATTGCAGTGGGTTTTGTCATATATTGACATGAATCAGCCATGGAGTTACATGTATTCCCCATCCCGATCCCCCCTCCCACCTCCCTCTCCACCCGATTCCTCTGGGTCTTCCCAGTGCACCAGGCCTGAGCACTTGTCTCAAAAATATGGAACGCTTCATGAATTTGCCTGTCATCCTTGTGCAGGGGCCATGCTAATCTTCTCTGTATATTCCAATTTTAGTATATGTGCTGCCGAAGCGAGAACATCACTGGAATATTTTTAATCTTTGATTATCTCAATAGATGCAGAGAAAGCCTTTGACAAAATTCAACATCCATTTATGAACAACAACAACAAAAAACCCTCCAGAAAGCAGGCATAGAAGGAACATACCTCAACATAATAAAAGCTAAATATGACAAACCCACAGCAAATGTTATTGTCAATGGTGAAAAAATGAAAGCATTTCCCTTAAAGTCAGGAACAAGACAAGGGTGCCCACTCTCACCACTACTATTCAATATAGTTTTGGAAGTTTTGGCCAGAGCCATCAGAGCAGAAAAAGAAATAAAAGGAATCCAGATTGGAAAAGAAGAAGTAAAACTCTCACTGTTTGCAGATGACATGATCCTCTACATAGAAAAACCTAAAGACTCCACCAGAAAATTACTAGAGCTAATGAATGAATAGAGTAAAGTTGCAGGATATAAAATCAACACAGAGAAATCCCTTGCATTCCTATACACTAACAATGAGACAACAGAAAGGGAAATTAAGGAAACAATTCCATTCACCATTGCAATGAAAAGAATAAAATACTTAGGAATATATCTACCTAAAGAAACAAAAGACCTGTATATAGAAAACTATAAAACACCAATGAAGGAAATCAAAGAGGACACAAATAGATGGAGAAATAAACCGTGTTCATGGATCGGAAGAATCAACATAGTGAAAATAGGTATACTACGCAAAGCAATCTATAGATTCAATGCAATCCCTATCAAGCTACCAATGGTATTTTTCAAAGAGGTAGAACAAATAATTTCACAATTTGTATGGAAATACAAAAAACCTCGAGGAGCCAAAGCAATCTTGAGAAAGAAGAATGGAACTGAAGGAATCAACCTGCCTGACTTCAAGCTCTACTACAAAGCCACAGTCATCAAGACAGTATGGTACTGGCACAAAGACAGAAATATAGATCAATAGAACCAAATAGAAAGTCCAGAGATAAATACATGCACCTATGGACACTTAATCTTTGACAAAAGAGGCAAGAATATGCAATGGAGAAAAGACAATCTCTTTAACAAGTGGTGCTGGGAAAACTGGTCAACCACTTGCAAAAGAATGAAACTAGAACACTTTCTAACACCATACATAAAAATAAACTCAAAATGGATTAAAGATCGAAATGTAAGACCAGAAACTATAAAACTCCTAGAAGGAAACATAGGCAAAACACTCTCTGACATAAACCACAGCAGGATCCTCTATGACCCACCTCCCAGAATATTGGAAATAAAAGCAAAAATAAACAAATGGGATCTAATTAAAATTAAAATCTTCTGCACAACAAAGGAAACTATAAGCAAGGTGAAAAGACAGCCTTCAGAATGGGAGAAAATAATAACAAATGAAGCAATGGACAAAGAATTAATCTCAAAAATATACAAGCAACTCCTGAAGCTCAATTCCAGAAAAATAAATGACCCAGTCAAAAAGTGGGCCAAAGAACTAAACAGACGTTTCTCCAAAGAAGACATACAGATGGCTAACAACCACATGAAAAGATGCTCAACATCACTCATTATCAGAGAAATGCAAATCAAAACCACATGAGGTACCATTTCACGCCAGTCAGAATGGCTGCTATCCAAAAGTCTACAAGCAATATATGCTGGAGAGGGTGTGGAGAAAAGGGAACCCTCTTACACTGTTGGTGGGAATGTAAACCAGGACAGCCACTATGGAGAACAGTGTGGAGATTCCTTAAAAAACTGGAAATAGAACTGCCATATGACCCAGCAATCCCACTCCTGGGCATACACACTGAGGAAACCAGAATTGAAAGAGACACATGTACCCCAATGTTCATCACAGCACTGTTTATAATATCTAGGACATGGAAGCAACCTAGATGTCCATCAGCAGATGAATGGATAAGAAAGCTGTGGTACATGTACACAATGGAATATTACTCAGCCATTAAAAAGAGTACATTTGAATCAGTTCTAATGAGGTGGATGAAACTGAAGCCTATTATACAGAGTGAAGTAAGCCAGAAAGAAAACCACTAATACAGTATACTAATGCACATATATCGAATTTAGAAAGTGTGTTCATTGGAAGGACTGATGCTGAAGCTGAAACTCCAATACTTTGGCCACCTCATGCGAAGAGTTGACTCATTGGAAAAGACCCTGATGCTGGGAGGGATTGGGGGCAGGAGGAGAAGGGGACGACAGAGGATTAGATGGTCGGATGGCATCACCGACTCGATGGGCACGAGTTTGAGTAAACTCCGGGAGTTTGTGATGGACAGGGAGGCCTGGCATGCTGCGATTCATGGGGTTGCAAAGAGTTGAACATGACTGAGCACCTGAACTGAACTGAACGATAACCCTTTATGTGAGACAGCAAAAGAGACATAGATGTATAGAACAGTCTTTTGGACTCTGTGGGAGAGGGCGAGGGCGGGGTGATATGGGAGAACAGCACTGAAACATGTAAATTGTCATATGTGAAACAGATTGCCAGTCCAGGTTCAATGCATGATACAGGGTGCTCGGGGCTGGTGCACTGGAATGACTCAGAGGGATGGAATGGGGGGAATGTGGGAGGGGGTTTAGGATGGAGATGGGTTTAGATGGGTTTAGGATGTATACCCATTTCAGATTCATGTCAATGTATGGCAAAATCAATACAATATTGTAAAGTAAAATAAATAAATAAATAAATAAATAAATAAATAAAGTATATATTTCAGGGGTAAATTTCCCCATGAGTCTTGTTTTCAGCTGCAGCCCATAAACTTTGATGTGTAATGTTCTAATTTTTTTTAGTGATGTAATACTTTCTAGTATCCTTTACAATTTATCTTTAAATCAAATAATTAATTTAGAAGTACTTATTTATTTAATTTCTAAATATGTGAAGGTTTGTGATCAGAAAAATGATTTGTATGAGTCTTTGGTACTTGTTTATGTTAGTTTATTGGCCTAGTATATAGTTGGTTTTTACAGTTTTTTGCTTGATACAACATATATCCTCTATTTATTAGATTCAGGATCCATTAAATCAAATTTATTAATCATTTAAATCTACATTTCTAACAACATTTTATATGTTTATTTAACCAGTTACTCAGAAGTGTTTTTTTATTGTCTGTGATAATGTAATGAATTTGTGCATTTTTTCTTAAAATTTTGCCTAATTTTGCTTTATATATTTTGAAGTTATATTGTTAGATCAAAAATATGTGATATATTTAAGGTGAATTATTTTTATATGATGACCACTCGTTTTTATCCCCAGTAATTCTTTTTGTTTTAAGATCAATTTAGTCTGATATTAATATAATAGTCTCAGAGTTCTTTTAGTTAATATTTACCTACTATACCTTTTCTATCATTTCTCTCATATTTATGTGTCATTATGTTTAAATATGTCTCCTGCAAGTGATGTGTATCTACATTTAATTTTATTTAAGTGTTTTTCTGCCTCTGACATTCTCTTTTAACAAGAAAATTTTCATCATTTGCATTTATCCAGTTGCTAACATATGTGGAAATATAATTATCACCTTACATTCTATTTTTTATTTGCCATTTTTCTTTAATTGTTTTGTGCCTTTTCTAACCTTAGTAAAGTTGTCCGATCCCTTTTCTTTCTTTCAGTGTGTATCTTTAGTTAATATAAATTTTCAGGTTGATATGTTAATCAATACATCTACTCTCCTCACAAACAACTAAGAACTTTAGAATACTGTAACTCTGATCACTCTTTCCCATCTTATATGTATCTTAGTTCCACACTGTTTTCGTGTACCTCAAATTAGTTGAAGCATGACCAGATTCGTGTGCTCAGATGTCTGAAAAACTTAACAAAGACCCCACAGCAGTGGTTCAGACAAAAGAAAAGTGTAATTCTTTCTCACACTACAGTGCAGAAGCAGGCAGGTTGTCCAAGGTGGCTGAGAGAGCTCAGTTCTAGGAGGTCACCCAAAATAGGTTTCTTCTCTCTTGTTCTCTGTCCTCCCAGACCCAGAGCTAAACCATGATACTAGAACATTCTTATCCACCATTTCTTAGTTTCCTTAACCTCCAGATGGAAATATAAGTCTCCCATGTTCACATTCTACGCTAGGGGAGGAGAAAGAGAAAGTTTTACCTAAACAGCTTCTTTAAGGAAGTGGTCTGGAAGTACATACAATTGCTCTTCGTTGCAAGGAAGATGGAAAATGTTGTTTCTGGTTGGACAACTAAGAGCCCAACTAAAACGTGGCGGCTCCTCTGCCTAAAAGGCAGAAAGAGGGTACGGGTTCCAGGAATCAACTGCAGTCTTCCACAGACATCACTGGAATCTTGCATCCTCTTTTGATTATCTCTGAGTTTGCTCCAGTCTTAAGCATGTGGCCTCCCCCAGTGATGGCAAAGATGGTCACTAACAACAGTAGCCTCATGGTCTCCCATGTAACAGTTCAATAAAACAGAGTGACTCTTTACATGTAGTTCCAGCTCAAGTCTAGAATTTCCTCCAGTTGATCCAACGTGGATCTCATTCCCATCACTAAACTAATAATAAGGAATGTTTATATAATGGATACAGAGTTCACTTTTATAAGATAAAAAGAGTTCTGGAGATGGATGATGGTGAGGGCTGCAATTATGTAAATGTACTTAATGCCACTGAACTGTACACTTCAAAATGGTTTAGATAGTAAATTTTAAGTTACCTATATTTTACAATTTGAAAGACTGGAAAGAAATTTGACAAGATCAATTACATTTTTGGCCATGAAAAACAACACAAAGTTAAACCTGTGCCATTTCTATTCACTTCAGAAAGAGTATAGGAAACACAGTTGGGCTGAGTCTTACAGCGAATTCTGTCAGATACTCACACACGCCCACACCATCCTCACCCTATTAGTCCACCTGTCCTGAGGACCTGCTAGGCCCCAACCCTGGCCTGGAGCTCCTGGGAAATCTGTTTCTTTTTTTTTTTTTTCCTGAAGCCAAGGCAGCATTAGAGGTGGGGCTAATTGGACAGAAAGGAGGGAAACCCTTTTAACTCTCCACCAGATGTTGTATCCTTTGGGCAAAGTCCTCTGGTTTTTACAAGGTTAAGGTGGTTTTGTCAAGTCAACAAGAACACATTGACAAGTCAGCTACACAACACTGTTATGGTCCATAACATGAACAAAAATAGTCACCAGTCCCCAAAGCTGACTGTGGGCAGGACTGCCTAAGGCTCCGTGATTACCCCCTGTCATCCTCACAAGCCTGAGGTTGATCCTTGGGCATCTCCAGGGACACAGGGGAAATGCAGCTGCTGAGAAATGAGCTGCTGGCCCCTTCATTCTAAGAGAGTGTCACATGCATAGGTGGGTTTGCAGCTTGAATCCTGTGGTCTGAATTGCATATTCACTGTGTTGCTTTGCTGGCTTCACAGATGGGGACACTGAGGTCCTCAGGGTGTCAGTTGACTCTCTGAAGTTACTCAGCCAGACAGTGGCACAGGTGCCTTTGGGATCAAGAGTCCTGTATTCTGGAATGGAGGTTTTTCTACCGTACAAGCCCTCCTCTGAGGAAGGAAGGGCTAGATTTTGTCCATTTCACCTCAAGTGTCTCCCAGTTTTGCCCCCTTGAAGCCCAGAACGGGGTTCAGAGTCAGGGTGAACAGAATCTGGTGGAGCAACCAGTGTCCTCTCACAGTCCTCAGGATTCATCCTCAAGTTTCAGGACCCCAGGTCTTTCCCAAGAGCCATGGATAGACAGGACACTGATATCTGGGAACCTGAAGCTGCAGGTGAGATGGAGCTTTGAAATGAGATTGGAGGGTACCGTATCAGGGGAGCCCCAGGGAGCAGGATGTCACAGTTTGACAGGACTAAGGGTCTTAACTCTCCTCCACCATCTCAACTCCTGCTTTGAAGATGCACAGATCCATGCACTCAGCTCTGTGCAATCAAATACATAATCCAGGAACACACTTGTATAAGTGTATGTGGAGGCTGGGAACTGGTGCACACAGATTTGCTAATCCAGACTCATGCTGGGGTGTGTTTGGACAATTACATGAACCTCAGTGAAGAAACATATCCTTGTGAAGAAACATACCCATAGACTTTCACAATCTGTTCCACGTGCATATTGCTGAGCTCACGTCTAAAGTATGGCCATCTTGTTTCTTACTGACTCTCAAGGGAGAGGGAGGTAGGGGCTGGCCACCTAAGGGTCCAAAGCCAGGCTGCTAGCAGTTTTCACAGAAGGGTGACTTTTAGCGTGAGTGGCCCAGATTGTGCAATCCAGTGCTCAGTCACTCAGTCATGTCTGACTTTTTCCAATCCCGTGGACTGTAGCCCACCCAGGTTCCACTGTCCATGAAATTTTCCAGGCAAGAACACTAAATTAGGTTGCCACTTCCTCCTCCAGGTATCTTCCTGACCCAGGGATCAAACTCAAGTCTCTTGCATCTCCTGCATTCACAGGCAGGTTCTTTACCACTGCACCACCTGGGAAGACTAACACAATCGAGACCCTAGGCTTATATCTGTCTGGAGTCACTCTGGATGATTTTTAAAAGTGTTAGGAGCTCAGCTGCTACCTCCTTCCCTGTCCCTATCCCCAAGGTTCCACTCTCACCTTTGACCCAAGCTTAGTCTATCAAGAGTCAGGGGCATATTGACCTCATTCCACAAATGAGGCTCTGCATAGGGGTAAGAGTGAAACCAGGCTCCTGACATGCACCCCCATCCCTGACATGTAACCCGTGTCTTCCCCAAAGGTCAGGGGCCAGCAGAAACATGGCCAGTAGGAAGCAAGACCATCAGTTCATAATCAAAGTGACCCAGACTCCAAGGGCCTCCCTGGCTGATGGAAGTCATAGATATTTAAAAAGATTGGACAGTGCACTGCTGAAAGGAATCAGGGGACTGTGGAAGCCCAGAGGAGAGACCTGATGGACTTCAGGGGGTGGGATTAGGGAAAGATTTCTGGAGGAGGTGGTGTCTGAAAACATTCCTGAGAGACCAAGAGAAATAGGATTTGGGTAAAACGGCTTTCCAGTAGAGGGAACAGTCTCTGCAAAATGCTGGCACTAAGAGAAGCATGATGCCCTAGGGAATTGGAGAAAGCTCAGCAAGGCTGGAGGAGGGTAGGGAGTAGTTGGTGAGGAAGGCAGAGCCCATGATGCAAAAGGTGGTAAGCAGGCCAAGGGACCAGAGACATCCTAAGAACCCAGAGAATCCACTGGGAAGTTTTCATCAGGGGACTGATGGTGTGAGACCTGCACTGGGAGGTCCTTATGGCTCCAACTGCAGGGTGGATCTGGGAATGGCTTGAGACTGATTTGAGTGGAATGTAGGGCAGCTGATTAGTGGGGTTGGGGGAGATTTTATAGCACAAGAGGGCAAGGAAGGGCTTTACATAGATATCATATAGAGAGGAAGAAATGTTCTCTAAATTATAATACATAGTATTCAAAGTAATTTAATACAGTTTTTTTTTTTTTTTTTTTTTTGTACTAGAGGTTTACTATTGAGAAGGGCAGAAATTTCAGAGGATGACATTCACCTAACTGGGGTTCAGTCAGTGTTCCCTACAATCAAGTGATGGCAAATGTTCACCTGAAACAAGTCATTCTTAGCTCACAGGTTGTTCAACAACTGATCATAGTGTGCTCACTCTGGTCTAGACCAGGGGGACTGGGTGGAAGCAAGTGAGAATGTAGGAGGGTCTCTAATCCCACCACAATGGACCTCCTCCAGCCTGTCATCCTTTGAGAGATGTCACCACATCCAGGGGAATCAGTGAAAATTACCCTTGCTGTCAGCAGGGACTGAGATCCCTTAGCAATAGTAAGATCCCACAAATGTGAAGGTCTGTAATCATCCCAGGGCAGTACTAACATACATGACTTTCTTGGGAAAGCAAAATATTCCAGAAATGGAAAGTAACCTGTGAGGTCATGTTGCAAGAGCTGGTATTTGAATACAGGTTTCAGGATTCCCAACTGGAGATCCTTTCCCTATACAACCCTTTCCTTGCCATGATCTCTGGCTAACATTGGGAGCAGGGGCACATGGGGAAAAGATGCTCTTCAGGCTCCCAATCTCCCCAGCTGATGGTCCAGGGCAGATCAGGCCTCCAAAATTTACATATATTTCATACCGAACTTTTTCTGATTAGGAATCTGAAGCTTCAAGAGAATGAGCAACTTTCTTGCCATCTATGAGGAGTAAAAATGGAGTCACCTCAAAAGATATCCATGTCATCATCCCTAACCTTGTGAATATTACCTTCACTGAAGAGAAAATGGGTCTTTGCATATGTGACTAAACTAAGGATCCTTAGATGAGTAAATTTTCCTGGAGTATCTGGATGGGCTCTAAATGAATCACATGTATCAGTATTAGAAAGACACACAGAGAGATTTGACTAGATCACTCCCTTATGGCTCAGTGGTAAAGAATCTGCCTGCCAATGCAGGAGTAGCAAGTTTGACCCCTGGGTTGGGAAGATCCTCTGGAGAAGGAAATGGCAACCCACTCTAGTATTCTTGCCTGGAGAATCCCGTGGACAGAGTAGTGTGGCGGGCTACAGTCTCAGGCAGTTCAGTTCAGTCGCTAAGTCGTGTACGACTCTTTGTGACCCCATGGACTGCAGCACGCCAGGCTTCCCTGTACAACACCAACTCCCAGAGCTTGCTCAAGCTCATGTCCATTGAGTCGGTGATGCCATCCAACCATCTCATCCTCTGTCGTCCCCGTCTCCTCCTATTTTCCATCTTTCCCAGCATCAAGGTCTTTTCCAATGAGTCAGTTCTTTGCATCAGTTGGCCAAAGCATTGGAGTTTCAGCGTCAACATCAGTCCTTCTAATCAATATTCAGGACTGATTTCCTTTAGGATGGACTGGTTGGAGCTCCTTGCTATCCAAGCGACTCTCAAGAGTCTTCTCCAATACCACAATTCGAAAGCAACAATTCTTTGGTGCTTAGCTTTCTTTATAGTTCAACCCTCACATCCATACATGACTACTGGAAAAACCATAGCTTTGACTAGATGGACTTTTGTTGACAAAGTAATTTCTCTGCTTTTTAGTATGCTATCTAGGTTGGTCATAGCTTTTCTTCCAAGGAGCAAGTGCCTTTTAATTTCATGGCTGTAGTCACCTTATGCAGTGATTTTGGAGCCTCCCGAAATAGTCTCTTACTGTTTCCCCATTTATTTGCCATGAAGTGATGGGACTGGATGCCATGACCTTTGTCTTTGGAATGTTGAGTTTTAAGTCAACTTTTTCACTCTCCTCTTTCACTTTCATCAAGAGGCTCTTTAGTTCTTCTTCACTTTCTGCCATAACGGTGGTGTAAACTGCATATATGAGGTTATTGATATTGCTCCTGGCAATCTTGATTACAGTCTACAATCTATGGGGGCTACAGTCTATGGGGTCACAAAAGAGTTGGACATGACTGAACGACTAAACAAGAGCTACAAACAATAATAAGGAAGCAGAAGTTAACGTGAAAAGGGAAAAGAGATTTGAAGATGCTTCTTATCTGGCTTTGAAGATAGAGAAAGAGCCATGAGCCAAGTAACACATGTAGCTCCAGAAGCTGGAAAATGCAAGGAAACAGATTTTCCCTGAGAGCCTCAGGAGGGAACATGGCCCTGCCAACCATTGGTAAAAGTGACATCATGCAGCTATGAAGCATCCACGTGGACTCTAGTAGGTAGGAGGTTCTTAGAAAGTGGCTCAGGGAGCTGACTCTGCCCTGCTGTTGGGTCATTAAGACACATGCTCAGTCCAGCCTTAGGGATCCACTGCTCCTCCATCTGACCCATGACCTGCTCCTGCTCAAGCACCTCCCATGGTTCCTCCCTACCTGGGTATCAATTCCTGACCCCTGGACTGGACAGTAGTTCCTCCAGACAGCAGGCCAGGCATCCCCAGGGATCTGCCCTGATCCCCCTCTATCTTAATAGAACTTTGTTGCACAAAGGCCTAAATCTCAGCCTCCTGTTCCCTAAACCTCACCTTGACACTGACCCTCACCAGAAAGTCTTGCCCACATGTGCTCTGCCCTCTCCTCCTCTCTGCCTTGGCTCCCTCAGCAGCTCCCATGATCCCACCTCTGCCTCCTCCTGATCTCTAGCAAAGCCCAGTCCTCCTGAGAGGGTGAGGTTGGTTCAGGCCATGTGGCTGGTGGTAGAGCTGTGCTGGTTGACCTTTGTCCCATTTATCATCATCAAGTAGTGTCACCAGGCTTGGCCCCAGTACACCCTTTGTGCCTTGTGAGAAATGATGTCTGAGAACTTCTTCCAGGTTGAAGGGTGGCCTGATTTCTGGAGGGGACTCTGGTTCTGCCCAACCCTGAGGGCCTCTGAGTCTCTCTACCACACATGACATCCCTTGCACCCCTTGGGCTGTGTGAGTCTGCCTGTGTGTTGGTAGAAAATATTCTCACAAAGGCAAAGCCTCTTGAGCAAGCTGGAGACATGGAGAGGGTGTCGGGGAGCAGGTGCTGTGTAGTACTGGAATCTTGCTCTGCAGCTTCTGGACTGCTGTATCCATGGGGAGGCTGACTGCTTAACAAACAACCCAGCATCAGTGCTGAACACATGAAAGGACACTGTCTACACAGAGTCCAGTGTGGATGTTCTTGTTCAGGTACCTCTCCAGGCAGCCCTCCTCTGAGATCAGTCTCACTGCTCCCTTCTTCTGTGGCTGAGGTCATCAAATAGAGCCTCCAACGTTACTGTGTACAAAGGGGAAAATTCTTCCATCTAGCCTCCCTGGCTTCCCCCATCCCCCATTCCCCATCCAGGTGCCCTAAGTCTGATGGTCACCTTCTACTGCATCTCAGCCAGGCCTGAACTCACAGTCATGATTCCCACCTCTGACCTATGCTCACACCTTTGCCCCACCTGGGGCCCTGCTGTGTGGGCATCTCAGCCTGTGTCCTCCTAGCAGACAGCCTCCTGCAACACGCACAGTATTGGGGTTGCTTAATCCAGTCTCTGAGGGCTTGTGGTTTATCACTGTGGTAGACAAGATGCCCACAGTAACTTCATCTGCATGTATCAAACTCTCATATGGAAGGTGGGCTGGACTTAGAGCCAGGCATCAGACAGATAGAATACAGAAGCCGAATTGATGGTGAGTGATTCAGGTTAGTAAGCTCATAGAGGGCAGTGTGGCTTCTTTTCTGTGTCTTTTCCCTCTGTCTCTATGTCTCTTTCTCTCTCTCTCTTCCTCCTGATTTGTTTACTCTGGGAGAAGCAGTGTCATTGACAGCTGGCAGACCCATGGAAAACCCCACATGTGATGCATAGATGCCTGCTGCCAGTAGCCACAGGAGCAAGCCTGGGAGAGGATCCTCCAGCCCCACTCAAGGCTCTGAGAACATAGCCCCTGCAACAGCTTGGCAGCCTCCTTATGAGACACCTGTGCTCAGGCCCACAGCCTAGCAACTCCACAACACTGACCTTCAGAAACTGTGAGATACTAAATGTTGGTTGCATAAAAATAGCAGCTTAGTTTTGGAACATTAGATCTAAACCAACAGAGAACCAGTTTAATCACCTGAGAGTCTAGCACTGGTCTCTCCCTCACCCCTCCCCAGGTCTGGCCTGTGAGGCCTGAGAGGAGGTGCCATGTGAGTCTTTTATGCAACTTCCCACAACCACTGAGGATACTGAGGTGCCTAGGTCTTGAGTCGGGGCTGGGTGGGCACTGGGGGCAATAAGGATGTGGTCTGGCCTCAGGGTCCAGTCGCCTGGGAAAACGGTATCCACTCACCCACTAGTGGCCCTGGTCCTTTCACCACAAGTCAGCTCACAAGATGGGTAACTAACTGGGATTGAGGGCAGTGGGGTGGGAGAGCTGGATTTGAAGGTGGGTGGAGTGTGCTGAGGTTTGATAACAGAGGTGTCCTTTATTTGACCAAATGGAGGAAACAGAGGGTCCAGGGAAGGGGATCAGCAGGTCCTAAGACACAGCCTGCGTGAGCAGCATGTGTTCTGTAAGACTGAGTGTGCAGGGCAGGAAGAGTGGGCTGGAGGGGAGAGGATCTGGGAGGTGAAACTGGGCAGGTCTGTGGGACAGGTTTGAAAGGGTCTCAAACGCCAGGCTGAAGCAGAGTTTAGGCATATCCTGACACATAGAGATCATTTACAGGCTGTGTTTTATTTGAGAAGACTCAGGTGCTGTGTGCAGGCTAGCTAGAGGGAAGCCCTAGAGGCAGGAGCATTGTTGCACCATACTGGGACCTCCCCTCCCCGCCAGTGAGAACCCAGAATGCTGAGTCAACAACAGAGGAAAAGAAAGTCTTGTGAACCCAGTGGAAACTACTCTCTCATCCATATGACAGGAGCTGAAGGCCAAGGGAAGAGGAGGAGCAGGAAGAGGAGGATGGAGACCTGGATGAGACGGTGGAGGCTGGGGATGGCGGGAAAAGAAGCTCGGGCTTGGATGCGGACACCTTCTGTCTTCCCTGACACCTTCAGACCTACTCTCCACATGTGTCCACCCTGCAGAGTGCTTTCTGCAGAGAGACCACTCCATAGACTGTATCCTAAGGGCCTGGGTACCCTCTAGCTTCCACATGGGTTCAGGCAATCAGGAGACTTGGCAGGTGATGGAGGGAAGAGAGTGAGGTGGGAAGGCTCTTTCCCTGCAGGGTCAGGGTGCTCCTGTGCTGCTCCACCAACCTGGCCCCTGCATAGGGGCCCTCCAGGTTCAGGCCACTGCTGCCTCCTCTTGTCCTTCTAGGTTTCAGGGTAGTAGTAGCCCTTTACCTCGGCCATGGCCCTGGATAACTGCACAATCTTGTGTGCTTTCCCACCCGCTGCACATTCCTCAGAAAATTGTTCCTTAGTTAAAATCACCTTAGAGAGATTTCATTATCAAGTGTTAATGTCAGCCCCTCAGCCATCTCCGACTCGTTGTGATTCCATGGGCTGGGGCCTGATAGTCTCCACTGTCCCCGGAATTCTCCAGCCAGGAATACTGGAGTGGGTAGCCATTGTCTTCTCCAGGAAATCTCCCCGGCCCAGGCATTGAACCCAGGTCTCCCACATTGCAGGCATATTCTTTACCACTGAGCCACCAGGGAAGCCCCAAATCACCTTACATTATCATAACTGCAACATGGCAACTGGTCCCTGCTTGGATCCAGGCTGAACAAGTTCCAGGAGCAATGGAGAGCTCCAGAAGGAACAAGCAAGATGGGGATGGGCACCGATGGGGAATGGAGCTAAGACCCTCAGGGTAAAGTAGGGCTTTGTCATGGTCACACTCAAGGAGGGCCAGGTGATGTGGGGGAAGGGGGCCTGGTAGGTTTCCATGTACACTTTTTGGTAAATTGTTTTCAAAGAGGGGCCCAAGTGTCGCTATGTGTCCCACCCTTTTGAGCATGACTTGTTGTTCCTGCCACACAGAGGAGAAGCCTACTCTTCTCCCTTTGAATCTAGACCAGCCTCAGAACTTGCTTTGAGCAAGTTGTGCAAGCAAAATTGTGCAAGTTGTGCCTGGAAGACTTAGTAGATCTTGCAGCCTTACTCTCACCCTTTGGAAACCAGCCACCATTAATGTGAAAAGTCAAATCAGAAGAGAAAGAGGGGCTCTATGCCCACCTGCAAGGAGAAGTCAGTCAGTCAGGCCCCCAACTGCCCCCAGCTTCAGCCACCCCACCACTGAACTCAGCTGAAGGAGAGCCTAGGTTAAGACTGAGGACCACCCAGCCACCCACAGAGAGGTGGACATAATAAATCCTTGCTGCTTTCAGCCACCAAGGTCTGCAGTGGTTAAATACCAGCAGTAGAAAACTGTAGCAGGCAGATACTTCTCTCCTGGTAAATCCTGCCCTTCCTTCATGGCACCGCCCACCTGCCACTTCTTCCTTCTTCCCCTGGTGGAAACCATCACTCCCTCTCTCAACCCCCCTGCTCTTGATTCCTGCTTCTCTTGGGACCCTATAGCACCCACTTCATAGTATCAGAACAGGCCATCATGAGATGCTGGGCACATTTATGGCCTGACTCCTGGTTACACTCTCCTCCCTGTCAACCATTTCTCACAGTATGTGAAATGGCTAATTATCTCATTATATGTGTTCCACTCCCAAGACTCAAGCTTCATGTTGTGATGCTTGTTTCTTTGATAGCAAAACTAAGGTTTGTGGGGGATGTGACTTGCCCACAGTCACTGAAAAGCTTGGACCCAAATTTACATTCTTGAAGTGCCCCACATTTACAGTTATTGCTGTGATTAGCTTATGGAGGGAGAAGACTTATTTTCCCACTCCAAGTGTGGGAGTTCACAGTACTGGTCCTAACTTATCATCCTGTCCCACCCTACATCCTGTTCCTCACTGATGACCTGTGTCCCAGACCTAGGAACCCAGAATTCTCATCAGAAGCTTGGCCCTATCTTCTCTTCTTGCAGATGCATAAGACCATTCACTCCTCATGTGTGGCCTTCCTTCTCTGGCTGGTCTGCCTTGTTTCTTTACATAATATAACCCATGTCTCCCACAAAATAGGCCAGAGGTGGTTATTTGGAGTTGACTGCTTAGAAAGGAAGAGGCAACATGCTATTCTCTGGCCCATCTGAGCCACCATCTGGGAAGGGGGCACAGGACAGCAGGGCTAGGGGCCAGGCTGGGGATCAAAGGTGAGCTTTTGACCAGCCCTCCTGGTTGGAGGTGGAAGGATTGAGAAAAAGATTAAATGGAATCTTTCAATTGTGTCTGTGTTTTGTTTTGCCACACTGAGTGGCTTGAGGGATGTTAGTTCCCCTACCAGGGTTGAACCCGGGCCCTGGCAGTGAAAGTGCAGAGTCGTAACCACTGGACTCCTAGGGAATTCTCAGAATCTTCCAATTGTTGAATTGAAGTTTATGGAGCCCCGATTCCGTGTCACTGTTAAGGCTGAATGAGTAGGAACTGCCATTGAAGTTCTCAGCTAAAAAAAAAAAGTTCTTAGCTAATGTGACCTCAGAATTGAGGTCAAAGTTCATCTTAGTCACCCAGGGAAACTAAGACTCAGCAGTCATTTAGCCAGTGACAGAGCACAATTCTCTTCCCCCAACTTCTGGATCTCCCTCTGGCTGCCAGCCCGGGGCTCAGAGGACTTAGAAACTCAAAGGTGCCAGGATGAGTTAGGGGACTGTGACTTCTCCCTCCTCTCCAGCTCAGGGAGGGAGGACCTGGGACAGGTAGGATGCAGGATGAGGGAACCTGTAGGAGAAATGGCTGCAACTGGTGGCTGCTTCCAGCTGTCACTCAAGGCAGAGGAAGAGAAACCTACCACCTGGAGCTGCAGTTTGTCATGCCCATTGAGTGACAGGACCACAGAGGACAGAGACACAGACATTATTCTCTTTCAGCATCTCTCCCATTTCTCAGGTGGGCAGAACCAAGGAGAGGGCCCATTACAGAGGAGTGAGTGCAGGAGAGCAAATCCCTGATGCCAGAGTCTGGTTTCCTCTGCATGGAGTCAACTGTGACCCGGGGCCTGGCATGGGGTGGAGCTGCAGGAGTCAGTGAAGGCTCTGGAGATGTGTTCAACAGACACCTCCAGGAAGCCTTCTGGGATCACAACACCTTCCCTTCAGCCTCCCCAGTCCAGCCCTGCCCTTTGGGGCAGCGCCTCTGCTCAGCAGAACTCCAAGTGTTTGTCTCTGGGAACATTGTACTTGAGCTTGTGGGCTTCAAAGAGATTTTCCAGCTCCTTCATGTAATGCTGGTGTAGCCTGTCCACCTCCTCCTGGGAGGGATGTGGTGTCTTCTGCACCTCGATGGGCTTCCCCACTGAAAGACACAGAGGTGAGTGGTGGCCCAGAGCAGGAACCACTGGAGTCCCAGGATCCCATGGGGCAGGACCCCGTGCCGGTGTTCACACCTGCTGGAAGGTGCCTATACTGCCTCCCTTCCAACTGTATTTTGGGTGACCTAATCTAGCTATTAGGGCAACTCCAAGCTCTGATAATAAAATGTCACAGACTGCATGACCTCCTGCTAGGCAATGTGTTAGATACTTTAATGCGTGATCTCTTTTTATCCTCCTAGCAATCCTAAAAGGATAGAGCTTGCTTTCTGTTTTTCAGCTGAGGTGTTAAACTCAGGGAGGTTAAGTAACTTGTTTAATGTCACACAGCTAGGCAGAATCAGTGTCAGGTTGTAAGCCCTGGGCATGTGCTCTTAGTCTCAGGGACATGTGAACCTGGGAGTCTCAGATGCCATGATTGGACACTCCCAAATGTCTGGGAGGAGGTGGCCCACACCCCAAGCACCCTACTTCCCTCTCTCCTGCTATGCTAGAGGGCAGTGCCCCCCATTCTAAGGAGGAAATAGGAGGCCCTATCAACTTCCTTCCTCGGTTCTATTTGGTTCAGAAAGCAGCTGTCATGTCTTCTTCTCTTCAGAGTCATATGGAGGCAGCAGCCCTATAACATTCCTGAAAATATTACCCACAAATCCAGGGAAACTCTTGACTGCCTGGACTCAACTAAAGGTAACTGGGTGAACGGAGATAAACAGACTTCCCATTACAAGCTTTGCCATTGGAAGATAGTTGGAATCCAAGAGGAGAGCAAATGAGATGACCAAATAACTGAAAAGATGGTGTTAAATCCATGCACTAAAGCCCATGCCCATTATTTATAGGAAATTTCTTCAGGTTGTCCTTCGTAGCCTGATGATTGCTATTATACACCATTCTAACAGACCTGGAGTGCACTGCCCTTATATCCATCTTCTCTAGTAAGCCTTATGGGATTGTCTTCTCAGAGGTAAAAACTCCTCCCTCTGGCATAGTAAGAGTCAAGTAGATCCTGACTCAAATCTCAATTGTGTTACTCACATTCAAGGTCATCTTTTGGAAATGATTTACCTTCTATAGGTCTCGTTTTGTGATCAGTAAAATGAGGATGATAGATTTTGCTTCCAAGGTTGTAAGGACAACTGAGCAGCTGCATAGAAGGAGCCAATGCAGTGTCTGGCGCAGCAGGTGCTCAGTTATCAGTAATGGCAACTTGTCTTTATGCCCCTGTTACTCTTCTCATCTCAGATGCCTTTCATCTGGGTTACTTGCCTATATGTCCATTTCCCAGTATAGAACCTGAACTCCAGGAGGACAAGGATGTGTCTGGCCCATTTCCATTCCCCTTTAGCCCAAGCCCAAGTCCCTTGCCCCGTAACCCAACCCCTCCCAGCCTGGGTCTTGGCTTACCTACAGTGTTGATGGGCCGGCAGTAGGGCATAAGACCAAAACTGTATTGGAAAACACCACGGCCATAGAAGAGTGGAATGGAAGCTCCCACGATCTTCAGAATTTGTTCCTGGAACCAGCGCAACCAGGAGCCAGGAGAGTTCTCAATCTGGTCAAACATGTCATTCTCCCCAAAGGAGAAGATAGGCACCAGAGCTGCCCTAGAGGGAGACAAGAAAGAGGGCATATGGAGGGGCAAGGAGGCACAAGTTGGTCACTAGCTTCCTGTAAGAACATAGTGAGTGGGAGCTGGAGCAGAGGACAGAACCATGGACCAAAAGTAGGAGGTCTCAGGTGTCTCTCAGACCTGCCACAGCCTTGGTTTATGACTCAAGCAGTTACTGGCTCCTCTTGGGGCCATCACCTCCCCATTACACCATGACAGGGAGACCAGAATGCTGCAGAGTCCTCTCTGATTTAAAACATCTCCAAACTTTCTTGAAAAATCTCTTCTGCCCCAGCTAGCTTATATTCTTAAAGAGTGTTTCAGGGTAGGAGAATAGCTAAAGCTTAAAAGCTACTTCACAAACACTATTCTCACAGAAGCCTTAGGTTTCAGATCTAATGCCAACTGTGGGCATTATGATCCTTCACATCTCGTCCCTTTGATCACCAAGTCTCCCTTCTAGAATCTTCTCTGGGTTTTTGGGCATGACACAATACATCTAGGGCTTGGTGGCTCAGATGGCAAAGAATGTCTGCAATGTGGGAGATGTGGGTTTGATTCCTGGGTTGGGCATATCCCCTGGAGGAGGGCAAGGCAACCAACTCCAGTAATTTTGCTTAGAGAATCTCCATGGACAGAGGAGCCTGGTGGGCTACAGTCCATAGGTTCACAAAGAATTGGACACTACTGAGTGACTAAGCATACCACAACATAGTACATCTATCACCAAGACAGAATCTTCACTGTGAACGGACTGAGCATCTCTTGCCAAAATAGGATTTACATTAATCTCTCAGTCTTTCCAGCAAAATACAACGTTTGTCAATCTCCAGCTGAACTAAGAGCCCTCTCCCTGATACCCGTGCATCAGGGCGAGCCTGATGAAGCCCTTGCGGTTCCGCAGCACCAGCTTGTAGGCTCCAGGCTTGGCGTCCAGCGACTCCTGGACGCCCCCAACAACAATGCCCAGCAGGTTGCCGCCTCCTTCCCTGCTCAGAATGTGAGCAGCACTCTCCTTGTCTGCTGAGACCAGTCCTGGGTAGAGAGGATGGTGGTCAGATACAGGATAAAGCGGGCAGGGACTGTGGGGGGTGGGCGGGGTACCCTGGGCTCCCCTCTCCCAGCTGGGAGTTCCCTGAGGACTGGGACGGAGTCCTTTCTCTCCACACAACCCCTCACCGAGCTCATTGCTGGGCATAGAACTGTGGAAAGTGCTTTCTTATATCTAACCTCCTTTTCTAACATACATGCTCTTAGAGGAAGTTCTGATTGTTGGCAACCCTTCCTAAAAACCTCCCTCATGTCTCCAACCCTCATATACCTGGGCAATCCAATGGTCGGAAGACTTACCCCCTAACATGATGTAATCCCTGATGAAGGGGACCTGGAAGAACATGTTCAGTGTCATAAGATGTGGGCGGATGCCAGGGAAGATCGAGGAGAAGCCAGTGGCCTCAGTGCACAGGTTGGTAACAGTTCCAATGCCCATGATCCCGTGGGGGTGGTAGGCAGCGAGGTAGTTCCGGGAGGGATCCAGCTCAGCAGTCTTGACCAGCTGCAGGGACGGCAGCCTGGTGAATCGGGGCTGCTGCTTGTGCCCTCCCCAGTCTCTGTTCTGACTTTCTGTGCTGATCTCTTCTATGTCTCCCCTGTGCCCAAGTGCTATCACACCCCCATGTGAGTGTCCTGAGTTTAGAGACGGCCTGTCTGAGAATTCTTGTCCCCACTGCAGGCCTGGAGCAGAGGAGATGCTCTGGAAGACCGTGGAATGAAGAGGGAGAGAGAGCGGACTCATGAAGGGATGAAGCCAATACAGCCCACCAGGGAAGGGAGGCCTCCTGCCCAAGACAGAGGTAGGACTTCTGGGAGGGTGACAGGGACACAAGCCCCTGTCATATGTAAAGAGAGACCTTGTCCCAGGCAGAGCCCTCCCAGAATGAAGGAGCCATCACTGGAGGGAGTGAGCATCTCTCCAAGGACTGTGGCAGCTGGGGTCCTGTCTCAGATGGAGGGCTGAACTTCTGAGTCCCTGTGACTCAGTGTAAGACACCCCAGGGTGCTGAAGGTAGGGGCTGAGAGGAGGGGCATGAAGTCTCTTGTGATGCCCACAGGTGTGGGTGGGGAGGGTCAGGGGTGTGTCATGCCAAGTCTGCAGCACTTCCTGGTACCAGTTCACAGCCTGCCCACAGCACTGCACCCTTGCTCAGGCCTTGGCCTGTGAAGACACTGCTGCTCCAGGATAATGAAATCTTCACAAAGAAACCCAGCTCCTGGACTTATCATCAGCATGAGGCAGAGGCAATTTGTCCTAGGGGAAACATTGCCTGATTCTCCACCATTAGTTCTTTAGGGAGGCCATAGGATATACTTAGAAAGATCCAGTATGCTAAAATAGTTTTCTAAATTTGCTTATAATTCTAAATTGCTTATAATATATGATAATTATAAGCAATTAAAATATAATAATTATAATATATAAATATAAAGCAATATTTAATAATTATAAATATAATAATTATAATATATAAATATAAGTGATCAAAATATAATAATTATAAGCAATATTATATTGCTTATAATATAAATTTGCTTATAATTCTGAATTAAATTCTAAATTTCTAAAATTGCTTATAATTCTACCAATAGACTTTAGGTCATTAAGTCAGTAAGAATTGAAGGAAGTTCAGAAATACATGCTCATTTGACACAGAGTGCAGAGGCTTATGAATGTGGGGGAGCACCAACAGAGAGGGGGCTCCCTACCTGGGACCACAAAAATGTTGTCCTCCCCAAGATCCCTGAAGGACCTGTACTATAAATATGTGTGGACATGTTGAAGGGTCTCCTGGGAGGTGGTTAGGTCTAAAATCTGCAGGCCCACAGCCCAGGCCAGGTGAGGCAAAGTGCATGTCATATCTCTGCTGGCTACTTGGTGCTACTGCCCCTCCTATGGATATGGCGATGCCAAAAGACTCCAGTGGGCAACAATCCTGAACACTGTGCAGGTGGAATTTCTGCAAATCAAGTTCGATGTCCCACCACTGGCAATAGTTTTAGGGCTGAGAAATACCCCTGGAACCTCACGAAGGAAGGAAGGAAGGGGGTGCAAAGGACAGGCACAGAATTTCTCAGCATCATTTTTTTTCCCAGTCATGCATTTGACAGTAACTCCAGTTGTAAAGAGAGCCAGATGCTGTCCTGAGGTCTCCAGGATGACCTGATGTCTCATGGGATCCACACAACCCAATGATGTATGCTGTATCATCTCTACCTATGAAGAAATGGAGGCTCAGAAAGGCTATTTTATTATACTCAATAAGGTGTGCAGTAGGTAGGTTGCACACACGGTATTAGAACTTATTCTGCCCAGGCCCAAAGAATATACTCCATATATTTCTTCTCTCCTGTGTGCAGAGGACAGCTGCCTGCCCTTGCCTGGCACTCTGTTTCCCTTCTGCCTTCCCTACCCTATTTGGTCAATGAGCCATCCTTTCTTCGCTGAATACAGACTGAGTTTATTCTCTCTGTGAAAAAGAAAAGAGCAGAATGGAGTTGGTCAAATCAATAAGTTTTCTTCCATCAGGACTGATCTTTGGGTCTGTGGTCAGGACTTCACAATGGCCACGAGGAGCCGTGAGTCAGAGAATCAGAGGCACCCAGAGTAGGAGGGAGCAGACTGCTTAGGGGATACATGGATAAACTGAGATCAGAACAGGAAAGGCTTCCCAAGAATGCATACCATACCCACATTGCAACAGGATAAAACCTGAGAACCAGTTCAGGGCTCTCTGTTTTGCTTTTCTACCCAGAAATGCACTAATTGTAAAGCTAGTAAAAGAACTTCCTGTGTGACCTTGGTCATACCTTCCTCTCTCCTGGGTGCCTGTCTGCTTATATGATGAACTGTAAGGCCAGAAGGTCTCTAACGACGACATGACTTTATTACCTGCACCCTCAAGCATGGCTGCTGAGAGGTGCAGGTAAGTTACATATGTGTGTCACACTAGATGGCCCACAAGACTCCTTCAAATCCTATTCATTCATCAATCCTCATATCGGCCGTACATCTCTGCAGATGGAAAACCATGGCAGACAGAGGCTGGACTCTCTTCCAGGCCCCATAGCGGTGGAAGCCTGGTTCGTCTCTCCAAGCCCAGTACCCTACTCACTGCACACAGAATCACACTTCCCCATGGAAACGTGGGGCACTACAGTCCTGGCCACACCCCAGATAGTTCCATTACTCACCGAGATGGGGAAATAGTCTTTCATGTACTTCCATAAGATCCAGGACCTGAATGCCCGGAGGTGCCTGCCTCCATGCCGTGGCGTGTCTCTGTCCAGGTACCACCAGGTGGCATACAGGATAGGGAAGATCCAGAATCTTGTGAACAGGAGGCCTATGAAGACCATATAGCAGATGAAGGCTGGGAAGGGAAGCAGGAGCATTAGTGGGTACTAATGGCCAGGGTGAAGGATGCGCTCTCCCCATATGCCCAGTACTAGCAGCACTGTCCTGTCCAGCCCTCACCCCAGGGAGAACAGGTCAGCCTCCCCAGTACTCCAAGGAGGAGAAAATGCAGTCCAGAATGTGCTACACTGGAACCCTGGATTTGACACTAGGACTAACTCCAAACTCACTTGTTCCCACTGTACCATGCTGTCTCATTCACTCTGGTTTTCCCTTCCCTTTCCCTCCCTGTCTGTTAAGAAGTCTTTCTTTCCCAGGTTCTCAATACATTTCCAGTATGCCCAGTGAGTGCATAAATTATTTCTAGTTATACTTCTTTGGGACCTCGGAGAAATGGAGACATTCTTTCTGCCCAGCCCTCCTTCTGTACACTCGTTGTCCATCTTTCCGTGGATAAATCCCACTAGATTCCTCCCGCTACTTAAACTTCTCATAACTTTGAGGCAAAGCCCAAGCAACTCAGCCTGACATTCAGTCTCCTCAGAAACTTACTCCAGCCTAGCTCATGAACAAGCCCTCTAGCTCCAGCTACACTAAGATGCTCAGTACCCCTCTGATGGCGTGAGTTCCTTTAACCTCTTAGGTTTTGCTCATTCAGTTTCCTCTGCCTGCCATGCCCTTTCCTACTGAAGGAAGGTTGAAGAGGCCAACACCTGACTGGACTGTAGTTTGGGGGTGCAGCAGGGCTAGGACTGGGCCTGATGAGGAATTTCCATCTGATCTTTGATTCTCAGTCCCTACCACAGGCTAACCTGGTTTCATCTCAAGAGTTAGTTGTTATGATATCAATGGAGCCTAATTTCCAGGGACTATTGCCCCTTCCAGACTACATTCTCTCCTCCTGACACCATGCAATCAAATTCCTTAAGAAGGTCAGCTTCCACTTCTATTCCTTTTGGAAGAAGTGTAGCTGGGCTCTTTCCCAGCAGGCTTCCAGGAGGAAGGCACTCTGGACACAGTCTGAACAGTAGTAAAATACAGAATCTGGATAAAGTAAGTTGAGGCTCACAGATGTTCACTTCCCACAGAGCACCTGTAATGTGCCAGGTGCTGGTGGTACAGCCAAGAAGAACAGCAGACAAAATTGCCTACCCTCCTGGAGCTGACTGTCTCAAATCTAGAGGATGGAGAAAGGATGCCACTGGGAAAAGATGGTGAGGAATTTGACGTCAATTTTATTTACCGAATTGAAAGAGACACATGTACACCAATGTTTATGCAGCATCGTTTACAATAAGCTAGGACATGGAAGCTACCTAGATGTCCATTGGAAGATGAATGGATAAGGAAGTTGTGGTACATATACACAATAGAATATTACTCAGCTATTAAAAAGAACATATTTGAGTCAGCTCAACTGAGGTGGTTGAAATTGGAGCCTATTATACAAAGAGAAGTAAGTCAGAAAGAGAAACACCAATACACTATATGAATGCATATATATGGAATTTAGGAAGATGGTAACAACAACCCTATATGCAAGACAGCAAAAGAGACATAGATGTGAAGAACTTTTGAACTCTGTGGGAGAAGGCGAGGGTGGGATGATTTGAGAGAATAACATTGAAACACATATATTACCACATGTAAAACAGATGACCAGTGCAAGTTTGATGCCTGAAGCAGGGCAGTCAAAGCTGATGCTCTGGGACAACACAGAGGGATAGGGTGGGGAGGGAGGTGGGAAGGGGGTTCAGGAGGTGGGACACATGTGCACCCATGGCTGATTCATGTCGATGTATGGCAAAAACCACCACAATATTGTAAGGTAATTAGCCTCCAATTAAAATAAACAAATTAATTAAAAATTTTTATTTACTTATTTTTTCACTACAAGTTTTTAATTTGAAGAAAACAATGACCCAGTTAGGTCTCTGCCCCGGGGCAAAATTAAAAATCTGTATTGGATTTTCCCACTTTCAGAAAGCCAGTTCTAGAGAATCAAATCAAGTTGTTATTAGTGGCTCCCCACAGGGTTGGATTTAGGGGACATCTTTCACTTTGGACACACATTTTGTTTGAATGTGTTACAAGAGCAAATATTAGCTTTAACCAGAAAAAAAAAGTTAGGAAAAAAACACATTTTGGTCATTTACCTTTGACCAGAAAGACTTCCCTGCACTTCACTATCCCCCTTACCCCAAACCCAAACTTGGGAGTCTTTTCAGTCACTTAGGAAAGAGATTTCTTTCACCTCATAATATCAAGTGGGAAAATGTTTCACCCCACTTCACCAAGCCCAGAGACCGTATGCAAATTGGCTAAACTCACACAGCAAGCTACTAGGACGGGATCTGGCATTCAGTTCTACTATTTTGGCTCCATCATGCTCCTAATATTCATTCATTCAATAAATATTCATTGACTTCAACTCTTTTAGGAGCTGGAAACATGGCTGAGAACAAGACCAACTGTTTGAATGGAACTTACCTTCCTGTGTGAGGTGTGAGAGTTATAGAGGAGAGGAAAGGAAACAATAAACAAGTAACCCATTGGAAACTATTGGTATCTATGCCCTGAGCTCATGGTGACAGGCCCTAGTTGACCTCTCTGGCTGCTTCTTTGCCCCTCCCCCAAATGCATATTTTACATCCAGTGTTAACCAGCTGTTCAATGTAAGTATGGTGTTCACTCTCCCACTGAAAGCCTTTTATCTCCTGTCAGCCTTTAAATCCTGCCCAGGAGACCCATCTCCTACTATGTCTGGAAAGAGGTTCCTTCTCTCCACCTACCCTCAGCCTCCCTAGACCAGGGGAAGCAATCATTTACCTAAAGGGACAGATTGTAAATATGTTAGACTTTGCCATTCAGCTCAAAAGGCAACTTGGAAGATATTACATAGACACAAGATCATTTAAAATGTAAAAACCATTCTTAGCTCATGTGTTGTGCAAATACAAAAATAACCAGTCACCTGGGTTTGGTTCATGGGGCATAATTTTGTGACCCCTCATGTAGACTGTGGCTACTCCCTGCCATTATCAGTCTACCCCCTAAACCCTCGACAGAGTATAAACCCCAAATGCAGCCACAGGGACCTGTACCCAAAGACTGAACCTTGTCCCTCCCATACCTAAAGCCCTCCTGGAGGTCCTCTTTATCCCCAGGATAAGGGACAAGGTACAAGCTCCTGACATTGGTGGGCTCACATCCTACTTCTCAACTTCCCTCCCTCTAGCTCCAGGTGCAGGGCTCCTGGACCTCCCTGCGCTCTTCCTGATACTCCCAGGTCCCGGGCTGGGCTGGGCATGGACACAGCTAGTCAGACACACTCCTGCTCACAAAGCTCCCCCAAGGCCAGGTGAGAAAGATGTCCCTCATCCCCATGATCCCCAGGTGTCTGTCTACCTGATTCTGGGCCCTTCGTGCCTTTCATCCAGGAGCCAAGGGACTTGTCCCCTGCCCTTGGGTAACCCTCCTCCCCATGCTCCACACCTCCTCCCACACCCTCAGCCCTTTCTCCTCCTTCTGCCTCCTTCCCTTTCTTCTTTTGGAAGCAGAGGGGCCCAGACTTACAATCTTGGATATCTAGGCACTCAGCTTCTCTGCTCATCTGTGTAATGAGGGTAATCAGGGAAATTTAAAATGTTTAATGATCCTTAGGGGCTTCCCTGATAACTCAATGGATAAAGAATCCACCTGCAATGCAGGAGACACAGGACACCAGGATTTGATCCCTGGCTTGGCAAGATCCTCCAAAGAAGGAAATGGCAACCCATCCCAGTATTCTTGCCTGAAAAATCCCATGGACAGAGGAGCCTGGTGGCTTATGGTTCATAAGGATCACAAAGAGTCAGACACGACTGAGTGACTAAGTACAATGACTCTTAAGACAGAGATACAAGTCAATCATCAGGGATTCGGGGAGCAGGAAACTGGGGGCTTTACTTGGGATGAAAATTTTAGCTGGTAAAGTTGGGGGAGGTTCTAAGGGACCACCTGGTATATGTGTGTGATATGTGTGCTGGGTTTGTGGTGCCTGTGTGTGTGTGAGTTTGTGTGTGAATGTGTGAAATGGCTGTAGAGCAGTCTGTACAGAGTATGTCCATAGTTTAACACCAGGAGAGGGGGCTTTCCAGGTGGCACCAGTGGTAAAGAATCTGCCTGCAATGCAGGAGCCGCAAGAGATGTAGGTTCAATCCCTGGGTCAGGAAGATTCCCTGGAAGAGGGCATGGCAAACCACTTCAGTATTCTTACCTGGAAAATCCCATGGACAGAGGAGTCTGGTGGGCTACAGTCCATGGGGTCGCAAAGAGTTGGATAGGACTGAAGTGACTTAGCACAGCAGGGGCATCTGTGTACAGGCTGAACACCAGCACTCACAGGGGGAGCAGTTTCTACCCAGTCTGGTGCCAGCAGGGGAGATGAAGAATCTCACACACTTCCAGTCACTTTCCCTTCCTTGTCCTCAATCCTGGGCCCTCCTCAAAAATGCTCCCTTCAGCAGAGCTGAACTTGGCATGTTTGTGGCCTTCCTGTCATAATAGACATGTTAACTGTGGGAGTAGGTCAGGTACTAGATCCCACATACCCTCTGGGCTCCCTACCTGGGGCCAGGCCAGGGCTGAGCTGAGAAGAGTGAGCACATTTCTTCCTTTCATCCACAGCCCCTTCCCGATAAGGTCAGCATCCTTGGGCCCATTCTGCAGATGATGAGATGGAGGCACGGGGAGGCCTGGCATGCATCCTCCAGGGTCCCACAGCCAGTCAGTTGCTCAGCCAGAGTCTGACCCACGTCTGCTTCTCACTTGCCCATTCCCTATGGGCCCCCGCCTCACTCCCCATCCTGTTCATCCCTATTCCCCTCTCTTTACCCACCCACCTGAGTCAGTCTCCTCTTCTCTGCACGAAAAGCAAGAACTCAATCCTGTCTGAGCAGTCTGAGCAACCCAAATGTCCCAGAATCACTGATTCCTTCCTCACAACACTGAGCAGCTTGAGGTGGGTCCCTGTCCTGGTATTCAGGTGGAACCCACAGCCCAGGAGAGCTAAGAACCCTGCCCAAAGTAACAGCTGAGGACTTCTACCCCCAGACCTAACAAATTCCCACTCCCTGCAGAGGCCTCCAGGAGGACCAGTAGGCTCAGCAGTCCCCTCAGGACCTACATCTTGGTTCCATCAATACACTGTGTGTACTTGGAATGACAGGAACCCACAGTCTCCCATCCCCCAACCCAGTCCCCTTACTCAGGGTAATGATGCTGAAGACATAATACAGGACCGCAAAGGTCTGCAGTCTGCGCTCCCATGGCAAAAACAAGGACACGAACTCCACCATGCTGGCTCCTCTGCTGGCTCTGGAGGCTTCTCTGAGCTCTGCTGTGGTTGGAGACAACTGCTGGCTTTTGTTTCTGCTGGAGGTTGTCTAAGTGTTTGTGGGGGCTGGGGAGGGTGAGTGCCCAATGCCTCCCTGCCCACACTTGGCAAGGATTTCTTTCCTAGGAGAATTCTTTGAACCCACTACCCTAGACCCAGGTAGAGATGGAGGGAAAATAATACATTTGCTTCCTTAGGCAATGCTTTATCTGCCAGATAATTTTTTTTGTCAAATCTTGCCCATTTCTTGGCAGGTGAAGCACCAAGTATAGTGCAATCCTGTCCTCTTTATACCTTCCCAGCAATAAACAATTGTCTTATTTCTCTTGCCAGGTCACTCTTCCCCTCCACAAATGTGCAGTAATAACTTCCATCAAAAATTTCTTGTCCCCACCATCTCCTCCATCTCCTGCCCTATTCCTTAGCTCACCTGCATAGCACAACTCTTGGAATAACTGTCTGCATTCCACACCCTCCCCTCCCATTCTGTCCTCCCTCCTCCAGACTTCAGACATCACTGCTCCATGGAACTGCCCTTGACAAGTTCACCAGTGGTCTCCACACTGTTGAATCCAGTGGTTAGTTCTCAGCTCTCATCTTGACCTCTAGCAACCTCAGACACAGTTGGTCCTTCCTTCCTCCTTGAAACCACTTGATCTGTGGACACCACACTCTCCTGATTTCCCTCTTGCCCCTCTGGCTGCCCCTGGATATCCACAGTGGTTCTTATCCTTCACCAGGCTAAGTGTTTGAGGGCCCTCCTGCCCCCTCAGCCATTGGACCCTCCCTCCTTTCCAGCAGAGACCTCATCCAGACTCATGGCCTTGGAGTCTGTCTACAGGACAAACACTGCCAAACTGCATCTCCAGCCTGACTTCCCTCTGGGATCCAGACTTGACTATGTAGTTGGCTACTTGATATCCTCCCTGATAATCTTCTCAGCACCTCCAGCATGGCCTCAATAAAACTGAACTTGACCTTCCCTCTCCTGCCCAGACCAGCGTTTCCTCTGCTCTTTGTCATCTCAGGAAAGGGGACTCAATGACCTGATTCCTCAGACCAAACCTCAGAGTCACTCTGGACTATTTCTTTCCCTTTCCATTCCCCTCTTTCAGCCTGTTCTCCTAAATCTCTCCTTTAAAATGTACACTTTGAATTGAAATATATCAAACATACAGGAAAAGGCACAAACTCTAAGTGTAGGAGTGATGCATTGTCCCAGAGTGAACATAATGCTGTGATCTCTGCTCTGACTGACCAATAACACCTTGTCCATCACTCCTCTCCTCCCCAAACTTCACACAGCTTTGTCTCTGCTTTGAACTTTATAATAAGTGAGTCTTACACAATATGCCTTTTGGAACTGACTCTTTTGGCTCAAGACTACATTTTGAGAGTCATCCAAATTGTGTGTATTTGTGGTACATTTGTTCTCATTGACACATAGGACTTCACTGTGTGAATAAGCCACAATTCTTGTATTTTACTACTGAGAGATCTTTGGTGTGTTTCTGTTTCTGGCTATTGCAAATTGTGCAGCTGAGGGCTTTCTTTTCTGTTTTTCTTTTTCAAATTTATTTGAGAAATAATTGATATACGTTACTATAGAAACATAAGGTATCCAGTATTATCTTGTGATTTACAAATGTTGTGAAGTGACTACCACAATAGATTTCACTATTATCCATCATCTTATATAGTACAATAAAAACAAAAGAAAAGAATTCTTCTTGTGACGAGAGCTCTTAGGGTCTATTGACTTCCCAACTCGCCTATGTATCATGCAGTAATAGGGGCATTCTTTTCATGACTTTGATTCACATTTCCACACATTTCTGTTGAATGAGTCCCAAGGAATAGAACAGTCATGTCTCTTTTTATAAAACCACATATTTCCCAAAGTGATTGTACAAATTTACACCCACAAGCCTCACACGAGAGTTCCAATTGCCCCACATCCTCCTTAATATTTCAGCCATTATAGTGAGTATGTGGGGACACTTCATCGTGCTTACTGTGATTTTCTAGCCTGAGAGGTGGAGCACATTTTAATTTGTTTATTGACCATTTGAATAACATTTTATGACAAGTTCATGCTCTAGTCTTTTGCTGATTTTTATATCTCTTGCATGGGGAAGTTGCTTTCCACTCCCACAGCCAGCCTCTTTGATCGACTCTGATGCCAGTGTTCTCACTGGTTTCTGTCTCTGTACCCTTTCTCCTTCCCAAAGTCTCAACAGCCAGAGGGAAGGCTAGGTCAAAGGTCATATGTAACTTCATGAACTGGTGAGGAGTAGTGCCAGGCTTTTCCCAAAACAGCAGCAACAGTTTACACTCTCACCAGAAATATATATGAGATCCCTTGGATGCATATCCTCTCTGGCCCTTGGTGTGGACAGACTTCTAATTATTTATTAGCCTGTAGAGTGATATTGAATGGGGATCTTGATTTGTATTTCCTCTTCATGAACATTGAACATGTCTTTATTTGGAGGCATTTCCTCTCTTTGTAAACTCCTTCTTAATTTTTGCTATTTCCCTATAGTGTTTGTTTGTCTTTACATATTGTGGATCTCTTTTTCAATATCTAGCTTTGTTTTAAGGTGTCACTGCATGACAAACTATTTTAAATTTTAATATACTCATATTTGTCAGCTTTTTAAAAATAGACATTGCTTACTTTGATTTAGAAAATCAAGTAATGCTGAAAATGTGTACAATTGCACTCCAAAGTGCAAATTGACCTTGACCTTGCAATTCAAAGTGCAAATTGAGCAAAGCAATGCTCAAAATTCTCCAAGCAAGGCTTCAATGGAACATGAACCAAGAACTTCCAGATGTTCAAGCTGGATTTAGAACAGGCAGAGGAACCAGAGACCAAATTGCCAACATCCGTTGAATCATCAAAAAAGCAAGAGAATGCCAGAAAAACATCTACATCTGTTTCATTGACTATGCCAAAGTCTTTGACAGTGTGGATCACAACAAACTGTGGAAAATTCTTCAAGAGATGGAAATACCATACCTGCCTCCTGAGAAATCTGTATGCAGGTCAAGAAGCAACAGTTAGAATGGGACATGGAACAACAACTAGTTCCAAATTGGGAAAGTAGTACGTCAAGGCTGTATATTGTCATGCTGCTTATTTAATGTATATACAGAGTACATCATAGGAAATGCCAGACTGGATGAAGCACAAGCTGGAATCAAGATTGCCAGGAGAAATATCAATAACCTCAGATATACTGATGATACCATCCTTATGGCAGGAAGTGAAGGGAAACTAAAGAGCCTCCTGATGAAAGTGAAAGAGGAGAGTGAAACTGCTGGCTTAAAATCAACATTCCAAAAATTAAGATCATGGCATCCAGTCCCATCACTTCATGGCAAATAGATGGGAAAATAATGGAAACAGTAATAGACTTTATTTTCTTGGGCTCCAAAATCACTGCAGATGGTTATTGCAGCCATGAAATTAAAAGAGGCTTGCTTCTTGGAAGAAAAGCTACAACAAACCTAGACAGCATATTAAAAAGCAGAAACATTACTTTGCTGACAAAGGTCTATCTAGTCAAGGCTATGGTTTTTCCAGTGGTCATGTATGGATGTGAGAGTTGGACCATAAAGAAAGTTGAGGGTCAAAGAATTGCTGCTTTTGAATTGTGGTAATGGAGAAGACTCTTGAGAGTCCCTTGGACTGCAAGGAGATCCAACTAGTCAATCTTAAAGGAAATCAGTCCATTGGAAAGACTGATGTTGAAACTGAAGCTTCAAGTTTTTGGCCACCTTTGCGAAGAACTGACTCATTGGAAAAGACCCTAATGCTAGGAAAGATTGAAGGTAGGAGGAGAAGGGGAGAACATAGGATGAGATGGTTGGATGGCATCACTGACTCAATGAACATGTGTTTGAGCAAGCTCCAAGAGTGGGTGATAGACAGGGAAATGTGGCTTGCTGCAGTCCATGGGGTTGCAAGGAGTCAGACACAACTGAGCAACTAAACCAAACATACCTAAAAGACATTGAGAATTATTTTCTAAGTTCTTTTCTTTAAGCCCACAGTAGTATCTTGGTGTTTCAATCCAGGTAACTTCCCATACTGAGCCCCTATACTAAGTTTTTTTCATGCTTTATTTCCCTTTTAAATGAAAATATAGAATATTGCATTAAAAGATGTGTAAAAAATAAACTCCAAAATACTTTTTTTCTCAGAAAAAACTTCTCCATTAAGAATTTAATATTGCTTTCATACATAAATATTTAATCATCTGAATGTTTATATAATTATATAGTATGAGTTAGCTAATATTAGATTGTTTGTTACTTTACCATAAGTCTTGAATACTCTGGTATGACTAAAAATAAGACAGGATGGTATTGTTGAAAGAAGGGACAAATAGATCAATGCAACAGAATAGAGAACCCCCAAGTAGACCCCCATACAAATCATCAGCTGATCTTTGGCAGAGGAAGAAAGGAAACACACTGGACAAAAGATAGTCTTTTGAGCAAATGGTGCTGGATCAACTGGATATTTACATACCAAAAAAAAAAAAAAAAAGTCCATGAATCTAGACAGACTTCACACCCTTCACAAAAATTAACTGAAAATAGATTATAGAACTAAAGTTAAAATGCAAAAACCTGAAACTCCTAGATTAAGCTGGAGAAAATCTAGGAGAACCTGAGAATGGCAATGGCTTTTTGCATACCAAATCACAGGCACAATCGTGAAAAAGAGATAAGGTGAACTTAAATTAAACTCTTTGGCTCTTCAAAACGCACTGTCAAAAGAACAAGAAGATAAGCCACAAACTTGGAGAAAATATTTGCAGAAGGCAAATATGTCAAATGACTATTACCCAAAATGTGCAAAGAACTTTGAACACTCAACAATAAGAAAAGCAACAATCTGATTAAAAAAAAAAAAAAAAAAAGGCAAAAGACCTAAGCAGACACTTCCCAGGAGATGTATAGATGGCAAATCAGCATATCGAAAGATGCTCCACATTATATCTCATTAGGGAAATGTAAATTCAAACAACAATGACATACCACTGCACACGTAGTTGAATGATCCTAATCTGGGATGCTGACATCACCAAATGCTGATGACATTCATGTGAAGCAACAAGAACTCCCATTGGCTGCTGCTGTCAATGCAAAATGGTAGTCACTGTGGAAGACAGTTGGCACTTTCTTAAGAAATGAAACATACTCTTCTCGTATAGTACAGTAATCATGCTCTTTTATATTGGTTCAAATGAGTTGAAAACATGTGCATTCTAAAGCTTGCACATAAAGTTATAGCAGTTTCATTTATATTTGCTAAGTATGGAGGCAATCTTGATATCATTCAGTACGTGAGTGGACAAATAAACTGTGGCATATCCAAACAATGAAATATTATTTACTGCTAAAAAGTAGCCATGAAAAACATGGAGGAAACTTAAATGCATATTAGTAAGTGAAAGAAGTCAATTTGAGATGGTTATATAATATATGATGCCCATTGTTTGATATTCTGGAAAAGACAAAACTGTAGAGACAGTAAAAAGATCAGTGGTTGTCAGGGGTTAATGGGGAGGGACAGGTGAATCCACAGAGCCCAGAGGATTCTTAAGGCAGTGAAATTATCCTGTGGGATACTATGATGGTAGATACATGTTATTATACATTTATCAAAACCCACAAAGAGTAAAACAGGAAGAGTGAGCCTTAATGTAGATTATGAACTTTGAGTAACAATGTGTCAATGTAGGTTCATCGATCATAATAAATGAATTGCTCTGGTGCCAGATGTTGGTAGCTGGGGAGGCTGTATGGGTGTGGAGACTGGCATATATGAGAACTTTGTACTTTAGACTTAATTTTTCTGTGAACCTATAACTGCTCTAAAAATTTGACTGAAAATCCACACACACATTGAGCGTGTTTAAGATGAAAATTACCCTTAACTCAGCACTTCAAACAATAATGAATATTTATTATTTCACATAATATCTATGGGTTAGGATATCAGGAATGACTAGCCGGGTGCTTCTGCTTCAGGGTCTCACATGAAGCTGCAATCCCAATGTCACCCAGAGTTCTTTTCATTTGAAGGTTCAATTGGAGCTGGAGGATGCACTTCTAATTTGGGTCACTCATATGGCTGATAGTAGGAGGCCTCAGTTCCTCATTATTTGGAACTGAGTTTGCCTGAGTATCCTCCCAATATGGTGGCTGACTTGCCTAGGGTAGGTGATCTAAGGGAGAGCAAGATGAGGCCACAGTATCTTTGCTTACCCTGCTTCAAAACTCACACACCATCATTTTTCACAACATCCTGTTATCTCTAGCTTGTGGCAATTTGTGGGGAAAGAAAAAGCACTATAAAACATTCGTGTCTAGGCTTTTGTGTGCACATAAGTGAACATTCCACCAGAGTAAATACCTAGGAGGAGATTGCTGGGTCAGAAGACAAATCTATGTTTAACTGTATAAGAAATGGCAAAATTATTTTTCATCTGTAATCAAAAGAAACAAAGCTTTTTAGGTTTTTTTTAAAATTAATTTTTCAAGTTGACTGTACCATCTTACATTCTATCAGCAATATATTAGTGTTCCAGTGAGCCATATCCTTGCCAGCACTGGTAATTATTAGCTTTTAAAATTTCAACCTTTGTGATAGGCTCTCATTATGCTTTTGATTTGTGTTTTAATAATGATATTGAACATCTTTTTATGTGTTTATTAGCTATCTGTATGTCTTTTTTTAAACTTCTTATTTTATACTGAAATATAGTTGATTCACAATATTGTATTAGTTTCAAGTGTACAACAAAGTGATTCAGTTATACATATACATGTAAAGATTTGTCCATTTTAAAGAAGCAACTTTGGAATTTTTTGACATCTCTGATATATAGTTTTTTTTTATTTAATTACCTTGCATTTTCTCCCCCATTTCCCTTCTATTTTCTTTGTGTTTCCTCTGGATGATCTCTAACTTCCTGAAACTCATCAATAGAATATTAATTATCTTTCTTTGTTTCTAAAGTATGTAATTAGGTGATCAATTTCCCAGTGAATATTTCTTTTATCCTATGAGCTTTGTTAAGTAATGTTTTGTTTTTCCAGCATTGAATATTTTCTAGTATAAATTGTAATTCTTTTTTAGACAGATGAATTAACTTAGAAGCATTTTTTCCATTTTCCATTGTTCAGTTTCTAAATATGTGAACATAGGCGATCATCTTCAGTGAGTGGTTGCTTAATCACTGTACTGTCATCATTGACTTGTATAAGTCTTTGGCATTTGTTTATATTTGTTTTATGGCTTAGCATAAGGTCAATTTTTAGATATTTCTGGTAAGTCTGAGAAGAATGTGTATTCTCTAGTCTTGGGTGCAGGAACTTTAACTTTTATTTTATTTTTTAATTTTTATTTATTTATTTTTCAATTTATTTTTATTGGTTGGAGGCTAATTACTTTACAATATTGTAGTGGTTTTTGCCATACATTGACATGAATCAGCCATGGACTTATATATGTGTTCCCCATCCTGAACCACCCTCCCACCTCCGTCCCCTTCCCATCCCTCTGGGTCTTCCCAGTGCACCAGCCCCGAGCACTTGTCTCATGTATCCAACCTGGACTGGCGATCTGTTTCACACTTGATAATGTACATGTTTTGATGCTGTTCTCTCAGATCATCCCACCCTCACCTTCTCCCATAGAGTCCAAAAATCTGTTTTATACATCTGTGTCTCTTTTTCTGTCTTGCATATAGGGTTATCACTACCATCTTTCTAAATTTCATATATATGCATTAGTATACTATATTGGTGTTTATCTTTCTGGCTTACTTCACTCTGTGTAATGGGTTCCAGTTTCATCCATCTCATTAGAACTGATTCAAATGAATTCTTTTTAATGGCTGAGTAATATTCCTTTGTGTATATGTACCACAGCTTTCTTTTCTTTTCTTTTTTTTTTTATATTTATATCCTCTTTACTTATTTATTTTTTAAAATATAATTTAATTTTTTTTTCAGTGGGTTTTGTCATAGATTGATATGAATCAGCCATAGAGTTACACGTATTCCCCTTCCCAATCCCCCCACCCACCTCCCTCTCCATCCGATTCCTCTGGGTCTTCCCAGCCCACCAGGCCTGAGCACTTGACTCATGCATCCCACCTGGGCTGGTGATCTGTTTCACCATAGATAATATACATGCTGTTCTTTTGAAACATCCCACCCTCACCTTCTCCCACAGAGTTCAAAAGTCTGTTCTGTACTTCTGTGTCTCTTTCTCTGTTTTGCATATAGGGTTATCGTTACCATCTTTCTAAATTCCATATATATGTGTTAGTATACTGTAATGTTCTTTATCTTTCTGGCTTACTTCACTCTGTATAATGGGCTCCAGTTTCATCCATCTCATTAGAACTGATTCAAATGAATTCTTTTTAACAGCTGAGTAATATTCCATGGTGTATATGTACCACAGCTTCCTTATCCATTCATCTGCTTCCATGTCCTGGTTATTATAAACAGTGCTGCAATGAACATTGGGGTGCACGTGTCTCTTTCAGATCTGGATTCCTCAGTGTGTATGCCCAGAAGTGGTATTGCTGGGTCATATGGCAGTTCTATTTCCAGTTTTTTAAGAAATTTCCACATTGTATTCCATAGTGGCTGTACTAGTTTGCATTCCCACCAACAGTGTAAGAGGGTTCCCTTTTCTCCACATCCTCTCCAGCATTTATTGCTTGTAGACTTTTGGATAGCAGCCATGGTGACTGGTGTGTAATGGTACCTCATTGTGGTTTTGATTTGCATTTCTCTAATAATGAGTGATGTTGAGCATCTTTTCATGTGTTTGTTAGCCATCTGTATGTCTTCTTTGGAGAAATGTGTACCACAGCTTTCTTATCCATTCGTCTGCTGATGGACATTTAGGTTGCTTCCATGTCCTGGCTATTATAAACAGTGCTGCAATGAACATCGGGGTACACGTGTCTCTTTCAGATCTGGTTTCCTCAGTGTGTATGCCCAGAAGTGGTATTGCTGGGTCATATGGCAGTTCTATTTCCAGTTTTTTAAGGAATCTCCACACTGTTCTCCATAGCGGCTGTCCTAGTTTGCATTCCCACCAACAGTGTAAGAGGGTTCCCTTTTCTCCACACCATCTCCAGCATCTATTGCTTGTAGACTTTTGGATAGCAGCCATTCTGACTGGCGTGTAATGGTACCTTGTTGAGGTTTTGATTTGCATTTCTCTGATAATGAGTGATGTTGAGCATCTTTTCATGTGTTTGTTAGCCATCTGTATGTCTTCTTTGGAGAAATGTCTGTTTAGATCTTTGGCCCATTTTTTGATTGGGTCATTTATTTTTCTGAAATTGCACTGCAGGAGTTGTTTGTATGTTTTTGAGATTAATCCTTTGTCTGTTTCTTCATTTGCTATTATTTTCTCCCATTCTGAAAGCTGTCTTTTCACCTTGATTATAGTTTCCTTTTGACCACAGCAATCAGAGCAGAAAAAGAAATAAAAGGAAACCAGATAGGAAAAGAAGAAGTGAAACTCTCACTGTTTGCAGATGACATGATCCTCTACATAGAAAACCCCCAAGACTCTACCACAAAATGACTAGAGCTAACCAGTGAATATAGTAAAGTTGCAGGATATAAAATTAACACACAGAAATCCCTTGCATACCTATACACTAACAATGAGAAAACAGAAAGAGAAATTAAGGAAACAATACCATTCACTATAACAACAAAAAGAATAAAATACTTAGAAGTATATCTACCTAAAGAAACAAAAGACCTATACATAGAAAACTATAAAACACTGATGAAAGAAATCAAAGAGGACACAAATAGATGGAGAAATATACCGTGTTCATGGATCGGAAGAATCAATATTGTGAAAATGAGTATACTACTCAAAGCAATCTATAGATTCAATGCAATTCCTATCAAGCTACCAACGGTATTCTTCACAGAACTAGAACAAATAATTTCACAATTTGTATGGAAACACAAAAAACCTTGAAGAGCCAAAGCAATCTTGAGAAAGAAGAACCAAACTGGAGGAATCAACCTGCCTGACTTCAGGTTCTACTACAAAGCCACAGTCATCAAGACAACATGGTACTGGCACAAAGACAGAAATATAGATCAATGGAACAAAATAGAAAGCCCAGAGATAAATCCACGTACCTATGGACACCTTATCTTTGACAAAGGAGGCAAGGATATACAATGGAAAAAAGACAACCTCTTTAACAGGTAGTGCTGGGAAAACTGGTCAACCCCTTGTAAAAGAATGAAACTAGAACACTTTCTAACACCATACACAAAAATAAACTCAAAATGGATTAAAGATCTCAATGTAAGACCAGAAACTATAAAACTCTTAGAGGAGATCATAGGCAAAACACTCTGTTACATAAATCACAGCAAGATCCTTTATGACCCACCTCCCGGAATATTGGAAATAAAAGCAAAACTAAACAAATGGGACCTAATTAAACTTAAAAGTTTTTGCATAACCAAAGATCTTTAATTTTTAAAATCTTCTACATTCCTAGCAACATTTATGCGTATGTTTTACCAGTTACTTAGACGTGTTTTTTTTTTTTTTTAAATCTCTCTCTGATGATGATGATGGATTTTGTGCATTCTTTTTGATTCTGCAATGTTTTGCTCCATTGATTTTGAAGTTATATTGTGAGATGTAAACTATTATATATATTTCTGGTAAATTACTTCATTTATTTTTATATAGTGACCACTTTTTATCCTTAATAATGGCTTTTGTTTTAAGGTCAATTCTGTCTGATATAACATACTGATATGACCTTCATTTTGGTTAGCATTTGCCTGCTAAAGAGTTTTCATCACTTTATTACATGCTTATGTGTCATTGTGTTTAAACATGTCTTATACAAACAATGTATAGCTGTATGTTATCTTAGTTGTTATTTTTCTACCTCTGACATACTCTATCTTTTAACTGTAAAGTTTTGATAATTTACATTTGAACTGTGAATTGAAAGTGTTAGTTGCTCAGTGGTGTCTGACTCTTTGCAACCCCGTGAACTGTAGCCCACAAAGCTCTTCTGTCCATCGAATTTCCCAGGCAAGAATACTGGAGTGGGTTGCCATTTCCTTCTCCAGGGGATCTTCCCAACCCAAGGATTGAACCCAGGTCTCTAGCATTGCAGGAAGATTCTTCACTATCTAACCATTAACCCCATCACTGACATATTTGCAATATTCCTACCATCTTATACTCTATTTCCTCTTTGCCATGTTTTTTCTCTATGCATTTTCTCCCTCTTTTCTGGCCTTAATAAAGTTGTCAATATTACCATTTCTTTGTCTCAGTGAGTGTTTTAAGTTAATATACTTTTTAGATTGCTAAGTTAATGAATATGTCTATTTTCCTCACAAACAATAATGGACTTTGGAATACTTTAACTTTGATCACGTCCTCCCATGTTACCCAACTTTATTTTCCTGTATCTTAGTTCCACACTCTTTTCATTCACCTCAAATTAGTTCAAGCATGGCCAGAACCACATGCTAGAATAACTAAAAGACTAAAGAGACATCCCAGAGCAGTGGTACAAACAAAAGAGAAGAGTATTTCTTTCTCACATGACAGTGCAGAAGCAGGCAAGTGCTCCAAGGCTACTGGGAGTCCTAGGAGGTCACCCAAGATAGGTTTCCTCTATCTTGTTCTCTACTTTCCCATTTGTTGTTGTTGTTTAGTGACTAAGGTGTGTCATTGATGACTCTGCAACCCTGTCTGCCAGGCTTCCTTGTCCTTCCCTCTCTCTCGGAGTTTGCTCAGATTCATGTCCATTGAGTCAGTGATGCTCTCATTCTCAGCTGCCCTCTTCTGTTTTTGTCTTAGTTTTTCTCAGCATCAGGGTCTTTTCCAATAAATTGGCTTTTCACATCGGGTGGCCAAAGTATTGGAGCTTCAACTTCAGCATCAGTCCTTCCAATGAATATTCAAGGCTGATTTCCTTCAGGGTTGACTGATTTGATCTCCTTGCAGTCCAAGGGACTCTCGAGAGTCTTCTCCAGCACCTCAATTCAAAAGCAACAAATTTTCAGCACTCAGCCTTCTTTATGGTTCGACTCTCGCATCCCCACACAACTATTGGAGAAACCATAGCTTTGATTATATGGACCTTTGTCAGCAAGGTGATGTCTCTGCTTTTTAATACACTGTCTAGGTTTGTCATAGCTTTCCTTTCAAGGAGCAAGCCTGTTTTAATTTCATGGCTGCAGTCACCACACACAGTGATTTTGGAGCTGAAGAAAATAAAATTTGTCACTGTTTCCACTTTCCCCCCTTCTATTTGCCATGAAATGATGGAACCAGATGCCATGATCTTCATTTTTTGAATGTTGATTTTTAAGCCAACTTTTTCACTCTCCTCTTTTGTCCTCATCAAGAGGCTCTCTAGTTCCTCTTCACTTTCTGTCATTAGGGTGGTACCATCTGCATATCTGAGGTTGTTGATATCTCTCCCAGCAATCTTGATTCCAGCTTGTGAATCATTCAGTCTGGCACTTCACATGATGTATTCTGCATAGAAGTTAAATAAGTAGGGTGACAATATACAACCTTGACGTACTACTTTCCCAATTTTGAACCAGTTCATAGTTCCATGTCCCGTTCTAAATGTTGCTTCTTGACCCACATACAAGTTTTTCAGGAGATGGATAAGGTGGTCTGGCATTTCTATCTCTTGAAGAATTTTCCACAATTTTTTGTGATCCACTCAGTCAAAGGCTTTCACGTAGTCAATGAAGCAGAAGCAGATTTTTTGGGAATTCTCTTGCTTTTACTATGATCCAATGAATGTTGGCGGTTTGATCTCTGGCTCCTCTGCCATTTCTAAACCCAGCCTGTACATCTGGAAGTTCTCGGTTCAAGTACTGCTGAAGCCTAGTTTGAAAGATTTTGAGCATAACCTTACTAGCAAGTAAAACGAGCTCAGTTGAACATTTTTTGGCATTGCCCTTCTTTAGGATTGAATCAAAACTGATCTTTCCTAGTCTTGTGGACAATACTGAGTTTTCCAAATTTGCTGACATATTGAGTGCAGCACTTTAACAGCATCATATTTTAGGATTTCCTTATAACACTAGGAAAAATAGATACTATCTCCCAAAGCTGACTCTGTGCAGGACTGCATAGGGCTCTGTGGTTATCTCCTGTCATCCCCACAAGCCTGAGGTTGGTCATCTCCAGTGACACAGGAGGAAATGGAACTGCTGAGGAAATGAGCAGCTGGTTCCTTCATTCTGAGAGAGTATCACATGCATAGGTGGGTTTGCAGCTTGAATCTTGTGCTCTGAATATCATATTTACTATGCTCCATTTCTGGCTTCACAGATGAGGATGTTGAGACCTTGCAAGAATCAGCTGACTCCCTGAAGTTACTCAGCCAGATGATGACAGAGATGCCATTGGGATCAAGAATTCCATATTCCAGAAGGGAGCCCTTTCTACCATAAGAAGGCCCCTCTGAGGAAAGGAAGGTCTAGTATTGTCCCCTGGACCCCCATGTGCTCCCAGTTGCACCACCTTGAAGTCACCATGTGGAGGGTGTTGGCAGAGCAACTCTTGCCTTGCTGACTCCACTTGGAAGGATGTCTCTTTTCCTGCTTTCTGATTGTGACTGCTTCATTCTTGAAGGGGAGCTGATGGTTTAAGGAGACACCTTCAGCAACAGGGAGCCAGGAGGCTGAGAAACCTTCTTACCCAGGACTGTGGAGGTGCTTCAGAGAGGGCCTGGGGCCTTCAGTAAAGATAGAGAGAGTTGGGGGACAACAACAAGGAAGGTAGGACACGACAGCCCAAGAGGAGCCTCTGGATATTACACGCCCCCTCGTGGACTCATTGTGCTCTTTGTTCAGCTAGGTTGTGTAGAGGTAGTTGGGGTCAGTGGTTTCTAACTCTAACTCCTTGTTTTTAGTTCAAATTCCCCAGAAGCAGACCCCGACATAGGACAGGAGCCCAGTGAGTCTGGTTTGTTGAGGAAATGCCCATGGGAGAAGCTAAAGCAGAAGTTGAGGCAGCAGAATGAGGAAGGGGAAGCAGATAAGCAGAGTGTGACCCACATCAGGAGCAGTGTCAGCCCATCCCGCAGGGCAGCAAACATGATGTCCCAAGTGTGTTATTGCTTAGAGCAAGGAGCTGGGCTTCCCCAGTCAGTCTGGGCTGAGGGGCCCTTGGGTGCAGCGGGAGGGTGTGATGTAAACTTGCTATGTTCGCTTACTCTGCTCCTGGGACTGTGTCTTCAGTGGAGTCAGGAAACCCAGGAGAGGTGCAGGGACAGGTGTTAGGAAGGTTGACACAAGCCCAGAATGGTGTTCAGAGTCACAGTGAAGGGAGTTTGGTGGAGCACCAACAGTGTTCCCTCACCACCCTCAAGATTTATCCTCATGTTTCAGGACCCCAGGTCCTCCCCAACAACACTGGATGGACAGGAGCAGGGTAAGGACACTGATTGTCTGGGAGCCTGAAGCTGCAGGTGAGGTGGAGATTTGGCATGAGATTGCAAGGTACAGTATCAGGGGAGCCCCAGGGAGCAGGATGTCACAGTCTGGAAGGACTGAGGGGCTTGACTCTCCTGTAGTTTCTGGACTCCTGCTTTGCACGTTCATGAGACATGCACACAGCTAAGTATTCAGACCCAAGAGCCAGGAACACACTTGGGTGACTGTGTGTGGAGACCAGGCACTGGTCACAGAAGTGTGCTAACACAGACTCATGCTGGGGTGTGTGCAGGCAGTGATATGAACCCAAATGCACACACAGATCCTGGGACAGAAACATATCCATAGCCTTTCACAATCCGTTGTATGTGTATTTTCCTGAGCTCACACCTGAAGCATAGCCTTTCAAGGTCCTTTCATTCCTGGAAGAAGAGGTAGAGAGTTGGGAAGTGTCCAGGGCCAGGCTGATTACAGTTTTCTCAGAAAAGTGACCTTTGGTTGGAATTGCTCAGATCATGCAATTCTGTATTTTGCTCATAGAATTGCTCAGATCATGCAAAGTCTGGTGTCGCTTGTGAAGCAATGATAAAAGCATGTGGAAGCTCAGTTGCTGCCTCCTGCCCCATCCACCCCACCCATGTCCCCAGAGTTCCACACCCATCTTTGATCTAAGCCATAGTCCGTCTAGGACCGGGGTCTCCCTGCCTGCAGTGCACAGATGAGGACCTGCAGTCATACAAGGAATGAAATGGGGACCCTGACTTGCAGTCCCTGACAGGTAGCCTGCATCCTCCCCAAGTGGCAGGAGTCAGCAGAAACATGGCCAGTGGGAACCAAGGGTCTTCAGTTCAGAATCAAATTGCTCTTGGCTCTGAGGGGCTCCCCGGTTAAGAGAGGTCACAGTTATTTTAAAAGCTTGGTGAATGCTGAGTAGACAGAAGCCAAGGACTGTGGAAGCCCAGAGGAGACACATGATAGCCCGGAGGGGGTGCTATCAGGGAAGTCTTTCTGAGGACATGGAGTCTGAAAGGGCTCTTGAAAGGCCAATAGGATTTGGATTTCGGTAAAAGGACTTTCAGGCAGAGGGAACAGTCTCTACAAAATGCTGGCACTAAGGGAAGCACAATGCCCTAGGGAATTGGAGGAAGCTCAACAAGGATGGAGGAGGGTAGGAAGTAGCTGGCGAGGAAGGCAGAGCCAACACTGCAAAGGGAGGTAAGCCAGCCAAAGGGTTAGAGGCACCCTGAGGACAAAGAGAATCCACTGGGCAGTTTTCATCAGGGGACTGATGGTGTCAGACCTACACTGGGAGGTCCTTCTGGCTCCAAAGTGCAGGGTGGATTTGGGGATGGCTTGAGCCTGATTTAAGTGGAATGTGGGGCAGCTGATTTCTGGAAGGCATGTTATGAACATACCTCTGTAACAAGAGAGGAAGAAATTTCAATGGACAACATTGAAAGTAAAAAGTTGAATATAACTTGTTATATTACTGGTCAACTCATGAGAATGGCAGAATTTGGGGAGATTGACTTTTCATCTAGTTGAGTCTCAGTCAATGTTCATACCATCAAATGATGGCAAATGTTCATCTTTACAAGTTATTCTTATCTTACACGTTGTAAAGATACTGGCTATAGTTTATTGACCCTGGTTTAGACTAGTGGGACCAGTAGAAGCAATTGAGAAAGAAGGGGAGTCTCCTATCCCTGCTGCACAAAGGGCCTCCACCAGCCTGCCATCCTTTGAGAGAAGGCACTTCTTTCAGTGAGTCAGAGTGGAGGAGGAAAGACAGAACAGGCTCCATCCTGAAAGCAGGACTCCATCTTGGGTCAGACTGTGGACTTTGAGCTATATGCCCAGTATCTATGGAAATGACATACCAACTGGAAAACCAGGACCCTTGGATGGAAGAGCTCCAGGGCTCGTACCTAGACTCTCTGTTGACTAAAAGAATACCCTAATTATCAGTGTAACCAAATAGAATCATAAATTCTTTTATGCTTAATGGGGTATGACCACAGGCCTATTGATAACTGTCCACTGTTAACTACCTAGGCTTAAAGCATATGAATCATGGGTTAACTTTGATTGTATCTTTCTTTTCCTTTGTTCAGACTAGTTTCAGGGAATTTGGGGAGGTGGGTTTGGGCACATACACTTAGGCTATATAAGGTTTTCAGAAAAACTGGTCAGGGTCCTTGGTTAAGAGGAGACTCTTTCTTGGGCTTGCTGTTGTAATAAACTGCACTCTACTATCTGCATTGTCATTCTGAGTGAGTTTGTTTCCCGGAATGTGTGGCTACATTTGGTGCGTTGGCCGGGAAACTCCTCACTTTGAGGAGATAAGTCCCATTTGGGACTACTCCAAGGCCTTGGGGCTCGGATCTTCTAGAGGGGGAAAGGCACCTCGCCCTTCTGGAAGGATTCTGCTTCTCAATGCCCGGACCTTTCATGTTAGCAGGTAGTGGATGGTAGCAGGGGAACTGAGTGCTCAGGTGAGGAGGAACACACCCGGTAGGGTGGAAGAGGGGGCCTGATCACCTCCCTGGGCTGGGATTAGAAGGGGCAGACACACAGGAGTCTGGAATAGGCAGGTGGCAACAATTGCTTGGTACACAGGTTGACGAGCGTGTTAGGGCTTAGGAAGGAAATTTGTGGAGGTCATTTAGGAGGTGGTGTCCATGCCATCTTGGGGAAAATTATTACCAAGCAATTGCCAGGGGATTTTTAGGAGAAGAAACTTGGTTTTCATGTGCTCATATTTTGCCCTCCCCAAGGAGGTGTCCCATCTGCTATGAAATTCTGGACCCTCTCGGAATTATCAGGCTAGAAGGAGGGGAATACATAAGTGAGTATAAATTGGCTTTTCCGGAGACAGCCTGGGACATGGGATATTTAACCCATCTGTGTTTTCATCCACACCTGATCAAGCCTACCAAGGCAGAATGGACTTTATTTATTTATTTATTTTTCTCTGCCCTCATGGAACTTTTTTTTTTTTATTAGTTGGAGGCTAATTACTACACAACATTTCAGTTGGTTTTGTTATACATTGACATGAATCAGCCATAGAGTTACACGTATTCCCCATCCTGATCCCCCCTCCCACCTCCCTCTCCACCTGACTCCTCTGGGTCCTCCCAGTGCACCAGGCCCGAGCACTTGTCTCATGCATCCCACCTGGGCTGGTGATCCGTTTCACCATAGATAATATACATGCTGTTCTTTCAAAACATCCCACCCTCACCTTCTCCCACAGAGTTCAAAAGTCTGTTCTGTACTTCTGTGTCTCTTTTTCTTTTTTGCATATAGGGTTATCGTTACCATCTTTCTAAATTCCATATATATGTGTTAGTATGCTGTAATGTTCTTTATCTTTCTGGCTTACTTCACTCTGTATAATGGGCTCCAGTTTCATCCATCTCATTAGAACTGATTCAAATGAATTCTTTTTAACAGCTGAGTAATATTCCATGGTGTATATGTACCACAGCTTCCTTATCCATTCATCTGCTGATGGGCATCTAGGTTGCTTCCATGTCCTGGCTATTATAAACAGTGCTGCAATGAACATTGGGGTGCACGTGTCTCTTTCAGATCTGGTTTCCTCAGTGTGTATACCCAGAAGTGGTATTGCTGGGTCATATGGCAGTTCTATTCCCAGTTTTTAAAGAAATCTCCACACTGTTTTCCATAGTGGCTGTACTAGTTTGCATTCCCACCAACAGTGTAAGAGGGTTCCCTTTTCTCCACATCCTCTCCAGCATTTATTGCTTGTAGACTTTTGGATAGCAGCCATCCTGACTGGCGTGTAATGGTACCTCATTGTGGTTTTGATTTGCATTTCTCTAATAATGAGTGATATTGAGCATCTTTTCATGTGTTTGTCTTCTTTGGAGAAATGTCTGTTTAGTTCTTTGGCCCATTTTTTGATTGGGTCATTTATTTTTCTGGAATTGAGCTTCAGGAGTTGCTTGTATATTTTTGAGATTAATCCTTTGTCTGTTTCTTCATTTGCTATTATTTTCTCCCAATCTGAGGGCTGTCTTTTCACCTTACTTATAGTTTCCTTTGTAGTGCAGAAGCTTTTAAGTTTCATTAGGTTCCATTTGTTTAGTTTTGCTTTTATTTCCAATATTCTGGGAGGTGGGTCATAGAGGATCTTGCTGAGATTTATGTCGGAGAGTGTTTTGCCTATGTTCTCCTCTAGGAGTTTTATAGTTTCTGGTCTTACATTTAGATCTTTGATCCATTTTGAGTTAATTTTTGTGTATGGTGTTAGAAAGTGTTCTAGTTTCATTCTTTTACAAGTGGTTGACCAGTTTTCCCAGCACCACTTGTTAAAGAGGTTGTCTTTTTTCCATTGTCTATCCTTGCCTCCTTTGTCAAAGATAAGGTGTCCATAGGTTCGTGGATTTATCTCTGGGCTTTCTATTCTGTTCCATTGATCTATATTTCTGTCTTTGTGCCAGTACCATACTGTCTTGATGACTGTGGCTTTGTAGTAGAGTCTGAAGTCAGGCAGGTTGATTCCTCCAGTTCCATAGAATGGACTTTAAAAGTCAAGAGCGAAACAGTCTTGGAACATATGGTGCTCTGGTTTGGCTGTGCTGACCAGCAAGTGAAGATACACCAATCCCCCTTCTCCATCTGGGATCTGACCGGTAAGGCTCTTCTCACCCTAATTAAGAAGGAGGCAGAATGGCAACTTAAGTGTCATTGAGTGGAAATATCAGAAGTACATAGCGTACTGAGAACTTCGTAGACAGAATGGAAAGGAAAAGTAGAAGAAGGTCTGAGAAGGTAAGCAAGATACGGGGAAGTGAATCTAAGGCAACTGTATTGGAGTGCATGATTAAAAATTTAAAGAAGGGATTTGGAGGAGACTATGGTGTGAAGATGAATCCTAACCGCCTCCACATACTCTGTGAGGTCGAATGGCCCCCTATGGGAGTAGGATAGCCACCAGAGAACACCATGAACTTAAAAATAGTGGAAGCAGTCTATACAGTAGTCACAGGAGAGCCAGGACACCTGGATCAATATCCATATATTGACTCATGGCTAGGGTTAGCTCAAGACCCTCTTTCTTGGACAAGTTTCTGTGTCCAGAAGGGAAAGGGAAAAATATTAATGGCATAAAAATTGACAATGATAACAAAGGAAATTCTACAGGATTTGGACCTGTAGATGGGGGGATGACTTGACCCCTCCTTCATACTGGATAATGACACGCCTGCCTCCCAGTGCTCCCCCAGGACCAGAGGCTGCCTTAATACCCAATCCAGGGCCAACTGAAGTTCTTGCAGCAGCCACTGCTTTTCCACCAGCTCTCCTGGAGTTCATAGAGTCACCATTTTGGCAGGTTCCAATCCCAGCAATGGAGACCTCTGGTCAACGCCCCCAGAATTCCACCTCAGCTGGACCTCCTACATTGTATTCACCTCCCCCGGTGAGTACTGATGGGAAGGGGGAAGAAAACACAGCAATTAGACAGAGGCTGCGCTCCACCGAGGAGCAGGGGGAAAGAACCCCACTACAGGTGCCCCTCAGAGAGCTACAACAGCCTCCAGTTCAGGACGCATGGGACTACCATCAGCCCCCTGTAGCCTATTATTACCAGCCATTTTTCTCTATGGATATATTAAACTGGCAGAGATACGCTCCACCATACTTGGGGAAGCCACAAGCCATGATTAGGTTAATGGAGACTATTTTTCGAACCTACCGCCCTACGTAGGATGACATAATCCAACTACTAGTCTCCCTCTTCAGCACTGAGGAAAGACACAGGATCCTAACTGAGGCCAGAAAATGGCTCAGAGAAATGGCACCTGAGGGGACTGTAAACCTGCGGCGGTGGGCACAACGAGCCACCTCCGATGAGAGGCCCAGCTGGGACTGTAACACAGAAGAAGGGAGGGGCCACCTGGAGAGAGACTATTTTTCGAACCCACCGCCCTACGTAGGATGACATAATTCAACTACTAGTCTCCCTCTTCAGCACTGAGGAAAAACACAGGATCCTAACTGAGGCCAGAAAATGGTTCAGAGAAATGGCACCGAGGGGACTGTAAACCTGCGGCGGTGGGCACAACAAGCCACCTCCGATGAGAGGCCCAGCTGGGACTATAACACAGAAGAAGGGAGGGGCCACCTGGAGAGATATCGGGTGACTATTTTACAAGGTCTCAAGAGGGGGCCCGAAAAGCTATGAGTATCGCAAAACCCTCCGAAGTGATTCAAAGGGAAAGCGAATCCCCCATGTTACTACTGAGCCTTGTCAGGCCCTGAATCTGGCCACTCTATTTCTTGTGGGAGATGGTGGGCCCTCACATGATTGCAAGGAAATATGCCACCAGACCTGATTTGAGAGACCAGCCAATCCTGGACCCAGATTTGGTCCTGTACACCAATAGCACCAGGCCTGGTGAAACAAGGACAATGACTGTCGGGATATGTAGTAGTCATGGAAAAAACCATAGTTGAGGCTAGCTGTCTGGCATCACACTGGTCCGCTCAACAGGCTGAACTATATGCTCTAATCCAGGCCCTCCAGCTGTCAAAAGGTAAGAAGACAAACATTTACACAGAGTCCAGGTATGTTTTTGCCACACTACAGGACTCTGTATAAGGAGAGAGGCCTTTGACAGCTAGTGAAAAAGATATTAAAAATAAGGAAGAAATTAAGACCCTATTAGATACTGCCTGGGAGCCAGAAACGGTTGCAGTCATACACTGCTAAGGACATCAAAAAGAGGATACCCCCTGGGCTCAGGGAACAGACTGGCAGATGAGACTGCTAAACAAGCAGCCGAGGGCTTGGGGGTGACAAGTGAAGCCCCTATTAAAGCTCTCATATTGGCGAAGCTACCTGAGCTAATGCTAGACTCTCCAAAATACACTGAAACCCAAAACCAACTAGCCAAAGCAGAAGGGGCCATCAAGACTGAAAAGGGATGGTGGGAATTGCCAAGTGGCAAATTATTGGTATCGGAGGAGCTGGCACCCACTCTGGTAAGCCAAACACACCAAGCGACTCATCTAGGCCATGATAAACTGGAAGAGCTAATTTGAAAATACTTCTTGGTTCCCCGCCTCTCTTCCCTATGCAGGACAAAATCTCAGAACTGCACTGCCTGCTCACAGGTCAGTGCTGCCTCTTGGCACAGACAGAAACCTCCAGGGATTCAGCTAAAAGGCATGCTGCCCTTTGAATACCTGGAAGTGGACTTCACTGAAATGAAACCTCACTGACACTACCATTACCTGCTGGTCATAGTATGTACATTCTCAGGATGGGTAGAAGCTTTTCCTACCTGGACTGAAAGAGTATCAAAAGTAGCCTGGTTCCTGCTTAGGGAGATAGTTCCCAGATTTGGATTTCCCAGCAGCATTGAATTGGACAATGGCCTGGCTTTCATAGCTGATTTAGTATAACAAGTAAGCAAAACTTTAAACATCAAGTGGAAATTACAGACAGCATATAGGCCCCAGAGTTCTGGCATGGTGGAAGGAACCAAATGGACACTTAAAGAGACTTTCCAAGTGGATCTTAGAGATTGGCTGCTCCTGGGTGGACTTGTTTCCAACGGCTCTGCTCAGACCCAGGATGACCCCATGGTCCCATGGCTCTTCTCTGTACAAAATTGTGTATGGGAGGCCCTCTCCCATAATAAAACAGGTGTCAACAAATTTGCCTCAGGTAAGGGGAGATGAGATTTCACAGCAGATGGAACAACTGGGTAAGGTAATAAATCAGGTAACTAAGTTTGTACAAGAAAGGGTGCCATTCCCCCTTGGGGAACAGATTCGTGAATTTGTACCTGGGGATCAGGTGGGGTCAAGGACTGGAAACACGACTTCTTGGCCCCACATTGGAAGGGTCCGTATACTGTGGTTCTAACAAGCCCTACTGCAGTTAAAACTGCAGGTGTCACCCCCTGGATCCACCACATGAGGGTGAAGAGTGCATACCATGCAGACCTGGAGGACACCAAGGGGACTACACAGAGGGCCCCCACTGATCCCCGGGAAACCAAGATCATCTTAAAGAAGAAAAAGAGATGAAGCTCTATAATCAACTGCTGCTACAAGGACTTGCTGGTATCATCCTGAGACTAACCATAGTTTCAGTACAAAGAGGGAACTGTGCTATAATTAAAGTTGAATGTTGTGTGTATATTATGTGATATATGGCCTGATTTATCTGGCCATATATCAGCCACCCTAGGTGACATGAAAGGTGAGGTAAAAGTTATGTCTGATGATAATCTTCCTTTTTGGATTTCAGTATTATCTTGGGTGAAGGGTGATTGGTGGAAAACTACCTTTACCATTGTTAAAGTTGCCTTGATAGTTCTGCTTTGTGGACCCCTTATTTTACAATGTATTATGAACTTTGTAACCCAAAGGTTGATGTCGTTCTCCCAAATTGGAGGTCAGAGAGTCAGGGTGCAATATATCCCTATGAATGATGCTCATACTATGAGTTAAGAGTAGCAAGAGCGGGGAATGAAGGAGGAAACAGACAGAACAGACTCCCTCTTGAAAACAGGACTCCATCTTGGGTTGGACTGTGGACTTTGAGCTATATGCCCAGTATCTATGGAAATGACACACCAACTGGAAAACCAGGACCCTTGGATGGAAGAGCTCCAGGGCTCGTACCTAGACTCTCTGTTGCCTAAAAGAATACCCTAATTATCTGTGTAACTGAATAGAATCACAAATTCTATTATGCTTATTGGGGTATGACCACAGGCCTATTGATAACTGTCCACTGTTAACTACCTAGGCTTAAAGCATATGAATCATGGGTTAACTTTGATTGTATCTTTCTTTTCCTTTGTTCAGACTAGTTCCAGGGAATTTGGGGAGGTGGGTTTGGGCACATACACTTAGGCTATATAAGGTTTTCAGAAGAACTGGTCAGGGTCCTTGGTTAAGAGGAGACTCTTCCTTGGGCCTGCCAGTGTAATAAACTGCACTCCACTATCTGCATTGTCATTCTGAGTGAGTTTGTTTCCCAGAACACGTGGCTACAACAAGAGAAAATCATCCTTCCTACTAAGAAGTTCTGTAATCCTAACATCTCATGGTAACATGGATCTGAGAAGTCCTTGCTCAGCCCTCTCCCAGGGCAGGACTAACATATGTGAGTTTCTTGGAAATGCAAAATATTCCAGATATAGATATAATCTGTGAGGTCACATTGCAGGCTGCTAAGAGAGCTGGTATTTGAATGCAAAGGATCCCCAAATGAGGGGGTACATTGCCATATCTCAGGGAGCAGCAGTATGAGGGGAGACATACTTTGCTTCAGGGATTTCCAGTCTCAGGAGGACACAGCCCTGCCTAAGGGCAGGTATCCATGCCCATGGTCATACCTGCAGGTAAGTGCTCTTACTGCCTCCCTTTCACCCTGATTGGATGATGGGTTTTAAGAAGTTAGGCAACTTCAAGATTCTGAAATAATAAAAATATCCTTGGTTTGCATTGCCAACTGCCATAGTTACTTTAATGTAATATCTCCTATACTTCTCCTAACAATCTTTTGGAACTAGAAGTTGCTATCATATTCATGTTACAGGTGAGGCAATGAGGCTCAGGGAGGTTAAGTAACTTGTTAAAGGTCATATTGCCAGGAAGAATCAGTGCCAGGTATAAAACCCTGGGGATGTGATCTTAACCTCTTGTGCAAGTTTTCAGAGAATCTCAGATGGCATAACTAGAAGAGTTTCAGTGTCTGTAGGAGGGGGTCCCACAGTCCAAGTGTACTTCCCCCCCTTCTCCCTTCAGCTGACCTGCAGAGCCTCCCCCCTCCCCCATTCTAGAGAGGAGTTGAGAGTTTCTATTAAACTAAAGACAATTTTGTTTGTATCTCCACTCAGAATGAATCTTCTTCAAGCAAGGCTATGTGTCCCCTCAAATTGGGGTTCCTTAAGGCAGGGTTGTGTCTACTCTCACACTGTGCTGTGTTTCACCATAGACAGGGGATCCTGAGGTAGGGCTCTGTCACCCAGAGACTGGAAATCCCTGAAAGAGGTTATGTTTCACCTCATACTGCTGCTCCCTGAGGCAGGACCATGTACCTCCTCAATTTGAGGATTCCTGGGGCAGGGTTATTTCTCCCCTCAGAAGAGACTTCCTGTTGGTGGAGCTGTCTCTTCACAGATCCAAGCTTCCTGAGGAAAGGCTGTGTCTCCCCTCAGACTGGGGTGACCTGAGGCCGAGCAGCTTTTCAGATTGAGGCTCCATGAGGCTGGGCTCTGTCTCCCCTCAGACAAGATCTCCCTGAAGCAGGGTTATGTCTCCCCTTAGATAAGAAGTCCCAGAGGGCAGGAATGTGTCTTCCTTAGACTGGGGATCCCTGGGGCAGGGCTGTGTTTCCCCTCAGACTAGGTCTTTCTGAGGTAGGGCTATGTGTACTCCTGAAGCACAACTTTGTCTTCTTTAGAGTGAGTCTGTCTGAGAGCAGAGCTGTGCCTCCCTCAGGTGCAGTTCCCTAAGGGAAGGCTGTCCTTTCCTTCAGACTGGATCTTCTTGGGAAAGGTCAGTGTCTACCCTCAGACTGAGTCTCCCTGAGGGTAAGACTGTGAATCTTCTCAGACTGGTGCTTCCTGAGGCAGGGTTATGTATCCCCTCAGACTAGGGATCCCTGAGAGCAAGGTTGCACATCCTATCAGACTGGGGTTTCCTCACACAGGGCTATATCTCTCCTGAAATGGCAAATCCCTGAGGTACAGTTGCATCTCCCCTCTGTCTAGATCTTTCTGAGGCAGGGCTGTGTATACTCTCACCCTTTAACTTCCTGAGGCAAGACTGTGTCTCATCTAGACTGGGGGTTTCTGATGGGAGGGACTTCCCTGATGGCTCGGACTTCCCTGATGGCTCAGACGGTAAAGAATCTGACTGCAATGCAGGAGACCTGGATTTGACCCCTGGGTTGGGAATATCACCTGGAGAAGGGCATGGCAACCCACTCCAGTATTCTTGCCTGAAGAATTCCACGGACAGAGAAGCCTGGCGGCTATAGTCCATGGGGTTGCAAAGAGTCAGACACAACTGAGCCACTAACACATTCTTTCTTCTTTGAGGGGATGGATGTGTCTCCTCTCAAAGTGGGGCTCCCTGAGGCAAGGATGTTTCTCCTCTTAGACTGGGAATTCCTGGTACAGGCATATATCTCTCCACAGACTGGCCCTTGCTGAGGAGAGGCTGTCTCTCACCTCACTGGATCTCCCTGAGACAGACTTGTATCTCCCCTCAGATGAGGCTTCCCATCAGCAGTGCCGTCTCCCCTCAGATTCAGTCTCCCTGAGACAAGGCTGTTCCTCCCCTTAAACTAGGTCTCACTGAGGAAAGGCTGTGTCTATCCTCAGATGAGGCTACCTGAGGCACAATGTGTCTATGCTAACAACTTGGCACCTTGAGGTAAGATTGTTCTCCCTTGAGACTGGAAATACCTGAGGTAGGACTGTGCTTCTCCTCAGAGTGGGGCTCCCTGAGGCAGGGCTGTGTCACCCTTTAGATTGGGGGTCCCTGAGGGTATGTCTATGTCTTCCTCAACTTGACTTTCCCTGGCCTGTGTACTCCATCAGGGTGGAATCGTTGTAGCAAGTTGTGTCTCCCCTCAGATGGTGCTCCTGGTGGAAAGTCAGTCTCTCCTCAGATTCAGGCTCCCTGAGGTTAGTCTGTGTTTCCCATTTGACTAGATCTGGTTGAGGAAAGGCTATTTCTCCCTGCAGAGCTAGGCTATCTGAGGCAGAGCTTGTCTACTCTCACACTTCAGCTTCCTGAGGCAGAACTGTATCTCATTTAAACGGGGACTCTCTGAGGGGAGGGCTGTGTCTCCTCTTATGGTGGGGCTCCCTGTGACAAGGCTGTGCTTCCACTAAGACTAGGTCTCCTTGAGGCAGGACTGTCACCCCTCAGACAGGCCCTCCTGAAGGCAGGGCTATGTCTCCCCTAAGACTGGGGATGCCAGAGGCAGTGTTGTTTATCCCCTGGACTGTACAACCTTGAGCCAGGTTTGTGTCCCCCCTGAGGAGGCTGTGTCTCCCCTCAAATGACGGCTTTCTGAGGCAGGGCTGTGTCTCCCTTTAGACTGGAAATCCCCGAAACAGGGTATTGCTCCCATGATACTGCTCCTCCCTGAAGTATGGCTGTGTGTCCCCTCATTTTGGGGTCCTTGGGGGCAAGATTGTGTCTCCAATGACATGGGCTTCCTGTGGGGCATGTAACTCCTCATTATCAGGCTCCCTGAGACAAACCTTCTCCCATTAGATAAGATCTGCCTGAGGAAAGGTGGTGTCTACTCTCACACTCTGCTTCCTGAGGCAGGGCTCTGTTTCCTTTAGACTGGAGCTCTGAGCAGAGGGCTATGTCTCCTCTCAGGATGACTCCTTGATGCAAGGCCTCAGATTTGGACTCCGTTAAGCAAGACTGTGTCCACTCTTATAGTTTGGCTTCCTTAGGCAGGGCTGTATTTCCCTCTCAGGCTGTAGCTTCCTGAGGCAGGGATATGAGTCTTCTAGAAAAGGTTCCTCAGGCATGGTTGTGTCTCCCTTCAGACTGGGGGGTGGGGGGTGGGTGCGGGGGGGCAGTCCCTGAAGGCAGGGCTATGTGTCCCTTCAGACTGTAGGTATGGGTGGTATCTAGGAATTTGGTTTATGCTTTTGAACTGTGGTGCTGGAGAAAACTCTTGAGAGTCCCTTGGATTGTGAGGAGATCAAACCAGTCAATCTTAAAGGAAATCAATCCTGAATACTCACTGGAAGGACTGATGCTGAAGCTGAAGCTCCAATACTTTGGCCACCTGATGCAAAGAACTGACTCATTGGAAAAGACCCTGATGTTGGGGAAGATTGAGGGCAGAAGGAAAAGAGGGTGACGGAGGATGAGATGGTTGGATGGCATCACTGACTCAATGGACATGAACTTGGGCAAACTGGAAGATTGTGAGGGACAGCGAAACCTGGCATGCTCCTGCAGTCCTTGGGGTTATGAAGAGTAAGAAACACAACCTGGCAACCGAACAACAACAACAACAGAATCTGTAGGTAAGAGGGCCACTTCTTAAGCCTCCCATTCCTGGTCAGGTGAATCAAAATGTATGTCATCTTGTTCTCTGCAGGTCACTTGGTGGTGCTGCCTGACTGACCATTGCTGGTTGTTTTGTCACAGGCCTGCAGTGGGCAATAATTTCAAACACTGTGAACATAGGTTTTCTTCAAATCAAGCCCAGTGTCCTACCTGTGTCGATAGTGCCTGGGTTGAGAAACCTTCCTTGAGAGTTTCCTCATTGTGGGAAGGACAGGAGGGCTCTGGATAAGACAAGCACAGAGCTCCTCAACACTATTTATCTGCCATGGACAACTGTTAGAAGCTCCAGGTGCAAAGAGAGCCAGACACTGCTTTTTCAAGGCCCTAGGGCAACTTGATGTCTCATGGAATCCAAACAACCTAATTATGTATATGACATCATTTCCACCTTACATATGAAGGAATGGAGGCTCAGAGAGACTGTGTAACTCACCCAAGGTCACACAGTGATATGTTGCAGACTTGGTATTAGAAATTAATCCCTGTAGCTCCATAGGTCACACTCTATATAATTCTTATCTCTTGTTTCCAGAGGGTAGTCACCTGCCCCTGCATAATGTCCTTCTGTGTCTTGACTGCCTTTCCATCCTATCTGGACAATAAACCATTCTTGCTGAGGGGCTTACATCCAAAGATTTAGTCTTTTTTAATACTGGGAAGGAGTTAAATTCTCTCAGATTGTTAAGTCTGCTTCAATGGGACTGATCCTTGAGACCATGGTCAGGTTTCCACAATGGCCATGAGGTGCCCTGAGACAGTCAGAGATTAGGAGGCACTCAGAGTAGGAGGGTGCAGTGTGCTTACTTGATACATGAGGAAACTAAGGAACTAATTGGGCAAGGCTCCATCCAAGGACACATAGCATACTGGAATCTGGGGTGGGATACATCATGAAAAGCAGTTCATGCCTTACTTCTTACCCAAAGTTAATGCACAAACTTTAAAACCACTAAAAGAATTTGCTGTGTGTCCTTGGTCACACCTTTGTCCCTAATTTTCATAAGCCGAACAAAGTAAGTCAGGGTGCATAGATGCTCCCTTTACATAGAGCTCCTATGATATGTCAGGTGCCAGTGGTATAACTGTGAACTAACAGAAATTCCTGGCTCTCTCACGCTGACTGCCACAAATCTGGAAGAAAGAGACAGGATGCCAGCGGAAACAAGGTGTCTAAGATTTTGTTTTAAATTTTATTTATTTATATTTTTGTCACTACATTGTGAAGAAAAAGAGCCCAGCTAGGTCTCTGCCCTTGGGCAAAATCGAAGTCTGTGTGGACTATTCCTACTTTTAGAAAACCAGCTCTAGAGAGTAAAATTGAATTGTTAATAGTGGTTCCTGGAGGGCAGGATTAGGGGAAATCTTTCACATTCCATACAAATTTTCTTTGGATGTGTTATAATATCATGAATTAGTATTGTAATTAGAAAAAAAATGTTAGGAAGGAACCCACACACGAGGCATCCTCTTGACCAAGAGACCTCCCCACATCCCACCACCCCCTCACCCTGAAGTGAAAGTGAATGTTGCTCAATAGTGTCCATCTCTTAGTGACCCCATGGACTATACAGTCCATGGAATTCTCCAGGCCAGAATACTGGAGTGGGTAGCCTTTCCTTTCTCCAGGAGATCTTCCCAACCCAGGGATAGAACCCAGGTTTCCCGCATTGTAGGTGGATTCTTCACCGGTTGAGCTACCAGGGAAGCCCCCCTACTTAGGCTCACCCTGGTGTCCATGAATGTTTGTTGAATGAATGAAACATGCATACCCTCTCTGGGCTCACCCTTTAACTCTCGTCAGCAGGCTAAATCCTTACTAGGCAGTCTTTTCAGTTCCTGAGGGAAGGAGACCCCTTCTTCCACCTAATAACACAAAGGGGAAAAAATGTAAAGCACCACTTTACAGAAGCTCAGAGAGGGTATGTGAGAGTAGGATGTACCTGGCATTCAATTCTAATATTTTGGATGCATCATCCTCCCAGCATTCATTCATTTAACAAACATTCATGGACCCCAGCTCTATGTCCAGCATGAATCAGCTCTTCCCTAAATACATGGTCTTTACTCTGCTACTGGAAGCCCTTACTCTCCTTCCAGCCTTTAAACCTTACCACATGGGCCATTTTAACCGTCTCTGAAAAGGGGCCCTTCTCTCCACCCTTGCCAGCCACTCTAGACCAGGGTAAGTAATCTTTTCTTAAAGAGCCTGATTGTGAATGTTTATACTTTGAGGCTAAAGAGGCAACTTGGAGGATTTTATATAGACACTTTATCATTTAAAATGTGAAAATCATTAAAAATGGCTCATGGAGTATACAAATATGAAAATGGCCAATAGGCTGGATTTTGACCATGGAACAATACTTAAGGACCCTTGATATAGACTGTTACAGCTCCCTGTCGTCTGTCTACCTCCCACACCCCAAACACAAAGAATTTCTTGGCTTCAGCCATAGGACATGTACCACACAGATTGGACCATGTCCCTCCAGTACTTAAAGCCCTCCTGGGGCTCCTCTTTGTCCCCAAGATAAGGGACAATGTACAAACTCCTGCTCCTGGCACTAATTGGCCCACATCTCTTTTCTCAGCTCCCAACTCCAAAGGATTCTCTGAGCTCTGTCGTGGTCAGAAACACCTGATGGATTTTGTTGCTCTAGAAGTTGTCTAAGCATTTGTGAGGGCTGATGGGTGGGTGTCCAGCTCAATTCAGCCCCAGTGTGCCCTGCCCTTAGGATAGGGACCTCTTTCCTAGGAGAAATTTTTGAACTGACCTGAGTCCAAATTTTTGGACCCAGGTAAAGATGGAAGAAGAGAAGGACATTTGTCTCCTCAGGTAATGCTTTATTAGCCAGAGCATCTTTCTTTATCTGCTTGAATCTCACCATCACTTGGCAAGTGAAGCACCAAGTATAGAGCAACCCTGTCTTCTTCACACATTCCCAGCTATTAATTTTTGGCTGTAATAACTGCCTCCAATACCATCCATGTCCAGTGTTCTCCATAAATATGCAATAACAACCTCCGTCTAAAAATCCCTTGTCCCCACTATTTCCTCCGTCTCCTCTTCTATGCCTTATGAATAAGCCATCTGCATTCTACATCCTTCACTCCCATTCTGTCCTTCCTCCTCCAGACTTTAGACATCACTGTTCAATGGAACCAACCTTAACTAGTTCAACAGTGGCCCCCACGCTGCTGAATCCAGTGGTCAATTCTCAGCTCTTGTTTTGACTTCTCAGCAGCCTCAGACACAGTTGGTTCCTTTCTTATTCTTGAAATCACTTGGCCTGTGAATACCACACTCTCCTGGTTTCCCTCCTGCCCCTCTGGCTGCCCTGGGTCTCCACAGTCACTCTTGTCCTTTACCAGGCCCCGGTCTGGCATATTTCTGTGTCCTTACTGCCTTTCTATCATCTTTTGACAATAAACCATTCTTGCTGAGGGGCTTACATACAAAGATTTAGACTTTTTGTACTACTGGAAAGGAGTTAAGTTCATTAAAATTATTGTCTTCTTCAATTAGGACGGACCTTTGAGTCTATGGTCAGTTTTCCACAATGGTCATGAAGTTCCCTTAATCAGAGAATCAGAGGTTAGCAGATACTCAGAGCAGGAGTGAGCAGTATGCTTACTGGATACATGCGGAAATTGAGATTCCGAATGGGGAAAGACTCTGTCCAAGGACACAGAGCATCCTGGAATTTGGGGCAGGATACATCCTGAGAACCAGTTCAGGGCTTTCTGCCTTACTGCCTTATACAAAGCTAATGTGCAAGCTTTAAAACCACTAAAAGAACTTGCTGTGTGTCTTTGGTCACACCTTTGTCCCTCTCCTGGTGACAGTCTTATTACTGAAGAAGTGTTGGACTAGATGTTCTCTAAGGACAAGACTTGATACCTGCACCTCCAAGCATGGCTGCTGAAGGCTTCACACCTCTAAGATACCTAAGTGTGCTGCACTACATGGCCTACACAGTTCCTCAAATCCTGTTCATTCATCAGTCCTCATAGTGGCCTCACCTCCCTGAAGTTGGAGAACCACAGCCAGACAGAAGCTGACTCATCCCCTAGCCACATAGTGGTAGAAGCCTGTTTCCTGCTCCCGGCCCAGTATTCTGCTCACTGCTCATGGGGTCAAACATCTCCATGAACTCATGAGGACTACGGTCCTGACCACTCACTAGCCAGCCCCATACTCACCAAGATGGGGAAATAGTCCTTCATGTAATTCCATATGACTTAGCGCTTTATGCTTTTGATGTATCTGCCTCCCTGCCACAGCTTGGCTTGATCCAGATACCACCAGATGGCATACAGGACACTGATATCCAGAATCTTATGAACAGAAGGGCTATGAAGACCACACTGCAGAGAATGACTGGGAAAGGAAGTAGGAGCATTAGTGGTTAGCAGTGTGAAGGAACGAGCTCTCCCCATATGCCCAGCACCAACAGCACTGTCCTGTCCAGCCCTCACCCCAGGAGGAAGGAGTCAGACTCTTTTGACTTCAAGGAAGAGGGAACACAGCCTGGGCAGTGTCACACTGAGAACCTGGATTTGAAGCCCCATAGATCTAATTTCAAACTCACTTGTTTCCACTGCACAGGGCTGCTTATTCACTCCAGTCTTCCCTTCCGTGTCACTCTCTGTCTAGTTAAGTAATCTGTATTCACCAGGTGCTTAATAAATGACTGGGGGAGTTGTGACTGGATTAATTATTTCTAGTTTCCACTGTTGGGACCTCAGAGAATAGGAGACATTCTTTCTGCCCAGCCCCTTTCTACCTACTCTCAGCCCATCTTTCCATAGATAAATCCCACCAGATCTCCTCTCTAATTCAACTTCTCATAACTCTGAAGCACAGCCCAAGCAGCTCAGCCTGGCATTCAGGCTCCTCACAGCTGGCCTGAATCCCTCTTGCTCCAGCCTTACTCACCCATTTGCACCCTGGGCTCCTGCCACACTAAGCTATTCAGTGTTCCTACAACTCCCTGAGCTCCTTCAATCTCTTAGCTTTTGCTTCTGCACTTTCCCCTGCCTGCCCTGCCCTTTCTTGCTGAATGAGGATGAGAGAAAGAAACCAACTTGTCGCTGGCCTGTAGGCCAGGACTGAAGCAGGGCTAAAATTGGGCCCAGTGAGGAATTTCCCTTTGATCTTTGACTCTGGGTCCCTACCACAGGCTAATCCCGGCTTCCTCTCACAGGTGGGGGATCTGTGGGGCTGCAACTAATTTGATGTTGGTAGAACCTCATTCTCAGGGAACACTGCTCCCCCTTAAACCCACTCACTCCACTCAACATCATGCACTCATACTCTTAAAGAAGGTCAGTTTCCACTTTTACTCCATCTGAAAATAGAATAGACTGTGCTGTTATTCCTGGAAGGCTTCTAGGAGGAGGGGTCTTTTGCCTCAATCAGAATCGTAGTGAGAATTCATAAGCCAAATGAAGTAGGTTGAAGCTCACAGATGCTCACTTTACACAGAGCTCCTATGATGTGTCCGGTGCTGGTGGTACAAGTATGAACTAGCAGAAATTCCTGGCTTTCTCAAGCTGACTCGCACAAATCTGGAGGAAGGAGGTAAAATGTCACTGGAGACAAAATGTCCAGGGTTTTGACTTGAATTTTATTTATTTATTTTGTCACTACAGTGTGAAAAGTAAAAGTCACTCAGTCATGTCCAAATGTTTGTGATCCATGTATAGTCCATGGAATTCTCCAAGCCAGAATACTGGAGAGGGTAACTTTTCCCTTTTCCAGGGGATCTTCCCAATCCAGGGATCAAAGCTATGACTCCCACATCACAGGCAGATTTTTTACCAACTGAGCCACAAGGGAAGCCCAATGTGGAGAAAAAGATAAAGAGCCTTCCTAGGTCTCTGCCCTTAGGCAAAATCAAGTCTGTGTGGGCTACTCCCACTTTCAGAAAACCAGCTCTAGAGAATAAAACTAAGTTGTTAATAATGGGGAAAATTTTCAGTTTTAGGACAAACATTTTGTTTAGATTTGTTACAAGAGCATGTGTTAGTTTTTTATTTAGAAAAAAAAATGTTAGGAAAAACCCACATGCAGGGCATTCCCCCTTGACCAAAAGACCTTGGCACCGCTGCAACCCCCCAGCCCACCTGTAAGGTATAGTTCCAGCTGAGGCAGAAAATGAATTTTTTTTTTTAAGTCGCTCAGTCGTGTCCGACTCTTTGCAACCCCGAGGACTATAACCCACCAGGCTTCTCCGTCCAGGGATTCTTTAGGCAAGGATACTGCAGTGGGTTGCCATTTACTTCTTCAGGGGATCTTCAGGACCCAGGGATCAAACCCGGGTCTCCCACATTGCAATCTGACACTTTAACCTCTGACCCACCAGGGAAGCCCCAGAAAAGGAAAGACGACCTCAACAGAAGTAGGTTACCTTTATTGAGGCAAGGAGGGGCGACAGTCAGCCTAACGACCAGGCTGAGCGCCAAGAGGGGTCAGGGAGGCTTCATATTTATAGGGAGGCTTGTGGAAGCAATAAGGGTAAACGTTAATCAGGCAGAATATTTTGAGTATTCTTTAGTTGAGATGACATTTGTAGTTGGGCAGGGGGTGATAAGTCTTCTGGGCAGGTGTAAGGGGTTGAAGGTTCCTGGACAGGGGGTGATAAGTCCCAGATAGATGCAACCAGCCTGGAGCATCAGGGCGTAACTAAAGTCCTGTTTTGTTTTCTCCAAAGTTAGAAGATTCAGCAAGGGCCTTTAAGACTGTTTTATTTTCTAGGCCCCAAAGACTCCTTCATCCCCTCTCCCCCAGCCTCACCCTCACACTGGGCTCACCCTTTAACTCCTGTCAGCAGGCAAAATCCTAACTTGGGAGCCTTTCAGTCCTGAGGAAGGGAGACCCACTTCTTTTATTTCATAACACCAAAGGGGAAAAATGTAAAACCTTCCCTTACAGAGGCCTAGAGAGGGTATGCAGGTTGGCTAAGTTCACACAGCAAGCTAGTAGGATGGGACCTGGCATTCAATTCCACTATTTGGCTCCACTGTGCACTAAACATTCATTCTTTCAATAAACATTTATCAACACCAATCTTCTAGGAGCTGGAGATGCAACTGAGAACAAGACCAACTATTTGAAAGGAACTTACCTTCCTGTGTGAGTGTGTGAATTATAGAGGAGAGGAAAGGAAACAGTAAACAAAAAATAACCCACTGGAAAGTATTTGTTTCTGGGCCCTGAGTCCTTGCTGATAGTCTTAGCTGACTTTTACAGCCACTTCTTTCCCTCTTCCCTAAATGCCTGCTCTACGTCCAGTGTGAACCAGCTGTTTAATATATGTATGGTGTCAGCTCCTACACTGGAAGCCCTTAGTCTCCTGTAGCCTAAAAATCCTGTCTTGTGGACCCATCTCCTAACTTTCTCAGGAAAGGGACACCTTCTGTCCAAAGTGCCAGTCTCCCTATACCAGGGGAAGTAATCTTTTCTTAAAGACCCTGCTTAAAGATATTTATACTATGAGAATTAAGAGGCAACTTGGAGAATATCACATAAATACATGACTATTTAAAAATGTAAAAGCCATTCTTGGCTCAAGGGCTATAGAGTATAAAAACAATCAGTGGCTTGGATTTGTTGCTTAATTTGGTGAACTCTGATGGAGAACATGGCTACTCCCTGTGTCAGTTAACCCTCCACACCACAAACACAGTAGATACCCTGATTGCAGCCACAGGAACTGTGCCAGACTGAACCTTGTCCCTCCCATACCTACAGCTCTCCTGAGCTCCATTTTGACCTCAGCAGAAGGGATAAGGGACAAGTTCCTGCTCCTGGCACCATTGGGCCCAGATCTCTTTTCTCAGTTGCCCTCCCTTTAACTCCAGGCCAAGGGCTATTTGATCTGATATTCCAAGATTCTGGGCTAGGCTGGGGGTGGGTGCAACCAGTCAGACACACTCCTGCTGGCAAAGGTCCCCCAAGGCCAGCTGAGCAAGATGTCGCTCATCCCAGGCGATCTCCAGGCGCTGAGCTCAGCAACCCTTTTAAGTCCTGTGTCTTTCCCCCATCAATGTTCCATGTGCATCTGGAATGACAGGTGCCCATGGTCTCCCTTTCCTCACCCAGCACTCCTTACCCAGGGCCATGAAGGAGAAGATCCAATACAAAGACTGCAAAGGTCTGCAGTCTGTACTCCCACGGCACCAACCATGGTGTGAACAACATCATGTTGGCTCCTTTGCTAGCTCTGGAACCTCCTCTGAGCTCTGCTGTGGTTGGAGAAACCTGCTTGTTTTTGACGCTGCCAGAGATTGCCTAAAAATTTGCCTAAGCATGTGTGTGCTCAGCCCAACTTAGCCCCAGTGGCCCTCTGACCCAGCAGGAATGGGGCCTGTTCCCTAGGAGAAATTTTTGAACTGAAATGACCTGGACACAGATAACAAGGCAGGACATTTGCCTCCTCAGGAAACACCTTAGCTGCCAGATCATCTTCCTCTATTTTCTTGAATCTTGCAGTCACTTCTCAAGTGAAGAAACAAATATAGAGCAATTCTGTCATTGTCCCACATTTCCAATTACCTGGCTGTAGTAACTGTCTCCATTCATCCTGGTCAGTAACAGGTCCACTGTTCCACTCCACAAATATGTATTTACAGCTCCAGCCTAAAATTCTCTCAGCCCCACCATCTCCTCCACTGCCTGCCCCATTCCTCAGCTAGCTTGCACAGCACAACTCATGGAATAACTGTCTGCATTCCATACCCTCCCCTCCCATTCTGTCCTCCCTCCTGCAGACTTCGGACATCACTGTTCCACGGAACTGCCCTTGACAAGTTCACTGGTGGTCTCCACACTGCTGAATCCAGTGATCAATTCTCAGCTCTCATCCTGACCTCTCAGCAGCCTCAGACACAACTGTTCCCTCCCTCCTTGAAACCACTTGGTCTGTGACTACACTCTTCTGGTTTCCCTGCTGCCCCTCTGGCTGCCCCTGGTTCTCCACGGTGGCTCTTATCTTTCACCAGGCTAAGTTTTGGGGGCCTTCCTGTCTCCTCAGCCCCTGGACCCTCCCTCTTCTCTCCACCCTCTTTCCAGCAGAGACCTCATCCAGGCTCATGGCCTTGGAGTGTGTCTACAGGACGAACACTTCCAAACTACATCTCTAGCCTTATGTCCCCTTGTGCTCCAGACTTGACTATGTAGGTGGGTACTTGCCAACCTCCCTCACAGCCTGCTCGACACCTCCATCACATCCTGTCTAAAACTGAACTTGACTTCCCCTCATCTGCCCATGCTACAGTCTCCACATAGCCACAGAGCTTTCCAAAAGCAGCCACATGTATTTATACCCACAAGCCCCTGATGAAAATTCCAGTTGCTCCACATCCTCCTCAACATTTAATCCATTGTAGTGAGCATATGGGAACACTTTATTGTGCTCACAGTGGTTTCCTAATGCCTAATGTGGTTGAATTTTTAATTAATTGTAATTAATTAAATGTAATTAATACATTTTAATATGTTTATACACTATTTGAATATAATTTTATGACAAGTTCATGCTTTAGTCTTTTGTTGATTTAGGTATCTCTTGCATGGGAAAGCTGCTTTCCACCCCCACAGCCAGCCTCTTTGATCCACTCTGACACCAGCGTTCTCACTGGTCTTTGTCTCTGTGCCCTTTCTCCGTCCTACAGTTTCAATGGCCAGAGGGACTGCTGGGTCAAAGGGTATGTGACTGCATGAGCTGGGGAGGAGTAATGCCAGGGTTTTCCATAAACAGCAGCACCAGTTTATACCCTCACCAGTAATGTATGTGAGATTCCTTGGATGCATGTCCTCCCTGGCCCTTGGTGTGGACAGGCTTATTCTTTGCTAATGTGTATGGTCATATCGGGTTGGGGATCTTAATTTCCATTTCCTCATCATGAATGGTGAACACGGCTTTATTCATAGGCATTTCTTCTCTGTGAAAAGCTTTAAGAGGAGGGAAAAGAGTGGAATTGAGCAGAGAAAGAAGTTGAACCAAAATAGTTTATCAGAGTGGTCCTGAATTGGGCTAAAGTGGCCAATCCACTTTAGCCTGGATCTGTCTTAGGATCAGTTGCCCCTGTGCAGACAGTTCTGCAGCTGGGACCACCCCTCCTTCCTTAAAGGTGCATCTGAGAGGCATTTTCCAGGGTCCTCCCTCAAGGCAGATTGGAAGAGCCCTGATGAGAGCTGAGACCTGTCCTGCATTGGCCACTTTCCAGCTGTGTGACTTCACACCCTTCCCAGAGCCCCTCATCCTACTGGGTATCAGGGGCTGAGACGACAGCCCCTAGTGACCCATGTACAGCACTTAGTAGTTCACCAAGGGTTCTGTGTCCCTCGCCTCACAATCCCCTTGCAGGCCAACAACCAGGCAGCACCATACTTCCTGGGGCAGTGCTGCTCCTGTGAGGTCTGAGCATCTGGCTTGTCCATGAGCTGCCTGTTACTGGTTCTTGATAAGGTAAGTACAGAGGTGCAGAGTAACTGCTCAGAAACCTTAGAGCAACATGGCAGAGTAGTTCTTTGTGTATGAAACTAATAATTAAAAATTGGATTTGAACTGTTTGTCCTTGTTTTCTTCTTTTCTTGGGTAATTTATATTGTATTTTACAAATAGATAAGTCTATGGTAGCTTAGAAAAGAGGAAAAATACAAAAATCTGATTCTTAATCAGGTTAAGAATCTAGGGCTTAATTAATTAACCTAGGTTAACTAATATCAGGCTACTCCAACAACAACATCTGATATTTTTAACATTTTTTGAGGCAGGAAGACTCTTTTGATCCTTCATCAATGATATTTACAGATAAGACCAGGGTTTGATATTGTTTCTGTTCTATTCAGGGCCTTTTTAAAGCAATTGAGAGAAGGAATCTTCCAGGCCATCTATTTCTATACATTCTCCCACTAAGGATGTAACTTGACAGACATGGCACCAGTTCAACTTGTTAAGCAAGGAAACACCCAGGTCAGCTTTCTGGCATGAAGTGGGAGGAAGTAGTATTGTAACCATGTGTTCTGGGAAACAAACTCACTCAGAAGGACAAGGCAGATAGTGGAGTGCACTTTATTACACCGGCAGGCCCAAGGCAGTCTCCTTTTAGCCAAGGACCCTGACCAGTTTTTGTGAAAACATTATATACCCTTAGTGTACGTGCCCAAATCCACCTCCCCAAATTCCCTGAAACTAGTCTGAACAAAGGAAAAGAACGATACAATCAAAGTTAACCCAGGATTCAAATGCCTTAAGCCTAGGTAGTTAACAGTGGACAATTATTAATAGGCCTGTGGTCATATCCCAATAAGCATAACAGAATGTGTGATTCTATTTGGTTACACAGATAATTAGGGTATTCTTTTAGGTTACGGAGAGCTACGGAGAGTCTAGGTATGAGCCCTCGGGCTCTTCCTTCCAGGGACCTGGTTTTCCAGTTGGTATGTCATTTCCATAGATACAGGGTATATATCAAAGTCCACAGTCTGGCCCAAGATGGAGTCCTGCTTTCAAGATGGAGCCTGTTCTGTCTGTTTCCTCCTTCAATAGAATCTAAGAAAAGCCCAAACCACATTCATGATAGATAGGTCTTTAAAACCACTTCCTGGCATTTATAAATAGAAGCGGTGAAGAAGAGCTGGCATTGATTGGATGCTCATTTATGGCTGAACCATTTACAGGTGAAGTTGGGAGGGAATGTGAGTTATATGGCTACACAGTGCAGGTGGTGTTGGGAGTTCATGGGTGCAGCTGATGCCTTTAGTGTTTTCAATGTACAATTCTCCTGAATTTGAGACCACAGTAGGCAAGATGAGAGCAGAACACCTGGGCAGGCAGCTTTCATATTGGTCCCAGGATTCTAGAAAGATCATTAACCTCTTTGATATGAATCTGTATGAGGAGGTCACTCTTAGTTACACTGAGATACTACACGTGGAGCATCCACCCAGAGCCCAGCCCAGTAGGCGCTCACTAGCAAGTTGCTCAGGCAGCTGACTCTGCCCTGCTGTGGGGTCACTAAGATAGATGCTCAGTCCAGCCTGAGGCATCCACTGCCCCCCTGTCAGGTCCATGACCCACTCCAGCTCAAGCGCCTCCCAGGACTCCTCCCTACCTGGGGGATGAATTCCTGATTCCTGGACTGGACAGTAGTCCTCCAGATAGCAGGCCAGACATCCTCAGGGACCCTGTCTGCCCTGCCCACTCCCATCTCAATAGATGTTTGCTGCACAAAGTCCTAAATCTCAGCCTCCTGTTCCCTAAACCTCACCCTGATCCTGGCCCTCACCAGGTAGTCTTAACCATGTGTGCTCTGCCCACTCCTTCCTCTCTGCCTTGGCTCCCTCAGCAGTTCCCATGCTCCCAATCTGCCTTTACAACTTAAAGAATACTCACTACCTAAAAGTTAATGGTTATGTTCTATTTGGTGGGAATTTTTAGAACTTCAAGCCTAGGAGACAGCATCTGAAGTAACCCTGAGAGAACTGCTCAGAGGAGGTGAGGTAAGAAGCCAGGTTTTGTAAGTTTTGCAGCAAAGGGCAGCTAGTTTGAACATCAAAATATTATTGTTAATTAAAGAAAACCAGATAGCCCAAATTAAGGAATTTAGCACTTTTCTATGTATGGGAAGATGCAAGAGCCTAGGTTCACTGAAATCATCCTTTTGTTATGCATCTCAGCTTTCTGGCCCAGTAGAGTTTCCCAGATGGTGCTGGTGTAAAGAACCCACCTACCTATGTAGGGGAAGCAAGAGATGCAGGTTCGATTCCTGGGTTGGGAAGATGCCCTGGAGGAGGGCATGACAACCCACTCAAGTATTCTTGCCTAGAGAATCCCATGGATAGAGGAGCCTGGTGGGCTATACTCCATAGGGTTGCAAAGAGTCAGACACAACTGAAGTGACTTGGCACGTCCTGTGTTTTTCACATCCTGAGTTTCCTTGGGGCTCACTATAGGGAATGCCTGTAGTCTGATGGTTGCTAGATGGCAGGTATTCTTCTCCTTCCTGAGTTCCCTTAGGGTTCACCAGCTCACATTGGAAATCTGCAATTGCTGAAGACTGACATCCTTGTTTACTGATATGGCAGGAAATAATTTCTCTGCTCCCCCTGATCCATAGCATAGCCCAGTCTCTCTGAGAGGGTAAGGTTGGGGCAGGGTATGTGGCAGAACTGTGCTGGCTGACTGCCGTCCCACCATTACCATCCAGCAGTGTCAACAGGTTGGGCCCCAGCACGCCCTTTGTCTCCTGTGGACAATAATGTCTGAGAACTTCTTCCAGGTCAAAGGGCAGTGTGATTTCAGGAGCAGACTCCAGCTCTGCCCAATCCTGTAGGCCTCTGAGCCTTTCTACCACACCTGAAAGCTCCTATGCCCCTCGGGCTGTCTGAGTTGGGAAGTCTTCCCACAAGGTCAAGTCCCTTCAGGCAGGCTGGGGACAAGCAGGGGGTGTCAGGGAGCAGGTGCTGTGTAGAATTGGACCCTTGCTGTGCAGCTCCTGGCTCTCTGTATCCATGGGGAGTCCGACTGCTTAACAAACAGCCTCTGTCAGTGCTTAACACATAAAAGGTTATGTTAGCCCCCTAAGCATTCATCTAGAATGTTTCCCATTACAGGGTTTATACTTAAATGTCCCATACATAATCTTCTTGCCTCAATGGCCTAACATTCTCACTCTAACAAAAACAATGTTTCACAAATCTCAGGTATAGTGTAAATTCTTTGGACAATAAAACAATACATGGGAAGGGTTACAGGAACATATTTGACATTTCTGAAAATAGTACCATGAGAGAAACCTGATATTTTTCTTTACCTAAAACCACAAAATCTCAATTTACAACGATTAACTATTAAAGAGCAAAAACACCTCTAAAGTAGCAAAAGACCTCTATTAATAGTAAAATAATGGCAGTAAAGCTGGTTGATATAAATCTTCTATTAAAATCCTATATACCCCATTTTCTAATTTTACAAAAATACCCATAATATCCCATGTTGTTTAAAGAAAGGGAAACAATGAACAAATAGCAGCAAGGAAATAGCAATAGTGAAAACCCTTTCAACCAAGGAGCAAGTAAACTAAAGCAGTATATCTACTTCTAAATCTAAATACCTCTACTCTTCTCTATTCTAGAACATTATAATCTTTTAAGCAAGCAGCCAAACTATACCTGTGGCTTTTTCTTTTATGACTTGATGTTCATGGTCATGCCCTGAGCCAGAGCAATCTTAAGCATTTCCAAAAAGGCTTGGACTTTTCCAGCGAGGCCTTATTACTATATATTATCATTCCCAAAAATTAATAGAAAGCCCAACAACAGTAAGACAGAAGGAAGAAAGGGACATACCGGTCCCCTGGGACAACCTCGAGGGGAAGAGCTGCCTTGCAGGTTCCTTTCTCATCCCTGTGGCTCCAGAGGGGACATATTGGTCCTCCGGGGCAGCCCCATGTGAGGAAGAGCTGCCTTGCAGGTTCCTCTCTCATCCCATGACCTTGTCGTGGACTGGGTGCATCCTGGCAGCTCCCAACATCTCCTCCTTTTTTATTTTTTAGAAGAGCAGAATGGAGTTCCAGAGAGACCTCTTTGATGCTCTTCGCCGGGATCCTAACAATGCAGGAAAGTAGAAGAAATAAAATTACAACTATAAAAATAGATGCCACAATTCCCAAGACAGACGACAGCAGATTATTGTGAGAGACAAAATCTGAAAGGCTAGTAAAAAGTGAACAGTGGAAAAGTCAAGGTGAGATTGGCCTGTCTTTGATTTCCTGATGGAGCTTGGTTAAATTTATACTAGTATCAGAACTATTCCAAATCCCAACAATGTGATTGTGAACTTGGTCCCAGGAATATGAAGAATCATTAACCTTTAAAGGAGTAACACAAATCCATCTATATTCTGCATGACATTTAAGAGACAAATGGACATGTAAAGCCTGAAGCTCAGTTCCTATATGTAATACAGCTTCTTCTAAAGCATCTACTTTAGCTTCTAATTTTCTAACAATAGTTTCTTGAGTAGCAAGAGTAAGTGAAACGTTCTTAGATAGATCATTAACATGTTGAGCGGTATGCACTTGCTGTGAAAGTGAAACTGCGGCAACAGTAACTGAAGCTATGGAGGCTATCAATGCAGAGATCCCTAAAATTAACAGTCCTATCAACCTACAAGGTCTAAGTAATTCTTTAACTTGCTGTAGAATTAGCAACCCATAATTATCATACCAGATACCTGTAATATTGACTGGTATCATAAGATAAGGAGGTCTTTTAAGAATAACAAAGGCTTGAACATTAAAAGAAGAAGTTATACAGGTAGATAATATGCATTGATCACAAGTAACTATTGTAGGTCCTCCAGTGTAATTAGGATATATTTGCAGTTTGTTGGAATCATTAGTATACATGAAAGCATAAGGTGATGGTAAACAAGCCTGAATATAGTATAATTTAGTTCTATTGGGCCGAATTGAAAGTATAGAACTGGTTGCTGCTACAGCTCTCCATAAGTCAGGCTGCCAATGTACATGCCCGTCCCTCTGGTATGTTAGCATTGGTGGGACTAAGGCATTGTTGTGCCATCTAGAGGCAGTCACTGGCCAGGGCACCATTGAATTTTTCCAATTTACAAATCTGTTGGTATAATTTTTAATAGTTTTAGGATCATATTCAGGATTCGGATTACTCCAATAATTTATTATAGCATTTCCACCTCCAGCAATTTTACAATCAATGCGAGAGTCATAAGTACACAGTTTCCATGGTGGGCACCCTATATCATAATTAATTGTATTCCACACTTTATCAGATTCATTAGATGGTTTAGATGGAGGTCCTGAACACTTAGAATAAGGTGGTGGAACCTTGTCTTTAGTTTGAATATAAGGATCCAAGATTTCCGGCAAGCTCAAGAACATCAACCAAACATATCTGGTCTTTTGGCCATTTGCTGGTGAGTCAGTTTTAATTGCCTTTTTAGAGGCTCCCACACAGCCGACTTTAGACTGTGTAATCATCGTTTTTTTAGTCTCATTGTGTGGAAAATTAAAGCAAATTGGTGGGTTAAGTTTATCAGAAGTTATCCTTATTGGCATTTCATCCCAAGTAACTACCTGTAAAACTGGTGGATCTGGAAAATAAGCCCAATAAGCATCATGAGAAGAGACCAATATTACCTCACATGAAAGTAGAGCCAAGATGGCAAGGAAGTGGTTTTCAGCAGTAACTGGAATCTTTCGAGATTTTACCATGTCTGTGGCAAGATGACAGAGACTCTTGACTTGGCCCCACGTTGGTCTATCGGCCCGTTGTGTGGCTTGAAAAGGTCGTCGATGCAGCCGTGGTCTTTTATGATGATGCTGAGATGACATTCCCGCGAGTGATAGGCGGGTCAGCTGATCAATGGGAGGATCTTCAGGAGGTGGTGTAGATGCTGAGCTGGATGGAGGGGATGTCTCCTCAAGGGGATTCCTTGGCGGCGGTTGAGGGCAAGGGGGTGGTGGCAATTTCCTTTTGGTCATCCGAGGCATCGGGGGCCGGTAATTTCTTAATTGGTTGTTGGACATGTCAAATTAATCTATCTGGAAGCCACAAGGGAGGATCTGCATTCTGTGGAAAAACACAAGCATAGCCTCTACCGCTGGTTAATAATACATCAGGTCCCTTCCATTGTCCAGAAAGAAGGTCCTTCCAGCGCACCAGAGGCTTTGGGTTATTGTGTTCTGGATTCCAATGACGCAACATGGCCGTATTACCTTGTAGATCAGTATTGAGATTATTGAGCACGAACAGAACATGCTGCAAAACATGATGAGGGGAGCTGTACTTAAATTCTCCCTCTTGTAATTTAGTAATTTGAATTTTTAAGGTTTGGTGAACTCTTTCTACTATAGCTTGTCCTTGATGGTTATAGGGAATTCTTGTAGAGTGGGCAATGTTAAATCTAGCACAGAAATCTTTAAATGATTTGGAAGTATAAGCAGGAGCATTATCGGTTTTTAAAACTTTAGGAAGGTCTAAATAAGAGAAGCAGGTAAACAAATGCTGTACCACATCTTTAAAGGCTTCCCCCATTCGGGCAGTAGGCACTATGGCATGAGAACATTTGTCTACAGTGACGTACAAAGGACAATTTACCAAAAGACTGAATGTGAGTAACATCCATCTGCCACAATACATTAGGGAGTAGGCCTCGAGGGTTAACTCCGAAGGTCAGAGAAGGCAAGGTTGTAGGGCAATGGGCGCAGGCCCGCACGATTTCTCGTGCAGCCTCTCTAGGAATTTGGAATTGGCATCTTAACGATGAGGCATTTTGCTGGTGCAATGCATGAGAATCTTTAGCTTTTTCTAAAGCTGTAGCAATGTAAGGTTTGGTAAAATCATCAGCAAGTTCATTATATGCATGTAAAGGACCAGGTAATTTAGAGTGCGCTCGAATGTGCCCTACAAAAAATGACTTTCTTCTGCTCCAAATCTGCTGCTGCAGTTCAGAGAGCAGCTGGAAAATAGTGGTTTTGTTTTCTGGCAGTACTGCAGTCTCGATATGGGGAAATTGTCTTACCACATATTGTGAATCAGAAAAGAGGTTAAACTCATGATCTGCAAACATTGCAAAGGCAGCAATACCTTTTCACCACCGAGGGTGCTTTCCCTAGACCCACAAGTTCATTAGCCGTGGTTTGTGTGGGCCAAGAACTAGGCCAGTCTTTGGCAGCTATGCAGGAAACGTCTGCTCCAGTGTCCAGCAATCCTATCACGTTTTTACCATTAACCATTAATGTTTTCATAGGTCTTTTCTGGGTAAGTTCTTGTACCCAGAATACAAGGTCACTTGAGCCAAATCCTTTGTTTCCCCTATCTGCCTGTGTGGCTGTGGATCCCATAGAACAATAAGGCAAAAGTAATAATTGGGCAATTCTTTGATCTTTATGAATTTGTTGCATTTTAGTGGGGGGTGAAATCATTGCCTGTATTTCTCCAGTATAATCTGAATCTATGACCCCAGGAATAACAGTAAGACCTTGAAGAGAAAGCAAACTCCATCCCAAAACAATTCCCATGACTCCTTTTGGAAGGGGTCCCTTAACCCCCGTTGGTATTCTAACCACGGGTGAATCAGGAGTTAATATTATTGCGGTGGTGGAACGGAGGTCCAATCCTGCGCTCCTTGGGGTTGCTCAGCAGAGCTTTGAGATGGAACAAAGGGGATGAACGGGTTGAGAGAAGTTGCCCCTATCATTGTCGGGGCCTGGGGCTGGCCCTGTAAGACGTTTTCCTGGTTCTGAATGGGATTTCCTCTTGAGGGTGCCAAAGGGGTTCCATCCTTGTGGAACTTTGATTTACAATCTTTTGTCCAGTGAAATCCCTTTTGGCAGCGAGGAAGAAGAGCCTTTGGGAGAACAGTTTCAGAATGAGCACCATTGGGTGGTGTCATGCCTTCTCCCGCAGATTTTTGAGGACAGTTTCTGCTGAAATGCCCACTTTATCCACAGGAAAGGCATACCCCTCCTGTGGGCCTTATGCCTCCATTATGAGGTCTCACCATGTTCTGAACAACCTGAGGGAATGCTTGTCCCTTCAGGGCTGCTGCAATAGCTATCCCCTGCATCATAGCAGGACTAACATCAGCACAGGCCCTAATGTAATCAGTGAGAGTTCCAGATTTTTTTATTGGTCTCAGTATTGCCTGACATGTAGAATTTGCATTCTCAACAGCCAGTTGATGAATAAGTATGTCTGCAGCTTCTTGATTAGTAATAACATGCCTGACTGAAAGCAAAAGTCGAGAGACAAAAATCTTCATAAGGCTCTTCTGACCTTTGCTTAATGCCTGCAAAAGAGAGAGGTGTGATCTGAGCCCTGAGGGAGACCTTTCCAGGCATTAAGAGCGCATCCTGTTTCTTGTTCCAAGGCTGGTTTGTCTAATCTCATTTGATTCTGGGCACTATCATATTCTCCACTGCCAGTTAGCATGTCATATGTTACTGTTTTAATGCCATGCCGTTTGTTAGCTGTGCTTTGCTTTTTTGCCAAGTCCTCATACTCTGTTCTCCAAAGTAAGTATTGACCTCCTGTAAGACAAACTTTAGCAACCACAGCCCAATCATAAGGTGTCATCCATCTGGCAGCAAGAGCATCTAACAGAGTTTGTGTATATGGAGCCTGGGGCCCATACCTAGAGCAAGCCTGTTTCAATTCCTTTAGTAACTTCATAGGTAAGGGCTCTCAGACTGGTTCATCATCCTCAAACTCACCAAATACTATTGGAAAGCAGGCTGAAATAGTAGGATCCTCATCGGCATCCTTCAACCTCTTATGAGGGTAAGGTGCTCCATTACCAGTATATGGGGGAGGAGGAGGAGCTGAAGGAGATCTAGGTGGTCTAGGAGGTCTTGGACCAGATTTAGGTGCTGGGCCAGCCGGCTAAGGAACAGGTCGAGGACGCAATCACCAGAGCACCTGAGAAAATGAAAGACTAGAAAAGATGGGGTTGAGAGGGACGGAGTCAGCTCGTGACTGATTCCGACAACTTTATTGAGGGCTAACATACATATATATGCTCACAGGATTCACCAAATTTTAGATCAAAGACATGCATACGTGCAGAACTGCAGACACTAGTTTTAGCTCATGGATTTTATCTCAACTCCTTGAGACTAGCAGAGAATGGCACTGGCGTCTTAAAATCAGTTAAAGATTCACAGGAGCTTGATAATCTTGTCAGAGTCAGGAGAATGGGCAAATGGTGGCTGCAGCAATTTCCTTGAGGGAGGTGAGAAAGGCCAATTTGCACTTGAATAAATCAGGGGTGGCGGGACAGAGAGAGACCCTTTTGATCTCTCTCAGGGCCGAGAAGGGGCCAGAGCAGTCAGGCCGGCTCCCCGCATCTCCCCCTTTTCTTTTGACTAATGGCCATTACATGTCCCTCGAAGGAAATGGCCGCGTTTGCAAACAGGAAAACATCAGCAATCTTTTATTTATCATCTCAGATACGCATTGACAAATGCAAGGGCCAAAACACAGCAATAACAATATGCATATAATGATAAAAATTATAGATTTCCACCAACCACCATGAAACCAGGCAAATATCTGACTCCAAACGCTGGAGTCAGAAAAATCCATAGCGGCTACTTGTTGTTTCATATCTTCTAAAGCATCAGAAACATTTGAGGAATAATCAGGAATATATACACAACACTCCATTTTTATTAAGGCACATGTTCCCCCTTGAGAGGCTGTTAGAATATCTAAAGCCATACGATTTTGTAGAACAGCTTTTCTCATCTGTTTTTGTTCTTCATTAAGAGCTTCTAAAGCTTTTCTCGTATCTGTCAAAGTTTGTTTTGTAAAATTGTTCAAAGCTTCTACCCTGAGCATAATATCAGTGGCTCCTAAAGAAGGCACAAAAATTGAGGCTAAATAATCATACCAATGAAAAACAGAGCGTGACCACCGGGCTTTAACATAAGGTAAATTAATAGGATGACTAATTTTTTGCTTATGAATTCTCCCAGGGGCAAACACAAACCCTAGGGTACATCTCCCCACCCATCCTACAGGGAGCCAGGGCCAAAGGTTGTATCCACAAATCCATCGAGTGTTATTTGGGGCTACCCATCTTATACTAGGGCTATTTTCCCAATCTGTCCCTGGCCATTTGACAGACTTGTTGGCAATAAATGTTACATCCATTACAGTCTTACATTTGTGGGTAGGCAATAGTCCCATATGTTTCATGTGATATCCTGGAAATTCTCGACCTCCAAATGTTGGTACATGTGTCTTTTGCTCCCAGCAAATGTCAGTAGGGGTCAGTAGCTGTCCTTTTTCAGGGGTCATCCAGAAATATTCATCCCAAACTTGGTAGTAGTCACCCTCAAATCGATCAAAATCATTAGGAGAAGAAACAGATCTATTTTCGTAATATAAGTACACATTAACAATTTCCTGATAACTTTGTGTTACATTGAAATAAAAAGAAGAAGCGTGTAAAGGATCAGAGCATTGAGAATCTATATCAAAATTAACTGTATTTAAGCTTCGATGTTTCTTCTGATATTCTTTTAAGAAATCACATAAAGCCGAAGTTTCATTTTTTTGGAAAAGGAAACACCCACCAAGGCAATCCTTCAGAAACCGATAGTGGCAAGCTTGTGCAGACCCAGCAGGCTGTTTCATTGTAAAAATCAGCATAAGAATGAGCCCAGGAAACGAAAGCATTGGCTTCAGCCTGAGGGAAGGCCTGATTCATTACGGCGCATGCCAAAGCGAGAGTTATGTAAGCCAGCGCATGTCAAGGTTGGGCCGTCTCTGCAGCCATCCCCCTTGCTTGAAGAATAAACTCATGCATCTGCTGATTTGTCGGGAGAAGATTCCTCTGCTGTAAAGTCAGCCGACCTAATTGCTGATTCAGTGATCTCCTCCGTCTGGCGTACCAGCCTTTCCAGGAGCCAGCGCGGTGCTTCGGCATCCTGTGGAAAAACACATACATGACCCCCTCCCCCAAATTAACACGGGATCTGGGCCATGCCAGTTATTATCCAGCGGGTCTTTCCACAAGACCATCGGCTTTTTGCTGGAAATCTGAGGGTCCCAAAATCTCTGTGCAGCTGAATGTCCTTCTTTATCTAAAATTAAAAAATTTAAAATATATAAAGCGTGGTTAAGGTAATTTCTGGGTAGAAGGGGGTAGAGCTCCCCCCTCTGTATTTTTTGAAGCTGTAGTTTCAAAGTTTGATTAGCACGTTCCACGATGCCTTGACCCTGTGGATTATAAGGAATGCCTGTTTTTAGGGTGATAGAGAAAGAAGAACAAAAATTTTTGAAGGCAGAGGAAACATAGCCGGGGCCATTATCAGTTTTTATAATCTTTGGCGTGCCTAAAACGGAAAAAGCATAAAGACAATGCGAGATAGAATGTTTTGCGGCTTCACCAGTCTGTAAGGATGTCACAATATATCCTGAAAAGGTGTCAATAGATACATGAACGTACTTTAAACGACCAAAGAAAGGGACATGAGTGACATCCATTTGCCAAAGATGATTCGGTAGGAGTCCGCGAGGATTAACACCAAGGTGTGGAACTGGGAGAAACTTAGGGCAAACAGAACAAGATTTAACAATTTGTCGTGCAGTTTCTCGAGGGATTCGAAATTGCAAACGAAGAGTATTACTATTTTGATGATGTAGTGCATGTGATTGCTGTGCGGCTTCCACCTGTGAAAGAAAAACTCTAGTGTGAGAATCAGCTATTTGATTTCCCATAGATAAAGGTCCAGGAAGCCCAGTGTGGGCACGTAAATGTCCAAAGAAGCAGGGTAAAGTGTGCTGTTGCAGCAGAGACTGAATTGAACGTAACAAATGTTGAATGTTAGAATTCACAGTAGAAATAAATAAAGGGAACGGTTTCTATATATTGCAAAGCATGAGCAATGTATTTACTATCAGTAAACAAATTAAAAGACTGTGAGAGATATCATGAGCATACTTTATGAACGGCTGAAAGCTCTACTTCTTGAGCCGATGCATAGTTCATCTGCCAGGAGAAAGGAGTATCATTAACCACAAAGGCAGCGGTTCCATTGGAGGATCCGTCAGTAAAGATCATAAGAGCATCTTGAATAGGAACATTAGAAACATTCTTTGGAAAAATAAATGAATGCTGGCTGGCAAAATGCAAAAGTTTATCAGAAGGTAAATGATTAATAATTTGACCTCTAAAGGAGGAGAAGGCCAAAGCCCACGAGTCATTAAACTGAAAAAGCCATTCCTGTTGTTCTTTGGTATAGGGCACATAAATGTAAGCAGGATCAGCTCCCAACATTTCTCTGGAAAGACGCCTTCCTTTGGCAACGAGGAGGCTAATGAAATCAAAAAAAGGAGTAAGAACTTTTGAGGGATCCAGGTAAATGGATCCACTCTAAGGGAGCATTTTGATATAACACTGCTGTTGGGGTATGTTTAGAAGGAAACACATATAGTCCCCACGGTTGAGAAAAATCACAGTAGGTAGCAAAATGCTGAGAGAGGGCCTTTTCAACTAATGCCAAAGCAGCTCGCCCTTCATCATTTAATATTCTGGGAGAGGAAGGATCGGTAGGTCCTTTTAAAATATCGAACAAAGGCTTCAATTCTCCAGTAGTCAATTTTAGATAGGGACGGATCCAATTTATGTCCCCTAGTAATTTCTGAAAGTCATTTAAAGTCTTCAGATTATCTTTTCGAATCTGAAATTTCTGCACTCGAAAGGTCTCGAAATTCTCCTTCTCCCATTAACATGTCAAAAGTAACCTGCAGCCCATTACGGCGGTTAAGATCCTCAATAATGCTACAGACCTCGCCGTATTCTGAGCGCCACAGGAGATAATCACCTCCTGAGAGACAGGCTCGCGCAACAGCCTTCCAATCATTAGGAGGCAAGTATTGAGATGAAAGACTTTCAATTATGGTTAGAGTAAACGGCGCAGTAGGCCCGTATTGGGCGCACGCTTGCTTTAGTTCTTTCAGCTGTTTAAAAGGCAGGGGCTCATGATACCTCCGACGATTAGCATCTTGAAAGACAGGGAAAATCATAGAATATCCCTCAAGATTTTCACCCTGTTCTCGGGCTGTTTTCACAGCCATTTGTAGTGGTGAAAGTACTGGCTTTTTTAGGCTAGATGGAACATATACAGGCGCTGTTGGAATCATAGGCGCTTCTGCAAGAGGAGAGGGAGGGAGTGGGACGGGCGGTGGCTGCGGGTCAGGATCTAAGCCGGCTATAACAGAGGGAGTTTTAGAATGCAACGGCTTAGTTGTATTCATGGGCAATAAGTCTAGTTGTTCCATTCTCTGAGATATGGATGTTAGCATCTCTCTAACTTCAGAAAAAGGGGAGCCTTGGTCTTTATTGTTTTGTTGAGTTACTATAAAGGCATCCCATCCTTCTTTGTTATGCTCAAAAGCCTGCTCTTTTAAATCGTCCTCCTCATCAGGAGAAAGTTCCGAATCTGAGTCTTGTTCGAGAGCAGTAGTCTCATTATCATTTTTTCTAGAACCTGGAACAATTGGGGAGTCATATATGTGCTCCGCTACCCGTTGCGGGGCACCTGAACACTTGGGTGTTATAAGTTTCAAGGCTGTTTCAAGCTTTCTACTCTCGTGTTCTGGGTTTAAACAATCCCTTATTAGAGTCCATAGAGAATAAGCATCAAGAGGAACTTTGTCCGGTCCATGGAGGGTATAGACTGTTTGAATTTGCTCTCACACCTTTGCCCAAGTTTCAAGGCTAACAGTTCCTTCCTCCGGGAACCAAGGACAAGTTTCCTCCACAAAGGCAAGAAATCTTTCTAGTTTCTGTTTAGACACAGAAATTCCTCTAGCTTTTAGCATAGTTTTTAACATAGAAACAAAGAACTGCCTACTACTACTTTGCCCCATAAATTTTTACTCTCAACTATACCCTCTCCACTCGCAGTTTTCCAACGATACCTTAATAGGTGAGGTTTTCTCCCGGGATCACTTTCAATATGTCGAGTAGCTGTGTGCTGGGATCCGCCCGCGTCCCTGTTCGGGCGCCACTTGCCGGGCCAGCCGGCTAAGGAACAGGTCGAAGACGCAATCACCAGAGCACCTGAGAAAATGAAAGACTAGAAAAGATAGGGTTGAGAGGGACGGAGTCAGCTCGTGACTGATTCCGACAACTTTATTGAGGGGTAACATACATATATATGCTCACAGGATTCACCAAATTTTAGATCAAAGACATGCACACGTGCAGAGCTGCAGACACTAGTTTTAGCTCATGGATTTTATCTCAACTCTTTGAGACTAGCAGAGAATGGCACTGGTGTCTTACAATCAGTTAAAGATTCACAGGAGCTTGATAATCTTGTCAGAGTCAGGAGAATGGGCAAATGGTGGCTGCAGCAATTTCCTTGAGGGAGGTGAGAAAGGCCAATTTGCACTTGAATAAATCAGGGGTGGCGGGACAGAGAGAGACCCTTTTGATCTCTCTCAGGGCCGAGAAGGGGCCTGAGCAGTCAGGCCGGCTCCCCGCATTTAGGAACCTCTAGCTTTAAAGGATTTTTAAGAGTGCGTGGCTTAGTTTGAGACTTTGCCACAGAAAAAGTACAGTTTCTCTCCTCATAATATCTAGCTGCAGCTTCTTCCAAATCTTCCTCATCTTGAGGGCTCAATTGATAATCATTATCATTCAAGCATGCTGCAGCCACTATCTCCCTAAGTTCTTTGTAATCTTCTTGTTTGGGATCCAAATTATCTTTTTTAGATGGAACTCTTTCAACCTCTGGGGTAGGGTCAAGTGCATCCCTAATTAAATTCCAGGGAGAAAAAGTCTCAGCTGGAATACCCTCAGGGCCATGATATGAATAATACTGTTTAAGTGTTTCTCCTACCTTATGCCAGGTGTCCATACTTACGGTGCCCTCTTCAGGAAACCAAGGGCATTGCTCTTGTACAAAAGAAAAGAAAGATGATACAGTGGACTTTGAAACCTTAATTCCTCTCTTCATTAATAAATGCTTAATTATATCAGTAAATAACTGTCTTTCCTTAGAGTCTCCATTACCCATGTTCTGAAATCTCTAATAAAGGTCTCTAATAAATATCTCACTGTTCACCCATCTCACCCTACCTATCTTATGCAGGGGGGTCTGCAGCACCCTAGATGAAGTCCTAGCCATCCCGAAAATGCAATATTAAGAGGCTTACCCTTTGGCTCCCTGTTCGGGCGCCACCTGCTGAGGTCCAGCCCTGGCAGGACCAGGAATACCCAAGGGATGAGTGGCGTCGGCGAGGAAGAAGACAGGCAGACACACACACACACAGATATTGCATAGAAGAGGTAGCCTTTTTAAAAAATTTTTAGGATAGCTCAGTTTTTATAGAATGAATGTTACCTCCCCCTTAAATCACCACATATTACATCAGATATTGGTTTGTGCTTCCATCAATATTTTTTTCCCCATGTTTTCCCCCTAAGCATTCATCTAGAATGTTTCCCAGTACAGGGTTTATACTTAAATGTCCCATACATAATCTTCTTCCCTCAATGGCCTAACATTCTCACTCTAACAAAAACAATGTTTCACAAATCTCAGGTATAGTGTAAATTCTTTGGACAATAAAACAATACATGGGAAGGGTTACAGGAACATATTTGACATTTCTGAAAATAGTACCATGAGAGAAACCTGATATTTTTCTTTACCTAAAACCACAAAATCTCAATTTACAACGATTAACTATTAAAGAGCAAAAACACCTCTAAAGTAGCAAAAGACCTCTATTAATAGTAAAATAATGGCAGTAAAGCTGGTTAATATAAATCTTCTATTAAAATCCTATATACCCCATTTTCTAATTTTACAAAAATACCCATAATATCCCATGTTGTTTAAAGAAAGGGAAACAATGAACAAATAGCAGCAAGGAAATAGCAATAGTGAAAACCCTTTCAACCAAGGAGCAAGTAAACTAAAGCAGTATATCTACTTCTAAATCTAAATACCTCTACTCTTCTCTATTCTAGAACATTATAATCTTTTAAGCAAGCAGCCAAACTATACCTGTGGCTTTTTCTTTTATGACTTGATGTTCATGGTCATGCCCTGAGCCAGAGCAATCTTAAGCATTTCCAAAAAGGCTTGGACTTTTCCAGCGAGGCCTTATTACTATATATTATCATTCCCAAAAATTAATAGAAAGCCCAACAACAGTAAGACAGAAGGAAGAAAGGGACATACCGGTCCCCTGGGACAACCTCGAGGGGAAGAACTGCCTTGCAGGTTCCTTTCTCATCCCCGTGGCTCCGGAGGGGACATATTGGTCCTCCGGGGCAACCCCATGTGAGAAAGAGCTGCCTTGCAGGTTCCTCTCTCATCCCATGACCTTGTCGTGGACTGGGTGCATCCCGGTGGCTCCCAACAGTGTACCAAGTCACTTCAGTCAAGTTTGACTCCCTGTGACGCTGTGGGTTGTAGCCTGCCAAGCTCCTCTGTCCATGGAGTTCTCCAGGTAAGAATACTGGAGTGGGTTACATGCCCTCCACCAGGGGATCTTTCTGACACAGAGATTGAACCCATGTCTCTTGCTTCTCCTACACTGGCAGGTGGGTTCTCTACCACTAGCACCACCTGGGAAGGCTCTTAGATCCCTGACCAAGGATATAATCCCAGTTCCCTGCATCCCTGCATTAGAAACATGAAGTCTTAATCATTGGACCTCCAGAAAAGTCCCAGGAGGTGATCTTTGATTGACCAAATTGAGGAAATAAGGAGTCAAATGAAAGAGATCAGCATTTCCCAGGGCACTACAGGTGGGAGAGCAGGAACTCTGAGAATAACCATCCAGCCATCCACAGAGATGTGGACATAACAAATCCTTGCCCTCTTTAGCCACTAATGTCTGCACTAGTTCAACACCCAGTTCTAGAAAACTGCAGTGGGTGTGTACTTCTCTCTTGGCAAATCTTGCCCATCCTTCATGGTCCTGCCCACCTGCCACTTCCTCCCTCTTCCTTGGTGGAAACCATCACTCCCCCTCTCAACCACACTGCTCTTGATTTCTGCCTCTCTTGGGATGCTATATACCCACCTCTTAGGGTCAGAAAATGTCATCATGAGATGTTGGGCACATTTACAACCAGAATCTAATTACATCTACTCCCCATTACTCCTCACAGGCCAGAGAATGACCAATGATCTCAAAATATTTTTCCCACTCATAAACCCAAGCTATGAATTGTGATGCTTTTTTCTCTGAAAACAAAACTGAGGTTTAAAAAGGATGTGACTTGCAAAGTCACTGAAAAGGGCTGGGCCAGGCTTAGACCCAAATTTACATTCACAAAATAATCCCACCTCCATTTGTACATATTGGTGTGATTAGCTTCTGGAAGGAAAAGAACTTGCTTTTGTACTCTAGATGTGAGAGTTCACAATACTGGCCCTACCCTGCCATCCTGTCCCTCACTCATAATGTGTGTTGCAGACCCAGTGACCCAGAATTAATCTCATCAGAGATATGTCCCCATCTGCCCTGCCTGCAGACACAAAACACTCATTCCTCATGTTCCTTCTCTGGCTGGTCTACCCTGTGTCTGTACATAGCTTCCTCCTTGTCTCCCACAGAACAGAGGAGAGGTGCTAAGTTGGAGCTGACTGGTCAGGGAGGAATAAGTAACATGCTATTCTCTGGCCCTTCGGATCCCACATCTGGGAAGGGGAAACAGGGCAGTAGGGCTGCAGGGCCAGACTGGGATTAAATGGGAGGCTTTGACCAGTGTTCCCAGTTGGGGAGTAGGGTGGAGAAAGAGAAGAGTGAATCACTCTTTTCATTGATGAATTGACATGGAGCTCCCTTCTATGTCACAGTCAAGGCTGAAGTTACAAATGAGGGGTAGTGGCCACATCATGGAGCTTTCAGTCCATGTGATATCACAGCTGAGGTGAGAGGTCATAGTAGTCCCTTGGGGAAACTGAGACTCAGACGGAGGGTGAAGAGGTCCGCCCCTGGTCATTCATCCAGTGACAGAGCTCAAGTCTCTTTCCCTTCTTCCCGGCTCCTCTGGCTGCTACTCTGGGGCTCAGAGGACTCAGAAACTCAAAAGTGCCAGGATAAGTCATGGGGTTGTGGCCTCGCCCTCTTCTTCATCTCAGGGAGGGAGGAGCTGGGACAGGCAGGTTGCAGGATGGAGGAGTTTCTCTGAGAAAAAATTGCTGCTTCTGTGCTGTCAATCAAGGCAGAAAAAATTGGGGGCTGCTTCTGTGCTGTCAATCAAGGCAGAGGAAGAGAAACCTGCTAACTGGAGCTGCTCTTGTCCTGCCCATTGAGTGACAGGACCACAGATGATGGAGACATAGAAATCATTCTCTCCAAGCATCTCTCCCATTTCTCAAGTGGGCAGAACCAAGGAGAGGGCTCACTACAGAGGAGTAGTGGGATTTGCAGGAGAGCAAATCACTGATGCCACAGTCTGGTCTCCTTTGTCACAGAACTAGCTGTGACCCAGGGCCTGGCATGAAGTGGAAATGCAGGAATCAGTGAAGGCTCTGGAGATGTGGTCAACAGATCCCTCCAGGAAACCTTCTGGGATCACAGCACCTCCCTCCATCCTCTCTAATGCCAGTCCTGCCCTTTGGGACAGCCCCTCTTCTGGAGAGGTGCTCAGGAGAACTTCAAGTGCTGGTCTTTTGGGATGCTGTACTTGAGCTTGTGGGCTTTGGGAGGGATGTGATGTCTCCTGCACTTCGACGGGCTTCCCCACTGCAAGACAGAGCTGAGTGATGGCCCAGAGCAAGATGAAATGTCTTAATAGCTGAAGAGATCCTGCTAATTCCATGCACTAAAGCCCATGCCCATTATTTACAGGAAAATTCCCCAGGCTCTCCTTCCCAGCCTGCTGATTGCTATTTTATGTACAATACTAACAGATTTGGAATTCCCTTCCTTTGTATTTACCTTCTCCAATTAGCCTTTTGAGATTCTCCTGTCAGAATCAAACCCTCCTCTCTGGGATAATAAAAGTCAAGTAGATTCTGATTCACGTCTCAACATCCTTACTCAAGGGCAGGGTGATCTTTTGGAACTGATTTACTTTCTCTGAGTCTACATTCACCATCGATAAAATGGGGATGATAGTCCCTGCCTCCAAAGTTGTTGCGCAAACTGAACAGTTGCATGTAAGGAGCCAGTGCAGTGCCTGCTACACAGTAGGTGCTCAGAAATCAGTAGTGGCGAATGGTCTGTTTACCTCAGTTAGAGTTCCCTCCCCAGACTATTTTACATTGACCTGTGTGTCTGTTTCTCAATCTAGAGTGTGAGTTCCATGAGGTTAAGAATGCTTCTGGCCTTTGTACATGTCCCTTTGAAGCACAAGTCCAAGCCCCTTGTTGTGTAGCCCTTCCCCCTCCCAGCCTGAGTCTAGGCTTACCCACGGTGGTGATGGGCTGGCGGTAGGACATAAGACCAAAGCTGTACTGGAAGACTCCACGGCCATAGAAGAGTGGGATGGAGAATCTCGTGGTTTTTAGAAGTCGGTCCTGGAACCAGTGCAGCCAGGAGCCAGGCGAGTTCTCAACCTGGTCATATATGTCATTCTCCCCAAAGGAGAAGATAGGCACCAGAGCTGCCCTAGAGGGAGACAGGAGAGTGGGCGTGTGGAGGGGAAAGAAGGCACAAGCTGGTCACCCAACTTCCCTCAGGGACCTATGAACAGGAACTCAAGCAGAGGACAGAGCCCTGGACCAAAGTAGGAGGCCTCAGGTGTCTCCCAGGTCTGCCATGGCCTAGCTTTATGATTTCAGGCAGGTCATGGCTCCTCTCAGGGCCACCAACTGGCATTGGGATTGTTACCAAGTACAAGCTCGTTCTGCTTGCTGAAAGATAAGCCAAGGAATCTGAGATGTACTGTTGGGATGAGGAAGGGGCTTTTTCAGGAGCTGTCTGACTGAGAAAATGGCAGGCTAGCACCTCAAAATAGCCATCTTGTCAGGGCCTGGCTGCCAGGTTCTTTAATGGATCAGAGATGGGGAGGAAGTGAGGAAACAAAGTAAAAATACTATTTGATCCTTGCAAACATCCCTTAAAATGGTAAATTTCAGGTAGGGGAATGTGTTAGTTTCACTTCCTCGCAATCCTTCACAGGTGGGTGGCTCAGTTATCTCCCTTAGGCAGGCCATTATGTGTGCCTACACTAACAAAATGTAGTTTTCATTCTAATCCCAAAGAAAGGCAATGCCAAGGAATGTTAAAACTACCACACAGTTGCACTCATCTCACACACTAGCAAAGTAATGCTAGCTAGAGGATGGATGGCATATCGATTCGGTGGACATGAGTTTGAGCAAGCTCTGGAAGCCTGGCTTGCTGCAACCCATAGGATCACAAAGAGTTGAACACAACTGAGTGACTTAGCTCAACTGAATACCAACAACAGCTGCAAGACGAGGGTTTAAGGCACAGAAGCAGATCCAGCATAAATTCAAAATTAACCCTTCCCAGTTACATAACAGGGAGACCAGAATACTGCCAAGAAACGTCACAGGTATAAAACAACTGCAAAATTTCTGGAAAAATCTCTTCGGCTCTGGCTTGTTTCTTTTCTTCACAGATATTTTAAGATGAGAGACAGCTCTAAGCTATGCCCCAAACTCCATTCACCCAAATTCCCTAGGTCTCAAATGTAACACAAGCTTTCAGCAATATAATCCATGAGACTTAATCCTTTAGTCACAAAATCTTTATTCTAGAATCATCTCTGGGTGTTTGGGCATGAAACAGTACATTGATCACCAAGACAGACTCTTCATTGTCAGTGGATTGAGATTCTCCTTGCCAAAATAGAATCTGCATTTGCCTCTGCAATCTTCCCTCCAAAATACAATCCTTGCCAATATCCAGCTAAACTCTGAGCCCTCTTCCCGATATCCATGTATCAGGGTGAGCCTGATGAAGCCCTTGTGATTCCACAGCACCAGCTTGTAGGCTCCAGGCCTGGCATTCAGTGCTTCCTTGACGCCCCCAACAATGATGGACAGTAGGTTGCCACTTCCTTTCCTCCTCAGAATGTGAAGAGCACCCTCCTTGTCTGATGAGACCAGCCCTGGGGAGAGAGGAAGGTAGTCACATACAGTGTAAATGAGGAAAAGATGGTTCAGGACTATGTGGCCTGGGTTCTACTCTAGACCTCAACTGGCAGTTCCCTGATGACAGGTACTGAGCACTATCCCTTTTTCCAACTCTCCCTCCACATTCATCACTGAGCACAGAGCTGTGGGAAATGCTTCTTTGGGTCTCAACTCCTTGTCTACCACACATTCACTTGGAAGAAGTACAGAACATTTGACCGCCCTCCTTAAAATCCCTCCTCATGCCTTCAGCCCTCACAATTCCTGGGATACCTAGAGTAGGAGAACTCACACATTGACATGGCATAATCCCTAAAGAAAGGGAACCAGAACCACATGTTCAGCATCATCAAATGAGAGCAGATGCCTGGGAAAACTGAGAAGAAGCCCATGCTCTCCATGCACAAGTTGGTAAAAGCTCCAATCACCCCATTTCCATGAGGGTAGAAGCCAGTGAGGTAGTTCCGAGAGGGGTCCAGCTCTGCGGTCTTGACCAGCTGAAGGAACAGAAACCTGGTGAATCAGAGCTTCATCTTGTGCCCATGCTGGTCTGCCTGCTGACTTTCTGTGCTGACCTCTTTTATGTGCCCCCTGTGCCCAAGAGCTTTCTCATCTCCATGTGAGTGTCCTGAGATTAGAGACGGCCTGTCTGAACATCCTTGTTCCTGGTGCAGGCCTGGAGCAGAGGAGATGCTCTGGGAGACCGTGGAATGAAGAGGGAGAGAGCAGACCCATGAATGGATGAAGCCGATACAGCCCACCAGGGAAGAAAGGCCCCCTGCACAAGGCAGAGGCAAGACTCCTGGGAGGGTGACGGGGACACAAACCCCTGTCCTATGTGAAGGGAGACCTTGTCCCAGGCAGAGCCTGCACAGAATGAAGGAACCATTGCAGGAAGGGGTGAGCATCTCTCCAAGAACTGTGGCAGCTGGAGTTCAGTCCTGGGTGGAGGGCTGACCCCTAAATCCCTGTGACTCAGTGTAAGAGATCCCAGTGTGCTGGGAAGTGGGGGTGACGAAGAGGGGCACAAGTCCCTAGTGATGGGAGGGGAGGGCTCAGGGAGGTATCCTGCCAAGTCTGCAGCACTTCCTAACACCTGGTCACAGTCTGCCCACAGCACTACATCCCTGCTCTGGCCTTGGCCTGGGTAGATACTGCTGCTCTGGGATATGAAATCTTCCCATAGAAACCCAGCTCCTGGACTGAAGTTCAGCATGAGGTGGAAGCAGCTTGTCCTGGGGAAAACACAACCTGCTTCTCCACCACTAGCTGCTCAGGAAGCCCATAGGTTGTGTTTAGCAAGTTCCAATGCTCAGACATAGTCTCCTAATTTCACTAGAAACTACTATTAGGAGGCAGCTCTAGAGTAAGAGTCATAGAGTGCAAAGACTTGTGATGTGGAGTAGCTTCAGTAGAGTTGTTAGGACAAGGAATGTTGCTTGCTTGCCGTCAAGCCAGCAGCCACTGTAGCTGCCACTGACAATGGACCTTGAAAGAAATTCAGGATGGAGAAAAATAGGATACTGGTGAGGATGCACATCAAAGGAATAATTGTAGTGAGCCCAGATTTTGCATCTCTCCATATGTAGAAAACCATTAATATCATTATTTGAACTTGCTCTTTGACAGGCATTAATCTTCTGATGTTTAACTACATACTTTTTTGTTTTTTTTTTTTTCTCAGCAAAACCACATAAATCCTGACTTCTCCCTTACCTTTTGGAACAGCTCTTCAGATATTACTGAGAGACTATCTCCTGACTACTGTCCTTCGTAAGGTCTCAGAACAAAGCCCCTCATAACTTTTAGGTTGTGTGTATCTTTTCAGTAGACTGCAGGGACTCCCTGGCCCCCTACCTCCTACTGCCTTAAGATCTCTGCAAGGCTTGTTCCTCAGGTGTGTTGATGACTTGGGAGTTCTTTTTTGTTGTTGTTGTTGTTTTCAGTTTTATTTATTTATTTATTTTACTTTACGATATTGCATTGGTTTTGCCATACATTGACATGAATCTGCCATGGGTGTACATGTGTTCCCCATCCTGAACCCCCCTCCCACTTCCCTCCTCTTCCCATCCCTCTGGGTCATCCCAGTGCACCAGCCCCAAGAACCCTGTATCATGCATCGAACCTAGACTGGTGATTCATTTCACATATGATAATTTACATGTTTCAATGCCATTTTCCCATATCATCCCACCCTCACCCTCTCCCACAGAGTCTAAAATACTGTTCTATACATCTGTGTCTCTTTTGCTGTCTTGCATACAGGGCTTGCCAGTCATAGTGCTACCTACAGACCTCAGTTCAGGACAGAGGCATCAAAGTACATGTCATCTCTCCTTCTGTCTTCTCTGCCTTCTGCAGGTGCTGATGCCACAGGCCTGCACTGGCCAGCAATCCCAAACTCTGTGCAGGTGGAATTATTGCAAATCAGGTTCATTTTCCCAAAATTTCAATAGTGCCCAACTGATAAAACCTCCAGGGGAGATACCTAGCTAGAGGAGGAACAGAAGAGATATAGATGACACAGACACAGAGCCATCCCACACAATTTTTCTGCCAGAGATGCAGTTGACAGCAGCTCCAGGTGTGAAATAGAGCCAGAGAGCATCTCCAGGTGTGAAAAGAGAACCAGATGCTGTCCTTAGAAGCCCCAGGATCACCTAATGTCTTATGGAATCCACAAAACCCAATGATGTATGTGGCAGCATTTCTACTTTACACAGGAAAAAATTGAAGCTCGAGGAGCATGTATAACTGACTCAAAGTCATACAGCTGGCATGTTGCAGATTCTGTATTAGAAACTTCATTGTCCACCTTCAGACATTGAATACGTGTCTTCAGACGTCAAATACACAGAAGACTAAATATTCTTCTCTTCTGTGTCCTAAGGAAAGCCACTTGTCCCTGCCTGGCACTTCTCTGTGTCCCAAATGCACTCCCCTTCTTGTCCCCACTGGACAATTAATCATCACAGCTGCTTACATCCAAGGGTTTAGTCTGTCTGAGATTTAGGAAAGGAGCCAAAGATATGTTCACTCAAATTCAGGGGCTGTATCACTAAGGACTGATACTTGGGGCCAGAGTAAGTATCAAAAATAGACATGAGGTATCCAGAGTCAGAGACCAGAGATTAAGAGATAGGCAGAAGAGGAGTAATCAGACTGTTTTGTGGATCCATGGGGAAACTGAGATTCAGAATGAGCAAAGCTCTGTCCAAGGAAACACAGCATATTAGAATTGGGGCAGGATATATCCTGAGGGCTCTCTGTTCTGCTTCTATCCTCAAAGCTAATGCACAAACCTTAAAAGCAGTAAAAAGATCCTGCTCTATATCCTTGCTCACACCTTCCTCCATCTCTGGATGTCAGACTCATCATCTGATAAAGTGTGGTCTAGATGCTCTCTTAAAATTTATGTTTACTACAGATTCCTTCACTCCAAACTGGGACTACTGATGGTTTTACACCTGTAAGATACTTAAGTGTGCTGCACTACATAGCTTACAATGTTCCTCAAATCCTGTACATTCATCAGTCATCATAGTGACCTCACCTCACTGAAGTTGGAGAACCATAATCAGACAGAAACTGACTCTTCCTCTAGCCACATAGTGGTGATAGCCTATCACCTATCTCCCAGCCCTGTATTCTGCTCACTGCACACAGTGTCTCACTTCCCCATAGACACGTGGAGTTTATGGTACTGACCACTCCCTAGTCAGCCCCATACTCACCGAGATGGGGTAATAGTCCTTCAGGTACTTCCATAAGGTCAAGTGCTTTATGAAAGCACTCTGCCTGCCCCCTTGCCATGGTGTGTCTCGATCCAGGTACTACCAGATTGCATATAGGATACTGATCATCCAGAATCTTGTGAACAGGAGGCCTATGAAGACCACGTAGCAGACAAAATCTGGGAAGGGGAGCAGGAACAATTAGTGGTCAGTGATGTGAAGGAATGAGCTTTCCTTTATGCCCAGCCTGCACTGTCCTGTCCAGTTCTCACCCTAGGAGGAAGAGATCAGCTTCCCAAGGCTTTAAGAAGGAGAGAATGCAGTCAACAGCACCAGTGTCACATTGAGAGCCTGGAGTTGGCCTAAATTCAAACTTGCATTTTCCCACTGCAGCAGACTGCTTTCTCCCTGGGTCTTGCCCCTCCACCTCCCTCACTGTATTCACCAGGTTCTCCATAAATGCCTGGTGAAGATGTAACAGGATGAACTCTTTCTGGTATACATTCTTTAGAACTCCAGAAAAAAGATATTCTTTCTAGCCAGTACACTTCCTGTCTAACCCCAGCCCATCTTTCCACAGATAATTCCACCATGAAAGTGAAAGTGAAGTCACGTCCAACTTTTTGGGACCCCATGGACTGTAGCCTACCAGGATCCTCCGTCCATTGGATTTTCCAGGCAAGAATACTGGAGTGGGTTGCCATTTCCTTCTCCAGGAGATCTTCCTGATGCAGGGATTGAACCTGAGTTTCCCACATTGTAGGCAGACGCTTTACCGTCTGAGCTACAGGGAAATATATATCCCCCCTTTAGTTAAAGTCCGCCCATGACTTCTCATAACTTTGAGGCTCAGCTCAAGCAGTTCAGCCTGGCCTCAAGCTCCCTACTGCTGGTCAGACTCCTCTTACTCCAGCCTCACTCACCTGCCTACACCCCATATTCTGGCCACACTAATCTGCTCAGTGTGGATACAACTCCCTGAGCTCTTTAATTTACGCTGAACTCTTTCCTCTGCTGCCAGGCCCTGTCCTGGTGAAGGAGAGAGGGAGGAAGAGGGCTGCTCATGCCTGGCCTGATCATCAGGAGTGCTGCAGTTCTAGGAGCAGTTGCAGTGAGGAATTTCTCCCAGATTTAAGATTCTGAGTCCTTTTCACAGGCTAATCTCAGCTTTGACTCAGGGTGAGGTGGTCTGTGGGGCTGTCTTTAATCTGATGCCAATGGAGCCTCACTGTTAAAGAATATTGCATCTTTTCCATTCCATTCCCTACACTCAACACCATGTGCTCATACTCTTAAAGGTCAACCTCCACTTGTAGTCTATCTGAAAGTAGGGTAAACTGGGCCTGTCATTCATGGCCAAGTTCCCAGAGGAGATTTCTGACCCAGTCTGCATAGTACTTGAATGTGTGTGAAATTGCTTCAGTTGTGTCTGACTCTTTGCAACCCTATGGGCTGTAGCCCACTAGGTTCCTCTGTCCAGAGGATTCTCCAGGCAACAATGTAGTGAGTTGCCATGCCCTCCTCTAGGAGATTTTTGAGACCCAGGGATCGAACTCACATTTCCTGCAGTTACTGAACTGCAGGAAAATTTTTTACTGCTGAGCCACCAGGGAAGCCCAGTCTGAGCAGTAGCAAAATGCTTATTAAAGTAGTTTGGGGCTCACAGAGGCCCACTTTCTATAGAGTACCTACAATGTGCCAAGTGCTGGTGGTACAGTTGTGAACAATGGACAGGAGTTCCTGCCCTCATGGTGCTGACTTCAGTGTTGTGTTTAGGGTACTTTGTTTGGTTATTTAATTTTTATGGTGGTAAAATATATTTAACACAATACTTATCATCAAAATGACTCTTCAGTATTTTCTTTTAAAGTTTTCAATAAAGTATAGTTCATTTACAATGTTGTATTAGTTTCAGGTGTATAGGAAAAAAATTTGTTATACACATAAATATATCCACTCTGACTTTTCTTTTTATTCTTTCCCCATATAGATCATTACAGAGCACTGAGTAGAGATCCCTGTGATATACAGCAGGTTTTTATGTTATCTTTTGTATATACAGTAGTGTTATTTGTCAATCCAAATCTCCCAATTCACCTGTCCCCCTTATCCCCTGGTAACCATAAGGCTTTTTTCTGCTTCTGTTTTGTAGATAAGTACATTTGTACCTCTTTTTTGATTCTGCATATAGGTGATATTTGTCTTTCTTTGGCTATATCGTCACTCAGTTTTGAAAACTCTAGGTCCGTACGTGTTACTGAAAATGGCCTTAATTTGTCCCTTTTTATGACTGAGTAATATTCCATTACCTATATTACCACGTATTCTTTATCCATTACTCTAACGGATACTTAAGTGGCTTCCATGTCCTAGCTATTGTAAAGGTGCTGTTATGAACATTGGGATGCTTCTATCTTTTCAAATTATGAGCTCATGAAAGAGGTCTTATGGAGAAAAGTATGGAGATTTCTTATAAAACTAAAATAGAGCAACCATGCTATCCAGCATTCCCACTCCTGGGCATATACTTGAAATGGTTTTTGAGAGTCAGTTTGGTGGCATTAAATTAATTCACACTGTGGTGTAACTATACCAGCCTGTATCTCAGAACTCTTTTCATCTTCCTAAACTGAACTTCTGTACCCATGAAACAAGAACTATCCTGGTCGAGAGAATAGAACCAAGTTGTTAATAGCAGTTCCTTGTAGGGTAGGATTTGGGGGAGGTCTTTGACTTTTAGAACACACATTTTGTTTCAGTGTGTTAAAATAGCATTATTTGTTTTTCAGTCAGAAAAAGAGAATTTAAAAATGGAGGCATTTCTACTTGAGCAGAAACAACATCCCCATCTAAACGTCTCCCTCACTCTGGGCTCACCATTTAATTCCTGTCAGCAAGCAAAATCCTAACTTGGATTTTCAGTCCCTGAAGAAAGGGATTTTCAGTATTTTCAGTCCCTGAAGAAAGGAAATGCCTTCTTTCCCCTCATAACACCAAGAAGAAAAGATGCAAAACCCCACTTTACCAAGACCCAGAGAGGGTATTCAGGCTGGCTAACCTCATATAGAAAGCTAGTAGGATGAGCGGTGGTTTCAATTCAACTATTATGTCCATATCATGCTCTCAACATTCATTCATTAAACAAACATTTATCAACATCAACTCTTCTAGGAGAGGAGATGCAGATGAGAACAAGACCAACAATTTGAAAGGAGCTTACCTTCCTGTGTGAGTGTGTGAATTACAGAGCAGAGGAAATAAGCAGATTAAACAAGTAACCCACTGGAAAGTATTTTTTTCTGGGACCTGAATTTTCAGTGACAGGTCCTTGTTGACCTTTCTGGCCACCTCTTTGCCCCTCTCCAAACACCTGCTCTATGCCCAGCATGAACCATCTATTTACTATATGTGCAGCATTTACTGGCTCCCTGGAAACCCTTACTGCTGGGACATTTTGTACACTCTGCCCTGTAGACTCATCTCCTAATATCATTGAAAAAGAATCCCTTCTCTCCAGCCACACCCAGTCTCCCTAGAGCAGAAGTAAGTAATCCTTTCCAAAAAGGCTGAATTGTAAATATTTCAGATATTGGGGCTCAAGAGACAACTTGTAGGATATTGCATACACACAAAATCATTTAAAATGCAAGTATTTAAAATGTAAAAGTCTTAGTATACTGTATTGGTGTTTGTTTTTCTGACTTACTTTACTCTGTATAATATATATATATATATATATATATATATATATATATATATATATATATATATACCACTCCAGTTATATATATATATACACTTCACTCCAGTTTTATCCATCTCATTAAAACTGATTCAAATGTATTCTTTTTAATGGCTGAGTAATATTCCATGGTGTATATGTACCACAGCTTCCTTATCCATTCGTCTGCTGATGGGCATCTAGGTTGCTTCCATGTCCTGGCTATTATAAATAGTGCTGCGATGAACATTGGGGTACACGTGTCTCTTTCAGATCTGGTTTCCTTGGTGTGTATGCCCAGGAGTGGGATTGCTGGGTCATATGGCAGTTCTATTTCCAGTTTTTTAAGGAATCTCCACAACCATAGTGGTTGTCCTAGTTTGCATTCCCACCAACAGTGTAAGAGGGTTCCCTTTTCTGCACACCCTCTCCAGCATTTATTTCTTGTAGACTTTCGGATAGCAGCCATTCTGACTGGCGTGTAATGGTATCTCATTGTAGTTTTGATTTGCATTTCTCTGATAATGAGTGATGTTGAGCATCTTTTCATGTGTTTGTTAGTCATCTGTATGTCTCCTTTGGAGAAATGTCTGTTTAGATCTTTGGCCCACTTTTTGATTGGGTCATTTATTTTTCTGGAATTGAGCTGCAGGAGTTGTTTGTATATTTTTGAGATTAAACCTTTGTCTGTTTCTTCATTTGCTATTATTTTCTCCCATTCTGAAGGCTGTCTTTTCACCTTGCTTATAGTTTCCTTTGTTGTGCAAAAGCTTTTAAGTTTCATTAGGTCCCATTTGTTTATTTTTGCGTTTATTTTCAATGTTCTGGGAGGTGGGTCATAGAGGATCCTGCTGTGATTTATGTCGCAGAGTGTTTTGCCTATGTTCTCCTCTAGGAGTTTTATAGTTTCTGGTCTTACATTGAGATCTCCATTTTGAGTTTATTTTTGTGTATGGTGTTAGAAAGTGTTCTAGCTTCATTCTTTTACAAGTGGTTGACCAGTTTTCCCAGCACCACTTGTTAAAGAGGTTGTCTTTTTTCCATTGTATATTCTTGCCTCCTTTGTTGAAGATAAGGTGTCCATAGGTATGTGGATTTATTTCTGGGCTTTTTATTTTGTTCCATTGATCTATATTTCTGTCTTTGTGCCAGTACCATACTGTCTTGATGACTGTGGCTTTGTAGTAGGGCCTGAAGTCAGGCAGGTTGATTCCTCCAGTTCCATTCTTCTTTCTCAAGATTGCTTGGGCTATTCGAGAAAGATGGTAATGATAACCCTATATGCAAGACAGAAAAAGAGACACAGATGTATAGAACAGACTTTTGGACTCTATGAGAGAAGACAAGGCTGGGATGATCTGAGAGAATAGCATGGAAACATGTATATTATCAAGTGTGAAAGAGATCGCCAGTCCAGGTTGGATGCATGAGACAAGTACTCGGGGCTGGTGCACTGGGATGACCCAGAGGGATGGGATGGGGAGGGAGGTGGGAGGGGGGTTCAGGATGGGGAACACATATAAGTCCACAGCTGAGTCATGTCAATGTATGGCAAAAACCACTACAATATTGTAAAGTAATTAGCCTCCAACTAATAAAAATAATTGGGGAAAAAATAAATATTGAACTATAAAAAATAAATAAATAAAATAAATAAAATGTAAAAGCTATTCTTCGCTCATGGACTGTAAATACAAAAAAAATCAGGGGGCTGGTTTTCACCCATGAGTCTATGTAGTGATCCTTATTATAGATTGTAACCTTGTAATCAAGCAGGACCTATGCAACCTTCCTGGAAAATATCCCTCATGTCCTCTGCTTGCCTCTTATTTGTAGAAAATCTTCACCCTCCTAAGACTTCGCTAAATTTTAAAAATAATATTATTAAGAGAAATCATAAAGACAAAAAGAAAAGAAAACAGTCAAGCAAGAAAATAAATAACAGTTTAACCATTCCACAAATTTCAAAGACTGTTAGCTTGTTCCCAAGAGCCATAGATAATATTGAGGCTCATATTTGAATGGTTTTGCAGATACTGATCCCCAGCAGCTGGAGTCCATAGACCTCAGACCAGGGGAGGAAGTTGCTCACCAGCCTATAGACCTCAGACCAGGGGAAACCAGAAAGTTGATGATGGTGACCCCAAGTTACCTTACCACTGAGAAATCAGACCATTCTCTAGGAGCTGATCATGCACCCAGAATCTCTACCTCACCCAGTCTCTAGACACCATTCCCTGGTAATCAAAGGGGTTTCAGGCATTTTGAACCTTAACTCTCTGGACTCCTTGCTTGGACCCTGTAGTAAAACCTGGACTTTCTTTCACCACAACCCAGTGTCAGTAGAGGGGCTTTACTGAGTTCCCACAGCAGGAACAAATTTGATTTGGTAACAACTGCTCGCTGTCATCTCTCTCCCCCAACACCCCAACACAGAAGATTCCTAAATTACAGCTTGTGTCCCACAGATTGGACCATGTCAGTCCTGTTCCTAAGGCCATCTTGGGGATCCCCTTTGCCTTGGGATAAGGGACAAGCGTCTGTTCCTGGCATCAGAGGGTCCGGATGCCTTTTCTCAGCTTCCCTCTTTCTAGCTCCAGGCCCAGGGTTAGATGACTCTCTGTCCTCCTCCAGACACTCCCAGGTCCTAGGCTGGGTGAGATGGGCATGGACAGTCAGAGACACTCCTGATGGCAAAACAGCCCCAAGGCCATGTGAGCAGGATGTCCTTCATCCCAGGTGACCCCCAGGCACTAGGTTCAGCCTTGGGACCTGTATCTTTCTGCCACCAATGCACCATGTACACCTGAAGTGGCAGGTGCCCATGGCCTCCCAGTCCCATCTCAGCTTTCCTTACACAGGGCCAAGAAACTGAAGATCCACTTCAGGACTGCTAAGGTCTGCTGCATGCGTTCCAGTGGCACAAACAAAGGTGCGAACTCAACCATGTTGATTCCTCTGCTTGCTCGGGAGACTTCTCTGAGCTCGGCGGTGGTCTGAGACACCTGCCAGTTTTTGTTGCTGACAGAGGTCGCTAAGCATTTGTGAGAGCTGGGGGTGGGTGTCCATCTAGCCCTAGGGTCTCATTGCACCAACCTGGCCACCAGCAGTATCTTAGGTAAAATCTTTAAAATCACCTGGTCTGGAGTAAACTTGTTACAGAGCAAGAGAAGTTCAGTGGATTCTTCAGGCAACACAACATCTGCCAGATTACCTTTGCTCAAATCTTGCCCATTACTTGGCAAGTGAAGCAGCAAGTAAAGGGCAATCGTGCCCTCTTTTCACCTACTGTATTACTTGGTTGAAGTAATTATCTTCTTTCACCTGTCACATCCATGGTTCCCTTTTATAGATATGCAGTTCAATTCAGTTCAGTTCAGTTGCTCAGTCGTGTCTGATACTTTGCGACCCCATGAACTGTAGAACGCCATGCTTCCCTGTCCATCACCAACTCCCAGAGCCTACTGAAACTCATGTGCATTGAGTTGATGACGCCATCCAAACATCTCATCCTCTGTCATCTTCTTCTTCTCCCTCCTTTAATCTTTCCAGCATCAGGGTCTTTTCAAATGAGTCAGCTCTTCACATCAGGTGGCCAAAGTATTGGAATTTCAGCTTCAGCATAAGTCCTTCCAATGAACACCCAGGACTGATCTCCTTTAGGATGGACTGGTTGGATCTCCTTGCTGTCTAAAGGACTCTCAAGAGTCTTCTCCAACACCACAGTTTAAAAGCATCAATTTTTCAGCACTCAGCTTTCTTTATAGTCCAACCCTCACATCCATACATGGTTACTGGGAAAACAAAAGCTTTGACTAGATGGACCTCTTTTGGGAAAGTAATGTCTTTGCTTTTTAATATACTGTCTAGGTTGGTCATAGCTTTTCTTCCAAGGAGCAAGTGTCTTTTAATTTCATGGCTGCAGTTTCCATCTGCAGTGATTTTGGAGCCCCCAAAAATAAAGTTTGCCACTGTTTCCCCATCTATTTATCATGAAGTGATGGGACCAGATGCCATGATCTTAGTTTTCTGAATGTTGAGTTTTAAGCCAACTTTTTAACTCTCCTCTTTCACTTTCACCAAGAGGTTCTTTAGTTCTTCTTTGCTTTCTGCCATAAGGGTGGTGTCATCTGTATATCTGAGGTTATTGATATTTCTCCCAGAAATCTTGGTTCCAGCTTGTGCTTCATCCACTCCAGCATTTCTCATGATGTACTCTGCTTATAAGTTAAATAAGTTAAATACAGCCTTCACTCCTTTCCCAATTTGGAAGCAGTCTGTTGTTCCATGTCCAATTCTAATTTTTGCTTCTTGACCTACATACAAATTTCTCAGAAGGCAGGTCAGGAGGTCTGGTATTCCCATCTCTTAGAGAATTTTCCAGTTTGTTGTGATCCACACAGTCAAAGGTTTTGGCATAGTCAATAAAGCAGAAGTAGGTGTTTTTCTGGAACTCTCTTGTTTTTTTGATGATCAAACAGATGTCAGCAATTTGATCTCTGGTTCCTCTGCCTTCTCTAAATCCAAACTTGAACATCTGGAAGTTCACAGTTCACATACTGTTGAAATCTGGCTTGGAAAATTTGGGCATTACTTTGAAAGTGTGAGAGGTCAGTGCAATTGTGCAGTACTTTGAGCATTTTTTGGCATTGCCTTTCTTTGGGATTGGAATGAAAACTGACCTTTTCCAGTCCTGTGGCCACTGCTCAGTTTTCCAAATTTGTTGACATATTGAGTACAGCACTTTCACAGCATCATCTTTTAGAATTTGAAATAGCTCAACTGAAATTCCATCACCTTCACCTCCACTAGCTTTGTTCATAGTGATGCTTCTTAAGACCCACTTGACTTCACATTCCAGGATGTCTGGCTCTTGGTGAGTGATCCTGCCATTGTCATTATCTGGATCATGAAGATCTTTTTTGTTAGTTCTTCTGTGTATTCTTGCCACCTCTTCTTATTATCTTCTGCTTCTATTAGGTCCGTACCATTTCTGTCCTTTATTGTGCCCATCTTTGCATGAAATGTTCCCTTGGTATCTCTAATTTTCTTTAAGAGATCTCTTGTCTTTCCCATTCTATTGTTTTAACCTATTTCTTTGTATTGATCACTGAGGGAAGGCTCTTATCTCTCCTTGCTATTCTTTGGAACTCTGCATTCAGATGGGTATATCTTTCCTTTTCTCCTGTGCCTTTTCTCCTTTCATTTCTCTTCTTTTCACAGCTATTTTTAAGACCTCCTCAGACAACATTTGGCTTTTTTGCGGTTCTTTTCTTGTGGGTGGATGTACAGGATCACTGCCTTCTGTACAATGTCCCAAACCTCTGTCCATAGTTCTTCAGGCACTTTGTCTATCAGATCTAATCCCTTGAATCTATTTGTCACTTCCACTGTATAATTTTAAGGGATTTGATTTAGGTCATACCTGAATGGTCTAGTGGTTTTCCCTACTTTCTTCAATTTGAGGCTGAATTTGGCAATAAGGAGTTCATGATCTGAGCCCCAGATAGCTCCCAGTCTTGTTTTTGCTGACTGTAGAGCTTATCTATCTTTGGCTGCAAAGAATATAATCAATCTGATATCAGTATTGTCCATCTGGTGATGTCCATGTGTAGAGTCTTCTCTTGTGTTGTTGGAAGAGGATGCTTGCTATGACCACTGTGTTCTCTTGGCAAAACTGTATTAGCCTTTGCCCTGCTTCATTCTGTACTCGAAGGCCAAATTTGCCTGTTGCTCCAGGTGTTTCTTGACTTCCTACTTTTGCATTCTAGTCCCCTATAATGAAAAGGACATATTTTTGGGGTGTTAGTTCTAGAAGGTCTTGTAGGTCTTCATAGAATCATTCAACTTCAACTTCTTCAGCACTACCGGTTGGGGCATAGACTTGGATTACTGTGATAATGAATGCTTTGCCTTGGAAATGAACAGAGATCATTCTGTCACTTTTGAGATTGCATACAAGTCCTGCATTTTGGACTCCTTTGTTGACTATGATGGCTACTCCATTTCTTCTAAGGGATTCTTGCCCACAGCAGTAGATATAATGGTCATCTGAGCTAAATTCACCCATTCCAGTCTATTTTAGCTCACTGATTCCTAAAATGTCAATGTTCGCTCTTGCCATCTCCTCTTTGACCACTTCCAATTTGCCTTGATTCATGGACTTAACATTCCAAGTTCCTATGAAATATTGCTCTTACAGCATCAAACTTTACTTCCATCACCAGACACATCCACAATTGCGTGTTGTTTTTGCTTTGGCTCTGTCTCTTTATCTCATGGTTTGGCATAAGCCCTCTTGGAGAAAGTCACCATTAACCCCACCATAGAGCCAGCAGAACTTACATAGGACTGGGAAACAGACTCTTGCAGGGCACAAACAAAACCTTGTGTGCATCAGGACCCAGGAGAAAGGAGAAATATGCAGTACCAGCTCCCATTTAAATATCTCTCTGCCCCACCACCTCCTCCATCTCCTGCCCTGTACCTTAGTTTGCCCGGACAGCACAACTCATGGAAGAGTCATCTGATTTCCATATCCTCCCCTCCTATTCTGTCCTCCCTCTTCCAGACTTTAGATGCCACTGTTTCAAGGAACTGCCCTTGACAAGTTGACCAGTGACCTCCATGCTGCTGAATCCATGGTCAATTCTCAGGTCTCATCTTGACCTCTCCGCAGTCTCAAACACAATTGCCCCTCCCTCATCATTGAAACTACATCACCTGTGGACACCACACTCTCCTGGTATCCCTCCTGCCCCTCTGGCTGCCCCTGGGTCTTCATGGTGGCTCTTATCCTTCACCAGGCTAAGTGTTTGAGGGCCCTCCTGTCCCCTCAACCCCTGGACCCCCCCTCCCCCATTCTCTCTGCCTTCTCTCCCACAAAGACCTCTAATGGCCTTGGAGTCTGTCTACAGAATGAACACTTCCAAACTGCATCTCCAGCCTGACCTCCTCTTGGGTTCCAGACTTGACTATGTAGGTGGGTACTTGACAACCTCCTTCACATCCTGTTTGGCACCTCCATCACAGCCAGTCTAAAACTGAACTTGACTTCCCCTCTCCTGTCCATGCTACAGTCTCCACATAGCCACAGAGCTTTCCAAAGTGGTCACACAGGGAATATCTGGGTCATCCAGTGCTTAGGACTCTGTCTTTCATAGTTGGTTGCCTACGTGTCTTGGAAAATTCATTGTGGCACACTGCTTTCCTAATGGAGTTTGAATATATTTGAAAATGTTTATAAGTTATTTGAATATCATATCATCTAAGTTCATACTCTACTCTTTGGATGATTTAAATATCTCTTGCATTGGAAATCTGATATCCACCCCCACAGTCAGTTACTTTGATGGATTCTGATGACAGTATTCTCACCGGTCCCTGTCCCTGTGCCCTTATTCATCCCACAGACTCAAAAACCCAAGGGATTGTAGGTGCTTGCTTAAACTAGAGAACAGTAGTACCAGGCTTTGTCACAAAACTGTAGCACCAATTTATACTTTTCCCAGAGTATTTGCAGTATTGTCTCTGGCCCTTCCCTGGGCTCCCTTGGTGGCTCAGACAGTAAAGCATCTGCCTGCAATGTGGGAGACCTGGGTTCGATCCCTGGGTCAGGAAGATCCCCTGGAGAAGGAAATGGCAACCCACTTCAGTACTCTTGCCTGGAAAATTCCATGTATATAGGAGTCTTCTAGGCTACAGTCCATAGGGTCTCAAAGGGTCAGACACGACTGAGCAACTTCACTTTACTTCATTCTGGCCCTTGGTATGGTCAGACATCTTATTGATGGCAAGTAAAGTGATATTAGGTCTGGTCTTGATTTCTATTTCCTCATCATGATGAACATGGCTTCATTCATGGCATTTCCTCTCTGTGTAAAGCTTTAAAAGGAGGGAAGAGAATGGAATTGGGCAGAGGAAGAAGTTGAACCAAAATGGCCCATCAGAGTGGTCCTGAATTGGGCTAAAGTGGCGAGGCTGACATCCCACCTGGATCTGTCTTAGGATCAGTTGCCCCTGTGCAGGCAGCTCTGCAGCTCAGATCACCCCTCTTTTCTTGAAGGTGCATCTGAGAGTCATTTCCTAAGGTTCAAGGCAGATTGGAAGAGCTCTGATGAGAGCTGAGGCCAGTCCTGCACTGACCACTTTCCAGCTAACTTAACTTTCTTAACTTCAGATAAGTCCTTCCCTTCCCAGAGCCCCTCATCCTACCAGGTATCAGGGGCTAAGATGACAGCCCCTAGTAACCCCTAGTGTACAGCACTCAGCAATCCATGGGGGGTTCTGTGCCCCTCATCTCACAACCTTCTTACAGGCCAACAACCAGGCAGCAGCCTACCTCCTGGGGCAATGCAGCTCCTGTGTGGTCTGAGGACCTGCCTGTGTCCACCAGCTGCCTGTTACTGGTTCCTGACAAGGTAAGTACAGAGTTGGAGAGGAACTGCTCAGAAACCTTAGAGCATGGCAGAGTCTTTCTAGGTGTAATTAAACTAATAATTTAAAACTGGATTGAACTCGTTGTCTTTGTTTTCTCCATTTCGGGTAATTCGTATTGTATTTTACAAATAGGTGGGCTTCCTGATGGTTCAGTGGCAAAGATTCCGCTTGCCAACGCAGAAGACATAAGATTCATCCCTTGGTCAGGAATATTCCCTGGAGAAGGAAATGGCAACCGAGTTCAGTATTTTGGCCTGGGGAATCCCATGGACAGAGGAGTCTGGTGGGCGACACTTTATGGGATTGCAAAGAGTTGGACATGACTTAGTGACTAAATAACAACAAAGAAAAGTCCATGGTTGGTTATAAAAAGGAAATAATACAAAAATCTGGACCTGTACCACAATATAGTGAGGTGATATGCCCACTAATCTTGGGCAACTCCAACAAGATCATCAGACAATTAACACTATTTCAGGGAGGTGGCCCTTTTGATCTTTCATGACTGATATTTACTGATAAGACTGGGGTTTGATATTTTGTTCTATTCAGGGATCCTTTTAAAATAGCTGAGAAAAGGAATTTTCCTGTCCATCTATTTCTATTAATTCTCTCACTGGGGATATAACATGACTTATGTGGCAACTGTTCAACTTGAAGAAGGAAACACTCAGGTTAGCTCTCTGGTAGAGAGTGAGGGAAAGACATAAATCTAAGAAAAGTCCAAACTAAGTCTGTGATTGACACAAACCTTCTCAGGTCTTTAAATTCATTCCAAGGCATTTACAAACAGAAGGGATAAAGAAGAGCTGGCATTGGTTGTACCCTCATTTATGGCTGAAGCTGTTATAGGTGAAGATGGGAGGGAAAGAGAGTTGTGCTGGCACACAATGCAGGCGGTGTTGGGAGTCCGTGACTACAGCTGGTGCCATTGCTGTTTTCAATGAACAGTTCTCCCGAGTTTGAGGCCACAGTAGGCAAGGTGAGAACAGGACACCTGGACAGGCAGCTTTCACACTGGGACCAGGATTCCAGATATGAACCACATCTGTATGAGGAGGTCACTGTCAGTTACATTGAGATACTGTGTGTGTAGCCTCCACCCAGAGCCCAGCAAGTAGCAGGTTCTTAGATAGTGGCTCAGGGAACTGACTCTGCCTTGCTGTGGAGTCACTAAGACAGCCTGAGGCATTCACTGCCCCTCCATCTGGTCCATGACCCGCTCCAGCTCAAGCACCTCCAAGGCTTCCTACCTACCCAGAGAATAAATTCCTGACCCTTGGACTGGACAGTAGTTCCCCCAGACAGAAGGCCAGGCATCCTCAGGGACCCCGTCTGCCCTGATCCCCCTCTGTCTCAATAGAACTTTGCTGCACAAAGGCCTAAACCTCAGCCTCCTGTTCCTTAAACCTCACCTTGACCCTGACCTTCACCAGGAAATCTCACCTACATGTGCTCTGCCCTCTCCTTCCTCTCTGCCTTTGCTCCATCAGCATCTCCCATGCTTCCACCTCTGCCTTGTCTTGATGCCTAACAAAGCCCAGTTCTCCAGAGATGGTGAGGCTGTTTTGGGCCACATGGCTGCTGGAGACCTGTGTTGCTTATCCTTTGTCCCAGTTGTCACCTTCCAACAGTGTCACCAGGTTGGGCACCAGTGTGCTCTTTGTTCCCTGTGGTTAATGTTGGCTGAGAATTTGTTTTAGGTCAAAGGGCAGCCTGATTTCAGGAGGAGACTCCAGCTCTTCCCAACCCTGAGAGCCTCTGCACCTCTCTACAACAGCTGACAACACCTGTGTTCCTCAGGCTGTCTGAGTCAGCCTGTGTGTTGGTGGGAGATCTTCCAACAAGACAAGGCTCCTCAGGAAGGCTGAGGTCACTAAGAGTGTATCAGGTAGCAGGTGCTGTGTAGTATTGGGTCCTTGAAGCTCCTGGCTCTCTGTATCCTTGGGGAGGTTGACTCTTTAACAAACTTCCAGGTATCCATGCTTAAAACATAAAAGAACATTTTTGTTCACACAAAGTGCAGTGCAGGTATAACTATTTGAGTACCTCTGTAGGCACAACACCCTGAGATCAGACTCTCTGCTCCATCCTTGTATGGCTCCAAGTTTGCAATGATGTGGGAGATCCATTTCCCTCTGGCTCAGTTAGTCTTTCCCCATCCCCTATCACCATCCAGGTGCCCTCAGTCTGATGATCACCTTCTACCACATCCCAGCCAGTCCTGGGCTCACAACCATGATTCCCACTTCTGATCTGGGCTCACACCTTGCCCTACCTGGGACCCTGATGTGTGGGCATCTCAGCCTGTGTCCTCCAGGCAGACTGCCTCCTGCAGCATCCACAGCACTGAAGTTGCCTAGTTTAATTTCTGAGGGCTCATGGGCTGTTGTTGTGGTAATGCTGACAAGATATCTCCAGCGAAATCACCTCCAGGTGTCACATCCTCCTAGTGAGTGTGGCTTGGACTTAGGGACTTGCATCCAACTGAGAGAATAAGGTAGAATTGATGCCAAGTGACTCAGAGGTTAAGTAGTAGAGGTGTATGGCTCCCTCTCTCTCCATCTCTCTGTCTCTCTTGCTGTCCTTCATGACTGGCTTGCTCTGGAGAAGTCTGATGAGTGGCAACTACCAGGTAATTGACAAGCCCACAAGCAGAGCTCTGAAGGCTTCTGCCAGAAGCTTTGTGAGTGAGCTTGAGGGTGGGTCCTCCAGCCCAAATCAAGGCTCGTGTCCCCCCCACACTAGAACAGGTCGGCTGGTTCCTCATGAATGAACTGAGTAGGAAGCCTCAGTTGCTCTCAGTCCCCAAGGCATATAGTTGATTACTCATCCATTAATGCTAATGGTCTTTCTACCCCAAGTTAGCCCACAACAGGAGTAACTGACTGTGATCAGGACAGTTAGTTTGGAGAGCAGGAGATCAGGACTGACAGGGTAGTGAGGAGCTTACTTGACAAATGAGGTGAACTTGATTTACCAAATTGAGGAGATAAGGCATCCAAGGAAAGAAATCAGCAAGTCCCAAGACATGGTATGTGAGAGAGGAGAAACTCATAGAAGAACACCCGAGCCACCCATAAAAGTGAGGACATAATAACTCCTTGCTGCCTTCAGACACTAGGTCTGAAGTGCTTAATTACCAAACACTGGAAAATTGCAGTGGGTGGGAATTTATCTCCTTGGCAAGTCTTGCCCTTCCTTCATGGCCCCACCCACCTCTTACCTCCTCCTTCTTCCCTAGTGGAAATCATCACTCTCCATTTCAAGCCTCCTGCTATTAATTTTCGCCTCCCTTGGGAAGGAATAACACCCACCTGATCAGGTTAGAGCAGGCCATCATGAGATGTTGGGCACATATATGACCTTACTTCTAATTACACCTGCCCCCAACATTCCCTGTTGGCTCAGATGGTAAAGAATCCACCTGCAATGCAGGGCACCTCAGTTCAATCCCTGGGTTGATGACCCCCTGGAGAATGGAACAGCTTACCCACTCCAGTATTCCGGCCTGGAGAAGTCCATGGACAGAGGAGCCTGGCAGGTTTGAATCATGGGGTCCCAAAGAGTTGGACACAACTGAGTGACTTCACTTTCCCACCACTCCTCACAGGATATAGAATGGTTAATTATCTCATTAACTCTATTCCACTCCTAAGATTCGAGGTGCACATTGTGATGCTTGTTTCTCTGATAACAAAACTGAGGTTTGGAGGGGGTGTGACTTGCACATGGTCACTTGTCAGGAAGCATTTAACAGGAGGCTTCCTGTGTGCTGTTTTGGATCTGTCATGAATCCTCTGTTCCTTATTAATTCTTGAATATTCATGAATTTAGAGGAGTGGCACGCTGTTCCTGGGACTGAGGAATGCATGCATTTCCTTCATTAGTTTCTCCCTACGTGATAAGTAACTATTTATTACCCTCTTCCTTTTTGTGAACCATACAGTAAAAGTGATTATGTACAACCCTCTCTCTTTGATATGGATTGCCTTATAGTTTCCTTGATAATTTGTAAGTCTGGACTTTTGATCTTTATCTTTGCTGAAAAAAAGCTACCTTGTAAGACAGTATATATTCCCACACTATGTTGAATAAAACACCCTTGTTCCATCGGAGGTTGGGTTCCCATGTCTTTCTTTCTCTCTCTCTCTCTCCTTCTATCTCTCTATTTCTGGCTGATTATCTGGAGCACAAAGGTGGGCTGCATAACCTAGGGAATATTAGTCTCTTTCCTTCTTTCACTTTCTTATCATCAACTCCAGACCACCAGGTTCTGGTCCATTAAAGGACCCCAACAGTCACTGAAAAGGGCTAGGCCAGGCTTGGATGTGTATATACATTCTTGAGATGGCCCTCATTCATAGTTACTGGAGTTGTTAGTTTCTATTGTAAGAAAAATTATTTTCCCACACCAGGTGTAAGGGCTCGATAGTACTGGCCCTATCCTCCCATCCTGTCCCCTCACCTATGCATGTCGTTGATCAGTGGGTTAGAATACCTCTCATCAGAGGCATGTCCCCGCCTGCCCTGCTTGCAGACACATAGGCCCATTCAATCCTTATGCTCCTTCTCTGGATGGTGTCCTGTGTCTGTACACAGGCTTCCCATTGTCTCCCACAGAATAGGGCAGAGGTGGTAAGTTGGAGCCAACAGGTCAGGGAGGAAGAGGTAACTTACCATTCTCTGACCCATCTGATCCACCATCTGGGAAGGGGAAACATGTCAGCAGGGCCAGGTTGGGATTAATGGGAGGCTTGACTAGTTTAGCCAGAGTTAAAGCTCTGGTGAGAGCTATCAGTTCTGTCTGTTGGGAGGTGGTACGAGGAGGCAGAGGTGAAGCTTCAATTATCTGGGTTCTGTGATGTGATGAAGGTCCCACTGGATGATGGCATATCCTGCCACAAAGGGTGGGGATTTTTGAGAGCTGCCATCAACAAACAAGTGTGGGGTGTCTGGGTCTAGGATGGGCTGATCTGTTATATGTTGGAAGGGGTTTGGGGTAAGATCTACTGTTAGGCTGCAACTATGTAGGAGGGAGTCTGTTGTAGAGGACATGGGTAATAAGGTGGCAGGTTTAAGGGGAGAGCAGGGGGAGAATGAGAGCTGAGGGTCAACGAGAAAGGCATGTAGGACCTGTACCCTGGAAGGGGGAAGGGAAAGGAAAGCCTGATGTGATAGTAAGTCTCAGAAGGTGTGTGGAGAACAGACTATTAAAGGGGCATGCCTAGAGAGTTTATTTGCTTCAGGTATGAGGGCTGCAATAGCACCCATGGCCTGTATACAGGGAGGCCATCCCTTGGTCACCATGTGAAGCTGTTTTGATAGATAGGCTATGGGAGCCCAAGAGTCTCTGGCCCGCTGACATAGAAGTCCCAGGGCCTGTCCTCGGTTGGAATGGGCAAAGAGAAAGAATGGTCTGGTGTGATCTGGCAGGTGGAGAGTTGGCACTCGGAGGAGGCTCTGGGTGAGCTGGCAAAGAGGATTGGCCAGCGAGAAGGGATTAAAGAGGGGCTCATCCAGACATCCCTTAGTTGCCTCATACAGTGGCTTTGCAATGAGGGAGAAGTTAGGGATCCAGATATGGAAAAAATGTAGGAGGCTGAGGATAGACAGCAGTTCCCTTTTCATTTTTGGAAGTGGACAGTTAATTAACGCCTGGATTCTATCTGGGGGAATAGTTCTTGGTTGATGGGATATGGAGAGCCCCAGGTAGGTGATGTTTGTCTGGGCTCTTTGGGCCTTAGATTGGGATACCTGATAACCCCAGGATCCCAGGGCCCCAAGGAGTTTGGTAGTATGTTGGAGGCAGAGTTTTCAGGTTGGGCTACAAAGGAAGAGGTCTTCTACATATTGGAGGAGATGACTCGGGGCTAGGTTGAGTGTCTATAGGTCCTTTTGTAAAGCCTGTCCAAAAAGTGGGGACTGTCTCTGAACCCCTGGGGGAGAACTGTCCATGTTAGTTGTTGGGAAACGTGAGTCTCATGGTCTTGCCAGGTGAAGGCAAAAAGGGGTTGGAAGAGGGGGTGGAGGGGGATGATGAAAAAGGCATCTTTGAGATCTAATACCATGAAGTGGGTTGCAGTTGGGGGTATGGCAGACAGAAGGGTGTAAGGCTTAGGAACTACTGGGAATGTCGATGTGATGGCCTCATTGATTTTTCACAGATCCTGGACCAGTCTTCAAGAGTTTCGTCCCTTTCTTACTTCCAGAATAGGGCTGTTGTGTGGTGAATGGGTAGGAATTAGGATAGAAGCTTGAAGAAGATGGTCTATGATAGGCTTAAGTCCCTTGTGGGCCTCTGGGGTGAGAGAGTACTCTTGTTGGGTGATTAAAGTCAAGGGATCTTTTAGGGTAATGTGAACTGCGGGATGATGTTTGGCTATGGATGGGTGATCAGTGTCCCAGACTTGGAGGTCTAAGGCGGGTAGATCCAACGGAAGGTCAGGGGTGAGGAACTGGGACTGTCCAGGTGACATTTGCATGCAGAATATAGAGACTGTATCGAGCGGGGGGGGGGGTATGGTAATAAAGACCCCCAATTTGGATAACAAATCTCTCCCTAGGAGTGCCATCAGGCACTGAGACATTATGAGGAATGAGCATATGAGGGTTGATTTTCCAAGTTGACAGAGTAATGGAGGGCTGATTTTTGGCCTTAGGGGAACTCCAAAGGCCCCCTTGATTGTGAGTCTTGAGTTGGGCCAGAGTAGGAAGTTAAGAGAGAGAAAGTGGCTCCAGTATCTACTACCCCGTCTACCCTAAGTTCTGAGCTCGTGTTCGGGACACGGGCCAGGGGGCTGGAACCCAGGCCCCGTCATTGGAACAACTCTCATAGGGTTGGGCTGGGCTAGTGGGGAGAAGTGGGGATCTCCCCAGGGGTGCCAGGGTGTCCCTGGGGACAGTCCATCTTCTAGTGTTCCCATTGACCACAGGTTGGGCATATTTTTGTCGGTGGCTGCAGGTTCAGGCATGCCTTTGCCCAGTGTCCCAATTGGTTGCATCGGAAGCAGAGTCCGGGGTAGGGGGTGGGGATGGGGCGATCTTAAGCCCCGTTCTGGGATGACTTGGGCCAGGCTGATCTCTTTCCTTAATTGCTGCTGCCAAAAAGGCATATTTAGCTTTTCTCTCACGGTCTTTTTCTCTCTTAGCCTCCTCCTCTCTATTATTGAACACCTTGAAGGCTACTCTCTTGAAGGTCTCTACTTCTTGAAGGGCCCTACTCTAGTTGTCAAAGCTTGCATCTGATGTCAGGGGCAGACTGGCTGAAGAATTGAACATTAAGGTAGAGTAACCCAGCAGGGGTGGTGATATCTAGGCTGGTATACTTCTGGACTGCTTCTGTGAGGTGTGCCAAGAATAAGGCTGAGTTTTCATCTGCATCTTGGGTGATTTCTCTGACTTTATCATAATTGACACGGATATGAGTATTTTTCTGCATTCCTTCTAGAATGCAGGTAATCATGTGATTGAGTCTCCTGATACCAGGCTGGTAAGTCCAGTGGGGATCTAACTGAGGCACCACCTCATCAGCAACTGGGCTATCCTTGTCTTGGTTATGTAAGTGATCAGCATGGACTTTTGCCGCTTGCCAGATACGGTCTTTTTTATCTGGGGGTAAGAGTGGCATTTAGGATATAATAGACATCACTCCATGTGTGGTTATACGCCTGGAGAGTCTCAGGAATTCTTTTCTGTATCTGGTAGGATTTTCAGAAAATGATCCTAACTTTTCTTCTGTCTCTTCTCATGTCTGACAATGAAAATGGCACATGGACTCAGGTGGGCCCTCTGGTCCTGCCACCTGTCTCAGGGAAACATGTGTTGGTTATGTGACTGTGTGGCAGTGGGGGAGGGAAAAAGAGAGGGAGAGTTGGGGAGATGGGGTATCAAGGTCGAGGAAGAATCAGGAGAGTTTTCAGGGTCAGTAGGTGAGTTGGATGATGGGAGAAGGAGAGGGTTGCTGGGGTGGCGGGTAGGGAGGGGGTTCATCTGTGGGGTCGAACTCCAGGGGTGCAGAAGGTTGCAGTCTGTGGTTAGTTGAAGAAGAGCCCCATTGCTTGGGAGGCAAGTGCATAGAAAGACCTCCTGGGTGGAGCAGACCTTGCATAGGGAGGGCCTGCTCCAAAGGGCCCAAAAGGCTTGGGCATATGGGACCTCTGACCACTTGCCATTCTGCTTAAGGAAGTTGGTGAGATTTTGAAGAATGTTAAAGTCCAATGTGCCGACTTCAGGCCAGCGGTCTTGATTGTCAAATTGGTATTGAGGCCAGTTCTGTATACAGTGTTGTTTTAAGTGGTTAGCTTTGAGTTCAGTGAGTAAAAGCGATTTGAAATTTTTGAGAACACAGGTCAGAGGGGAATCTTTTGGGACAGATTGGCCAGACCCCATAGTTGAAAGGCAAGCAGAGGCTCCTATTCATAGTCGCAATAGGAGTTATGAGAAGAGAGCTCTGTGTTAGGTGGAGCATCGCCCACTGTCACCTACAGAGTGGTCCTAGACCGGGGATCCCTGAGACCCAGAGAGGACTGAGTTCTAGGGCACCTCTAGAACACAGTCTGGATCTTACCTTAATCTAGGGGCCTGCTTGAGAGGAGTGTTGCATGTAGAGCAGTCGAATGCCAAGAGTTCCCTATTCTGGAGGTCGTCAGAGAGAGAGAGAGAGAGAGAGAGGTAAGTGGGGTAGAGCCAAGGCCTGGGGTATGCAAAGCACCAATAAGGCCTTAGCACAAGGCTTGCACCACTCACGAATGCACTAGGGTCCCCGAGGGGAACTTATGAGCCCTGGCAGAAAAGTGAGCTCCGTGGGTGTTTATGCTCCCAGACTCCGGGAAAAGGGATAACAATGAGAGGGAGGGAGAATGAAAGAGTGAGAGAGAGAGTGAGAAGAGTGCCTCGCCCCCTCCGGGGTTTTGGCACCAAGAATGTAAGGTATAGTTCCAGCTGAGGCAGAAAAGGAAAGACTACCTCAACAGAAGTAGGTGAAAAGTCGGGTATGTTGAGCCATGCCCCGGGAAAAGTGCCGCAGACAAGTTCCGGAGGCTGGCTAAACTTCCGGGGACCGACCCCCCCCCCTCCCCTGCAGCCTGGTCAGATCAGGAGCCGACACGGAGCCCTTGGACACCCACTGCTGCTGTAGCCCGCGCTTTCTTCCTTATATAGAAAGACCTGGCCTGGACGCCGGCCCGGGCTATAAAAACCTCTCCCCACCTCTCCTTCCTCGCAGACTCCCTTTGTCTCCTCGCTCACCCGCCCCTCCCCGGGAGTTCTGCCCGAGAGCGCCTGCCCAATAAAGGCCTTTTATCACCGGTCCTTAGAGGTGGCTCTTTCTTCCCGCGGCCTTTTCTAACAGTAGGTTACCTTAATTCACGCAAGGAGGGGCGACAGTTGGCCTAAGGACTAGGCTGAGCGTGGAGAGGGATCAGGGAGGCTTCATATTTATAGGGAGGTTTGTGGAAGCGATAAAGGAAACGTTGGTCAGGTGGGATGTTTTGGGTATTCTTTAGTTGAGATGGCATTTGTAATTGGGCAGGGGGTGGTAAGTCTTCTGGGCAGGTGTAGGGGGCGGAAGGTTTCTAGACAGGAGATGATAAGTTCCAGATAGACGCAACCGGCCTGGAGCATCAGGGCGGGACCTAAAGTTCTGTTTTGTTTTCTCTGAAGTTAGATGATTCAACAAGGGCCTTTGAGACTGTTGTTTTCTAGGCCCAAAGACTCCTTCAACCTCTATGGAAGTAGGTTACCTTTCTTCAGGCAAGGAGGGGCGACAATCAGCCTAACGACCAGGCTGAGCACAAGAGGGATCAGGGAGACATTATGAGGAATGAGCGTTTGAGGGTCAATTTTCCAAATTGACAGAGTAATGGAGGGCTGATTTTTGGTCTTAAGGGAACTCCAGAGACCCTTGATTGTGAATTCTGAGTCTTGAGTTGGGCCAGAGTAGGAAGTTAAGAGAGAGAAAGTGGCTCCAGTGTCTACTGTGAAGGAGGTCTTTTTCTGGCCACTACCCCATCTACCCTAAGTTCCAAGCTCATGTCTGGGACACAGGCCAGGGGGCTGGAACCTGGGCCCTGTCATTGGAACAACTTTCGTAGGGTTGGGCTGGGGTTTTGGGGAGAAGTGGGGATCTCTCCAGGGGTGCCAGGGCATCCCTGTGGACATTCCACTCTCCAGGTCTGGGAAGTGGGGACCTCCTCAGGGGTCCCAAGGGCATCCCTGGGGACAGTCCATCTTCCAATGTCCCCATTGACCACAGGCTGGGCATGCTTTTGTGGGGGGGGCCACAGGTTCGGGCATGCCTTTGCCCAGTGTCCCAACTGGTTACATCAGAGGCAGGGTCCGGGGTGAGGGGGAGGGTTTCTTAAGTCCCGGTCTGGTATGACTTGGGCCAGGCTGATCTCTTCCTTTAATTGCTGCTGCCAAAAAGGCATATTTAGTTTTTCTCTCATGGTCTTTTCCTCTCTTAGCCTCCTCCTCTCTATTATTGAACACCTTGAAGGCTACTTCTCGAAGGTCTCTTTGGGGTGGTCTCAAGGCCCTTCTCTAGCTGTCGAAGCTTGTGTCTAATGTCAGGGGCGGACTAGCTGAAGAATTGAACATGAAGGTAGAGTAACCCAGCAGGGGTGGTGATATCTAGGCTGGTATATTTCTGGACTACCCCTGTGAGGCGTGCCAAGAATAAGGCTGGATTTTCATCTGCATCTTGGGTGATTTCTTGGACTTTATCATAATTGACATGGATATGAGTATTTTTCTGCATTCCTTCTAGAATGCAGGTAATCATGTGATTGAGTCTCCTGATATCAAGCTGGTAAGTCCAGTGGGGATCTAACTGAGGTACCACTTCATCAGCAACTGGGCTATCCTTGTCTTGTTTAGGTAAGTGATTGGCATGGGCTTTCGCCGCTTGCCAGATATGGTTTTTTTCATCTGGGGTAAGAGTGGCATTTAGGATATAATAGACATCACTCCATGTGTGGTTATAGGCCTGGAGAGTCTCAGGAATTCTTTTCTGTATCTGGTAGGATTTTCAGAAAATGATCCTAACTTTTCTTCTAACATTGAGAGGGAGGGAGAGTGAGAGAGAGAGAGAGTGAGATGAGTGCTTCGCCCTCTCCTGGGTTTCGGCACTAAGAATATAAGGTATAGTTTCGGCTGAGACAGAAGAGGAGAGATGACCTCAATGGAAGTAAGTTACCTTTATTCAAGCAAGGAGGTGCGACGATTGACCTTATGACCAGGCTGAGCACAAGAGGGATCAGGGAGGCTTCATGTTAAAGCAAGGTTTGTTGAAGCGATCAGGGAAAGTCAGGCTGGATGTTTTGGGTATTCCTTAGTTGAGATATCATTTGTAGTTAGGCAGGGGGTGATAAGTCTCTGGCAGACCACCAGAGTGACCTGGTGTATGGGGTGGAAGGTTTCTGGATACAGGGTGATAAGTCCCAGATAGAGACAACCTGCCTGGAGCATCAGGGCGGGACCTAAAGTTTGGTTTTGTTTTCTCTGAAGTTAGATGATTCAGCAAGTGTCTTTGAGACTGTTGTTTTCTTTTCTAGGCTCAAAGACCCCCAGCTCTGGTTATCTCCCTTAGGCAGATCATTATGTATATTACTACAGTAACAAGAAGCAGCAAGTTAAAGAAGTAGATTCAGCATAAATTCAAAATTAACCCTTTCAGTTTACAGGATCATGAGAGTGAGACCACAATACTGCTGAAAGTCCTCCCAGGTATGAAACATCTGCAGAGTTTCTAGGAAAATCTCTTCTGCCCTAGCTTGCTTGTATTTTTCCCAGATATTTAAAGATAGGAGAATAGCTCTTTACTACGCCCCAAACTCCATTCACCCAGATTCTTTGAGTCTCAGATGTAATGCAAGCTTTCAGCAATATGACCTTTGAGACTTAATCCCTTTACTCACAAAATCTTCCTTCTAGAATTTTCTCTGGGTATTTGGGCCTGAGACAGTGCATCTATCACCAACATACAATCTTCATTGTCAATGGATTGAGATTCTCCCTGCCAAAATAGGATCTGCATTAGTTTCTGCAGTCTTCCTTCCAAACTACAATCCTTGCCAATCTCCAGTTGAACCAAGAGCCCTCTCCCCAATACCCATGCGTCAGGGCGAGCCTGATGACGCCCTTGCGGTTCCGCAGCACCAGCTTGTAGGCTCCAGGCCTGGCATTCAGTGGTTCTTGGACACCCCCAACAACGAGGGACAGCAGGTTGCGCCTCCTTTCCTGCTCAGGATGTGAGCAGTGCTCTCCTTGTCTGATGAGACCAGCCCTGGGGAGAGAGGAAGGTGGTCACGTGAAGTGTGAAGGGCAAGCATGGTTCAGGAGTATGTTGCCTGGGCTCTACCCCACTCTCCACTCTCCTGCCAACAGCGAACTCCCTTTTCCCAATTCTCCCACCAAGCTCATCACTGAGCACAGAGCTGTGGGAAATGCTTCTTTGGGTCTCATTTCCTTGTCTACTACACATTCACTTCAAAGAAGTACAGAACAATTGGCCACCTTCATTAAAACCCTTCTTCATGCCTTCAGCCCTCATCACCCTGAGATAGAAAGAGTGGCAGGACTCCCCTCCTGACACGATGTAATCCCTGTAGACAGAGGCCCAGAAACACCAGCGCAGCATCAGATGCGAGCAGATGCCTGGGAAAACTGAGAAGCCCATACCCTTCGTGCACAAGTTGGTAAAATTCCAGTGGCAAGGACCCCATGAGGGTGGAAGCCAGCGAGGTAGCTCCAGGAGGGGTCCAGGTCGGCAGTCTAGACCAGCTGAAGAAACAGCAACCTGGTATTCAGGGCTGCACCTTGTTTCACTGCTGCTCCACCTGCTGATTTTCTGTGCTGACCTCTTCTGTGTCCCTGAGCCCAAGTGCTATAAACCCCAGTGTGAGTGTCCTGAGATTAGGGACAGCCTATCTGAGGAGCCTAGTCCCTGGGGCAGGCCTGGAGCAGAGGAGATGGTCTGGGAGACCATGGAACACGAAGAGAGAGAGAACAGACCCATGAATGGATGAAGCTGATACAGCCCACCAGGGAAGGCAGGCCCCCTGCCCAAGGCAGAGGTGGGACTCCTGGGAGGGTGACAGGGGCCAAGCCTCTGTCCTACATGAAGGGAGACCCTGTCCCAGGCAGAGCCCACCCAGAATGAAGGAGCCATTGCAAGAGGGAGTGAGCATCTCTCCAAGGACTGTGGCAACTGGAGTTCTGTCCCGAGTGGAGGGCTGGACCCCTGAGTCACTGTGACTCAGTGTAAGAGACCCCAGGGTGCTGAAGGTAGGGGCTGGGAGGAGGGGCATGAAGTTTCTAGTGATGCCCACAGGTGTGGGTGGAGAGGGGCCAGGTAGCTGCTGTGCCAAGTCTGTAGGACTTCCTGATACGAGGTCACAGCCTGTCCATAGCACTTCTTCCCCTGCTCAGTCCTTGGTCTGTATAGACACTGTTGTTCCTGGATAAGGATATCTTACACAGAGACCTAGCTCCTGGACTGATCTTCAGCATATGGGGGAAGCAGTTGTCCTTGGGAATATCCTGATTTTCCACCATTAGCTCTTAGGAAGTCCATAGGGTACATTTAGAAAACTTTAGTGCTCAGAAGTAGACTCCTACTTTTGCTAGAAACTCTATCACTAGGTAGTAGCTCACGGAGTCACAGTGCAAATGCTTGTGATGTGGAGTAGGCCCTGCAGAGTTGTACGAACAAGGAATGTTGCTTGCCTGCCTTCAAGCCAGCAGCCACTGTAGCTCCTGCTGACAATGGGCCTTCAAAGGAACTCAAGATGGAGGAAAACAGGTTATTGGTCACAGAGAGTAAGGATGCACATCAAAGGATTACTTGCAATGAGCCCAGCTTTTTATCTCCCCATGTGTAGAAAAACATGAAAATCATTAATTAGAGACATCTGCTTTTTGACTGGCAGTAATCTTATGATGTTTAACTACATGTTTTTGTTTTTCATTCCCCCCTCAAAATCCCATAAGTCCTGACTCATTCCATTTTACCTTCTAGAACACCTCCTCAGAGATTCCTGAGAGGCTATTTCCTGCCTACAATACTCAGCAATGTGTCAGAACAAAACCCCTGATAGCTTTTAGGTTGTGTACTTGTTTTCAGTAGACAGCGGAGACTCCCTGTCCCCCTGTTCACTGCCATCCTAAGATCCCTGCAGGGCCTGCTCTGTAAAGGTTTGTGGATATCTTGAAGTTCTCCTGGGAGATGACAAGAGTCCAGAATCTGTGAGCCGCAGCACCTTGGGGCAGGATACATTCTGAGAGCTCTCTGTTCTGATTCTAACCTCAGAGCTAATGCACACACTTTAAAATCAATAAAAGACCCTGCTCTATGTCCTTGATCACACTTTCTTTCCTCTTAGGGTATCACTATCATCATCTGATAAAGTGTCAGCTAGATGCTCTCAGAAAACCTTGTTTTCATTACAGATTCCTTCACCCCACTGTAAAATATGTAAATTCCTTACAGATTTACACCTATAAGATACATAATTGTTCTTCATTTCATGGCCTACGAGCTTCCTCAAATCCTGTTTTTTTGTTTTTGTTTTTTTCATCAAGCCCCCATAGTGGCCTCACTCTCCAACCTCACAGAAGTTGGAGAACTGTAGCCAGACAGAAGTTGACTCTTCCACTGACCACAGAGTGGTAGAAACCTGTCTCTGCCTCCCAGCCCAATATTCTGCACCCTGCATACAGGGTCACACTTCTCCATGGACTCATGGGGACTATGATCCTGACCACTCCCTAGCCAGCCCCATACTCACTGAGATGGGGAAATAGTCCTTCATGCACTACCATATGGCCCAGCATTTTATGAAAGCACTCTGCCTGCCCTGCTGCCATGGCATGTCTCGATCCAGGTACCACCAGATCACATACAGGATACTGATCATCCAGAATCTTGTGAACAGGAGGCCAATGAAAACTATGTAGCAGATAATGTCTGGGAAGGGAAGCAGAAACCTTCAGTGGTAAGAGGTATGAAGGAATGAGCTATCCTCATTGACTCAGCACTAGCAGCACTGTCCAGTCCAGCCCTCACCCCAGAAGGAAGAGATCAGTTTCCCAGGGCTTCAAGGAGGAGTGAATGCAGGCAACACCACCAGCATCATGTTGAGAGCCTGGATTTGAAACCAGCTGGCCTAATTTCAAACTCACGTTTTCCCACTGCAGCAGATTGCTTACTCATTTGGGTCTTCCCCCTCCACCTCCCTCTCTGTCTGTATTCACCAGATGCTCAATAAATGCCTGGTGGAGATTTGACTGGATGAACTCTTTCCAGTATCCATTCTTTAGAACCTCAGAGAAAAAGTATTCTTTCTACCCAGCCCACTTCCTGTGTACCCCCAGCCCATCTTTCCATAGATAAATCCCACCACACTCCCCCTTTAGTTAAAGTCCCCCCATGACTTCCTATAACTCTGAGGCTCAGCTCAAGCAGCTCAGCCTAGCTCAAGCTCACCATTGGTGGCCCCAACCCTCTCTAGTTCCAGTCTCACTCAACACATGCACCTCATGTGTTGCAGCTACACTAAGCTGCTCAGCTGATACAACTCCTAGTTTCTTTAGGTTTGCTGAACTCTTTCCGTTGCTGCCAGCCCCTGTCCTGCTGAAGGAAGGAGGGAGGAAGAGGGCATCTCATGCCTGGCCTGTTCATCAGGACTGCAGCAGGGCTAGAAACAGCTCCAGTGAGCAATTCCTCCCAGACTTATGATTCTGAGTCCCTTTCACAGACTAATCCCTGCTTTGACTCCAGGTCAGGTGGTCTGTGGGTCTGTCTTTAATCTCATGCCAATGGAGCCTCACTGTTAGAGAATACTGCATCCTCTGCATTCCATTCCCTCTACTCAACACCCTGTGCTTATACTCTTAAAGAGGTTCATCCTCCACCTGTAGTCTATTTGAAAGCAGGGTAAACCGGGCCTGTCATTCATAGCCGACTTCTGGAGAAGGGGCATTTGACCCAGTCTGAATAGTGCATGTGTGGGTGTTAAGTTGCTTCAGTTGTGTCTGACTCTTTGCATCCGTGTGGGCTATAGTCAGCCAGGCTCCTCTGTCCATGAGATTCTCCAGGCAAGAATACTGGAATGAGTTGCCATGCCCTCCTCCGGAATATCTTCCCAACCCAGGGATCAAACCCACATCTATGGCTGCTGCATTTCAGGCAGATTCTTATAGCTGAGCGACTGGGGAAAGCCCAGTTTGAATAGTTGTAAAATGCATAAGCCAAAGTAGGTTAGGGCTCACAGAGGTCCAGTTTCTACAGAGCACCTACATGCCAGGGGCTTGGTACAGCCGTGAACAACATATAGGAATTCCTGCCCGCGTGGTGTTGAATTCAGGGTTGTGTTTGGGGCGCTTTGCTTTGTCATTTCAATTTCTATGTTACTATTTGTAACAATTTCTATTTATAACAAGTTATAAATACTTGTTATCAAAATGACTCTTTGATATTTTATTATCGTTTTCAAATTTTCTTCCAGTATAGTTCATTTACAATGTTGTGTTACTTTAAGGTGTATAAAGAGGTAAATCTGTTATACACATACATATATCCACTCTGATTTTTCTCTTTTTAAATTCTTTTCCTATATAGATCATTACAGAGCACTGAATAGAGATCCCTGTGCTATACAGCAGGTTCTTATTGTCATCTATTTTATACACATTAGTGTTATTTGCCAATCCAAATCTCCCAATTTACCCTTCTTCCTTAGCCCCTGGTAACTATAAGTTTTTTTCTACTTCTGTTTTGTAAATAAGTACATTAGTACACCTTTTTTTCGATTGTGCATATAAGTGATATCAGGTGATATTTGTCTTTCTTTGACTATTTTCACTCAGTTTGACAATATCAAGGTCCACACATGTTACTGAAAATGGCATTAGTTTGTTCCTTTTTTATGACTGAGTAATATTCCATTATCATAATACCACATCTTCTATATCCATTACTCTAATGGATAGAGTGGTGGCTAATGGTGGCTTCAATGTCTTAGCTATTGTAAATGTGCTGTTATGAACATTGGGGTGCTTGTATCTTTTCAAATTATGGGCTCATGAGAGAGGCCTTATGGAGAACAGCATGGAGATTCCATGTAAAACTAAACTTGAGCAACCATAGGACTCAGCAATCTCACTCCTGGGCATATACTTGAAATGATTTTTGAGAGACAATTTGGCAGCATTAAATTAATTCACACCGTGGTATAACTATACCAGCGTTTATCTCAGAACGCTTTTCATCTTCCTAAACTGAACTTCTGTACCCATGAAACAAGAACTATCCTGGTCGAGAGAATAGAACCAAGTTGTTAATAGCAGTTCCTTGTAGGGTAGGATTTGGGGGAAGTCTTTGACTTTTAGAACACACATTTTGTTTCAGTGTGTTAAAATAGCATGTATTTGTTTTTTAGTCAGAAATAAAAAAAAATTTAAAAATACTGGCATTCCCACTTGATCAGATATAACTACCTACATTTAAACATTTCCCTCCTCTGGACTCACCCTTTAACTCCTGTCAGCAGGCTAAATATTAACTCAGGTGTGTTTTTCAGTCCCTGAAGAAAGGAAACCCCTTCTTGCCCCTCATAACACCAAGAAGGAAAAACTGTAATATTTCACTTTACTGAAACACAGAGAAGATATCCAGATTGGATAAACTCACATAGAAAACTAGTAGGGTGAGTGGTGGCTTCAACTCTGCTATCAAGTCCATATTATGCCTCCAACATTTAATCATTCAACAAACATTTATCAATATCAATTCTTCTAGGAGATGGAGATGCAGATGAGAACAAGACCAACTATTTGAAAGAAGCTTACCTTCCTGCGTGAGTTTGTGAATTATAGAGAAGAGGAAAGAAACAGATTAAACAAGTAACCCACTGGAAAGTATTTTTTTCTGGAACCTGAGTCTTCAGTGAGAGGCCACTCTTCAGGGACCTTCCTGGCCACTTCTTCATCTCTCCCTAATCACCTGCTCTATGTCCAGCATGAACCAGCTGTCCACTACCTTTGCAGTGTTCACTGACCCCCTGGAAACCCTTACTTTCATGCCAGCCTGTGCATTCTGCCCTGTAGACTCATCTCCTACTATCATTGGAGAAGAGCCCCTTCTCTCCAACCACTGCCAGTCTCACTTGACCAGAAGTAAGTAATCCTTTTTGAATTGTAAATATTTCAGACATTTGGGCTCAAGAGGCAACTTGGAGTATATTGCATAGGCACACATTATTTAAAATGCAAGCATTTAAAATGTAAAAACTATTCTTCACTCATGGGTTGTACAAATACAGAAACAATCAGGGGGCTGGTTTTGTCCCATGAGTCTACATGTTGACCACCTTTGTAGATTGTGATCTTGTAATCGAGCAGGATCTATGCAACCCTCCTGGGAAAGATCCTTCATGTCCTCTGCCTGCCTCTTATTTGTAGAAATCTTCAGCTTCCTAAGCCTTCACCAAATTTCAAAAATAAAATTATTCAGAGAAATCACAGAAAGATTATTATTCACAGAAAACACAGAAAGAAAGGAAAACAGTCAAGCAAGAAAAAAAAACATTTCCACAAATTCAAAGACTTTTAGGTTCTTCCTGAGAGCCAAAGATAATATTGAGACTCATCTTTGAGAGGTTTTGCAGATACTGAACCCCCAGCAGGTGGATGAAGCTGCATACCAGCCCATAGGCTTCAGACAAGGGGAAACCAGAAGGTTGATGACTGTGGCTCCAGGTTACCTCACCACCAAGTGATCAGACGATTCTCTAGGAGCTGACCATGCATCCAGTATCTCTACCTCACCCAGTCTCTGGACACCGTTCCCTGGTAACCAAAGGAGTTTCAGGCATTTTGAGCCTTAGTTCCCTGGACTCCTTCTTTGACCCCTGCAATAAAGCCTGCAGTTTGTTTCACCACAATCCAGTGTCAGTAGAGGGGCTTTACTGTGTTCCCACATGCATACCAAATCTAATTTGCTAACAGCTGCTCCCTGTCATCTGTCTCCCCCAACACCCCAACACAGAAGATCCCCAAGTTACAGCTTATCTTACACAGATTGGACCTTGTCACTCCTGTACCTAAAGCCCTCCTGGGGATCCCCTTTGCCCTTGAGATAAGGGACAAGGTAGAAGCTACTGTTCCTGGCGTCAGAGGGTCTGGATGTCTTTTCTCAGCTGCCCTTCTTCGAGCGGCAAGCCCAAATTTACTTGACTCTTTGCCCTCCTCTGGACAATCCCAGGCCTCAGGCTGGGGTGAGGTGGGCACGGACCGTCAGACATCTCCTGTTGGCAAAGCTCGCCCAAGACCATGTGAGCAAGACGTCCCTCACCCCAGGTGATCCCCAGGCATTGAGCTCAGCATCCACTTTAGGACCTGTATCTTTCCCCATCAATGTACCATGTGCACCTGAAGTGGCAGGTGCCCATGGCCTCCCAAATCCATCTCAACTTTCCTTACACAGGGCCAAGTAGGAGAAGATCAACTGCAGGATGGCGAAGGTCTGCAGCTTGTGTTCTAGTGGCACAAACAAGGATGCAAACTCCACCATGCTGATTCCTCTTCTTCCTCTGGAGGCTTCTCTGAGCTCCAGTGTGGTCTGAGACACCTGCTGGGTTTTGTTGTTGCCCGAGATTGCTAAGCATTTGTGGGGGCTGGAGTGTTTTTGTGGCATGTCCAGCCAGCCTTAGAATCTCAATGCACCTACCCTGGTAGAGACCACTATCCTAGGTGAAAACTTTTAACTCACTTGGCCTGGATAAACTTATTACAGAGATAGAGAAGTACAAGGGACTCTTCAGGCAATACATTATCTACCAGATCACCTTTGCTCAAATCTTGCCCATTACTTGGCAAGTGAAGCAGCAAGTAAAGGGCAATCTTGCCCTCTTACCTGTTACTCAACTATTTGGCTAAGTTATTGTCTCCTTTCACCTACCAGGTTCTTGGCTCCCCTTTTCAAATAACCAGTGCCAGCTCCCATATAAATATCTCAGGCCCCACCATGTCCTCCATCTCCTACCCTTTTCCTCAGTTTTCCTGAACAGCACAACTCATGGAAGATCCATCTAATTTCCACACCCTCCTCTGCCATTCGATCCTCCCTCCTCTAGACTTCAGATGCCACTGTTCCATGGAATTGCTCTTGACAACTTCACCAGTGGTGTCCAAACTGCTAAATATAATGGTCAATTCTCAGCTCTGGTCTTGAACTTTCAGCAGCATCAGTCACAGTGGTTCCCTCCCTCTTCTTGAAGTCACTTGGTCTGTGGACACCATACTCTCCTGGTTTCCCTCCTGCCCCTCTGGCTGCCCCTGGATCTCCATGGTGGCTCTTACCCTTCACCAGAATAAGTGTTTCAGGGCCCCTCTGTCCCCTCAGTCCTTGGAACTCTCTTCACTCTACCCTCTCTCCCGTAGAGACCTCATCCAGGCTCATGGTCTTGGAGTCTGTCTACAAGAAGAACAATTCCAAACTGCATCTCCAGCCCTGACCTCCCTCTTTGCTCCAGACTTGATTATGTAGGTGGTTACTTGACAACCTCCCTCAGAGCCTGCTTGGCACCTTCATCACAGTCTAAAACTGAACTTGCCTTCCCCTCACCTGCCCATGCTATGGTCTCCACATAGCCACAGAGCTTTCCAAAGTGGTCACACAGGGAATATCCTGGTCATCCAGGGCTTAGGACTCTGCCTTTCATGGTTGATTGCCTAGGTGTCTTGGAAATTTCACTGTGGTTACAGTGCTTTCCTAATGGAGGTGAGTATTCTTCAAAATGTTTACAAGTCAGTTGAATATCATTTCATCACATGTTCATGCTCTACTCTTTTGTGATTTAAATGTCTCTTGCAATGGAAATCTGCTTTCCACCACCACAGCCAGCCATTTTGATGGACTCTGATGACAACGTTCTTTCTGGTCCTTGTCCCTGTGCCCATATTCCTCCCACAGACTCATAAGCCAGAGGGACTACTGGGTATGTGATTACAGAAGCTAAAGAGCAGTAGTGCCAGGCTTTGCACAAAACTGTAGTACCCATGTAGACTCTGCATGGAATATATGCAGTGTCCACAGATGCATCTCTTCTGTGGCTCTCTGTGTAGTCAGACATCTTATTTGTTTGTGTGTAGAATGATATCAGGTCAAGGTATTGATCTCTATTTCCTCATCACAAATGGTGACCATGCAAATGTTCATACAAATGGTGAACATTCATTGCATTTCCTCCTATTGAAAATTTTATGAGGAAGGAAGACAGTGGGATTGTGCAGAGGACAAAGGTGAACCAAAGTGACCCATCAGAATGGTCCTGATTTGGGCTAAAGTGACCGAGGCTGACATCCCACCTGGATTTGTCTCAGAATCAGTTGACCCTGTGCAGGCAGCTCTGCAACTGGGACCACCCCTCTTTCTTTAAGGTACATCTGGGAGGCATTTTCCAGGGTCCTCCCTCAAGGCAGATTGGAAGAGACCTGATGAGAGATGAGGCCAGTCCTGCGTTGGTCGCTTGCCAGCTGTGTGACTTCAGACACTTCCCTTCCCAGAGCCCTTCATCCTACCAGGTATAAGGGTCTAAGATGATGGCCCCGACCAACCCATGTACAGTGCTCAGCAGTCCACCAGGGATTCTGTGTCCCTCACCTCACAACAACCTTTACAGGCCAACAACCAGGCAGCATCACTCGTCGTGGGGCAGTGCTGCTCCTGTGTGGTCTGAAGACCTGCCTTGCCCACGAGCTGCCTATTATTGGTTCTTGATAAGGTAAGTACAGAGATGAGGAGTAACTGCTTAGAACCATAGAGAAATGTGGTACAGTAGTTCTATGTGTATTGAAATTAATATTTAAAAACTGGATTTAAATGGTTTGTCTTTGTTTTCTTCTTCTAGGGTAAATTATATTGTATTTTCAAATGGATGGTCTTCCCGGGTGGCTCTGTGGTAAAGAATCTGCCTGCTAATACAGGAGACACAGGATCGACGCTAGGTCGGGAAGATCCCCTGGATAAGGAAATAGCAACCGAGTTCAGTAGTTTTGCCTGGGAAATGCCATAGACAGATGAGGATGGTGGGCCACAATTCATGGGATCACAAAGAGTTAGACACAAGTTAGTGCCAAAACAACAACAAAAATAAAAATTAAAAATAGTTCAGTCTGTGGTAGATTAGAAAAAAGAAATAGTACAAAAATATGGACCTTTTACATAAGATATTGAGGTAATATTTCCCACTAATCTAGGGAAATTCCAACAAGAATTTCTAACATTTTTAACACCTTTTGAGGAAGATGGCCCTTTTAATTCTTTATCATTGATATTTAATGATAAAACCAGGGTTTGATGCTATTCTTGTTCTGTTCAGGACTCCTCATAAAATAGCTGAGAGAAGGAAATTTCTTGCCCATCTGGTTCTATTCATTCTGTCACTAGGGATGTAACTTGACAGACATGCCACAAGTTCAACTTGTAGAAGAAGGAAACATTCAGGTTAGTTCTCTGGTAGGGAGTGAGAGAAAGATATGGAGCCTAAGAAAACTCCATACGTAGTTGGTGCTTGACACAAACTGGCTCAGGTCTTTTAAAACCATTCCCAAGCATTTATTAACAGAAAGGATGAGGAAGAGCTGGCATTGATTGGACCCTCAGTTATGGATGAATCATTTATAGGTGAAGACGGGAGAGAATAAGTATTGTGAGGGGACATGCAGCCAGCAGATAGTGTCATGTAGGTGGGAGCGTGTACCTAGCTGATGCCACTGGTGTTTTCAATGTACAGTTTTCCCAAGATTGAGAACACAGTAGGCAAGGTGAGAGCAGGACACCTGGGCAGACAGATTTCATAATGGGACCAGAATTCTAAAAATGTCTCTAACTTCTGATATGAACCTCATTTGTATGTGGAGGTCACTGTTAGTTACACTGAGACACTGCATGCATCCACCCAGAGCCCAGCACATAGTAAGCGCTCACTAGCAAGTTGCTCAGGCAGCTGACTCTGCCTTGCTGTGGGGTCACTAAGACAGAGGCTCAGTCCTTCCTGAGGTATCCACTGCCCTTCTATCTGGTCCATGACTCGCTACAGCTCAAGCAGCTCCAAGGCCTCCTGGGGATGAATTCCTAACGCTTCGACTGTACAGCAGTCCCCCAGACAGCAGCCAGTAATTGTCAGGTACCCTGTCTGCACTGTCCACTCCCATCTCCACAGAAGTTTGCTGCACAAAGGCCTAAACCTTAGCCTCGTGTTCCCTAAACCTCACCTTGACCCTGACTCTTAGGTGAAGTCTAACCCACATTGTAGGAAAGTTGCGGCAAGACAAAGAGAGTGCCCGAGTATTAAGAGGCTTTATTGGGCAATCGCTCCCGGGCAGAGCTCTCAGGCACGAGCAGGGGGAAAGCGGAGGTCTGCAATCTGCGGTGAGGGGTGGCGACACCTATATACCCCAGCGGATACGGAAGTGGCGGGACCAGGGTGCTGATTGGACTTCTAGGTCCCGTGTCGGTTTTTTTATTGGCCGGAGTCTTGGCGCCTTCGTGTCCATCAGTCTGCCTGGCAACGAGCTGTTGATTGGTGGATGTCTGTTCCTGTCGGTCTGCCTGGCAACAGGCTGTTGATTGGTGGATGTCTGTCCCTGGGACCTTCCGGCGGGGGGTTTCTCCGTCAGCATTTTCTGGCTGGCGCTTTCCCGTCTGCGGTCAGCGTGACCTTTCACACATGTGCTATGACCGCTCCCTCCTGTCTGCCTTTGCTCTCTCACAGCTCCCATGCTCCCACCTCTCCCATCTCCTGACCCTAGCAAAGTCCATTCCACCTGAGAGAGTGAGTCTTGACCAGCACACGTGGTTTGCTGACAGATCTGTGCTGACTGACCCTTTGTCAACTCTCACTTCATTATCATCTAGGAGTGTCACCAGGTTAGGCCCAAGTAGGTCCTTTGTCCCTTGTGGGTCATGATGTCTGAGAACTTGTTCCAGGTCAACAGCAGCCTTCTTTTAGGAGGAGACTCCAGCTCTGCCCAATCCTGAGGGCCTCTGAGTCTCTCTACTATACCTGAAAGCTCTTGTGCTCCTCAGGCTGTCTGAGTCAGCCTGTGTGTTGGTGGGAGATCTTCTCACAAGGGCAAGTCCCTTTGGGCAGGCTGGGGACTCAGAGGGCTGTGAGGTAGCAGATGCTGTGTAGTGTTGGACCCTTGCTCTGTAGCTCCTGGTTCTCTGTATCCATGGGGTTGCCAACTGCTTAACAAACACTCCAGTACCAGTGCTTAGCACATTAAACGACATTTTTGTTCACATAAATTCCAGCACCTCCCTCCACCCTCCCTAATGCCAGCTGTGCCTTTTGAAGAAGCCACTCCTCTGGGGAGGTGCTCAGCAGATCTCCAAGTGTTGGTCTCTGGGCACTTTGTACTTGAACTTGTGGGCTTCGAAGAGATTTTCCAGCTCCTTCATGTAGCGCTGGTGAAGCCTGTCCACCTCCTTCTGGGAGGGATGCGGTGTCTTCTGCACCTCGATGGGCTTCCCCACTGCAAGACACAGAGGTGAGTGGTGGTCCAGAATAGGAACCACTGAAGGTACAAGGACCTTGGTGTTCCCACTAGAGTGGTCATCTGAGCAGGTAAGCAGTCTAACTCTCTCCCTTTAAATTCTATTTTTCATTCCAGATTCTAAGATGTTAGGCCAACTTCAATATTCTGATACATCAACAATACAGCCAGCTGATATTTGCATGCATTATCTCTTATGTTATCCTAACAATCCTATGGGGATATTACCTGGTATTATTCCTGTTTGACCCCTGAGGAAATGAGACCTAGGGAGGTTAAATAGCTTGTTCAAGGTCACATAGCCAGGAAAAATCGATACCAGGGTGTAAACCCTGGGGATGTGTGCTTAGCCTCAGGGAAAGTTGAATCTGGGATTCTCAGATGCCATGATTGGAAGAGCTTGTGTCTATGGGAGGAGGTAGATCAGAAAGCAGCTGCCATGTCTTCCTGTGTGATTGGTCTGGAAGTAGCAGCACTGTAAACATTCATGAGAATGCACCACACAATGCAAAGAAAGTTTGATAGAGGGGGTTGCCTGTACTCAACAAAGAAAGGACTGGGTGAGTAGAGATGAACAGCTCTATTAGTACTACCATTGGAAACTAGTTAGAATTCAATAAGAAAGCAAATAGTTGAAAGATGGTGCTAAGTCTATGGAATAAAGCCCATGCCCATTATTTACAAGGAAATCCCTCTGGCTCTGCTTCGGAGCCTGCTGATTGCTACTTTACACACAATTCTAACAGACCTGCAAAAGGTTTTGTATCTACAATTTCCGATTACTGTCATTAGACCTTGTGGTCAGAATTATACCCTCCTTCTCTTGCATAGTAAAAAGTCAAATACCTTTATCAAACCTCAACTTTGTTATCAAGGTCAGGGTGATCTCTTGGAAGTGGTTTACCTTCTGTGGGTCTACGTTTACAATCAATAAAATGGGGATGAGTGTCCCTCCTCACAAGTTGTTGGGAAAACTAAGTCGTTGCATGTAAGGAGCCAGTGCAGTGCCTGACACAAGCAGGGGCACAGTAATCAGGAGTGGCTACTGGCCATTGTGCCCCTGTTACTCTTCTCATTCTAAATTGTTTTTCATAGGGCTACTTGCCGGTGTGTCTGTTTTATACACCAGAAAGTGAGCTCCACAAAGTCAAGGGTGTACTGCTCTATGTCCAGGTCTCCTTGCAGCACAAGCCCAGGCCTCTTACTCTATAGCCCTTCCCCTCCCAGCCCACTGTGGGTCCAGGCTCACCCACAGTGGTGATGGGTCAGCGGTAGGGCATAAGACCAAAGCTGTACTGGAAGACTCCACGGCCATAGAAGAGAGGGATGGAACCTCTAGTGCTGTTGAGAAGTCGGTCCTGGAACCAGTGCAGCCAGGAGCCAGGCGAGTTCTCAACCTGGTCGTATATGTCATTCTCCCCAAAGGAGAAGATTGGCACCAGATCTGCCCTAGAGGGAGACAGGAGAGAGGGCGTGTGGAAGGGCAAGAAGGCATAAGTTGGTCCCCTAGCCTCCTAAAGGGACCTAGTGAGCAGGGACTGTAACAGAGGACAGAGCCCTGGGACAAAAGTAGGAGACCTGGGGTGTCTCCCAGACCTGCCATGGTCTTGTTTAGAATTTCAGGCAGGTCATGGCTCTTCTAAGGGCCAAAGACTGGCACTTGGATTGTTACCGAGTCCAGGCTCGCTCTGCTTGTCACAAGATAGGCTAGTGAATCTGAGACAAAGTGTTGGGATGAGGAAGGGGCTTTATTCGGAGTGGCTGACCAAGAAGATGGCAGACTAGTGCCTTCATATAACCATGGTAAAGGGCCAGGTTGCCAAGTTCATTATGGATCATAGATTGGGATATAGGTGAGGAAATAAATCAAACAGACTTGTTGATCCTTGCAAATGTCCCCTAGTAGCGAGCCTCAGGCAGGGGAATGTGTTAGTTTCATTTCCTTACAGTCCTTTCAGTTCACTCGTTCAGTCGTGCTCAACTCTTTGCAACCTCATGAATCGCAGCATGCCAGGCCTCCCTGTCCATCACCAACTCCTGGAGTTTACCCAAACTCATGTCCATTGAGTTGGTGATGCCATCCAACCATGTCATCCTCTGTCATCCCCGTCTCCTCCTGCCCTCAATCTTTCCCAACGTCATAGTCTTTTCAAATGAGTCAGCTCTTCATACAAGGTGGCCAAAGTATTGGAGTTTCATCCGCAACATCAGTCCTTCCAATGAACACCCAGGACTAATCTCATTTAGGTTGGACTGGTTGGATCTCCTTGCAGTCCAAGGGACTCTCAAGAGTCTTCTCCAATACCACAGTTCAAAAGCATCAATTCTTCAGTGCTTAGCTTTCTTTATAGTCCAATTCTCACACCCATACATGATTACTGGGAAAACAATAGCCTTGACTAGACAGCCCTTAGTTGACAAAGTAATGTCTATGCCTTAATATGCTGTCCAAGTTGATCATAACTTTTCTCCCAAGGAGTAAGCGTTTTTTAGTTTCATGGTTGCAGTCACCATCTGCAGTGATTTTGGAGCCCAGAAAAGTAAAGTCAGCCACTGTTTCCACTGTTTCCCCATCTATCTGCCATGATGTGATGGGACCAAATGCCATGATCTTAGTTTCTGAATGTTGAGCTTTAAGCCAACTTTTTCACTCTCCTCTTTCACTTTCACCAGGAAGCTCTTTAGTTCTTCACTTTCTGCCATAAGGCTGGTGTCATATGAATATCTGAGATTATTGATATTTCTCCCAGCAATCTTGATTCCAGCTTGGGCTTCATCCACTCTAGCATTTCTCATGATGTACTTTGCATATAAGTTAAATAAGCAGGGTGACAATATACAGCCTTGAGCACTCCTTTTCCTATTTGGAACCAGTCTGTTGTTCCATGTCCAGTTCTAACTGTTGCTTCCTGACCTGCATACAGATTTCTCAAGAAGTAGGTTAGGTGGTCTGGTATTCTCATCTCTTTAAGTATTTTTTGACAGTTTATTGTGATCCACACAGTCAAAGGCTTTGGCATAGTTAATAAAGCAGAAGTAGATGTTTTTTCTGGAACTTTCTTGCTTTTTCAATGACCCAGTAAATGTTAGCAATTTGATCTCTGGTTCCTCTGCCTTTTCTAAAACCAGCTTGAACATCTAGAAGTTCACAGTTCATGTACTGTTGAAGTCTGGTTTGGAGAATTTTGAGCATTACTTTACTAGCATATGAGATGAGTGCAATTGTGCGGTAGTCTGAGCATTCTATGGCATTGCCTTTCTTTGGGATTGGAATGAAAACTGACCTTTTCCAGTCCTGTGGCCACAGATGAGTTTTCCAAATTTGCTGGCATATTGGGTGCAGCATTTTCACAGCATCATCTTTTAGGATGTGAAATACCTCAACTGGAATTCCATCATCTCCACTAGCTTTGTTCATAAGGGATGCTTCTTAAGGCCCACTTGACTTCACATTCCAGGATCCCTGCTCTAGGTGAGTGATCACACCATCATGATTATGTGGGTCATGAAGATCTTCTTTGTACAGTTTTTTACAGGTGGGCAACTCAGGTTATCTTCCTTTGGCAGCCCATTGTGTGTTCCTACAGTAACAAAAGCTGCAAGATGAGGGTTAAACTCACAGAAGCAGGTCCAGCACAAATTCTATATTAAACCTTTCTGGGTACAGGCTAATGAGAGACAAACCAGAATATTCCTGAGAATCCTCCAAGATAAAAAAAAAAAACGTTGGCAGACTTTCTGGGAAAATCTCTTCCAGCTAGCTTTGTATTCTTCATGGATATTTAAAGATAGGAGAATAGCTCTTTACTACGCCCCAAACTCCATTCACCCAGATTCTCTAGGTCTCAGATATAATGCAAGCTTTCAGCAATATGACCTTTGAGACTTAATCCCTTTAGTTACAAAATCTTCCTTCTAGAATCTTCTCTGGATATGTGGGCCTGAGACAGTGCCTCTATCACCAACATACAATCTTCATTGTTAGTGACTGGAGACTCTGCCTGTCAAAATAGGATCTGCATTTGTCTCTGCAGTCTTCACTCCAAACTACAATCTTTGCCAATCTCCAGTTGAAGCCAGAGCCCTCTCCCCAATACTGCAGAGCAGTTCTCCTGGGTTCCCTTACCTACTGCTCTCCACCCGGGTGCCCTTTCCCAATAAAATCTCTTGCTTTGTCAGCATGTGTCTCCTCGGACAGTTCATTTCCGAGTGTTAGACAAGAGCCCAGTTTCGGGCCCTGGAAGTGGTCCCCCTTCCTGCAACATAAGTACTGACTTCTCTCTCCCCTTTTAGAACAGCTCCTCAGAGATTTTTGAGAGGCTATCTCTGAATACAGACCTCAGTAAGGCCTCAGGACAGAACACCTGACAATTCTGAGGCTGTACACTTGTTTCCAGGAGACAGCAGAGACTCCCTGACCCCCCTATCTACTGCCAACCGAAGATCCCTGCAAGGCCTGCTCTGTTAAAGTGTGTGGATGACTTGGAAGTTGTCCTGGGAGGTGACAAGAGTCCAGAACCTGTGAGCCGCAGCACCTCCTGCAGACCTCAGTCCAGGAAAGGGAGGTGAAAGTGCATGTCTTCGCTCCCTCTGCTGGCCACTCCATGGTACTGCCTGCCATCTGCAGCTGCTGTTGCCACAGGACTGCTGTGGCCTACAATCCTGAACACTGTGCTCATGAAATTTCTACAAATATGCTTTCCACAATGTCAATAGTGTCCAATGTGAGAAATACTCTGGGAGAGATACCTGGTTACAGGAGGGACAGAGCAGACACAGATAAGACCGGCACAGAGACGCTCAGCAGAGTTTTTCTGCTGGATGTACAAATGACAGCAGTTCCAGGGGTGATAGGCGAGACAGATGCTGTCCTCAGAAACCCCAGGATCACCTGATGTCTCATGGAATCCACACAACCCAATGATGTATGTGGCAGCATTTCCACTTTACACATGAAGAAATTGAAGCTCAGACAGCATGTGTAACTAACCTAAGGTCATACAACTGGCACGTTGCAGACCCGTATTACAACCTATGATGTCCACTCCCAGAGGTGACGCCATATACATTCTTGTCTCCTGTGTCCAAAGAAGGCCACCTGTCCCTGTCTGGCTCATCTCTGCGTCCTCATTGCCTTCCTCTTCCAATCCCCACTAGATAATCAACCATCGCAACTGCTTACATCCAAGGGTTTAGCCTGTCTGGGATTCAGGAATGGAGCGAAAGTCAGTTCACTAAAATTCAGGGGCCTGAATCCCTAAGGAGTGATCCTTGGGTCCAGGGTCCAGTGAACAAAATGGACATGAGGTACCATGAGTCAGAGATCAGAGATTAAGAGATAGGCAGAAGAGGAGGAACTGGACTGTTTAGTGGATCCCTAGGGAAACTGAGATTCAGAATAAGCAAAGCTCTGTCCAAGGACATAAAACATATCAAACACACAGGGTCAGGATACATCCTGAGGGCTCTCTGCTTTGTTTCTATTCTCAGAGCCAATGCACACACTTTAAAAGCAGTAAAAGAACCCACTCTATATACTTGCTCAGACCTTCTTCACTGTTAGGGTATCAGTATCATCATCTGATTAAGTGTCAGTCAGATGCTCTGAAAATCTTATTTTCATTACAGATTCCTTCACCCCAAACACAGACTGTGAAGGGATTTCTATCTGTCAGATACATAAGTGTGCTGCACTGCATGGCCTACAAGCTTCCTCAAATCCTGTTCTTTCATCAGTTGCCATAGTGGCCTCACCTCACTGAAGTTGGACAACCATAGTCAGACAAAAGCTGATTCTTCCCCTAGCCACAACACGGTAGAAACCTGTCTCCTGCTCCTGGCTCAGTATTCTGCTCACTGCACACATGGGGTCAAACATCCCCATGGACACGTGGGGACTATGGTCCTGACCATTCCCTAGTCAGTCCCATACTCACCGAGATGGGGAAATAGTCCTTCATGTACTTCCATATGGTCCAGCGCCTCATGAAAGCACTCTGCCTGCCCCCCTGCCATGGTGTGTCTCGATCCAGGTACCACCAGATCGCATACAGGATACTGATCATCCAGAATCTTGTGAACAGGAGGCCAATGAAGACGATGCAGCAGATAAAGTCTGGGAAAGGAAGCAGGAACCATTTGTGGTCAGAGGTCGAAGGAAATGAACTCTCCCTGTTTACACAGCTCTAGCAGCACTGTCCATTCCAGCCCTCCTCCTAGGAGAAAGAGATCAGCTTCCCAAGGTTTGGAGGAGGAGAGAATGCTGTCAACACCACCAGTGTCACATTGAGAACCTGGATTTGAAACCAGTTGGCCTAATTTCAAACTCGCATTTTCCCACTGCATCAGATTGCTTACTCATTTGAGGCTTCCCCCTCCACCTCCTTTTCTGTCTGTATTTACCAGATGCTCATTAAATGCCTGATGGAGATGTGACTGATGAACTCTTTCTGGTACCCAATCTTTAGAACCCCAGAGAAAAGGTAATTTCTCTACCCAGCCCACTTCCTGTCTACCCCAGCCCATCTTTCCATAGATAAATCCCACCACATTCCCCCTTTAGTTAAAGTCTCCCCATGACTTATAACTTTGACACTCAGCTCAAGCAGCTCAACCTGAGCTCAAGCTCCCCACTGGTGGCCCAAACCCCATCTTGTTCCAGTCTCACTCACCACATGCACTTCATGTTCCAGCTACTCTAAGCTGCTCAGCTGATACAAATCCCTGAGCTCTAGCTTTTGCCGAGCTCTTTCCATTGCTGCCAGGCCCTGTCCCACTGAAAGAAGGAGGGAGGAAGAGGACAACTCATGCCTGGTCTGTTCATTAGGACTGCAGCTAGACACAGCCCCAGTGAGCAATTCCTCTCAGACTTATGATTCTGAATCCCTTCACAAGTGAATCTTGGTTTTAACTCTGGGTCAGGTGGTTTTGGGACTGTCTTTAATCTGATGCTAATTGAGCCTTTCTGTTAGAGAATATTGCATCCTCTCCATCCCATTCCCTCCACTTTGCTCATACTCATAAAGAAGTTCATTCCCCAACTGTAGTCCATTTGAAAGTAGGGTAAACTGGGACTGTCATTCATGTCCAACTTCCTGAAGGAGAGGAATTCTGACTCAGTCTGAGTAGTGAATGTGTGGGTGCTAAATTGCTTCAGTTATGTCTGACTCTTTGCAACCTTGTGGACTGTAACCTTCCAGGCGCCACTGTTCATGGGATTCTCCAGGCAAGAATACTGGAGTTAGTTTCCATGCTCTCCTCTGGAGGATCTCTAGACCCTGGGATCAAACCTGCATCTCTTGTGGCTCCTGCATTGCAGGCAGATTCTTTACTGCTGAGGCACTAGGGAAGCCCAGTCGGGATAATAGCAAAATGCATAAATCAAAGTAGGTTGGGGCTCACAGAGGCTCACTTTCTACATAGCACCTACAACATGCCAGGTGCTGGTGGTTAAGTTGAGAACAATGGACAGGAATTTCACCCTCCTGGTGCTGGCTTCAGGATTGTGTTTGGAGCACTTTGTTTTGTCCTTTCAATATTAATGATGGTAAGATATGTTTAACATATACTAGTCATCGAAATGACTCTGTGGTATTTTATTATTGTTTTTAAGTTTTCATTATAGTTCATTTACACGTTGTATTTCTTTCAATTGTGTAGGAAAGTAAATCTGTTAAACTCATACACATTGACTCTGGTTATTTTTTTTTTAATTTATTCCTTTCCTATAGAGATCATTACAGAGCACTAAGTAGAGATTCCTGTGCTTACAGCAGATTCTTACTGTTATCTATTATATATACAGTGTTGTTGAGAATCCAATCTCCCAATTTATCCTTCCCCCCATCCCCTGGTAACCACAGGTTTTTTTCTACTCCTGTTTTGTAAATAAATCCATCTGTACCTCTTTTTGATTCTGCATGTAAGTGATATCATGTGATATTTGTCTTTCTTGGGCTATCTCCACTCAATTTGACAATCTCTAGGTCCATTCATGTTACTGAAAATGACGTTCATATGTTCCTTTTTATGACTGACTAATATTTCATTGCCTGTATTGCTGCGTCTTCTTTATGAATTACTTTGATGGATATTTAGGTGACTTCCATGTTCTAGCTATTGTAAATGTGCTGTTATGAACATTTGGGAGATTGTGTCTTTTCAAATAATGGGCTCATGACAGAGGCCTTATGGAAAACAGTATAGAGACTTCTTACAAAACTATTAGAATACAATAGGATGCACCAATCCCTCTCTTGGACATATACTTGAAATGATTTTTGAGAGTCAGCTTGGTGTAATTAAATTAATTCACATTGCCGTGTAACTATATCAACCTTCATCTCAGAACTCTTTTAATCTTCTTAAACTGAACCTCTGTACCCATGAAATTAGAACTTCCATCCAGGCAGAGAGAATAAAATCAAGTTGTTAATAGCAGTTCATTGTAGGGTAGGATTTGGGGGAAATCCTTAACTTTTAGAACATGTTTTGTCTTGGTGTGTTAAAATAGCATGTATTTGTTTTTCAGTCAGAAAAAAGAATTTTAAAATGTGGGCATTTCTACTTGATCAGAAACTCCCCCATCTAAACATCTCCCTCACTCTGACCTCTCCTTTAAGTACTGTGAGCAGGCAAAATCCTAACTTGGGAGCATTTTCAGCCCCTAAAGAAAGGAAACACCTTCTTTCTCCTCATAATGCCAAGAAGGAAAGATGTAAAATCCCACTTGACCAAGACCCAGAGAGGGTATTTAGGTTAGCTAACCTCTTACAGAAAACTAGCAGGATGAGTGGTGATTTTAATTCTACTATTATGTCCATATCATGCTCCCAACATTCATTCATTCAACAAGCATTTATCAACATTAACTCTTCTAGGAGATGGAAATGCAGATGAGAACAAGACCAACTATCTGAAAGGAGTTTACCTCCCTGTGTGAGTGTGTGAATTCTAGAGAAGAGGAAAGAAACAGATTAAATAAGTAACCCACTGGAAAGTATTTGTTGCTGGGGCCTGAGTCCTCAGTAACAGGCCCTGGTGGACCTTTCTGGCCACATGTTTGCCCCTCCCCGAAGAACTGCACTAGACCAGCATGAACCATCTCTTCACTATATGTGCAGTATTTACTGGCATCCTGGGAAAACTTACTTTCCTGAAGGCCTGTACATTTTGCCTTGTAGATTCATCTCCTAATATCTTTGGAAAAGAGCCCCTTTTCTCCACCCACTGCCAGCCTCCCTAGACCAGTGTAAGTAATCTTTTAAACAGCCAAATTGTAAGCATTTCAGACACTGGGGCTCAAGAGGCAACTTGGAGGATATTGCATAGGGACAAAATCATTTAAAATGGAAAAACCATACTTTACTCATGGGCTATACAAACAAAAAAACAATCAAGGGGCTAGTTTTCAATCATGGGTCTATTAGGTGACATCTGATGTAGACTGTGACCTTATAATTGAGTAAGACCTGTGCAGCCTTCCTGGGAAAGATCCCTCATGTCCTCTGCCTGCTCCTTATTTGTAGAAAATCTTCAGCTTCCTAAGCCTTCACCAAATTTCAAAAATAAAATTATTAACAGAAACTACAAACACAGAAAGCAGTCCCAATCAAGAAAATAAATAAATAACAGTTAAACCATTCCACAACTTCAAAGATTTTTAGTTTGTTCCCAAGAGCCATAGATAATATTGAGACTCATCATTGAGCGGTTTTGCAGATACTGAACCCCCAGCAGTGGAAGAAGTTGCTCACCAGCCCATAGACCTCAGACCAGGGGAAACCAGAAGGCTGATGATGGTGACTCCAAGTTACCCGACCACCAAGCAATCAGATGATTCTCCAGGAGTTGATCATGCACCCAGCATCTCTACTTTACCCAGTCTCTAGACACCATTCCCTTGTAATCAAAGAGGTTTCAGGCATTTTGAGCCTTAACTCTCTGGATTCCTTGCCTGGTTCCTGTAATAAAGCCTACACTTTTTTCATCACAACCCAGTGTCAGTATAGGAGTTTTACTGTGTTCCCATAGCTGACCCAAATCTGATTTGCTAACAACTGCTCCCTGTCATCTGTTTCCCCAACACCCCAACACAGAAGATCCCTAAATTACAGCTTGTCTTCCACAGATTGGACCTTGTCACTCCTGTACCTAAAGCCCTCCTGGGGATCCCCTTTGCCCTTGAGATAGGGACAAGGTAGAAGCTACTGTTCCTAGCATCAGAGGGTCCAGATGCCTTTTCTCAGCTGCCCTCCTTCTAGCTCCAGGCCCAAGGTTACTTGACTTTCTGCCCTCCTCTGGACACACCCAGGTCCCAGGCTGGGCTGAGGTAGGCACAGACAGTAGGACAGACTCCTATTGGCAAAGCTCACCCAAGGCCATGTGAGCAAGATGTCCCTCCCTCCAGGTGATCCCCAGAAACTAGGTTCAGCATCCATCTTAGGACCTGTATCTTTCCCCCTTCAATGCACCATGTGCACCTGAAGTGGCAGGTGCCCATGGCCTCCCAAATTCATCTCAGCTTTCCTTACGCAGGGCCAAGCAGGAGAAGATCAACTGCAGGATGGTGAAGGTCTGCAGCCTGCATTCCAGTGACACAAACAAAGGTGCAAACTCCACCATGGTGATTCCTCTGCTTCCTCTGGAGGCTGCTCTGAGCTCTGGTGTGGTCTGAGACACCTGTTCATTTTTGTTGCTGCCAGAGGTTGTTAAGCATTTGTGGGGGTGGGGGAGTTGTCCAGTCAGCCATAGAGTCTCATTGCACCTCCTTTGGCAGGGAACAGTATCCTAAGTGAAATATTTAAAATAACCTGGCCTGGACTAAACTTATTATAGAGAAAGAGAAGTTCAGTGGACTCTTCAGGCAATACATTATCTGCCAGATTAGCTTTGCTCAAATCTTGCCCATTACTAAGCAACTGAAGCAGCAAGTATAGGGCAATCCTGCTCTCTTTACACTTACACAAATATTTGGCTGCAGTAATTGTCTCCGTTCACCTGCCAGGTCCAAGGTTCCCCTTTACAAATAAGAAGTAGGAGCTCCCATATAAATATCTCTAGGCCCCACTATCTATCTCCTCCATCTGGCTGCCTTTTCCTCAGTTTGCCTGGACAGCAAAACTCAGGGAAGAGTGGTCAGATTTCCATGCTCTCTCCTCCATTCTGTCCTCCCTCTTCCAGACTTCAGATGCCACTGTTCCATGGAACTGCCCTTGACAAGTTCACCACTGCCTCCACACTGCTGAATACAGTGACCAATTCTCAGCTCTCATTTTGACCTCTCAGCAGTCTCAGACACAACTGTTTCCTCCCTCCTCCTTGAAACCACTTGATCTGTGGACACCACACTCTCCTGGTTTCCCTCTTGCCCCTTCATCTACCTCTGGGTCTCCGTGGTGGCTCTTATTCTTCAACAGGCTAAGTGTTTCAGGGCCTTTCTGTCCCCTCAGTCCTTGGACCTTCCTTCTTCTCTCCACCCTCCCCCTCTCAGAGACCTCCTCCAGGCTCATGGCCTTGAAGTCTGTCTACAGGATGAACACTTCCAAACTGTATATCTAGCCCTGACTTCCCCACAAGCTCCAGATTTGACTATGTAGGTGGATACTTGACATCCTCCCTAATAGTCAGCTTGGCACCTCCATCACAGCCTGTCTAAAACTGAACTTGACTTCCCCTCACCTGCCCATGCTACAGTCTCCACATAGCCACAGAGCTTTCCAAAGTGATCACACAGGGAATATCCTGGTCATCCAGTGCTTATGACGCTGCCTTTCATGGCTGATGGCCTAGGTCCCTTGGATATTCCACTGTAGTTACTGTGCTTTCCTAATGGTAGTGAGTATACTTGAAGTTGTTTTCAAGTCATTCAATATCATTTCATCAAGTTCATGCTCTACTCTTTATTGATTTAAGTATCTCTAGTGATGGAAAGCTGCTTTCCACCACCACAGCCAGCCACTTCGATGGATTGTGATGACAATGCTCTCGCTGGTCCCTGTCCCTGTGCCCTTATTCCTCCCACAGACTCATAAGCCAGAGGGACTGCTGGGTATCTGATTGCACAAGCTAAGGAGCAATAGTACCAGGCTTTTGCACAAAACTATAGACTTAGACCAGAATATATGCAGTGTCCAGATACATATCTTCTCTAGCCCTCTGTGTAGTCAGACATCTTATTTGCTGGTGTATAGAGTGATATCATTTCATCAAAGATGGGCACTATAAAGGACAGAAAAGGTATGGACCTAACAGAAGCAGAAGATATTAAGAAGAAGTGGCAAGAAATCACAGAAGAACTATACAAAAAAGATCTTCATGACTCAGATAAGGATGATGGTGTGATCACTCAACTAGAGCCAAACACCCTGGGCCTTAGGAGGCATCACTACAAACAAAGCTAGTGGAGGTGATGGAATTCCAGTTGAGCTATTTCAAATCCTAAAAGATGATGCTGTGATAGTGCTGCAGTCAATATGCCAGCAAACTTGGGAAACTCAACAGTGGCCACAGGACTGGAAAAGTCAGTTTTCATTCCAATTCCAAAGAAAGTCATTGTCAAAGAATGTTCAAACCACTGCACAATTACACTCATGTCACAAACTTCCAAAGTAATTCTCAAGATTATATTCAGAAAACTAAGATCATGGTATCCAGTCCAAACACTTCATGGCAAATAGATGGGGAAACAATGGAAACAGTGACAGGTTTTATTTTGGGGAGCTTCAAAATCACTGCAGATGTAGACTGTAGCCACTTGCTCCTTAGAAGAAAAGCTATTACCAACCAGGCAGCATATTAAAAAGCAGAGACATTACTTTGCCAACAGAAGTCCGTCTAATTAAAGCTGTGGTTTTTCTAGTAGTCATGTATGGATGTGAGAGTTGGACTATAAAGAAAGGTGAGCACTGAAGAATTGATCTTTTGAATTGCGGTGTTGGAGAAGACTCTTGAGAGTCCCTTGGACTGCAAGGAGATCCAACCAGTCCATCCTAAAGGAAATCAATCCTGAATATTCATTGGAAGGACTCATGCTTAAGCTGAAACTCTAATACTTTGGCCACCTCATGAGAAGAGTTGACTCATTGGAAAAGACCCTGATGCTGGAAAAGATTGAAGGTGGGAGGAAAAGGGGACAACAAAGAATAAGGTATTGGATGGCATCACTGACTCTATGGACATGAGTTTGAGTAAACTCCAGGAGTTGGTGATGAACAGGGAAGCCTGGTGTGCTGCAGTCCATGGATTTGCATAGAGTTGGACATGATTGAGCAACTGAACCGAACTGAACTGAGAGAGATATTGGGTCATGGTATTGATTTCCATTTCCTCATCATGAATGGTGAACATGACTTTATTGATTACATTCCTTCTATTGGAAACTTAATGAGTAAAGAAGACAGTGAAATTAGGCAGAGGGAAAGTTGAACCAAAATAGGTTCTCAGAGAAGTCCTAAATTGGGCTAAAGTGGCCAAAGCTGACATTCCACCTGGATCTGTCTTAGGATTAGTTACCCATGTGCAGGAAACTGCAGCTGGGAACACCATCCTTCTTGAAGGTGCATCTAGCAGTCCTTTTCCAGGGTCCTCCCTCAAGACAGGTTGGAAGAGTCACAGAGGAGAACTGAGACCAGTCTTGTATTGGCCACCTCCCAACTGTGTGACTTCAGACAAGTCCTTCCCTTCCCAGAGCTCCTCATGCTACTGGGTATCAGGGGCTAAGATGGGGGCCCCTACTGACCCATGTACAGTACTCAGCTGTCCACCAGGATTCTGTGCCCTTCATCTCACCACCCCCTTACAAGTAAACAACCAGGTAGCACCTTATATCCTGGGGTAGTGTGGCTCCTGTGTGGTCTGAGGACCTGCCTTGTCCACACCTGCCTGTTACTGGTTCCAGACAAGGTAGAGAGGTGGCGGGTAACTGCTCAGAAACCTTAGAGCAATGTGGCAAAGCAGTTCTATGTGTATGAAACTGATAATTAAAAATTGGATTTGATGTGGAGATTTCTTAAAGAACTGGGAATAGAACTGCCATATGACCCAGCAATCCCACTTCTGGGCATACACACTGAGGAAACCAGATCTGAAAGAGACACATGCACCCCAGTGTTCATCGCAGCACTGTTTATAATAGCCAGGACATGGAAGCAACCTAGATGTCCATCAGCAGACGAACGGATAAGGAAGTTGTGGTACATATACACCATGGAATATTACTCAGCCATTAAAAAGAATTCATTTGAATCAGTTCTAATGAGATGGATGAAACTGGAGCCCATTAAACAGAGTGAAGTAAGCCAGAAAGATAAAGACCAATACAGTATACTAACACATATATATGGAATTTAGAAAGATGGTAACGATAACTCTATATGCAAAACAGAAAAAGAGACACAGATGTACAGAACAGACTTTGGACTCTGTGGGAGAAGGTGAGGGTGGGATGTTTCAAGAGAACAACATCAAAACATGTAAATTATCAAGGGTGAAACAGATCACAAGCCCAGGTTGGATGCATGAGACAAATGCTCGGGGCTGGTGCACTGGGAAGACCCAGAGGAGTCAGGTGGAGAGGGAGGTGGGAGGGCGGATCGGGATGAGGAATACATGTAAATCCATGGCTGACTCATGTCAATGTATGGCAAAAACCACTATAATATTGTAAAGTAATTAGCCTCCAACTAATAAAAATAAATGGAAAAAAAAACTGGATTTGAACTGTTTGTTTTCTTCATTTCTTGGGTAATTTATATTGTATTTTACAAATGGATGGGCCTCTTCGATAGCTCAGTTGTAAAGATTCCGCCTGCCAATGCAGGAGACGTGGGATTGACATTAAGTCAGGAAGATCCCTTGGAAAAGGAAATGGCAACTGAATTCAGTATTTCTGCCTGTGAAATCTCATAGACAGAGGAGCCTGCTGGGCTACACTTCATGGGGTAGCAAGAGTCAGACACGACTCACTGCCAAACAACAACAGAAGCAATTAAAAATAGATAAGTTCATGGTAGGTTAGAAAAATGAAATAATACAAAAGTCTCAATCTTTAACAAAAACATGTTGAGCTAATATTTCCCACTAATCAAAGGAACTGAAAGTGCCTCAGTAGTGTGGACTCTTTGTGACCCCATGGGCTATACAGTCCATGGGCTTCTCTAGGTCAGAATACTGGAGTGGGTAGCCTTTCCCTTCTCCAGGGGATCTTCTCAACTCAGGGATTGAACCCAGGTCTCCCACATTGCAGGTGGATTCTTTTTTTTTTTTTTTTTTTGCAGGTGGATTCTTTACCAGTTGAGTCACAAGGGAGGCTGACTAATTGAGGGTAACTACAATAACAACATCTGACGTTTTTAACACCTTGTGAGGGAGGTGGCCCTTTTAATCCTGCAGCACTGATATTTACTGATAAGACCAGTGCTTGATGCTGTTCTTGTTAGATTCAGGGCCCCTCATAAAATAGCTGAGAGAAGGAATCTTCCAGCCCATCTATTTCTGTCTAAGCTCTCACTAGGGATGTAACTTGAGAGACCTGGTACCAGTTCAACTTATAGAAGAAGGAAACACTCAGGTCAGCTCTCTGGCAGGGAGTGAAAGGAAGACATGGAATCTAAAAAAAAAGGCCATACCTAGTTGGTGATTGATACAAACCCTCTCAGGTCTTTTAAAACCATGTCCCGGCATTTATAAAAAGAGCAGATGAGGAAGAGCTGGCATTAATTGGACCCTCAGTTTTGGATGAACAACTTATAGATGAAGATGGGAGGGAATAAGTGTTGTGAGGGGACATTTAGCCAGCAGGTGGGTCAAGTGGGTGGGGGCGTATAAACAGTTGATGCCATTGGTGTTTTCAGAGTATTATTCCGCCAAGATTGAGGACACAGAAGGCAAGGTGAAAGCAGGATACCTGGACAGACAGGTTTCATAATGGAACCAGAATTCTCGAAAGGTCCTTACCTCTGTTATGAACCTAACCTCTATGAGGAGGTCACTGTTAGTTACACTGAGATACTACACATGGAGCATCCACCCAGAGCCCAGCCCAGTAGGTGCTCACTAGCAAGTTGCTCAGGCAGCTGACTCTGCCCTGCTGTGCGGTCACTAAGACAGATGCTCAGTCCATCCTGAGGCATCCACTGTCCTCCTATCTGGTCCATGGCATGCTTCAGGTCAAGCCCATCCAAGGCCTCTTCCCTACCTGGTAATGAATTCCTAACCCTGGACCGGACAGTAGTCTCCCAGACAGCAGGCAGTAATTCTCAGGGACCCTGTCTGCACTGTCCACTCCCATCTCCATAGAAGTTTGTTGCACAAAGACCTAAAGGTTAGCCTCATGCCTCCTAAACCTCACTTTGACCCTGACTCTTACCTTGGAATCTCACCCACCTGTGCTCTGACTGCTCCCTCCTCTCTGCCTTTGCTCTCTCACAGCTCCCACCTCCCACCTCTCCCATCTCCTGACCCTAGCAAAGTCCATTCCACCTGAGAGGGTGAGGCTTGGCCAGCCCAGGTGGTTGCTGACAGATCTCTACTGACTGACCCCTTGTCAACTATCACTTCATTACCATCCAGGAGCGTCACCAGGTTAGACCCCAGCAGGTCCTTTGTCCCCTGTGGGTAATGATGTCTGAGAACTTGTTCCAGGTCAACAGCTGCCTGATTTCAGGAGGAGACTCCAGCTTTGTCCAATCCTGAGGGTCTCTGAGCCTCTCTACCATACCTGACAGATCCTGTGCTCCTCAGGCTGTCTGAGTCAGCCTGTGTGTTGGTGGGAGATCTTCCTCTGAGGGCAAGTCCCTTCGGGCAGGCTGGGGACACAGAGGGCTGTCAGGTAGCAGGTGCTGTGTAGTGTTGGACCCTTGTTGTGCAGTTCCTGGCTCTCTGTATCCATGGGGATGCCTACTCTTAACAAACACCCCAGTACCAATGTTTAACACATTAAAGCATGTTTTTGTTCACATAAAGTCCAGTGTGGATATAACTATTAGGGTTCCACACTGGAGAGTACTCCTCCAAGATCAGGCTCTCTGCTCCTTCCTTGTGAGGCTCAAGGTTGTGTTGAATGAGGGGATCTCCTTCCCTCTGGCCCAGCCAGTCTCTCCCCATCCCCCACCTCCCATCCAGGTGTCCTAAGTCTGTCACCTCATACTGTGTCCCGCTAGACTTGGGATCACAACCATGATTCCTACCTCTGACCTGTGCTCACAACTTTGCCCCACATGGGGCTCTGCTGTGTGGACATCTCAGCCTTTGTCCTCCCGGCAGACTGCCTGCAGCAGCACCCACAGCATTGGAGTGGCCTAGTCTAGTCTCTGAGGGCTCATGGGCTATCACTGTGGTAATGCCGGCAAGATGCCTCCACTGACATCACCTCCAGGTGTCACATCGTCCTATGGAGTGTGAATTGGACTTAGGGATTTGAATCCAACTGAGAGAATAAGGCAGAATTGATGCCAAGTGACTCAGAGGTTAGGTAGTAGAAGGTGTCTGCTGCTCTCTAGCTCTCCCTTTCTCACCTTCTGTCTCTCCTTTGTGACTGGCTTGCTCTGGAGAAGTCTGCTGAGTGGCAACTACTATGTAATTGACAAGCCCACAACAGGGCTCTGAAGCCTTCTGCCAGAAGCTTTGTGAGTGAGCTTCAGAGTGGGTCTTCCAGCCCAAATCAAGGCTCTTGTCCCCCCACGCTAGAACAGGTTGACTGCCTCCTCATGAATGAACTGAGTGGGAAGCTTCAGTTGCTCCCAGTTCCCAGGGTACATAATTGACCACTCATCCATTAATGCTCATGGTCAGTCACCCCAAGCAAGCTCACAACATGAGTCACTGACAGTGATCAGGAGAGAGAGTTGGGAGGGCAGGGGATTGGGATTGAGGGGGGTGTGAGTCTGATGTGACAAGGGAGATGACATTCATTGACTAATTTGAGGAGATAAGGTATCCAAGGAAAGAGATCAGCAAGTCCCAGAATACAGTAGGTGAGAGAGCAGAAACTCATGGAACCACCCAGCTACCCAGAAAAGTGAAGACATAATAATTCCTTGCTGCAGTCAGACACTAAGGTCTGCAGTGATTTATTACCTAAGAATGGCAAATTGCAGTGGGCAGGAATTTATCTCCCTGGCAAATCTTACCTTGCCTTCAAGATCGTTCTCACCTGCCACCTCTTCAGTCTTCTCTGTTGGTAACCATCACTCCTCCTCTCAAACCTATTGTTTTTGATTTTCACTTCTCTTGGGAACATGTAGCACCCACCTGATCAGGTCAGAACAGGCCATCATAAAATGCTGGGTACATGTATGACCTGACTTCTACTTACACCTGCTCCCCAACATTCCCTTGTGGCTCAACTGGGAAAGAATCTACCTGCAATGAGGAGACCTGATTTAAATCCCTAGGTTGGTAAGATCCCTTAGGGAAGGAACAGCTACTCATTCCAGTATTCTGGCCTGGAGAAGTCCATAGATAGAGGAATCTGACAGGCTGTAGTACATGGAGTCTCAGGAGTTGGACAGGACTTAAAGACTTTCACTTTCCCACCATTCCTCACAGGATGTAGAATGGTTAATTATTTTATTAAATCTATTCCACTCCTAAGATTCAAGGTGCACATTGTAATGCTTGTTTCTCTGATAACAAAAGTGAGGTTTGGAAGGGATGTGACTTGCACATGGTCACTGATAAGGGTTAGGTCAGGCTTGGATGCACACTTACATTTTTGAGATGGCCAACATACATAGTTATTGGTGTTGTTAGTTTCTGTTGGAAGGAAAGCTATTTTCCCATATAGGTGTTAGGGCTCATAATACTGGCCCTGTGCTCCCAACTTGTCCCCTCCCTTATGATCTGTGTCGTTGACCAGTGGCCCAGAGTATCTTTCATCAGAGACATATCTTCATTGTCCCTGCTTGCAGACACACAGAACCATTCACTGCTCATGTTCCGTTTCTCCCTGGTCCACCCTGTATCTGCACATAGCCTCTCCCTTGTCTCTCACAGAACAGGGCAGAAGTGGTAAGTTGGAGCTGACTGGTCAGGGAGGAAGAGGCAACATGGCAATCTGTGGATCATCAGATTTACCATGTGGGAAGGGGAAACATGGCAGCAGGGCTGCAGGGCCAGGCTGGGATTAAATGGGAGGCTTTGAACAGTGTTCCCAGTTGGGGAGTAGGGTGGAGGAAAGGAAGAAGGCTGAAACAGAATACTTTCATTGATAAACTGACATTATGGAGCTCCATTTTGTGTCAAGCTCAGGGCTGAAGTTACAAAGCATATAAGGGCTATCTCATGGAGCTCTCAACTCATGTGACATAAGAGCTGAGGTCAGAAGTCACCTTAGTCACTCAGGAAACAGAGACACAGAAAAAGGGTGAAGAGGTTTGCCCATGGTCATTTAGCCAGTAACAGAGCTGAAATCTCCTTCCCCATATCGTGGGCCCCTTTGGCTGCCAGCCCGGGGCTCAGACAATCAGAAACTCAAAATTGCCTTGATGAATCAGGAGGTTGTGGCATGGCCTTCCTCTCCAGCTCTGGGCCAGAGGAGCTGGGACAGGAAGGATGCAGGATACAGGAGCTTCTAGGAGAAAGCCATGCACTTGCTGGTCTTCTGTGCTGTCACTCAATGCAGAGGAAGAGAAACCTGCTCACTGGAGCTGCTCTTTGTCCTGCTCATTGAGTGACAGGATCACAAAGGAAAGACAAATAGACATCATTCTCTCCCAGCATCTCTCCCATTTCTCAGGTGGGCAGACATGAAGAGGACCCATTACAGAGGAGACACAGCAGGAGAGCAAATCACTGATTCCAGAGTCTGGTCTCCTCTCCCAGAAGCCAGCTGTGACCCAAGGCCTGGTATGGGGTGGAGCCTCAGAGGTCAGTGAAAGCTCTGGGGATGTGTTCAACAGACACCTCCAGGAATCCTCCTGGAATCACAGCAACTCCCTCCATCCTTCCTAATTGCAGTCCTGTCTTGTGGGTGGAGCCCGTCGTCTGGGGAAGTGCTCAGCAGATCTCCAAGTGTTGGTCTCTGGGGACGTTGTACTTGAGCTTGTGGGCTTCGAAGAGATTTTCCAGCTCCTTCATGTAGAGCTGGTGAAGCCTGTCCACCTCCTCCTGGGAGGGATGTGGTGTCTTCTGCACCTCGATGGGCTTCCCCACTGCAAGACACAGAGGTGAGTGGTGGTACAGAATAGGGACCACTGAAGGTACAAGGACCTTGGTGTTTCCACTAGAATGGTCATCTGAGCAGGTAAGCAGTCTAACTCCCTCCTTTTCAATTCTATTTTTGTGTTACAGATTCTAAGATGTTAGGTCAACTTCAAGATTCTGATATATCAACAATACAGTCAACAAGCATTTGCATCCATTATCTCTTCTGTTATGCTAACAATCCTTGGAGAAATCATCTGATATTATTCCTGTTTGACTCCTGAGGAAATGATGCCAAGAGAGGTTAAATGCCTTGTTCAAGGTCACATAGCCAGTAAAAATCAGTACCAGGGTGTAAGCACTGGGGATGTGCACTTAACCTCTGGGAAAGGTGAATCTGGGATTCTCAGATGCCATGATTGAAGAGCTTGCGTCTATGGGAAGAAGTAGATCAGAAAGCAGCTGCCATGTCTTCTCTTGGGAATGGTCTGGAGGTAGCCGTTCTATAAACATTCAGGTGAATACCACCACACAAGGCAAAGAAATTTGATAGAAAGGAATTGTCTGAACTCAACTAAGAAATGACTGGGTGAGTAGAGGTGAACAGCTCTATTAGCACTACCATAGGAAACTAGTTCGAATTCAATAAGAAAGCAAATAGCTGAAAGATGGTGCTAAGTCTACAGACTAAAACCCATGTACATTATTTACAAGGAAATCCCTCTGGCTTTCCTTCAAAACTGGCTGACTGCCACTTTACACACAATTCTAACAGACCTGCAATGGTCTTGTATCCACCTTCTCCAATTACTGTCATTAGACCCTGTGGTCAGAATTAAACCCTCTTTGTCTTGCATAATAAAACGTCAGATACCCTTATCAAACCTCAACTTTGTTACCAAGGGCAGGACGATCCCTTGGAAGTGATTTACCTTCTGTGCGTCTATGTTTGCAATCAATAAAATGGGGTGAGAGGCCCTCCAGTTGAGCTATTTCAAATTCTGAAAGATGATGCTGTGACAGCGCTGCACTCAATATGCTAGCAAATTTGGAAAACTCAGCAGTGGTCACAGGGCTGGAAAAGGTCAGTTTTCATTCCAATCCCAAAGAAAAGCAATGCCATAGAATGCTCAGACTACCGGACAATTGCACTTATCTCACACGCTAGTAAAGTGGTGCTTAAAATTCTCCAAGTCAGGCTTCAGCAATATGTGAACTTCCAGATGTTCAAGCTGGTTTTAGAGAAGGCAGAGGAACCAGAGATCAATTGCCAACATCCGATGGATCATCGAAAAAGCAAAAGAGTTCCAGAAAAACATCTATTTCTGCTTTAACTATGCCAAAGCCTTTGACTGTGTGGATCACAATAAACTGTGGAAAATTCTGAAAGAGATGGGAATAGCAGACCACCTGACATGCCTCTTCAAAAACCTGTATGCAAGTCAGGAAGCAACAGTGAGAACTGGACATGGAACAACAGACTGGTTCCAAATAGGAAAAGGAGTACGTCAAGACTGTATATTGTCAGCCTGCTTGTTTAACTTCTATGCAGAGTATATCATGAGAAACGCTGGGCTGGAGGAAGCACAAGCTGGAGTCAAGATTGCTGGGAGAAATATCTATAACCTCAAATATGCAGATGACACCACCCTTATGGCAGAAAGTGAAGAGGAACTAAAGAGCCTCTTGATGAAAGTGAAAGAGGAGAGTGAAAAAGTTGGCCTAAAGCTCTACATTCAGAAAACTAAGATCATGGCATCTGGTCCCATCACTTCATGGCAGGTAGATGGGAAACAGTGGAAACAGTGGCTGACTTATTTTTCTGGGCTCCAAAATCACTGCAGATGGTGATTGCAGTCATGAAATTAAAAGACACTTACTCCTTGGGAGGAAAGTTATGACCAACCCAGACAGCATATTGAAAAGCAGAGACATTACTTTGTCAACAAAGGTCCATCTAGTCAAGGCTATGGTTTTTCCAGTGGTCATGCATGGATGTGAGTGTTGGACTAGAAAGAAAACCGAGAGCCAAAGAATTGATGCTTTTAACTGTGGTATTGGAGAAGACTCTTGAGAGTCCCTTGGACTGCAAGGAGATCCAACCAATCCATCCTAATGGAGATTAGTTGTGGGTGGTCATTGTTGGGACTGATGTTGAAGCTGAAACTCCAATACTATGGCCACCTGATGTGAAGAGCTGACTCATTTGAGAAGACCCTGATGCTGGGAAAGATAGAGGGCAGGAGGAGAAGGGAACGACAAAGGATGAGATGGCTGAATGGCATCACCACTCAATGGACACAGATTTGGGTGAACTCCGGGAGTTGGTGATGGACAGGGAGGCCTGGCGTGCTGCGGTTCATGGGGTTGCAAAGCGGCGGACATGACTGAGTGACTGAACTGAACTGAACCTCGCAAGTTGTTGGGAAAACTAAGCCACTGCCTGTAACGAGACAGTGCAGTGCCTGACACAAGCAGGGGTACAGTGATCAGTAGAAGCTACTGGCCATTGTGCCCCTGTTACTCTTCTCATTCTAGACTGCCTTTCATAGGGCTACTTGCTGGTGTGTCTGCTTTACACACCAGAAAGTGTGCTCCACAAAGTCAAGAGTGTACTGTCCATGTATCCTTATAGCACAAGCCCAGGCCTCTTACTATATAAACTTCCCCTTCCCAACCCAGGTCTAGGCTCACCCACAGTGGTGATGGGTCGGCGGTAGGGCATAAGACCAAAGCTGTACTGGAAGACTCCACGGCCATAGAAGAGTGGGATGGAAATTCTAATGCTCTTGTGAAGTTGGTCCTGAAACCACCGCAACCAGGAACCAGGAGAGTTCTCAACCTGGTCATATACGTCATTCTCCCCAAAGGAGAAGATCGGCACCAGATCTGCCCTAGAGGGAGATAGGAGAGAGGGTGTGTGTGGGGTAAGAAGGCATAAGTTGTTCCCCTAGCATCCTGGAGGGACCTAGTGAGCAGGAATTGGAACAGAAGATAGAGCCCTGGGATAAAAGTAGGAGACCTGGGGTGTCTCCCAGACCTGCCATGGTCTTGTTTCAGAATTTCAGGCAGATCATGGCCCTTCTCAGGGTCAAAGACTGGCACTTGAATTGATACTGTGTCCATGCTCGCTCTGCTTGTCACAAGATAGGCTAGTGAATCTGAGACAAAATATTGAGATGAGAAAGGGAGTTTATTTGGAGTGGCTGACCAAGAAAATGGTAGGCTAGTCCCTCCAAATAACCATCCTGAAAGGTTGATTGCCAAGTCCTTTATGGATCATAGATTGGGATATAGTGAGGAAACTAACTAAACAGACTATTTGATCCTTGCAAATGTCCCCTAGAATGGGGTGCATCAGGCAGGGGAATGTGTTAGTTTCACTTCCTTACATCCTTTACAAGAGGACAACTCATGTTATCTTCCTTAGGTAGCCCATTATGCCTTCCTACAGTAACAAAAGTTGCAAGATGAGGGTTAAAGTCACAAAAGCAGGTCCAGTACAAATTCAAGATTAACCCTTTCTGGTTTCGGGATCATAAGACAAACCAGAATACTGCTGAGAGTCCCTCTAGATATAAAACATCTGCAGACATTCTGGGAAAGTCTATTCCAGCTAGCTCTGTATTCTTCACAGATGTTTAAAGATAGGAGAATAGCTTTAGGTTATGTCCCAAACTCTATTCTCCCAGAGTTCCTAGATCTCTGATGTAATGCAAGCTTTCAGCAATATGACCTTTTAGACTTAATCCCTTTAGTTACAAAATCTTCCTTCTAGAATCTTCTCTGGGTATGTGGGCCTGAAACAGTGCATCTATCACCAACATACAATCTTCCTTGTTAATAACTGGAGACTCTACCAGACAAAATAGAATCTGCATTTGCCTCTGTAGTCTTCCCTCCAAACTACATTCTTTGCCAATCTCCAGTTGAACCCAGAGCCCTCTCCCCGATACCCGTGCATCAGGGCGAGCCTGATGAAGCCCTTGCGGTTCCGCAGCACCAGCTTGTAGGTTCCAGGCCTGGCACTCAGTGCCTCCTGGACGCCCCCAACAACAATGGACAGCAGGTTTCCACCTCCTTTCCTGCTCAGAATGTGAGCAGCGCTCTCCTTGTCTGATGAGACCAGCCCTGGGAAGAGAGAAAAGTGGTCACGTACAGTGTGAAGGTGAAAGCATGGTTCAGGAGTATGTGACTTGGGCTCTCCCCCACTTCCCAGCTGGGAGTCCCCTGATGACAGGCACTAATGTTACCCCTTTTCCCAACACTCCTGCCAAGTTCATCACTGAGCACAGAGCTATGGGAAATGCTTTTTTGGGTCTTATCTCCTTGCCTACTACACATTTTCTTGGAAGAAGTACAGAACAATTGGCCACCTTCCTTAAAACCCTTCCTCATGCCTTTAGTCCTCATCTTCCTGTGACAGAAAAAGTGGAAGGACTCACCCACTGACATGATGCAATCCCTGAAAACAGGGGCCCAGAAACACCAGTGCAGCATCATCAGATGTGAGCGGATGCCTGGGAAAATTGAGGAGAAACCTGTGCCCTCCGTGCACAAGTTGGTAAAAGCTCCAGTGGCGAGGACCCCATGAGGGTGGAAGCCAGCGAGGTAGTTCCGGGAGGGGTCCAGCTCAGCAGTCTTCACCAGCTGTAGGGACAGCAAGCTGGTGAATCGGGGTTGTACCTAGTACCCCCCCACCCCCACTCCAGTCTCCCTGTTATGTTTTTGTGCTGACTTCCTCTATGTGTCCCCTGTGCCCAAGTGCTATCAAACCCCATGCGAGTGTTCTGTGATGAGAGATGGCCTGTCTGAGGATCCTGTCCCCAGTGCAAGCATGGAGCAGAGGAGATGCTCTGGGAGACTATGGAATGAAGAGGGGGAGAACAGACCCATGAATGGATGAGGCCAATGCCCCCTGCCAGGGAAGGAAGAACCCTGCCTAAGGCAGAGGTAGGACTCCTGGGAAGAAGACTGGAGACAAGCCAATGTCCTATGTGGAGGGAGAACTTCATCCAGGCAGAGCCTAACCAGAATGAAGGAGCCAGCACAGGAAGGAGTGAGCCTCTCACCAAGTTTTGTGGCAACTGGAGTTCTGTCCTGAGTAAAGAGCTGGACCCAAGAGTCCCTGGGACTAAGTGTAAGAGAACCCAGGATGATAAAAGTAGAGGTTGGGAGGAGGGTCATGAAGTCTCTAGTGAGGCCCGCAGCTGTCAGTGGAGAGGGGTCAGGGAGGTGTCCTGTCATGTCTGCAGCACTTCCTGACACCAGGTCACAGCCTGCCCACAACACTGCACCCCTGCTCAGGCCTTGGCCTGTGTAGACAATGAAATCTTACACAGAAATCCAGTTCCTGACCTGATCTTCAGGATGAGGGGGAATCATTTGTGCTTGGGGAAGCACTCCCTGATTCTCCACCATTACCTGTGTAGGAAGCCTATAGGATGCATTTAGAAAACTCCAGTGCTCAGAAGTAGTCACCTCAATTCACTAGAAACTCTGCCATTAGGTTCTAGCTCGTAGAATCACTGCATAAAGGCTTGTGATATGGAGTAGCCCCAGCAGAATTGTTAGGACAAGGAATGTTCCTTGCTTGCCTTCAAGCCAGCAGCCACTGTAGCTGCCACTGACAATGGGCCTTGAAAGGGAATTGGGATGGAGAAAAATAGGATACTGGTCACAGAGAGTGAGTATGCACATCACAGGAACAACTGTAGTGGGCCCAGATTTTGTATCTCCCCATATGTAGAAAAACATGAAAATCATTAACTGGAGATGTCTGCTTTTTGACTGGCAGTGATCTTTTGATGTTTAGCTACACGGATTGTTTTGTTTTGTTTTTTGCAACAAAGCACCGTAAGTACTGACTTCTCCCTTCCCTTTTAGAGCAGCTCCTCAGAGATTTTAAGAGGCTATCTCTGAATAGAGTCCTCAGTAAGGCCTCAGAACAACACACCTGACAACTTTAAGGTTGTACACTTGTATTCAGTAGACAAAAGGGACTCCCTGACCCCATAATCCACTGCCAACCAAAGATCCTTGCAGGACCTGCTCTGTTAAGGTGTGTGGATAACTTGGAAGTTGTCTGGGGAGGTGACAAGAGTACAGAATCTGTGAGCCACAGTGCCTTTTGCAGGCCTCAGTCCAGGACCGCGAGGTGAAAGTGCATGCCATCTCTCCCTCTGTTGGTTGTTCAGTGGTACCGCCTGCCATCTGTGGCACTTGTTGCTACTGGACTGAGGTGTCCTACAATCCTGAACACTGTGCTCATGAAATGTCTGCAAATCAGGATCAGTTTCCCACAATGTCAATAGTATCCTATGTGAGAAATACTCTGGGGAGATACCTGGTTACAGAAGGGACAGAACAGACATAGATAACACCGGCACAGAGACGCTCAGCAGTTTTTCTGCCGGATGTACAAATGACAGCAGTTCCAGGGGTGATAGGCGAGACAGATGCTGTCATCAGAAGCCCCAGGAACACGTGATGTCTCATGGAATCCACACAACCCAATGATATACGTGGCAGCATTTCCACTTTACACATGAAGAAATTGAAGTTCGGAGAGCATGTGTAACTCACCTAAGGTCATACAACTGACATGTTGCAGACCCGTATTACACCTATGATGTCCACTCCCAGAGGTGACACCATATACATTCTTCTCTTCTGTGTCCAGAGAGGGGTACCTGTCCCTGTATTTCTCCTCTTTGTGTCCTCATTCCCTTCCTCTTCCTAGCCCCACTAGATAATTAACCATCACAACTGCTTACATCCAAGGGTTAAGCCTGTTTGGGATTCAGAATGGAGCAAAAGTTAGTTCATTAAAATTCAGGGGCCTGAATCCCTAAGGAATGATCCTTGGGTCCAGGGTCCAGTGTACAAAGTGGACATGAGGTACCATGAGTCAGAGATTAAGAGATAGGCAGAAGAGGAGGAACTGGACTGTTTAGTGGATCCCTGGGGAAACTGAAATTCAGAATGAGCAAAGCTCTGTCCAAGGACACATATCATATCAAACACACAGGGTCAGGATACATCCTGAGGACTCTCTGCTCTATTTCTTTTCTCAGAGTCAATGCACACACTTTAAAAGCAGTAAAAGAACCTGCTCTATATCCTTGCCCACAACTTCTTCCCTCTCAGTGTATCAGTATCATCATCTGATAAAGTGTCAGCCAGATGCTCTGAAAGCTTGTTTTATTGAAGATTCCTTCGCCCCAAACTTAAACTGTTGAGGGATTTCTATCTGTCAGATACATAAGTGTGCTGCACTGCATGGCCTACAAGCTTTCTCAAATCCTGTTCTTTCATCAGTTGCCATAGTGGCCTCACCTCACTGAAGTTGGACAACCATAGTCAGACAAAAGCTGATTCTTCCTCCAGCCACAATGCAGTAGAAGCCTGTCTTCTGCTCCCGGCTCAGTATTCTGCTCACTGCACACACAGGGTCAAACATCCCCATGGACACGTGGGGACTATGGTCCTGACCATTCCCTAGTCAGCCCCATACTCACCGAGATGGGGAAATAGTCCTTTGTGTACTTCCATATGGTCCAGCGCCTTATGAAAGCACTCTGCCTGTCCCCCTGCCATGGTGTGTCTCGATCCAGGTACCACCAGATCACATACAGGATACTGATCATCCAGAATCTTGTGAACAGGAGGCCAATGAAGACTATGCAGCAGACCAAGTCTGGGAAAGGAAGCAGGAACCATTAGTGGTCAGAGGTATAAAGGAACGAGCTCTCCCTGTTTACCCAGTTCTAGCAGCACTGTCCTTTCCAGCCCTCATCCTAGGAGAAAGAGATCAGCTTCCCAAGGTTTGGAGGAGGAGAGAATGCTGTCAACACCACCAGTGTCACATTGAGAACCTGGATTTGAAATCAGTTGGCCTAATTTCAAACTTGCATTTTCCCACTGCACCAGATTGCTTACTCATTTGGGTCTTCCCCCTCCTCCTCCTTTTCTGTCTGTATTTACCAAATGCTCAATAAATGCCTGATGGAGATGTGACTGATGAACTCTTTCTGGTACCCAATCTTTAGAACCCCAGAGAAAAGGTAATTTCTCTACCCAGCCCACTTCCTGTCTACCCCAGCCCATCTTTCCATAGATAAATCCCACCACATTCCCCCTTTAGTTAAAGTCCCCCCATGACTTATAACTTTGACACTCAGCTCAAGCAGCTCAACCAAGTTCAAGCTCTCCACTGGTGGCTCAAACCCTCTCTTGTTCCAGTCTCACTCACCACATGCACCTCATATTCTGGCTGCTCTAAGCTGCTCAGCTGATACAACTCCCAGTTTCTTTAGTTTTGCTGAGCTCTTTCCGTTGATGCCAGGCCCTGTCCTGCTGAAGGAAGGAGGGAGGAAGACGGCACCTCATGCCTGGTCTGTTCATCAGGACTGCAGCAGGGCTAGAGACAACCCCAGTGAGCAATTCCTCCCAAACTTATGATTCTGAGTTCCTTCACAGGTTAATCCTGGTTTTGACTCAGGGTCAGGTGGTCTTTGGTACTGTCTTTAATCTGATGCTAATTGAGCCTCATGGTTAGAGAATATTGTGTCCTCTGCATTCCATTCCCTCCACTGAACACCCTTTGCTCATACTCATAAAGAAGTTCATCCCCCACCTGTAGTCTATTTGAAAGTAGGGTAAACAGGGACTGTCATTCATGTCCGACTTCCTGGACGAGGGAACTTTTGACCCAGTCTGAATAGTGCATGTGTGGGTGCTAAGTTACTTCTGAGTCTTTGCAACCATGTGAACTGTAGCTCTCCAGGCTCCACTCTTCATGGGATTCTCCAGGCAAGAATACTGGAGTCAGTTTCCATGCTCTCCTCTAGAGGATCTTCTAGACCTAGGGATCGAACCCACATCTTCTGTGGCTCCTGCATTGCAGGTAGATTTTTTACTGCTGAGGCACTGGAGAAGCCCAGTCTGAATAATAGCAAAATGCATAAATCAAAGTAGTTTGGGGCTCACAGAGGCTCACTTTCTTCAGAGCACCTCTAATGTGTCAGGTACTGCTGGTTAAGCCGTGAACAATGGACAGGATTCCTGCCCTCCTGGTGCTGGCTTCAGGATTGTGTTTGGAGCACTTTGTTTTGTCCTTTCAATTTCAATGATGGTAAAATATGTTTACCATATACTAGTCATTGAAATGACTCTTTGGTAGTATTAGTTTTTTTTAAAGTTTTCTTTAGAGTATAGTTGATTTACATGTTGTACTAGGTCAGTTGTATAGGAAAATAAACCTGTTAAACTCATACATATATATCAACTCCTGTTTAGTTTTTTTAAGTTCCTTTCCTACACAGATCATTACAGAGCACTGGGTAGAAATCCCTGTGCTTTACAGCAGATTCTTATTGCTATCTATTATATATACAGTAGTGTTGTGAATCCAAATCTCCCAATTTATCCTTCCCCCCTATCCCCTGGTAACCATAGGTTTTTTCCTACTTCTGTTTTGTAAATAACTACATCTGTACCTCTTTTTTAATTCTGCATATAAGTGATATCATGTGATATTTGTCTTTCTTTGGCTATCTTGACTCAGTTTGACAATCTCTAGGTCCACATATGTTACTGAAAATGGCATTCATATGTTCCTTTTTATGACTGAGTAATATTTCATTGCCTGTGTTACTGCATCTTCTTTATGAATTACTCTAATGGATATTTAGGTGACTTCCATGTCCTAGCTATTGTTAATGTGCTATTATGAGCATTGGGGAGATTGTATCTTTTCAAAGTCTGGACTCATGACAGAGGCCTTATGGAAAACAGTATAGAGACTTCTTATAAAACTATTAGAATACAATATGACCTAACAATCCCCCTCCTGGACATAGACTTAAAATGATTTTTGAGAATCAATTTAGTGTAGCTAAATTAATTCACATTGTTGTGTAACAAACCAGCTTTCATCTCAGAACTCTTTTCATCTTCCTAAACGGAAAGTTTTTACCCACAAAATTAGAACTTCCATCCAGGTCAAGAGAATATAACTGAGTTGTTAATGGCGGTTCTTTGTATGGTAGGATTTGGAGGAAATCTTTGACTTTTAGAACACATTTTGTTTCGGTGTGTTAGAACAGCAAGTATTTGTTTTTCAGTCAGAAAAAAATTTTTAAATGTGGGCATTTCTACTTGATCAGAAAGAACTCTCCCATCTAAACATTTCCCTAACTCTGGCCTCTCCTTTAAGTACTGTCAGCAGGCAAAATCCTCACTTGGGTGCATTTTCAGCCCCTAAAGAAGGGAAACACCTTCTTTCTCCTCATAATGCCAAGAAAGAAAGATGTAAAATCCCACTTGACCAAGACCCAGAGAGGGTATTCAAGTTAGCTAACCTCATACAGAAAGCTAATAGGATGAGTAGTGGTTTCAATTCTACTATTATGTCCATATCCTGCTCCCAACATTCATTCATTCAACAAGCATTTATCAACATTAACTCTTCTAGGAGATGGAGATGCAGATGAGAACAAGACCAACTATCTGAAAGGAGCTTACCTTCCTGCATGAGTGTGTGAATTCTAGAGAAGATGAAAGAAACAGATTAAACAAGTAACCCACTGAAAAGTATTTGTTGCTGGGGTCTGAGTCCTCAGTAACAAGCCCCGGTGGACCTTTCTGGCCATATCTTTGCCCCTCCGCAAAGAACTGCACTAGGCCAATGTGAACCATCTCTTCACTATATGTGCAGCATTTACTGGCATCCTGGGAAAACTTACTTTCCTGAAGGCCTGTACATTTTGCCTTGTAGATTCATCTCCTAATATCTTTGGAAAAGAGCCCCTTTTCTCCACCCACTGCCAGCCTCCCTAGACCAGGGTAAGTAATCTTTTAAACAGCCAAATTGTAAGCATTTCAGACACTGGGGTTCAAGAGGCAACTTGGAGGATATTGTATAGGGACAAAATCATTTAAAATGCAAAAGCTATACTCCGCTCATGGGCTGTACAAACACAAAAACAACATGGGCACTAGTTTTCCATCATGGGTCTATTAGGTGACATCTGATGTCGATTGTGACCTTGTGATCAAGCAGGACCTATGCAGCCCTCCTGGGAAAGATCCCTCATGTCCTCTGCCTGCCTCTTATTTGTAGAAAATCTTCAGCTTCCTAAGCCTTCACCAAATTTCAAAAATAAAATTATAAAGAGAAAAAACACAGAAAGAAAACAGTCCCAATCAAGAAAATAAATAAATAACAGTTTAACCATTCCACAACTTCAAAGATTTTTAGTTTGTTCCCAAGAGCCATAGATAATATTGAGACTCATCATTGAGCAGTTTTGCAGATACTGAACCCCCAGCAGATGGAAGAAGTTGCTCACCAGCCCATAGACCTCAGACCAGGGGAAGCCAGAAGGCTGGTGATGGTGACTCAAAGTTACCTGACCACCAATCAATCAGATGATTCTCTACGAGTTGATCATACACCCAGCATCTCTACTTCACCCAGTCTGTAGACACTGTTCCCTGGTAATCAAAGAGGTTTCAGGCATTTTGAGCCTTAACTCTTTGGATTCCTTGCCTGGCCCCTGTAATAAAACCTACACTTTTTTTTTTTTTTTTTAAATCACAACCCAGTGTCAGTACAGGAGCTTTACTATGTTCCCATAAGCAGACCCAAATATGATTTGCTAACAACTGCTCCCTGTCATCTGTTTACCCCAACACCTCAACACAGAAGATCCCTAAATTACAGCTTGTCGGGCAGAGGGAGCTAAAATGGCAGAAGAACAGGATGGGGAGACCACTTTCTCCCCCACAAATACATCAAAAGAACATTTGAACGTGCAGCAAACTCCACAAAACAACTTCTGAATGCAGGCAGAGGACATCAGGTACCCAGAACAGCAGCCCATTGTCTTTGAAAGGAGGTAGGACAAAATATAAAAGATAAAAAGAGAGACAAAAGAGTTAGGGATGGAGATTCATCCTGGGAAGGGAGTCTTAATAGAGGAAGTTTCCAAACACCAGGAAACCCTCTCACCGGCGGGTCCAAGGGAAGTTTTCAAATGTCAGAGGGCAACCTAACAGGGAGGAAAAATAAATAAATAAAACCCACAGTTTACATGCCTAAAGGCAACTCCTAGCAGGAAAATACCCCAGACGCTCACATCCACCACCAGCAAGTGGGGGCTGAACGGAGAGGAGCCGGCAACATTGCTTAGGGCAAGGACTGGGCCTGAATGCCCTGAGGGCAATCTGAGGGAACTAATGTGAGAGAGCAACCTAAACTGTGGGATAGCCAGAGAGAGAACCTGCGAAAAGCCCTAACCCAAGGCACTGCCAGCCCATTCACAGGACGAAGGACTGAGTAATACCAGAGAAGAGCTAGCCTGCTGACTGGCCCATCTCCCGCTGGATGCAGGGGGTAGGCGGGCGCTAGCCAGAGCCGGAAAGGGGCAAACTTGGCCCCAGAGAGGGCATCCCCTACCAATCTGCAAACAGGCTTCCAGTTTCTAACCAAATACTTTCTGAGATTCTGGATGGTTGACATCCACCGGGAGGGTTGCAGCCAGAGATCAGCACCTCAGAAGAGACACAAGGCACATCGGACAGGCTGTGCCCAGAAACTGAGGCTGGGACAGGGAGGGGAGAAGTCACGCTGCACCTGAAGACAGTGCACTCGGCAAACACCTGGCTGCCTGAGCTGCTTGGACCGGGGAAGGCACAAAACGCAGGCCCAACTGAGTCTGTGCCTTTGTGGAGTACCCGAGAACCTGAACCTGAGGGCCCGCTCCCTGTAGAGCAACCTGAAGCCTGAGGAGTGTAGACTGGGAAAGCACACACGCCTTGATCAGGGGCAAACTCAGTGTGGCCAACACACTGCGAGTGCTCCTCACACACGCCAGTGATAATTGTTTGCAGTGTTCCTCCTTCCCACAGCACGACTGAACAAGTGAGCCTAAACAAGAGACCACCTCTGCCCACTTGTGTCAGGGTGGAAATTAGACACTGAGGAGACCTGCAAACAGAAGCCAAATAAACAAAGGAAACTGCTTTAGAAGTGACAGGTGCAACAAATTAAAATCCCTGTAGTTAACACCAACTACACTGGAAGGGGCCTATAGATATTGAGGAGTACAAACTAGAACAAGGAACTATCTGAAACTGAACTGAACCCACACTGCCCACAACAGCTTCAGAGAAATTCCTAGATATATTTTTACTATTATTATTTTTTTTAATTAAAATTTTTTCTTCATTTTTTAAAGTCCTCTATTACTCCTTTAATTTTCATTTTTATAACCCACTATTACCTTGCAAAAAAAAAAAAAAAAAAAAGACCCTATTTTTTTTTAGGACCCTACTTTTAAAGCAAACTTCGTATATATTTCTTATACTTTTTGTGTTTTTGTTTTTTAATATTGTTTAATATTAAAAATTTTAAATATTTTTTAATATTTTAAAGAGTCTAACCTCTACTCTAGATTTTTAATCTTTTTTTTAGTATTTGATATCAATTTTGTACATTTAAGAATCCAACGTTCGGCACCCATTTTTACTCAGGAATATGATTACTGGCTTGATTACTCTCTCTGCCTTTTGACTCTCCTTTTTCTCCCCCAGGTCACCTTTATTTCCTCCCTCCCCCTTCTCTACTCAACCCAATTTGGGAATCTCTGTGGGTGTTCTGGGCTCTGGAGAAAACTTAAGGAACAGAGTACTACCTAGATCTGTCTCTCTCCTCTTAATTCCCCCCTTTTCTCCTCCGGCTTATATCTATCTCCTTCCTCTCTCTCCTCTTTTTCAGGTAACTCTGAACATCTCTGGGTGTCCCATACTGTGGAGAATCTTTTCACCATTAACCTAGAAGTTTTATTACCAGTGCTGTATGGATGTAGAAGTCTTGAGGCTACTGTAAGAATAAGACTGAAAACCAGAGGCAGGAGGTTTAAGTCCAAAACCCGAGAACACCAGAGAACTCCTGACTCCAGGGAACATTTATTAATAAGAGAGCATCCAAAAGCCTCCATATCTACCCTGAAACCAACTACCACTCAAGGGCCAATAAGCTCCAGAGCAAGACATACCATGCAAATTCTCCAGCAATGCAGGAACATAGCCCTGAGCATCAATATACAGGCTGCCCAAGGTCACACCAATCCCATAGACATCTCAAAACTCACTACTGGACAACCCATTGCATGCCAGAGAGAAGAAATCCAGCCCCACCCACCAGAACACCGAAGCAAGCTTCCCTAACCAGGAAACCTTAACGAACCAATCGTCCAACCCCATCGCAGGGAGGAACCTCCACAATAAAGAGGAACCACAAATTACCAGAATACAGAAAGGTCACCCCAAACACAGCAATCTAAATAAGATGAAAAGGCAGAGAAATACTCAGCTGGTAAAGGAACATGAAAAATGCCCACCAAACCAAACAAAAGAGGAGGAGATAGGGAATCTACCTGAAAAACGCTTTAGAATAATGATAATAAAAATGATCCAAAATCTTGAAAACAAAATGGAGTTACAGATAAATAGCCTGGAGACAAGGATGGAGAAGATGTAAGAAATGTTTAACAAGGATCTAGAAGAAATAAAAAAGAGTCAATTAATAATGAATGATGCAATAAATGAGATAAAAAACACTCTGGAGGGAAACAACTGTAGAATAACTGAGGCAGAAGATAGGATAAGTGAGGTGGAAAATAGAATGGTAGAAATAAATGAAACAGAGAGAAAAAAATAAAAAAGAATAAAAAGAAATGAGGACAACCTCAGGGACCTCTGGGACAACGTTAAACGACCCAACATTCGAATCATAGGAGTCCCAGAAGAAGAAGACAAAAAGAAAGGCCATGAGATAATACTTGAGGAGATAATAGTTGAAAACTTCCCTAAAATGGGGAAGGAAATAGTCACCCAAGTCCAAGAAACCCAGAGAGTCCCAAACAGGATAAACCCAAGGAGAAACACCCCAAGACACATATTAATCACATTAACAAAGATCAAACACAAAGAACAAATATTAAAAGCAACAAGGGAAAAACAACAAATAACACACAAGGGGATTCCCATAAAGATAACAGCTGATCTTTCAATAGAAACTCTTCAGGCCAGAAGGGAATGGCAGGACATGCTTAAAGTAAAGAGAATAACCTACAACCCAGATTACTGTACCCAGCAAGGATCTCATTCAGATATGAAGGAGAATTCAAAAGCTTTACAGACAAGCAAACACTGAGAGAATTCAACACCACCAGAAGAGCTCTCTAACAAATGCTAAAGGATCTTCTCTAGACATGAAACACAGAAAGGGTGTATAAACTCAAATCCAAAACAACAAAGTAAATGGCAACGGGACCACACCTATCAATAATTACCTATATATAACAAACCCACAGCAAGCATCACCTTCAATGGTGAAAAATTGAAAGCATTTCCCCTGAAATCAGGAACAAGACAAGGGTGTCCACTCTCACCACTACTATTCAACATAGTGTTGGAAGTTTTGGCCACAGCAATCAGAGCAGAAAAAGAAGTAAAAGAATCCAGATAGGAAAAGAAGAAGTGAAACTCTCGCTGTTTGCAGATGACATGATCCTCTACATAGAAAACCCTAAAGACTCTTCCAGAAAATTACTAGAGCTAATCAATGAATATAGTAAAGTTGCAGGATGTAAAATTAACACACAGAAATCCCTTGCATTCCTATATACTAACAATGAAAAAACAGAAAGAGAAATTAAGGAAACAATACCATTCACCATTGCAACAAAAAGAATAAAATACTTAGGAATATACCTACCTAAAGAAACAGAAGACCTATACATAGAAAACTATAAAACACTGATGAAAGAAATCAAAGAGGACACAAACAGATGGAGAAACATACCGTGTTCATGGATTAGGAAGAATCAATATTGTCAAAATGGCTACCCAAAGAAACCTATAGATTCAATGCAATCCCTATTAAGCTACCAACGGTATTTTTCACAGAACTAGAACAAATAATTTCACAATTTGTATGGAAATACAAAAAACCTCGAATAGCCAAAGTAATCTTGAGAAAGAAGAATGGAACTGGAGGAATCAACCTGCCTGACTTCAGACTCTACTACAAAGGCACAGTCATCAAGACAGTATGGTACTGGCACAAAGACAGAAATATAGATCAATGGAACAGAATAGAAAGCCCAGAGATAAATCCACGTACCTATGGACAGCTTATCTTTGACAAAGGAGGCAAGAATATATAATGGAAAAAAGACAAACTCTTTAACAAGTGGTGCTGGGAAAACTGGTCAACCACTTGTAAAAGAATGAAACTAGAACACTTTCTAACACCATACACAAAAATAAACTCAAAGTGGATTAAAGATCTAAATGTAAGGCCAGAAACTATAAAACTCCTAGAGGAGAACATAGGCAAAACACTCTCCGACATAAATCTCAGCAGGATCCTCTATGACCCACCTCCCAGAATATTGGAAATAAAAGCAAAAGTAAACAAATGGGACCTAATGAAAATTAAAAGCTTTTGCACAACAAAGGAAACTATAAGTAAGGTGAAAAGACAGCCCTCAGATTGGGAGAAAATAATAGCAAATGAAGAAACAAATAAAGGATTAATCTCAAAAATATACAAGTAACTTCTGAAGCTCAATTCCAGAAAAATAAATGACCCAATCAAAAAATGGGCCAAAGAACTAAACAGACATTTCTCCAAAGAAGACATACAGATGGCTAACAAACACATGAAAAGATGCTCAACATCACTCATTATTAGAGAAATGCAAATCAAAACCACAATGAGGTACCATTCCACGCCAGTCAGGATGGCTGCTATCCAAAAGTCTACAAGCAATAAATGCTGGAGAGGATGTGGAGAAAAGGGAACCCTCTTACACTGTTGGTGGGAATGCAAACTAGTACAGCCACTATGGAAAACAGTGTGGAGATTTCTTTAAAAACTGGAAATAGAACTGCCATATGACCCAGCAATACCACTTCTGGGTATACACACTGAGGAAACCAGATCTGAAAGAGACACGTGCACCCCAATGTTCATTGCAGCACTGTTTATAATAGCCAGGACATGGAAGCAACCTAGATGCTCATCAGCAGATGAATGGATAAGGAAGCTGTGGTACATATACACCATGGAATATTACTCTGCTGTTAAAAAGAATTCATTTGAATCAGTTCTAATGAGATGGATGAAACTGGAGCCCATTATACAGAGTGAAGTAAGCCAGAAAGATAAAGAACATAACAGCATACTAACACATATATATGGAATTTAGAAAGATGGTAACGATAACCCTATATGCAAAAAAGAAAAAGAGACACAGAAGTACAGAACAGACTTTTGAACTCTGTGGGAGAAGGTGAGGGTGGGATGTTTCAAAAGAACGGCATGTATATTATCTATGGTGAAACAGATCACCAGCCCAGGTGGGATGCATGAGACAAGTGCTTGGGCCTGGTGCACTGGGAGGACCCAGAGGAGTCAGGTGGAGAGGGAGGTGGGAGGGGGGATCGGGATGGGGAATACGTGTAACTCTATGACTGATTCATGTCAATGTATGACAAAACCCACTGAAATGTTGTGAAGTAATAAGCCTCCAACTAAAAAAAATAAAATAATAATTACCTTAAATGTAAATGGGTTGAATGCCCCAAACAAAATACAAAGACTGGCTGAATGGAAACAAAAACAAGACCCCTATGTATGTTGTCTACAAGAAACCCACCTCAAACCAGGGACACATACAGACTGAAAGTGAAGGGTTGGTAAAAAACATTTCATGCAAACGGAGACCAAAAGAAAGGAGTCGCAATACTCATATCAGATCAAATAGGCTTTAGAATAAAGGCAGTGAAAAGAGACAAAGAAGGACACTACATAACGATCAAAGGATCAATCCAAGAAGAAGATATAACAATTACAAATATATATGCACCAAACATAGGAGCACTGCAATATGTAAGGCAAATGCTAACAAGTATGAAAGGGGAGATTAACAATAACACAATAATAGTGGGAGACTTTAATACCCCACTCACACCTATGGATAGATCAACTAAACAGGAAATTAACAAGGAAACACAAACTTTAAATGACGCAATGGACCAGCTAGACCTAATTGATATCTATAGGACATTTCACCCCAAAACAATCAATTTCACCTTTTTCTCAAGTGCACACGGAACCTTCTCCAGAATAGATCACATCCTGGGCCTTAAATCTAACCGTGGTAAATTCATAAAAATTGAAACCACACCAGTCATCTTTTCTGACCACAGTGCAGTGAGATTAGATCTCAACTACAGGAAAAAAACTATTAAATATTCCAACATATTAAGGCTAAATAACACGCTTCTGAATAACCAGAAAATCATAGAAGAAATCAAAATATGCATAGAAACGAACGAAAATGAAAGTAAACAACCCAAAACCTATGGGACACTGTAAAAGCAGTGCTAAGGCAAAGGTTCATAGCAATACAGGCTTACCTCAAGTAACAAGAAAAAAGTCAAATAAATAACCTAACTCTACACCTAAAGCAACTAGAGAAGGAAGAAATGAAGAACCCAAGAGTTAGCAGAAGGAAAGAAATCTTAAAAATTAGGGCAGAAATAAATGCAAAAGAAGCAAAAGAGACTATGGAAAAATCAACAAAGCTAAAAGATGTTTTTTTGAAAGGATAAATAAAATTGACAAACCGTAAGCCAGACTCATTAAGAAACAAAGAGAGAAGAATCAAATCAACAAAATTAGAAATGAAAATGGAGAGATCTCAACAGACAGCACAGAAATTCAAAGGATCATAAGAGACTACTACCAATCGCTATATGCCAATAAAATGGACAGTTTGGAAGAAATGGACAATTTCTTAGAAAATTATAACTTTCCAAAACTGAACCAGGAAGAAATAGAAGGTCTTAACAGACCCATCCCAAGCACAGAATTTGAAGCTGTAATCAGAAATCTTCCAGCAAACAAAAGCTCAGGACCAGATGACTTCACAGCTGAATTCTACCAAAAATTTAGAGAAGAGCTAACACCTATCTTACGCAAACTCTTCCAGAAAATTGCACAAGAAGGTAAACTTCCAAACTCATTCTATGAAGCCACCATCACCCTAATACCAAAACCAGACAAAGATGCCACTAAAATAGAAAACTACAGGCAAATATCACTGATGAACATAGATGCAAAAATCCTTAACAAAATTCTAGCAAACAGAATCCAACAACATATTAAGAAGATCATACATCATGACCAAGTGGGCTTTATCCCAGGAATGCAAGTATTCTTTAATATCCACAAATCAACCAATGTAATACACCACATTAACAAATTGAAAGATAAAAACCATATGATTATCTCAATAGATGCAGGAAAAGCCTTTGATGAAATTCAACATCCATTTATGATAAAAACTCTCCAGAAAGCAGGAATAGAAGGAACATACCTCAGCATAATAAAAGCTATATATGACAAACCCACAGCAAACGTTATTGTCAATGGTGAAAAACTGAAAGCATTTCCCCTAACGTCAGGATCAAGACAAGGGTGCCCACTCTCACCACTACTAGTCAACATAGTGTTGGAAGTTTTGGCCACAGCAATCAGAGCAGAAAAAGAAATAAAAGGAATCCAGATAGGAAAAGAAGAAGTAAAACTCTCACTGTTTGCAGATGACATGACCCTCTACATAGAAAACCCTAAAGACTCCACCAGAAAATTACTAGAGTTAATCAGTGAATATAATAAAGTTGCAGGATATAAAACTAACACACAGAAATCCCTTGCATTCCTATACACTAACAATGAGAAAACAGAAAGAGAAATTAAGGAAACAATTCCATTCACCATTGCAACGAAAAGAACAAAATACTTAGGAATATACCTACCTAAAGAAACAAAAGACTTATATATAAAAAATTATAAAACACTGATGAAAGTAATCAATGAGGACACAAATAGATGGAAAAATATACCGTGTTCATGGATCGGAAGAATCAATATTGTGAAAATGAGTATACTACCCAAAGCAATCTATAGACTCAATGCAATCCCTATCAAGCTACCAATGGTATTTTTCACAGAACTAGAACAAATAATTGCACAATTTGCATGAAAATACAAAAAACCTCGAATAGCCAAAGCAATCTTGAGAAAGAAGAATGGAACTGGAGGAATCAACCTGCCTGACTTCAGGCTCTACTACAAAGCCACAGTCATCAAGACAGTATGGTACTGGCACAAAGACAGAAATATAGATCAATGGAACAGAATAGAAAGCCCAGAGATAAATCCACGTACCTATGGACAGCTTATCTTTGACAAAGGAGGCAAGAATATACAATGGAGAAAAGACAACCTCTTTAACAAATGGTGCTGGGAAAACTGGTCAGTCACTTGTAAAAGAATGAAACTAGAACGCTTTCTAACACCATACATAAAAATAAACTCAAAATGGATTAAAGATCTCAATGTAAAACCAGAAACTATAAAACTCCTAGAGGAGAACATAGGCAAAACTCACTGTGACATAAATCACAGCAAGATCCTCTATAACCCACCTCCCAGAATATTTGAAATAAAAGCAAAAATAAACAAATGGGACCTAATTAAACTTAAAGGCTTCTGCACAACAAAGGAATCTATAAGCAAGGTGAAAAGACAGCCTTCAGAATGGGAGAAAATAATAGTAAACAAAGCAAGAGACAAAAAATTAATCTCAAAAATATACAAGCAACTCCTGCAGCTCAGTTCCAGAGAAATAAAAGAACCAATCAAAAAATGGGCCAAAGAAGTAAGCAGACATTTCTCCAAAGAAGACATACAGATGGTAAACAAATACATGAAAAATGCTCAACATCACTCATTATCAGAGAAATGCAAATCAAAACCACAATGAGGTACCATTTCAAGCCAGTCACAATGGTTGCTATCCAAAAGTCTACAAGAAATAAATGCTGGAGAGGGTGTGCATAAAAGGGAACCCTCTTATACTGTTGGTGGGAATGCAAACTAGTATAGCCACTATGGAGTTCAGTGTGGAGATTCCTTAAAAAACTGGAAATAGAACTGCCATATGACCCAGTTATCCCACTTCTGGGTATACACATCAAGGAAACCAGAACTGAAAGAAACACATGAACTGTAATGTTCATTGTAGCACTGTTTATAATAGCCAGGCCATGGAAGCACCCTAAATGCCCATTAGCAGATGAATGGATAAGAAAGCTGTGGTACATATACACAATGGAATATTACTCAGCCATTAAAAAGAATACATTTGAATCAGTTCTAATGAGATGGATGAAACTGGAGCCCATTATACATAGTGAAGTAAGCCAGAAAGTAAACACCAATACAGTATACTAATACATATATGTGGAATTTAGAAAGATGGTAATGATAACCCTATATGAAAGACAGAAAAAGAGACACAGATGTATAGAACATACTTTTGGAATGTGTGGGAGAAGGCAAGGGTGGGATGATCTGAGAGAATAGCACTGAAACATGTTTATTATCAACTGTGAAACGAATCGCCAGTCCAGGTTTGATGCATGAGACAAGTGCTCAGGGTTGTTGCACTAGGATGACCCAGAGGGATGGGATGGGGAGGGAGGTTGGAGAGGGGCTCAGGATGGGGAACACATGTAAATCCATGGCTAATTCATATCAATGAAAGGCAAAAAATACTACAATATTGTAAAGTAATTAGCCTCCAACTAATATAAATAAATTAAAATAAAAAAAGAAAGTTGAAAAAAATTACAGCTTGTCTCCCACGGATTGGACCTTGTCACTCCTGTACCTAAAGCCCTCCTGGGGATTCCCTTTGTTCCTGAGATAAGGACCAAGGTACAAGCTACTGTTTCTGGCATCACAGGGTCCAGATGCGTTTTCTCAGCTGCTCATCTTCTATCTCCAGGTCCAAAGTTACTTGACTTTCTGCCCTCCTCTGGATACTCCCAGGTCCCAGGCTGGGTTGAGGTGGGCACAGACAGTCAGACACACTCCTGTTGGCAAAGCTCCCCCAAGACAATGTGAACAAGATATCTCTCATCCCAGGTGATCCCCAGGCACTGAGCTGAGCATCCGCTTTAGGACCTGTATCTTTCCCCCATCAATGCACCATGTGCACCTGAAGTGGCAGGTACCCATGGCCTCCCAAATCCATTTTAGTTTTCCTTACGCAGGGCCAAGTAAGAGAAGATCAACTGCAGGACTGCAAAGGTCTGTAGCCTGCATTCCAGTGGCACAAACAAAGGTGCAAACTCCACCATGCTGATTCTTCTACTTCCTCTGGAGGCTTCTCTGAGCTCCGCTGTGGTCTGAGACACCTGCTGGTTTTTATTGCTGCCAGAGTTTGTTAAGCATTTGTGGGAGTGTGGGGTGTGGGGGTGGATTTCCAGTCAGCTGTAGAATCTCATTGCACCTACCCTGGCAGGGAGCAGTATCGTAGGTGTAATATTTAAAATCACCTGGCCTCACTAAACTTACTACAGAAAAAGAGAAATGCAGTGGACTTTTCAGGCAATACACTATCTGCCAGATCACCTTTGCTCAACTCTTGCCCAATCTTTGGCAAGTAAAGCAGCAAGTATAGGGCAATCCTGCACTCTTTACACTCACTTAACTATTTGGGCCCAAAATTGTCTCCTTTCACCTGCCATGTCCATGGTTCCCCTTTACAAATAAGAAGTAGGAGCTCCCATATGAATATCTCTAGGTCCCACTATCTATCTCCTCCATCTGGCTGCCTTTTCCTCAGTTTGCCTGGACAGCAAAACTTAGGGAAGAGTGGTCTGATTTCCATGTCCTCTCCTCCATTCTGTCATCCCTCTTCCAGACTTCAGATGCCACTGTTTCATGGAACTACCCTTGACAAGTTCACCACTGGCCTCCACACTGCTGAATACAGTGATCAATTCTCAGCTCTCATTTTGATCTCTCAGCAGCCTCAGACACAACTGTTTCTTCCCTCCTCCTTGAGACCACTTGATCTGTGGACACCACACTCTCCTGGTTTCTCTCCTGCCCTTCCGTCTACTGCTGGGTCTCCATGGTGGCTCTTATCCTTCAACAGGATAAGTGTCTCAGGGTCCTTCTGTCCCCTCACTCCCTGGGACTTCCCTCTTCCCTCCTTGCTCCCGCTCTCAGAGACCTCCTCCAGCCTCATGGCCTTGAAGTCTGTCTACAGGACAAACACTTCCAAACTGTATCTCTAGCCCTGACTTCCCCACAAGCTCAGATTTGCTTATGTAGGTGGGTACTTGACATCATCCCTGATAGTCGGCTTGGCACCTCCATCACAGCCTGTCTAAAACTGAACTTGACTTCCCCTCACCTGCCCATGCTACAGTCTGCACAAAGCCACAGAGCTTTCCAAAGTGGTCACACAAGGAATATCCTGGTCATCCAGTGCTTATGACGCTGCCTTTCATGGCTGGTGGCCCAGGTGCCTTGGAAATTCCACTGTGGTAACAGTGCTTTCCTAATGGTAGTGAGTATACTTGAAAATGTTCACAAGTCACTAAATTTCACTTCATGAAGTTTGTCTATACTTTTTATTGATTTAAATGTCTCTAGTGATGGAAAGCTGCTTTCCACCACCACAGCCAGCCACTCTGATGGACTGTGATAACAACGTCCTTGCTGGTCCCTGTCCCTGTGCCTTATTCCTCCCACAGACTCATAAGCCAGAGGGACTGCTGGGTATCTGATTGCACAAGCCAAGGAGCAGTAGTGCCAGGCCTTTGCACAAAACTGTAACACCAATGTAAACTTTGACCAGGGTAGATGCAGTGTCCAGATACATATCTTCTCTGGCTACTTCTGTAGTCAGACAGCTTATTTTCTGGGGTGTAGAGTGATACCATTTCATCAAAGTTGGGCACTATAAAGGACAGAAAAGGTATGGACCTAACAGAAGCAGAAGATATTAAGAAGAAGTGGCAAGAAAACACGGAAAAACTATCCAAAAAAAAATCTTCATGACCCACATAACCACAGTGGTGTGATCACCTAGAGCCAACGTCCTGGAAAACAAAGACATGCGGGCCTTAGGAAGCATCACTACAAACAAAGCAGTGGCCACAGGACTGGAAAAGTCAGTTTTCATTCCAACCCCACAGAAAGGCAATGCCAAAGAATGTTCAAACAACCACACAATTGCACTCATCTCACATGCTTTCAAAGTAATACTCAAAATTCTCCAATCCAGGCTTCAACAGTACCTGAACTGTGAACTTCCAGATGCTCAAGCTAGATTTTTAAAAAGCAGTGAAACAGAAATCAAATTAGCAACATCTACTGTATCATTGAAAAAGAAAGCCAGTTACAGAAAAAGTCTACTTCTGCTTTATTGACTATGCCAAAACCTTTGACCGTGTGGATCACATCAAACTGTGGAAATTTCTTCAAGAGATGGGAATACTGACCACCTGACCTGCCTTCTGACAAATCTGTATGCAGGTCAAGAAGCAACAGTTACAACTGGACATGGAACAACAGACTGGTTCCAAATCAGGAAAGGAGTATGGCAAGGCTGTATATTGTCATCCTGCTCACTTAACTTCTATGCAGGGTACATCATGAGAATTCCCAGGCTAGATGAAGCACAAGTTGGAATCAAGATTTCTGGGAGAAATATCAATAATCTCAGATATGCAGATGACACCACCCTTCTGTCTGAAAGGGAAGAACTAAGGAGCCTCTTAATGAAAGTGAAAGAGAGTGAAAAAGTTGGCATAAAGCTCAACATTCAGAAAACTAAGCTCATGGCATCCAGTCCCATCAGTTCAATTCAGTTCAGTTCAGTCGCTCAGTCACTTCATGGCAAATAGATGGGGAAACAGTGGAGACAGTGACAGGCTTTATTTTGGGGGCTCCAAAATCGCTGCCCCAGTTCAGGTAACTCTGGAGCTTGGACCACCCCTCCTTGAAGGTGCATCTAGCAGTCCTTTTCCAGGGTCCTCCCTCAAAACAGGTTGGAAGAGCCACGGATGAGAGCTGACACCAGTCATGTATTGGCCACCTTCAAGCTATGTGACTTCAGACAAGTCCTTCCCTTCCCAGAGCTCCTCATCCTACTGGGTATCAGGGGCTAAGATGGGGGCCCCTACTGACCCATGTACATCACTCGGCCATCCACCAGGGTTCTGTACCCTTCACCTCACAACCCCTTACAAGTAAAGAACAAGGGACCACCTTATCTCCTGGGCAGTGTGGCTCCTGTGTGGTCTGAGGACCTGCCTTGTCCATGAGCTGCCTATTACTGGTTCCAGGTAAGTACAGAATTAGAGACTAACTGCTCAGAAAGCTTTGAGTAACGTGGCAGAGTAGTTCTATGTGTATGAAAGTAATAATTAAAAACTGGATCTGAACTGTTTGTTTTCTTCATTTCTTGGGTAATTTATGTTGTATTTTACAGATAGATGGTCCTCTTTGGTAGCTCAGTGGTAAAGAATCTGCCTGCCAATGCAGGAGACACGGGATCAACATTGGGTCAGGAAGATCCCCTGGAGAAGGAAATGGCAACTGAGTTCAGTATTTTTCCTGTGAAATCCTATAGATAGAGGAGCCTAGTGGGCTATACTTCATGGGATCACAAAGAGTTGGACATGACTTACTGCCAAAACAGCAACAGCAAAAGCAATTGAATACAGATTAGTTCATGGTAGGTTAGAAAAAAGATATAATACAAAAATATCAACCTTTAACATAGCATGTTGAGGTAATATTTCCCACTAATCAAAGGAAGTTAAAATCGCTTAGTAGTGTGGACTCTTTGGCCAGAACTGGAATGGGTAGCCTTTCCCATCTCCAGGGGATCTTCCCAACTCAGGGATTGAACCCAGGTCTCCCACATTTCAGGTGGGTTCTTTACTAGCTGAGCCATATGGGAGGCCCACTAATCTAGGGTAACTACAATAAGAATATCTGACATTTTTAACACCTTGAGAGGGAGGTGGCCCTTTTAATCTGACAGCAAAACCCTATTGTTTTTGATTCCTGCTTCTCTTGGGAAACTATAGCACCCACCTGATCACGTCACAACAGGTCATCATGAGATGCCAGGCACATATACAGTCTCACTTATAATTATATCTGCTACCCAACATCCCTCATGGGACATAGAAAGTGAATTATCTCATTATATCTTTTCCACTGAGAAGATGCTAGGTGCGTATTGTGAGGCTTGCTTCTCTGATAACAAAACTGAGATTTCGAGGGGATGTGACTTTCCCATGGTCACTGAAAAGGGTTGGGCCAGGCTTGGATGCATATTTACATTCTTGAGATGGCCTGCTTTTATACTTATTTGTTTGATTAGCTTCTGTTTAAAGAAAAGTTATTTTCCCACACTAAGTGTTGGGGTTTGCAGTACTTGTCCTACCCTACCATCCTGTCCTCTCACTTATGATGTGTGTCATAGACCAGTAATCCAGAAATCTTCTCATCAGAGGTTTGTCCCCAACTGTCCTGTTTGCAGAAACATAGGGCCTTTACTATTCATGCTCCTTCTCTGGCTGGTCTACCCTGTGTCTGTACATAGGTTCCCCCTTGTCTCCCACAGAACAGGCCAGAGGTGGTGAGTTGGAGCTGACTGGTCAGGGAGGAAAAGGTAACATGCCATTCTCTGGCCCATCCGATCCACCATCTGGGAAGAGAACACAGAGCAGCAGGGCTGCAGGGTCAGGCTGGGATTAAATGGGAGGTTCCCCGCTGGGGAGTAGGGTAAGGGAAGGGAAGAAGGCTGAATCAGAATACTTTCATTGATATATTGACATTTATGGAGCTCCCTTTTGTGTAAAGCTCAGGGCTGAAGCTACAAAGGGGAGTAGGGACTGTTTCATGAAGGTCTCGCCCATGTAATATCAAAGCTGGGGTTAGAGGTCATCTTAGTCACTGAGGGAAACTGAAACTCAGAGGGAGGGTGAAGAGGTCTGCCCCTGGTCATTCAGCCAGTGACAGAGCTCAAGTTTCCCTCCCCTCCTCCTGGCTCCTCTGGTTCCACTCAGGCTCAGAAGACTCAGCCACTCAAAGGTGCCAGGATGAGTCAGGGCAGTGGCCTCACCCTCCTCTCCAGGTCAGGGAGGGAGGAGATGGGACAGGCAGGATGCTGGATGAGGGACTTGTAGGAGAAAGGGCTGCAGCTGGTGGCTGCTTCTGTGCTATCACTCAAGGCAGAAGAAGAGAAACCTGCTAACTGGAGCTGCTCTTGTCCTACCCACTGATTGACAGAACTACAGAGGACAGAAACACAGATATCATCTTCTCCCAGCATCCCTCCCATTTCTCAGGCACGTAGACCAAGGAGAGGGTCCCATGCAGAGGAATCAGTGCAGGAGAGCAAATCAATAATGCCAGAATCTGGTCTCCTCTGCCAGGTAGCCTAAGACCCAGGCCCTGGCATGGGGTGGAGATGCAAGTCAGTGATGGCTCTGGAGATGTGTTCAACAGACACCTCCAGGAAGTCATCTGGGCTCACAGTGCTGCAGAAACCAGTACTTGAGAAACCAAGCACCACACTCGGAGAGTTGGAGAAATTCAGTTTATTATGCCAGCGGACCCCGAGGAGTTAACACTCCAAGCTCTGAGTCCCGAACAAAGGGGTTACAGTGTTTTATACAGAGACAGGCATGATTAAGTGGGTTTGTGGGTTTACAGGAACTGGGCGATTGCAAAGAGCAGGACAAGGTTGAGTGAGATTGAAAGGTTGTTGCTGCACCAGTAAACACGCTGGGATTCTTGGCCTCCGGAGGAGAATTCATTCATTGTGTAATGAAGTTTTATTAAAGTATAAAGGAGATAGAGAAAGCTTCTGACATAGACATCAGAAGGGGGCAGAAAGAATACCCGCCTGGTAGTTTTTAGCTGGATGTTATATAGTTACTAGCAGTCTGTTAATGAAAGAAAGGAATGTCTTAAAACTCAGAGGATGGCACCAGGCCCCTCATCCATAAGATGTATTCTGGGATAATCCTGGCACCAGACAAGTCATCCCGGGCCATGAAACGATTGACTTGAATCTTGTATAGAGGCAGATTACCATACAAATAGTTTCATTTATATAGATTAGGGGACCAATGTCTGAGTATAATATACTGGTTTGTCAAGTCGGTTATGAGCCATTAGCAAGAACTAACTTGAAGACAGAGTTTGGGGTAAATGCATATGACATTAACAGAGCTTAAGACAAGCACTTCCATAGGAAAAATGCATTGGTTAGCTCAAGATATGAGAAAAGTTAAGTTCGGGTGGAACCAGGTGTCATTTTGGCAACACAGTATTTTAAGAGAAACCTCTTTTAAAATTTGTATAGAGTACTCGCATCGGCAGCACATATACTAAAATTGGAACGATACAGAGAAGATTAGCATGGCCCCTGTGCAAGGATGACATGCAAATTCGTGAAGCATTCCATATTTTTAACACACAGAAATCCCTTGCATTCTTATACACTAACAATGAGAAAACAGAAAGAGAAATTAAGGAAACAATACCATCACCATTGCAACAAAAAGAATAAAGTACTTAGGAGTATATCTACCTAAAGAAACAAAGGACCTATACATAGAAAACTATAAAACACTGATGAAAGAAATCAAAGAGGACACAGACAGATGGAGAAATATACCGGGTTCATGGACTGGAAGAATCAATATTGTCAAAATGACTATACTACCCAAAGCAATCTATAGATTCAATGCAATCCCTATCAAGCTACCAACCGTATTTTTCCTAGAACTAGAACAAATAATTTCACAATTTGTATGGAAATACAAAAAAACGTCGAATAGCCAAAGTAATCTTGAGAAAGAAGAATGGAACTGGAGGAATCAGTCTGCCTGACTTCAGACTCTACTACACAGCCACAGTCATCAAGACAGCATGGTACTGGCACAAAGACAGAAATATAGATCAATGGAACAGAATAGAAAGCCCAGAGATAAATCCATGAACTTATGGACACCTTATCTTCAACAAAGGAGGCAAGAATATACAATGGAAAAAAGACAACCTCTTTAACGAGTGGTGCTGGGAAAACTGGTCAGTCACTTGTCAAAGAATGAAACTAGAACGCTTTCTAACACCATACACAAAAATAAACTCAAAGTGGATTAAAGATCTAAACGTAAGGCCAGAAACTATAAAACTCCTAGAGGAGAACATAGGCAAAACACTCTCCGACATAAATCACAGCAGGATCCTCTATGACCCACCTCCCAGAATATTGGAAATAAAAGCAAAAATAAACAAATGGGACCTAATGAAAATTAAAAGCTTTTGCACAACAAAGGAAACTATAAACAAGGTGAAAAGACAGTCCTCAGATTGGGAGAAAATAACAGCAAATGAAGAAACAGACAAAGGATTAATCTCAAAAATATACAAGCAACTCCTGAAGCTCAATTCCAGAAAAATAAATGACCCAATCAAAAAATGGGCCAAAGAACTAAACAGACATTTCTCCAAAGAAGACATACAGATGGCTAACAAACACATGAAAAGATACTCAACATCACTCATTATCAGAGAAATGCAAATCAAAACCACAATGAGGTACCATTCCACGCCAGTCAGGATGGCTGCTATCCAAAAGTCTACAAGCAATAAATGCTGGAGAGGATGTGGAGAAAAGGGAACCCTCTTACACTGTTGGTGGGAATGCAAACTATTACAGCCGCTATGGAGAACAGTGTGGCAATTTCTTAAAAAACTGGAAATAGAACTGCCATATGACCCAGAAATCCCACTCCTGGGCATACACACCGAGGAAACCAGATCTGAAAGAGACACGTGCACCCCAATGTTCATCGTAGCACTTTTTATAATAGCCAGGACATGGAAGCAACCTAGATGTCCATCAGCAGATGAATGGATAAGGAAGCTGTGGTACATATACACCATGAAATATTACTCAGCCATTAAAAATAATACATTTGAATCAGTTCTAATGAGATGGATGAAACTGGAGCCCATCATACAGAGTGAAGTAAGCCAGAAAGATAAAGACCAATACACTATACTAATGCATATATATAGAATTTAGAAAGATGGTAATGATAACCCTATATGCAAAACAGAAAAAGAGACACAGATGTACAGAACAGACTTTTGGACTCTGTGGGAAAAGGCGAGGGTGGGATGTTTCGAGAGAACAGCATTGAAACATGCGTATTATCAAGGGTGAAACAGATCACCAGCCCAGGTTGGATGCATGAGACAATTGCTCGGGGCTGGTGCACTGGGAAGACCCAGAGGAATCAGGTGGAGAGGGAGGTGGGGGGGGAATCGGGATGGGGAATACATATAAATCCATGGCTGATTCATGTCAATGTATGGCAAAAACCACTACAATATTTAAAGTAATTAGCCTCCAACTAATAAAAAAAAAATAGAAAAAAAAATTTTGTATAGAGAAGGGGGAAAATTACATCACTAGTTTGTTTCCTCCTGCCGCTTAAGAGAGAGAGAAAAAAATGTCTGACACTTGCAGCCTATTTCCTCCCTATGGAGACCCCTGGCCTTCCCGCCTGTTACGCTCTCAAGATAAGCTCCAGTTCCTAGTATTGTGAGTCCCCACTTTCTGAGACCTACGTGATCCAGACTTTGCAAGGAGCAAGCTGAGTTACAGGGGCAGAAGGAGCAGGAGGTTATATAAAATTTTAACTTTTCCTCTTCATTCCCCTGTCTTGATGCTTCTATCACTCATTGTAGAAAGCATCGTCTCATGTTTTGGTAGGACATTCAGAGATCCACGTCATTTAGAGGCTATTTTGAGCTATTACCATTTGTAAGTTTATGGGTTCAATCCAAGAGGTTATGAACTGGGTAACTGCATTGAGAATACAAGGGCCAACCAATGGTGCTACAAAGAGTATGAAGAGAGAACCTGTTACAGGGAGGAGTCACAATGCCCAGCTCCAGATATTGTTCCAGTTACCCAAGGAATTAGCTAGCTTCTCTCTCTTTTTTTATGATTTGTTCCCTTAGCTATTGGGTCATGTCCCTGACTATTTCTGGTTGGTTTATATAAAAGCAGCATTCTTCATTCAAGAAGAGGCAAACTCCTCACTTTTCAGCTGTCAGTAGGTCTGCTGCTGCAGCTAAGTCACTTCAGTCGTGTCCAACTCTGTGCAACCCCATAGACGGCAGCCCACCAGGCTCCCCCGTCCCTGGGATTCTCCAAGCAAGAACATTGGAGTGGGTTGCCATTTCCTTCTCCAATGCATGAAAGTGAAAAGTGAAAGTGAACTCTCTCAGTCGTGTCCGACTCTTCGTAACCCTATGGACTGCAGCCTACCAGGCTCCTCGGTCCATGGGATTTTCCATACAAGAGTACTGGAGTGGGTTGCCATTGCCTTCTCCGGTCAGTAGGTCTAGCCCTCTCCTATTCTGTAAAACCAACTCAGCCAGGAAGTCTAGTTGGTCCTGTAAGGCCGCTAAAGATTTGGCCACTCTCTCAATGTTATGAAGTCTTTGGATAGTGTATGGTAAAAGGTGGTTGATGCAGCAATTCCTCTTATTTCCATACTTATCCCAGCAGTGATTCCTAGACCAACTAGTAGGGGTATAACCTGGATGGCTCTTTTTGACTGCGTATGTGCTGCCAGAGGTACGGTGAGAGTCTGGTTGTTAGGGACAATATTCACCTGGGGAACGAGGAAAGCTAAGGTGCAGATACCCATCCAATTGACTGGTAGACATAAGTAAGCTTCTATCCTACAAACAAAGAAAAGGTCTTGATGAGGGCAGCACATATTCTGTTTGTGGGAGGATGAGTGAGCCACTCACCTTTTAAAGTTTGATTACATTGGTCCCTGGGTAAATTGCCTACAGGTTCAGTTCCTCCATCATTTCTAAAGCATTCTGGAGACTTTTGAGTTAATTCAATTGCTCTTAAGACTGTCCCTTGTAAGGATGGATTTATAGGAGTTCTCATGGCTGTTGCATTATTTAATGGTACTGGTGTAGCTAAATATCGTGGAGCTCCAAAGGATAAGCAAAGACAGCAATCCCTGGCCAGCTGGGGGTTGGTGTCATTAAAAAGGTGATGAGTTGCTCTGAGAACCTACTACAGATGAGGGCCTAAGGGGGAGTTAACTCTGTAACCTGGGTCATACTGCCAATAGGCAGAGCATGATTTTTTGAGCAAAGTTGGTCTGTGATTTCATTTGTATGCACTATTGTCCCTGTCCAGTAGGTTTTTCCATTTATTTGGCAGACAGACACCTGTTCTGGGTTGTAACATCTGCATGGCACTTGGGGGTAGATGGAGGCACTGGGGCATGTTGGCAATGCCATGGTGCCAGAATCCCACCCAGGGTTGGGATCTTATGGTGGGGGAAAGGTAGTGGTAGTGGGAGGCATAACTGGAAAACATTTTTGGCACCCAGGCCCCCGGATACATCACATGGTTATGATGGCATTAGGTGATCAGCCTATAGGATTGGCTATCTATACATTGTTCTAGTTAATGGTTGCGGCTGCTGCCTCTGCTGCTAAGTCACTTCAGTCGTGCCCCACTCTGTACAACCCTATGGACAGTAGCCCACCAGGCCCCTCTGTCCATGGGATTCTCTAGATAAGAATACTGGAGGGGATTGCCATTTCCTTCTCCTAGTTGATGGTTAAGTAAGCGATTTTCCAAGGGTTGACCCTAACGTTGACAGGTGAATGGTGGATAAGGGACAACACCACCTGTTACAAGGGACACCAAAAGGCTGCAAAGTAGCCTGCACATAACAGATTACTGAGCACTAGCAAAAAGTTTTCTCCTCATCTTGGGTTGTCACGGCTATAGCAACTGAGCCTATCATGAAGGAGGGTCTGCTATACTGTGGAACAATTTAATTAGTAGGGAGAACTGATCATAGAGACATCTAATAAGAATGAGGCTTCCCACCACAGTGAGATAACAGACAGCTAACTGCAGCTTCTGACCCAAATCTCAGTCCTGGGGTTTGACTGAAGCTAGTCCTATAGCAAAGAGCACAGTAATAATACCAATCAGGGATAGAGTCCAGGGTTGACAATGAAAATCCATTGATATTTTGATAGCCAAATCCTCAAGTTTCTGCCATGCATTGACCAGCCAGCTGCCAGAGTGTGGCTGGAGCAAGGCTGAAGAATCCTCAAGCATTCTGCTGTGTGATGACTAGTCAACTTCCAGACCAACTAGAGTAGGGCTCAGCGTCCTTCATGGGTGAGGGTTGTTGTTTTAGGAACTAGACCTTGAGGGGGGTTTAGGGGTCCCAAACTGTTTTCCAGGTGTCCTCATCACAGGAAGCTGCTGCCTTCTTAACTCTGGTGTGGTGGATCCAAGGGATGACACCTTTAACTTTAACAGCAGTAGGGATTTCCAGGCCAACCGTGTGAGGGCCTGTCAAAACTGGCTGAAACGACTCCTTCTTTTAATTTTCAGCCCATATCTCACCTCCTGGCTGATAGGGATGAATCCAATTGCCGAAAGGAATGGGTGTTCTTTTTAAGGTTTCCTGGTTGATATGGTGTAAGACTTCTCCAGGGCCTGGAGGTGTCGGGACATCTCCAGGTCATCTAGCTTTTGGTGGTCTCCCTTAAGCTTTTTTTTACTACTGGGGGTGGTCTCCTGTATAAAATCTCAAAGAGACAATAGCCAGAAGACCTCGGGGTGCATTTACAGAGGGAGATGAGAGTCCACAGAATGATAAGGCAGCTTGTTCTAGCATTGTCTGGGTGTTGGCAGGGGGATATTCTTGGGTACTACTACTTGGAGAAACAAACTTCACAAGAAAGTTAAAAGGTATATGGCACAAAGATTAATAGAAATAAGAAAGTTGCTGAGGGGCTAGCCAGGAGAACATTGGTTTGTGACATTAGCGTTTCTCTGGGTATGAGAAGAGGCAAGAATGTGTACTCATAGAAATCTTTACCTGAAAATATCTGACTATCTGAAGGCCTGTTTTTCCGGGGTTTTCCCAGAGCACAGAGTGCCTTATTTTTTGTCTCCACCCTGAACTCTTTTCAAGGGGGTGTTGAAGGTCAACATCTTGTAGTGGTCATGATTTAATCTTTGTAGAAGCAGCTGGCAACGGACAACTTCCAGTCAGCAGGGCCCCTTCATGGCCACATATTTGACCATGTTTGGGGGGCATTTCATGGTCGTTGTGTCCCATGGGGCTGGGAAGACTCATTCCCAGATTTAGCAAAGATTCCATTGACAGGTTACTCAATGTGTTGTCACTAGACCAGACTTTGTAAGTAGAAAAATTCTCTGTACCATAACTGTCTTATTGGCTTCTTCATCCAAGAAAATATTTCCTCTTGTTGCTTCTTCCCATATCTAGAGTTATATTATTACCATGATTGATCTCATGTGTAACTCAGGTTCAGTTCAGTTCAGTCACTCAGTCATGTTTGACTCTTTCCAACACCATGAACCGCAGCATGCCAGGCCTCCCTGTCCATTACCAACTCCTGGAGTTTACCCAAACTCATGTCCATTGAGTCTGTGATGCCATCTAACCATCTCATCCTCTGTTGTCCCCTTCTCCTGCCTTCAATATTTCCCAATACTAGGGTCTTTTCAAATGAATCAGCTCTTCGCATCAGGTGGCCAAAATACTTGAGTTTCAGGTTTAACATCAATGCTTCCAATGAACACTCAGGACTGATTTCTCTTAGGATGGACCGGTTGGATCTTCTTGCAGCCCAGGGGACTCTCAAGAGTCTTCTCCAACACCATAGTTCAAAAGCATCAATTCTTTTGTGCAGAGCCCTCTTAATAGTCCAACTCTCACATCCATACATGACCACTGGAAAAACCATAGCCTTGACTAGATGGACCTTTGTTGAAAAAGTAATGTCTCTTCTTTTTAATTTACTATCTAGGTTGGTCATAACTTTCCTCCCAAGGTGTGAGCATCTTTTACTTTCGTGGCTGCAATCACCATCTGCAGTGATTTTGGAACCCCCAAAGATAAAGTCAGCCACTGTTTCCACTGTTTTCCCATCTATTTCCAATGAAGTGATGGACTGGATGCCATGATCTTAGTTTTCTGAATGTTAAGGTTTAAGGCAACTTCTTCACTCTCCTCTTTCACTTTCATCAAGAGGCTCTTTAGTTCTTCTTCACTTTCTGCCATAAGGGTGGTCATCTGCATATCTGAGCTCATTGATATTACTCCCAGCAATCTTGATTCCAGCTTGTGCTTCATCCAGCCCAGTGTTTCTCATGATGTACTCTGCATAGAAGTTAAATAAACAGAGGTAACAATATACAGCCTTGATGTACGCCTTTTCCTATTTGGAACCAGTCTGTTGTTCCATGTTCAGTTCTAACTATTGCTTATTTACCTGCATAAAGATTTCTCAAAAGACAGGCCAGGTGGTCTGATAGTCCCATCTCTTGAAGAATTTTCCACAGCTTGTTGTGATCCACACAGTCGAAGGCTTTGGCATAGTCAATAAAGCAGAAATAGATGTTTTTCTGGAACTCTCTTGCCTTTTTGATGATCCAATCAATGTTGGCAATTTGATTTCTGGTTCCTCTGCTTTTTCTAAAACCATCTTGAACATCTGGAAGTTCACAGTTCACATATTGTTGAAAGCTTGGAGAATTTTGAGCATTACTTTACTAGTGTGTGAGATGAGTGCAGTAGTTTGAACATTTTTTGGCATTGGAATGAAAACTGGCTTTTCCAGTCCTGTGGCCACTGCTGAGTTTTTCCAAATTTGCTGGCATATTCAGTGCAGCACTTTCATTATGTCATCTTTTAGGATTTGAAATAGCTCAACTGGAATTCCATCACCTTCACTAGCTTTGTTCATAGTGATGCTTCCTAAGGCCCACTTGACTTCACATTCCAGAACATCTGGCTCTATGTGAGTTGATCACACCATCATAATTATCTGGGTTGTGAAAATCTTTTTTGTACAGTTCTTCTTTGTATTCTTACCACCTCTTCTTAATTTCTTCTGCTTCTGTTAGGTCCATACCATTTCTGTCCTTTATTGTGCACATCTTTGGATGAAATGTTCCCTTGGTATCTCTAATTTTCTTGACGAGATCTCTAGTCTTTCCCATTCTATTGTTTTCCTCATTTTCTTTGCACTGATCATTGAGGAAGGCTTTCTTATCTCTCCTAGCTATTCTTTGGAACTCTGCATTCAAATGGGAATATCTTTCCCTTTCTCCTTTGCTTTTTGTTTCTCTTCTTTTCACAGCTATTTGTAAGTCCTCCTCAGACAGCCATTTTGCTTGTTTGCATTTCTTTTTCTTGGGGATGGTCTTGATCCCTGTCTCCTGTACAATGTCACGAACCTCCATCTATAGTTCATTAGGCAGTCTGTCTAACAGACCTAGTCCCTTAAATCTATTTCTCACTTCCACTGTAAAATCGTAAGAGATTTGATTTGGGTCATATCTGGATGGTCTAGTGGTTTCTCCTGCTTTCTTCAATTTAAATCTGAATTTGACAATAAGGAGCTCATAATCTGAGCTACAGTCAGCTCCTGGTCTTGTTTTTGCTGACTGTATAGAACTTCTCCATCTTTGGCTGCCAAGAATTTAATCAATCTGTTTTCAGTGTTGACCATCTGGTGATGTCCACATGTAGAGTCTTCTCTGATGTTGTTGGAAGAGGGTGTTTGCTATGACCAGTGCGTTCTTTTGGCAAAACTCTATTAGCCTTTGCCCTGCTTCATTCTGTACTCCAATGGGAAATTTGCCTGTTACTCCAGGTGTTTCTTGACTTCCTACTTTTGCATTGGAACTGCATATCAGCATTTTATCACACATTTGGTAACAAAAGAAATAATCTTTTGAAGCAAGGTACAAAGAAAATAATATAGCTAGCAGTTATTAGTAAGGTCACAAGCAAGAATTTAAGTCAAGAACTTTCATTGGGTATAGTTCAGTATACCCCAGGTATAAAACTTAATTAAATGATTATAGCCAAGTGTCAATCCCTGGTTGTACATCAGGGAGCATCTGACATTTAGTTGAAGATTGATTACTGAGATAAGCTTTAGAAACAATCCTACAGTGTGCTTAATTAAACCTTTTAGCAATATAGCATAACAAACAACTATCTTAGAAGTGAGTCTTAGTAAGCATGGACCTTAATTAACAAAACTAGAACTTAATATTCAGTGAAACCTAACTTTTTTCTTTTTTTGGAGAACACTGTGAGGGCATTAACCCTGTAGCCAGGGAAGGCTTTAAACCATCAAATAAAAATGAGGTCTGTCAGGGAGCTGAGAAAAGCTAAGCGGCCGTCTAGGATTTCCCATAGCCCTGGCTCTTTGATCTTTAGCTGTTGTTTATCCATTTTTAATTTCCTGATTTAGAAGCAGACTATTTTCATGTTTTAAGGACATCAAGATAGCAAAAGTCTAACTGCTATTTTTTGTACAAGGGGTTATTTTTTGTACAAGTAGAATGAACTTTGTCTATATGTACCAAAATATTAAATAGTGTTTATTTACTTTACCAAAGTAACAGAAAGATTTTAAAAACAACATAAATCACTTAAAGGCAAAGAAACTCATAATCTGTTATCAAAAGTTGCATTCTAAGAAAACGTTGTTCTCTAAACAGAGAAACCAAATTCCAGTCTGGTACTAGCTTACTGTTAATAACAAAATGTGTTTATCTATCTGCTTAATCTTAGAAAGTCTTTTCCATAAATTTTGAAGAATTAGCAGTATTCTTCCAAAGGCATGAGAGTAAAACCATAGAAGGCATGTTTAAAATCTGATTCTATTGCAATTGACAAAGAAATCTGGTCATAATACTTTAATATGACAGCTAGAATTATAATTGACCATATTTTATCAGAGCAATTAGATCTATATGAATATCACATAATTTTAGGATATCTATATTAGTAACATCAGTCATACAGTATAACCTGAGAAGATTTATCAGCCCTTCAGCAGTTCTTCTCATGTAGTTCAACATGGTCAATGAATCCAGGTAGCTTAATAACTCTTTGGGATATCTCAGGGGCCCTCTGAAGCATTCCAAAGTTAGCTAGAAATCAACTTATTTAAGAAGCTTTGTCAATATGTGTCAAAAGGGTTTATAACACTCAGGTAGGATCATATAAATTACTGTGAAACAACAGTTATTCACTTAGTCAAAGTTAACAAAAGATTTCTTTTTTTAAAAATTTTTTTTATTTTTTATTTTTCAGTGGGTTTTGTCATACATTGATATGAATCAGCCATAGAGTTACACGTATTCCCCATCCCGGTCCCCCATCCCACCTCCCTCTCCACCCGATTCCTCTGGGTCTTCCCAGACCACCAGGCCCGAGCACTTGACTCATGCCTCCCACCTGGGCTGGTGGTCTGTTTCACCACAGATAATATACATGCTGTTCTTTCGAAACATCCCACCCTCACCTTCTCCCACAGAGTTCAAAAGTCTGTTCTGTACTTCTGTGTCTCTTCTTCTGCCCTGCATATAGGGCCATCGTTACCATCTTTCTAAATTCTCTATATATGTGTTAGTATACTGTAATGTTCTTTATCTTTCTGGCTTACTTCACTCTGTATAATGGGCTCCAGTTTCATCCATCTCATTAGATTAACAAAAGATTTCAAGGACAAATATAAAACAGATCAATTAAGAGATAAAGAAACTTACATCTATTATTAAAAGCAGTTCAACAACTGAAAAAAGTATGTCCTCTTAACAGAGAGAAAGGTCAAGGTTTTGCACCAGCTTACTTTAAACTCATTTAGGTAAACTTGATTAAATTTATTTTAAACTTAGTCAGTCCTAACCATGCACAAAACTTTTTTTCAGGGTCCACTTTCCACAAACTTCTTAATGACTTTGTGTAACAGCCACCTGTAAGTCAGACCTATTTCTTTTCCCTTTATAAAATGTAATTTTATCTTTTATGTCTTCTTTCTTAAAAGCATACATCCTACTTCCTTATTAGATTAGTAAACAAACATTAATACTAGATATTTAATATTGACTATTTCCCAGTTTACATGAATCAGAAATTTATTTAGGTTACTTTTTCTTCTATTTAGAATGTTTGATTTGTAAGCACTTACTTTCCTTTAGGCCAATTAAATTAAAACTCATTTACAACTTCAACAATATTACCAGAAAAAAAAAAAAAAAAGAGACTTACATAAATCCAGACAGACAGGCTGACTTATATCTTATAAGTTTTCTGTTTGTGATTTAAAATATCTCTCTGACCCCTCCCCCCTTTTTTTTTCTTTGCTTGAAGTTCTAATCTGCCTAAGACTGAGGTCTCAGGCAAAGTTGGCTGTGTATTTCAAGGACGTGGAAAGGGTTAACATCAAGCTTTTTCCTAGCCGATCTCTTAACAAGCTAGTTGTTTTTAATTGCATATGCAAAAAGAATTAGTTTTGCAGTTTCAAAAAAGAAAAATTTCTTTCACTCTGTTCAATCATCAATCATTCAGAGTCTATCACAAAGCCTCCCTTCTACCAAGTCCCCAGGTTTCCTTAACTGTTGCTCCCTTCCTGGGAGCTCCAAGGAGGTGATCAGTCTCTCCTCTTCTGCCCGTTGGGGTAGGACCTGACTGGGGACTGGCCCCGGGGCCTTACCTGATCCTGTGGCCATTCCTGGTGAGTTGGTCCGTCCTTCCAATGATTCCGGTCGGGGCTTGGCCATTGGGAGAGTCGGAACATCGGTCCAAAAGAGGACCGGGAATACCGTCATGTGGAGCGCCTACTCATTCATCTGGTGGATCCTTCGCTCCAGCCCAGCCAAGCCACCAGTCCGGTGGCACAAGGGGCTGATATGGTTGGAGTGTCACTGGGGCATCCAGAAATGTTGCAGAAACCAGTACTCAAGAAACCAAGCACCACATTTGGAGAGTTGGAGAACTCAGGTTTATTATGCCACCAGGCCTAGGGGAGTTAGCACTCCAAGCTCTGAACCCTGAACAAAGGGGTTACAGTTTTATACACAGAAAGGCATGATTAAGTGGGTTTGTGGGTTTGCATTGCCTGAGCAATCGCAAAGAGCAGGATAAAAATAAGTGAGATAAGCTCCAGTTCCTAATATTGTGAGTCCCCACTTTCTGAGACCTACCTGATCCAAATTTTGCAAGGAGCAAACTGAGTTACAGAGGCAGAAGGAGAAGGAGATTATGTAAAATTTTAACTTTTCAGCTTCAACAGCACCTCCCTCCATCCTGCCTCCATCCTACATGCCAGTCCTGCCCTTTGGGGGGGCCCCTCCCCTAGGAAGGCTTTCAGCTGAACTCCAAGTGTTGGTCTATGGGGGCATTGTTCTTGAACTTGTGGGCTTTGAAGAGGTTTTCCAGCTCTTTCATGTAGCGCTGGTGCAGCCTGTCCACCTCCTCCTGGGAGGGATGCAGTGTCTTCTGCACCTCGATGGGCTTCCCCACTGCAAGACACAGAGGTGAGAGGTGGCTCACCAGGAACCACTGAAGGCTCAGGGCCCTTGGGGTTCCCACCACAATGGTCATCTGAACAGGTAAGCATTCTTTCTCCCTCCCTTTCAATTCTATTTCAGGTCATAGATTCTAAGTTGTTAGGACAACTCAAAGATTCTGATATATCAACAATACAGCCAGCATGTATTATCTCTTTTGTCACCCTAACAATCCTAGGAGGATAGAACCTGCTATTATTCCTGTTTGAAGGCTGAGGAAATGAGGTTCAGGGAGGTTAAGTAACTTGTTTAAGGTCACATAGCCAGCAACAATCAGTATCAGGTTGCAAGCCCTAGGGATGTGCTCTTAGACTCAGGGAAAGGTGAATCTGTGTCTCAGGTACCATGATTGGAAGCGCCTGTGTACCCCACGTCCAAGGAGCAGCGGCTGCGTAGGTGAAGGAGGGCACAGAGGAGCTGCTCCATGTTCAAGGTCAGGAGGGGTGACTGAGAGGAGATACCCCTCATGCAAGGTAAGGAGTAGCGGCTGTGCTTTGTTGGAGCAGCCATGAAGAGATACCCCATGTCCAAGGTAAGAGAAACCCAAGCAAGACTGTAGGTGTTGCGAGGGGGCATCAAAGGGCAGGCACACTGAAACCATAATCACAGAAAACTAGCCAATCTGATCACATGGACTATAGTCTTGTCTAACTCAATGAATCTAAACCATGCTGTGTGGGGCGACCTAAGATGGATGGGTCATGGTGGAGAGGATTGACAGAATGTGGTCCACTGGAGAAGGAAATGGCAAACCACTTCAATATTCTTGCCTTGAGAACCCCATGAACAGTATGAAAAGGCAAAATGATAGGATATTGAAAGAGGAACTTCCCAGGTTGGTAGGTTTCCAATATGTTACTGGAGATCAGTGGAGAAATAACTCCAGAAAGAATGAAGGGATGGAGCCAAAGCAAAAACAATACCCAATTGTGGATGTGACTGGTGATAGAAGCAAGGTCCGATGCTGTAAAGAGCAATATTGCATAGGAACCTGGAATGTTAGGTCCGTGAATCAAGGCAAATTGGAAGTGGTCAAACAGGAGATGGCAAGAGTGAATGTTGACATTCTAGGAATCAGCGAACTAAAATGGACTGGAAAGGGTGAATTTAACTCAGATGACCATTATATCTACTACTGTGGGAAGGAATCCATTAGAAGAAATGGAGTAGCCATCATGGTCAACAAAAGAGTCCAAAATGCAGTACTTGAATGCAATCTTAAAAACGACAGAATGATCTCTGTTCGTTTCCAAGACACACCATTCAATATCACGGTAATCCAAACCTATGCCCCAACCGGTAATGCTGAAGAAGTTGAAGTTGAACAGTTCTATCAAGACCTACAAGACCTTTTAGAACTAATACCCCAAAAAAGATGTCCTTTTCATTATAGGGGACTGGAATGCAAAAGTAGGAAGTCAAGAAACACCTAGAGTAACAGGCAAATTTGGCCTTGGAGTATGGAATGAAGGAGGGCAAAGGCTAATAGAGTTTTGCCAAAAGAATGCGCTGGTCATAGCAAACACCCTTTTCCAAAAACACAAGACAAGACTCTACATATGGATATCACCAGAGAGTCAACACCGAAATCAGATTGATTATATTCTTTGCAGCCAAAGATGGAGAAATTCTATACAGTCAGCAAAAACAAGACCAGGAGCTGACTGTGGCTCAGATCATGAACTCCTTATTGCCAAATTCAGACTTACACTGAAGAAAGTAGGGAAAACCACTAGACCATTCAGGTATGATGTAAATCAAATCCCGTATGACTACACAGTGGAAGTGAGAAATAGATTTAAGGGACTGGATCTGATAGACAGTGCCTGATGAACTATAGATGGAGGTTCATGGCATTGTACAGGAGACAGGGATCGAGGCCATCCCCATGGAAAAGAAATGCAAAAAGGCAAAATGGATGTCTGAGGAGGCCTTACAAATAGCTGTGAAAAGAAGAGAAGTGAAAAGCAAAGGAGAAAAGGAAAGATATTCCCATTTGAATGCAGAGTTCCAAAGAATAGCAAGGAGAGATAAGAAAGACTTCCTCAGCAATCAATGCAAAGAAATAGAGGAAAAGAGCAGAATGGGAAAGACTAGAGATCTCTTCAAGAAAATTAGAGATACCAAGGGAACATCACATGCAAAGATGGGTCTGATAAAGGACAGAAATGGTATAGACCTAACAGAAGCAGAAGAAATTAAGAAGAGGTGGCAAGAATACACAGAAGAACTGTACAAAAAAGATCTTCACGACCCAGATAATCACAATGGTGTGATCACTCACCTAGAGCCAGACATCCTGGAATGTGAAGTCAAGTGGGCCTTAGAAAGCATCACTATGAACAAAGCTAGTGAAGGTGATGGAATTCCAGTTGAGCTGCTTCAAATCCTAAGGATGATGCTGTGGAAGTGTTGCACGCAGTATGCCAGCAAATTTGGAAAGCTAAGCACTGGCCACAGGACTGGAAAAGGTCAGTTTTCATTCCAATCCCTAAGAAAGGCAATTCTAAAGAATGCTCAAACTACCACACAATTCCATTCATCTCACACGCTAGTAAAGTAATGCTCAAAACGCTCCAAGCCAGGCTTCAGCAACACATGAACTATGAACTTCCAGACGTTCAAGCTGGTTTCAGAAAAGGCAGAGGGACCAGAGACCAAATTGCCAACATCTGCTGGATCATCAAAAAAGCAAGAGAGTTCCAGAAAAACATCTATTTTTGCCTTATTACCTATGCCAAAACCTTTGACTCTGTGGATCACAATAAACTGTGGAAAATTCTGAAAGAGATGGGAATACCAGACCACCTGACCTTCCTCTTCAGAAACATATATGCAGGTCAGGAAGCAACAGTTAGAACTGGACATGGAACAACAGACTGGTTCCAAATAGGAGAAGGAGTACATCAAGGCTGTATATTGTCACCCTGCTTATTTAACTTATATGCAGAGTACATCATGAGAAACACTGGGCTGAATGAAGCACAAGCTGGAATCAAGATTGCCGGGAGAAATATCAATAACCTCAGATATGCAGATGACAACACCCTTATGGCAGAAAATGAAGAGGAACTAGAAAGCCTCTTGATGAAAGTGAAAGAGGAGAGTGAAAAAGTTGGCTTAAAGCTCAACATTCAGAAAACTAAGATCATGGCATCTGGTCCCATCACTTCATGGGAAATAGATGGGGAAACAGTGGAAACAGTGTCAAATTTTATTTTGGGGGGGGGGCCTCCAAAATCACTGCAGATGGTGATTGCAGTCATGAAATTAAAAGACTCTTACTCCTTGGAAGGAAAGTTATGACCAACCTAGAGAGCATATTAAAAAGCAGAGACATTACATTGCCAACAAAGGTCCATCTAGTCACAGCTATTGTTTTTCCAGTGGTCATGTATGGATGTGAGAGTTGGACTGTGAAGAAAGCTGAGCGCCAAAAAAGTGATGCTTTTGAACTGTGGTGTTGGAGAAGACTCTTGAGAGTCCCTTAGACTGCAAGAAAATCCCACCAGTTCATCCTAAAGGAGATCAGTCCTGGGTGTTCATTGGAAGAACTGATGTTGAAGTTGAAACTCCAATATTTTGGCCACCTCATGCAAGGAGTTGACTCATTGGAAAAGACCCTGATGCTGGGAGGGATTGGGGGCTGGAGGAGAAGGGGACAAGAGAGGATGAGATGTCTAGATGGCATCACTGACTTGATGGGCATGATTTGAGTAACCTCCGGGAGTTGGTGATGGACAGGGAGGCCTGGCGTGCTGCTATTCATGGGGTCACAAAGAGTCAGACATGACTGAGCGATTGAACTGAACTGAACTGTCTTGCATAATAAAAAGGCAAATATCCTTATCAAATCTCAACTTTGATACCAAGAGCAGGCTGATCTCTTGGAAGTGACTTACCTTCTGTGGGTCTGTGTTTGCAGTCAATAAAATGGGGATGAGAGTCCCTCCTAAGTTGTTGGAAAAAGCTAAGCCGCTGCATGTAAGGAGCCCAAGCAGTGCCTGACACAAGCAGGGACTCAGTAATCAGTAGTGGCTACTGGTCTTCATGCCCCTGTTACTCTTCTCATTCTAGACTACCTTTCATCAGCATTACTTGCCTGTGTGTCTGTTTCACACTCTAGAACTTGTGCTCCACAAAATCAAGGGTGTACTGATCTATGTCTAGATCTCCTTGCAGCACAAGCCCAGGCCTCTTACTCTATAGTCCTTCCCCTTCCCAGCCCAGGTCTAGGCTCACCCACAGTGGTGATGGGTCGGCGGTAGGGCATAAGACCAAAGTTGTACTGGAAAACTCCATGATCATAGAAGAGTGGGATCAAGCCACTAGTGGTCTTGTAAAGTTGGTCCTGAAACCACCGCAACCAGGAACCAGGAGAGTTCTCAACCCGGTAATATATGTCATTCTCCCCAAAAGAGAAGATTGGCACCAGAGCTGCCCTAGAAGGAGACAGGAGAGAGGGCGTGTGAAGGGGTTAGAAGCCACAACCTGGTCACCTAGCCCTCTGAAAGACCTGGAGCAGAGGATTGAGCCCTGGGACAAAAGTAGGAGGCCTCAGGTGTCTCCCAGACCTGCATGGCCTTGCTTTGTAACTGTGAGCAGGACCTGGCCTGTCTCACGGCAACTGTATGGCAGTTGTAACATGACAGGGAGTCCAGAATGCTGCAGGGAGTCTTCTTAGATAGAGAATATCTCCAAATTTTCTGGAAAAATCTCTTCTGCCCCAGCTACCTTATATTCTTCACAGATGCTTCAGGGTAGGAAAACAGTTCTAAGCTATGCCTCAAACTCTATTGTCCAAGTCCCTTCGACTCAGATGTAACACAAGTTTTCAAATATGAACTTTGACACTTATCCCCTTTAATCACCAAAACTCCCTTCTAGAATCTTCTCTGGTCATTTGGGAATGAGACAAAACATCAATCACCAAGATAGACTCTTCAGTGTCAATGGATTGAGAATCTACTTGCCAAAATAGAATCTGCCTTAATCTCTGGTGTATCCCACAAAAACACAATTCTTGCCGATCTCCAGCTGAACCCAGAGCCCTCTCCCCAATACCCGTGCATCAGGGCGAGCCTGATGAAGCCCTTTCGGTTCCGCAGCGCCAATTTGTAGGCTCCAGGCCTGGCATTCAGTGCTTCCTTGACACCCCCAATAACGATGGACAGCAGATTGCCACCTCTTTTCCCGCTCAGAATATGGGCAGCACTCTCCTTGTCTGCTGAGACCAGCCCTGGGGAGAGAGGAAGGAGGTTAGGTATGGGTTGGAGGGAAGAGACTGTGGGGGTACACGTGGCAGGTATCTGCTCACCCTCTTCCTGCAGCTGGGAGTTTTCTGAATGCTGGGACTAAATCATTCCCTTCTTCCCAACCCCTCACTGAGGTCATTGCTGGGCACAGAGCTGTGGGAAATGTTTTCTTGGGTCTAGCCTCCTTCTCCACTCTACATGCTCTTGCAGGAAATAGAGAAATCTTAGAAGCCCTCCCTGAAATCCTTCCTTCATGTCTCCAGCCCTCTCCTTTTCGGGTTGGCCAGATTTGGGAAGTCTCACCCACGGACATGATGTAATCCCTGAAGACAGGGACCCAGAACCACAAGTTTAGCATCATTAGATGAGAGTGGATGCCTGGGAAAACTGAGGAGAACCCCGTGCCCTCAGTGCACAGGTTGGTAAAAGCTCTAATCACCCTGATCCCATGAGGGTGGTAGCCAGCGAGGTAGTTCCGGGAGGGGTCCAGCTCGGCAGTCTTGACCAGCTGCAAGGACAGCAGCCTGGTGAATCGGGGCTGTACCTCATGCCCTCCCCAGTCTCTGCTAACTGTCTGTGTTAACCTCTTCTATGTGTTTCCAAGTGCTATCACACCCCATGTGAGTGTCTTGAGATTAGAGACAGCCTGTCTAAGGATCCTTGTTCCTGGTGCAGGTCTGGAGCAAAGGAGATATTCTGGGAGACCGTTGGATGAAGAGGGAGAGGACAGTCCTATGAATGGATGGAGCCAATACAGCCCACCAGATAAGGAAGGCCCCTGCCCAAGGCAGAGGTAGGACTACTAGCAGGGTGACAGGGACACAAGCCCCTGTCCTACATGAAGGGAGACCTTATCCCAGGCAGAGCCCGCCCAGAATGAAGAAGCCATCACAGGAGGGAGTGAGCATCTCTCCAAGGACTGTGGCAGCTGGAGCTCTGGCCCAGGTTGAGGTTGACCCCTGAGTCCCTGTGACTCAGTGTAAGAGACCCCTATGTGGAAGGAAGTGGGGGCCAGGAGGAGGGGCATGAAGTCCTGGTGATGCCTACAGGTGTGGGTGGAAAAGGGTAAGGGAGGAATCCTGCCAAGTCTGCAGCACTTCCTGACACCAGGTCACAGCCTGCCCACAGCACTGTACCCTTGCTCAGGGCTTGGTCTGTGCAGACACTGCTGCTCCAGGATAATGAAATATTCACAGAGAAACCCAGATCCTGGACTGATCTTCAGCATGAGGTGGAGGCAGCTTTTTCTAGGGGAAACACTGCCTGATTCTCTACCATTAGCTCCTCAGGAAGCCCATAAGGTGTGTTTAGAAAGTTCTAGTGCTCAGAAGTAGTCTCCTAATTTCACTAGAAACTGTACCATTAGGTAGTAGCTCACAGAATCACAGTGCAAAGGTTTGTGATGTGGAGTAGGCCCAGCAGAATGGTTAAGAAAGGAATGTTGCTTGCCTGCCTTCAAGCCAGCAGCCACTGTAGCTGCCACTGACAGTGGGTCTTGAAAGGAATTCCGGATGGAGGAAAAGAGGATACTGGTCACAGTGAGAGAGGATGCACATCAAAGGAATGATTGCAGTGAGCCCAGATTTTGCACCTCTGCATACACAGAAAAACATGAAAATCAATAACTTTATTTGTCTGCTTTTTGTGACTGGAAGTAATATTTTGATGCTTGTCTACATAGGTGGTTTTTTTTCCCCCAGCAAAACCCATAAGTCCTGACCCCTCCCTTACCTTTTAGAACAGCTCCTCAGAGGTTGCTGAGAGGCTATCTGCTGACTACAGTCCTCAGTAACATTTCCGGACAAAAGCCCTCACAACTTTAAGGTTGTGCACTTGTTTTTAGTAGACAGCAGACTCTCTCCCTGGCTGCCCTACCTCCTGCCGTGCTAAAATCCCTGCAGGGCCTACTCTGTAAGGGGGTGCGGATGACTTGGAAGTTCTCCTGAGGGGTGACAGAGTTCAGAATCTGCCTACTGTAACCCCCTTTCAGGCCTCAGTCCAGGACAGGGAAGTCAAAGTGCATGTCATCTCTGCCTCTACTGGACACTTGGTGGTACTGCCCACCCGCTGCAGGTGTTGACGCCACAGGACTACAGTGGCCTGCATTTCTGAACACTGTGCACATGGAATTTCTGGAAATCAAGTTCAGCTTCTCACAATACCATAGTGCCCAAGTTGAGAAATACTCTGGGGGAGATAGCTTGTTAGAGGATGGACAGAATAGATGTAGATAAGACAAGCACAGAGCAACTCAGTACCACTTTTCTTTCAGATGTGCAATTGATAGCAGCTCCAGGTGTGAAAAGAGAGCCAGATGTTGTTTTTAGAAGGCCCCAGGATGACCTGATGTGTCATGGAATCCACATAACTCAATGAGGTATGTGGCAGCATCTCTACTTTACATATGAAGACGTCGAGGCTCAACAAGCATGTGTAACTCATCAAAGGTCATACAGCTGGCGTGTTGCAGATCCTGTATTAGAATCTGTGATGTTCACCTCCAGAGGTTACACTCTATACACGCTTCTCTTCTATGTCCAGAAGAGTGCCTGCCTCCAGATGAGGGCCTGTCCCTGACTTGCACTACTAAAGGCTTTACACCTCTGTGCTAAGATACATATATGTGCCATACCATATGGCCCACAGAACCTTCAAATCTCATTCAAACACCAATCCTCATATTGGCTCTGCATCTCTACACATGGGACACCATACACAGACAAAAACCGACTCTTCTCAGGTTCAGAGTGGTAAAAGTCTGTCTCCTGCCTCCTGGCCCAGTATTCTGCTCACTGCACACAGCGACATGCTTCCCTGTGGACACTTGGGGACTTCCGTCCAGGGCACACCACAACCAGCCCCATTCTCACCGAGATGGGGAAATAGTCCTTCATGTACCTCCATATGACCCAGTGCCTTAGTACATCACTCTGCCTGCCCCCCTGCCAAGGCTTGGCTCGATCCACATACCACCAGATCGCATACAGGATACTGAAGATCCAGAATCTTGTGAACAGGAGGCCTATGAAGACCACATAGCAGACAATGCCTGGGGAGGGAGGCAGGAGCATTAGTGATAAGAGGTATGAAGTCACGAGCTCTCCCCATTTGCCCAGCACTAGCAGCACAGTCCTGTCCAGGCCTCGCCCTGAGAGGAAGGGGTCAGCCTCCTCTGCCTTAAAGGAAGAAGAAATGAGCCTGTCCCATGTCACACTGGGAGATTGGGTTTTTTTGTTTTTTTTTTGGAGATTGGGTTTGAAGCCAGGTAGACCTAACCTCAAACTCTCTTTTTCCCACTATGCTTTTTCCCAGACACCTCATTCCTTTCAGTCTTCTCCCTTTACCACCATCTCTGCCCTATTCAGTAGTCTGTATTCACCAGGTGCCCAATAAATGCCTGGTAGAGATGTGACAGGATGAAATCTTTACAGTATCCGTTCTATGAATGAAGAAGCTTTCTACCCAGCCCACTTCCTGTTTACCTCAGCCCATCTTTCCATAGATAAATCCTATATTCCATAGATATGTCTCCCCTTTAGCTGAAGTCCCCACACAACTTCTCATAACTTTGAGACTCAGCTCAAGCAGCTTAGCCTGACTTCAACCTCCCCACTGATGACTTGATCTCCCTCTTGCTCCAACCTCACTCACCACATGCACCTCTTGTTCTGGCCACACTAAGCTGCTCAGTGTGAATACAACTCCCTGAGTTCTTTAGCTTTTGTTCAGTTCTTTGCTCTGCTGCCAGGCCATTTCCTGCTGAAGGAGGGAGGAAGGAAGAGGGCAATCTGTGCCTGGCCTGTCTGTCAGGAGTGCAGCAGGGCTAGGACAGGCCCAATGAGCAATTCCTCCCAGTCTTAGGATTCTGAGTTCCTTTTCACAGGTTAATCCTGGCTTTGACTCAGGTTCAAGTGGTCTGTGGGGCTGTCTTTAATCTGATGCTAATGGACCTTATTCTTAGAGAATATTGTGTCCTCTCCATTCCATTCTCTCCATGAAACCATGTGCTCAAACTCTTAAAGAAGGTCAGCTTCCACTTGTGTTGCATTTGAAAGTTGGGTAAACTGGGCCTGTCATTCATGGCTGACTACCAGGGGGAGGGGACTTTTGACCTAGTCTGAATAGTAATAAAATGCATAAGCCAAAGTAGGTTAGGGCTCACAGAGGCTCACTTTATTCAGAGCACACACAACACCTGAACTGAACAAAAACTAAACAAAACTGAACAAAAACTAAAGAGCTCAGGGAGTTGTATCCACACTGAACAGCTTAGCATGGCCAGAACAAGAGGTGCATGTGCCAAGTGCTAGTGCTACAACCATGAACAACACACAGATATACCTGCCCTCATAGTGCTGATTTCAGTGCTGTGTTTGATGCACAACTTTTCAAATTTCATGGCAGTAAAACCTATATTAAACATAACATGTATCAAAATAATTTTTTATTTTATTATATTTTATAAAATTTATATTATAGTTAATTGACAATACTATGTTCATTTCAGGTGTACAGGAAATTAAATGAGTTTTACATATACATATATCCACACTTTTTTCCTTTGGTTCTTTTCCCATATAAACCATTACAGCATATTGAGTGGAGTTTCTTATGCTCTCTAGAGAGTCTTACTAGTTATCTATTTTATAGATAATAGTGTGTATGTGTTAATCCATATCCCCCAGTTTTTCCTTCCCTCCTGGTCCCCTGGTAACCATAAATTTGTTTTCAATGTCCATATGCTATGTAAATAAATAAATTTATTTGTACCCTTTTAGGATACTGCGTGTAAGTGATATCATACAATATTTGTCTTTCTGTGTCTGACTTACTTCACTCACTATGACAATTTCTAGGTCCATCCATGTTGCTGCAGTGGCATCATCTGTTCTTTTTAATGACTGAGTAATATTCCATTTATATCCATTCCTCTGTTGTTGGACATTTAGATTGTTTCTATGTCTTAGTTATTGTAAATAGGGCTGCAATGAACATTGTGGTGCATGGATCTTTTCGTATTATGGTTTTCTTGACAAGGGCACTATAGAGAACTAAATGGAGATACCTTATGAAACCAAAAGTAGAGCTACCATAAGACCCAGCATTCCTACTCCTGGGCATATACCTGAAATGATTTTAGTGTATTGTTGATGGCATTAATTCACTCATATTGCTATGTAAGAATCACCATTCTTCACCTCTGGAACTCTTTTCATCTTCCCAAACTGAACCTCAGTACCCGTGAAATGAGAACTTCCAGGTCTGGTCTAGAGAATAAAATCCAAGTTGTTCATAGTGGCTCCCTACAGGGTAGGATTCACTTTTCCCTGGATTCATTTTTAGAATACATATTCTGTTTGAATGAGTAACAATAGCATGGATTCATTTTTCACTCAGGAAAAAAAAAACAGATTAAAGAAATTTTTGCATTTCCGCTTGACCAAAAGAACTCTCTTCACCCCTCAGTATACCTCACCCTGGGCTCACCTTTTAACTCCTGTCAGCAGGCAATACCAAACTTGGCATTTCCAGTTCCTTAGTGTTTCCAGTCCCTGAGAAAGGAAGAACCCCTCTTTCCCCTTTTAACACCTAGAAAGAAAAATGCAAAACCCTACTTTACCGAGAACTGGAGAGTATAGCCAGGTTGGCTAGGTCACCCAGCAAGCTAGTAGGATAGGGCCTGGCATTCAGTTCTACTATTTTGGCTCCATTATGCTCCCAACATTCTTTCATTTAACAAACATATGCCAACATCAACTTTTCAAGGAGCTGGAGATGCAGATGAGAAAAAGACCACCTGTTTGAAAGGAGCTTACCTTCCTGTGTGAGTGTGTGAATTAAAGAAAAAAGAAGAGGGTAAACAAGTAACCCACTAGAAAGTATTTGTTTGGGACTTGAGTCCGTGGTGACAGGTCCCTTGTTGACCTTTCTGGCCACTTCTTTGCCCTTCCCCCAAATGCCTGCTGTATGTCCAGCATGAGCCCCAGCTGTTCATTACATGTGCAGCGTTTATGGCCCACTGCAAGCCCTTACTTTCTGGCCAATCTGTACATTTTGCCTGTGGGCAATCTCTTAAGTATCTTTGAAAAGGGACCCCATCTCTCTACCTACTGCTAGCCTACATAGATCAGGGTAAGGAATCTTCAGAATTCAGAACCATAATTCAGAATGTGAAGCTCAAGAGGCAACTAGGAGGATATTGCATAGGTTCAAAATCATTTCTAATGGAAACATTTAAACTGTAAAAACCATTCTTGACTCTTGGGCTGTACAAATACAAAAACAATCAGGGGACTTTATTTGGCCCATGGACCTACGTTGTGACCCTTGTTGTAAACTGTGACCTTGTACCTGAGCAGGACCTATGCAGCCTTCATAGAAAAGACCTCTCATATTCTCATTCTGCCCCTTATTTGTAGAAATACTGTGGCCTCATAAGCTTTCCCCAAGTTCTAAAGGATAAAATTCACTAGAGAAATGATAAACACAGAAAGAAAGGAAAACAGTCTACAAGAGAAAATATTAATAATAATAGTTTAACTTATTCAACAAATCAAGAAATTTTAGTAACTCCTCAAGGGCTATAGATAATATTCTGAACCTCATCTTTGAGCTGTTTTGCAGATAGTGAACCCCCACCAGATAAAGGAAGTTGCTCACCAGCCTGTAGAGCTCAGACCAGGGGAAACCAGAAGGTTGATGATGCTGGCTCCCAGTTCCCTCATCACCAAGCAATCAGACGATTGTCTAGGAGTTGATCATGCACCCAGAAACTCTACCTCACCTAATCTCTAGACACCATTCCCTGAAATTCATGGGCGGGGGGGTGGTTTCTGTAATTTTGAGCCATACATACTTAGACTCCTTTCTTGGCTCCTGCAATAAACTCTTCACTATCTAAAAAATTTTATCTCAACTAAGTATCAGTATATGAGCTTTACTGTGCACAGGAAAGCAAACCCAAGTCTGATTTAGTAACAACTTCTCTCTGTTATCTGCCTCCCCCAGGCACCACAACACAATTGAGACCCCTCAATTGCAGCCTGTCACACACAGATTGGACCTTGTCACTCCAGTACCTAACGCCCTCCAGGGGCTGCCCTTTGCCCTCAGGATAAGGGACAAGGTACAATCTTTTGTTTTTGGCACTGGTGGGCTCACCTTCTATCTCTCAGCTTCCCTTACTGTAGCTCCAGGCTCAGGGCTACTAGACCTCCCTGTGCTGTTCCTGATGGTCCCAGGGACCAGGCTCGGCTGGGGGTGGACACAGATAGTCATACACATTCCTTCTGGCAAAGCTCCCAATGGCCATCTGAGCAGGATGTCCTTTCTGAGCAGGATCCCCATGACCCTCAGGTGCTGAACTAGAAACCCCTTTAGGATCTATATTTCCCTCCCATCATGGCACTGTGTGCACCAGAAGTGACAGGTGCCCAAAGTTACCAGTTTCCAAACAGCTCACCTTACCCATGTCCAGGAAACAGCTGACCCACTGCAGGACCATGAATGTTTGCAGGCTGCGTTCCCAAGGCACAAACAAGGGGGCGAATTCCACCATGTTTAATCTGCTGTCTCAGGAAGCTTCTTTGAGCTCTGCTGTGGTCTGAGACACCTCTGGTTCATTGCTGCCAGCAGTTTTCTAAGCACTTGTGGGAGTTGGGGCTGGGTTACCAGCCAACTGTAAGGTGTCATTGCAGGAACAAGTTTCTTAGGAGAAATCTTTAAAAGCACTTGGTCTGAACCTAGCTGAGTATGGGGGAGAGAAGTATGGTTTACTCCTCAGGCAATACGTTATCTGCCAGATCAACTTTGCTCAAATATTGCCCATTACTTGGCAAGTGAAGCAGCAAGTATAGGGCAATCCTGTCCTCTTTTCACTTACCCAACTACTTGGCCTCAGTAATTGTCTCCTTTCACCTGCCAGGTCAGGGGTTCATCTTCACATATCTTCCCTTCACAGTTGCCATATAAATATCTCTTGGTCCCACCATCTCCTCCATCTCCTGCCCTATTCCTCAGCTGACCTGCACAACACAACTCAAGAAGAGCTGTCTGCATTAAACACCCTCCCCTCCCATTCTGCCCTCCCTCCTCCAGTCTTCAGACATCACTGTTCCATGAAACTACCCTTGACAAGTTCACCAGTGGCCTCCACACTGCTGAATCCAGTGGTAATTCTTAGCTTTCATCTTGACCACTCAGCAGTCTCAGACACAACCATTCCCTTCCTCCTCCTTGAAACCACTTGGCCTGTGGACACCACCCTCTCCTGGTTTGCCTCCTGCTCCTCTGGCTACTCATGGATCTCCACAGTGGCTCCTATCCTTCAACAGACTAAGTATTTGAGGGTCCTCCTGCCCCCTCAGTCCCTGGACCCTCCCTCTTCTCTCCACCCTCTCTCCTGCAGAGACCTTATCCAGGCTTATGGCCTTGGAGTCTGTCTACAGGACGAAGACTTCCAAACTGCTTCTCCAGCCTGACCTTCCCCTGGGCTCCAGACTTCACTTTGTAAGTGGGTACTTGACATCCTCTCTGCTAGTCTCCTCAGCACCTCCAGCACAGCCTATCTAAAACTGAACTTGACTTCCTCTCACCTGCCCTTGCTATAGTCTCCACATAGCCATAGAGTTTTCCAAAGTCATTACACATTACACTGGTGGTCAGCTGGTTAGGACTCCACTTTCACTTCTCTGTCTGGGGTTTCTCATGTACTTCACTGGGTTTAACAGTGGTTTCTTAACGCTTAACGGAGATTGAGAACATTTAAAAATATTTAATGGGCTGGGACAACATGGCCGCCTCCGTCCTTGGCTCTCTGCTGGGCTTCGTCCAGCAGGTTGTTCCTTCATCAGCTTCAGACCAAGTCTGAAGTTACTATATGGGCTGGAAAATATGCGTCTTCAGAATAGAAGAAAAAGGTCTATGAGTAGAGAGGCTATGGATCAAGTCTCTCAGGAAGAACATCATTCTCCCAAATAAGCTTCAGTCAGTGGCTGATGAAGAAACTGCTGCCCTTCTCAGTGATAGCTGTCTCATTAGAATCAGAAATCATGTGTTGAGAGATGCCCTGCACAGGTGTAAAGTGGTGATGGAGGTTTCGTGTTATGGTTGTCCTTCACTTAGCTGGTTGTGGGCAATTTTTGGGGTCGAGTGAGCATAGTAATGAGCCACTCCAGAACCTACTAAGCTTATAAGAAAAGCAATTCTGTCAAGAAGAGACTTTTCTGAAAGATAAAAACATAATTTGGGAGGATCTGGATTAGAATTCTGCTCTGCCTGAATCTGTCTATAGTTAAAGTACTTCTAAATTTTAAAAGAAGATATTTGAATGTTTCAGTCTGTCAGTGAATTATCTTTTCTCTTGGATTTAATAAAGATACTGTTCCCATGCATAGTGCCAAGAGTGGAGCATTAAAAAGTTTCTGTGAAGAAAAAAATGTTCATTGTTCATTTGAATATCATTTTATAATAAATTTTTGTTCTAATCTTTGTTGATTTAAGTGTTTTTTGCATGGGGAAGCTGCTTCCCATCCCCATAGCCAGCCTCTTTGATTATCACTGACACCAGCGTTCTCACTGGTCTAAGTCTCTGTGTCCTTTCTCCCTCCCACAGTCTCAACAGCCAGGGACGGCTGGGTCTAAGGCTACATGATTGCACAAGCTACAGAGTAGTGGTGTCAGGCTTTTCCAAAACAGCAGCACCAATTTACATCTCACCCAGAATATATCAGTGTCCCATGGATGCAGATCATCTCTTCTCCTTGGTAAATTCAGACGTCTTATTTGCTGGTGTTTGAGAGTTATCAAGTTGGGGGGTCTTGATTTCCATTTCACATCACAAATGGTGACCATGACTTTATTCATTGCATTTCCATTGTGTGAAAAGTTTATGAAGAAGGAAGACAGTGGAATTGGGCAGGGGGCAAAGGCAAACCAAAATGGCCCATCAGAGTGGCCCTGAACTGGGCTAAAGAGGCCAAGGCTACATCCAGCCTGGATCTGTTTTAGGTTCAGTTGCCCCTGTGCAGGCAGCTCTGCAACTGGGACCACTCTCCTTCCTTGAAGATACATCTGGGAGTCATTTTCCAGGATCCTCTCTCAAGGCAGATTGGAAGAGCCCTGATGACAGCTGAGACCAGTCATGCATTGGCCACTTTCCAGCTGTGTGACTTCAGATAAATCCTTCCCTCCCCAGAGCCCCTCATCCTACCAGGTATCAGGGGCTGAGAGGACAGCCCCTACTTGTTGTGGTCCTTTAATGAACCGGAACCTGGTGGTACGAAGTCGACGACAAGAAAGTAAAGAGAGAAAGAGGGTGATATTCCCTGGTTTACGCAGAGGACCAGTAAAGTCCTTGACACAGGACTTGCATCACTCATGAAGGCACCAGGCGCCCTCTCGAGGGGGTGAAAGCACAAAGTACCTTCTCGAGAGGGTCTCAGAAGCCCTGGCAGGAAAGTGAGCACGACGGGTCTCCACGCTCCAGAGAGTCAGCCAGAAAAAAAGAGAGAGAGAGAGAGAGAGACAAAAAAAGACCCAGGGATCTAAGCTCTGATGGAGCAAAGGTGCTTTAATGATTTTTCTATGAGTATATATAGGCTGTGGTACAAGAAACTTCTTTCGGGAATGATAGACATCAGAAAACCAAACGTACAGCAACAGTTACCAAGGGAACAAGGGGTAATGTTAGTCACAAGGTCAGGAGACAATCCATATCTCAAGAAAGGGGAGCAAGACTAAGCAGTTTTGTCCTAGAGAAAATGTTTACTAAAGGAGACCCAAGCCTGCCTCACACAATGGCCTCAGTCCCTGTGAGCAGCATGCTGGTTCCGCTTGAAGAAGGTCAAAGGACTCATGAGAGACAGCATGTGGGAATCCTCCTGTCAAACATTCCCTGACACTACTGACCCGTGTACAGTGCTCAGCAGTCCACCGGGGGTTTCTATTCACCTCATAACCCTTTTACAGGCCAACAACCAGGCAGCAGCGTACATCCTGGGGCAGTGCAGCTCCTGTGTGGTCTGAGGACCTACCTGTGTCCACCAGCTGCCTGTTACTGGTTCCTGACAAGGTAAGTACAGAGTTGGAGAGGAACTGCTCAGAAACCTCAGAGCAATGTGGCACAGTAGTTCTATGTGTAATTAAACTAGTAATTTAAAATAGAATTGAATACGTTTTCCTTGTTTTCTTCATTTCTGGGTAATTTATATTGTATTTTACAAATAGGTGGGCTTCCTGATGGCTCAGGGGTAAAGATTCCATTGGCCAATGCAGAAGGCACAAGATTGATCCTTTGGTCAAGAAGATCTCCTGGAGAAGGAAATACCAACCAAGTTCAGTATTTTGACCTGGGGAATCCCATGGACAAAGGAGCCTGATGGGCTACACTTCATGGGATTGAAAAGAGTTGGATATGACTTAGTGACTAAATAAGAACAAAGAAAAGTCCATGGTGGGTTAGAAAAAAGAAATAATACAAAACTCTGGACCTGTACCACAACATATTGAGGTGATACACCCACTAATCTAGGGCAAATCCAACAAGATCATCAGACATTTTTAACACTATTTGAGGGAGGTGGCCCTTTTGATTCTTCATCACTGATTTTTACTGATAAGACCAGGGTTTGATGATGCTTTGTTCTATTCAGGACCTCTTTTAAAATAGCTGAGAGAAGGAATTTTCCTGTCCATATATTTCTATTCATCCTCTCACTGGGGATATAACATGACTTATGTGGCACCTGTTCAACTTGTTGAAGAAGGAAACACTCAGCTTAGCTCTCTGGCAGAGAGTGAGGGGAAGACATAAATCTAAGAAAAGTCCAAACTAAGTCTGTGATTGACACAAACCTTCTCAGGTCTTTTAAATCCGTTCCCAGGCATTTACAAACAGAAGGGATAAGGAAGAGCTGGCATTGCTTGTACCCTCATTTATGGATGAAGCTGTTATAGGTGAAGATGGGAGGGAAAGAGAATTGTGCAGGCACACAAGGCAGGCGGTGTTAGGAGTCCGTGGCTACAACTGGTGCCATTACTGTTTGCAATGAACAGTTCTCCTGAGTTTGAGGCCACAGTGGGCAAGGTGAGAGCAGGACGCCTGGACAGGCAGCTTTCACACTGGGACCAGGATTCTAGATATGAACCGCATCTGTATGAGGAGGTCACTGCCAGTTACATTGAGATATTGTGTGTGTAGCCTCCACCCAGAGCCCAGCAAGTAGCAGGTTCTTAGATAGTGGCTCAGGGAGCTGACTCTGCCTTGCTGTGGGGTCACTAAGACAGATGCTCAGTCCAGCCTGAGGCATCCACTGCCCCTCCATCTGGTCCATGACCCGCTCCAGCTCAAGCACCTCCAAGGCTTCCTACCTACCCGGAGAATAAATTCCTGACACCTGGACTGGATAAGTTCACCCAGAGAGAAGACCAGGCATCCTCAGGGACCCTGTCTGCCCTGATCCCCCTCTGTCTCAATAGAACTTTGCTGCACAAAGGCCTAAACCTCAGCCTCCTGTTCCTTAAACCTCACCTTGACCCTAAACCTCACCAGGAAGTCTCACCTACATGTGCTCTGCCCTCTCCTTCCTCTCTGCCTTTGCTCCATCAGCATCTCCCATGTTCCCACCTCTGCCTCATCTTGATGCCTAACAAAGCCCAGTCCTCCTGAGATGGTGAGGCTGTGTTGGGCCACATGGCTGCTAGAGACCTGTGCTGCTTGTCCTTTGTCCCAGTTGTCACCTTCCCACAGTGTCACCTCAGGTGCCCTCATTCTGATGGTCACCTTCTACTGCATCCAGCCAGTCCTGGGATCACAACCATGATTCCCACTTCTGATCTGAGCTCACACCTTGCCCTACCTGGGACCCTGATGTGTGGGCATCTCAGTCTGTGTCCTCCAGACATACTGCCTCCTGCAGCATTCACAGCATTGAAGTTGCCTAGTTTAGTTTCTGAGGGCTCATGGCCTGTTGCTGTGGTAATGCTGACAAGGTGTCTCCAGCGAAATCACCTCCAGGTGTCACATCCTCCTATTGAGTGTGGCTTGGACTTAGGGAGTCACATCCAGTTGAGAGAGTAAGGTAGAATTGATGCCAAGTGACTCAGAGGTTAAGTAGTAGAGGTGTATGGCTCCCTCTCTCTCCATCTCTCTTTCTGTCTCTCTGTCTCACTCTCCTTCATGACTGGCTTGCTCTGGAGAAGTCTGATGAGTGGCAACTACCAGGTAATTGACAAGCCCACAAGCAGGGCTCTGAAGGTTTCTGCCAGAAGCTTTGTGAGTGAGCTTGAGAGTGGGTCCTCCAGCCCAAATCAAGGCTCGTGTCCTCCCACACTAGAACAGGTCAGCTGCCTCACCATGAATGAACTGAGTGGGAAATCTCAGTTGTTCTCAGCCCCCAAGGCACGTACTTGATTACTCATCCATTAATGCTCACGGTCTTTCTACCGCAAGTTAGCCCACAACATGAGTAACTGACTGTGATCAGGACAGTTAGTTGGAGGACCAGGGGATTGGGATTGACGGGGTAGTGCGGAGCTGACTTGACAAATGAGGTGAACTTGATTTACCAAATTGAGGAGATAAGGCATCCAAGGAAAGAAATCAGCAGTTCCCAAGACATGGTATGTGAGAGAGGAGAAACTCAGAAGAACCACTGAGCCACCCATAAAAGTGAGGACATAATAACTCCTTGCTGCCTTCAGACACTAAGGTCTGAAGTGCTTCATTACAAAGAGTGGAAAATTGCAATGGGTGGGAATTAATCTCCATGACAAATCTTGCCTTGCCTTCATGGCCCCACCCAACTCCTACCTCTTCCTTCTTACCTAGTGGAAACCATCACTCTCATTCTCAAGCCTCCTGCTATTGATATTTGCCTCCCTTGAGAAAGAATAGCACTCACCTGATCAGATCAGAACAGGCCATTATGAGATGTTGGGCACATATATGACCTCACTTCTAATTACATCTGTCCCCCAACATTCCCTGTTGGCTCAGACAGTAAGAATCCACCTCCAATGCAGAAGACCTCAGTTCAATCCTTGGGTTGGTAAGATCCCTTGGAGACAGGAACAGCTTACCCACTCCAGTATTCTGGCCCGGAGAAGTCCATTGGACAGAGGAGCCTGGCAGGCTTGAATCATGGGATCTCAAAGAGTTGGACACAACCGAATAACTTCACTTTCCCACCATTCCACACAGGATGTAGAATGGTTAATTATCTCATTAACTCTATTCCACTCCTAAGATTCAAGGTGCACATTGTGATGCTTGTTTCTCTGATAACAAAACTGAGGTTTGGAGGGGATGTAACTTGCACATGGTCACTGACAAGGGTTAGGTGAGGGTTGGATGCATATTTATATTCTTGAGATGACTCACATTCATAGTTATTAGAGTTGTTAATTTCTGTCATAAGAGAAATTATTTTCCCACTCCAGGTGTTAGGGCTCAATAGTACTAGCCCCATACTCCCATCCTGTCCCTTCCCTTATGATGTGTGTCACTGACCAGTGGCCCAGAATACCTCTCATCACAGGCATGTCCCCATCTGCCCTGCTTGCAGACACATAGGCCCATTCACTCCTCATGCTCCTTCTCCAGATGGCTTGTCCTGTGTCTATACACAGGCTTTGCATTGTCTCTCACAGAATAGGGCAGAGGTGGTAAGTTGGAGCTGACAGGTCAGGGAGAAAGAGGTAACTTACCATTCTCTGGCCCATCTGATCCACCATCTGGGGAGGGGAAACACATCAACAGGGCCAGGTTGGGATTAAATGGGAGGCTGGACTAGTGCTCCTAGTGGGGGTATAAGGTGGAAGAAGAGAAGGCTGAAATAGAATACTTTCATTGATAAACTGACATCTATGGAGCTCCCTTCTGTGTCAAGCTCAGGGCTGAAGTTACAAAGGATGAGTAGGGTCTATCTCATGAAGCTCTCAACTCATGTGACATCAGAGCTGAGAGGAGAGGTCATCTTACTCACTCAGGAAAACAGAGAGTCAGAAGAAGGGTGAAGAGGACTGCCCATGGTCATTTAGCCAATGACAGAGCTGAAGTCTCCTTCCCCACCTCATGGGCCTCTCTGGATGCCAACTTGGGACTCAGATGATTCAGAAACTCAAAGGTACCTTCGAATCAGGAGGTTGTGGCCTGGCCTCCCTCTCCAGCTCTGGGAGAGAGGAGCTGGGACAGGAAGGATGCAGGATGCAGGCGCTTGTAGGAGAAAGCCCTACACTTGCTGGTGGCTTCTGTGCTGTCACTGAAGGCAGAGGAAGAGAAACCTGCTCACTGGAGCTGTTCTTTGTCCTGCCCATTGAGTGACAGGATCAAAAAGGACAGAGGCACAGACATCATTCTCTCCCAGCATCTCTCATATTTTTCAGGTGGGCAGACATGAAGAGGACCCATTACAGAGGAGGCACAGCAGGAAAGCACATCACTGATGCCAGAGTCTGGTCTTCTCTCCCAGGAGCCAGCTGTGACCTAAGGACTGGCAGGGGGTGGAACTTCAGGAGTCAGTGAAAGCTCTGGAGATGTGTTCAACAGATACCTCCAGGAAGCCTTCTGGGATCACAACACCTCCCTTCATCCTCCCTAATACCAGCCCTGCCTTTTGGAGGAGCCCCTCTTCTGGGGAGGCACTCAGTAGATCACCATGTCTTGGTCTCTGGGGACATTGTGCTTGAGCTTGTGGGCTTCAAGGACATTTTCCAGCTCCTGCATGTAGCATTGGTACAGCCTGTCCACCTCCTCCTGGGAGGGATTCAGTTTCTTCTACACCTTTTTGGGCTTCCCCACTGCAAGACACAGAGGTGAGTGGTGGCCCAGAGCAGTAACCACTGAAGGTGCAGGTGCCCTTGTTATTCCTACTACAATGGTCATCTGAACAGGTAAGCATTCTTTCTCCCTCCCTTTCAATTTTATTTTGTGTTATAGATTCTAAGATCTTAGGTCAACTTCAAGATTCTGATATATCAACAATACAGCCAGCAGGGGTTTGCATGCATTCAGTTTCAGTTCAGTCTCTCAGTCCTGTCAGACTCTTTGCCACCCCATGAACTGCAGCACCCGCTTCCCTGTCTATCACCAACTCCCGGGACCTACTCAAACTCATGTCCATTGCAGTGGTGATGCCATCCAACCATCTCATCCTCTGTTGTCCCCATCTCCTCCTGCCTTCAATCTTTCCCAGCATCAGGGTCTTTTCCAATGTGTCAGCTCTTTGCATCAGGTGGCCAAAGTATTGGAGTTTCAGCTTCAGAACCAGTCCTTCCAATGAATAATCAGGATTGATTTCCTTGAGGATGGACTTGTTGGATGTCTTTGCTGTCCAAGGGACTCCAAAGAGTCTTCTCTAACACTACAGTTCAAAAGCATCAATTCTTTGGCACTCAGCTTTCTTTATGGCCCAATTCTCACATTCATACATGACTACTGGGAAAACCATAGCTTTGACTAGATGGACCTTTGTTGGCAAAGTAATGTCTTTGCTTTTTAATGTGCTGTCTAGGTTGGTCATAACTTTTCTACCAATGAGCAAGCGTCTTTTAATTTCATGGCTACAGTCACCATCTGCAGTGACTTTGGAGCCCAAAATAAATAGTCTCTCATTGTTTCCACTGTTTCCCCATCTATTTGCATGAAGTGATGGGACCAGATGTCATGATCTTAGTTTTCTGAATGTTGAGTTTTCAGTCAACTTTTTCACTCTCCTCTTTCACTTTCATCAAGAGGCTCTTTAGTTTTTCTTTGATTTCTACCATAAGTGTATTGCCACCTAAATGTCACGCGAGTGTATGCTCCTCAGTTCTTTGTCTCTTCACAACAAAAATTTGGAGTGACGGACATTAAAGCCCCCTGGCGGGTCACAGCTCTCGGAGGACAGATCTTGTTATAGCTCTCAGGTCTCAAACAGACTGTATCATAGCTCTTAAATAAATCAGTGTTACAGCTCAGTGTTACAGCTCTATTAATTTAGATAATAGCAGGAAGGTCCATCTTTGAGGCATGAGGGCACGTCGATCCAAAGACGCAAAGAGAAGATCGCCCCATCGAGCGGGGGAGAGAGAGAGAGAGAGCAAAAGGAGAGAAGAGGGCTTTGGTTCCTCTTTTTATATGTTTCTCTGTCGCTGGGCCTGTCTTATGTAAATTGGGCCAGCCAGGAGTGTTGTTTGTTTTACCTGAGGTTCTCACTCTGGTCCTCGGACCTTCCTTTGTTCTATTTTCATGGGCTTTTCCTTCCAGGTCTTTTAGCCACCGCCATTTTGGACTCTTTTTCCTATTCTAACTACCTAACATAAATATCTGAGGTTATTGATATTTCTCCTGGTAATCTTGATTCCAGCTTGTACTTCATTCAGTCCAGCATTTCTCATGATGTTCTCTGCATATAAGTTAACTAATAAACAGCCTTGATGTACTCCTTTCCCGATTTGGAACCAGTCTGTTGTTCCATGTCCTGTTCTATCTGTTGCTTCTTGACCTGCATACAGATTTCTCAGAAGGCAGATCAGGTGGTCTGGTATTCCCATCTCTTGAAGACTTTTCCACGGTTTGTTGTGATCCACACAGTCAAAGGCTTTGGCATAGTCAATAAAGCAGAAGTAGGTGTTTTTCTGGAACTTTCTTGCTCTTTTGATGGTTCAACAGATGTCAGCAATTTGATCTCTGGTTCCTCTGCCTTTTCAAAAGCCAGCTTGAACATTTGGAAGTTCACGGTTCATGTATGTTCATGTACTGTTGAAGCCTGGCTTGGAGAATTTTCAGCATTACTTTGCTAGCCTGTGAGATGAGCGTGTACATGCATTATCTCTTCTGTCATCCTAACAATCCTAGGAAGAGAGACCTGCTATTATTCCTGTTTGACTGCCGAGGAAATGACGCTTAGGAAGGTTAAGTAACTTGTTTAAGGTCACATAGCCAGGAGCAATCAGTGTCATGGTGTAAGCCTTGGGGATGTGCTCTTAGCCTCAAGGGAAAGGTGGATCTGGGAGTCTCAGATGCCATAATTGGAAGAGACTGTGTCTGTGGGAAGAGGTGGATCAGAAAGCAGCTGCCATGTCTTCTCTTGGGAATGGTCTAGAGCAGGAGCACTATAAACATTCATGAGAATAACACCACATAATGCAAAGAAAGGTTGGTAGTTGGTTTACCTGTTCTCAACTAAGAAATGACTGCATGAGCAGAGATGAACAGCTGTATTAGTTCTGCCATTGGAAACTCCTTGGAATTCAAGAAGAAAGCAAATAACTGAAAGATGGTGCTAAGTCTATGGAGTAAAGCCCATGCCCATTGTTTACAGGGAAATCCCTCTGGCTCTCCTTCAGAGCCTGCTGATTGCTACTTTACACACAATTCTAACAGACCTGGAATGGTCTTTCATTGTATCCACATTTTCCAATATAGACCCTGTCATTAGATCCTGTGGTCATAATTAAACCCTCCTTGTCTTGCATAATAAAAAGGCAAATACCCTCATCAAACCTCAGCTCTGTTATCAATGGTAGGGAGATCTCTTGGAAGTGATTTACCTTCCTGGGCCTGGGTTTGTAATCAATACAATGGGGATGAGAGCCCTACCTCACAAGTTGTTGGGAAAACTAAGCTACTGCATGTTAGTAGTCAGTGCAGTGCCTGACACACTGCAGGGGCTCAGCAATCAGTAGCAGCTACTGGCCTTTGTGCCCCTGTTATTCTTCTCATTCTAGACTTCCTTTCATAGGGATACTTGCCTGTGTGTTTGTTTCAAACTCTAGAATGTGTGCTCCACAAATTCAAGGGTATACTGGTCTATGTCCATGTCCCCTTACAGCAAAAGCCCAGACCCCTTGCCCTGGAACCCTTCCACCTCCCTGTGTGGGTCTAGGCTCAGCCACAGTGGCGATAGGTCGGTGGCAGGGCATAAGACCAAGGCTGTACTGGAGGACTCCATGGCCATAGAAGAGCAGAATAGAGCCTCTAGTGCTCTTGTGAAGTCGGTCCTGGAACCACTGGAACCATGACTCAGGAGAGTTCTCAACCTGGTCATATATGTCATTCTCCCCAAAGGAGAAGATCGGCACCAGAGCTGCCCTAGAAGGAGACAGGAGAGAGAGCGTGTGGAGGGGCAAGAAGACACAAGCTGGTCCCCTAGCCTCCTGTAGGAACCTAGTGATCAGGAACTGTAGCAGAGGACAGGGCCCTGGACCAAAAGTAGGAGGCCTCGGGTGTCTCCCAGTCATATCACGGTCTTATTTTATGACTTCAAGCAGGTCATGGCTCTTCTCAGGGCCAACGACAGGCACCGGGATTGTTACTGACTCCAGGCTCGCTCTGCCTGCCACAAGATTGGCCAGTGAACCTGAGATGAAGTGTTGCAATGAGGAAGGGACTTTATTCTGAAATACTGACCAAGAAAATGGCAGACTAGTGCCTCAAAATGACTGTCTTGTCATGCCTGGTTGCCAAGTTCTTTTATGGATCAGAGATCGGGGGATAGGTGAGGAAACAAAGTAAAAAGACTATTCGATCCTTGCAAATGTCCACTAGAAATGGCAAGACTCAGGCAAGGGAATGTGCTAGTTTGCTTCCTTCCTGCTGCTGCTGCTAAGTCACTTCAGTCGTGTCCGACTCTGTGCGACCCCATAGATGGCAGCCCACCAGGCTCCCCCGTCCCTGGGATTCTCCAGGCAAGAACACTGGAGTGGGTTGCCATTTCCTTCTCCAATGCATGAAAGTGAAAAGTGAAAGTGAAGTTGCTCAGTCGTGTCTGACTCTTCGCGACCCCATGGACTGCAGTCTACCAGGTTCCTCCGTCAATGGGATTTTTCCAGGCAAGAATACTGGAGTGGGGTGCCATTGCCTTCTCTGTTTACTTCGTTACAGTCCTTTAAATGTGGGTGGTGTTATGCCCGATGTCCGAATCCCCGAGCGGGAAGAAAAAAAGGCTTCTAAGACAATGCAACTCGCAAAAAAGGGAAGTTTATTACTGACTCGAGCCAGGGCCTTCTGCCTCACCCATCACAGTGGTGCAGGGTCAGAAAAAGCCCCGAGCCCAAGCTGTTAGCAAATTTATAAGATATGCATAAGCAATTAGTAGCTGGCTTAAGCAGATTGGTTACATGTTTGCAAAGCAATTCTATTGGTACAGACTTTCGCGGGCTTTTTCAAACCTGGGCGTTCGCGGGCTTTTCAGTTTTCCCTTTGTCTCTTACTGGGCGCATATTGATTGGCTGGCTCCAGGTTACCTGATGGGGGTAGGGAATCTTACCATTTCGGGGGAAGCTAAAACTTAATCCAGGCTGCCTGTCATGGTATTAACCCTGGCAGCCTCACATTCCCCCCTGTCTTCTTGTTTCTGTGGAAGGCCCAATCATGGGTCATTTATCTGTGGGGGCAGTTGAATATTGAGATCTGAGTAACATTAGGTGGACAGACAGGCAGTGTGTTTTTCCTAACAACTTTCCCTTGAGAGAGACTTCATACTCAAGATGCTTTTTGGGAATTGGGGCGGAGGTCTCTTTCTTCTGTAACTTCTTCTTGCTGTGCCTGGGCGTAGGCCTGCCTGGCAGAGCAGAAGTCTCTCTATACCTGACCTAAGTTGGGGTGTCTTATATCTGAAACCAGCTTTTATTTTTGTAATAACAGCAACTTAGTTTGAAACTGTTGGCGCCTCTCAGAGATAAAATAGACAGTTGCCAAACAGGAGACCTAACAGGATGGTCATCACTGGTCTCCAGAAACAGGAGGCAACATCTGGGGTGATTTGCTGGTGGTCAAGCAACAGAGCTGTGTTCCAGGAATCTTGTGTTTAGTCTGAAGTTACCATATTTTACCTGGGTAGGGGCTCCAGTTCTGTAGAAGAACTCAAAAGACATTGTTATGCATGTTTTTTGAGTTAGAACCAGGACCCGTCTCAAGGCTGTACCACCATTTGATTGTTTTTTTCTCTGTTTCTGTATTTTTTTTTTTTTTCCTGATTAGCAATTGTTTGAATCTATGCTTTAGAACTCAGGGAAGGTCAAGGAGGCTGAATAAAGCCTATATTTTATAGTACAGCAGGTCTGTATTCTAGAGTCACCAGCCCACAGAGTCTTGCTCAGCTTTAATTTAGGGAACAGGGTAACTATGACTGTGATAATCTCTTGTCAAAATGGGGCATAGGATTGCCTCAACCTGGAGAAGAGACATTGAACTGGAAGTATTCCTGAGTTCCAAGTCTCAGATCTGAGCCTTGCATGATCAAAATCTCAATCCCCTGGTCTGCCATTTTGTTGTAACATACCCAGTTAGTAGTAGCTAGAGGAGGAATAACTAGAGTTTTAATAGACAAAATAAACCTCTTTTTTAGAATAGGCCTGAAACCCAGTCTGGACCCGGCACTTCAGGGAGACCTGTAGCCAGGTGGCCAGTTGCCCAGCCTTATAAGAAGTAAGGTAGAAGTTACTAGCTTCCAGCAGACATTGTTTTGAGAATGGTGGCATCCAAGCCCGACACGACTCAGAAAACTCAAGTGTCCAGCAATACAATGTTTAATCTGAAACTACACCCATAGTAACACCTGGTTATTTCTCAGGATGTCTGAACCATAGCTGAGTACTCTATTTTGACTTTTAATTGTAAAATTTTCTTTAATAGCCAAAGCAGATGGCACCATTAATGATGTCAGTGTTTCTCTAAGTATGAGAAGATGCAAGAATTGGGACTCACAAAATCTCCTGAAAAGATCTAACTATCTGAAGGCCTGTTCTGCCAGTTTTTTTTTTTCTAGAGTACGGAGTGCCTCATTCTTGATCTTCACCCTGAACTCCCTTCAGGGCCATTAAAAGTCAGCAGCTGCAGTGGCCATGATCCAATCTCTGTAGATGTAGATGGCAAGTGTCAATCTTCAGTTGGCAGAGCCCCTTTTTGTTCATAAACTTGACCATGATTTTGAGGGGGGCATTTCAAGGCCATTTTATCCCACGGTGCTGAGAATGTCCATTCTCAGGTTTGGCAAAGATTTTGTTGACAGGCCACTCAACGTGCTGTTACTGGACTAGGCCATAAAACAGTATCCAAAATTCTCTGGACCACCTGTCTTACTAGCCTCTTGGTCCAGGAAAACATTCCCTCTTGTTGCTTTTTCTCATATCTAGAGTTACACTGCCATCATCATTGATCTCATAGGGAACTATATATTATTTTATCAGAGGCCTCAGTCATACATTTGGCACTGTAAGAAATAGCAATTTTGTAAAACAGGTGAAATACAAAGAACATAGCCAGCAGTACTAGTAAAGTCACAAGTAAGACTTAAGAGCTTTCATTAGATGTAGCCCAGTATATATCCCAGGTCGTCTGACTTAGTCTATTCTGTACGAATCTTTATCTTTCAGGGAAATTATACATTGGCACTACCATCTATAAGGCACATAGCTCAGTTTTTTACTGTTACTAGACTGATTATCTTTAGCATGATATAATTGTTTTTAACACAGAGGAGACTTTAAACCTCTTATAACTGTGGGAGACTTTTTTTTGTTGTTGTTGTTGAAACTTTTTTGTTGTTCTGATTGAGCTTGAGGAATAGAAAAAGGCTCAAATTTATGGCCAGAGTCAGAGTAGGCATTATTAATTGGCCCAGTGAGGGGGTCTAAATTTTTTCAGGGCCAACCAGTTAGAGTCTTGTAGTGGAGAAATTTACCAAGGTAACCCAGAACTAGATACAGGTAATTGGCCACAAACCCAACAATTGGATTGATTTCTAAAACCAGCATAGAATCAGGCCTCTGCTAGAAAAGCATTTGATTTCTATGCAAAGGTCTAACAAGTCAAGAAAACATTATAAATGATCATACAAAGCAGATCCAGCATCTTGGGCAAGCTGTCTGCCTCTGATGTTGCTGTCTTCTCATCCTGGTGTAGTTTCTTTTGTTTGAGCATCATTTTAAGGTGAGATCAGGTCAGCTGTCTTCTCTATAGACTAATCCAGTGTAGGAGCCTTTGAAAGTGGGAATTAATCTAAGAGTTAATTTCTCTTCAGTTTTATTGTGCATGAGCTAGTTAAGAGTACCTGATAAAAAGTCTTTCCATCCAGGTTGGAGACAGTCTCTTAAATTATGTCTTTTTCCAGTCCTGGTTGCAGGTCACGAGGCATCTGATCTTCATCCAAAGATAGATTACTGAGATAAGCTTTAGAAACAAACTTTTACATTAATATCACATAACAGCAAAGAACTATCTGAGAAATGAGTCTTACTACATGCAGACTTCTATCAACAAACTGGGATTTAACATTTATGTACCTGTTAGTGAGATAACCTTCTTAGCTCATTTGTTAAACTTACTGGAAACCTAAGAGACCAAATTATTTTTATAACTAGTTTGAGAGGAAGGTTTTTTTTATTTCCGGAAAACACACGATTTAAACCTGTAATTTTTAGATAGAAACCATAAAAGTTATAAGCATATTTGCTGGTTCATTTAGTCCTTTGTTAACCTTTGTGAAGTCATCAGGTTTTTCATTAGAATACCAAGACGTATCAGAATGTTAAGAACTCCATATACTTTTTAGGATATCTGTATTATAAATTTTTCATACATTATAACATGAGCAGATTTATTACTCATTTGATAATCTTTTTCATGTAATTTAACCAACTAAATAAACAGTTTAATATCCCTCTTTGGGGTGTTTCAGGGGCCCACTGAAACACCCCAAAGTTAGCTAGATGTCAAAGGAACTTCAAAAGAATTCAATTTAGGAAGTTTTATCGAAAAGATCAATTAAAAGCTTTAGAACATTTGGTCAGATTTAGTCAATATTGATGGGTGTATCATTTAGCTTGTTGATATGTCACAATGGGTGTAAATACCAAGGCTCAAGGTCTAGTGAAAGTCAGCTCAGCCACTTGGACCTAATTGGTTCTAAGCAGTTTTCTTACAACCAGGTCATTTTTAACAAAATCCACTTATCTAACTAATTGTAATTTAATTTTAGAAAATCTTGATCATGCATAACTCTTTTTACTATTTTTTCATACTTTACTGAAAGCACACTTCTTGCTTTCTTTTAGCAATCAAGAGCTAACTTTTATATTAGCATTTTATAGATTGGTGAGCATAAATACCAGTGATAATTTTTAAAACTCTTGCTTTTTTTTTAAAACATTTTAGGATGGCATGGAATATTATTCATTTATAGTCCCAAATCTCTTTCGTTTTTCTGTAAAAAGAAATTAGTGTTTAGTAGTAAATGTTTTAAAATCTTATTTCATTTGGAAATGACCTAATTATTTAGACACACACACATATAAACCTGGCAGTCCTCATCAGACACTCCCTTAAATACAAGAATGCAGTTTCTCAGAAAACCTTCTATAGAGACACAAAACTTCAGATGTCTTCAAAGATTTTAAAAGGAGGAAGGGAAGCCAGGTTGAAAGAAGGAGGAGGAAGCGGGAGAGGGGGCAAAAGGGGTGGACTTACAGGCGTCTCCTGCCACCTGCAGACACCCAGGCGTTACAGGAATTTTCCTGGGCTTCCAGAAAAGGGAGACCAGAGACAATGCCGGCACACACACAAACACGGAGAGCCGAAGACAAACACACAGACAGACAGACGTCGGCCGACGACACAGCGCTGGGTTTTCGGGCCCCCTGAATTTTTTTGCCTCCCGGTAGCCGATTTACTTTACCGAATGGCGTCCGCTGTTCACCAGACTCGGGTCGGGAGAGGAACTTTTTTTCCCGCGGAGACGGCTGCCTCCCAGCGCGTCCGCTGGCCTTGACCTTACGCCAACTAGTCCCCCTTTATAGAAAGCCTTCCTGCAGAGTTGGCTGCCTCCCAGCGCGTCCGCTGGCCTTGGCCTTATGCCAACTAGTCCCCCTTTATAGAAAGCCTTCCTTCTGCGCCAGATACGTACCCTCCTGCTCCCCAGCAGGGCCTTGAATTTACTCTGGTCCTTCCTGAGCACCGGTGTTATTATTTATCCTTCCCCTTTGTCCCGTAAGCGTTTTCTTCTCCCGGTCAAGGCATCCCGGACGAGCCCCCAAATGCTATGCCCGATGTCCGAATCCCCGAGCGGGAAGAAAAAAAGGCTTCTAAGACAATGCAACTCGCAAAAAAGGGAAGTTTATTACTGACTCGAGCCAGGGCCTTCTGCCTCACCCATCACAGTGGTGCAGGGTCAGAAAAAGTCCCGAGCCCAAGCTGTTAGCAAATTTATAAGATATGCATAAGCAATTAGTAGCTGGCTTAAGCGGATTGGTTACATGTTTGCAAAGCAATTCTATTGGTACAGACTTTCACGGGCTTTTTCAAACCTGGGCGTTCGCCGGCTTTTCAGTTTTCCCTTTGTCTCTTACTGGGCGCATATTGATTGGCTGGCTCCAGGTTACCTGATGGGGGTAGGGAATCTTACCATTTCGGGGGAAGCTAAAACTTAATCCAGGCTGCCTGTCATGGTATTAACCCTGGCAGCCTCACAGGTGGCTCTATTTATCTCCCTTAGGCAGATCATTATGTATCTTACTAGAGTAACAAGAAGCTGAAAGTTAAAGAAGTAGATTCAGCATAAATTCAAAATTAACCCTTTCAGTTTACAGGATCATGAGAGGGAGACCACAATTCTGCTGAAAGTCCTCCCGAGTATGAAACATCTGCAGAGTTTCTAGGAAAATCTCTTCTGCCCTGGCTTGCTGGTATTCTTCACAGATATTTAAAATTAGGAGAATAGCTCTTTACTACACCCCAAACTCCATTCACCCAGATTCTCTGGGTTCAGATGTAATGCAAGCTTTCACCAATGACCTTTGAGACTTCATCCCTTTAGTCACAAAATCTTCCTTCTAGAATTTTCTCTGGGCATTTGGGCCTGAGACAGTGCATCTGTCACCAATATACAATCTTCATTGTCAGTGGATTGAGATTCTTCCTGCCAAAATAGGATCTGCATTAGTCTCTGCAGTCTTCCCTCCAAACTACAATCCTTGCCAATCTCCAGTTGAACCAAGAGCCCTCTCCCCGATACCTGTGCGTCAGCGTGAGCCTGATGAAGCCCTTGCGGTTCCACAGCACCAGCTTGTAGGCTCCAGGCCTGGCATTCAGTGACTCCTGGACGCCCCCAACAAGGATGGAGAGCAGGTTGCAGCCTCCTTTCCTGCTCAGGATGTGAGCAGCACTCTCCTTGTCCAATGAGACCGGCCCTGGGGAGAGAGGAAGGTGGTCACGTACAGTGTGAAGGGCAAGCACGGTTCAGGAGTATGTTGCCTGGGCTCTACCCTACTCTCCAGTGGGGAGTTCCCTGTTGGCAGGGAACTCCCTTTTCCCAATTCTCCCACCAAGCTCATCACTGAGCACAGAGCCGTGAGAAATGCTTCTTTGGGTCTCATCTCCTTGTCTACTGCACATTCACTTGGAATAAGTACAGAACAATTAGCTGCCTTCCTTAAAACCCTTCTTCATGTCTTCAGTCCTCATCATCCTGGGATAGAAAGAGTGGCAGGACTCACCCCGTGACATGATGTAATCCCTGTAGACAGGGGCTCAGAAACACCAGTCCAGCATCAGATGTGAGCGGATGCCTGGGAAAGCTGAGGAGAAGCCCGTGACCTCCGTGTACAGGTTGGTAAAAGTTCCAGTGGCGAGGACCCCATGAGAGCGGAAGCCAGTGAGGTAGCTCCAGGAAGAGTCCGTCGGCAGTCTAGACTAGCTGAAGAAACAGCAACCTGGTATTCAGGGCTGCACCTTGTTTCACTGCTGCTCCACCTGCTGATTTTCTGTGTAGACCTCTTCTGTGTCCCCTGAGCTCAAGTGCTATAAACCCCAATGTCAGTGTCCTGAGATTAGGGACAGCCTATCTGAGAAGCCTAGTCCCAAGGGCAGGCCTGGAGCAGAGGAGATGGTCTGGGAGACAGGGGAAGAGGGAGAGAACAGACCCATGAATGGATGAAGCTGATACAGCCCACCAGGGAAGGCAGGCCCCCTGCCCAAGGCAGAGGTGGGACTCCTGGGAGGGTGACAGGGGCCAAGCCTCTGTCCTACATGAAGGGAGACCCTGTCCCAGGCAGAGCCCACCCAGAATGAAGGAGCCATTGCAAGAGGGAGTGAGCATCTCTCCAAGGACTGTGGCAGCTGGAGTTCTGTCCTGGGTGGAGGGCTGGACCCCTGAGTCGCTGTGACTCAGTGTAAGAGACTCCAGGGTGCTGAAGGTAGGGGCTAGGAGTAGGGGCATGAAGTCTCTAGTGATGCCTGCAGGTGTGGGTGGAGAGGGGCCAGGGAACTGTCATGCCAGGTCTTTAGGACTTCCTGATGCCAGGTCACAGCCTGTCCACAGCACTTCACGCCTGCTAAGGCCTTGGTCTGTGTAGACACTGTTGTTCCTGGATAAGGATATCTTACACAGAAACCCAGCTCCTGGACTGATCTTCAGCATAAGGGAGAAGCAATTGTCCTTGGGGATATCCTGGTTTTCTACCATTAGGTTTTAGGAAGCCCGTAGGGTGCATTTAGAAAACCCCAGTGCTTAGAAGTAGTCTCCTAATTTCACTAGAAACTCTACCACTAGGTAGTAGCTCATAGAATCACAGCGCAAATGCTTGTGATGTGGAGTAGACCCTGCAGAGTTGTACGAACAAGGAATGTTGCTTGCCTGCCTTCAAGCCAGCAGCCACTGTAGCTCCTGCTGACAATGGGCCTTGAAAGGAACTCAAGATGGAGGAAAACAGGTCACAGAGAGTGAGGATGCACATCAAAGGAAGAATTGCAATGAGCCCAGCTTTTTCTTTCCCCATGTGTAGAAAAACATGAAAATCATTAATTGGAGACATCTGCTTTTTGACTGGCAGTAATCTTTTGATGTTTAACTACATGTTTTTGTTTTTCATTCCCCCCTCGAAAACCTGTAAGTCCTGACTCCTCCCATTTTACCTTCTAGAACACCTCCTCATTTCTGAGAGGCTATCTCTTGCCTACAGTACTCAGCAATGTGTCAGAACAAAACCCCTGACAACTTTTAGGTTGTGTACTTGTTTTCAGTAGACAGCAGAGACTCCCTGGCCCCCTATTCACTGTCATCCTAAGATCCCTGCAGGGCATGCTCTGTAAAGGTTTGTGAATGTCTTGAAGTTCTCCTGGGAGGTGACAAGAGTCCAGAATCTGTGAGCCGCAGCACCTTGGGGCAGGATACATTCTGAGAGCTCTCTGTTCTGATTCTAACCTCAGAGCTAATGCACACACTTTAAAATCAATAAAAGACCCTGCTCTATATCCCTGATCACACTTTCTTTCCTCTTAGGGTATCACTATCATCATCTGATAAAGTGTCAGCTAGATGCTCTCAGACAACCTTGTTTTCATTACGGATTCCTTCACCCCACTGTAAAATCTGCAAATTCCTTACAGATTTACCCCTATAAGATCCATAATTTTTCTGCATTTCATGGCCTACGTGGTTCCTCAAATCCTGTGTTTTTTCATCAAGCCCTCATAGTGGCCTCACTCTCCAACCTCACTGAAGTTGGAGAACTGTAGCCAGACAGTTGACTCTCCCACTGACCACAGAGTGGTAGAAACCTGTCTCCTGCCTCCCAGTCCAATATTCTGCACCCTGCACACAGGGTCACACTTCTCCATAGACTCATGTGGACCATGGTCCTGACCACTCCCTAGCCAGCCCCGTACTAACTGAGATGGCAAAATAGCCCTTCGTGCACTACCATATGGCCCAGCATTTTATGAAAGCACTCTGCCTGCCCCGCTGCCATGGTGTGTCTCGATCCATGTCCTGTATCACCTACAGGATACTGATCATCCAGAATCTTATGAACAGGAGGCCAATGAAAACTATGTAGCAGATAATGTCTGGGAAGGGAAGCAGAAACCTTCAGTGGTAAGAGATATGAAGGAATGAACTATCCTCATCTACTCAGCACTAGCAGCACTGTTCAGTCCAGCCCTCACCCCAGAAGGAAGAGATCAGCTTCCCAAGGCTTCATGGAGGAGCGAATGCAGGCAACACCACCAACCTGGATTTGAAACAAGTTGGCCTAATTCCAAACTCGCATTTTCCCTCTGCACTGGATTGCTTACTCACTTATGTCTTCCCCCTCCACCTCCCTGTCTGTCTGTATTCACCAGGTGCTCAATAAATGCCTGATGGAGATGTGACAGGATGAACTCTTTCTGGTATCCATTCTTTAGAACCCCAGAGAAAAGCTATTCTTTCTACCCAGACCAGTTCCCGTCTATCTCCAGCCCATCCTTCCATAGGTAAATCCCACCACACTCCCCTTTTAGTTAAAGTCCCCCCATGATTTCCTATAACTTTGAGGCTCAACTCAAGCAGCTCAGCCTGACCTCAAGCTCCCCACTGGTGGCCCAAAACCTCTCTTGTTCTAGCCTCACTCACCACATGCAGCTCATTGTCCGGCTACACTAAGCAGCTCAGTTGTTACAACTCCCTGTGCTCTAGCTTTTGCTGAGCTCTTTCCTTTGCTGCCAGGCCCTGTCCTGCTGAAGGAAGGAGGGAGGAAGAGGACACCTTATGTCTGGCCTGTTCATCAGGACTGCAGCAGGGCTAGAGCCAGCCCCAGTGAGCAATTCCTCCCAGACTTGATTCTGGGTCCCTTTCACAGACTAATCCCTGCTTTGACCCTGGGTCAGGTGGTTTGAGGGTCTGTCTTTAATCTGATGCCAATGGAGCTCACTGTTAGAGAATATTATATCCTCTCCACTCCACTCAACACCCTGTGCTTATACTCTTAAAGAGGTTCATCCTCCACCTATAGTCTATTTGAAAGTAGGGTAAACCGGGCCTGTCATTCATAGCCGACTTCTGGAGAAGGGGCCTTTGACCCAGTCTGAATAGTGCATGTGGGTGTTAAGTTGCTTCAGTTGTGTCTGACTCTGCATCCGTGTGGGCTATAGCCAGTCAGGCTTCTCTGTCCATGGGATTCTCCAGGCAAGAATACTGGAATGAGTTGCCATGCCCTCCTCTAGGTATCTTCCCAACCCAGGGATCAAACCCACATCTTTTATGGCTCCTGAATTGCAGGTAAATTCTTATAGCTGAGTGACTGGGGAAGCCCATTCTGAATAGTTGTAAAATGCATAAGCCAAAGTAGATTAGGGCTCACAGAGGCCCAGTTTCTACAGAGCACCTACAACATGCCAGGGGCTTGGTACAGCTGTGAATAACAGACAGGAATTCCTGCCCGCATGGTGTTGAATTCAGGGTTGTGTTTGGGGCACTTTGTCATTTCAATTTTTATGGTGGTAATATATCTTTAACAAAATACTTGTCATCAAAATGACTCTTGGGTATTTTAGCATTGTTTTAAAGTTTTCTTTGAGAATAGTTCATTTACAATGTTGTAGTAGTTTCAGGTGTATAGAGAGGTAAATCTGTTATACACATACATATATCCACTCTGATTTGTTTCTTAATTCTTTTCCTATATAGATCATTAGAGAACACTTAGTAGAGATCCCTATGCTATACAGCAGGTTCTTATTGTCATCTATTGTATGTCAATTCAGTTCAGTTTAGTCGCTCAGTCATGTCTATTTGTGACCCCATAAACCACAGCAAGCCAGGCCTTCCTATCCATCACCAACTTCCAGAGTCCACCCAAATCCATGTCCATTGAGTCGATGATGCCACCTAACCACCCCATCCTCTGTCGTCCCCTTTTCCTCCTGCACTCAATCTTTCCCAACATCAGAGTCTTTTCCAATGAGTCAGCTCTTCACATCAGGTGGCCAAAGTATATATAATAGTGTTATTTGCCCATCCAAATCTCCGAATTTATCCTTCTCCCTTAGACCCTGGTAGCTGTAAGTTTTTGTTTTCTACTTCTGTTTTGTAAATAAGTACATTAGTACACCTTTTTTCGATTGTGCATATAAGCGACATCATGTGATATTTGTCTTTCTTTGACTATCTTCACTTAGTTTGACAATATCATGGTCCATACATGTTACTGAAAATGGCGTTAATTTGTTTCTTTTTTATGACTGAGTAATATTCCATTATCATAATACCACATCTTCTATATCCATTACTCTAATGGATATTTAGGTGGCTTCCATGTCCTAGCTATTGAAAATGTGCTGTTATGAACATTGGGGTGCTTGTATCTTTTCAAATTATGGGTTCATGAGAGAGGCCTTATGGAGAACAGTGTGGCGATTCCTTGTAAAACTAAACTAGAGCAACCATAGGGCCCAGCAACCCCACTCCTGGGCATAAACTCAAAATGATTTTTGAAAGACATTTTGGCAGCATTAAATTAATTCACACTGTGGTGTAACTATACCAGCCTTCATCTCAGAACTCTTTTCATCTTTCTAAACTGAACCTCTGTACCCACCAAACAGAAACTCCCATCCAGGTCAAGAGAATAAAACCGAGGTGTTAATAGCAATTCCTTGTAGGGAAGGGTTTGGTGGCAGTCTTTCACTTTCAGAACACACAACTTGTTTGGATGTGTTAAAATAACATGTATTTGTTTTTTATTCAGAAATAAAAAATTTAAAAATACTGGCATTTCCACTTGATCAAATAGAACTCAGTTCAGTCGCTCAGTTGTGTCTGACTCTGCGACCCCATGAATCGCAGCATGCCAGGCCTCCCTGTCCATCACCAACTCCCGGAGTTTACTCAAACTCATGCCCATTGAGTCAGTGATGCCATCCAGCCATCTCATCCTCTCTTGTCCCCTTCTCCTCTGGCCACCAAGCCCTCCCAGCATCAGGGTCTTTTCCAATGAATCAACTCTTCGCATGAGGTGGCCAAAGTACTGGAGTTTCAGCTTCAGCATCAGTCCTTCCAATGAACACCCAGGACTGATCTCCTTTAGGATAGACTGGTTGGATCTCCTTGCAGTCCAAGGGACTCTCAAGAGTCTTCTCCAACACCATAGCTCAAAAGCATCAGTTTTTTGGCGCTCAGCTTTCTTCACAGTCTAACTCTCACATCCATACATGACCACTGGAAAAACCATAGCCTTGACTAGATGGGCCTTTGTTGACAAAGTAATGTTCCTACTTTTTAATATGCTATCTAGGTTGGTCATAACTTTCCTTCCAAGGAATAAACGTCCTTTAATTTCATGGCTGCAATCACCATCTGCAGTGATTTTGGAGTCCCAAGAAAATAAAGTCTGACACTGTTTCCATTCTTTCCCCATCTATTTCCCATGATGTGATGGGACCAGATGCCATGATCTTAGTTTTCTGAATGTTGAGCTTTAAGCCAACTTTTTCACTCTCCTTTTTCACTTTCATCAAGAGGCTTTTTGGTTCCTCTTCACTTTCTGCCGTAAGGGTGGTGTCATCTGCATATCTGAGGTTATTGATATTTCTCCTGGCAATCCTGATTCCAGCTTGTGCTTCTTCCAGCCCAGCGTTTCTCATGATGTACTCTGCATATAAGTTAAATAAGCAGGGTGACAATATACAGCCTTGACGGACTCCTTTTCCTATTTGGAACCAGTCTGTTGTTCCATGTCCAGTTCTAACTGTTGCTTTCAGACCTGCATACAGGTTTCTCAAGAGGCAGATCACATGGTCTGGTATTCCCATCTTTTTCAGAATTTTCCACAGTTTATTGTGATTCACACAGTCGAAGGCTTTCATGTAGTCAATAAAGCAGAAATAGATGTTTTTCTGGAACTCTCTTGCTTTTTTGATGATCCAGCAGATGTTGGCAATTTGATCTCAGGTTCCTCTGCCTTTTCTAAAACCAGCTTGGACATCTGGAAGTTCACGGTTCACATATCGCTGAAGCCTGGCTTGGAGAATTTTGAGCATTACTTTACTAGCGTGTGAGATGAGTGCAATTGTGTAGTAGTTTGAGCATTCTTTGGGATTACCTTTCTTAGGGATTGGAATGAAAACTGACCTTTTTCAGCCCTGTGCCCACTGCTGAGTTATCCAAATTTGCTGGCATATTGAGTGCAGCACTTTCACAGCATCATCTTTCAGGATTTGAAATAGCTCAACTAGAATTCCATCACATCCACTAGCTTTGTTCGTAGTGATGCCACGCCGGCTGCAACAGACCATGCAGAAGCGCGCCGGCTATGACAGACTAGTTCAAATAGAACAAGTCACATTTAAACATCTTCCGCAGTCTGGGCTCACACTTTAAATACTGTCAGCAGGCTAAATCTTAACTTGGGTGTATTTCTCAGTCCCTGAAGAAAGGAAACCCCTTCTTACCCCTCATAACACCAAGAAGGAAAAAATGTAATATTTCACTTTACTGAAACCCAGAGAAGATATCCAGATTGGATAAACTCACATAGAAAACTAGTAGGATGAGTGGTGGCTTCAACTCTATATCATGTCCATATTATGCCTCCAACATTTATTCATTCAACAAACATTTATCAACATCAATTCTTCTAGGAGATGGAGATGCAGATGAGAACAAGACCAACTATTTGAAAGAAGCTTACCTTCTGTGTGAGTTTGTGAATTATAGAGAAGAGGAAAGAAACAGATTAAACAAGTAACCCACTGGAAAGTATTTTTTTCTGGGACCTGAGTCTTCAGTGAGAGGCCACTCTTCAGGGACCTTCCTGGCCACTTCTTTATCCCTCCTTAATCACCTGCTCTATGTCCAGCGTGAACCAGCTGTCCACTACCTTTGCAGTGTTCACTGACCCCCTGGAAACCCTTACTTTCATGCCAGCCTGTGCATTCTGCCCTGTAGACTCATCTCCTACTATCATTGGAGAAGAGCCCCTTCTCTCCAACCACTGCCAGTCTCACTTGACCAGAAGTAAGTAATCCTTTTTGAATTGTAAATATTTCAGACATTTGGGCTCAAGAGGCAACCTGGTGCACTGGGAGGACCCTGAGGAGTCGGGTGGGGAGGGAGGTGGGAGGGGGGATCGGGTTGGGGAATACGTGTAACTATATGGCTGATTCATGTCAATGTATGACAAAACCCACTGAAACGTTGTAAAGTGATTGGCCTCCAACTAATAAAATAATATTTAAAAAAAAAAAAAAAAAGAGGCAACCTGGAGTATATTGCATAGGCACACATTATTTAAAATGCAAGCATTTAAAATGTAAAAACCATTCTTCGCTCACAGTCTGTACAAATACAGAAACAATCAGGGGGCTGGTTTTGTCCCATGAGTCTACATGTTGACCCCCTTTGTAGATTGTGACCTTGTAATCAAGCAGGACCTATGCAGCCCTCCTGGGAAAGATCCCTCATGTCTTCTGCCTGCCTCTTATTTGTAGAAAATCTTCAGCTTCCTAAGCCTTCACCAAATTTCAAAAATAAAATTATAAAGAGAAATCATAAACACAGAAAGAAAGGAAAATAGTCAAGCAAGAAAAAGAAGCAAGGGTTTAACATTTCCACAAATTCAAAGACTTTTAGTTTCTTCCTGAGAGCCAAAGATAATATTGAGACTCATCTTTGAGAGGTTTTGCAGATACTGAACCCCCAGCACATGGAAGAACTTGCTCACCAGCCCATAGACCTCAGACAAGGGGAAACCAGAAGGTTGAATACTGTGGCTCCAAGTTACCTCACCACCAAGTGATCAGACGATTCTCTAGGAACTGACCATGCATCCAGTATCTCTACCTCACCCAGTCTCTGGACACCGTTCCCTGGTAACCAAAGGAGTTTCAGGCATTTTGAGCCTTAGTTCCCTGGACTCCTTCCTTGACCCCTGCAATAAAACCTGCAGTTTGTTTCACCACAAGCCACTGTCAGTTTAGGAGCTTTACTGTATTCCCACAAGCAGACCCAAATCTGATTTGCTAACAACTGCTCCCCCATCATCTGTCTCCCCCAACACCCCAACACAGAAGATCTCTAAATTATTGCTTGTACCCACAGATTGGACCTTGTCACTCCTGTACCTAAAGCTCTCCTGGGGATTCCCTTTGCTCTTGAGATAAGGGACAAGGTACAACCTACTGTTCCTGTTATCAGAGGGTCCGGATGCCTTTTCTCAGCTGCCCTACTTCTAGCTCCAGACCCAAGGTTACTTGACTCTCTGTCCTCCTCTGGACACTCCCAGGGACCAGGCTGGGCTAAGGTGGGCATGACAGTCAGACACACACTTCTATTGGCAAAGTTCCCCCAAGACCATGTGAGCAAGACGTCCCTTACCCCAGATGATCCCCAGGCACTGAGCTGAGCATCCACCTTAGGACCTGTATCTTTCCCCATCAATGCACCATGTGCACCTGAAGTGGCAGGTGCCCATGGCCTCCCAAATCCACCTCAGCTTTCCTTATGCAGGGCCAAGTAAGAGATCAGTTGCAGGACTGCGAAGGTCTGCAGCCTGCGTTCCAGTGTCACAAACAAAGGTGCAAACTCCACCATGCTGATTCCTCTGCTTCCTCTGGAGGCTGCTCTGAGCTCTGCTGTGGTCTGAGACAGTTGCTGGTTTTTGTTGCTGCCCAAGATTGCTAAGCATTTGTGGGGGCTGGAGTGTTTTTGTGGCATGTCCAGCCAACCCTAGAATCTCATTGCACCTACCCTGGCAGAGACCAGTATCCTAGGTGAAATCTTTTAACTCACCTGACCTGGATTAATTTATTACAGAGATAGAGAAGTGCAATGGACTCTTCAGGCAATACATTATCTACCAGATCACCTTTGCTCAAATCTTGCCCATTACTTGGCAAGTGAAGCAGCAAGTATAGGGCAATCTTGCCCTCTCCCCAGCTACTCACCTACTTGGTTAAGTGATAGTCTCCTTTCACCTACCAGGTTCATGGCTCCCCTTTACAAATAAGAAGTACCAGCTGCCATATGAATATCTCAGGCCCCACCATCTCCTTCATCTCCTGCCCTTTTCCTCAGTTTGCCTGGACAGCACAACTCATGGAAGAGCCGTCTGATTTCCACACCCTCCCCTGCCTTCTGTCCTCCCTCCTCTAGACTTCAGATGCTACTGTTCCATGGAACTGCCCTTGACAACTTCACCAGTGGTTTCCAAACTGCTAAATCTAATGGTCAGTTCTCAGCTCTGGTCTTAAACTTTCAGCAGCCTCAGTCACAGTGGTTCCTCCCTCTTCTTGAAGTCACTTGGTCTGTGGACACCATACTCTCCTGGTTTCCCTCCTGCCCCTCTGGCTGCCCCTGGATCTTCATGGTGGCTCTTACCCTTCACCAGAATAAGTGTTTCAGGGCCCCTCTGTCCCCTCAGTCCTTGGAACTTTCTTCACTCTACCCTCTCTCCCGTAGAGACCTCATCCAGGCTCATGGTCTTGGAGTCTGTCTACAGGAAGAACACTTCCAAACTGCATCTCCAGCACTGACCTCCCTCTTTGCTCCAGACTTGACTATGTAGGTGGGTACTTGACTACCTCCCTCACAGCCTGCTTGGCACCTCCATCACAGCCCGTCTAAAACTGAACTTGACTTCCCCTCACCTGCCCATGCTACAGTCTCCACATAGCCACAGAGATTTCCAAAGTGGTCACACAGGGAATATCTCGGTAGTCCAGCGCTTAGGACTCTGCCTTTCATGGTTGATTGCCTAGGTGCCTTGGAAATTTCACTGAGGTTACAGTGCTTTCCTAATGGAGGTGAGTATTCTTGAAAATATTTACAAGTCAGTTGAATATCATTTCATCACAAGATCATGCTCTACTCTTTTGTGATTTAAATGCCTCTTGCCTTGGAAAGCTTCTTTCCACCACCACAGCCAGCCACTTTAATGGACTCCGATGACAACATTCTGTCTGGTCATTGTCCCTGTGCCCATATTCCTCCCACAGACTCATAAGCCAGAGGGACTGCTGGGTATGTGATTGCAGAAGCTAAAGAGCAGTGGTGCCAGGCTTTTGCACAAAACTGTAGTACCCATGTAGACTCTGCATAGAATATATGCAGTGTCCATAGATACATCTCTCCTGTGGCTCTCTGTGTAGTCAGACATCTTATTTGCTGGTGTGTAGAATGATATCAGGTCAGGGTATTGATTTCTATTTCCTCATCACAAATGGTGACCATGCAAATGTTCATACAAATGGTGAACATTCATTGCATTTCCTCCTATTGGAAAATTTATGAGGAAGGAAGACAGTGGAATTGTGCAGAGAGCAAAGGTGAACCAAAATGGCCCATCAGAATGGTCCTGATTTGGGCTAAAGTGACCGAGGCTGACATCCCACCTGGATTTGTGTCAGGATCAGTTGACTCTGTGCAGGCAGCTCTGCAACTGGGACCACCCCTCTTTCTTTAAGGTACATCTGGGAGGCATTTTCCAGGGTCCTCCCTCAAGGCAGATTGGAAGACACCTGATGAGAGATGAGGCCAGTCCTGCGTTGGTCGCTTGCAGGCTGTGTGACTTCAGACACTTCCCTTCACAGAGCCCCTTATCCTACCAGGTATCAGGGTCTAAGATGATGGCCCCGACCCACCCATGTACAGTGCTCAGCAGTCCACCAAGGATTCTGTGTCCCTCACCTCACAACATCCTTTACAGGCCAACAACCAGGCAGCATCACTCATCGTGGGGCAGTGCTGCTCCTGTGAGGTCTGAGGACCTGCCTTGCACATGAGCTGCCTGTTACTGGTTCTGGACCAGGTAAGTACAGAGATGAAGAGTAACTTCTTAGAAACCATAGAGAAATGAGGTACAGTAGTTCTATGTGTATTGAAGTTAATAATTGAAAACTGGATTTAAATGGCTTGCCTTTGTTTTCTTCATTTCTCGGGTAAATTATATTGTAGTTTCAAATGGATGGTCTTCCCGGGTGACTCTGTGGTAAAGAATCTGCCTGCTAATACAGAAGACACGGGATGGACACTAGGTCGGGAAGATCCCCCGGATAAGGAAATAGCAACCGAGTTCAGTAGTTTTGCCTGGGAAATACCATAGACAGATGAGGATGGTGGACCATAATTCGTGGGATCACAAAGAGTTAGACACAAGTTAGCGCCAAAACAACAACTAAAACAAAAATTAAAAAGAGTTTAGTCCATGGTAGATTAGAAAAAAGAAGTAGTACAAAAATATGGACCTTTTACATAAGATATTGAGGTAATATTTCCCACTAATCTAGGGTAATTCGAACAAGAATTTCTAACATTTTAAACACCTTTTGAGGGAGATGGCCCTTTTAATTCTTCATCATTGATATTTAATGATAAAACCAGTGTTTGATGGTTCTATTCTTGTCCTATTCAGGGCCCCTCATAAAACAGCTGAGAGAAGGAAACTTCTTGCTCATCTGTTTCTATTCATTCTCTCACTAGGGATGTAACTTGACAGACATGGCACAAGTTCAACTTGTAGAAGAAGGAATCATTCAGGTTAGTTCTCTGGTAGGGAGTGAGAGAAGGATATGGAGCCTAAGAAAACTCCATACGTAGTTGGTGCTTGACACAAACTGGCTCAGGTCTTTTAAAACCATTCCCAAGCATTTATAAACAGAAAGGATGAGGAAGAGCTGGCATTGATTGGACCCTCAGTTATGGATGAATCATCTGTAGGTGAAGATGGGAGAGAATAAGTATTGTGAGGGGACATGCAGCCAGCAGATAGTGTCATGTAGGTGGGAGTGTGTACCTAGCTGATGCCACTGGTGTTTTCAATGTACAGTTTTCCCAAGATTGAAAACACAGTAGGCAAGGTGAGAGCAGGACACCTGGGCAGACAGATTTCATAATGGGACCAGGATTCTAAAAATGTCTTTAACTTCTGATATGAACCTCATTTGTATGTGGAGGTCACTGTTAGTTACACTGAGAGACTGCATGTGTAGCATCCACCCAGAGCCCAGCACATCATAGGCACTCACTAGCAAGTTGCTCAGGCAGCTGACTCTGCCCTGCTGTGGGGTCACTAAGACAGATGCTCAGTCCATCCTGAGGCATCCACTGCCCTTCTATCGACTCACTCCAGCTCAAGCACCTCTGAGGCCTCCTGGGGATGAATTCCTAACCCTTGAACTGGACAGTAATCCCCCAGACAGCAGGCAGTAATTCTCAGAGACCCTGTCTGGACTGTCCACTCCCATCTCCATAGAACTTTGCTCCACAAAGACCCAAACCTTGCCCTCCTGTTTCTTAAAGCTCACCTTGACCTTGACACTTAGACGAAGTCTCAACCACATGTGCTCTGATTGCTCCCTCCTCTCTGCCTTTGCTATCACAACTCCCACCTCTGACCTCTCCCATTCGCTTACCCTAGAAAAGCCCATTCCACATGAGAGGGTGAGGCTCGGCCAGTCCACATGGTTGTTGACAGATCTGTGCTGAGAGACCCCTTGTCAACTGACACTTCATTACCATCCAGGAGTGTCACCAGGTTAGACCCCAGCAGGTCTTTTGTGCTCTGTAGGTCATGATGACTGAGAACTTGTTCCAGGTCACCAGCTGCCTGATTTGAGGAGAAACTCCAGCTCTGCCCAACTCTGAGGGCCTCTGAACCTCTCTACCATACCTGACAGCTCCTCTGCTCCTTGGACTGCTTGAATCAGCCTGTGTGTTGGTGGGAGATCTTCCTCTGAGGGCTAGTCCCTTCGGACAGGCTGGGGACACAGAGGGATGCCAGGTAGCAGGTGCTGTGTAGTACTGGACCCTTGTTGTGCAGCTTCTGGCTCTCTGTATCCATGGGGATGTCGATTGCATAAGAAACATCCCACAATCACTGCTTAACACATTAAAGCACATCTTTGTTCACATAAGAGCCAGTGCGGATATAACTATTGCAGTTCCTCACTAGGCAGCACTCCTCTGAGTTCACACTCTCTGCTTCATTTTCGTGCAGCTCAAAGTTGTGGTGGATGAGGGGATTTCCTTCCCTCTGGCCCTGCCAGTCTCTCCCCATCCTTCATCCCCCATCCAGGTGCCCTAAGTCTGATTCTCACCTTGTACTGTGTCCCAGCCAGGCCTGGGATCACAACCATGATTCCTACCTCTGACCTGTGCTCACAACTTTGCCCCACATGGGGTTCTGCTGTGTGGACATCTCAGCCTTTGTCCTCCCGGCAGACTGCCTGCAGCAGCTCCCACTGCAATGGAGTGGGCTAGTCTAGTCTCTGAGGGCTCATGGGCTATCACTGTGGTAATGCTGGCAAGATGCCTCCAGTGACATCACCTCCAGGTGTCACATCGTCCTATGGAGTGTGAATTGGACTTAGGGACTTGAATCCAACTGAGAGAATAAGGTAGAATTGATGCCAAGAGCCTCAGAGGTTAGGTAGTAGAAGGTGTCTGCTGCTCTCTAACTCTCCCTTTCTCACCTTCTGTCTCCTTTGTGACTGGCTTGCTCTGGAGAAGTCTAATGAGTGGCAACTACTAGGTAATTGACAAGCCCACAAGCAAGCCTCTGAAGTCTTCTGCCAGAAGCTTTGTGAGTGAGCTTGAGATTACTCTCAAGTCCAAATCAAGGCTCCTTGATATGGTACTCCAACCCAAATCAAGGCTGTTGTTTCCCAAACACTAGAACAGGTTGGCTGCCTCCTCATGAACGAACTGAGTGGGAAGCCTCAGTTGCTCCCAGTACCCAGGGTACATAATTGACCACTCATCCATTAATACTCATAGCCAGTCACCCCAAGCAAGCCCAAAAATTGATTCACTGACTGTGATCAGGAGAGTGAGTTGGGAGGGAAGGGGATTGGGATTGAGGTGGAATGTGAAGCTGATGTGACAAAGGAGGTGACATTCATTGACCAATCTGAGGAGACATGGTAACCAAGGAAAGAGATGAGCAGGTCCCAGAACACAGTAGGTGAGAGAGCAGGGGCTCATAGAAGAACCAAACACCCAGCTACCCAGAAAAGTGAAGGCATAATAACTCCATGCTGCCTTCAGACACGAAGGTCTGCAGTAGTTTATTACCCAAGAATGGAAAATTGCAGTGGGCAGAAAACTATCTCCTTGGCAAATCGTGCCTTGCCTTCATGGTCGTGCCCACCTGCCACCTCTTTGGTCTTCCCTGGTGGACACCATCATGCCCCATCTCAAACCTATTGCTCTTGATTCCCTCTTCTCTTGGGAACCTATAGCACCCACTTGATCAGGTCAGAACAGGCCATCATGAGATGCTGGGTACATATACAACCTGACTTATAATCATACCTGCCCACCAACATTCCCTTCTGGTTCTGATGGTAAAGAACCCACCAGTCATGTGGAGACCTGAGTTCAATCCCTAGGTTGGTAAGATCCCTTAGGGAAGGAACAGCTACCCACTCCAGTATTCTGGTTTGGAGAAATCCATGGACAGAGGAGTCTGGCAGGCTATAGTCATTGGGGTCACAAAGAGTTGGACAGGACTTAGCGACTTTGACTTTCCCACCATTCCTCACAGGATGTAGAATGGTTAATTATTTTATTAAATCCATTCCACTCCTAACATTCAGGGTGCACATTGTAATGCTTTTTTCTCTGAGAACAAAAGAGAGGTTTGGAAGGGATGTGACTTGGGCATGGCCACTCCTAATGTTTAGGTCAGGCTTGGATGCATATTTACATTCTTGAGATGACCCACATTCATGGTTATTGGTGTTGTTAGCGTCTGTTGGAAGAAAAGCTATTTTCCCAAATGCGTGTTACGGCTCAGAGTATGGACCCTATGCTCCCATCCTGTCCCCTCCCTTACGATGTGTGTCGCTGACCAGTGGCCAAGAATATCTCTTATCAGAGGCATGTCCTTGCTCTACCTGCTTGCAGACACACAGGACCATGCACTCCTCATGTTCCTTCTCTTCCTGGTCTGCCCTGTATCTGCACATAGCCTCTTCCTTGTCTCCCACAGAACAGGGCAGAGCTGGTAATTTGGAGCTGACTGGTCAGGGAGGAAGAGGCAATATGCTATTCATTGGCCCACTGGATCCACCATGTGGGAAGGGGAAACATGGCAGCAGGGCTGCAGGGCCAGGCTGGGATTAAATGGGAGGCTTTGATCAGTGTTCCCATTTGGGGAGTGTTAGAAAACGCCGCGGGAAGAAAGGGCCACCTCTAAGGACCAGTGGTAAAAGGTCTTTATTGGGCGGGCGCTCTCGGGCAGATCTCCCGGGGAGGGGCGGGTGAGCGAGGAGACAAAGGGAGTCTGCGAGGAAGGAGAGGTGGGGAGAGGTTTTTATAGCCCGGGCCAGCGCCCAGGCCAGGTCTTTCTATATAAGGAAGAAAGCACGGGCTACAGCGGCGGTGGGTGTCCAAGGGCTCTGTGTCGGTTCCTGATCGGACCAGGCTGCAGTGGGGGTCAGTCCCCGGAAGTTTAGCCAGCCTCCGGAACTTGTCTGCGGCACTTTTACCGGGGCATGCCTCAGCATACCCGACCTTTCAGGGAGTAGGGTGGAAGAAAGAAGAAGCCTGAAATAGAATCCTTTCATTGATAAACTGACATTGATGGAGCTCCCATTGTGTCAAGCTCAGGGCTGAAGTTACAACAAATGAGTAGGGGCTATCTCATGGAGCTCTCAGCTCATGTGACATCAGAGCTGAGAGAAGAGGTCACTTTATTCAACCAGGAAAACAGAGACTCAGAGGAAGGGTGAAGAGGACTGTGCATGGTCATTTAGCCAGTGAGAGAGCTGAATTCTCCTTCTCCACCTCATAGGCCCCTCTGGCTGCCAGCCTGGCCTCAGACGATCAGAAACTGAAAGGTGCATGGACGAATCAGGAGGTTGTGGCCTGGCCTTCCTCTCCAGCTCTGGGAGGGAGGAGCTGGGACAGGAAGGATGCAGGAGCTTGTAGGAGAAAGCCCTGCACTTGCTGGTGGCTTCCATGCTGTCACTCAAGGCAGTAGAAGAGAAACCTGCTCACTGGAGCTGATCTTTGTCCTGCTCATTGAGTGACAGGGTCACAAAGGACACAGACACAGACATCATTCTCTCCCAGCATCTCTCCCATTTCTCAGGTGGGCAGACATGAAGAGGACCCATTACAGAGGAGGCATAGCAAGAGAGCAAATCACTGATGCCAGAGTCTGGTCTCCTCTCCCAGGAGTCAGCTGTGACCCAAGGCCTGGTATGGGGTGGAGCTTCAGGAGTCAGTGAAAGCTCTGGAGATGTGATCAACAGATACCTCCAGGAAGCCTTCTGGGATCACAACACCTCCCTCCATCCTCCCTAATGCCAACCCTGATTTTGGAGGAGCCCCTCCTCTGGGGTGGTGCTCAGCAGATCTCCAAGTGTTGGTCTCTGGGGACATTGTACTTGAGCTTGTGGGCTTCGAAGAGATTTTCCAGTTCCTTCATGTAGCGCTGGTGAAGCCTGTCCACCTCCTCCTGGGAGGGATGTGGTGTCTTCTGCACCTCGATGGTCTTCCCCACTGCAAGACACAGAGGTGCGTGCTGGCTCAGAGCCGGAACCTAGGAAGGCGCAGGGACCTTGGTGTTCCCACTACAATGGTCATCTGAGCAGGTAAGCACTGTAACTCCCTCCCTTTCAGTTCTTTTTTGTGTTACTAAGATGTTAGATCAAATTCAAGATTCTCATATATCAACAATACAGCCAGCATATGTGCATGCATTATCTCTTATGTTATCCTGACAAACCTACGAGGATATCACCTGGTATTATTCCTATTTGACTGCTGAGGAAATGAGGCCCAGGGTGGTTAAACAGCTTGTTCAAGAGGAAGCCAGGAAAAATAGTAGCCAGGAAAAATCAGTACCGGGGAGTGAGCCCTTGGGATGTGCACTTAGCTTCAGGGAAAGGTGAATCTGGGATTCTCAGATGCCATGATTGGAAGAGCCTGTGTCTGTGGGAGGAGGTGGATCAGAAAGCAGCTGCCATGTTGTCTTTCCTGGGAATGGCCTGGAGGGTGCAGTGCTATAAACATTCAAGAAATGCAGCACACAGTGCAAACAAGGTTTGATAGAGGAGGTTCTCTGTGTTCAACTAAGAACTGCCTGGGTGAGTAGAGATGAACAGCTCTATTAGTACTGCCTTGGAATCTAGGTGGAATTCAAAAAGTAAGCAAATAGCTGAAAGATGGTGCTAAGTCTATGGACTAAAGCCCATGCCCATTATGTACAAGGAAATCCCTCTGGCTCTCCTTCAAAGCCTGCTGATTTCTACTTTACACATAATTCTAACAGACCTGGAATGGTCATGTATCCACTTTCTCCAATTACTATCATTAGATTCTGTGATCAGAATTGTACCCTCCTTGTCTTGCATAATAAAAACTCAAATACCCTTATCAAACCTTAACTTTGTTACCAAGGGCCGGGTGATCTCTCGGAAGTGCTTTACTTTCTGTGGGTCTGTGTTTGCAGTCAATAAAATGGGGATGAGAGTCCCTCCTCACAAACTGTTGGGAAAACTAAGCCACTGCATGTAAGGAGCCAGTGCAGTGCCTGACACAAGCAGGGGCACAGTAACCAGGAGTGGCTACTGGCCATTGTGCCCCTGTTACTCTTCCCATTCTAGACGGCCTTTCATAGGGTTACTTGCCTGTGTCTGTTTTATACACAAGAAAGTGAGCTCCACAAAGTCACGGGTATACTGCTCTATGTCCAGGCCTCCTTGCAGCACAAGCCCAGGCCTCTGACTCTATAGCCCTTCCCCTCCGAGCCCGGGTCCAGGCTCACCCACAGTGGTGATGGGTCGGTGGTAGGGCATAAGACCAAAGTTGTACTGGAAGACTCCACGGCCATAGAAGAGAGGGATGGAACCTCTAGTGCTCTTTTGAATTCGGTCCTGAAACCACCGCAACCAGGCACCAGGAGAGTTCTCAACCTGGTCACATATGTCATTCTCCCCAAAGGAGAAGATCGGCACCAGATCTGCCCTGGAGGGAGACAGGAGAGAGAGCGTGTGGAGGGGCAAGAAGACACAAGCTGGTCCCCTAGCCTCCTGAAGGGAACTAGTGAGCAGGAACTAGAGCAGAACACAGTGCCTTGGACCAAAAGTAGGAGGCCTCGTGTGTCTCTCAGAACTGCCACAGTCTTTTATATAATTTCAGGCAGGTCATGGTGCTTCTCAGGGACAAGGAATGGCACTCGATTGTGACTGAGTCCATGCTTGCTCTGCTTGCCACAGATAGGCCTGTGAATCTGAGATGAAGTGTTGGGATGAGGAAGGGACTATTCAGAGTGGCTGACCAAGAAGATGGAATGCTAGTGCATCCAAATAACCATCCTGTAGGGCTAGGATGCCAAGTTCTTTATGGATCATAGATTGGGATACAGGTGAGGAAACAAACTGGAAAGACTATTTGATCCTTGCAAATGTCCCCAAGAATGGGGATGCTCAGGCAGGAGAATGTGTATTTTCACTTCCTTACAGTCCTCTACAGGAGGGCAGCTCCGGTTGTCTTCCTTAGGCAGCCCATTATGTGTTCCCAGGGTAACAAAAGCTGCAAGATGAGGGTTAAAGTCACAGAAGCAGGTCCAGCACAAATTCAAGATTAACCCTTTTGGGTCACAGGATCATACAGGCAAACCAGAATAAGGCTGAGAGTCCTCCAAGATAAAAAATACATCTGCAGACTTTCTGGGAAAATCTCCTCCAGCTAGTTTTGTATTCTTCACAGATATTTAAAGATAGGAGAATAGCTTTATAGCAATATGCCCTTTGAGACTTAATTTCTTTAGTTATAAAATCTTCCTTCCAGAATCTTCTCTGGGTATGTGGGCCTGAGACAGTGCATCTATCACCAACATACAATCTTCATTGTTAATGAATGGAGACTCTGCCTGCCAAAATAGGATCTGCATTTGCCTCTGCAGTCTTCCCTCCAAACTACATTCCTTGCCAATCTCCAGTTGAACCCAGAGCCCTCTCCCCAATACCCGTGCGTCAAGGCGAGCCTGATGAAGCCCTTGCGGTTCCGCAGCACCAGTTTGTAGGTTCCAGGCCTGGCATTCAGTGCCTCCTGGACGCCCCCAACAACGATGGACAGCAGGTTGCCACCTCCTTTCCTGCTCAGAATTTGAGCAGCATTCTCCTTGTCTGATGAGACCAGCCCTGGGGAGAGAGGAGGGTGGTCACGTACAGTGTGAAGGCGGCAAGAATGGATCAGGAGTATGTGACTTGGGCTCTCCCCCACTTCCCAGCTGGGAGGACCCTGATGACAGGCACTGAGCACTACCCCTTTTCCCAACACTCCTGCCAAGTTCATTACTGAGCACAGAGCTATCGGAAATGCTTCTTTGGGACTCATCTCCTTGTCCACTACAGATTCACGTGGAAGAAGTCAGATCAATTGGCCATCCTCATTAAACATCCCTCCTCATGCCTTCAGCCCCCAGAGTCCTAGGATAGAAAGTGTAGAAGGACTCACCACCACACATGATGTAATCCCTGAAGACAGGGGCCCAGAAACACCAGTGCATCATCATCAGATGTGAGAGGATGCCTGGGAAAACCGAGGAGAGGCCCGTACCCTCCGTGCACAGGTTGGTAAATGCTCCGGTGGCGAGGATCCCATGAGGGTGGAAGCCAGCGATGTAGTTTTGAGAGGGGTCCAGCTCGGCAGTCTTCACCAGCTATATGGACAACAATCTGGTGAATCAGGGCTGTGTCCACTACCCTGCAACCCCCACTGCTGCCTCCCTGCTAAGTTTCTGTGCTGACTTCTTCTATGTGTCCCATGAGCCCAAGTGCTACCACTCCCCATGGGAGTGTCCTGTGATGAGATTGCCTGTCTGAGGATCTTTTCCCCGGTGAAAGAATGAAATAGAGTAGATACTCAGGGAGACTATGGGATGAAGATGGAGAACACAGTATCACGAATGGATGATGCCAGCGCCGCCTGCCTGGAAAGGAAGAACCCTGCGCAATGCAGAGGTAGGACTTCTGGGAAGAAGACAGGAGACAAGCCATGTACTATATGAAGGCAGACCTTCTCCCAAGCAGAGCCCTACCAAAATGGAGGAGCCAGCACAGGAGGGAGTGAGCCTCTCACCAAGTTTTGTGGCATCTGGAGTTCTGTCCCAGGTAAAGAGCTGGAAGCCCGAGTCCCTGTGACTCACTGTAAGGGACCCCAGGGTGCTGAAGGCAGAGGTTGGGAGGAGGGCCATGCGGTCCTAGAGATGCCTGCAGGTGCGGGTGAAGAGGGGTCAGGGAGGTGTCCTGTCAAGCCTGCAGCACTTCCTGACACCAGATCACAGCCTGCCCGCAGCAGTGCACCCCTGTCAGGCCTTGGCCTGTGGAGACACTACTGTTCCTGGATAGTGAAATCTTACACAGAAACTCAGCTCCTGAACTGATCACAGGATGAGGGGGAATCAACTTCCTCAGGGAAACACTGCCTGATTCTCCACCACTAACTCTTTAGGAAGCCCATAGTGTGCATTAAGATGCTCCAGTGCTCAGAAGCAGTCTCCTAAATTCTCTAGAAACTCTACCATTAGGCGCTAGCTCATAGAATCACAGCACAAAGGACTGTGAGTGGACTACCCCAGCAGAGATGCTAGGACAAGGAATGTTGCTTGCCTGCCTTCAAGTCAACCACCACTGTAGCTGCAGCTGACAGTGGGCCTTGAAAGGAATTCAGGATGGAATATAATAGGATACTGGTCACAGAGAGGGAGCATGCACATCACAGGAATAATTGAAGTGAGCCCAGATTTTGTATGTCCCCCTATGTAGAAAAACATGACAATCCCAAAGAAAGGCTGTCCTAAAGAATGCTCAAACTACTGCAAAATTGCACTCATCTCACATGCTAGTAAGGTAATGCTCAAAATTCTCCAAGCCAGTGCTCACTTCGGCAGCACATATACAAGTAAGCCAGAAAGTTAAAGAAAATACAGTATACTAATGCATATATGTGGAATTTAAAATGATGTTAAGGATAACCTTATATACAAAACAGAAAAAGAGACACAGATGTACAGAACAGATTATAGACTTTGTGGGATAAGGCGAGGGTACGATGTTCTGAGAAAACAGCATTGATAGAAGTATACTATCAAGGGTGAAACAGATCACCGGCCCAGGTAGGATGCATGAGACAAGTGCTCAGGGCTGGTGTATTGGGAAGACCCAGAGAGATGGGAAGGAGAGGGAGGCGGGAGGGGGGATCGGGATAGGGAACACATGTAAATCCATGGCTGATTCATGTCAATGTATGGCAAAAACCACTATAATATTGTAAAGTAATTAGCCTCCAAATAATAAAAATAAATGGAAAAAAATTTCCAAGCCAGGCTTCAGCAATACATGAACTGTGAACTTCCAGGTGTTCAAGCTGGCTTTAGAAAAGGCAGAGGAATCAGAGATCAAATTGCCAACATCTGCTGGATCATCGAAAAAGCAAGAGAGTTCCAGAAAAACATCTATTTCTGCTTTATTGACTATGCCAAAGCCTTTGACTCTGTGGATCACAATAAACTGTGGAAAATTCTGAAAGAGATGGGAATACCAGACCACCTGACCTTCCTCTTCAGAAACCTATATGCAGGTCAGGAAGCAAAGGATAGAACTGGACATGGAACAACAGACTGGTTCCAAATAGGAAAAGAAGTTCATCAAGGCTGTATATTGTCACCCTGCTTATTTAACTTATATGCAGAGTAGATCGTGAGAAACGCTGGGCTGGAAGAAGCACAAGCTGGAATCAAGATTGCTGGGAGAAATATCAATAACCTCAGGTATGCAGATAACACCACCCTTATGGCAAAAAGTGAAGAGGATCTAGAAACCTCTTGATGAAAGTGAAAGAGGAGGGTGAAAAAGTTGGCTTAAAGCTCAACATTCAGAAAACTAAGATCATGGCATCTGGTCCCATCACTTCAAGGGAAATAGATGGGGAAACAGTGGAAACAGTGTCAGAATTTATTTTTTGGGGCTCCAAAATCACTGCAGATGGTGATTGCCGCCATGAAATTAAAAGAAACTTACTCCTTGGAAGGAAAGTTATGACCAACCTAGATAGCATATTAAAAAGTATGAACATTACATTGCCAACAAAGGTCTGTCTAATCAAGACTATGGTTTATCCAGTGGTCAAGTATGGATGTGAGAGTTGGACTGTGAAGAAAGCTGAGCACTGAAGAATTGATGCTTTTAAACTGGGGGATGGAAGAGACTTGAGAGTCCCTTGGACTGCAAGGAGTTCCAACCAGTCCACTCTAAAGGAGATCAGTTCTGGGTGTTCATTGGAAGGACTGATGCTGAAGTTGAAACTCCAATACTTTGGCCACCTCATGCAAAGAGTTGACTCATTGGAAAAGACCCTGATGCTGGGAGGGATTGGGGGCAGGAGGAAAAGGGAACGACAGAGGATGAGATGGCGGGATGGCATCACCAACTCTATGGACATGACTTTGGGTAAACTCCTGGATTCGGTGATGGACAGGGAGGCCTGGCATGCTGCGATTCATTGGCTCACAATGAGTCGGACACGACGGAGCAATTTAACTGAACTGAATCTTTTGACGTTTAGCTGCGTGGGTTGTTTTGTTTTCTTTTGCTTTTTCCAACAAAGCCCCATAAGTACTGACTTCACCCTTCTCTTTTAGAACAACTCCTCAGAGATTTCTGAGAGGCTGTCTCTGAATACAGTCCTCAGTAAGGCCTCAGAACAAAACACCTGACAACTCTAAGGTTGTACACTTGTTTTCAGTAGATAGCAGAGACTCCCTGAAGCCCCTATCCACTGCCAACCGGAGATCCCTGCAGGGCCTGCTCCGAAGTTGTCCTCGGAGGTGACAGAGTCCAGAATCTGTGAGCCGCAGCACCTCCTGCAGGCCTCAGTCCAGGAAAGGGAGGTGAAAGTGCATGTCATCACTCCCTCTATGGCCGCTCCATGGTACTCCCCGCCGTCTGCAGCTGCTGCTGCCACAGGTCTGCAGTGGCCTACAGTCCTGAACACTGTGCTCCTGAAATTTCTGCAAATATGTTTCCCACAATGTCAATAGTGTCCTATGTGAGAAATCCTCTGGGGGAGATACCTGGTTACAGGAGGGACAGAACAGACATAGAGAAACCGGCACAGAAAAGCTCAGCAGTGTTTTTCTGCCAGATGTGCAAAGGAGAGCAGTTCCAGGGGTCACAGGAGAGCCAGATGCTGTCCTTAGAAGCCCCAGGATCACCTGATGTCTCATGGAATCCACGCACCCCAGTGATTCATGTGGAAGCATTTCATCCACTTTACACATGAAAAAATTGAAGCTCATAGAGCACGTGTAACTCACCTAAGGTCATACAACGGGCATTTCCAGACCCCTTTAAAATCTATAGTTTCCACTCCCGGAGATGATACCATATACATTCTTGTCTCCTGTGTCCAGAGAGGGCCAACTGTCCCTGTCTGGCACCTCTCTGTGTCCTCATTCCCTTCCTCTTCCTATCCCCACTAGATAATCAACCATCACAACTGCTTACATCCAAGGGTTTAGCCTGTCTGAGATTCAGAATGGAGCAAAAGTCACTTCGCTAAAATTCAGGGTCCTGCATCCCTAAGGACTGATCCGTGGTCCAGGGTCTAGTGTACAAAATGGACATGAGGTACCATGAGTCAGAGATCAGAGATTAAGAGATAGGCAGAAGAGGAGGAATGGGACTGTTTAGTGGATCCCTGTGGTAACTATGATTCAGAGTGAGCAAAGCTCTGTCCAAGGACACAGCGAATCAAACACACAGGGGCTGGATACATCCTGAGGGCTCTCTGCTCTGTGTCTATTCTCAGAGCCAATGCACACACTTTAAAAGCAGTAAAAGAACCTGCTGTACGTCCTTGCTCATGTCTTCTTCCCTCTCAGGATATCAGTATCATCATCTGATAAAGTGTCAGCCAGATACTTTAAAAATCTTATTTTCATTACGGATTCCTTCACTCCAAACTTATACTGTTGAGGGATTTACACCTGTAAGATACATAAGTGTGCTGCACAACACGGCCAACTGGGTTCTTCAAATCCTGTTCATTCATCAGTTGTCATAGTGGCCTCACATCACTGAAGTTGGACAACCATAGTCAGACAAAAGCTGATTCTTCCCCTAATAGTGGTAGAAGCCTGTCTCCTCTTCCCGGCCCAGAATTCTGCTACTGCACACAGGGTCAAACATCCCCATGGATAAATGGGGACATTGGTCCTGACCATTCCCTAGTCAGCCCCATACTCACCGAGATGGGGAAATAGTCCTTCGTGTACTTCCATATGGTCTGGCGCCTTATGAAAGCACTCTGCCTGCCCCCCTGCCGTGGCGTGTCTCGATCCAGGTACCGCCAGATCGCATACAGGATACTGATCATCCAGAATCTTGTGAACAGGAGGCCAATGAAGACTACCCAGCAGATCAAGTCTGAGAAGGGAAGCAGGAACCATTAGTGGTCAGAGGTATGAAGGAACAAGCTCTCCCTGTTTACCCAGCTCTAGCAGCACTGCCCATTCCTGCCCTCCTCCTAGGAGAAAATGATCAGCTTCCCAAGGTTTGGAGGAGGAGAGAATGCTGTCAACACCACAAGTGTCACATTGAGAGCCTGGATTTGAAACCAGTTGGCCGAATTTCAAACTCGCATTTTCCCACTGCACCAGATTGCTTACTCATTTGGGTCTTCCCCCTCCTCCTCCTTTTCTCTCTGTATTTATCAGATGCTCAATAAAGGCCTGATGGAGATGTGATAGGATGAACTCTTTCTGGTATCCATTCTTTAGAACCCCAGAGAAAAGCTATTCTTTCTAGGCAGCCCAGATCCTATCTACTCCCAGCCCATCTTTCCATAGATACATCCCACCACATTCCCCCTCTAATTAAAGTCCCCCCATGACTTCTTATAACATTGAGGCTCAGCTCAAGCAGCACAGCCTGATCTCAAGCTCCCCACTGGTGGCCCAAACCCTCTCTTGTTCCGGTCTCACTCATCACATGCACCTCATGTTCCGGCTATACTAAGTAGCTCAGTTGATACATCGCCCTGAGCTCTAGCTTTTGCTAAGCTCTTTCCGTTGCTGTCAGCCCCTGTACTGTTGAAGGAAAGAGGGAGAAAGAGGACAACTCATGCCTGGTCTGTTCTCAGGACTGCAGCAGAGCTAGAGACAGCCCCAGTAAGCAATTCCTCCCAAACTTAGGATTCTGAGTTCTGTCACAGGCTAATCCTGGTTTTGACTCAGGGTCAGGTGGTCTTTGGGGCTGTCTTTAATCTGATGATAATTGAGCCTCACTGTTACAGAGTATTGTATCCTCTACATTCCATTCCCTCCACTCAACGCCCGTTGCTCACACTCATAAAGAAGTTCATCCCCCACCTGTAGTCTATTTGAAAGTAGAGTAAACTAGGACTGTCATTCATGTCCGACTTCCTGGAGGAGTGGACTTCTGACCCTGTCTGAATAGTGCATGTGTGGGTGCTAAGTTGCTTCAGTGGTGTCTGACTCTTTGCATCCCTGTGGACTGTAGACCTCCAGGCTCCACTGTTCATGGGATTCTCCAGACAAGAATACTGGAGTTAGTTTCCATGCTCTCCTCTAGGGGATCTTCCAGACCCAGAGATCAAACGTGCATCTCCTGTGGCTCCTGCATTGCAGGCAGTTTCTTTACTGCTGAGGCACTGGCGAAGACCAGTGTGAATAATCGCAAAAGTTATAAATCAAAGTAGTTTGGGGCTCACAGAGGCTCGCTTTCTGCATAGCACCTACCACATGCCAGATGCTGGTGGTTAAGCCATGAACAACAGAAAGGAATTCTTGCCTTCCTGGTGCTGGATTCAGAGTTGTGTTTGGAGCACTTTATTTCATCCTTTCAATTTTAACAATGGTAAAATATGTTTACTGTATACCAGTCATCGAAATAACTCTTTGGTATTTTTCTTAAGTTATCATTAGATTATAGTTCATTTACATGTGGTATTAGTTTCAGTTTTATAGGAAAGTAAACCTGTTAAACTCATACACATATTGATTCTTATTTGTTTTTTTTTTTAATTCCTTTCCTATACAGATCATTACAGAGTAGTTAGTAGAGATTCCACTGCTTTACAGAAGATTCTTGTTCTCATCTTTTATATAGAGAGTTGTGTTGTGAATCCAAATCTCCCAATTTATCCTTCGCACCTATACCCTGTTAACGATAGGTTTTTTCTACTTCTGTTTTGTAAATAAGTATTCTTGTACCTCTTTTTTGATTCTGCATGTTAGTGATATCATGTGAATATTTGTTTTTCTTTGACTATCTTCTCTCAGTTTGACAATCTCTAGGTTCGTACATGTTGCTGAAAACAGAGTTAATATGTTCCTTTTTATGACTGAGTAATATTCCATTGCCTATATTACTGCATCTTCTTTACGCATTACTCTAATGGATGTTCAGTTGACTTCCATGTCCTAGCTATTGTAAATGTGCTATTATGAAAATTGGGGAGATTGTATTTTTCCAAATGATGGGTCCATGACAGAGGCCTTTTGAAAAACAGTATGGAGATTTCTTATAAAATATCAGAATACAATAGGACCCAGCAATTGCACTCCTGGACATATGCTCGAAATGATTTTTGAGAGTCAATTTGGTATAGTTAAATTAATTCACATTGTTGTGTAACTATACCAGCCTTCATCTCAGAACTCTTTTCATCTTCCAAAACTGAACCTCTGTACACATGAAATTAAAACTTCCATCCAGGTCGAGAGAACAAAACCAAGTTGTTAATAGTTGTTCGTTGTGGGGAAGGATTTGGAGGAAATCTTTGACTCTTATAACACACTTTATTTCGGAGTGTTAAAGTAGCATGTATTTGTTTTTCAGCCAGAAAAAGGAATTTCAAAATGTGGTCATTTCTACTTGATCAGAAAGAACTCCCCCATCTAAACATCTCCCTCACTCTGACCTCTCCTTTAAGTACAGTCAGCAGGCAAAACCCTAACTTGCATACATTTTCAGCCCCTATAGAAAGGAAACACCTTCTTTCCCCTCATAACAACAAGAAGGTAAGATGTAAATTCCCACTTTACTGAGACCCACAGAGGACATTCATGTTAGTGAACTTCATACAGAAAGCTAGTAGGATGAGTGGTGGTTTCAATTCTACTATAATGTCCATATCATGCTCCCAACATTCATTCACAAACATTATTCAACATTAACTCTTCTAGGAGATGGAGATGCAGGTGAGAATAAGACCAATTATCTGAAAGGATCTTACCTTCCTGCGTGAGTGTGTGAATTAAAAAAGAGGAAAGAAACAGATTAAACAAATAACCCACTGGAAAGTATTTGTTGCTGGAGCCTGACTCCTCAATAACAGGTTCCGGTGGACCTTTCTGGCCACATCTTTGCCCCTCCTCAAACAACTGCGCCAGGCTAGCATGAACCATCAATTCACTGTATGTGCAGCATTACTGGCCTCCTGGGAAAACTTAACTTACCTGAAGGCCTGTACATTTTGCCTTGTAGATTCATCTCCTAATATCTTTGCAAAAGAGCCCCTTCTCTCCACCCACTGCCAGCCTCCTTAGACCAGGCTAAATAATCTTTTAAAGAGCCAAATTGTAAGCATTTCAACACTGGAGCTTAAGAGGCAACTTGGAGGATATTGGATAGGCACAAAATCATTTAAAATGCCAAAACCATACTTCGCTCATGGGCTGTACAAACACAGAAACAATCAGGGGCTAGATTTCAATCATGGGTATATGAGGTGACAGCAGATGTCGATTGTGACCTTGTGATCGAGCAGGACCTATGCAGCCTTCCTGGGAAATATCCCTCATGTCCTCTGCCTGCTTCTTATTTGTAGAAAATCTTTAGCTTCCTAAGCCTTCCCCAAATTTCAAAAATAAAATTATTAACAGAAATCACAAACACAGGGAGAAAACAGTCCCAATCAAGAAAATAAATAAATAACAGTTTAATGATTCCACAAATTCAAAGAAATTTAGTTTGTTCCCAAGAGCCATAGATAATATGGAGAATCATCATTGAGCGGTTTTGCAAATACTGAACCCCCAGCAGGTGGAAAAAGTTGCTGACCAGCCCATAAACCTCAGACCAGGGGAAACCAGAAGGTTGATGATGGTGATTCCCAGTTACCTCACCACCAAGCAATCAGACGATTCTCTAGGAGCTGTTCATGCACCCAGAATCTCTACCTCATTTAGTCTCTAGACACTGTTCCCAGGTAATCAAAATAGGTTTCATGCATTTTGAGGCTTAACTCTCTGGACTCCTTGCTTGGCCCCTGTAATAAAGCCTACACTTTCTTTCACCACAACCCACTGTCAGTTTAGGCACGTTACCCTGTTCCCACAAGCAGACTCAAATCTGATTTGCTAACAACTGCTCCCCGTCAACTGTCTCCCCCAACACCCCAACATAGAAGATCCATAAATTACAGCTTGGCTCCAACGGAATGGACCTTCTCACTCCTGTACCTAAAACCCTCCTGGGGATCCCCTTTGCCCTTGAGATAGGGGCCAAGGTACAAGCTAATATTCCTGGCATCAGAGGGTCTGGAGCGTTTTCTCAGCTGCCCTCCTTCTAATTTCAGACTCGAGGTTACGTGATTCTCTGTACTCCTCTGGATACTCCTAGGTCACAGGCTGGGTTGAGGTGGGCATGGACAGTCAGACAGTTCCTGAAGGCAAAATTCCCCCAAGGCCATGTGAACAAGATGTCCCTTACCCAGGTGGTCCTCAGATACGAGGTTAAGCATCCCCCTAAGACCTGTATCTTTCCCCCTTCAATGCACCATGTGCGCCTGAAGTGGCAGGTGCCCATGGCCTCCCATATCCATCTCAGCTTTCCTTACGCAGGGCCAAGTAAGAGAAGATCAAGTGCAGGACTGCGAAGGTCGGTAGCCTGCATTTCAGTGGCATAAACAAAGGTGCAAACTCCACCATGCTGATTCCTCTGATTCCTCTGGAGGCTTCTCTGAGCTCCAGTGTAGTCTGAGACACCTGCTGGGTTTTGTTGCTGCCAAAGCTGGTTAAGCTTCTGTGGGTGTTGGGGGAGGGGCAGGGTGGGTGTCTAGTCAGCTATAGAGTCTCATTGCACCTACCCTGGCAGGGAACACTATCCTAGGTGAAATATTTATAATCACCTGGCCTGGACTAATCTTACTACAGAGGAAGACAAGGGCAGTGGACACTTCAGGCAATACATTATCTGCCAGATCACCATGGATCAAATCTTGCCCATTACTTGGCAAATAAAGCAGCAAGCATAGGGCAATCCTGCCCTCTTTACACCTACTCAACTATTTGGCGGCCCTAATTGTCTCCTTTCACCTGCCAGGTTCACGATTTCCCCTTACAAATAAGAAGTACCTGCTCCCATGTAAATATCTCTAGGTCCCACTATCTATCTCCTCCATCTGGCTGCCTTTTCCTCAGTTTGCCTGGACAACAAAACTCAGGGAAGAGTGGTCTGATTCCCATGCCCTCTCCTCCATTCTGTCCTCCCTCTTCCAGACTTCAGATTCCACTGTTCCATGGAACCAACCTTATCAAGTTCACCACTGGCCTCCACACTGCTGAGTACAGTGATCAATTCTCAGCTCTCATTTTGACCTCTCAGCAACCTCAGACACAACTGTTTCCTCCCTCCTCCTTGAAACCACTTGATCTGTGGACACCACACTCTCCTGGTTTCCCTCCTGCCCCTCCGTCTACCTCTGGGTCTCCGTGGTGACTCTGATTCTTCACCAGGCTAAGTGTTTCGGGGCCCTTCTGTCCCTTCAGGCCTTGGACATTCCTTCCTCTCTACCCTCCCGCTCTCAGAGACCTCCTCCAGGCTCATGGCCTTGGAGCCTGTCTACAGGGTGATCACTTCCAAGCTCTATCTCTAGCCCTGACTTCCCCACAAGCTCCAGATTTGACTATGTAGGTGGATACTTGACATCCTCGCTCACAGCCTGCTTGGCACCTCCATCACAGCCTGTCTAAAACTGAACTTGACTTCCCCTCACCTGCCCATGCTACTGTCTCCACATAGCCACAGAGCTTTCCAAAGTGATCACACAGGGAATATCCTGGTCATCCAGTGCTTATGATGCTACCTTTCATGGCTGATGGCCCAGGTGCCTTGGAAATGTCACTGTGGTTACAGTGCTTTCCTAATGGTAGTGAGTACACTTGAAAATGTTTACAAGTCATTCAATATCATTTCATCAAGTTCATGCTCTATTCTTCTGTTGATTTAAATGCCTCTTGAGACGGAAAGCTGCTTTCCACCACCACAGCCAGCCACTCTGACCGACTGTGATGGCAATGTTCTCGCTGGTCCCTGTCCCTGTGCCCTTAATCCTCCCACAGACTCACAAGTCAGAGGGACTGCTGGGTATCTGATTGCACAAGCTAAGGAGCAGTAGTGCCAGGCCTTTGCACAAAACTGTCACACCAATGTAGACTTTGACCAGAATATAGGCTGCTTCCAGATACATATCTTCTCTGGCTCTCTGTGTAGTCAGACATCTTATTTGCTGGGGTGTAGAATGATATCATTTCATCAACGATGGGCACTCTAAAGGACAGAAAAGTTGGACCCAACAGAAGCTGAATATACTAAGAAGAAGTGGCCAGAAAACAAAGATGAACTGTACAAAAAAGATATCCATGACCCAGAAACCTTGATGCTGTGATCACACACCTAGAGCCAAATATCCTGGGCTTTGGAAAGCATCACTACGATCAAAGCTAGTGGAGGTTATGGAAATCCAGCTGAGCTTTTTCTTTCTTTTTTTTCCCCCATTTACTTTTATTAATTGGAGTCTAATTACTTTACAATATTATAGTGGTTTTTGTCACTGTATGGCAGCTGAGCTTTTTCAAACCCTACAAGATGATACTGTAAAAGTGCTACACTCAATATGCCAGCAAATTTGGAAAACTCAGCCATGGCCACAGCACTGGAAAAGTCAGTTTTCATTCCAATCCCAAAGAAAGGCAAGTCCAAAGAATGTTCAAACAACCACACAATTTCACTCATCTCAAATGCTTTCAAAGAAATACTTGAAATTCTCCAAGCCAGGCTTCAACAGTACATGAACTGTGAACTTCCAGATGTTCAAGCTGGAAATAGAAAAGGCAGAGGAACCAGAGATCAAATTGCCAACATCCGTTGGATCATCGAAAAAGAAAGCCAGTTCCAGAAAGACATCTCCTTCTGCTTTATTGACTATGCCAAAACCTTTGACTGTGTGGATGACATTAAACTGTGGCCATTTCTTCAAGAGATGGGAAAACCAGACCACCTGACGGGCTTTCTGAGAAATCTGTATGCAGGTCATGAAGAAACAGCTAGAACAAGACATGGAACAACAGACCGGTTCCTAATAGGGAAGGAGTATGGCAAGGCTGTATATTGTCACCCTGCTCACTTAACTTACATGCAAAATACATATAAAATTCCCAGGCTAGATGAAGGACAAGCTGGAATCAAGATTGCCAGGAGAAATATCAATAGCCTCAGATATGCAGATGACACCACCCCTATGGCAGAAAGTGCAAAAGAACTAAATAGCCTCCTGATGAAAGTGAAAGAGAGTGAAAAACTTGGCTTAAAACTCAACATTCAGAAAACTAAGAACATGGCATCCGGTCCCATCACTTCATAGCAAAAAGATGGAGAAACAATGGAAACAGTGGCAGGCCTTATTTTGGAGGGCTCCAAAGTCACTGCAGATGGAGACTGCAGCCATGAAATTAAAAGACATGTGGTCCTTGGAAGAAAAGCTATGACCAACCTAGACAGCATATTAAAAAGCAGACATGGTACTCTGCCAACCATGGTGTGTCTAGTCAAAGCCATGGTTTTTTCAGTAGTCATGTATGGATGTGAGTTGGACTTTAAAGAAATCTGAGCACCAAACAACTGATACTTTTGAAGTGTGGTGTTGGAGAAGACTCTTGAGACTCCCTTGGACTGCAAGGAAATCTAACAAGTCCACCCTAAAGGAAATCAATCCTGAATATTCACTGGAAGGACTGATGCTGAAACTGATACTCCAATACTTTGGCCACCTGATGCATAGAACAGACTCATTGGAAAAGACGCTGATGCTAGAAAGATTGAAGGAAGGAGGAGAAGTGCACAACACAGAATGAGATATTGGATGGCATCGTCGACTCTATGGACATGAGTTGGAGTAAACTCCTGGAGTTGCTAATGAACTGGGAAGCCTGGGGTGCTGTAGTCCTTGGGCTTGCATAGAGTTGGACATTACTGAGCAAGTGAACTGAACTGAACTGAGAGTAATATCAGGATATAGTATTGATTTACATTTCCTCATCATGAATGGTGAACATGACTTTATTCCTTGCATTCTTCCGATTGGAAAATTTATGATCAAAGAAGACAGTGAAATTAGGCACAGGGAGAAGTTGAACCAAAACAGGTTCTCAAAGAAGTCCTATATGGGGCTAAAGTGGCCAAAGCTGATATTCTACCTGGATCTGTTTTAGGATCAGTTGCCCCTGTGCAGGAAACTCTGAAGCTGGGACCACCCTGCTTTCTTGAAGGTGCATCTAGCAGTCCTTTTCCAGGGTCCTCCCTCAAGACAGGTTGGAAGAGCCACGGATGAGAGCTGAGCCTAGTCTTGTATTGGCCATCCCCCAGCTGTGGGACTTCAGACAAGTCCTTCCCTTCCCAGAGCTCCTCATGCTACTGGATATCAGGGGCTAAGATGGGCGCCCCTGCTGACCCATGTACAGAGCTCAGCCGTCCACCGGGGTTCTGTTCCCTTCACCTCACAACCCCCTTACAAGTAAGCAGCCATGGAGCAACCTATGTCCTGGGTAGTGTGGCTTCTGTGTGGTCTGAGGACCTGCTTTGTCTGGTCCTGCCTGTTACTGGCTCCTGACGAGGTAAGTACAGGGTTGGAGAGTAACTGCTCAGAAACCGTAGAGCAATGTGGCAAAGCAGTTCTATGTGTATGAAACTAACAATTAAAAACTCGATTTGAAATGTGTGTTTTCTCATTTCTTTGGTAATTTTTATTGTATTTTACAAAGGGATGGTCTTCTTTGGTATCTCAGTGGTAAAGAATCCGCCTGCTAATGCAGGAGATGAGGGATGAACATTTGGTCAGAAAGATCCCCTGGAGAAGGAAATGGCAATGAAGATCAGTATTTTTGCCTCTGAAATCCCACAGACAAGCACCATAATGGACTACACGTCATGGGATTGCAAAGAGTTGGAGAAGACTTACTGCCAAAACAACAAAAGCAATTAAAAATAAATAACATTGAGGTAGGTAGAGATATAACTACATCTGCATGAGGAGATCACTGTTATTTACACTGAGATACTACATGTGTAACATCCACCCAGAACCAGCACATGCTAGGTGATCACTACAAAGTTGCAGAGGCAGCTGACTCTGCCCTGCTGTCGGGTCACTAAGACAGATGCTCAGTCCATCCTGAGGCACCCACTGCCCTTCCATCTGGTCGATGACTCACTTCAACTCAAGCACCTCCGAGGCCTCCTTCCAACCTGATGATGAATTCCTAACCCTGGAGTGGACAGTAGTTCCCCCAGACAGCAGCCAGTTTTTCTCAGGAACCCTGTCTGCACTGCCCATTCCCATCTCCATAGAAGTTTGCCGCACAAAGGCCGAAACCTTAGCCCTCTGGTAACTAAACGTCACTTTCACCCTGAATCTTACCAGGAAATCTCATCCACCTGTGCTCTGACTGCTCCCTTCTCTCTGCTTGGCTCTCTCACACCTCTCAAGCTTCCACCTCTCCCATCTCCTGACCCTATCAAAGTTCATTCCACCTGAGAGGATGAGGTTTGGCCAGTCCACGTGGTTGCTGACAGACTCCTTGTCAACTGTTACTTCACTACCATTCAGGAGTGTCACCAGAATAGACTCCAGCAGGTCCTTTTTACCCTGTGGGAAGTGATGTCTGAGAACTTGTTCCAGGTCACCAGCTGCCTGATTTCAGGAGGAGACTCCAGCTCTGCCCAACCCTGAGGGCCTGAGTCTCTACCTGACCGCTCCTGTGCTCCTTGGACTGCTTGAGTCAGCCTGTGTGTTGGTGGGAGATCTTCCTCTGAGGGCTAGTCCCTTCGGGCAGGCTGGGGACACAGAGGGCTGTCAGGTAGCAGGTGCTGTGTAGTACTGGACCCTTGTTGTGCAGCTCCTGGCTCTCTGTATCCATGGGGATGCCAACTGCATAACAAACATTCCACAGTCAGTGCTTAACACATTAAAGCACATCTTTGTTCACATAAGAGCCAGTGCGGATAAACTATTGCAGTACCTCACTAGGCAGCACTCTCCGAGTTCACGCTCTCTGCTTCCTTTTCCTGCAACTCTAAGTTGTGGTGAATGAGGGGATCTCCTTCCCTCTGGCCCTGCCAGTCTCTCCCCACCCCTCACCCCCCATCCACGTGCCCTAAGTTTGATTCTCACCTTGTACTGTGTCCCAGCCAGGCCTGGGATCACAACCATGATTCCTACCTCTGACCTGTGCTCACAACTTTGCCCCACATGGGGCTCTGCTGTGTGGACATCTCAGCCTTTGTCCTCCCGGCAGACTGCCTGCAGCAGCACCCACAGCATTAGACTTGCCTAGTCTAGTCTCTGAGGGCTCATGGGCTATCACTGTGGTAATGCCGGCAAGATGCCTCCACTGACATCATCTCCAGGTGTCACATCGTCCTATGGAGTGTGAATTGGACTTCGGGACTTGAATCCAGCTGTGAGAATGTGGTAGAATTGATGCCAAGTGACTCTGAGGTTAGGTAGTAGAAGGTGTCTGCTGCTCTCTAACACTCTCTTTCTCACCCTCTCTCTTTCCCTCATGACTGGCTTGCTCTGTAGCAGTCTGCTGAGTGGCAACTACCAGGTAATTGACAAGTCCAGAAGCGGGGCTCTGATTTTCTGCTAGAAGCTTTGTGAGTGATCTTCAGAGTGGGTCCTCCAGCCCAAGTCAAGTCTCTTGTCCCCCCACACTAGACCAGGTTGGCTGTCTCCTCATGAACGAACTGAGTGGGAAGCCTCAGTTGCTCCCAATGCCCAGGGAGCTCCCAATGCCCATAATTGACCACTCATTCATTAATACTCATGGCCAGTCACCCCAAGCGAGCCCACAAATTGATTCACTGACTGTGATCAGGAGAGTGAGCTGGGAGGGAAGGGGATTGGGATTTAGGGGGGATGTGAAGTTGATGTGACAAAGGAGGTGACATTCATTGACCAATCTGAGGAGACATGGTGACCAAGGAAAGAGATGAGCAGGTCCCAGAACACAGTAGGTGACAGACCAGGAGATCATAGAAGAACCACTCAGCTACCCAGAAAAGTGAAGGCATGATAACTCTATGCTGCCTTTAGACACTAAGGTCTGCAGTGGTTTATTACCCAAGAATGGAAAATTGCAGTGGGCAGAAATCTATCTCCTTGGCAAATCGTGCCTTGCCTTCATGGTCGTGCCCACCTTCCACCTCCTCGGTCTTCCCTGGTAGAAACCATCATGCCCCATCTCAAACCTATTGCTCTTGATGCCCTCTTCTCTTGGGAACCTATAGCACCCACTTGATCAGGTCAGAACAGGCCATCATGAAATGCTGGGTACATACACAACCTGAGTTATAATCATACCTGCCCACCAACATTCCCTTCTGGTTCTGAAGGTAAACAACCCACAAGTCATGTGGAGACCTGAATTCAATCCCTAGGTTGGTAAGATCCCTTAGGGAAGGAACAGCTACCCACTCCAGTATTCTGGTCTGGAGAAACCCATGGGCAGAAGAGTCTGGCAGGCTATAGTCATTGGGGTCACGAGGAGTTGGACAGGACTTAGCGACTTTGACTTTCCCACCATTCCTCACAGGATGTAGAATGGTTAATTATTTTATTAAATCCATTCCACTCCTAACATTCAAGGTGCACATTGTAATGCTTTTTTTCTCTGAAAACAAAAGTGAGATTTGGAAGGGATGTGACTTGGGCATGGCCACTGCTAAGGGTTAGGTCAGGCTTGGACGCATATTTACATTCTTGAGATGACCCACATTCATGGTTATTGGTCTTGTTATCCTCTGTTGGAAGAAAAGCTATTTTCCCACGTGCATGTACGGCTCAGAGTACGGAGCCTATGCTCCCATTCTGTCCCCTCCCTTAAGATGTGTGTCGGTGATCAGTGGCCCAGAATATCTCTCCTCAGAGGCATATCTTCGTCTTCTCTGCTTGCAGACACACAGGACCGCACTCCTCATGTTCCTTCTCTTCCTGGTCTGCCCTGTATCTGCACATAGCCTCTCCCTTGTCTCCCACAGAACAGGGCAGAGCTGGTAATTTGGAACTGACTGGATAGGGAGGAAGAGGCAATATGCTATTCATTGGCCCACTGGATCCACCATGTGGGAAGGGGAAACACGGCAGCAGGGCTGCAGGGCCAGGCTGGGATTAAATGGGAGGCTTTGATCAGTGTTCCCAGTTGGGGAGTAGGGTGGAAGAAACGAAGAAGCCTGAAATAGAATCCTTTCATTGATAAACTGACATTGATGGAGCTCCCTTTTCTGTCAAGCTCAGGGCTGAAGTTACAACAAATGAGTAGGGGCTATCTCATGGAGCTCTCAGTTCATGTGACATGAGAGCTGAGAGGAGAGGTCACTTTATTCAACCAGGAAAACAGAGACTCAGAAGAAGGGTGAAGAGGACTGCCCATGGTCATTTAGCCAGTGACAGAGCTGAATTCTCCTTCTCCACCTCATGGTCACCTCTGGCTGCCAGCCCGGGCCTCAGACGATCAGAAACTCAAAGGTGTCTGGACAATAAGGAGGTTGTGGCCTGGCCTTCCTCTCCGGCTCTGGGAGAGAGGAGCTGGGACAGGAAGGAGGCAGGATGCAGGAGCTTGTAGGAGAAAGCTCTGCACTTGCTGGTGGCTTTTGTGCTGTCACTCAAGGCAGAGGAAGAGAAACCTGCTCACTGGAGCTGCTCTTTGTCTTGTTCATTGAGTGACAGGGTTACAAAGACACAGACACAGACATCATTCTCTCCCAGCATCTCTCCCATTTCTCAGGTGGGCAGACATGAAGAGGACCCATTACAGAGGAGGCACAGCAGGAGAGCACATCACTGATGCCAGAGTCTGGTCTCCTCTCCCAGGGGCCAGCTGTGACCCAAGGCCTGGTATGGGGTGGAGCTTCAGGAGTCAGTGAAAGCTCTGGAGATATGATCAACAGACACCTCCAGGAAGCCTTCTGGGATCACAACACCTCCCTCCATCCTCCCTAATGCCAGCCCTGATTTTGGAGGAGCCCCTCCTCTGGGGAGGTGCTCAGCAGATCTCCAAGTGTTGGTCTCTGGGGACGTTGTACTTGAGCTTGTGGGCTTCAAAGAGATTTTCCAGTTCCTTCATGTAGCACTGGTGAAGCCTGTCCACCTCCTCCTGGGAGGGATGTGGTGTCTTCTGTACCTCGATGGGCTTCCCCACTGCAAGACACAGAGGTGCGTGCTGGCTCAGAGCTGGAAACTATGAAGGCGCAGGGACCTTGTTGTTCGCACTACAATGGTCATCTGAGCAGGTAAGCACTGCAACTCCCTCCCTTTCAGTTCATTTTTGTGTTACTAAGATGTTAAGTCAAATTCAAGATTGTGGTGTATCAACAATACAGCCAGCACATGTGCATGCATTATCTCTTATGTTATTCTGAAAATCCTACGAGGATATAACCTGCTTTATTCCTGTTTGACTGCTGAGGAAATGAGGCCCAGGGTGGTTAAATAACTTGTTCAAGGTCACATAGCCAGGAAGAATCAGTACCGGGGAGTGAGCCCTTGGGGTGTGCACTTAGCTTCAGGGAAAGGTGAATCTGGGATTCTCAGATGCCATGATTGGAAGAGCCTGTGTCTGTGGGAGGAGGTGGATCAGAAAGCAGCTGCCATGTTGTCTTTCCTGGGAATGGCCTGGAGGGAGCAGTGCTATAAGCATTCAAGAAATGCACCACACAGTGCAAACAAGGCTTGATAGAGGGGGTTGTCTGTGTTCAACTAAGAACTGCCTGGGTGAGTAGAGATGAACAGCTCTATTAGTACTGCCTTGGAATCTAGGTGGAATTCAAAAAGTAAGCAAATAGCTGAAAGATGGTGCTAAGTCTATGGACTAAAGCCCATGCCCATTATGTACAAGGAAATCCCTCTGGCTCTCCTTCAAAGCCTGCTGATTTCTACTTTACACACAATTCTAACAGACCTGGAATGGTCATGTACCCACCTTCTCCAATTACTGTCATTAGATCCTGTGATCAAAATTAACCCTCCTTGTCTTGCATAATAAAGAGTGAAATACCCTCATCAAACCTCAACTTTGTTACCAAGGGCAGGGTGTCTCTTGGAAGTGGTATACCTTCTGTGAGACTGTGTTTGCAGTCAATAAAATGGGGATGAGAGTCCCTCCTCAGAAACTGTTGGGAAAACTAAGCCACTGCATGTAAGGAGCCAGTGCAGTGCCTGACACAAGCAGGGGCACAGTAATCAGGAGTGGCTACTGGCCATTGTGCCCCTGTTACTCTTCTCATTCTAGACGGCCTTTCCTAGGGCTATTTGCCTGTGTCTGTTTTATACACAAGAAAGTGAGCTCCACAAAGTCAAGGGTATACTGCTCTATGTCCAGGTCTCCTTGCAGCACAAGCCCAGGCCTCTTACTCTATAGCCCTTCCCCTCCCAGCCCGGGTCCAGGCTCACCCACAGTGGTGATGGGTCGGCGGTAGGGCATAAGACCAAAGCTGTACTGGAAGACTCCACGGCCATAGAAGAGAGGGATGGAACCTCTAATGCTCTTCTGAATTCGGTCCTGAAACCACCGCAACCAGGAACCAGGAGAGTTCTCAACCTGGTCATATATGTCATTCTCCCCAAAGGAGAAGATTGGCACCAGATCTGCCCTAGAGGGAGACAGGAGAGAGAGCGTGTGGAGGGGCAAGAAGACACAAGCTGGACCCCTAGCCTCCTGAAGGGAGCTAGAGAGCAGGAACTAGAGCAGAGGACAGAGCCCTGGACCAAAGAAGGAGGCCTCGGGTGCCTCCCAGAACTGCCACTGTCTTGTTTTATAATTTCAGGCAGGTCATGGTGCTTCTCAGGGCCAAAGTCTGACACTCGATTGTGACTGAGTCCATGCTCGCTCTGCTTGCCACAGATAGGCCTGTGAATCTGAGATGAAGTGTTGGGATAAGGAAGGGACTATTCAGAGTGGCTGACCAAGAAGATGGCATGCTAGTGCATCCAAATAACCATCCTGTAGGGCTAGGATGCCAAGTTCTTTATGGATCATAGATTGGGATACAGGTGAGGAAGCAAACTGAAAAGACTATTTGATCCTTGCAAATGTACCCAAGAATGGGGATGTTCAGACAGGAAAAAGTGTTAGTTTCACTTCCTTACAGTCCTTTACAGGAGGGCAGCTAAGTTTGTCTTCCTTAGGCAGCCCATATTTTCCCATGGTAGCAAAAGTTGCAAGATCAGAGTTAAAGTCACAGAAGAAGACACAGCACAAATTCAAGATCAACCCTTTTCAGTCACAGGATCAAGAGAGGCAAACCAGAATATGGCTGAGAGTCCTCCAAGATAAAAAATACATCTGCAGACTTTCTGGGAAAATCTCCTCCAGCTATCTTTGTATTCTTCACAGATGTTTAAAGACAGGAGAATAGCTTTATAGCAATATGCCCTTTGAGACTTAATCTTTTAGTCAAAAAATCTTCCTTCCAGAATCTTCTCTGGACATTTGGGCCTGAGACAGTGCATCTATCACCAACATACAATCTTCATTGTTAATGAATGGAGACTCTGCCTGCCAAAATAGGATCTGCATTTGCCTCTGCAGTCTTCCCTCCAAACTACATTCCTTGCCAATCTCCAGTTGAACCCAGAGCCCTCTCCCCAATACCCGTGCGTCAAGGCGAGCCTGATGAAGCCCTTGCGGTTCCGCAGCACCAGCTTGTAGGCTCCAGGCCTGGCATTCAGTGCCTCCTGGACGCCCCCAACAACGATGGACAGAAGGTTGCCGCCTCCTTTCCTGCTCAGAATGTGAGTAGCACTCTCCTTGTCTGATGAGACCAGCCCTGGGGAGAGAGGAAGGTGGTCACGTACAGTGTGAAGGGGGCAAGAATGGATCAGGAGTATGTGACCTGGGCTCTCCCCCACTTCCCAGCTGGGAGGACCCTGATGACAGGCACTGAGCACTACCCCTTTTCCCAACACTCCCAACAAGTTCATCACTGAGCAACGAGCTATCGGAAATGCTTTTTTGGGACTCATCTCCTTGTCCACTACACATTCCCTTGGAAGAAGTACAGAACAATTGGCCATCCTCATTATAAATCCCTCCTCATGTCTTCAGTCCCCATAGTCCTGGGATAGAAAGAGTGGAAAAATTCACCTGAACACATGATGTAATCCCTGTAGACAGGGGCCCAGAAACACCAGTGCAGCAACATCAGATGTGAGCGGATGCCTGGGAAAACCAAGGAGAAGCCCGTACCCTCCGTGCACAGGTTGATAAACGCTCCGGTGGCGAGGATCCCGTGAGGGTGGAAGCCAGCGACATAGTTTCCGGAGGGGTCCAGCTCAGCAGTCTTGACCAGCTATAGGGACAACAATCTGGTGAATCGGGGCTGCGTCCACTACCCCGCAACCCCCACTGCTGTCTCCCTGCTAAGTGTCTGTGCTGACCTCTTCAATGTGTCCCATGAGCCGAAGTGCTACCACTCCCCATGGGAGTGTCCTGTGATGAGATTGCCTGTCTGAAGATCTTTTCCCGGTGAAAGAATGAAGTAGAGTAGATACTCAGGGAGACTATGGGATGACGACGGCGAACACAGTATCACGAATGGATGATGCCAGTGCTGCCTGCCTGGAAAGGAAGAACCCTGCCCAGTGCAGAGGTAGGACTTCTGGGAAGAAGACAGAAGACAAGCCATGTACTATATGAAGGCAGACCTTCTCCCAAGCAGAGCCCTACCAAAACGAAGGAGTCAGCACAGGAGGGAGTGAGCCTCTCACCAAGTTTTGTGGCATCTGGAGTTCTGTCCCAGGTAAAGAGCTGGAAGCCCGAGTCCCTGTGACTCACTCTAAGGGACCCCAGGGTGCTGAAGGTAGAGGTTGGGAGGAGGGCCATGCGGTCCTAAAGATGCCTGCAGGTGCGGGTGAAGAGGGGTCAGGGAGGTGTCCTGTCAAGCCTGCAGCACTTCCTGACACCAGATCACAGCCTGCCCGCAGCAGTGCACCCCTGTCAGGCGTTGGCCTGTGGAGACACTACTGTTCCTGGATAGTGAAATCTTACACAGAAACTCAGCTCCTGAACTGATCACAGGATGAGGGGGAATCAACTTCCTCAGGGAAACACTGCCTGATTCTCCACCACTAACTCTTTAGGAAGCCCATAGTGTGCATTAAGATGCTCCAGTGCTCAGAAGCAGTCTCCTAAATTCTCTAGAAACTCTACCATTAGGCGCTAGCTCATAGAATCACAGCACAAAGGACTGTGAGTGGACTACCCCAGCAGAGATGCTAGGACAAGGAATGTTGCTTGCCTGCCTTCAAGTCAACCACCACTGTAGCTGCAGCTGACAGTGGGCCTTGAAAGGAATTCAGGATGGAATATAATAGGATACTGGTCACAGAGAGGGAGCATGCACATCACAGGAATAATTGAAGTGAACCCAAATTTTGTATCTCCCCATATGTAGAAAAACACGAAAATCCCAAAGAAAGGCTATCCCAAAGAATGCTCAAACTACTGCGAAATTGCACTCATCTCACATGCTAGTAAGGTAATGCTCAAAATTCTCCAAAATTCTCATTTCGGAAGCACATATACAAGTAAGCTAGGAAGTTAAAGAAAATACAGTATACTAATGCATATATATGGAATTTGAAAAGATGGTAATGATAAGTTTATATGCAAAACAGAAAAAGAGACACAGATGTACAGAACAGACTTTTAGACTCTGTGGGATAAGGCGAGGGTGGGATGTTCTGAGAGAACAGCATGGAAAGAAGTATACTATCAAGGGTGAAACAGATCACCAGCCCAGGTTGGATGCATGAGACAAGTGCTCAGGCCTGGTGCACTGGGAAGACCCAGAAGGATGGGATGGACAGGGAGACGGGAGGGGGGATCGGGATGGGGAACACATGTAAATCCATGGCTGATTCATGTCAATGTATGGCAAAAACCACTACAATAATACAAAGTAATTAGCCTCCGACTAATAAAAATAAATGGAAAAAAAAATTCTCCAAAACAGGCTTCAGCAATGCATGAACTGTGAACTACCAGATGTTCAAGCTGGTTTTAGAAAAGGCAGAGGAATCAGAGATCAAATTGTCAACATCTGCTGGATCATCGAAAAAGCAAGAGAGTTCCAGAAAAACATCTATTTCTGCTTTACTGACTATGCCAAAGCCTTTGACTCTGTGGATCACAATAAACTGTGGAAAATTCTGAAAGAGATGGGAATACCAGACCACCTGACCTTCCTCTTCAGAAACCTATATGCAGGTCAGGAAGCAACAGTTAGAGCTGGACATGGAACAACAGACTGGTTCCAAATAGGAAAAGAAGTTCATCAAGGCTGTATATTGTCACCCTGCTTATTTAACTTATATGCAGAGTACATCGTGAGAAACGCTGGGCTGGAAGAAGCACAAGCTGGAATCAAGATTGCTGGGAGTAATATCAATAACCTCAGGTATGCAGATGACACCACCCTTATGGCAAAAAGTGAAGAGGAACTAGAAGGCCTCTTGATGAAAGTGAAAGAGGAGAGTGAAAAAGTTGGCTTAAAGCTCAACATTCAGAAAACTAAGATCATGGCATCCAGTCTCATCACTTCAAGGGAAATAGATGAGGAAACAGTGGAAACAGAGTCAGACTTTATTTTTGGGGGCTCCAAAATCACTGCAGATGGTGATTGCCGCCATGAAATTAAAAGACGTTTACTCCTTGGAAGGAAAGTTATGACCAACCTAGATAGCATATTAAAAAGCAGAGACATTACTTTGCCAACCAAGGTCTGTCTAATTAAGGCTGTGGTTTTTCCAGTGGTCAAGTATGGATGTGAGGTTTGGACTGTGAAGAAAGCTGAGCACTGAAGAATTGATGCTTTTAAACTGTGCTGTTGGGGATGACTCTTGAGAGTCCTTGAACTGCAAGGAGATCCAACCAGTCAACCCTAAAGGAGATGAATCCTGCGTGTTCATGGGAAGGATTGACGCTGAAGCTGAAACTCCAATACTTGGCCACCTCATGCGACGAACTGACTCATTGGAAAAGACCCTGATGCTGGGAGGGATTGGGGGCAGGAGGAGAAGGGGACGACAGAGGATGAGATGGTTGGATGGCATCACCAACTCTATGGACATGACTTTGGGTAAACTCCTGGATTCGTGATGGACAGGGAGGCCTGGCATGCTGCGATTTATTGGCTCACAATGAGTCGGACACGACGGAGCGATTTAACTGAACTGAATCTTTTGACGTTTAGCTGCGTGGGTTGTTTTGTTTTCTATTGTCTTTTCCAACAGAGCTCCATAAATACTGACTTCTCCCTTCCCTTTTAGAACAGCTCCTCAGAGATTTCAGAGAGGCGATCTCTGAATACAGTCCACAGTAAGTCCTCTGAACAAAACACCTGACAACTCTAAGGTTGTACACTTGTTTTCAGTAGACAATAGGGGCTCCCTGACCACCCAATCCACTGACAACCAAAGATCCCTGCAGGGCCTGCTCTGTTAAGGTGTGTGGATGACTTAGAAGTTGTCCTCAGAGGTGACAGAGTCCAGAATCTGTGAGCCGCAGCACCTCCTGCAGGCTTCAGTCCGGGAAAGGGAGGTGAAAGTGCATGTCATCACTCCCTCTATGGCCGCTCAGTGGTACTCCCCGCCGCCTGCAGCTGCTGTTGCCACAGGACTGCAGTGGCCTACATTCCTAAACACTGTGCTTCTGAAATTTCTGCAAATATGTTTCCCACAATGTCAATAGTGTCCTATGTGAGAAATCCTCTGGGGGAGATACCTGGTTACAGGAGGGACAGAACAGACATAGAGAAACCGGCACAGAAAAGCTCAGCAGTGTTTTTCTGCCAGATGTGCAAAGGAGAGCAGTTCCAGGGGTCACAGGAGAGCCAGATGCTGTCCTTAGAAGCCCCAGGATCACCTGATGTCTCATGGAATCCACGCACCCCAGTGATTCATGTGGAAGCATTTCATCCACTTTACACATGAAAAAATTGAAGCTCATAGAGCACGTGTAACTAACCTAAGGTCATACAACGGGCATTTCCAGACCCCTTTAAAATCTATAGTTTCCACTCCCGGAGATGATACCATATACATTCTTGTCTCCTGTGTCCAGAGAGGGCCAACTGTCCCTGTCTGGCACCTCTCTGTGTCCTTATTCCCTTCCTTATCCAATGCCACTAGAGAATCAACCATCACAACTGCTTACATTCAAGGGTTTAGTCTGTCTGAGATTCACAATGGAGCAAAAGTCACTTCGCTAAAATTCAGGGTCCTGCATCCCTAAGGACTCATCCGTGGTCCAGGGTCCAGTGTACAAATGGACATGAGGTACCATGAGTCAGAGATCAGAGATTAAGAGATAGACAGAAGAGGAGGAACGGGACGGTTTAGTGGATCCCTGGGGAAACAGAGTGAGCAAAGCTCTGTCCAAGGACACAACGAATCAAACACACACGGGCTGGATACATCCTGAGGGCTCTCTGCTCTGTGTCTATTCTCAGAGTCAATGCACACACTTTAAAAGGAGTAAAAGAATCTTCTGTACATCCTTGCTCATGTCTTCTTCCCTCTCAGGATATCAGTATCATCATCTGATAAAGTGTCAGCAAGATGCTTTAAAAATGTTGTTTTCATTACGGATTCTTTCACTCCAAACTTAGACTATTGAGGGATTTACACCTGTAAGATACATAAGTGTGCTGCACAACACGGCCACTGGGTTCCTCAAATCCTGTTCATACATCCGTTGTCATAGTGGCCTCACATCGTTGAAGTTGGACAACCATAGTCAGACAAAAGCTGATTCTTCCTCTAATAGTGGTAGAAACCTGTCTCCTCTTCCCGGCCCAGAATTCTGCTACTGCACACAGGGTCAAACATCCCCATGGATAAATGGGGACATTGGTCCTGACCATTCCCTAGTCAGCCCCATACTCACCGAGATGGGGAAATAGTCCTTCGTGTACTTCCATATGGTCTGGCGCCTTATGAAAGCACTCTGCCTGCCCCCCTGCCGTGGTGTGTCTCGATCCAGGTACCACCAGATCGCATACAGGATACTGATCATCCAGAATCTTGTGAACAGGAGGCCAATGAAGACTACCCAGCAGATCAAGTCTGAGAAGGGAAGCAGGAACCATTAGTGGTCAGAGGTATGAAGGAACGAGCTCTCCCTGTTTACCCAGCTCTAGCAGCACTGTTCATTCCAGCCCTCCTCCTAGGAGAAAGTGATAAGCTTCCCAAGATTTCAAGGAGGAGAGAATGCTGTTAATACTACCAGTGTCACACTGAGAGCCTGGATTTGAAACCAGTTGGCCGAATTTCAAACTCACATTTTCCCACTGCACCAGATTGCTTACTCATTTGGGTCTTACCCCAACTCTTCCTTTTCTGTCTGTATTCACCAGATGCTCAATATAGGCCTGATGGAGATATGATAGTATGAACTCTTTCTGGTATCCATCCTTTAGAACCCCAGAGAAAAGCTATTCTTTCTATCCAGTCCAGTTCCTATCTAGTCCCAGCCCATCTTTCCATAGATACATCCCACCACATTCCCCCTCTAGTTAAAGTCCCCCCATGACTTCTTATAACTCTGAGGCTCAGCTCAAGCAGCTCAGCCTGATCTCAAGCTCCCTACTGGTGGCCCAAACCCTCTCTTGTTCCGGTCTCACTCACCACATGCACCTCATGTTATGGCTATACTAAGTAGCTCAGTTGATACAACTCCCTGAACTCTAGCTTTTGCTGAGATGTTTCCTTTGCTGCCAGGCCCTGTCTTGCTGAAGGAAGCAGGGAGGAAGAGGACAACTCATGCTTGGTCCATTCATCAGGACGGCACCAGAGCTAGAGACAGCCCTAGTAAGCAATTCCTCCCAAACTTATGATTCTGAGTCCTGTCACACAGTAATCCTGGTTTTGACTCAGGGTCAGGTGGTCTTTGGTGCTGTCTTTAAGCTGATGATAATTGAGGTTCACTGTTACAGAATATTGTATTCTCTACATTCCATTCCCTCCACTCAATGCCTTTGCTCATACTCATAAAGAAGTTCATCCCCCACCTGTAGTCTATTTGAAAGTAGAGTAAACTGACACTGTCTTTCATGTCGGACTTCCTGGAGGAGAGGACTTCTGACCCAGTCTGTATAGTGCATATGTGGGTGCTAAGTTGCTTCAGTGGTGTCTGACTCTTTGCAACTCTGTGGACTGTAGCCCTCCAGGCTCCACTGTTCATGGGATTCTCCAGGCAAGAATACTGGAGTTAGTTTCCATGCTCTCCTCTAGCGGATCTACCAGACCCAGAGATCAAACCTGCATCTCCTGTGGCTCCTGCATTGCAGGCAGTTTCTTTATTGCTGAGGCACTGGCGAAGCCCAGTGTGAATAATAGCAAAAGGCATAAATCAAAGTAGTTTGGGCCTCACAGAGGCTCACTTTCTGCATAGAACCTACAACATGCCAGATGCTGGTGGTTAAGCCGTGAACAACGGACAGGAATTCCTGCCCTCCTGGTACTGACTTCAGAGTTGTGTTTGGAGCACTTTGTTTTGTCCTTTCAATTTTAACAATGGTAAAATATGTTAACTGTATACCAGTCATCGAAATGACTCTTTGCTGTTTTTTTTTAAGTTTTCATTAGAGTATAGTTCATTTACATGTGGTATTAGTTTCAGTTGTGTAGGAAAGTAAACCTGTTAAACTCATACACATATTGATTCTTGTTTGTTTTTTTTTTAATTCCTTTCCTATACAGATCATTACAGAGTAGATAGTAGAGATTCCACTGCGTTGCAGAAGATTATTAATGTTATCTATTATATAGAGACTAGTGTTGTGAATCCAAATCTCCCAGTTTATCCTTTGCACCTGTCCCCTGTTCACGATAGGTTTTTTCCTACTTCTGTTTTTTAAAATAGTACTCATGTACCTCTTTTTTGGTTCTGCATATTAGTGATATCATGTGATATTTGTCTTTCTTTGACTATCTTCTCTCATTTTGACAATCTCTATGTTCATATATGTTGCTGAAAACAGTGTTAATCTGTTTCTTTTTATGACTGAGTAATATTCCATTGTCTATATTACTGCATCTTCTTTACACATTACTCTAATGGATGTTTAGTTGACTTCCATGTCCGGGCTATTGTAAATGTGCTATTATGAAGATTGGAGAGATTATATCTTTCCAAATTATGGGCTCATGACAAAGACATTTTGAAGAACAGTATGGAGATTTCTTACAAAACTATCAGAATACAATAGGACCCAACAATTGCCCTCCTGGACATATACTCGAAATGATTTTTGAGAGTCAATTAGGTATAGTTAAATTAATTCACATTGTTGTGTAACTATACCAGCCTTCATCTCCGAACTCTTTTCATCTTCCTGAACTGAACCTCTGTACACATGAAATTAGAACTTCCATCCAAGTCGAGAGAATAAAACTAAGTTGTTAATAGTTATTTGTTGTGGGGTAGGATTTAGAGGAAATTTTTGACTCTTAGAACACACTTTGTTTCAGTGTGTTAAAGTAGCATGTATTTGTTTTTCAGCCAGAAAAAAGAATTTCAAAATGTGGGCATTTCTACTTGATCAGAAAGAACTCCCCATCTAAATATCTCCCTCAATCTGACGTCTCCTTTCAGTACTGTCAGCAGGCAAAATCCTAACTTGTGTACATTTTCAGCCCCTAAAGAAAAGAAACAACTTCTTTCCCCTCATAACAACAAGAAGGTAAGATGTAAAATCCTACTTTACTGAGACCCACAGAGGGTATTCATGTTAGCTAACTTCATACAGAAAGCTAGTAGGATGAATGGTGGTTTCAATTCTACTATAATGTCCATATCATGCTCCCAACTTTCATTCACAAAGCATTTTCAACATTAACTCTTCTAGCAGATGGAGATGCAGATGAAAATAGACAAACTATCTGGAAGGATTTTACCTTCCCGCATGAGTGCATGCATTAAAAAAGAGGAAAGAAACAGATTAAACAAATAACCCACTGGAAAGTGTTTGTTGCTGGAGCCTGACTCCTCAATAACAGGTTCTGGTGGACCTTTCTGGCCACATCTTTGCCCCTCCTCAAACAACTGCGCCAGGCTAGCATGAACCATCTCTTCACTGTATGTGCAGCATTTACTGGCCTCCTGGGAAAACTGAAGGCCTGTACCTGAAGGCCTGTACATTTTGCCTTGTAGATTCATCTCCTAATATCTTTGGAAAAGAGCCCCTTCTCTCCACCCACTGCCAGACTCCTCAGACCAGGCTAAGTAATCTTTTAAAGAGCGAAATTGTAAGCATTTCAACACTGGGGCTTAAGAGGCAACTTGGAGGATATTGCGCAGGCACAAAATCATTTAAAATGCCAAAACCATACTTCGCTCATGGGCTGTACAAACACAGAAACAATCAGGGGCCTATATTTCAATCATGAGTCTTTGAGGTGACAGCTCATGTCGATTGTGACCTTGTGATTGAGCAGGACCTACGCAGCCTTCCTGGGAAAGATCCCTCATGTCCTCTGCCTGCTTCTTATTTGTAGAAAATCTTCAGCTTCCTAAGCCTTCCCCAAATTTCAAAAATAAAATTATTAACAGAAATCACAAACACAGAGAGAAAACAGTCCCAATCAAGAAAATAAATAACAGTTTAACCATTCCACAAATTCAAAGAAATTTAGTTTGTTCCCAAGGGCCCTAACTAATGTTGAGGCTCATTATTGAGAGATTTTGCAAATACTGAAACCCCAGCAGGTGGAAGAAGTTGCTGACCAGCCGATAAACCTCAGACCAGGGGAAACCAGAAGGTTGATGATGGTGATTCCCAGTTACCTGACCACCAAGCAATCAGACGATCCTCTAGGAGCTGTTCATGCACCCAGAATCTCTACCTCATTTAGTCTCTAGACACTGTTCCCAGGTAATCAAAATAGGTGTCATGCATTTTGAGGCTTAACTCTCTGGACTCCTTGCTTGGCCCCTGTAATAAAGCCTACACTTTCTTTCACCACAACCCACTGTCAGTTTAGGCGCTTTACCTGTTCCCATAAGCAGACCCAAATCTGATTTGCTAACAACTGCTCCCCGTCATCTGTCTCCCCCAACACCCCAACATAGAAGATTCCTAAATTACAGCTTGGCGCCAACGGAATGGACCTTCTCACTCCTGTACCTAAAACCCTCCTGGGGATCCCCTTTGCCCTTGAGATAAGGGCCAAGGTACAAGCTAATGTTCCTGGCATCAGAGGGTCTGGAGCGTTTTCTCAGCTGCCCACCTTCTAATTTCAGACTCGAGGTTATGTGATTCTCTGTCCTCCTCTAGATACTCCCAGGTCCCAGGCTGGGCTGAGGGGGGCATGGACAGTCAGACATTTCCAGAAGGCAAAGTTCCCCCAAGGCCATGTGAACAAGATGTCCCTCACCCCGGGTGATCCCCAGATACTAGGTTAAGCATCCACCTTAGGACCTGTATCTTTCTCCCTTCAATGCACCATGTGCACCTGAAGTGGCAGGTGCCCATGGCCTCCCATATCCATCTCAGCTTTCCTTACGCAGGGCCAAGTAAGAGAAGATCAAGTGCAGGACTGTGAAGGTCTGTAGCCTGCGTTCCAGTGGCACAAACAATGGTGCAAACTCCACCATGCTGATTCCTCTGATTCCTCTGGAGGCTTCTCTGAACTCCAGTGTTTTCTGAGACACCTGCTGGGTTTTGTTGCTGCCAGAGCTTATTAAGCTTCTGTGGGAGTTGAGGAGGGGGGGTGGCGGGATGGGTGTCTAGTCAGCTGTAGAGTCTCATTGCACCTACCCTGGCAGGGAACACTATCCTAGGTGAAATATTTATAATCACCTGGCCTGGACTAATCTTACTACAGAGGAAGACAAGGGCAGTGGACACTTCAGGCAATACATTATCTGCCAGATCACCATGGATCAAATCTTGCCCATTACTTGGCAAATAAAGCAGCAAGCATAGGGCAATCCTGCCCTCTTTACACCTACTCAACTATTTGGTCACCCTAATTGTCTCCTTTCACCTGCCAGGTCCACGATTCCCCCTTACAAATAAGAAGTACCTGCTCCCATGTAAATATCTCTAGGTCCCACTATCTATCTCCTCCATCTGGCTGCCTTTTCCTCAGTTTGCCTGGACAACAAAACTCAGGGAAGAGTGGTCTGATTCCCATGCCCTCTCCTCCATTCTGTCCTCCCTCTTCCAGACTTCAGATGCCACTGTTCCATGGAACCAACCTTATCAAGTTCACCACTGGCCTCCACACTGCTGAGTACAGTGATCAATTCTCAGCTCTCATTTTGACCTCTCAGCAACCTCAGACACAACTGTTTCCTCCCTCCTCCTTGAAACCACTTGATCTGTGGACACCACACTCTCCTGGTTTCCCTCCTGCCCCTCCGTCTACCTCTGGGTCTCCGTGGTGACTCTGATTCTTCACCAGGCTAAGTGTTTCGGGGCCCTTCTGTCCCTTCAGGCCTTGGACATTCCTTCCTCTCTACCCTCCCGCTCTCAGAGACCTCCTCCAGGCTCATGGCCTTGGAGCCTGTCTACAGGGTGATCACTTCCAAGCTCTATCTCTAGCCCTGACTTCCCCACAAGCTCCAGATTTGACTATGTAGGTGGATACTTGACATCCTCGCTCACAGCCTGCTTGGCACCTCCATCACAGCCTGTCTAAAACTGAACTTGACTTCCCCTCACTTGCCCATGCTACTGTCTCCACATAGCCACAGAGCTTTCCAAAGTGATCACACAGGGAATATCCTGGTCATCCAGTGCTTATGATGCTACCTTTCATGCTGAAGGCCCAGGTGCCTTGGAAATGTCACTGTGGTTACAGTGCTTTCCTAATGGTAGTGAGTACACTTGAAAATGTTTACAAGTCATTCAATATCATTTCATCAAGTTCATGCTCTATTCTTCTGTTGATTTAAATGCCTCTTGAGACGGAAAGCTGCTTTCCACCACCACAACCAGCCACTCTGACCGACTGTGATGGCAATGTTCTCGCTGATCCCAGTCCCTGTGCCCTTATTCCTCCCACAGACTCATAAGCCAGAGGGACTGCTGGGTATCTGATTGCACAAGCTAAGGAGCAGTAGTGCCAGGCTTTTGCACAAAACTGTAGCACCACTGTAGACTTAGACCAGAATATATGCTGTGTGCAGATACATATCTTCTCTGGCTCTCTGTGTAGTCAGACATCTTATTTGCTGGGGTGTAGAGTGATATCATTTCATCAAAGATGGGCACTGTAAAGGACAGAAAAGGTATGGACCTAAAAGAAGCCAAAGATACTAAGAAGAAGTGGCCAGAAAACAAAGATGAACTGTACAAAAAAGATATCCATGACCCAGATAACCTTGATGTTGTGATCACACACCTAGAGCCAAATATCCTGGGCCTTGGAAAGCAGCACTATGGTCAAAGCTAGTGGAGGTTATGGAAATCCAGCTGAGCTTTTCTTTTTTTTTTTCCCCCAAATATTTTTATTCATTGGAGGCTAATTACTTTACAATATTATAGTGTTTTTTGTCAATGTATGGAGTTGAGCTTTTTCAAACCCTACAAGATGATACTGTAAAAGTGCTACACTCAATATGCCAGCAAATTTGGAAAACTCAGCCATGGCCACAGCACTGGAAAAGTCAGTTTTCATTCCAATCCCAAAGAAAGGCAAGTCCAAAGAGTGTTCAAACAACCACACAATTTCACTCATCTCAAATGCTTTCAAAGTAATACTCAAAATTCTCCAACCCAGGCTTCAACAGTACATGAACTATGAACTTCCAGATGTTCAAGCTGGAAATAGAAAAGGCAGAGGAACCAGAGATCAAATTGCCAACATCCGTTGGATCATCGAAAAAGAAAGCCAGTTCCAGAAAGACATCTACTTCTGCTTTATTGACTATGCCAAAACCTTTGACTGTGTGGATGACATTAAACTGTGGCAATTTCTTCAAGAGATGGGAAAACCAGACCACCTGACGGGCTTTTTGAGAAATCTGTATGCAGGTCAGGAAGGAACAGCTAGAACAGGACATGGAACAACAGACCGGTTCCTAATAGGGAAGGAGTATGGCAAGGCTGTATATTGTCACCCTGCTCACTTAACTTACATGCAAAATACATATAAAATTCCCAGGCTAGATGAAGGACAAGCTGGAATCAAGATTGCCAGGAGAAATATCAATAGCCTCAGATATGCAGATGACACCACCCCTATGGCAGAAAGTGCAAAAGAACTAAATAGCCTCCTGATGAAAGTGAAAGAGAGTGAAAAACTTGGCTTAAAACTCAACATTCAGAAAACTAAGAACATGGCATCCGGTCCCATCACTTCATAGCAAAAAGATGGAGAAACAATGGAAACAGTGGCAGGCCTTATTTTGGAGGGCTCCAAAGTCACTGCAGATGGAGACTGCAGCCATGAAATTAAAAGACATGTGGTCCTTGGAAGAAAAGCTATGACCAACCTAGACAGCATATTAAAAAGCAGACATGGTACTCTGCCAAGCATGGTGTGTCTAGTCAAAGCCATGGTTTTTTCAGTAGTCATGTATGGATGTGAGTTGGACTTTAAAGAAATCTGAGCACCAAACAACTGATACTTTTGAAGTGTGGTGTTGGAGAAGACTCTTGAGACTCCCTTGGACTGCAAGGAAATCTAACAAGTCCACCCTAAAGGAAATCAATCCTGAATATTCATTGGAAGGACTGATGCTGAAACTGATACTCCAATACTTTGGCCACCTGATGCATAGAACAGACTCATTGGAAAAGACGCTGATGCTAGAAAGATTGAAGGAAGGAGGAGAAGTGCACAACACAGAATGAGATATTGGATGGCATCGTCGACTCTATGGACATGAGTTGGAGTAAACTCCTGGAGTTGCTGATGAACTGGAAAGCCTGGGGTGCTATAGTCCTTGGGCTTGCAAAGAGTTGGACATTACTGAGCAAGTGAACTGAACTGAACTGAGAGTGATATCAGGATATAGTATTGATTTACATTTCCTCATCATGAATGGTGAACATGACTTTATTCCTTGCATTCTTCCGATTGGAAAATTTATGATCAAAGAAGACAGTGAAATTAGGCACAGGGAGAAGTTGAACCAAAACAGGTTCTCAAAGAAGTCCTATATGGGGCTAAAGTGGCCAAAGCTGATATTCTACCTGGATCTGTTTTAGGATCAGTTGCCCCTGTGCAGGAAACTCTGAAGCTGGGACCACCCTGCTTTCTTGAAGGTGCATCTAGCAGTCCTTTTCCAGGGTCCTCCCTCAAGACAGGTTGGAAGAGCCACGAATGAGAGCTGAGCCTAGTCTTGTATTGGCCATCCCCCAGCTGTGGGACTTCAGACAAGTCCTTCCCTTCCCAGAGCTCCTCATGCTACTGGATATCAGGGGCTAAGATAGGCGCCCCTGCTGACCCATGTACAGAGCTCAGCCGTCCACCAGGGTTCTGTGCCCTTCACCTCACAACCCCCTTACAAGTAAGCAGCCATGAAGCAACCTATGTCCTGGGTAGTGTGGCTCCTGTGTGGTCTGAGGACCTGCTTTGTCTGGTCCTGCCTGTTACTGGCTCCTAACGAGGTAAGTACAGGGTTGGAGAGTAACTGCTCAGAAACCGTAGAGCAATGTGGCAAAGCAGTTCTATGTGTATGAAACTAACAATTAAAAACTCGATTTGAAATGTGTGTTTTCTCATTTCTTTGGTAATTTTTATTGTATTTTACAAATGGATGGTCCTCTTTGGTATCTCAGTGGTAAAGAATCCGCCTGCTAATGCAGGAGATGAGGGATGAACATTTGGTCAGAAAGATCCCCTGGAGAAGGAAATGGCAACGAAGAGCAGTATTTTTGCCTCTGAAATCACACAGACAAGCACCATAATGGACTACATTTCATGGGATTGCAAAGAGTTGGACAAGAGTTACTGCCAAAACAACAAAAGCAATTAAAAATAAATAACTTTGTGGTAGGTTAGAGAAAAGAAATATTACAAAAATATCAACTTTAACATGACATATTGAGGTAATATTTCCCACTATTCAAGGGAAGTGAAAGTAGCTCAATAGTGTGGACTCTTTGTGAACCCATGGACTATACAGTCCAAGAACTTCTCCAGGCCAGAATACTGGAGAGGGTAGCCTTTCTTTTCTCCAGGGGATCTTCTCAACACAGAGATTGAACGCAGGTCTCCCACATTGCAGGTGGATTCTTTACCACCCTCTAATCGAGCGTAACTACAGTGAAAATGTCTGACATTTTTACCACCTAGAGAGGGAGGTGGCGCTTTTAATCCTGAAGCACTGATATTTACTGATAAGACCAGTGCTTGATGCTGTTCTTGTTAATATTCAGGGCCCCTCATAAAATAGCTGAGAGAAGGACTGTTCCTTCCTACTATTTCCATCTAGTTCTCACTAGGGATGTAACTTGACAGATGTGGCACCAGTTCAACTTGTAGAAGAAGGAAATGCTCAGGCCAGCTCTGTGGTAGGGAGTGAGAAGAAGCTATGGAATCTAAAAGAAGTCCATACCTAGTTGGTGATTGATACAAACACTCTCAGGTCATTTAAAACCATTTCCCGGCATTTATAAAAAGAACAGATGGGGAAGAGCTGGCATTAATTGGACCCTCAGTTTTGGATGAACAATTTATAGATGAAGATGGGAGGGAATAAGCCTTGTGAGGGGACATTTAGTCAAGTGGGTGGGGGCGTATAATCAGTTGATGCCATTGGTGCTTTCAGAATATTTTTCTGCCAAGATTGAGGACACAGAAGGCAAGGTGAAAGCAGGACACCTGGACAGACAGGTTTCATAATGGGACCAGAATTCTCGAAAGGTCCTTACCTCTGTTATGAACCTAACCTCTATGAGGAGGTCACTGTTAGTTACACTGAGATACTACACGTGGAGCATCCACCCAGAGCCCAGCCCAGTAGGTGCTCACTAGCAAGTTGCTAGGCAGCTGACTCTGCCCTGCTGTGCGGTCACTAAGACAGATGCTCAGTCCATCCTGAGGCATCCACTGTCCTCCTATCTGTTCCATGACTCGCTTCAACTCAAGTACCTTGGAGGCCTCCTCCCTACCTTATGATGAATTCCTAACCCTTGGACAGGACCATAGTCTCCCAGACGCAAGGCAGTGTTTCTCAGGAACCCTGTCTACACTGCCCACTCTCATCTCCATAGATGTTTGCTTCCCAAGGCCTAAACCTTAGCCTCATGTTTCCTAATCCTCACTTTTACCCTGAATCTTACCAGGAAATCTCATCCACCTGTGCTCTGACCACTCCCTCCTCTCTGCCTTGGCTCTCTCACAGCTCCCACACTCCCACCTCTCTTATCTCCTGACCCTAGCAAAGTTCATTCCACAGGAGAGGGTGAGGCTTGACCAGCCCACGTGATTGCAGATGGATCTGTGCTGACAGACCCACTATCAGCTATCATGTCATTACCATCCAGGAGCGTCACAAGGTTAGACTCCAGCAGGTCCTTTGTCCCCTGTGGGTAATGATGTCTGAGAACTTGTTCCAGGTCACCAGCTGCCTGATTTCAGGAGGAGACTCCAGCTCTGCCCAACCATGAGGGCCTCTGAGTCTCTACCTGACAGCTCCTGTGCTCCAAGGACTGTCTGAGTCAGCCTGCGTGTTGGTGGGAGATCTTCCTCTGAGGGCAAGTCCCTTCGGGCAGGCTGGGGACACAGAGGGCTGTCAGGAAGCAGGTGCTGTGTAGTATTGGACCCTTGTTGTGCAGCTCCTGGCTCTCTGTATCCATGGGGATGCCGACTGCGTAACAAACATCCCACAGTCAGTGCTTAACACATTAAAGCACATCTTTGTTCACATAAGAGCCAGTGCGGATATAACTATTGCAGTCCTCACTAGGCAGCACTCTCCGAGTTCACGCTCTCTGCTTCCTTTTCGTGCAGCTCAAAGTAGTGGTGGATGAGGGGATCTCCTTCCCTCTGGCCCTGCCAGTCTCTCCCCATCTTTCATCCCCCCTCGAGGTGCCCTAAGTCTGATTCTCACCTTGTACTGTGTCCCAGCCAGGCCTGGCAAAACAACCATAATTCCTACCTCTGACCTGTGCTCACAACTTTGCCCCACATGGGGCTCTGCTGTGTGGACATCTCAGCCTTTGTCCTCCCGGCAGACTGCCTGCAGCAGCACCCACAGCATTGGAGTGGCCTAGTCTAGTCTCTGAGGGCTCATGGGCTATCACTGTGGTAATGCTGGCAAGATGCCTCCAGTGACATCACCTCCAGGTGTCACATCGCCCTATGGAGTGTGAATTGGACTTAGGGACTCGAATCCAGCTGAGAGAATACAGTAGAATTGATGCCAACTGCCTCAGAGGTTAGGGAGTAGAAAATGTCTGCTGCTCTCTAACACTCTCTTTCTCACCCTCTGTTTCTTCTTCATGACTGACTTGCTCTGGAGAAGTCTGGTGAGTGGCAACTGCCAGGTAATTGACAAGCCCAGAAGTAGGGCGCTCATCTTCTGCCAGAAGCTTTGTGAGTGAGCTTGAGAGTGGGTCCTCCAGCCCAAATCAAGGCTCTGGTCCTCCCACACTAGAACAGGTTGGCTGCCTCCTCATGAATGAACTGAGTGGGAAGCCTCAGTTGCTCCCATTGCCCAGGGTACATAATTAACCACTCGTCCATTAATGCTCATGGTCGGTCACCACAAGCGAGCCCACAAATTGATTCACTGATTGTGATCAGGAGAGTTTGTTGGGAGGGCAGAATCTTGGAATTGAGGAGGGGTGTAGATATGATATGTCAAAGGAGTTGACATTAATTGGCCAATTTGAGGGGACAAGGTGTCCAAGGAAAAAGATCAGCAAGACCCAGAACACAGTATGTGAGAGCAGGAGCTCATAGAAGAATCACCCAGCTACCCAGAAAAGTGAAGGCATAATAACTCCATGCTGCCTTCAGATACTAAGGTCTGCAGTGGTTTCATACCCAAGAAAAGGAAATTGTAGTGGGCAGGAATTTATCACCTTGGCGAATCTTGCCTTGCTTTCATGGTAGTGCCCACCTGCCACCTCCTCGAACTTCTCTCGTGGAAACTGTCACTCGCCCTCTCAAACCTATTGCTCTTGATACCCGCTTCTCTTAAGAACTTATGGCACCCACTGGATCAGGTCAGAACAGGCCATCATAAGATGTTCGGCATATATATGACCTGACATCTAATTACACCAACCTACCAACATTCCCTAGTGGCTCAGATGGTAAAGAATACACCTGCAATGCAGGAGATCTGAGTTCAATCCCTGGGTTGATAAGATCCCCTGGAGAAGGAACAGCTACCCACTCCAGTATTCTGACCTGGAGAAGTTCATGGATAGAGGAATCTGACAGGCTACAGTCCATGAGTCTGAAAGAGTTGGACATGCCTGAGTGACTTTTACTTTCCCACCCTTCCTCACAAGATGTAGAATGGTTCATTATTTCATTCAATCTATTCCACTCCTAAGATTCGAGGTGCACTTTACGATGCTTGTTCCTCTGATAACAAAATGGAGGTTTTGAGGGGATGTGACTTGCACGTGGTCCATGATAAGGTTTAGGTCAGGCTTGGATGCATCTTCACATCCTTGAGATGGCCCACATTCATAGTTATTGGTGGTGTTAGTTTCTGTTGGAAGGAAAGCTATTTTCACACAAAGCTGTTAGGACTCAAGGTACTGGCCCTATGCTCCCATCCTGTCCCCTCCCTTATGATGTGTGTCGCTGACCAGTGACCCAGAATACCTATCATCTTCTCTGCTTGCAGAGACACAGAACCATTCACTCCTCATGTTCCTTCTCTTCCTGGTCTGCCTTGTGTCTGTACATGGCCTTCCTCTTGTCTGCCACAGAACAGGGCAGAGGTGGTAATTTGAAGCTGACTGGTCAGGGAGGAAGAGGCAATATGCTCTTTGTGGCCCACTGGATCCACCATATGGGAAGGGGAAACGTGGCCGCAGGGCAGCAGGGCCAGGCTGGGATTGAATGGGAGGCTTTGCTCAGTGTTCCCAGTTGGGAGGTATGGTGGAAGAAGAGAAGAAGGCTGAAACAGAATCCTTCCATTGATAAACTGACATTGATGAACCTCCCTTTTGTGTCAAGCTCAGGGCTGAAGTTACAAAGGTTAAGTAGGGGCTTTCTCGTGGAGCTCTCAACTCATGTGACATCAGAGCTGAGGGCAGAGATCACCTTAGTCACTCACGAAAACAGAGACTCAGAAGAAGGGTGAATAGGTATGCTCTTGGTCATTTAGCCAGTGAGAGAGCTGAAGTCTCCTTCCCCACCTCATGGGCCTCTCTGGCTGCCATCCTGGGGATCAGATGATATAGAAACTAAAAGATGCCTGGTTGAATCTGGAGGTTTTACTGGAGGAGCCTGTAGGAGAAATCCTTGGACTTGCTGGTGGCTTCAGTGCTGTCACTGAAGGCAGAGGAAGAAAAACCTGCTCACTGGAGCTGCTCTTTGTCCTGCTCATTGAGTGACAGGATCACAAAGGACACAGACACAGACATCATTCTCTCCCAGCCATTCTCCCATTTCACAGGTGGGCAGATGTGAAGAGGACCCATTACAGAGGAGGCACAGCTGAAAAGGAAATCACTGATGCCAGAGTCTGGTCTCCTCTCCCAGGAGCCAGCGGTGACCTGGGGCCTGACATGGAGTAGAGCTGCAGAAGTGAGGGAAGGCTCTGGACATGTGTTTAACAGACAGCTCCAGGAAGCCTTCTGGAATCACAGCACGTCCCTCCATCCACCCCTTATGCCAGCCCTGCATTTTGGAGGAGCCCCTCCTTTGGGTGGCTTTCAGCTGATCTCCAAGTGTTGGTCTCTGGGGACGTTGTACTTGAGTTTGTGGGGTTCGAAGAGATTTTCCCAGCTATTTCATGTAGCGCTGGTGAAACCTGTCCACCTCCTCCTGGGAGAGATGTGGAGTCTTCTGCACCTCGATGGGCTTCCCACTGCAAGACACAGCGGTGCGTGCTGGCTCAGAGCCAGAACCACTAAATGCACAGGGACCTTGTTGTTCCCACTACAATGGTCATCTGAGCAGGTAAGCACTCTAAATCCTTCCCTTTCCATTCTATTTTGCGCCATAGATTCTAAGATATTACCTCAGCTACAAGAGTCTGTATATCAACAGCACAGCCAGCAGGTATGCATGCATTATTTCTTATGTTATCCTATCAATCCTATAGGGATATAGCCTGGTATTATTCCTGATGGGCAGCTGAGGAAATGAGACCCAGGAGGGTTAAATAACTTGTTCAAGGTCACATAGCCAGGACGAAATCAGTACCAGGGTGTAAGCCCTGGGGATGGGCTCTTAGCCTCAGGGAAAGTTGGGCCAGGAGTCTCAGAGGCCATGATTGGAAGAGACTGTGTCTGTGTGAAGAGGTGGATCAGACAGCAGCTGACATGTCTTCTTCTCTTGGGAATGTTCCTGAGGCAGCAGCACTGTAAACATTCATTAGAATATTACCACATAATGCAAACAAAGTTTGGTTAGAGGGGTTTGGCTGTATTCAACTAAGAAATGACTGGGTGAGTGGAGATGAACAACTCTATTAGTTCTCCCACTGGAACTTAGTTGAAGGTCAAGACGAAAGCAAATTTTCGAAGACAGTGCTAAGTCTGTGGACTAAAGCCCAAGTCCATTATTTACAAGGAAATCCCTCTGGCTCTCCTTCAGAGACTGCTGATTGCTACTTTACACAGGGATCTGACAGAGCTGCCATGGCGTCGTATCCACCTTTGCCAGTTACTGTCATTGGACCCTGTGGTCAGAATTAAACCCTCGTTGCCTTGCATAATAAAAAGGCAAATACTCTTATGAAACCTCAACCTTGTTACGAAAGGCAGGGTGACCTCTTGGAATGCTGGGTGATCTCTCTGTGGATCTAGGTTTGCAATCATTAAAATGGGGATGAGCGTCCTACCTCAGAAGTTGTTGGGAAAAATAAACTGCTGCAAGTGAGGGCTCAGCACAGTGTCTGACACACTGTAGTGTCTCAGTAATTAGTAGTGGTTACTGACCTTTGTGTCCTTGTTACTCTTCTCATTCTAGACTGCCTTTCATAGGGTTGCTTGCCTGTGTGTCTGTTTCACACACCAGAAAGTGTCCTCCACAATGTCAAGGGTGTACTGATCCATGTCCCCTTGCAGCACAAGCCCAGGCCTCTTACTCTGTAACACCTCCCCTTCCCAGCCCGGATCTAGGCTCACCCACAGTGGGGATGGGTCGGTGGTAGGGCAGAAGACCAGAGCTGTACTGGAAGACTCCACGGCCATAGAAGAGAGGGATGGAGCCTCTAGTGCTCCTGTGAAGTCGATCCTGGAACCACGGCAACCAGGAACCAGGAGAGTTCTCAACCTGGTCATGTATGTCATTCTCCCCAAAGGAGAAGATCGGCACCAGAGCTGCCCTAGAGGGAGACAGGAGAGAGGGCATGTGGAGGGGCAAGAAGGCACAAGCTGGTCTCCTAGCCTCCTGAAGGGACCTAGTGATCAGGAACTGATCACCTGATCAGTTGGGACAAAAGTAGAAGACCTCAGGTGTCTCACAGACCTGCCACGGCCTTCCTTTATAACTTCAAGTGGTTCATGGCTCTTCTCAGGGCCAATGACTGGCACTCGGACTTTTTCTGAGTCCATGCTCTCTCTGCTTGCCACAAGATAGGCCGCTGAGTCTGAGACGAAGTGTTGGGACGAGGAAAGGACTTTATTCGGAGTGTATGACCAAGAAGACGGCAGGCTAGTGTCTCCAAATAACCATCCTGAAGGGCCAGGTTGCCAAGTTCTTTATGGATCATCGATTGGGATATAGGTGAAGAAACAAACTAAGAAGACGATTTGATCCTTGCAAATGTCTAATACAATGGCGAGCTTCAGGCAGAGGAATGTGTTAGTTTCACTTCCTTACAGTCCTCTAGAGGAGGGCAGCTCATGTTGTCTTCCTTAGGCAGCCCATTATGGGTTCCCACAGTAACAAAAGCTGCAAGATGAGGTTTAAAGTTAGAGAAGAAGGTCCAACACAAGTTCAAGATTAACCCTTTCTGGTTAGAGGATCATAAGACAAACCAGAATACTGCAGAGAGTCCTCCGAGATTTAAAACCTCTGCAGCCATTTTTGGAAAATATCTTCCAGATAACTTTGCATTCTTAACAGATATTTAAAGACAGGAGATAGCTTTAAGTTATGTCCCATGCTCCATTCTCCCCCAGAGGTCCTAGATCTCAGATGTGATGAGAGTTGTCAGCCCTATGACTTTGAGACTTAATCCCTTTAGGTACAAAAATCTTCCTTCTAGAATCATCTCTGGGTATGTTGGCCTGAGACAGTGCATCTATCACCAATATACAGTCTTCATTGTTAATGACTGGAGACTCTGCCTGCCAAAGTAGGATCTGCATTTGCCTCTGCAGTCTTCCCTCCAAACTACATTCCTTGCCAATCTCCAGTTGAACCCAGAGCCCTCTCCCCAATATCCGTGCGTCAGGGCGAGCCTGATGAAGTCCTTGTGGTTCCGCAGCACCAGCTTGTAGGCTCCAGGCCTGGCATTCAGTGCCTCCTGGACACCCCCAACAAGGATGGATAGCAGGTTGCTGCCTCCTTTCCTGCTCAGAATGTGAGCAGCACTCTCCTTGTCTGATGAGACCAGCCCTGGGGAGAGAGGAAGGTGGTCAAGTACAGTGTGAAGGCGGCAAGCATGGATCAGGAGTATGACTTGGGCTCTCCCCCACTCTCGAACTGGGAGTCCCCCGATGACAGGCACTGAATGTTACCCCTTTTCCCAACACTCCTGCCAAGTTCATGAGCACAGTGGAATGGAAAATGCTTCTTTGAGTCTCATCTCCTTGTCTACTGCACATTCACTTGGAGGAAGTAGAGAACAATTGGCTGCCTTCCTTAAAGCCCTTTGTCATGCCTGCAGCCCTCATCTTCCTGGGATAGAAAGAGTGGCAGGACTCACCCACTGACATGATGCAATCCCTGAAGACAGGGACCCAGAAACTCCAGTGCAGCATCATCAGATGCAAGCGGATGCCTGGAGAAACTGAGGAGAAACCCGTGACCTCCATGCCCTCCGTGCACAGGATGGTAAAAGCTCCAGTGGCGAGGACTCCATGAGGGTGGAAGCCAACGATGTAGTTCCGGGAGGGGTCCAGCTCAATGGTCTTCACCAGCTATAGGGACAGTAATCTGGTGAACCAGGGCTGCACCTACTCAGCCCCCACCCCTGCTCCGGTCACCCTGTTACGTTTCTGTGCTGACCTCCCCTATGTTTCCCCTGTGCCCAAGTGCTTTCAACCCCATGTGAGTGTCCTGTGATGAGAGATGGCCTGTCTGAGGATCCTGTCCCCAGTGCAAGCATGGAGCAGAAGAGATGCTCTGGGAGACTATGGAATGAAGAGGGGGAGAACAGACCCACGAATGGATGAGGCCAATGCCCCCTGCCAGGGAAGGAAGATTCCTGCCCAAGGCAGAGGTAGGACTCCTGAGAAGAAGACTGGAGACAAGCCAATGTCCTATGTGGAGGGAGACCTTGTCCCAGGCAGATCCTGACTAGAAGGAAGGAGCCAGCAAAGGAGGGAGTGAGCCTCTCACCAAGTTTTGTGGCATCTGGAGTTCCATCCTGCGTAACGAGCTGGATCCCTGAGTCCCTGTGATTCAGTATAAGAGACCCCAGGGTGCTGAAGGTAGAGGTTGGGAGCAGGGTCATGAAGTCTCTAGTGATGCCTGCAGGTGTGGGTGGACAGGGGTCAGGGAGGTGTCCTGTCAAGTTTGCAACACTTCCTGACACCAGGTCACAGCCTGCCCGCAGCACTGCAGCCCTACTCAGGCCTTGGCCTGGGTAGGCACTGCTTTCCTGGACAATGAACTCTTACACAGAACCCAGCTCCTGAACTGATCTTCAGGATGAGAGGGACTCAACTGTCCTCGGGTAAACACTGCCTGATTCTCCAGTGTTACCTCTGTGGGAAGCCCACTGGGTGCATTTAGAAAGTTCCAGTGCTCAACAGTACTCTGCTAAATTCTCTAGAAACTCTGCCATTAGGCCCTAGCTGGTAGAATCACAGCATAAAGGCTTGTGATGTGAAGTAGCCCGAGCAGAGTTTTTAGGACAAGGAATGGTGCTTGCTTGCCTTCAAGCCAGGAGCCACTGTTGCTACAACAGACAATGGGCCTTGAAAGGAATTCAGGATGGAGAAAAATAGGATACTGGTCACAGAGAGTGAGCATGCACATCACAGGAATAGTTGCAGTGAGCCCAGATTTTCTATCTCCCCATATGTAGAAAAACATGAAAATCCTTAACTGGAGATGTCTGCTTTTGGACTGGCAGTAATCTTTTGATGTTTAGCTACATGGGTTGTTTTGTTTTCTTTTCTTTTTGCAACAAAACCCCATAAGTACTGACTTCACCCTTCCCTTTTAGAACAGCTCCTCAGAGATTTCTGAGACGCTATCTCTGAATACAGTCCTCAGTAAGGCCTCAGAACAACACACCTGACAACTCTAAGATTGTACACTTGTTTTCAGTAAATAGCAGAGACTCCCTGAAACCCCTATCCACTGCCTACCGGAGATCCCTGCAGGGCCTGCTCTGTTAAGGTGTGTGGATGACTTAGAAGTTGTCCTGGGAGGTGACAAGAGTCCAGAAACTGTGAGCCACAGCACCTCCTGCAGGCCTCAGTCCAGGAAAGGGAGGTGAAAGTGCATGTCCTCGCTCGCTCTGTTGATCCCTCCGTGGTACTGCCCACTGTCTGCAGCTGCTGTTGCCACAGGTCTGCAGTGGCCTACAATCCTGAGCACTGTGCTCATGAAATTTCTGCAAACATGCTTCCCACGATGTCAATAGTGTCCAATGTGAGAAATCCTCTGGGGGAGATACCTGGTTCCAGGAGGGACAGAACAGACATAGATTAACCAGCACTGAAAAGCTCAGCAGTGTTTTTCTGCCAGATGTGCAAAGCACAGCAGTTCCAGGGGTGCTAGGAGAACCAGATGCTGTCCTTAGAAGCCCCAGGATCACCTGATGTCTCATGGAATCCACACACCCCAAAGATGTATGTGGCAGCACTTGTACTTTACATATGAAGAAATTGAAGCTCATAGAGCATGTGTAGCTCACGTAAGGTCATACAACTGGCATGTTGCTGACCCGTGATAGAACCTATGTCCACTCCTAGAGGTGACACCATATACATTCTCGTCTCCTGTGTCCAAACAGGGGCACCTGTCCCTGTCTGGCTGATCTCTGTGCCCTGAGTCCCTACTCTTCCTAGCCCAACTAGATAATTAACCATCACAACTGCTTACATCCAAGGAATTAGCCTGTCTGGGATTCGGAATGGAGCAAAAGTCACTTCACTAAAATTCAGGGCCTGCATCTCTAAGGACTGATCCTTGGTCCAGAGTTCACTGAATATAATGGACACGAGGTGCCATGAGCCAGAGATCAGAGATTAAGAGATAGGCTGAAGAGGATAACTGGACTCTTTTGTGGATCCCTAAGGAAACTGAGATTCAGAGTGAGCAAAGCTCTGTCCAAGGATACATAACATATAAAACACACAGGGGCAGGATGCATCCTGAGGGCTCTCTGCTCTGTCTATTCTCAGAGCAAATGCACACACTTTAAAAGCAGTAAAAGAACCTGCTCTATATCCTTGCTCACATCTTCTTCCCTCTGAGGGTATCAGTATCATCATCTGATAAAGTGTCAGCCAGATGCTCTAAAAATCTTCTTTCCATTATGGATTCCTTCACCCCAAACTTAGACTATTGAGGGATGTATACCTATAATGTACAAAAGTGTGCTGCACTACAAGGCCAGCTGGGTTCCTCAAATCCTGTTCAGTCATCAGTTGTCACAGTGGCCTCACCTCACTGAAGTCGGACCACCATAGTCAGACAAAAGCTGATTCTTCCCTTCTAGTGGTAGAAGCCTGTCTCCTGCTCCTGGCCCAGTATTCTCACTGCACACAGGGTCAAACATCCCCGTGGACAAATGAGGACTGTGGTCCTTACTAATCCCTAGTCAACCCCATACTCACCAAGATGGGGAAATAGTCCTTCATGTACTTCTATATGGTCCAGTGCCTTATGAAAGCACTCTGCCTGCCCCCCTGCCATGGCGTGTCTTGATCCAGGTACCACCAGATCATGTACAGGATACTGATCATCCAGAATCTTGTGAACAGTAGGCCCATGAATACTATGCTGCAGACCAAGTCTGAAAAGGGAAGCAGGAACCATCAGTGGTCAGAGATGTGAAGGAACGACCTCTCCCCATATACCCATCTCTAGCAGCACTGTCCTTTCCAGCCCTCCTCCTGGGAGGAAGCGATCAGCTTCCCAAGGTTTGGAGGAGGAGAGAATGCTGTCAACACCACCAGTGTCACATTGAGAGCCTGGATTTGAAACCAGTTGGTCTAATTTCAAACTCGCGTTTTCCCCCTGCACTAGATTGCTTACTCATTTGGGTCTTCCCTCTACAACTCCAACTGCTTTTCAGTCTGTATTCACCAGATTCTCAATAAGTGCCTGATGGAGATGTGACTGGATGAACTCTTTCTGGTATACAATCTTTAGAACCCCCACAGAAAAGGTATTCTTTCTACCCAGCCCACTTCCTGTCTATTTCCAACTCATCTTTCCATAGATAAATCCCACCACATTTCCCCTTTAGTTAAAGTCCCCCCATGACTTCTTATAACTTTGACACTCAGCTCAAGCAGCTCAGCTGAGCTCAAGCTCCCCACTGGTAGCCCAATCCCCCTCTTGTTCCAGTCTCACTCACCACATGCACCTCATGATCCAGCTACTCTAAGCCGCTCAGCTGTTACAACTCCCAAGTCTTTAGTTTTGCTGAGCTCTTTCCGTTGCTGCCAGGCCCTGTCCTGCTGAAGGAAGGAGGGAGGAAGAGGGCATTTCGTGCCTGGTCCATTCATCAGGACTGCAGCAGGGCTAGAAACAGCTCCAGTGAGCAATTCCTACCAAACTTATGATTCTGAGTCCTGTCACAGGCTAGTCCTGGTTTTGACTCAGGGTCAGGTGGTCTTTGGGACTGTCTTTAATCTGATGATAATTGAGCCTCACTGTTACAGAATATTGTATCTTCTCCATTCCATTCCCTCCACTCAACATACTTTGCTCATACTCATAAAGAAGTTCATCCCCCACATGTAGTCTATTTAAAAGTAGGGTAATCCGGGACAGTGATTCCAGTCTGACTTCCTGGAGGAGGGGACATTTGACCCAGTCTGAATAGTGCATGTGTGGGTGCTAAGTTGCTTCAGTGGTATTTGACTCTTTGCAACCCTGTGGACTGTAGACCTCCAGGCTCCACTGTTCATGGGATTCTCCAGGCAAGAATACTGGAGTTAGTTTCCATGCTCTCCTCTAGGGGATCTTCCAGACCCAGGGATCAAAACCACATCTCCAACTAATAAAATAATATTAAAAAAAAAAAAAAAAAAAAAAAAAAAAAAAAAAAAACCACATCTCCTGTGGCTCCTGCATTGCAGGCAGTTTCTTTAGTGCTGAGACATAGGGGAAGCCCAGTCTGAACAGAAGCAAAATGCATCAATCCAAGTAGGCTGGGGCTCACAGAGGCTCGCTTTCTGCAGAGCACCTACAGCGTGTCGGGTGCTGGTGTTGTGTAACTGCAGCCGTGGACAACGGACAGGAATTCCTGCCCTCCTGGTGCTGGCTTCAGAGTTGTGTTTGGAGCACTTTGTTTTGTCTTTCCAATTTTAACGATAGTAAAATATGTGTAACATATACTTATCATCGAAATGACTCTTTGGTGTTTTTTTTTAAGTTTTCATTACAGTATAGTTCTTGTACATGTTGTATTAGTTTTTAGTTGTATAGGAAAGTAGACCTGTTAAACTCATACACATATTGACTCTGGTTTTGTTTTTTTTTGTTTGTTTTGTTAGTTCCTTTCCTGTACAGATGATTACAGAGCACTGAGTAGAGATCCCTGTGCTATATAGCAGGTTCTTATTGTTATCTATTATATATTCAGTAGTGTTATTTGTCAACCCAAATTTCCCATTTAATCCTTCCCCCTTATCCCCTGGTAACCATAGGTTTCTTCCTACTTCTGTTTTGTAAATAAATACATCTGTTACTCTTTTTTATTCTGCATATAAGAGATATCACATAATATTTGTCTTTCTTTGGCTATCTTCACTTAGTTTGACAATGGCTATGTCCACACATGTTACTGAAAATGGCGTAAATATGTTCCTTTTTATGACTGAGTAATATTCCATTGCCTGTATTGCTGAATCTTCTTTATTCATTACTCTAATGGATATTTAGGTGGCTTCCATGTCCTAGCGTGTCAGGAAGCATTTAACAGTAAGATTCCTGTGTGCTGTTTCCTATCTCTCTTGAGCCCTCTGTTCCTTATCAGTCCCTGTCAGAGGCGAGAGGAGCAGGCAAGCCTCTTCCAGGTTGGAGATCAAAGAGATGGGATGCTTGCATAGGATATTTCCTTCATTAGCTTTTCCATTTGGTGAAAGGGGGTATTTACGACTCTCTCTTGTTACGGAATGCTCAAACTACTGCACAATTGCACTCATCTCACATGCTGGTAAAGTAATGCTCAAAATTCTCCAAGCCAAGCTTCAGCAATACGTGAACCGGGAACTTCCAGATGTTCAAGCTGGTTTTAGAAAAGGCAGAGGAATCAGAGATCAAATTGCCAACATCTGCTGGATCATTGAAAAAGCAAGAGAGTTCCAGAAAAACATCTATTTCTGCTTTATTGACTACACCAAAGCCTTCGACTGTGTGGATCACAATAAAGTGTGGAAAATCCTGAAAGAGATGGCAATACCAGACGACCTGACCTGCCTCTTGACAAACCTGTATGCAGGTCAGAAAGCAACAGTTAGAACTGGACATGGAACAACAGTCTGGTTCCAAATAGGAAAAGGAGTCCGTCAAGCCTGTATATTCTCACCCTGCTTATTTAACTTATATGTAGAGTACATCATAAGAAACTTTGGGCTGGAAGAAGCACAAACTGGAGTCAAGATTGCTGGGAGAAATATCAATAACCTCAGGTATGCAGATGACACCACCCTTATGGCAAAAAGTGAAGAGGAACCAAAAAGCCTCTTGATGAAAGTGAAAGAGGAGAGTGAAAAAGTTGGCTTAAAGCTCAACATTCAGAAAACTAAGATCATGGCATCTGGTCCCATCACTTCATGGGAAATAGATGGGGAAACAGTGGAAACAGTGTCAGACTTTATTTTCTTGGGGCTCCAAAATCACTTCAGATGGTGAATGTAACCATGAAATGAAAAGACGCTTAATCCTTGGAAGGAAAGTTATGACCAACCTAGATAGCATATTAAAAAGCAGAGACATTACCCTGCCAATAAAGGTCTGTCTGGTCAAGGCTATGGTTTTTCCAGTGATCATGTATGGATGTGAGAGTTGGACTGTGAGGAAAGCTGAACACCGAAAAATTGATGCTTTTGAACTACAGTATTGGAAAAGACTCTTGAGAGTCCCTTGGACTGCAAGGAAATCCAACCAGTCCACCCTAAAGGAGATCAGTCCTGGGTGTTCATTGGAAGGACTGATGCTGAAGCTGAAGCTCCAATACTTTGGCCACCTCATACGATGAGTTGACTCATTGGAAAAGACCTTGATGCTGGGAGGGATTGGGGACAGGAGGAGAAGGGGACAACAGAGGATGAGATGGTTGGATAGCATCACTGACTCAATGGACATGGGTTTGAGTAGACTCCGGGAGTTGGTGATAGACAGTGAGGCCTGGTGTGATGTGATTCATGGGGTCACAAAGAGTCAGACATGACTGAACGACTGAACTGAACTGAACTGAACTTTGTTATGGATTGCCTCTTGGCCTTATGGCCTCTATCTCTCCTTGTTTCCTTGGTAAACTTGTAAAGTCTGGTCTCTTGACCTTTATCTAAAGAAGCTACTGGTATATATACTCTTACATAATTCAGTAAAGCACCTTTGCTCCATCAGAGCCTGGGTCCCCATGTCTTTCTCTCTCTCTCTCTCTCTCTCTCTCTCTCTCTCTCTCTCTCACTATTTCTGGCTGATTCCCTGAAGCGTGAAAGCCAGTTGCATAACCCAGGAAATATTAGCCTCTTTCCTTCTTTCACTCTCTCATTGTTGCCTCTGGACAACCAGGTTCCGGTCCAATAAAGGACCAACACTAGCTATTGTAAATGTTGGAACATTCGGGAGACTGTATCTTGTCAAACTATAAGCTCATGACAGAGGCCTTATGGAGAACAGTATGGAGATTTCTTATAAAACTATTAGAATACAATAGGACCCAGCAATTCCCCTTCTGGACATATACTAGAAATGATTTTTCCCTGTCATTTCGGTGGCATTAAATTAATTCACAGTCTTGTGGAAACAATACCAGCCTTCATCTCAGAAGTCTTTTCATCTTCTGACTGAACCTCTGTACCCATGAAACTAGAACTTCCATCCAGGTAGACAGAATAAAACCAGTTTTTAATAGTGGTTCATTGTGGGGTAGGATTTGGAGGAAATCTTTAACTTTCAGAACACTTTTTTTGTTTTGGTGTGTTAAAATAACATGTATTTGTTTTTCAGTCAGAAAAAAAAAGAATCTAAAATTGTGCGCACTTCTACATGATCTGAAAGAACTCCCACATCTAAACATCTCCCTCACGCTGGCGTCTCCTTTAACGACTGTCAGCAGGCAAAATCCAAACTTGGGTATATTTGCAGTCCCTAAGAAAGGAAATGCCTGCTTTCCCCTCATCACGCCACAAAGGAAGGATGTAAAATCCCACTTTACCGAGACCCAGAGAGGGTATTCAGGTTAGCTAACCTCATACAGAAAGCTAGTAGGATGAGTGGTGGTTTCAATTCTACCATTATGTCCATATCCTGCTCCCAACATTCATTCATTCAACAAGCATTTATCAACACTAACTCTTCTAGGAGATGGAGATGCAGATGAGAACAACACCAGCTATTTGAAAAGAGCTTACCTTCCTGCTCCATCTTCCTTCCAGGTTGAGAGAATAAAACCAGTTGTCAATAGCAGTTCATTGCAGGGTAGGATTTGGGGGAAGTCTATGACTTTTAGAACACACATTTTGTGTTAAAATAGCATGCATTTGTTTTTCAGTCCAACAAAAGAATTTAAAACTGTGGGCATTTCTACTTGATCAGAAACTCCCCCATCTAAACATCTCCCTCACTCTCACATCTCCATCACTCCTTCATAATCTCAGATATGCAGATGACACCACCCTGATGGCAGAAAGTGAAGAAGAACTTAAGAGCCTCTTGAAGAAAGTGCAAGAGGTGAGTGAAAAAGTTGACTTAAAGCTCAACATTCAGAAAACTAAGGAAATAGCATCTGGTCCCATCACTTCATGGCAAATAGATGGGGAAACAGTGGAAACAGTGACTGACTGACTTTATGGGGGCTCCAAAATCACTGTAGATGGTGCCTCCAGCCATCAAATTAAAAGAACTCTAACTCCTTGGGAGGAAAGTTAAGACCAAGATAGACAACATATCAAAAAGCAGAGATATTACTTTGCCAACAAAGGTCCATCTAGTCAAGGCTATGGTTTTTCCAGCAGTCATGTATGGATGTGAGAGTTGGGCCATAAAGAAAGTTGAGCGCTGAAGAATTGATGCTTTTGAACTGTGGTGTTGGAGAAGACTCTTGAGAGTCGCCTGGACTGCAAGGAGATCCAACCAGTCCATCCTAAAGGAAATCAATCCTGAATAATCTTTGGAAGGACTGATGTTGAAGTTTATACTCCAGTACTTTGGCAACCTGATGCGAAGAACTGCCTCCTTTGTAAAGACCCTGATGTTGGAAAGACTGAAGGCAGAAGGAGAAGGGGGCAACAGAGTATTCGATGGTTGGATGACATCAACAATTCAACATGAGTTTGAGTAAACCTCGGGAGTTGGTGATGAACAGGGAGGCCTGGCATGCTGAAGTCCATGGAGTTGCATTGAGTCTGACACGCCTGAGTGACTGAACTGATCTAAACTACATTCCTGCATGAGTGTGTGGATTATAGAGAAGAGGAAAGAAACACATTAAACAAGTAACACACCGGAAACTATTTGTTGCTGGACCCTGAGTCTTCAGTAACACGTCCTTGATGACCTTTCAGGGCACATCTTCATCCTCCCTAAACAACTGTACTAGGCCAGCATGAATCATCTCTTCACTATATGTGCAACGTTTACTGGCCTCCTGGGAAATCTTACCTTCCTGAAGGCCTGTACATTCTGCCTGGTAGATTCATCTTCTAATATCTTTGGAAGAGAGCCCCTTCTCTCCACCCACTGCCTGCCTCTCTAGTCCAGGGTAAGTAATCTTTCTCAAAGAGCCAGATGGTAAGTATTTCAGACACTGAGGCTCAACAGGCAACGTAGAGGATATTGCATAGGCACAGAATCATTTAAATGGCAAGCATTTAATATGCAAAAACCCATAGACTTCAGACAAGGGGAAACCAGATGGTTGATGATACGGCTCCACCAAGCAATCAGACGATTCTCTAGGAGTTGATCATGCACCCAGCATCTCTGCATCACCCAGTCTCTAAACACCGATCCCTGGTATTCAAAGGGGTTTCAGGAAGTTTGAGCCTTCATTTCCCTGGACTCCTTCCTTGGTCCCTGCAAAAATGACTGCACTCTCTTTCCCTGAAAGCCAATCTCAGTATAGATTTACTTTGTTTCCACAAACAGATCCAAATCTTCTTTCCTAACAACGGTCCCCTGTCATCTGTCTCCCCCAACATCGCAACACAGAAGATCACTAAATAACAACTAGTCACCAACAGAGTGGGCCTTGTCACTCCTGTACCTAGAGTTCTCCTGGGGATCCCCTTTGCCTTAAGATAAGGTACAAGGGACAAGCTACCGTTCTTGGCATCAGAGGGTCCGGATGCCTTTTCTCAGCTGCCCTCCTTCTAGCTCCAGGCCCAAGGTAACTTGCTTCTCTGTCTGCCCCTGTACACTCCCACATCCCAGGCTAGGCTGAGGTGGACATGGACAATCAGACAATTCTTGCTGGCAAAACTCCCCCAAGGCCATGTGAACAAGATGTTCCTCATTCCAAGTGATCCCCAGAAACTAGATTCAGCATCCACCTTAGGACCTGTATCTTTCCCCATTCAATGCACCATGTGCACCTGAAGTGGCAGGTGCCCATGGCCTCCCAAATCCATCTCAGCTTTCCTTACGTAGGGCCAAGTAAGAGAAGATCAACTGCAGGACCGCGAAGGTCTGCAGCCTCCGTACCAGTGACACAAACAAAGGTGCAAATTCCACCATGCTGATTCCTCTGCTTCCTCTGGAAGCTTCTCTGAGCTCCAGTGTGGTCTGAGACACCTGTTGGGTTTTGTTGCTGCCAGAGCTTGTTAAGCTTTTGTGGGAGTTGGGAGGAGGGGGAATGGTGTCCATCCACCTGTAGAGTCTCATTGCACCTACCCTGGCAAGGAGCAGTATCCTAGGTGAAATACCTAAAATCACCTGTCCTGGACTAAGCTTACTACAGAGGAAGAGAAGTGCAGTGGACTCTTCAGGCAATATCTTATCTTTCAGATCACTTTTGCCCAAATCTTGCCCATTACTTGGCAAATAAAGCAGCAAGTATAGGACAATCCTGTCCTCTTTTCACTTACACAACTGTTTGGCTGCAGTAATTGTCTTCTTTCACCTGCCAGGTCCACAGTTCCCCTTTACAAATAAGAGTACCAACTCCCATAAAAATATCTCTAAGTCTCAACTGTCTCCTCCATCTGGCTGCCTTTTCCTCAGTTTGCGTGGACAGCAAAACTCACGCAAGTGCCGTCAGATTTCCATGCCCTCTCTTCCACTCTGTCCTCCCTTTCCCAGACTTCAGATTCCTCTGTTCCTTGGAACTTCCCTTGACACTTCACAAATGGCCTCCAGACTGCTGAATAAGTGATGAATTCTCAGCTCTCATTTTGACCTCTCAGCAGCCTCAGACACAACTGTTTCATCCCTCCTCCTCAAAACCACTTGATATGTGGACACCACACTCTTCTGGTTTCCCTCCTGCCCCTCCGCCTACCTCTGGGTCTCCATCGTGGCTCTTAGCCTTCAACAGACTAAGTGTTTCAGGGCCCTTCTGTCCCCTCAGTCTTTGGACCATCCCTTTCCTCTCCATCCTCCCCACTGACTAGGCTGTCCATCACACCCCGTCTAAACCTGAACTTGACTTCCCCTCACCTGCCCATGCTACAGTCTCCACATAGCCACAGAGTTTTCCAAAGTGGTCACACAGGGATATCCTGGGCATTCAGTGCTTATGATGCTGCATTTCATGGCTGATGGCCTAGGCGCCTTGGACATTTCACTGTGGTTACAGCGCTTTCCTAATGGAATACCTTCCCTTCCCAAGTTCCTCATTCTACTGGATATCAGGGGCTAAGATGGGGGCCCCTTCTGACCCATGTACAGCGCTCCACAGTCCACCAGCGGTTCTGTGCCCTTCACCTCACAACCCCCTTACAAGTAAACAACCAGGGAGCAACCTATGTCCTGGGTAGTGTGGCTCCTGTGTGGTCTGAGGACCTCCTTTGTCTGGTCCTGCCTGTTACTGGTGCCTGACGAGGTAAGTACAGGCTTGGAGAGTAACTGCTCAGAAACCTTAGAGCAATGTGGCAAAGCAGTTCTATGTGTATGAAACTAACAATTAAAAACTGGATTTGAAACGTGTGTTTTCTCATTTCTTTGGTAATTTACATTGTATTTTACAAATGGATGGTCCTCTTTGGTATCTCAGTGGTAAAGAATCCGCCTGCTAATGCAGGAGATGAGGGATGAACATTTGGTCAGGAAGATCCCCTGGAGAAGAAATGGCAACTAACATCAGTATTTTTGCCTGTGAAATCCCATAGACAAGGAGCCTAATGGGCTCTACTTCATGGGATTGCAAACAGTTGGACGACAATTACTGCCAAAACAACAAAAGCAATTAAAAATAAATAATGTTGTGGTAGGTTAGAAAAAAGAAATATTACAAAAATATCAACCTTTAACATGACATATTGAGGTAATATTTCCCACTATACAAGTGAAGTGAAAGTAGCTCAATAGTGTGGATTCTTTGTGAACCCAAGGACTATACAGTCCATGAACTTCTGCAGGCCAGAACACTGGAGAGGGTAGCCTTTCTTTTCTCCAGGGTATCTTCCCACCCCAGGGATTGAGCCCAGGTCTCCCACATTGCAAGTGGATACTTTACCAGCTAAGCCACAAGATCGGCCCCTCCTCCCTAATCGAGGGTAACTACAATAAGAATGTCTGACATTTTTACCACCTTGAGAGGGAGGTGGCCCTTTTAATCCTGCAGTACTATTATTTACTGATAAGACCAGTGCTTGATGCTGTTCTTGTTAATATTCAGGGACCATCATTAATTAGGAGAGAAGAAATCCTCCTGCATATCTACTTGAATCTAAGCTCTTTCCAAGGAGGAAACTTGACAGATGTGGCACCAGTTCAATTTGTAGAAGAAGGAAACACTCAGGTCAGCTCTCTGGTAGGCAGTAGCAAGAAGACATGGAATCTTAAAAAGTCCGTACCTAGTTGGTGATTGATACAAACCTTCTCAGGTCTTTTAAAGCCATGTGGAAGCATTTATGAGAAGAACAGATGAGGAAGAGCTGGCATTAATTGGACCCTCAGTAATGGATGAACCATTTATAGATGAAGATGGGAGGGAATAAATGTTGTGAGGGGACATGCAGCCATCAGAGGGGTCAGGTGGATGGGGGTGTGTTCCTAGTTGATGCCATTGGTGTTTTCAGTGTACAATTCTGCCAAGATTGAGGACACAGAAGGCCAGGTGAGAGCAGGACACCTGGGCAGACAGGTTTCAGAGTGTGACCAGGATTCTAGAAAGGTCTTTACCTCTGATATAACTACATCTGTATGAGGAGGTCACTGTTATTTACACTGAAATACTACATGTGTAGCATCCACCCAGAACCAGCACATGCTAGGTGATCACTACAAAGTTGCAGAGGCAGCTGACTCTGCCCTGCTGTCGGGTCACTAAGACAGATGCTCAGTCCATCCTGAGGCATCCTCTGCCCTTCCATCTGGTTGATGACTCACTTCACCTCAAGCACCTCCGAGGCCTCCTCCCAACCTGATGATGAATTCCTAACCCTGGAGTGGACAGTAGTTCCCCCAGACAGCAGCCAGTTTTTCTCAGGAACCCTGTCTGCACTGCCCACTCCCATCTCCATAGAAGTTTGCTGCACAAAGGCCGAAACCTTAGCCCTCTGGTAACTAAACGTCACTTTCACCCTGAATCTTACCAGGAAATCTCATCCACCTGTGCTCTGACTGCTCCCTTCTCTCTGCTTGGCTCTCTCACACCTCTCAAGCTTCCACCTCTCCCATCTCCTGACCCTATCAAAGTCCATTCCACCTGAGAGGATGAGGTTTGGCCAGTCCACGTGGTTGCTGACAGACTCCTTGTCAACTGTTACTTCACTACCATTCAGGAGTGTCACCAGAATAGACCCCAGCAGGTCCTTTTTACCCTGTGGGAAGTGATGTCTGAGAACTTGTTCCAGGTCACCAGCTGCCTGATTTCAGGAGGAGACTCCAGTTCTGCCCAACCATGAGGGCCTCTGAGTCTCTACCTGACAGCTCCTGTGCTCCATGGACTGTCTGAGTTAGCCTGTGTGTTGGTGGGAGATCTTCCTCTGAGGGCAAGTCCCTTCGGGCAGGCTGGGGACACAGAGGGCTGTCAGGAAGCAGGTGCTGTGTAGTATGGACCCTTGTTGTGCAGCTCCTGGCTCTCTGTATCCATGGGGATGCCGACTGTGTAACAAACATCCCACGGTCAGTGCTTAACACATTAAAGCACATCTTTGTTCACATAAGAGCCAGTGCGGATATAACTACTGCGGTTCCTCACTAGGCAGCACTCTCCGAGTTCGCGCTCTCTGCTTCCCTTTCGTGCAGCTCAAAGTTGTGGTGGATGAGGGGATCTCCTTCCCTCTGCTCTGCCAGTCTCTCCCCATCCCCAACTCCCCATCCAGGAACCCTAAGTCTGATTCTCACCTTGTACTGTGTCCCAGTCAGGCCTGGGATCACAACCATGATTCCTACCTCTGACCTGTGCTCACAACTTTGCCCCACATGGGGCTCTGCTGTGTGGACATCTCAGCCTTTGTCCTCCCGGCAGACTGCCTGCAGCAGCACCCACAGCATTAGACTTGCCTAGTCTATTCTCTGAGGGCTCATGGGCTATCACTGTGGTAATGCCGGCAAGATGCCTCCAGTGACATCACCTCCAGGTGTCACATCGTCCTATGGAGTGTGAATTGGACTTAGGGACTCGAATCCAGCTGTGAGAATGTGGTAGAATTGATGCCAAGTGACTCTGAGGTTAGGTAGTAGAAGGTGTCTGCTGCTCTCTAACACTCTCTTTCTCACCCTCTGTCTTTCCTTCATGACTGGCTTGCTCTGGAGAAGTCTGCTGAGTGGCAACTACCTGGTAATTGACAAGCCCACAAGCTGTTCTCTGATCTTCTCTACAAGCGGGACTCTGATCTTCTGCTAGAAGCTGTGTGAGAGATCTTCAGTGTGGGTCCTCCAGCCCAAGTCAAGGCTCTTGTCCCCCCACACTAGACCAGGTTGGCTGCCTCCTCATGAACGAACTGAGTGGGAAGTCTCAGTTGCTCCCAATGCCCAGGGAGCTCCCAATGCCCATAATTGACCACTCATTCATTAATACTCATGGCCAGTCACCCCAAGCGAGCCCACAAATTGATTCACTGACTGTGATCAGGAGAGTGAGTTGGGAGGGAAGGGGATTGGGATTGAGGTGGGATGTGAAGTTGATGTGACAAAAGAGGTGACATTCATTGACCAATCTGAGGAGACATGGTGACCAAGGAAAGAGATAAGCAGGTCCCAGAACACAGTAGGTGAGAGAGCAGGAGCTCATAGAAGAACCACCCAGTTACCCAGAGAAGTGAAGGCATAATAACTCCATGCTGCCTTCAGACACGAAGGTCTGCAGTGGTTTATTACCCAAGAATGGAAAATTGCAGTGGGCAGAAACCTATCTCCTTGGCAAATCGTGCCTTGCCTTCATGGTCGTGCCCACCTGCCACTTCTTTGGTCTTTCCTGGTGGAAACCATCATGCCCCATCTCAAACCTATTGCTCTTGATTCCCTCTTCTCTTGGGAACCTATAGCACCCACTTGATCAGGTCAGAACAGGCCATCATGAAATGCTGGGTACCTATACAACTTGACTTATAATCATACCTGCCCACCAACATTCCCTTCTGGTTCTGATGGTAAACAACCCACCAGTCATGTGGAGACCTGAGTTCAATCCCTAGGTTGGTAAGATCCCTTAGGGAAGGAACAGCTACCCACTCCAGTATTCTGGCCTGGAGAAGTCCATGGACAGAGGAGTCTGGCAGGCTATAGTCACTGGGGTCACAAAGAGTTGGACAGGACTTAGCGACTTTCACTTTCCCACCTTCCTCACAGGATGTAGAATGGTTAATTATTTTATTAAATCCATTCCACTCCTAACATTCAGGGTGCACATTGTAATGCTTTTTTCTCTGAGAACAAAAGTGAGGTTTGGAAGGGATGTGACTTGCGCATGGCCACTGCTAAGGGTTAGGTCAGGCTTGGACGCATATTTACATTCTTGAGATGACCCACATTCATGGTTATTGGTGTTGTTAGCGTCTGTTGGAAGAAAAGCTATTTTCCCAAATGCGTGTTATGGCTCAGAGTACGGACCCTAAGCGCCCATCCTGTCCCCTCCCTTAAGATGTGTGTCGCTGACAAGTCGCTCAGAATATCTCTTATCAGAGGCATGTCCTTGCTCTACCTGCTTGCAGACACACAGGACCATACACTCCTCATGCTCCTTCTCTTCCTGGTCCGCCCTGTATCTGCACATAGCCTATCCCTTATCTCCCACAGAACAGGGCAGAGCTTGTAATTTGGAGCTGACTGGTCAGGGAGGACGAGGAAACATGCCATTCGCTGGATCATTGGATCCACCATGTGGGAAGGGGAAACATGGCAGCGGGGCTGCAGGGCCAGGCTGGGATTAAATGGGAGGCTTTGATCAATGTTCCAGTTGGGAGGTATGGTGGAAGAAGAGAAGAAGGCTGAAACAGAATCCTTTCATTGATAAACTGACATTGATGGAGCTCCCTTTTCTGTCAAGCTCAGGGCTGAAGTTACAACAAATGAGTAGGGGCTATATCATGGAGCTCTCAACTTATGTGACATCAGATCTGAGAGGAGAGGTCATTTTATTCAACCAGGAAAACAGAGACTCAGAAGAAGGGTGAAGAGGACTGCCCATGGTCATTTAGCCAGTGACAGAGCTGAATTCTCCTTCTCCACCTAGTGGGCCCCTTTGGCTGCCAGCCCGGGCCTCAGACGATCAGAAACTCAAAGGAGCCTGGACAATAAGGAGGTTGTGGCCTGGCCTTCCTCTCCAGCTCTGGGAGAGAGGAGCTGGGACAGGAAGAATGCAAGAGCTTGTAGGAAAAAGCCCTGCACTTGCTGGTGGCTTCTGTGTTGTCACTCAAGGCAGAGGAAGGAAAACCTGCTCACTGGAGCTGCTCTTTGTCCTGCTCATTGAGTGACAGGGTCACAAAGGACACAGACACAGACATCATTCTCTCCCAGCATCTCTCCCATTTCTCAGGTGGGCAGACATGAAGAGGACCCATTACAGAGGAGGCACAGCAGGAGAGCACATCACTGATGCCAGAGTCTGGTCTCCTCTCCCAGGAGCCAGCTGTGACCCAAGGCCTGGTATGGGGTGGAGCTTGAGGAGTCAGTGAAAGCTCTGGAGATGTGCTCAAAAGACAACTCCAGGAAGCTATCTGGGATCACAACACCTCCCTCCATCCTCCCTAATGCCAGCCCTGATTTTGGAGGAGCCCCTCCTCTGGGGAGGTGCTCAGCAGATCTCCAAGTGTTGGTCTCTTGGGATGTTGTACTTGAGCTTGTGGGCTTCGAAGAGATTTTCCAGCTCCTTCATGTAGTGCTGGTGAAGCCTGTCCACCTCCTCCTGGGAGGGATGTGGTGTCTTCTGCACCTCGATGGGCTTCCCCACTGCAAGACACAGAGGTGGGTGCTGGCTCAGAGCTGGAACCTATGAAGGCGCAGGGACCTTGGTGTTCCCACTACAATGGTCATCTGAGCAGGTAAGCACTGTAACTCCCTCCCTTTCAGTTCTTTTTTGTGTTACTAAGATGTTAGGTCAAATTCAAGATTCTGGTATATCAACAATACAGCCAGCACATGTACATGCATTATCTCTTATGTTATCCTGACAATCCTACAAGGATATAACCTGGTATTATTCCTATTTGACTGCTGAGGAAATGAGGTCCAAGGTGGTTAAATAGCTTGTTCAAGGTCACATAGCCAGGAAAAATCAGTAGCAGGGTGTTAGCCCTTGGGGTGTGCACTTAGCTTCAGGGAAAGGTGAATCTGGGATTCTCAGATGCCATGATTGGAAGAGCCTGTGTCTGTGGGAGGAGGTGGATCAGAAAGCAGCTGCCATGTTGTCTTTCCTGGGAATGGCCTGGAGGGAGCAGCACTATAAACATTCAAGAAATGCACCACACAGTGCAAACAAGGTTTGACAGAGCTTTGTCTGTGTTCAACTAAGAACTGCCTGGGTGAGTAGAGATGAACAGCTCTATTAGTACTGCCTTGGAATCTAGGTGGAATTCAAAAAGTAAGCAAATAGCTGAAATATGGTACTAAGTCTATGGACTAAAGCGCATGCCCATTATGGACAAGGAAATCCCTCTGGCTCTCCTTCAAAGCCTGCTGATTTCTACTTTACACACAATTCTAACAGACCTGGAATGGTCATGTATCCACCTTCTCCAATTACTGTCATTAGATCCTGTGATCAGGATTATACCCTCCTTGTCTTTCATAATAAAAAATCAAATACCCTCATCAAACGTCAACTTTGTTACGAAGGGCAGGGTGATCTCTTGGAAGTGGTTTACCTTCTGTGAGTCTGTGTTTGCAGTCAATAAAATGGGGATGAGAGTCCCTCCTCACAAACTGTTGGGAAAACTAAGCCACTGCATGTAAGGAGCCAGTGCAGTGCCTGACACAAGCAGGGGCACAGTAACCAGGAGTGGCTACTGGCCATTGTGCCCCTGTTACTCTTCTCATTCTAGACGGCCTTTCATAGGGTTACTTGCCGGTGTGTCTGTTTTATACACCAGAAAGAGAGCTCCACGAAGTCACGGGTACAGGGCTCTATGTCCAGGTCTCCTTGCAGCACAAGCCCAGGCCTCTTACTCTATAGCCCTTCCCCTCCCAGCCTGGGTCCAGTCTCACCCACAGTGGTGATGGCTCGGCGGTAGGGCATAAGACCAAAGCTGTACTGGAAGACTCCACGGCCATAGAAGAGAGGGATGGAACCTCTAATGTTCTTCTGAATTCGGTCCTGAAACCACCGCAACCAGGAACCAGGAGAGTTCTCAACCTGGTCATATATGTCATTCTCCCCAAAGGAGAAGATCGGCACCAGATCTGCCCTAGAGGGAGACAGGAGAGAGGGCGTGTGGAGGGGCAAGAAGACACAAGCTGGTCCCCTAGCCTCCTGAAGGGAGCTAGTGAGCAGGAACTGGAGCAGAGGACAGGGCCCTGGACCAAAAATAGGAGGCCTCGGGTGTCTCCCAGAACTGCCACGGTCTTGTTTTATAGTTTCAGGCAGGTCATGGTGCTTCTCAGGGCCAAGGCCTAGCACTCAATTCTGACTGAGTCCATGCTCGCTCTGCTTGCCACAGATAGGCCAGTGAATCTGAGATGAAGTGTTGGGATTCGGAAGGGACTATTCAGAGTGGCTGACCAAGAAGATGGCAGGCTAGTGCATCCAAATAACCATCCTGTAGGGCCAGGATGCCAAGTATTTTGTGGACCATAGACTGCGATATAGGTGAGGAAACAAACTGAAAAGACTATTTGATCATTGCAAATGTCCCCAAGAATGGGGATGCTCAGGCAGGAAAAAGTGTTAGTTTCACTTCCTTACAGTCTTTTACAGGAGGGCAGCTCAGGTTGTCTTCCTTAGGCAAACTTTATTTGTTCCCAAGGTAACAAAAGCTGCAAGATGAGGGTTAAAGTCACAGAAGCAGGTCCAGCACAAATTCAAGATTAACCCTTATCAGTCACAGGGTCATGACAGGGAAACTAGAATACGGCTGAGAGTCCTCCAAGATAAAAAATACATCTGCAGACTTTCTGGGAAAATCTCCTACAGCTATCTTTGTATTCTTCACAGATGGTTAAAGACAGGAGAATAGCTTTATAGCAATATGCCCTTTGAGACTTAATCTCTTTAGTTACAAAATTTTCCTTCCAGAATCTTCTCTGGGTATGTGGTCCTGAGACACTGCATCTGTCACCAACATACAATCTTCATTGTTAATGAATGGAGACACTGCCTGCCAAAATAGGTTCTGTGGTCTTCCCTCCAAAGTATAATCCTTGCCAATCTCCAGTTGAACCCAGAGCCCTCTCCCCAATACCCGTGCGTCAGGGCGAGCCTGATGAAGCCCTTGCGGTTCCGCAGCACCAGCTTGTAGGCTCCAGGCCTGGCATTCAGTGACTCCTGGACGCCCCCAACAACGATGGACAGCAAGTTGCCGCCTTCTTTCCTGCTCAGAATGTGAGCAGCGCTCTCCTTGTCTGATGAGACCAGCCCTGGGGAGAGAGGAAGGTGGTCACGTACAGTGTGAAGGCGGCAAGCATGGATCAGGAGTGTGACTTGGGCTCTCCCCCACTTCCCAGCTGGGAGGACCCTGATGACAGGCACTGAGCACTACCCCTTTTCCCAACACTCCCAACAAGTTCATCACTGAGCACAGAGCTGTGGGAATAGCTTCTTTGGGACTCATCTCCTTGTCCACTACACATTCCCTTGGAAGAAGTACAGAACAATTGGCCATCCTCATTAAAAATCCCTCCTCATGCCTTCAGCCCCCATAGTCCTGGGATAGAAAGAGTGGAAAAATTCACCTGAACACATGATGTAATCCCTGTAGACAGGGGCCCAGAAACACCAGTGCATCAACATCAGATGTGAGCAGATGCCTGGGAAAACCGAGGAGAAGCCCGTACTCTCTGTGCACAGGTTGATAAACGCTCCGGTGGCGAGGATCCCATGAGGGTGGAAGCCAGCGACATAGTTACGGGAGGGGTCCAGCTCAGCAGTCTTGACCAGCTATAGGGACAACAATCTGGTGAATCGGGGCTGCGTTTACTACCCCACAAACCCCACTGCTGCCTCCCTGCTAAGTTTCTGTGCTGACTTCTTCTATGTGTCCCATGAGCCCAAGTGCTACCACTCCCCATGGGAGTATCCTGTGATGAGATTGCCTGTCTGAGGATCTTTTCCCCAGTGAAAGAATGAACTAGAGTAGATACTCAGGAGACTATGGGATGACGACGGCGAACACAGTATCACGAATGGATGATGCCAGTGCTGCCTGCCTGGAAAGGAAGAACCCTGCCCAGTGCAGAGGTAGGACTTCTGGGAAGAAGACAGGAGACAAGCGATGTACTATATGAAGGCAGACCTTCTCCCAAGCAGAGCACTACCAAAATGGAGGAGCCAGCACAGGAGGGAGTGAGCCTCTCACCAAGTTTTGTGGCATCTGGAGTTCTGTCCCAGGTAAAGAGCTGGAAGCCCGAGTCCCTGTGACTTCAGCACCCAGGGTGCTGAAGCTAGAGGTTGGGAGGAGGGCCATGCAGTCAATAGTGACGCTTGCAGGTGCGGGTGAATAGGGGTCAGCGAGGTGTCCTGTCAAGCCTGCAGCACTTCCTGACACCAGGTCTCAGCCTGCCCACAGCAGTGCACCCCTGTCAGGCCTTGGCCTGTGGAGACACTACTGTTCCTGGATAGTGAAATCTTACACATAACTCAGCTCCTGAACTGATCACAGGATGAGGGGGAATCAACTTCCTCAGGGAAACACTGTCTGATTCTCCACCACTAACTCTTTAGGAAGCCCATAGTGTGCATTAAGATGCTCCAGTGCTCAGAAGCAGTCTTCTAAATTCTCTAGAAACTCTACCATTAGGCGCTAGCTCATAGAATCACAGCACAAAGGACTGTGAGTGGACTACCCCAGCAGAGATGCTAGGACAAGGAATGTTGCTTGCCTGCCTTCAAGTCAACCACCACTGTAGCTGCAGCTGACAGTGGGCCTTGAAAGAAATTCAGGATGGAATATAATAGGATACTGGTCACAGAGAGGGAGCATGCACATCACAGGAATAATTGAAGTGAATCCAGATTTTGTATCTCCCCATATGTAGAAAAACACGAAAATCCCAAAGAAAGGCTATCCCAAAGAATGCTCAAACTACTGCAAAATTGCACTCATCTCACATGCTAGTAAGGTAATGCTCAAAATTCTCCAAGCCAGTGCTCACTTTGGAAGCACATATACAAGTAAGCCAGGAAGTTAAAGAAAATACAGTATACTAATGCATATATATGGAATTTGAAAAGATGGTAATGATAAGTTTATATGCAAAACAGAAAAAGAGACACAGATGTACAGAACAGACTTTTAGACTCTGTGGGAGAAGGCGAGGGTGGGATGTTCTGAGAGAACAGCATGGAAAGAAGTATACTATCAAGGGTGAAACAGATCACCAGCCCAGGTTGGATACATGAGACAAGTGCTCAGGGCTGGTGCATTGGGAAGACCCAGAGGGATGGGATGGAGAGGGCGGCAGGAGGGGGGATCGGGATGGGGAACACATGTAAATCCATGGCTGATTCATGTCAATGTATGGCAAAAACCACTACAATATTGTAAAGAAATTAGCCTCCGACTAATAAAAATAAAAGGAAAAAAAAATTCTCCAAACCAGGCTTCAGCAATACGTGAACCGGGAACTTCCAGATGTTCAAGCTGGTTTTAGAGAAGGCAGAGGAATCAGAGATCAAATTGCCAACATCTGCTGGATCATTGAAAAGCAAGAGAGTTCCAGAAAAACATCTACTTCTGCTTTATTGACTATGCCAAAGCCTTTGACTCTGTGGATCACAATAAACTGTGGAAAATTCTGAAAGAGATGGGAATACCAGACCACCTGACCTTCCTCTTCAGAAACCTATATGCAGGTCAGGAAGCAACAGTTAGAGTTGAACATGGAACAACAGACTGGTTCCAAATAGGAAAAGAAGTTCATCAAGGCTGTATATTGTCACCCTGCTTATTTAACTTATATGCAGAGTACATCGTGAGAAACGCTGGGCTGGAAGAAGCACAAGCTGGAATCAAGATTGCTGGGAGTAATATCAATAACCTCAGGTATGCAGATGACACCACCCTTATGGCAAAAAGTGAAGAGGAACTAGAAGGCCTCTTGATGAAAGTGAAAGAGGAGAGTGAAAAAGTTGGCTTAAAGCTCAACATTTAGAAAACTAAGATCATGGCATCCAGTCCCATCACTTCAAGGGAAATAGATGAGGAAACAGTGGAAACAGAGTAAGACTTCATTTTCTGGGGCTCCAAAATACCTGCAGATGGTGATTGCAGCTATGAAATTAAAAGACGTTTACTCCTTGGAAGGAAAGTTATGACCAACCTAGATAGCATATTAAAAAGCAGAGACATTACCCTGCCAACAAAGGTATGTCTAATCAAGGCTGTTGTTTTTCCAGTGGTCATGTATGGATGTGAGAGCTGAACTGTCAAGAAAGCTGAGCACTGAAGAATTGATGCTTTTAAACTGTGGTGTTGGGGAAGACTCTTGAGAGTCCCTTGGGCTGCAAGGAGATCCAACCAGTCCACCCTAAAGGAGATCAATCCTCGGTGTTCATGGGAAGGACTGACACTGAAGCTGAAACTCCAATACTTGGCCACCTCATGCGACGAACTGACTCATTGGAAAAGACCCTGAAGTTGGGAGGAATTGGGGGCAGGAGGAGAAGGGAACGACAAAGGATGAGATGGTTGGATGGCATCACCAACTCTATGGACATGACTTTGGGTAAACTCCTGGAGTTGGTGATGAACAGGGAGGCCTGGCATGCTGCGATTCATTGGCTCACAATGAGTCGGACACGACGGAGCGATTTAACTGAACTGAATCTTTTGACGTTTAGCTACGTGGGTTGTTTTGTTTTCTTTTGTTTTTTCCAACAGAGCCCCATAAATACTGACTTCTCCCTTCCCTTTTAGAACAGCTCCTCAGAGATTTCTGAGAGGCTATCTCTGAATATAGTCCTCAGTAAGGCCTCTGAACAAAACACCTGACAACTCTAAGGTTGTACACTTGTTTTCAGTAAACAATAGGGGCTCCCTGACCCCCCTATCCACTCCCAACCAAAGATCTCTGCAGGACCTGCTCTGTTAAAGTGTGTGGATGACCGAGAAGTTGCCCTGGGAGGTGACAAGAGTCCAGAATCTGTGCGCAGCAGCACCTCCTGCAGGCCTCAGTCCAGGAAAGAGAGGTGAAAGTGCATGTCATCTCTCCCTCTGCTGGCCGCTGCGTGGTACTGCCCGCCATCTGCAGCTGCTGTTGCCACAGGTCTGCAGTGGCCTACAGTCCTGAACACTGTGCTCCTGAAATTTCTGCAAATATGTTTCCCACAATATCAATAGTGTGCTATGTGAGAAATCCTCTGGGGGAGATACCTGGTTATAGGAGAAACAGGAAAGGCACAGATAAGACCGGCACAGAGACGCTCAGCAGAATTTTTCTGCCCGATGTACAAATGACAGAAGTTCCAGGGGTCACAGGAGAGCCAGATGCTGTCCTTAGAAGCCCCGGGATCACCTGATGTCTCATGGAATCCACGCACCTAAATGATTCATGTGGAAGCATTTCCTCTACTTTACACGTGAAAAAATTGTAGCTCATAGAGCACATGTAACTCACCTAAGGTCATACAACGGGCATTTCCAGACCCCTTTTAGAACCTATGGTTTCCACTCCCAGAGATGACACCATATACATTCTTGTCTCCTGTGTCCAGAGAGGGCCACCTGCCCTTCTCTGGCACCTCTCTGTGTCCTCATTCCCTTCCTTATCCAATGCCACTAGATAATCAACCATCACAACTGCTTACATCCAAAGGTTTAGCCTGACCGGGATTCAGAATGGAGCAAAAGTCACTTCACTAAAATTCAGGGTCCTGCATCCCTAAGGCCTGATCCTTGGTCCAAGGTCCAGTGTGCAAAATGGAAATGAGGTACCATGAGCCAGATATCCAAGGTTAAGAGATAGGCAGAAGAGTAGGAACTGGACTGTTTAGTGGATCCCTGTGGTAACTATGATTCAGAGTGAGCAAAGCTCTGTCCAAGGACACAACGAATCAAACACACAGGGGCTGGATACATCCTGAGGGCTCTCTGCTCTGTGTCTATTCTCAGAGCCAATGCACACACTTTAAAAGCAGTAAAAGAACCTTCTGTACATCCTTTCTCATGTCTTCTTCCCTCTCAGGGTATCAGTATCATCATCTGATAAAGTGTCAGCAGATGCTCTAAAAAGCTTGTTTTTATTACAGATTCCTTCACTCCAAACTTATACTGTTGAGGGATTTACACCTGTAAGATACATAAGTGTGCTGCACAACACGGCCAACTGGGTTCCTCAAATCCTGTTCATACATCCGTTGTCATAGTGGCATCACATCACTGAAGTTGGAAAACCATAGTCACATAAAAGCTGATTCTTCCCCTAATAGTGGTAGAAGCCTGTCTCCTCTTCCTGGCCCACTATTCTGCTACTGCACACAGGGTTAAACATCCCCATGGATAAATGGGGACATTGGTCCTGACCATTCCCTAGTCAGCCCCATACTCACCGAGATGGGGAAATAGTCCTTCGTGTACTTCCATATGGTCCAGCGCCTTATGAAAGCACTCTGCCTGCCCCCCTGCCATGGCGTGTCTCGATCCAGGTACCACCAGATCGCATACAGGATACTGATCATCCAGAATCTTGTGAACAGTAAGCCAATGAAGACTACCCAGCAGATCAAGTCTGAGAAGGGAAGCAGGAACCATTAGTGGTCAGAGGTATGAAGGAACGAGCTCTCCCTGTTTACCCAGCTCTGGCAGCACTGCCCATTCCAGCCCTCCTCCTAGGAGAAAGTGATCAGCTTCCCAAGGTTTGGAGGAGGAGAGAATGCTGTCAACACCACCAGTGTCACATTGAGAGCCTGGATTTGAAACCAGTTGGTCGAATTTTAAACTAGTGTTTTCCCACTGCACCAGGTTGCTTACTCATTTGGGTCTTCCCCCTCCTCTTCCTTTTCTGTCTGTATTCACCAGATGCTCAATAAAGGCCTGATGGAGATGTGATAGGATGAACTCTTTCTGGTATCCATTCTTTAGAACCCCAGAGAAAAGCTATTCTTTCTATCCAGCCTAGTTCCTATCTGTTCCCAGCCCATCTTTCCACAGATACATCCCACCACATTCCCCCTCTAGTTAAAGTCCCCCCATGACTTCTTATAACTCTGAGGCTCAGCTCAAGCAGCTCAGCCTGATCTCAAGCTCCCCACTGGTGGCCCAAACCCTCTCTTGTTCTGGTCTCACTCACCACATGCACCTCATGTTCTGGCTATACTAAGTAGCTCAGTTGATACAACTCCCTGAACTCTAGCTTTTGCTGAGCTGTTTCCTTTGCTGCCAGGCCCTGTCTTGCTGAAGGAAGCAGGGAGGAAGAGGACAACTCATGCCTGGTCCGTTCATCAGGACGGCAGCAGAGCTAGAGACAGTCCCAGTAAGCAATTCCTCCCAAACTTAGGATTCTGAGTCCTGTCACAGGCTAATCCTGGTTTTGACTCAGGGTCAGGTGGTCTTTGGGGCTGCCTTTAAGCTGATGATAATTGAGGTTCACTGTTACAGAATATTGTATCCTCTACATTCCATTCCCTCCACTCAACGCCCTTTGCTTACACTCATAAAGAAGTTCATCCCCCACCTGTAGTCTATTTGAAAGTAGAGTAAACTGGCACTGTCTTTCATGTCGGACTTCCTGGAGGAGAGGACTTCTGACCCAGTCTGAATAGTGCATGTGTGGGTGCTAAGTTGCTTCAGTGGTGTCTGACTCTTTGCAACTCTGTGGACTGTAGCCCTCCAGGCTCCACTGTTCATGGGATTCTCCAGGCAAGAATACTGGAGTTAGTTTCCATGCTCTCCTCTAGGGGATCTTCCAGACCCAGAGATCAAACGTGCATCTCCTGTGGCTCCTGCATTGCAGGCAGTTTCTTTACTGCTGAGGCACTGGCGAAGCCCAGTGTGAATAATCGCAAAAGTTATAAATCAAAGTAGTTTGGGGCTCACAGAGGCTCGCTTTCTGCATAGCACCTACCACATGCCAGATGCTGGTGGTTAAGCCGTGAACAACGGACAGGAATTCCTGCCCTCCTGGTACTGACTTCAGAGTTGTGTTTGGAGCTCTTTGTTTTGTCCTTTCAATTTTTACAATGGTAAAATATGTTTACTGTATACCAGTCATCGAAATGACTCTTTGCTGTTTTTTTTTAAGTTTTCATTAGAGTATAGTTCATTTACATGTGGTATTAGTTTCAGTTGTATAGGAAAGTAAACCTGTTAAACTCATACACATATTGATTCTTGTTTGGTTTTTTTTTAATTCCTTTCCTATACAGATCATTACAGAGTAGTTAGTAGAGATTCCACTGCATTGCAGAAGATTCTTAATGCTATCTATTATATAGAGAGTAGTGTTGTGAATCCAAATCTCCCAGTTTATCCTTTGCACCTATCCCCTGTTAACGACAGGTTTTTTCCTATTTCTATTTTGTAAATAAGTACTCATGTACCTCTTTTTTCGTTCTGCATATTAGTGATATCATGTGATATTTGTATTTCTTTGACTATCTTCTCTCAGTTTGACAATCTTGATGTTCATACATGTTGCTGATAACACTGTTAATTTGTTCCTTTTTATGACTGAATAATATTCCATTGCCTGTATTACTGCATCTTCGTCACGTATTACTCTAATGGATGTTTAGTTGGCTTCCATGTCCTGGCTATTGTAAATGTGCTGTTATGAACATGGGGAGATTGTATCTTTCCAAATTATGGGCTCATGACAGAGGTCTTTTGAAGAACAATATGGAGATTTCTTACAAAACTATCAGAATACAATAGGACCCAGCAATGCCTCTCCTGAACATATACTCGAAATGATTTTTAAGAGTCAATTTGGTATAGTTAAATTAATTCACATTGTTGTGTAACTATACCAGCCTTCAACTCAGAACACTTTCCATCTTCCTAAACTGAACCTCTCTACACACGAAATTAGAACTTTCATCCAGGTCGAGAGAATAAAACCAAGTAGTTAATAGTTGTTCGTTGTGGGGTAGGATTTAGAAGAAATTTTGACTCTTTGAAAACACTTTGTTTCAGTGTGTTAAAGTAGCATGTATTTGTTTTTCAGCCAGAAAAAAGAATTTCAAAATGTTGGCATTTCTACTTGATCAGAAAGAACTCCCCCATCTAAACATCTCCCTCAGTCTGACCTCTCCTTTAAGTACTGTCAGCAGGCAAAACCCTAACTTGCATACATTTTCAGCCCCTAAAGAAAGGAAATACCATCTTTCCTATCATAACACCAAGAAGGTAAGATGTAAAATCCTACTTTACTGAGACCCACAGAGGGCATTCATGTTAGCTAACTTCATACAGAAAGCTAGTAGGATGAATGGTGGTTTCAATTCTACTATAATGTCCATATCATGCTCCCAACATTCATTCACAAAGCATTTTCAACATTAACTGTTCTAGCAGATGGAGATGCAGATGAGAATAAGACCAACTATCTGAAAAGATCTTACCTTCCTGCGTGAGTTAAAAAAGAGGAATTAAAAAAGAGGAAAGAAACAGATTAAACAAATAATCCGCTGGAAAGCATTTGTTGCTGGAGCCTGACTCCTCAATGACAGGTTCCGGTGGACCTTTCTGGCCACATCTTTGCCCCTCCTCAAACAACTGCGCCAGGCTAGCATGAACCATCTCTTCACTGTATGTGCAGCATTTACTGGCCTCCTGGGAAAACTGAAGGCCTGTACCTAAAGGCCTGTACATTTTGCCCTGTAGATTCATTTCCTAATATCATTGGAAAAGAGCCCCTTCTCTCCACCCACTGCCAGCCTCCTTAGACCAGGCTAAGTAATCTTTTAAAGAGCCAAATTGTAAGCATTGCAACACTGGGGCTTAAGAGGCAATTTGGAGGATATTGCGTAGGCACAAAATCATTTAAAATGCCAAAACCATACTTCGCTCATGGGCTGTACAAACACAGAAACAATCAGGGGCCTAGATTTCAATCATGAGTCTATGAGGTGACAGCTGATGTCAACTGTGACCTTGTGATTGAGCAGGACCTACGCAGCCTTCCTGGGAAAGATCCCTCATGTCCTCTGCCTGCTTCTTATTTGTAGAAAATCTTCAGCTTCCTAACCCTTCCCCAAATTTCAAAAATAAAATTATTAACAGAAATCACAAACACAGAGAGAAAACAGTTTCAATCAAGAAAATAAATAACAGTTTAACCATTCCACAAATTCAAAGAAATTTAGTTTGTTCCCAAGGGTCATAGATAATGATGAGACTCATCATTGAGTGGTTTTGCAAACACTGAAACCCCAGCAGGTGGAAGAAGTTGCTGACCAGCCGATAAACCTCAGACCAGGGGAAATCAGAAGCTTGATGATGGTGAGTCCCAGTTACCTCACCACCAAGCAATCAGACGATCCTCTACGAGCTGTTCATGCACCCAGAATCTCTACCTCATTTAGTCTCTAGACACTGTTCCTAGGTAATCAAAATAGGTGTCATGCATTTTGAGGCTTAACTCTCTGGACTCCTTGCTTGGCCCCTGTAATAAAGCCTACACTTTCTTTCATCACAACCCACTGTAAGTTTAGGTGCTTTACCTGTTCCCACAAGCAGACCCAAATCTGATTTGCTGACAACTGCTCCCCGTCATCTGTCTCCCCCAACACCCCAACACAGAAGATTCCTAAATTACAGCTTGTCTCCAATGGATTGGACCTTCTCACTCCTGTACCTAAAACCCTCCTGGGGATCCCCTTTGCCCTTGAGATAAGGGCCAAGGTACAAGCTACTGTTCCTGGTATCAGAGGGTCCGGATGCGCTTTCTCAGTGGCCTTCCTTCTAATTTCAGGCTCAAGGTTATGTGATTCTCTGTCCTCCTCTAGATACTCCCAGGTCCCAGGCTGGGTTGAGGTGGGCATGGACAGTCAGACAGTTCCTGAAGGCAAAGTTCCCCCAAGGCCATGTGAACAAGATGTCCCTCACCCCAGGTGATCCCCAGATACTAGGTTAAGCATCCACTTTAGGACCTGTATCTTTCCCCCTTCAATGCACCATGTGCACCTGAAGTGGCAGGTGCCCATGGCCTCCCAAATCCATCTCAGCTTTCCTTACGCAGGGCCAAGTAAGAGAAGATCAACTGGAGGACCGCGAAGGTCTGTAGCCTGCGTTCCAGTGGCATAAACAAAGGTGCAAACTCCACCATGCTGATTCCTCTACTTCCTCTGGAGGCTTCTCTGAGCTCCAGTGTAGTCTGAGACACCTGCTGCGTTTTGTTGCTGCCGGAGTTTGTTAAGATCCTGTGGGAGTTGGGGGGAGGGGGGTGGGTGTCTAGCCAGCTCTAGAGTCTCATTGCACCTACCCTGGCAGGGAGCAGTATCCTAGGTGAAATATTTATAATCACCTGGCCTGGACTAATCTTACTACAGAGGAAGACAAGGGCAGTGGGCACTTCAGGCAATACATTATCTGCCAGATCACCTTCGCTCAAATATTGCCCATTACTTGGCAAATAAAGCAGCAAGCATAGGGCAATCCTGCCCTCTTTACACCTACTCAACTGTTTGGCAGCCCTAATTGTCTCCTTTCACCTGCCAGGTCCATGATTCCCCCTTACAAATAAGAAGTACCTGCTCCCATGTAAGTATCTCTAGGTACCACTATCTATCTCCTCCATCTGACTGCCTTTTCCTCAGTTTGTCTGGACAGCAAAACTCAGGGAAGAGTAGTCTAATTTCCATGCCCTCTCCTCCATTCTGTCCTCCCTCTTCCAGACTTCAGATGCCACTATTCCATGGAACTAACCTTGATAAGTTCACCACTGACCTCCACAATGCTGAATACAGTGATCAATTTTCAGCTCCCATTTTGAACTCTCAGCAGTCTCAGACACAACTGTTTCCTCCCTCCTCCTCGAAACCACTTGAACTGTGGACATCACACTCTCCTGTTTTCCCTCCTGCCCCTCCATCTATCTCTGGGTCTCCGTGGTGTCTCTTATTCTTCACCAGGCTAAGTGTTTCAGGGCCCTTCTGTCCACTCAGTCCTTGGACCTTCCTTCTTCTCTCCACCCTCGCCCTCTCAGAGACCTCCTCCAGGCTCATGAGCTTGGGGCCTGTCTACAGGACGATCACGTCCAAACTGCATCTCTAGGCCTGACTTCCCCACAAGCTCCAGACTTGGCTATGTAGGTGGGTACTTGACATCCTCGCTCACAGCCTGCTTGGCACCTCCATCACAGCCTGTCTAAAACTGAACTTGACTTCCCCTCACCTGCCCATGCTACATTCTCCACATAGCCACAGAGCTTTCCAAAGTGATCACACATGGAATATCCTGGTCATCCAGTGCTTATGATGCTGCCTTTCATGGCTGATGACCCAGGTTCCTTGGAAATGTCACTGTAGTTACTGTGCTTTCCTAATGGTAGTGAGTACACTTGAGGTGTTTACAAGTCATTCAATACCATTTCATCAAGTTCATGCTCTATTGTTTTCTTGATTTAAATGTCTCTTGCGATGGAAAGCTGCTTTCCACCACCATAGCCAGCCACTCTGACCGACTATGATGACAATGTTCTCGCTGGTCCCAGTCCCTGTGCCCTTATTCCTCCCACAGACTCATAAGCCAGAGGGACTGCTGGGTATCTGATTGCACAAGCCAAGGATCAGTGGTGCCAGGCCTTTGCACAAAGCTGTAACACCAATGTAGACTTTGACCACAATATACACTGTGTCCAGATACATATCTTCTCTGGATCTCTGTGTAGTCAGACATCTTATTTGCTGGGGTGTAGAATGATATCATTTCATCAAAGATGGGCACTCTAAAGGACAGAAAAGGTATGAACCTAAAAGAAGCCGAAGATACTAAGAAGAAGTGGCCAGAAAACAAAGATGAACTGTACAGAAAAGATATCCATGACACAGATAGCCTTGATGCTGTGATCACACAACTAGAGCCAAATATCCTGGGCCTTGGGAAGCATCACTACGATCAAAGCTAGTGGAGGTTATGGAAATCCAGCTGAGTTTTTCTTTTTTTCCCCCATTTATTTTTATTAGTTGGAGGCTAAATACTTTACAATATTATAGTGGTTTTTGTCAATGTATGGCAGTTGAGCTTCTTCAAACCCTACAAGATGATACTGTAAAAGTGCTACACTCAATATGCCAGCAAATTTGGAAAACTCAGCCATGGCCACAGCACTGGAAAAGTCAGTTTTCATTCCAATCCCAAAGAAAGGCAAGTCCAAAGAATGTTCAAACAACCACACAATTTCACTCATCTCAAATGCTTTCAAAGAAATACTTGAAATTCTCCAAGCCAGGCTTCAACAGTACATGAACTGTGAACTTCCAGATGTTCAAGCTGGAAATAGAAAAGGCAGAGGAACCAGAGATCAAATTGCCAACATCCGTTGGATCATCAAAAAAGAAAGCCAGTTTCAGAAAAATATCTACTTCTGCTTTATTGACTATGCCAAAACCTTTGACTGTGTGGATGACATTAAACTGTGGCAATTTCTTCAAGAGATGGGAAAACCAGACCACCTGATGGGCTTTCTGAGAAATCTGTATGCAGGTCATGAAGAAACAGCTAGAACAGGAAATGGAACAACAGACGGGTTCTTAATAGGGAAGGAGTATGGCAAGGCTGTATATTGTCACCCCGCTCACTTAACTTATATGCAAAGTACATATCAAACTCCCAGGCTAGATGAAGGACAAGCTGGAATCAAGATTGCCAGGAGAAATATCAATAGCCTCAGATGTGCAGATGGCACCACCCCTATGGCAGAAAGTGCAGAAGAACTAAATAGCCTCCTGATGAAAGTGAAAGAGAGTGAAAAACTTGGCTTAAAACTCAACATTCAGAAAACTAAGAACATGGCATCCAGTCCCATCACTTCATAGCAAAAAGATGGAGAAACAATGGAAACAGTGGCAGGCTTTATTTTGGAGGGCTCCAAAGTCACTGCAGATGGAAATTGCAGCCATGAAATTAAAAGACTGTTGTTCCTTGGAAGAAAAGCTATGACCAACCTAGACAGCATATTAAAAAGCAGAGATGGTACTTTGCTAACCATGGTGTGTCTAGTCAAAGCCATGGTTTTTTCAGTAGTCATGTATGGATGTGAGTTGGACTTTAAAGAAATCTGAGCACCAAACAACTGATACTTTTGAAGTGTGGTGTTGGAGAAGACTCTTGAGACTCCCTTGGACTGCAAGGAAATCTAACAAGTCCACCCTAAAGGAAATCAATCCTGAATATTCACTGGAAGGACTGATGCTGAAACTGATACTCCAATACTTTGGCCACCTGACCCACAGAACAGACTCATTGGAAAAGACGCTGATGCTAGAAAGATTGAAGGAAGGAGGAGAAGTGCACAACACAGAATGAGATATTGGATGGCATCGTCGACTCTATGGACATGAGTTGGAGTAAACTCCCGGAGTTGCAGATGAACTGGGAAGCCTGGGGTGCTGTAGTCCTTGGGCTTGCAAAGAGTTGGACATTACTGAGCAAGTGAACTGAACTGAACTGAGAGTGATATCAGGATATAGTATTGATTTACATTTCCTCATCATGAAGGGTGAACATGACTTTATTCCTTTCATTCTTCCAATTGGAAAATTTATGATCAGAGAAGACAGTGAAATTAGGCAGAGGGAGAAGTTGAACCAAAATAGGTTCTCAAAGAAGTCCTATATGGGGCTAAAGTAGCCAAAGCTGACATTCCACCTGGTCTGTCTTAGGATCAGTTGCCCCTGTGCAGGAAACTCTGAAGCTGGGACCACCCTGCCTTCTTGAAGGTGCATCTAGCAGTCCTTTTCCAGGGTTCTCCCTCAAGACAGGTTGGAAGAGCCACAGAGGAGAGCTGAGACCAGTCTTGTATTGGCCACCTTCCAGCTGTGTGACTTCAGACAATTCCTTCCCTTCCCAGACCTCCTCATGCTACTGGGTATCAGGGACTAAGATGGGGGCCCCTGCTGACCCATATACAGCACTCAGCAGTCCAATGGGGTTCTGTGCCCTTCACCTCACAACCCCCTTACAAGTAAGCAGCCATGGAGCAACCTACGTCCTGGGTAGTGTGGTTCCTGTGTGGACTGAGGACCTGCTTTGTCCACACCTGCCTGTTACTGGTACCTGACAAAGTAACTACAGGGTTGGAGAGTAACTTCTCAGAAACTTTAGAGCAATGTGGCAAAACACTTCTATGTGTATGAAAATAACAAATAAAAACTGGATTTGAGCTTTTGTTTTCTTCATTTCTTTTGTAATTTATATTGTATTTTACAAAAGGATGGTCCTCTTTGGTATCTCAGTGGTAGAGAATCCACCTGCTAATGCAGGAGATGAGGGATCAACATTTGATCAGGAAAATCCCCTAGAGAAGGAAATGGCAACTAAGATCAGTATTTTTGCCTGTGAAATCCCATAGACAAGGAGCCTGATGAGCTATACTTCATGGGATTGCAAAGAGTTGGACAAGACCTACTGCCAAAATGACAAAAGCAATTAAAAATAAATAACTTTGTGGTAGGTTAGAAAAAAGAAATATTACAAAAATATCAACTTTTCACATGACATATTGAGGTAATATTTCCCACTATTCAAGGGAAGTGAATGTAACTCAATAGTGTGGATTCTTAGTGAACCCAAGGACTATACAGACCATGAACTCTCCAGGCCAGAATACTGGAGTGGGTAGCCTTTCTTTTCTCCAGGGGATCTTCTCAACCCAGGGATTGAACCCAGGTCTCCAACAATGCAGGTGGATTCTTTACCAGCTGAGCCACAAGAGAGGCCCACTAATCAAAGGTAACTACAATAAGAACGTCTGACATTTTTACCACCTTGACAGCGAGGTGGCCCTTTTAATCTTGAAGCACTGATATTTACTGATAAGACCAGTGCTTGATGTTCCTCTTGTTAATATTCAGGGCCCCTCATAAAATAGCTGAGAGAAGGAATCTTTCTGCCCATCTATTTCCATCTAACTTTCGCTAAGGATGTAACTTGACAGACGTGGCAACAGTTCAACTTGTAAAAGAAGGAAACACTCAGGTCAGCTCTCTGGTAGGGAGTGAGAAGAAGCTATGGAATTGCAAAAAGGCCACACCTAGTTGGTGATTGATACAAACCCTCTCAGGTCATTTAAAACCATTTCCCGGCATTTATAAAAAGAGCAGATGAGGGAGAGCTGGCATTAATTGGATCCTCAGTTTTGGATGAACATTTATAGATGAAGATGGGAGGGAATAAGTGTTGTGAGGGGACATTTAGCCAGCCGGGGGGTCAAGTGTGTGGGGCGTATAAACAGTTGATGCCATTGGTGCTTTCAGAATATTTTTCTGCCAAGATTGAGGACACAGAAGGTCAGGTGAGAGCTGGACACCTGGACAGACAGGTTTCATAATGGAACCAGAATTCTCAAAAGGTCCTTACCTCTGTTATGAACCTAACCTCTATGAGGAGGTCACTGTTAGTTACACTGAGATACTACACGTGGAGCATCCACCCAGAGCCCAGCCCAGTAGGTGCTCACTAGCAAGTTGCTCAGGCAGCTGACTCTGCCCTGCTGTGCGGTCACTAAGACAGATGCTCAGTCCATCCTGAGGCATCCACTGTCCTCCTATCTGTTCCATGACTCGCTTCAACTCAAGTACCTTGGAGGCCTCCTCCTTACCTGATGATGAATTCCTAACCCTTGGACAGGACCACAGTCTCCCAGACACAAGGCAGTGTTTCTCAAGAACCCTGTCTACACTGCCCACTACCATCTCCATAGATGTTTGCTTCCCAAAGGTCTAAACCTTAGCTTCGTTTCCAAATCCTCACTTTCACCCTGAATCTTACCAGGAAATCTCATCCACCTGTGCTCTGACCGCTCCCTCCTCTCTGCCTTGGCTCTCTCACAGCTCCCACACTCCCACCTCTCTTATCTCCTGACCCTAGCAAAGTTCATTCCACAGGAGAGGGTGAGGCTTGACCAGCCAACGTGATTGCAGACGGATCTGTGCTGATAGACCCACTGTCAGCTATCATGTCATTACCATCCAGGAGTGTCACCAGGTTAGACCCCAGCAGGTCCTTTGTCCCCTGTGGGTCATGATGACTGAGAACTTGTTCCAGGTCACCAGCTGCCTGATTTCAGGAGGAGACTCCAGCTCTGCCCAAACCTGAGGTCCTCTGAGTCTCTACCTGACAGCTCCTGTGCTCCTTGGACTGCTTGAATCAGCCTGTGTGTTGGTGGGAGATCTTCCTCTGAGGGCTAGTCCCTTCGGGCAGGCTGGGGACACAGAGGGCTGTCAGGAAGCAGGTGCTGTGTAGTATTGGACCCTTGTTGTGCAGCTCCTGGCTTTCTGTATCCATGGGGATGCCGACTGCATAACAAACATCCCACAATCAGTGCTTAACACATTAAAGCACATCTTTGTTCACATAAGAGCCAGTGCGGATATAACTATTGCAGTCCTCACTAGGCAGCACTCTCCGAGTTCACGCTCTCTGCTTCCTTTTCGTGCAACTCAAAGTGGTGGTGGATGAGGGGATCTCCTTCCCTCTGGCCCTGCCAGTTTCTCCCCATCCTTCATCCCCCATCGAGGTGCCCTATGTCTGATTCTCACCTTGTACTGCGTCCCAGCCAGGCCTGGAATCACAACCATGATTCCTGCCTCTGACCTGTGCTCACAACTTTGCCCCACATGGGGCTCTGCTGTGTGGATATCTCAGCCTTTGTCCTCCCGGCAGACTGCCTGCAGCAGCACCCACAGCATTGGAGTGGCCTAGTCTATTCTCTGAGGGCTCATGGGCTATCACTGTGGTAATGCTGGCAAGATGCCTCCAGTGACATCACCTCCAGGTGTCACATCACCCTATGGAGTGTGAATTGGACTTAGGGTCTCGAATCCAACTGAGAGAATACAGTAGAATTGATGCCAAGTGCCTCAGAGTTTAGGGAGTAGAAGGTGTCTGCTGCTCTCTAACACCCTCTTTCTCACCCTCTGTCTCTCCTTCATGACTGACTTGCTCTGGAGAAGTCTGGTGAGTGGCAACTGCCAGGTAATTGACAAGCCCAGAAGTAGGGCGCTCATCTTCTGCCAGAAGCTTTGTGAGTGAGCTTCAGAGTGGGTCCTCCAGCCCAAATCAAGGCTCTGGTCCTCCCACACTAGAACAGGATGGCTGCCTCCTCATGAATGAACTGAGTGGGAAGCCTCAGTTGCTCCCAATGCCCAGGGTACATCCATTAATGCTCATGGTCGTTCACCACAAGCGAGCCCACAAATTGATTCACTGACTGTGATCAGGAGAGTGAGTTGGGAGAGCAGAATCTTGGAATTGAGGAGGGGTGTAGATGTGATATGGCAAAGGTCGTGACATTCGTTGGCCAATTTAACGAGGCAAGGTGTCCAAGGAAAAAGATCAGCAGGTCCCAGAACACCGTAGGTGAAAGCAGGAGGTCATAGAAGAATCACCCAGCTACCCAGAGAAATGAAGGCATAATAACTCCATGCTGCCTTCAGACACTAAGGTCTGCAGTGGTTTCATACCCAAGAAAAGGAAATTGTAGTGGGCAGGAATTTATCTCCTTGGCGAATCTTGCCTTGCTTTCATGGTCGTGCCCACCTGCCACCTCCTCGGTCTTCCCTCGTGGAAACTGCCACTCGCCATCTCAAACCTTTTGCTCTTGATACCCGCTTCTCTGAGGAACCTATATCACCCGCCTGATCATGTCAGAGCAGGCCATCATGAGATGCTCGGTACATAAACGACCTGACTTCTAATTACACCAGACTGCCAACATTTCCTAGTGGCTCAGATGGTAAAGAATACACCTGCAATGCAGGAGATTTGAGTTCAATCCCTGGGTTGGTAAGATCCCCTGGAGAAGGAACAGCTACCCACTCCAGTATTCTGGCCTGGAGAAGTTCATGGAGAGAGGAATCTGACAGGCTGTAGTCCATGGGTCTGAAAGAGTTGGACATGCCTGAGCGACTTTCACTTTCCCACCCTTCCTCACAAGATGTAGAATGGTTCATTATTTCATTAAATCTATTCCACTCCTAAGATTCGAGGTGCACATTATGATGCTTGTTCCTCTGATAACAAAATGGAAGTTTTGAGGGGATGTGACTTGCACGTGGTCCATGATAAGGTTTAGTCAGGCTTGGATGCATCTTCACATCCTTGAGATGGCCCATATTCATATTATTGGTGTTGCTAGCTTCTGTTGGAAGAAAAACTATTTTCACACAAAGCTGTTAGGACTCACAGTACTGGCCCTATGTTCCCATCCTGTCCCCTCCCTTATGATGTGTGTCGCTGACCAGCAGCCCAGAATACCTCTCATCAGAGGCATATCCTCGTCTTCTCTGCTTGCAGAGACACAGAACCATTCACTCCTCATGTTCCTTCTCTTCCTGGTCTGCCCTGTGTCTGTACATAGCCTCCCTCTTGTCTGCCACAGAACAGGGCAGAGGTGGTAGTTTGGAGCTGACTGGTCAGGGAGGAAGAGGCAATATGCTCTTTGTGGCCCACTGGATCCACCATGTGGGAAGGGGAAACATGGCCGCAGGGCCGCAGGGCCAGGCTCGGATTAAATGGGAGGCTTTGTTCAGTGTTCCCCGTTGGGAGGTATGGTGGAAGAAGAGAAGAAGGCTGAAACAGAATCCTTCCATTGATAAACTGACATTGATGGACCTCCCTTTTGTGTCAAGCTCAGGGTTGAAGTTACAAAGGATGAGTAGGGGCTTTCTCGTGGAGCTCTCAACTCATGTGACATCAGAGCTGAGGGCAGAGATCACCTTAGTCACTCAGGAAAACAGAGACTCAGAAGAAGGGTGAATAGGTATGCTCTTGGTCATTTAGCCAGTGAGAGAGCTGAAGTCTCCTTCGCCACCTCATGGGCCTCTCTGGCTGCCAGCCTGGGCTCAGACGACTCAGAAACTCAAAGGTGCCTGGTTGAATCTGGAGGTTTTGGCTGGAGGAGCTTGTAGGAGTAATCCTTGGACTTGCTGGTGGCTTCTGTGCTGTCACTGAAGGCAGAGGAGGAAAAACCTGCTCACTGGAGCTGCTCTTTGTCCTGCTCATTGAGTGACAGGATCACAAAGGACACAGACACAGACATCATTCTCTCCCAGCTTCTCTCCCATTTCTCAGGTGGGCAGACGTGAAGAGGACCCATTACAGAGGAGGCACAGCAGGAGAGGAAATCACTGATGCCAGAGTCTGGTCTCCTCTCCCAGGAGCCAGCGGTGACCTGGGGCCTGACATGGAGTAGAGCTGCAGAAGTGAGGGAAGGCTCTGGAGATGTGTTCAACAGACAGCTCCAGGATGCCTTCTGGGATCACAGCACATCCCTCCATCCACCCCTTATGTCAGCCCTGCATTTTGGAGGAGCCCCTCCTCTTGGTGGCTTTCAGCTGATCTCCAAGTGTTGGTCTCTGGGGATGGTGTACTTGAGCTTGTGGGCTTCGAAGAGATTTTCCCAGCTCTTTCATGTAGCGCTGGTGAAACCTGTCCACCTCCTCCTGGGAGGGATGTGGTGTCCTCTGCACCTCGATGGGCTTCCCACTGCAAGACACAGAGGTGCGTGCTGGCTCAGAGCCAGAACCACTGAATGCACAGGGACCTTGGTCATCTGAGCAGGTGAGCACTCTAAATCCTTCCCTTTCCATTCTATTTTGTGCCATGGATTCTAAGATGTTACCTCAGCTACAAGAGTCTGTATATCAACAGCACAGCCAGCAGGTATGCATGTCTTATTTCTTATGTTATCCTATCAATCCTATAGGGATATAGCCTGGTATTATTCCTGTTGGACAGCTGAGGAAATGAGACCCAGGAGGGTTAAATAACTTGTTCAAGGTCACATAGCCAGGAAAAGATCAGTACCAGGGTGTAAGACCTGGGGATGGGCTCATAGCCTCAGGGAAAATTGGATCTGGAATCTCAGAGGCCATGATTGGAAGACACTGTGTCTGTGTGAAGAGGTGGATCAGACAGCAGCTGACATGTCTTCTTCTCTTGGGAATGTTCCTGAGGCAGCAGCACTGTAAACATTCATTAGAATATTACCACATAATGCAAACAAAGTTTGGTTAGAGGGGTTTGGCTGTATTCAACTAAGAAATGACTGGGTGAGTGGAGATGAACAGCTCTCTTAGTTCTCCCATTAGAACCTAGTTGAAGGTCAAGACGAAAGCAAATAGTTGAAAGACAGTGCTAAGTCTATGGACTAAGCCGAAGTCCATTATTTACAAAGAAATCCCTTTGGCTCTCCTTCAGAGACTGCTGATTGCTACTTTACACAGGGATCTGACAGAGCTGCCATGGCGTCGTATCCACCTTTGCCAGTTACTGTCATTGGACCCTGTGGTCAGAATTAAACCCTCGTTGCCTTGCATAATAAAAAGGCAAATAGTCTTATCAAACCTCAACCTTGTTACCAAAGGCAGGGTGACCTCTTGGAATGCTGGGTGATCTCTCTGTGGATCTAGGTTTGCAATCAATAAAATGGGGATGAGAGTCCTATTCACAAGTTGGGAAAAATAAGCTGCTGCATTATCTTTGCATATATATATTGCATATATTTGCTGAGGGCTCAGCACAGTGTCTGACACACTGCAGTGTCTCAGTAATGAGTAGTGGCTACTTACCTTTGTGTCCTTGTTACTCTTCTCATTCCAGACTGCCTTTCATAGGGTTGCTTGCCTGTGTGTCTGTTTCACACACCAGAAAGTGTCCTCCACAATGTCAAGGGTGTACTGATCCATGTCCCCTTGCAGCACAAGCTCAGGCCTCTTACTCTATAACACCTCCCCTTCCCAGTCCGGATCTAGGCTCACCCACAGTGGTGATGGCTGGGCGGTAGGGCATAAGACCAGAGCTGTACTGGAAGACTCCACGGTCATAGAGGAGAGGGATGGAGCCTTTAGTGCTCTTGTGAAGTCAGTCCTGGAACCACTGCAATCAGGAACCAGGAGAGTTCTCAACCTGGTCATGTATGTCATTCTCCCCAAAGGAGAAGATCGGCACCAGAGCTGCCCTAGAGGGAGACAGGAGAGAGGGCATGTGGAGGGGCAAGAAGGCACAAGCTGGTCCCCTAGCCTCCTGAAGAGACCTAGTGATCAGGAACTGGAGCAGAGGACAGAGCCCTGGGACAAATTAGAAGACCTTGGGTGTCTCACAGACCTGCCTCGGCCTTCTTTTATAACTTCAAGTGGTTCATGGCTCTTTTCAGGGCCAATGACTGGCACTCGGACTTTTTCTGAGGCCATGCTCTCTCTGCTTGCCACAAGATAGGCCGCTGAGTCTGAGACAAAGTGTTGGGACGAGGAAAGGACTTTATTCGGAGTGGATGACCAAGAAGACGGCAGGCTAGTGTCTCCAAATAACCATCCTGAAGGGCCAGGTTGCCAAGTTCTTTATGGATCATCGATTGGGATATAGGTGAAGAAACAAACTAAGAAGACGATATGATCCTTGCAAATGTCTAATAGAATGGTGAGCCTCAGGCAGAGGAATGTGTTAGTTTCACTTCCTTAGTCCTCTACAGGAGGGCAGCTCACGTTATCTTCCTTAGGCAGTTGGTAAAAACTCCAGTGGCGAGGACCCCATGAGGGTGGAAGCCAGCGAGGTAGTTCCGGGAGGGGTCCAGTTCAGCGGTCTTCACCAGCTGTAGGGACAGCAATCTGGTGAACCAGGGCTGCACCTACTCACCCCCCACCCCTGCTCCGGTCACCCTGTTACGTTTCTGTGCTGACCTCCCCTATGTTTCCCCTGTGCCCAAGTGCTTTCAATCCCATGTGAGTGTCCTGTGATGAGAGATGACCTGTCTGAGGATCCTGTCCCTAGTGCAAGCATGGAGCAGAAGAAATGCTCTGGGAGACTATGGAATGAAGAGGGGGAGAACAGACCCACGAATGGATGAGGCCAATGCCCCCTGCCAGGGAAGGAAGATCCCTGCCCAAGGCAGAGGTAGGACTCCTGGGAAGAAGACTGGAGACAAGCCAATGTCCTATGTGGAGGGAGACCTTGTCCCAGGCAGACCCTGACTAGAAGGAAGGAGCCAGCACAGAAGGGAGTGAGCCTCTCACCAAGTTTTGTGGCATCTGGAGTTCCATCCTGCGTAACGAGCTGGATCCCTGAGTCCCTGTGATTCAGTATAAGAGACCCCAGGGTGCTGAAGGTAGAGGTTGGGAGCAGGGCCATGAAGTCTCTAGTGATGCCTGCAGGTGTGGTTGGACAGGGGTCAGGGAGGTGTCCTGTCAAGTCTGCAACACTTCCTGACACCAGGTCACAGCCTGCCCGCAGCACTGCAGCCCTGCTCAGGCCTTGGCCTGGGTAGGCACTGCTTTCCTGGACAATGAACTCTTACACAGAACCCAGCTCCTGAACTGATCTTCAGGATGAGAGGGACTCAACTGTCCTCGGGTAAACACTGCCTGATTCTCCAGTGTTACCTCTGTGGGAAGCCCACTGGGTGCATTTAGAAAGTTCCAGTGCTCAACAGTACTCTGCTAAATTCTCTAGAAACTCTGCCATTAGGCCCTAGCTGGTAGAATCACAGCATAAAGGCTTGTGATGTGAAGTAGCCCGAGCAGAGTTTTTAGGACAAGGAATGGTGCTTGCTTGCCTTCAAGCCAGGAGCCACTGTTGCTACAACAGACAATCGGCCTTGAAAGGAATTCAGGATGGAGAAAAATAGGATACTGGTCACAGAGAGTGAGCATGCACATCACAGGAATAGTTGCAGTGAGCCCAGATTTTGTATCTCCCCATATATAGAAAAACATGAAAATCCTTAACTGGAGATGTCTGCTTTTGGACTGGCAGTAATCTTTTGATGTTTAGCTACATGGGTTGTTTTGTTTTCTTTTCTTTTTGCAACAAAGCCCCATAAGTACTGACTTCACCCTTCCCTTTTAGAACAGCTCCTCAGATTTCTGAGACACTATCTCTGAATACAGTCCTCAGTAAGGCCTCAGAACAACACACCTGACAACTTTAAGGTTGTACACTTGTTTTCAGTAGATAGCAGAGACTCCCTGAAACCCCTATCCACTGCCAACCAGAGATCCCTGCAGGGCCTGCTCTGTTAAGGTATGTGGATGACTTAGAAATTGTCCTGGGAGGTGACAAGACTCCAGAAACTGTGAGCCGCAACACCTCCTGCAGGCCTCAGTCCAGGAAAGGGAGGTGAAAGTGCATGTCATCCCTTCCTCTGCTGGCCGCTTGGTGGTACTGCCCGCTGTCTGCAGCTGCTGTTGCCACAGGACTGCAGTGGCCTACAATCCTGAACACTGTGCTCCTGAAATTTCTGCAAATATGTTTCCCACAATATCAATAGTGTCCAATGTGAGAAATCCTCAGTAGGGACAGAACAGACATAGTTAAACCGGCACCAAAAAGCTCAGCAGTGTTTTTCTGCCAGATGTGCAAAGGACAACAGTTCCAGGGGTGATAGGAGAGCCAAATGCTGTCCTTAGAAGCCCCAGGATCACCTGATGTCTCATGGAATCCACACAATCCAAAGATGTATGTGGCAGCATTTGTACTTTACACATGAAGAAATTGAAGCTCATAGAGCATGTGTAACTCACGTAAGGTCATACAACTGGCATGTTGCAGACCCGTGTTAGAACGTATGTCCACTCCCAGAGGTGACACCACTTACATCCTTCTCTCCTGTGTCCAAAGAGGGCCATCTGTCCCTGTCTGGCTCCGCTCTGTGCCCTCATTCCCTTACTCTCCTTTGCCCCTATAGATAATTAACTATCACAACTGCTTACATCCAAGGAATTAGCCTGTTTGGGATTCAGAATGGAGCAAAAGTCGGTTCACTAAAATTCAGGGGCCTTCATCTCTAAGGGTTGATCCTTGGTCCAGAGTTCAGTGAACAAAATGGACATGAGGTGTCATGAGCCAGAGATCAGAGATTAAGAGATAGGCTGAAGGGGATAATTGGACTCCTTAGTGGATCCCTGAGGAAACTATGATTCAGAGTGAGCAAAGCTCTGTCCAAGGATACATAACATATAAAACACACAGGGGCAGGATGCATCCTGAGGGCTCTCTGCTCTGTGTCTATTCTCAGAGCCAATGCACACACTTTAAAAGCAGTAAAAGAACCTGCTCTATATCCTTGCTCACATCTTCTTCCCTCTGAGGGTATCAGTATCATCATCTGATAAAGTGTCAGCCAGATGCTCTAAAAATCTTGTTTCCATTATGGATTCTTTCACCCCAAACTTAGACTATCGAGGGATTTTTACCTATAAGATACAAAAGTGTGCTGCACTACAAGGCCAGCTGGGTTCCTCAAATCCCATTCATTCATCAGTTGTCACAGTGGCCTCACCTCACTGAAGTCAGACAACCATAGTCAGACAAAAGCTGATTCTTCCCCTAGCCACATAGCAGTAGAAGCCTGTCTCCTGCTCCCGGCCCAGTATTCTCCTCACTGCACACAGGGTCAGACATCCCCATGGACAAATGAGGACTGTGGTCCTTACCAATCCCTAGTCAGCCCCATACTCACCAAGGTGGGGAAATAGTCCTTCATGTACTTCCATATGGTCCAGCGCCTTATGAAAGCAGTCTGCCTGCCCCTTGCCATGGCGTATCTCGATCCAGGTACCACCAGATCATGCACAAGATACTGATCATCCAGAATCTTGTGAACAGTAGGCCAATGAATACTATGCTGCAGACCAAGTCTGGATAGGGATGTAGGAACCATTACTGGTCAGAGATGTGAAGGAACGAGCTCTCCCCATATACCCAGCTCTAGCAGCACTGTCCTTTCCAGCCCTCCTCCTAGGAGGAAGCGATCAGCTTCCCAAGGTTTGGAAAAGGAGAGCATGCTGTCAACACCACCAGCATCACATTGAGAGCCTGGATTTGAAACCAGTTGGCCTATTTCAAACTCGCATTTTCCCACTACACCAGATTGCTTACTCATTTGGGTCTTCCCTCTACAACTCCAACTGCTTTTCAGTCTGTATTCACCAAATTCTCAATAAGTGCCTAATGGAGATGTGACTGGATGAACTCTTTCTGGTATACAGTCTTTAACTCCCCACAGAAAAGGTATTCTTTCTACCCAGCCCACTTCCTGTCTACTCCCAACTCATCTTTCCATAGATAAATCCCACCACATTTCCCCTTTAGTTAAAGTCCCCCCATGACTTCTTATAACTTTGACACTCAGCTCAAGCAGCTCAGCTGAGCTCAAGCTCCCCACTGGTGGCCCAATCCCCCTCTTGTTCCAGTCTCACTCACCACATGCACCTCATGATCCAGCTACTCTAAGCCGCTCAGCTGTTACAACTCCCAAGTCTTTAGTTTTGCTGAGCTCTTTCCGTTGCTGCCAGGCCCTGTCCTGCTGAAGGAAGGAGGGAGGAAGAGGGCATTTCGTGCCTGGTCCATTCATCAGGACTGCAGCAGGGCTAGAAACAGCTCCAGTGAGCAATTCCTACCAAACTTATGATTCTGAGTCCTGTCACAGGCTAATCCTGGTTTTGACTCAGGGTCAGGTGGTCTTTGGGACTGTCTTTAATCTGATGATAATTGAGCCTCACTGTTACAGAATATTGTATCTTCTCCATTCCATTCCCTCCACTCAACATACTTTGTTCATACTCATAAAGAAGTTCATCCCCCACCTGTAGTCTATTTGAAAGTAGGGTAAACTAGGACTGTCATTCATGTCCGAATTCCTGGAGGAGTGGACTTCTGACCCAGTCTGAATAGTGCATGTGTGGGTGCTAAGTTGCTTCAGTGGTATTTGACTCTTTGCAACCCTGTGGACTGTAGACCTCCAGGCTCCACTGTTCATGGGATACTCCAGGCAAGAATACTGGAGTTAGTTTCCATGCTCTCCTCTAGGGGATCTTCCAGACCCAGGGATCAAAACCACATCTCCTGTGGCTCCTGCATTGCAGGCAGTTTCTTTAGTGCTGAGGCACAGGGGAAGCCTAGTCTGAACAGAAGCAAAATGCATCAATCCAAGTAGGCTGGGGCTCACAGAGGCTCGCTTTCTGCAGAGCACCTACAGCGTGTCGGGTGCTGGTGTTGTGTAACTGCAGCCATGGACAACGGACAGGAATTCCTGCCCTCCTGGTGCTGGCTTCAGAGTTGTGTTTGGAGCACTTTGTTTTGTCTTTCCAATTTTAACGATAGTAATATATGTGTAACATATACTTGTCATCGATATGACTCTTTGATATTTTTTTTTAAGTTTTCATTACAGTATAGTTCTTGTACATGTTGTATTAGTTTCAGTTGTATAGGAAAGTAGACCTGTTAAACTCATACACATATTGACTCTGGATTTGTTTTTTTTTTTTTTTCTTAATTCCTTTCCTATACAGATCATTACAGAGCACTGAGTAGAGATCCCTGTGCTATATAGCAGCTTCTTATTGTTATCTGTTATATATACAGTAGTGTTATTTGTCAATCCAAATTTCCCATTTAATCCTTCCCCCTTATCCCCTGGTAACCATCGGTTTCTTCCTACTTCTGTTTTGTAAATAAGTACATCTGTACCTCTTTTTTGATTCTGCATATAAGTGATATCATGTAATATTTGTCTTTCTTGGCTATCTTCACTCAGTTTGACAATGGCTAGGTCCACACATGTTACTGAAAATGGTGTAAATATGTTGCTTTTTATGACTGAGTAATATTCCATTGCCTGTATTGTTGAATCTTCTTTATGCATTACTCTAATGGATATTTAGGTGGCTTCCATGTCCTAGCGTGTCAGGAAGCATTTAACAGCATTCAGAAAACTAAGTAAACAGCATCTGGTCCCATCACTTCATGGCAAATAGATGGGGAAACAGTGGAAACAGTGACTGATTTATTTAAGGGGGCTCCAAAATCCCTGTAGATGGTGCCTCCAGCCATCAAATTAAAAGAACTCTAACTCCTTGGGAGGAAAGTTAAGACCAAGATAGACAACATATTAAAAAGCAGAGATATTACTTTGCCAACAAAGGTCCATCTAGTCAAGGCTATGGTTTTTCCAGCAGTCATGTATGGATGTGAGAGTTGGACCATAAAGAAAGTTGAGCGCTGAAGAATTGATGCTTTTGAACTGTGGTGTTGGAGAAGACACTTGAGAGTCCCCTGGACTGCAAGGAGATCCAATCAGTCCATCCTAAAGGAAATCAGTGCTGAATGTCCTTTGGAAGGACTGATATTGAAGTTGAAACTCGAATACTTTGGCCACCTGATGCAAAGAACTGACTCATTTCTAAAGACCCTGATGCTGGAAAGACTGAAGGCAGAAGGAGAAGGGGGCAACAGAGTATTCGATGGTTGGATGGCATCACCAACTCAATGGACATGAGTTTGAGTAAACCTCGGGAGTTGGTGACGAACAGGGAGGCCTGGCATGCTGAAGTCCATGGAGTTGCATTGAGTCTGACATGTCTGAGTGACTGAACTGATCTAAACTACCTTCCTGCGTGAGTGTGTGAATTATAGAGAAGAGGAAAGAAACACATTAAACAAGTAACCCACCGGAAAGTATTTGCTGCTGGACCCTGAGTCTTCAGTAACATGTCCTTGTTGACCTTTCAGGGCACATCTTCACCCTCCTCAAACAACTGTACTAGGCCAGCATGAATCATCTCTTCACTATATGTGCAACGTTTACTGGCCTCCTGGGAATTCTTACCTTCCTGAAGGCCTGTACATTCTGCCTGGTAGATTCATCTCCTAATATCTTTGGAAGAGAGCCCCTTCTCTCCACCCACTGCCTGCCTCTCTAGTCCAGGGTAAGTAATCTTTTTCAAAGAGCCAGATTGTAAGTATTTCAGGCACTGAGGCTCAAGAGGCAACTTGGAGGATATTGCATAGGCACAGAGTCATTTAAAATGCAAGCATTTAATATGCAAAAGCCCATAGACTTCAGACAAGGGGAAACCAGAAGGTTGATGATACAGCTCCAAGTTACCTCACCACCAAGCAATCAGACGATTCTCTAGGAGTTGATCATGCACCCAGCATCTCTGCATCACCCAGTCTCTAAACACCGATCCCTGATAATCAAAGGGATTTCAGGAAGTTTGAGCCTTCATTCCCTGGACTCCTTCCTTGGTCCCTGCAAAAATGACTGCACTCTCTTTCCCTGAAAGCCAATCTCAGTATAGGAGATTTACTTTGTTTCCACAAACAGACTCAAATCTTATTTCCTAACAATAGTCCCCTGTCATCTGTCTCCCCCAACATCGCAACACAGAAGATCCCTAAATAACAGCTAGTCACCAACAGAGTGGGCCTTGTCACTCCTGTACCTAGAGTTCTCCTGGGGATCCCCTTTGCCCTTAAGATAAGGAACAAGGGACAAGCTACCGTTCTTGGCATCAGAGGGTCCAGATGCCTTTTCTCAGCTGCCCTCCTTCTAGCTCCAGGCCCAAGGTAACTTGCTTCTCTGTCTGGCCCTGTACACTCCCACATGCCAGGCTAGGCTGAGGTGGACACGGACAGTCAGACAATTCCTGCTGGCAAAACTCCCCTAAGGCCATGTGAACAAGATGTTCCTCATTCCAAGTGATCCCCAGAAACTAGGTTCAGCATCCACCTTAGGACCTGTATCTTTCTCCCTTCAATGTACCATGTGCACCTGAAGTGGCAGGTGCCCATGGCCTCCCAAATCCATCTCAGCTTTCCTTATTCAGGGCCAAGTAAGAGAAGATCAACTGCAGGACCGCGAAGGTCTGCAGCCTGCGTTCCAGTGGCACAAGCAAAGGTGCAAACTCCACCATGCTGATTCCTCTGCTTCCTCTGGAGGCTTCTCTGAGCTCCAGTGTGGTCTGAGACACCTGCTAGATTTTGTTGCTGCCAAAGCTTGTTAAGCTTTTGTGGGAGTTGGGAGGAGGGGGAATGGTGTCCATCCACCTGTAGAGTCTCATTGCACCTACCCTGGCAAGGAGCAGTATCCTAGGTGAAATACCTAAAATCACCTGATTAAGCTTACTACAGATGAAGAGAAGTGTAGTGGACTCTTCAGGCAATATCTTATCTCCCAGATCACCTTTGCCCAAATCTTGCCCATTACTTGCAAATAAAGCAGCAAGTATAGGGCAATCCTGTCCTCTTTTCACTTACACAACTGTTTGGCTGCAGTAATTGTCTTCTTTCACCTGCCGGGTCCATGGTTCCCCTTTACAAATAAGAGTACCAGCTCCCATATAAATATCTCTAAGTCTCACTGTCTCCTCCATCTGGCTGCCTTTTCCTCAGTTTGCGTAGACAGCAAAACTCACGCAAGTGCCGTCAGATTTCCATGCCCTCTCTTCCACTCTGTCCTTCCTTTCCCAGACTTCAGATTCCTCTGTTCCATGGAACTTCCCTTGACACTTCACAAATGGCCTCCAGACTGCTGAATGCAGTGATCAATTCTCTGTTCTCATTTTGACCTCTCAGAAGCCTCAGACACAACTGTTTCATCCCTCCTCCTCAAAACCACTTGATATGTGGACACCACACTCTTCTGGTTTCCCTCCTGCCCCTCCGCCTACCTCTGGGTCTCCATCGTGGCTCTTAGCCTTCAACAGACTAAGTGTTTCAGGGCCCTTCTGTCCCCTCAGTCTTTGGACCATCCCTTTCCTCTCCATCCTCCCCAATGACTAGGCTGTCCATCACAGCCCGTCTAAACCTGAACTTGACTTCCCCTCACCTGCCATTGCTACAGTCTCCATATAGCCACAGAGTTTTCCAAAGTGGTCACACAGGGATATCCTGGGCATTCAGTGCTTATGACGCTGCATTTCATGGCTGATGGCCTAGGCGATTTGGATATTTCACTGTGGTTACAGCTCTTTCCTAATGGAATTTCTTCCCTTACCAAGCTCCTCATTCTACTGGATACCAGGGGCTAAGATGGGGGCCCCTTCTGACCCATGTACAGCACTCCACAGTCCACCAGCGGTTCTGTGCCCTTCACCTCACAACCCCCTTACAAGTAAACAACCAGGGAGCAACCTATGTCCTGGGTAGTGTGGCTCCTGTGTGGTCTGAGGACCTCCTTTGTCTGGTCCTGCCTGTTACTGGTTCCTGACCAGGTAAATACAGGGCTGGAGAGTAACTGCTCAGAAACCTTAGAGCAATGTGGCAAAGCAGTTCTATGTGTATCAAACTAACAATTAAAACCTGGATTTGAAACGTGTGTTTTCTCATTTCTTTGGTAATTTACATTGTATTTTACAAATGGATAGTCCTCTTTGGTATCTCAGTGGTAAAGAATCTGCCTGCTAATGCAGGAGATGAGGGATGAACATTTGGTCAGGACGATCCCCTGGAGAAGGAAATGGCAACTAAGATCAGTATTTTTGCCTGTGAAATCCCATAGACATGGAGGCTAATGGGCTACACTTCATGGGATTGCAAAGAGTTCGACAAGAGTTACTGCCAAAACATCAAAAGCAATTAAAAATAAATAACGTTGTGGTAGGTTAGAAAAAAGAAATATTACAAAAATATCAACCTTTAACATGACATATTGAGGTAATATTTTCCACTATTCAAGTGAAGTGAAAGTAGCTCAATAGTGTGGACTCTTTGTGAACCCATGGACTATACAGTCCATGAACTTCTGCAGGCCAGAATACTGGAGTGGGTAGCCTTTCTTTTCTCCAGGGAATCTTCAAACCCAGGGATTGAGCCCAGGTCTCCCACATTGCAGGTGGATTCTTTACCAGCTGAGCCACAAGGGAGGCCCCCCCCTTATCGAGGGTAACTACAATAAGAATGTCTGACATTTTTACCACCTTGAGAGGGAGGTGGCCCTTTTATTCCCGAAGCACTGATATTTGCTGATAAGACCAGTGCTTGATGCTGTTCTTGTTAATATTCAAGGACCGTCATTAATTAGGAGAGAAGAAATCCTCCTGCCTATCTATTTGAATCTAACCTTTCTCTAAGGATGTAACTTGACAGATGTGGCACCAGTTCAATTTGTAGAAGAAGGAAACACTCAGGTCAGCTCTCTGGTAGGGAGTGAGAAGAAGATATGGAATCTAAAAAAAGTCCATACCTAGTTGGTGATTGATACAAACCCTCTCATGTCTTTTAAAGCCATGTGGAAGCATTTATGAGAAGAACGGATGAGGAAGAGCTGGCATTAATTGGACCCTCAGTTATGGATGAACCATTTATAGATGAAGATGGGAGGGAATAAGTGTTGTGAGGGGACATGCAGCCATCAGAGAGGTCAGGTGGGTGGGGGTGTGTACCTAGCTGATGCCACTGGTGTTTCCAGTGTACAACTTTGCCAAGACTGAGGACACAGAAGGCCAGGTGAGAGCAGCACACCTGGGCAGACAGGTTTCATAGTGGCACCGATATTCTAGAAAGAACTTTACCTCTGATAATGAGCTATATCTGTATGAGGAGGTCACTGTTATTTACACTGAGATACTACATGTGTAGCATCCACCCAGAACCAGCACATGCTAGCTGCTCACTACAAGGTTGCAGAGGCAGCTGACTCTGCCCTGCTGTGGGGTCACTAAGACAGAAGCTCAGTCCCTCCTGAGGCATCGACTGCCCTTCCATCTGGTCGATGACTCACTTCAACTCAAGCACCTCCGAGACCTCCCAACCTGATGACGAATTTCTAACCCTGGACTGGACAGTAGTTTCCCCAGACAGCAGCCAGTGTTTCTCAGGAATCCTGTCAGCACTGCCCACTCCCATCTCCACAGAAGTTTGCTGCACAAAGGCCGAAACCTTAGCCCTCTGTTTACTAAACATCACTTTCACCCTGAATCTTACCAGGAAATCTCATCCACCTGTGCTCTGACTGCTTTCTCCTCTCTGCCTTGGCTCTCTCACACCTCCCACACTCCCACCTCTCCCATCTCCTGACCCTAGCAAAGCCCATTCCACCTGAGAGGGTGACGCTTCGCCAGTCCACGTGGTTGCTGACAGACTCCTTGTCAACTGTTACTTCACTACCATCCAGGAGTGTCACCAGAATAGACTCCAGCAGGTACTTTTTACCCTGTGGGAAGTGATGTCTGAGAATTTGTTCCAGGTCACCAGCTGCCTAATTTCAGGAGGAGACTCCAGCTCTGCCCAAACCTGAGGGCCTCTGAGTCTCTACCTGACAGCTCCTGTGCTCCATGGACTGTCTGAGTCAGCCTGCGTGTTGGTGGGAGATCTTCCTCTGAGGGCAAGTCCCTTCGGGCAGGCTGGGGACACAGAGGGATGTCAGGTGGCAGGTGCTGTGTAGTATTGGACCCTTGTTGTGCAGCTCCTGGCTCTCTGTATCCATGGGGATGCCGACTGCATAACAAACATCCCACAATCAGTGCTTAACACATTATAGCACATCTTTGTTCACATAATAGCCAGTGCGGATATAACTAATGCAGCTCCTCACTAGGCAGCACTCCTCCGAGTTGAAGCTCTCTGCTTCCTTTTCGTGCAGCTCAAAGTTGTGGTGGATGAGGGGATCTCCTTCCCTCTGCCCTGCCAGTCTTTCCCCATCCCCCAAACCCCATCCAGGAGTCCTAAGTCTGATTCTCACCTTGTACTGCGTCCCAGCCAAGCCTGGGATCACAACCATGATTCCTACCTCTGACCTGTGCTCACAATTTTGCCCCACATGGAGATCTGCTGTGTGGATATCTCAACCTTTATTCTCCCAGAAGACTGCCTCCAGCAGCACCCACTGCATTGAAGTGGCCTAGTCTATTCTCTGAAGGCTTATGGGGTATCACTGTGGTAATGCTGGCAAGATGCCTCCAGTGACATCACCTCCAGGTGTCACTTCGTCCTATGGAGTGTGAATTGGACTTAGGAACTCGAATCCAACTGAGAGAATTTGGTAAAATTGATGTCACTTGCCTCACAGGTTAGGGAGTAGAAAGTGTCTGCTGCTCTCTAACACTCTCTTTCTCACCCTCTGTCTCTCTTTCATGACTGGCTTTCTCTGCAGAAGTCTGGTGAGTGGCAACTACCGGCAAATTGACAAGCCCACAAGTAGGGCGCTCATCTTCTGCCAGAAGCTTTGTGAGTGACCTTGAGAGGGGGGTCTGCCAGCAAATCAAGGCTCTTGTCCCCCCACATTAGAACAGGTTGGCTTCCTCCTCATGAAAGAACTGAGTGGGAAGCATCATTGCTCCCAAAGCCCAGGATACATAATAGACCACTCATCCATTAATACTCATGGCCAGTCACCCCAAGCGAGCCCACAAATTGATTCACTGACTGTGATCAGGAGAGTGAGTCAGGAGGGAAGGGGATTGGGATTGAGGAGGGGTGTGAATCTGATGTGACAAAGGAGGTGACATTCATTGACCAATTTGAGGAGACAATGTGAACAAGGAAAGAGGTCAGCAGGTCCCAGAACAGAGTAGGTGAGTGAGCAGGAGCTCATAGAAGAACCACCCAGCTACCCAGAAAAGTGAAGGCATAATAACTCCATGCTGCCTTCAGACACGAAGGTCTGCAGTAGTTTATTACCCAAGAATGGAAAATTGCAGTGAGCAGAAATCTATCTCCTTGGCAAATTGTACCTTGCCTTCATGGTCGTGCCCACCTTCCAGCTCTTTGGTCTTTCATGGTGGAAACCATCATGCCCCATATCAAACCTATTGCTCTTGATGCCCTCTTCTCTTGGGAACCTATAGCACCCACTTGATCAGGTCAGAACAGGCCATCATGAAATGCTGGGTACATACACAACCTGACTTATAATCATACCTGCCCACCAACATTCTCTCCTGATTCTGATGGTAAACAAACCACCATTCATGTGGAGTCCTGAGTTCAATCCCTAGGTTGGTAAGATCCCTTAGGGAAGGAACAGCTACCCACTCAAGTATTCTGGTATGGAAAAATCCATGGACAGAGGAGTCTGGCAAGCTATAGTCATTGGGGTCACAAGGAGTTGGACAGGACTTAGCAACTTTCACTTTCCCACCATTCCTCACAGGATGTAGAATGGTTAATTATTTTATTAAATCCATTCCACTCCTAACATTCAAGGTGCACATTGTAATGTTTTTTCTCTGAGAACAAAAGTGAGGTTTGGAAGGGATGTGACTTGCGCATGGCCACTGCTAAGGGTTAGGTCAGGCTTGGACGCATATTTACATTCTTGAGATGACCCACATTCATGGGTATTGGTGTTGTTATCGTCTGTTGGAAGAAAAGCTATTTTCCCACATGCATGTACGGCTCAGAGTACGGACACTATGTTCCCATCCTGTCCCCTCCCATAAGATGTGTTTCGCTGACCAGTGGCCCAGAATATCTCTTATCAGAGGCATGTCCTTGCTCTACCTGCTTGCAGACACACAGGACCATGCACTCCTCAAGTTCCTTCACTTCCTGGTCTGCCCTGTATCTGCACATAGCCTCTCCCTTGTCTCCCACAGAACAGAGCAGAGCTGGTAATTTGGAGCTGAATGGTCAGGGAGGAAGAGGCAATATGCTATTCCTTGGCCCACTGGATCCACCATGTGGGAAGGGGAAACATGGCAGCGGGGCTGCAGGGCCAGGCTGGGATTAAATGGGAGGCTTTGATCAGTGTTCCCAGTTGGGGAGTAGGGTGGAAGAAGAGAAGAAGGCTGAAACAGAATCCTTTCATTGATAAACTGATATTGATGGAGCTCCCCTTTGTGTCAAGCTCAGGGCTGAAGTTGCAACAAATGAGTAGGGGCTATCTCATGGAACTCTCAATTTATGTGACATCAGAGCTGAGAGGAGAGGTCACTTTATTCAACCAGGAAAACAGAGACTCAGAAGAAGGGTGAAGAGGACTGCCCATGGTCATTTAGCCAGTGACAGAGCTGAATTCTCCTTCCCCACCTCGTGGGCCCCTCTGGCTGCCAGCCTGGGCCTCGGACGATCAGAAACTCAAAGGTGCCTGGATGAATCAGGAGACTGTGGCCTGGCCTTCCTCTCCAGCTCTGGGAGAGAGGAGCTGGGACAGGAAGGAGGCAGGATGCAGGAGCTTGTAGGAGAAAGCCCTGCACTTGCTGGTGGCTTCTGTGCTGTCACTCAAGGCAGAGGAAGAGAAACCTGCTCACTAGAGCTGCTCTTTGTCCTGCTCGTTGAGTGACAGGGTCACAAAGGACAGAGACACAGACATCATTCTCTCCCCGCATCTCTTCCATTTCTCAGTTGGGCAGATATGAAGAGGACCCATTACAGAGGAGGCACAGCAGGAGAGCACATCACTGATGCCAGAGTCTGGTCTCCTCTCCCAGGAGCCAGCTGTGATCCAAGGCCTGGTATGGAGTCGAGCTTCAGGAGTCAGTGAAAGCTCTGGAGATGTGATCAACAGACACCTCTAGGAAACCGTCAGGGATTACAACACCTCCCTCCATCCTCCCTAATGCCAGCCCTGCCTTTTGGAGGAGCCCCTACTCTGGGGAGGTGCTCAGCAGATCTCCAAGTGTTGGTCTCTGTGGACGTTGTACTTGAGCTTGTGGGCTTCGAAGAGGTTTTCCAGCTCCTTCATGTAGCGCTGGTGAAGGCTGTCCACCTCCTCCTGGGAGGGATGTGGTGTCTTCTGCACCTCGATGGGCTTCCCCACTGCAAGACACAGAGGTGCGTGCTGGCTCAGAGCCGGAACCTATGAAGGCGCAGGGATCTATCTTCGTGTTCCCACTACAATGGTCATCTGAGCAGGTAAGCACTGTAACTCCCTCCCTTTCAGTTCTTTTTTGTGTTACTAAGATGTTAGGTCAAATTCAAGATTCTGGTATATCAACAATACAGCCAGCACATGTGCATGCATTATCTCTTCTGTTATCCTGACAATCCTATGAGGATATCACCTGGTATTATTCCTATTTGACTGCTGAGGAAATGAGGCCCAGGGTGGTTAAATAGCTTGTTCAAGGTCACATAGCCAGGAAAAATCAGTACCGGGGAGTGAGCCCTTGGGGTGTGCACTTAGCTTCAGGGAAAGGTGAATCTGGGATTCTCAGATGCCATGATTGGAAGAGCCTGTGTCTGTGGGAGGAGGTGGATCAGAAAGCAGCTGCCATGTTGTCTTTCCTGGGAATGGCCTGGAGGGAGTAGCACTATAAGCATTCAAGAAATGCAGCACACAGTGCAAACAAGGTTTGATAGAAGGGGTTGTCTGTGTTCAACTAAGAACTGCCTGGGTGAGTAGAGATGAACAGCTCTATTAGTACTGCCTTGGAATCTAAGTGGAATGCAAAAAGTAAGCAACTAGCTGAAAGATGGTGCTAAGTCAATGGACTAAAGCTCATGCCCATTATTTACAAGGAAATCCCTCTGGCTCTCTTTCAAAGCCTGCTGATTTCTACATTACACACCATTCTAACAGACCTGGAATGGTCATGTATCCACCTTCTCCAATTACTGTCATTAGATTCTGTGATCAGAATTATATCCTCCTTGTCTTGCATAATAAAGAGTCAAATACCCTCATCAAACCTCAACTTTGTTACCAAGGGTAGGGTGTCTCTTGGAAGTGGTTTACCTTCTGTGAGTCTGTGTTTGCAGTCAATAAAATGGGGATGAGAGTCCCTCCTCACAAACTGTTGGGAAAACTAAGCCACTGCATGTAAGGAGCCAGTGCAGTGCCTGACACAAGCAGGGGCACAGTAATCAGGAGTGGCTACTGGCCATTGTGCCCCTGTTACTCTTCCCATTCTAGACGGCCTTTCATAGTGTTACTTGCCTGTGTCTGTTTTATACACCAGAAAGAGAGCTCCACGAAGTCACGGGTACACTGCTCTATGTCCAGGTCTACTTGCAGCACAAGCCCAGGCCTCTAACTCTATAGCCCTTCCCCTCCCAGCCCGGGTCCAGGCTCACCCACAGTGGTGATGGGTCGGCGGTAGGGCATAAGACCAAAGCTGTACTGGAAGACTCCACGGCCATAGAAGAGTGGGATGGAACCTCTAATGCTCTTCTGAAGTCGGTCCTGAAACCACCGCAACCAGGAACCAGGAGAGTTCTCAACCTGGTCATATATGTCATTCTCCCCAAAGGAGAAGATCGGCACCAGATCTGCCCTAGAGGGAGACAGGAGAGAGGGCGTGTGGAGGGGCAAGAAGACACAAGCTGGTCCCCTAACCTCCTGAAGGGAGCTAGTGAGCAGGAACTGGAGCAGAGGACAGAGCCCTGGACCAAAAGTAGGAGGCCTCGGGTGTCTCCCAGAACTGCCACGGTCTTGTTTTATAATTTCAGGCAGGTCATGGCGCTTCTCCGAGACAAGGCCTGCACTTGATTGTAACTGAGACCATACTCACTCTGCTTGCCACAGATAGGCCAGTGAATCTGAGATGAAGTGTTGGGATTCGGAAGGGACTATTCAGAGTGGCTGACCAAGAAGATGGCATGCTAGTGCATCCAAATAACCATCCTGTAGGGCCAGGATGCCAAGTTCTTTATGGATCATAGATTGGGATACAGGTGAGGAAACAAACTGAAAAGACTATTTGATCCTTGCAAATGTCCCCAAGAATGGGGATGTTCAGACAGGAGAATGTGTATTTTCACTTTCTTACAGTCCTCTACAGGAGGGCAGCTCAGGTTATTTTCCTTAGGCAGCCCATTATGTGTTCCCATGGTAACAAAAGCTGCAAGATGAGGGTTAAAGTCACACAAGGAGGTCCAGCACAAATTAAGATTAATCATTTTGGGTCACAGGATCATGAGAGGTAAACCAGTATATGGCTGAGAGTCCTCCAAGACAGAAAAAACATCTGCAGACTTTCTGGGAAAATCTCATCCAGCTAGCTTTGTATTCCTCACAGGTGTTTAAAGATAGTAGAATAGCTTTATAGCAATACACCTTTTGAGACTTAATCTCTTTAGTCACAAAATTTTCCTTCCAGAATCTTCTCTGGGTATGTGGGCCTGAGACAGTGCATCTATCACCAACATACAGTCTTCATTGTTAATGAATGGAGACACTGCCTGCCAAAATAGGATCTGCATTTGCATCTACAGTCTTCCCTCCAAAGTATAATCCTTGCCAATCTCCAGTTGAACCCAGAGCCCTCTCCCCAATACCCGTGCGTCAGGGCGAGCCTAATGAAGCCCTTGCGGTTCCGCAGCACCAGCTTGAAGGCTCCAGGCCTGGCATTCAGTGCCTCCTGGACACCCCCAACAACGATGGACAGCAGGTTGCCGCCTTCTTTCCTGCTCAGAATGTGAGCAGCGCTCTCCTTGTCTGATGAGACCAGCCCTGGGGAGAGAGGAAGGTGGTCACGTACAGTGTGAAGGAGGCAAGAATGGATCAGGAGTATGTGACTTGGGCTCTCCCCCACTTCCCAGCTGGGAGGACCCTGATGACAGGCACTGAGCACTACCCCTTTTCCCAACACTCCCAACAAGTTCATCACTGAGCACAGAGCTATGCAAAATGCTTCTTTGGGACTCATTTCCTTGTCCACTACACATTCACTTGTAAGAAGTCAGGTCAATTGGCCATCCTCATTAAAAATCCCTCCTCATGTCTTCAGCCCCCATAGTCCTGAGATAGAAAGAGTGAAAGGACTCACCCCCTGACATGATGTAATCCCTGTAGACAGGGGCCCAGAAACACCAGTGCATCATCATCAGATGTGAGCAGATGCCTGGGAAAACCGAGGAGAAGCCCGTACCCTCCGTGCACAGGTTGGTAAACGCTCCGGTGGCGAGGATCCCATGAGGGTGGAAGCCAGCGACATAGTTTCGGGAGGGGTCCAGCTCGGCAGTCTTCACCAGCTATAGGGACAGCAATCTGGTGAATCAGGGCTGTGTCCACTACCCCGCAACCCCCACTGCTGCCTCCCTGCTAAGTTTCTGTGCTGACTTCTTCTATGTGTCCCATAAGCACAAGTGCTACCATTCCCCATGTGAGTGTCCTGTGATGAGATTGCCTGTCTGAGGATCTTTTCCCCGGTGAAAGAATGAAATAGAGTAGATACTGAGGGAGACTATGGGATGAAGACGGAGAACATAGTATCATGAATGGATGATGCCAGCGCCGCCTGCCTAAAAAGGATGAACCCTGCCCAGTGCAGAGGTAGGACTTCTGGGAAGAAGACAGGAGACAAGCGATGTACTATATGAAGGCAGACCTTCTCCCAAGCAGAGCACTACCAAATGAAGGAGCCAGCACAGGAGGGAGTGAGCCTCTCACCAAGTTTTGTGGCATCTGGAGTTCTGTCCCAGGTAAAGAGCTGGAAGCCCGAGTCCCTGTGACTTCAGCACCCAGGGTGCTGAAGCTAGAGGTTGGGAAGAGGGCCATGCGGTCCTAGAGATGCCTGCAGGTGTGGGTGGAGAGGGGTCAGGGAGGTGTCCTGTCAAGCCTGCAGCACTTCCTGACACCAGGTCACAGCCTGCCCGCAGCAGTGCACCCCTGTCAGGCCTTGGCCTGTGGAGACACTACTGTTCCTGGATACTGAAGTCTTACACATAACCCAGCTCCTGAACTGATCACAGGATGAGGGGGAATCAACTTCCTCAGGGAAACACTGTCTGATTCTCCACCATTACCTCTTTAGGAAGCCCATAGTGTGCATTAAGATGCTCCAGTGCTCAGAAGCAGTCTCCTAAATTCTCTAGAAACTCTATCATTAGGCGCTAGCTCATAGAATCACAGCACAAAGGACTGTGAGTGGACTACCCCAGCAGAGTTGCTAGGACAAAGAATGTTGCTTGCCTGCCTTTAAGTCAGTCACCACTGTAGCAGCAACTGACAATGGGCCTTGAAAGGAATTCAGGATGGAATATAATAGGATACTGGTCACAGAGAGGGAGCATGCACATCACAGGAATAATTGAAGTGAGCCCAGATTTTGTATCTCCCCATATGTAGAAAAACACGAAAATCCCAAAGAAAGACAATCCCAAAGAATGCTGAAGCTACCGCACAATTGCACTCATCTCACATGCTAGTAAAGTAATGCTCAAAATTATCCAAGCCAGACTTCAGCAATACATGAAATGTGAACTTCCAGATGTTTTAGCTGGTTTTAGAAAATACAGAGGAACCAGAGATCAAATTGCCAACATCCACTGGATCATCAAAAAAGCAAGAGAGTTCCAGAAAAACATCGATTTCTGCTTTATTGACTATGCCAAAGCCTTTGACTCTGTGGATCACAATAAAGTGAGGAAAACTCTGAAAGAGATGGGAATACCAAACCACCTGACCTACTTCTTGAGAAACCTGTATGCAGGTCAGAAAGCAATAGCTAGAACTAGACATGGAACAACAGACTTGTTCTAAATAGGAAAAGTAGTACGTCAAGCCTATATATTCTCACCCTGCTTATTTAACTTATATGCAGAGTACATCATGAGATACACTGGGTTGGAAGAAGCACAAGCTGGAATCAAGATTGCCGGGAGAAATATCAATAGCTTCACATAGGCCGATGACACCACCCTAATGTCAGAAAGTGAAGGGGAACTAGAAAGCCTCTTGATGAAAGTGAAAGAGGAGAGTAAAAAGTTGGCTTAAAGCTCAACTTTCGAAAACTAAGATCATGGCTTCTGGTCCCATTACTTCATGGCAAATAGATGAGGAAACAGTGGAAACAGTGTCAGACTTTATTTTGGGGTGCTCCAAAATCACTGCAGATGGTGATGGCAGCTATGATATTAAAAGACACTTACTCCTTGGAAGGAAAGTTATGACCAACCTAGATAGCATATTAAAAAGCAGAGACATTACTTTGCCAACAATGGTGTCTAATCAAGGCTATGGTTTATCCTGTGGTCATGTATGGATGTGAGACTTGGACTGTGAAGAAAGCTGAGCACTGAAGAATTGATGGGTTTGAACTGTGGTGTTGGGGAAGACTCTTGAGAGTCCCTTGAACTGCAAGGAGATCCAACCAGTCCATCCTAAAGGAGATCAGTCCTGGGTGATCATTTGAAGCACTAATGCTGAAGCTGACACTCCAATACTTTGGCTACCTCATACAAAGGGTTGACTCATTGGAAAAGACCCGGATGCTGGAAGGGATAAGGGGCAAGAGGAAAAGGGGATGACAGAGGATGAGATGGTTAGGTGGCATCACCAACTCTATGGACATGAGTTTGAGTAAACTCTGGGAGTTGATGATGGACAAGGAGGCCTGGCATGCTGCGATTCATTGACTCACAATGAGTCGGACCTGACGGAGCGATTGAACTGAACTGAATTGAATCTTATGACGTTTAGTTACATGGGTTGTTTTGCTTTCTTTTGTTTTTTCCAACAGAGCACCTTAAGTATTGACTTCACCCTTCTCTTTTAGAACAGCTCCTCAGAGATTTCTCAGAGGCTATCTCTGAATACAATCCTCAGTAAGGCCTCAGAACAAAACACCTGACAACTCTAACGTTGTAACTGTTTTCAGTAGATAGCAGAGACTCCCTGACCCCCTTATCCACTGCCAACCAAAGATCCCTGCAGGGTCTGCTCTGTTAAGGTGTGTGGATGACTTAGAAGTTGTCCTGGGAGGTGACAGAGTCCAGAATCTGTGAGCCACAGCACCTCCTGCAGGCCTCAGTCCAGGAAAGGGAGGTGAAAGTGCATGTCATCGCCTCTCTTTTGGCCGCTTCGTGGTACTGCCCGCCATCTGCAGCTGCTGTTGACACAGGTCTGCAGTGGCCTACAATCCTGAACACTGTGCTCATGAAATTTCTGCAAATATGTTTCCCACATTACCAATAGTGTCCTATGTGAGAAATCCTCTGGGGGAGATACCTGGTTATAGGAGAAACAGAAAAGACACAGATAAGACTGGCACAGAGACGCTCAGCAGAATTTTTCTGCCAGATGTACAAATGACAGCAGTTCCAGGGGTCACAGGAGAGCCAGATGCTGTCCTTAGAAGCCCCAGGGTCACCTGATGTCTCATGAAATCCACGCAATGCAATGATTCATGTGGAAGCATCTCCTCCACTTTACACGTGAAAAATCTGAAGCTCATAGAGCACGTGTAACTCACCTGAGCTCATACAACGGGCATTTCCAGACCCCTTTTAGAACCTATGGTTTTTACTCTCAGAGATGACACCATATACATTCTTGTCTCCTGTATCCAGAGAGGGCCACCTGTCCTTGTGTGGCATCTCTCTGTGTCCTCATTCCCTTCCTCTTCCTATCCAAACTAGATAATCAACCATCACAACTGTTTACATCCAAGGGTTTAGCCTGTCTTGGATTCAGAATGGAGCAAAAGACATTTCACTAAAATTCAGGGTCCTGCATCCCTAAGGACTGATCCTTGGTCCAGGGTCCAATGTGCAAAATGGATATGAGGTACCATGAGCCAGAGATCCGAGATCAAGAGATAAGCAGAAGAGGATAACTGGACTGTTCAGTGGATCCATGAGGAAACTGAGATTCAGAGTGAGCAAAGCTCTGTCCAAGGACACAATGAATGAAACACACAGGGGCTGGATACATCCTGAGGGCTCTCTGCTCTGTGTCTATTCTCAGAGCCAATGCACACACTTTAAAAGCATTAAAAGAACCTGCTGTTCGTCCTTGCTCATGTCTTCTTCCCTCTCAGGGTATCAGTATCATCATCTGATAAAGTGTCAGCCAGATGCTCTAAAAATCTTGTTTTCATTACGGATTCCTTCACTCCAAACTTAGACTGTTGAGGGATTAACACCTGTAAGATACGTAAGTCTGCTGCACAACACGGCCAACTGGGTTCCTCAAATCCTGTTCATACATCCGTTGTCATAGTGGCCTCACCTCACTGAAGTCGGACAACCATAGTCAGACAAAAGCTGTTTCTTCCCCTAATAGTGCTAGAAGCCTCTATTCTGCTCCCGGCCCAGTATTCTCACTGCACGCAGGGTCAAACATCCCGATGGGCAAATGGGGACTATGGTCCGGACCATTCCCTAGCCAGGCCCATACTCACCGAGATGGGGAAATAGTCCTTCACGTACTTCCATATGGTCCAGTGCCTGATGAAAGCACTCTGCCTGCCCCTCTGCCATGGCGTGTCTCGATCCACATACCACCAGATTGCATACAGGATACTGATCATCCAGAATCTTGTGAACAGGAGGACAATGAAGACGATGCAGCAGATCAAGTCTGAGAGGGAAGCAGGAACCATTAGTTGACAGAGGCATGAAGGAACGAGCTCTCCCTGTTTACCCAGCTCTAGCATCACTGTCCGTTCCAACCCTCCACCTAGGAGAAAGTGATCAGCTTTCCAAGATTTGGAGGAGGAGAGAATGTTGTAAACACCACCAGTGTCACATTGAGAGCCTGAATTTGAAACCAGTTGGCCGAATTTCAAACTCACATTTTCCCACTGCACCAGATTGTTTACTCATTTGGGTCTTCCCCCTTCTCCTCCTCTTCTGTCTGTATTCACCAGATGCTCAATTAAAGCCTGATGGAGATGTGATAGGATGAACTTTTTCTGGTATACATTCTTTAGAAATGCAGAGAAAAGCTATTCTTCCTATCCAGTCCAGTTCCTATCTACTCCCAGCCCATCTTTCCATAGATACATCCCACCACATTTCCCCTCTAGTTAAAGTCCCCTCATGATGTCTTATAATATTGAGGCTCAGTTCAAGCATCTCAGCCTGATCTCAAGCTCCCCACTGGTGGCCCAAACCCTCTCTTGTTCCAGTCTCACTCACCACATGCACCTCATGTTCCAGCTATACTAAGTAGCTCAGTTGATACAACTCCCTGAACTCTACCTTTTGCTGAGCTCTTTCCATTGCTGCCAGGCCCTGTCCTGCTGAAGGAAGCAGGGAGGAAGAGGACACCTCTTGCCTGGTCCGTTCATCAGGACTGCAGCAGGGTTAGAGACAGCCCCAGTAAGCAATTCCTCCCAAACTTATGATTCTGAGTCCTGTCACAGGCTAATCCTGGTTTTGACTCAGGGTCAGGTGGTCTTTGGGGCTGTCTTTAATCTGATGATAATTGAGCCTCACTGTTCTGATGATAATTGAGCCTCACTGTTACAGAATATTGTGTCTTCTCCATCCCATTCCCTCCACTCAATGTCCGTTGCTCACACTCATACCCCACCTGTAGTCTATTTGAAAGTAGGGTAAACTAGGACTGTCATTCATGTCCGACTTCCTAGAGGAGTGGACTTCTGACCCAGTCTGAATAGTGCATGTGTGGGTGCTAAGTTGCTTCAGTGGTGTCTGACTCTTTGCAACTCTGTGGACTGTAGCCCTCCAGGCTCCACTGTTCATGGGATTCTCCAGACAAGAATACTGGAGTTAGTTTCCATTCTCTCCTCTAGGGGATCTTCCAGACCCAGGGATCAAACCTGCATCTCCTGTGGCTCCTGCATTGCAGGCAGTTCTTACTGCTGAGGCACTGGCGAAGCCCAGTCTGAATAATAGCAAAAGGCATAAATCAAAGTAGTTTGCGCCTACAGAGGCTCGCTTTCTGCATAGCACCTACCACGTGCTAGATGCTGGTGGTTAAGCCGTGAACAACGGACAGGAATTCCTGCCCTCCTGGTGCTGGCGTCAGAGTTGTGTTTGGAGCTCTTTGTTTTGTCCTTTCAATTTTTACAATGGTAAAATATGTTTACTGTATACCAGTCATCAAAATGACTCTTTGGTTTCTTTTTTTTTAAGTTTTCATTATAGTTCATTTACATGTGGTATTAGTTTCAGTTGTATAGGAAAGTAAACCTCTTAAACTCATACACATATTGATTCTTGTTTGTTTGTTTTTTTTTTTTCATTCCTTTCCTATACAGATCATTACAGAGTAGTTAGTAGAGATTCCACTGCTTTAAAGTAGATTCTATTGTTATCTATTATATAGAGACTAGCGTTGTGAGTTCAAATGTCCCAATTTATCCTTCCTACCTATCCCCTGTTAATGATAGGATTTTTTCTACTTCTGTTTTTTAAAGAAGTACTCATATACCACTTTTTTGATTCTGCATAGTAGTGATATCATGTGATATTGTCTTTCTTTGTCTATCTTCTCTGTTTGACAATCTCTAGGTTCATACACGTTGCTGAAAACGGCATTAATATGTTCCTTTTTATGACTGAGGTAATATCCCATTGCCTATATTACTGCATCTTCTTTACGCATTACTCGTTACGCATTACATAATGGAGGTTTAGGTGGCTTCCATGTCCTAGCTATTGTAAATGTGCTATTATGAACATTGGGGAGATTGTATCTTTTCAAATTATGGGCTCATGAGAGAGGCCTTTTGAAGAACAGTATGGAGATTTCTTACGAAACTATCAGAATACAATAGGACCCAGCAATTCCCCTCCTGGACATATACTCGAAATGATTAGTGAGAGTCAATTTGGGATAGTTCAATTAATTCAAATTGTTGTGTAACTATACCAGCCTTCATCTCAGAACTCTTTTCATCTTCCTGAACTGAATCTCTGTACATACAAAATTAGAACTTCCATCCAGGTCAAGAGAATAAAACCAAGTTGTTAATAGTTATTCGTTGTGGCGTAGGATTTGGAGGAAATCTTTGACTCTTAGAACACATTTTGTTTCGGTGTGTTAAAGTAGCATATATTTGTTTTTCAGCCAGAAAACAGAATTTCAAAATGTTGGCATTTCTACTTAATCAGAAAGAACTCCCACATCTAAACATCTCCCTCACTCTGACCTCTCCTTTAAGTACTGTCAGCAGGCAAAATCCTAACTTGAGTACCTTTTCAGTCCCTAAAGAAAGGAAACACCATCTTTCCCCTCATAACACCAAGAAGGTAAGATGTAAAATCCCACTTTACTGAGACCCACAGAGAGTATTCATGTTAGCTAACTTCATACAGAAAGCTAATAGGATGAATAGTGGTTTCAATTCTACCTTATGTCCATATCATGCTCTCAAAATACATTCATAAAGCATCATTCAACATTAACTCTTCTAGGAGATGGAGATGCAGATGAGAATAAGACCAACTATCTGAAAGTATCTTACCTTCCTGTGTGAGTGTGTGAATTAAAAAAGAGGAAAGAAACAGATTAAACAAATAACCCGCTGGAAAGTATTTGTTGCTGGAGCCTGACTCCTCAATAACAGGTTCCGGTGGACCTTTCTGGCCACATCTTTGCCCCTCCTCAAACAACTGCGCCAGGCTAGCATGAACCATCTCTTCACTGTATGTGCAGCATTTACTGGCCTCCTGCGAAAGCTTAACTTACCTGAAGGTCTGTACATTTTGCCCTATAGATTCATCTCCTAATATCTTTGGAAAAGAGCCCCATCTCTCCACCCACTGCCAGCCTCCTTAGACCAGGCTAAGTAATCTTTTTTAAAGAGCCAAATTGTAAACATTTCAACACTGGGGTTCAAGAGGCATCTTGGAGGATATTCCATAGGCACAAAATCATTTAAAATGCCCAAACCATACTTCGCTCATGGGCTGTACAAACACAGAAACAATCAGGGGCCTAGATTTCAATCATGAGTCTTTGAGGTGACAGCTGATGTCGATTGTGACCTTGTGATTGAGCAGGACCTACGCAGCCTTCCTGGGAAATATCCCTCATGTCCTCTGCCTGCTTCTTATTTGTAGAAAATCTTCAGTTTCCAAAGCCTTCCCCAAATTTCAAAAATAAAATTATTAACAGAAATCACAAAAACAGAAAGAAAACAGTCCCAATCAAGAAAATAAATAACAGTTTAACCATTCCACAAATTTAAAGAATTTTAGTTTGTTCCCAAGAGCCATAGATAATGTTGAGACTCATCATTGAGCGGTTTTGCAAATACTGAACCACCAGCAGGTGGAAGAAGGTGCTGACCAGCACATAAACCTCAGACCAGGGGAAACCAGAAGGTTGATGATGCTGATTCCCAGTTACCTCACCACCAAGCAATCAGACGATCCTCTAGGAGCTCTTCATTCACCCAGAATCTCTACCTCATTTAGTCTCTAGACACTGTTCCCAGGTAATCAAAATAGGTGTCATGCATTTTGAGGCTTAACTCTCTGGACTCCTTGCTTGGTCCCTGTAATAAAACCTACACTTTCTTTCACCACAACCCACTGTCAGTTTAGGCGCTTTACCTTGTTCCCACAAGCAGACCCAAATCTGATTTGCTAACAACTGCTCCCCGTCAACTGTCGCCCCCAACACCCCAACACAGAAGATTCCTAAATTACAGCTTGTCTCCAACGGATTGGACCTTCTCACTCCTGTACCTAAAACCCTCCTGGGGATCCCCTTTGCCCTTGAGATAAGGGCCAAGGTACAAGCTACTGTTCCCGGCATCAGAGGGTCCGGATGCGTTTTCTCAGCTACCCTCCTTCCAATATCAGGCTCAAGGTTACGTGATTCTCTGTCCTCCTCCAGATACTCCCAGGTCCCAGGCTGGGCTGAGGTGGGCATGGACAGTCAGACAGTTCCTGAAGGCATAGTTCCCTCAAGGCCATGTGGTCAAGATGTCCCTCACCCCAGGTGATCCCCAGATACTAGGTTAAGCATCCACCTTATGACCTGTATCTTTTCCCCTTCAATGCACCATCTGCACCTGAAGTGGTAGATGCCCATGGCCTCCCAAATCCATCTCAGCTTTCCTTACGTAGGGCCAAGTAAGAGAAGATCAACTGCAGGACCGCGAAGGTCTGCAGCCTGCGTTCCAGTGGCACAAACAAAGGTGCAAACACCACCATGCTGATTCCTCTGCTTCCTCTGGAGGCTTCTCCGAGCTCCAGTGTGGTCTGAGACAACTGCTGGGTTTTGTTGCTGCCAGAGTTTGTTAAGATTCTGTGGGAGTTGGGGGTGGGGGGAGGTGTCTAAGCAGTTGTAGAGTCTCATTGCACCTACCCTGGCAGGGAACAGTACCCTAGGTAAAATATTTATAATCACCTGACCTGGACTAATCGTACTACAGAGAAAGACAAGGGCAGTGGACACTTCAGGCAAGACATTATTTGGAAGATCACCTTGGCTCAAACCTTGCCCTTTACTTAGCAAATAAAGCAGCAAGTATAGGGCAATCCTGCCCTCTTTACACTTACTCAACTATTTGGTGGCCTTATTGTTTCCTTTCACCTGCCAGGTCCACGATTCCCCTTTACAAATAAGAAGTACCTGCTCCCATGTAAATATCTCTAGGTCCCACTATCTATCTCCTCCATCTGGCTGCCTTTTCCTCAGTTTGCCTGGACAGCAAAACTCAGGGAAGAGTAGTCTGATTTCCATGCCCTCTCCTCCATTCTGTCCTCCCTCTTCCAGACTTCAGATGCCACTGTTCCATGGAACAAACCTTATCAAGTTCACCACTGACCTCCACACTTCTGAATATAGTAATCAATTCTCAGCTCTCATTTTGAACTCTCAGCAGCCTCAGACACAACTGTTTCCTCCCTCCTCCTCGAAACCACTTGATCTGTGGACACCACACTCTCCTGGTTTCCCTCATGCCCCTCGGTCTACCTCTGGGTCTCCGTGGTGGCTCTTATTCTTCACCAGGCTAAGTGTTTCAGGGCCCTTCTGTCTGCTCAGTCCTTGGACCTTCCTTCTTCTCTCCACCCTCCCCCTCTCAGAGACCTCCTCCAGGCTCATGGCCTTGGAGCCTGTCTACAGGGTGATCACTTCCAAGCTCTATCTCTAGCCCTGACTTCCCCACAAGCTCCAGATTTGACTATGTAGGTGGGTACTTGACATCCTTGCTCACAGCCTGCTTGGCACCTCCATCACAGCCTATCTAAAACTGAACTTGACTTCCCCTCACCTGCCCATGCTACATTCTCCACATAGCCACAGAGCTTTCCAAAGTGATCACACAGGGAACATCCTGGTCATCCAGTGCTTATGATGCTACCTTTCATGGCTAATGGCCCAGGTGCCTTGGAAATGTCACTGTGGTTACAGTGCTTTCCTAATGGTAGTGAGTACACTTGAGGTGTTTACAAGTCATTCAATATCATTTCATCAAGTTCATGTTCTATTCTTTGGTTGATTTAAATGCCTCTTGAGACGGAAAACTGCTTTCCACCACCACAGCCAGCCACTTTGACCGACTGCGATGACAATGTTCTCACTGGTCCCAGTCCATGTGCCCTTATTCCTCCCACAGACTCATATGCCAGAGAGACTGCTGGGTATCTGATTGCACAAGCTAAGGAGCAGTAGTGCCAGGCCTTTGCAGAAAACTGTAGCACCACTGTAGACTTAGACCAGAATATATGCCGTGTGCAGATACATATCTTCTCTGGCTGTCTGTGTAGTCACATATCTTTTTAGCTGGGGTGTAGAGTGATATCATTTCATTAAAGATGGGCGCTGTAAAGGACAGAAAAGGTATGAACCTAACAGAAGCCGAAGATATTAAGAAGAAGTGGACAGAAAACAAAGATGAACAGTACAAAAAAGATCTTCTTGACCCAGATAAACTTGATGCTGTGATCACACACCTAGAGCCAAATATCCTGGGTCTCAGAAAGCATCCCTACAAACAAAGCTAGTGGAGGTGATGGAATTCCAGTTGAACTTTTTCAAATCCTACAAGATGATACTATAAAAGTACTACACTCAATATGCCAGCAAATTTGGAAAAAACAGCCATGGCCACAGGACTGGAAAAGTCAGATTTCATTCCAATCCCAAAGAAAGGCAAGTACAAAGAATGTTCAAACAGCCACACAATTTCATTCATCTCAAATGCTTTCAAAGTAATACTCAAAATTCTCCATCCCAGGCTTCAACACTATATGAACTGTGAACTTCCAGATGTTCAAGCTGGAAATAGAAAACGCAGAGGAACCAACGTCAAATTGGCTATATCCATTGGATCATCGAAAAAGAAAGCCAGTTCCAGAAAAACATCTACTTCTGATTTATTGACTATGCCATAACCTTTGACTGTGGATGACATCAAACTGTGGAAATTTCTTAAATAGATGGGAAAAGCAGACCATTCATTGCATTCTTCCTATTGGAAAACTTATGATCAAAGAAGACAGTGAAATTAGGCAGAGGGAGAAGTTGAACCAAAACAGGTTCTCAAAGAAGTCCTATATTGGGCTAAAGTGGCCAAAGCTGACATTCCACCTGGTCTGTCGTAGGATCAGTTGCCCCTGTGCAGGAAACTCTGAAGCTGGGACCACCCTGCCTTCTTGAAGGTGCATCTAGCAGTCCTTTTCCAGGGTCCTCCCTCAAGACAGGTTGGAAGAACCACAGAGGAGAGCTGAGACCAGTCTTGTATTGGCCACCTCCCAGCTGTGTGACTTCAGACAAGTCCTTCCCTTCCCAGAGCTCCTCATGCTACTGGGTATCAGGGGCTAAGATGGGGGCCCCTACTGACCCATGTACAGAACTCACCTGTCCACCAGGATTCTGTGCCCTTCACCTCACAACCCCCTTACAAGTAAGCAGCCATGGAGCAAACTATGTCCTGGGTAGTGTGGTTCCTGTGTGTTCTGAGGACCTGCTTTGTCCACACCTGCCTGTTACTGGTACCTGACAAGGTAACTACAGGTTTGGAGAGTAACTGCTCAGAAACCTTAGAGCAATGTGGTAAAACACTTCTATGTGTACGAAACTAACAAATAAAAACTGGATTTGAGCTTTTGTTTTCTTCATTTTTTTGGTAATTTATATTGTATTTTACAAATGAATGGTCCTCTTTGGTATCTCAGTGGTAAAGAACAGGCCTGCTAATGCAGGAGATGAGGGATCAACATTTGGTCAGGAAGATCCCCTGGAGAAGGAAATGGCAACTAAGATCAGTATTTTTGCCTCTGAAATCCCATAGACAAGGAGCCTGATGGGTTACACTTCATGGATCGCAAAGAGTTGGACATGACTTACTGCCAAAATATCAAAAGCAATTAAAAATAAATAAAAGCGTGGTAGGTGAGAAAAAAGAAATATTACAAAAATATCAACCTTTCACATGACATATTGAGGTAATATTTTCCACTATTCAAGTGAAGTGAAAGTAGCTCAATAGTGTGGACTCTTTGTGAACCCATGGACTATACAGTCCATGAACTTCTCCAGGCCAGAATACTGGAGAGGGTAGCCTTTCTTTTCTCCAGGGGATTTTTTCAACCCTGGGATTGAACCCAGGTCTCCCACATTGCAGGTGGATTCTTTACCAGCTGAGCCACAAGGGAGGCCCACTAATCGAGGGTAACTACAATAAGAACGTCTGATATTTTTACCACCTTGAGAGGGAGGTGGCCCTTTAATCCTGCAGCACTGATATTTACTGATAAGACCAGTGCTTGATGCTGTTCTTGTTAAAATTCAGGGCCCCTCATAAAATAGCTGAGAGAAGGAATCGTCCTGCCCATCTATTTCCATCTCGATATCTCTAGGGATTTAACTTGACAGACGTGGCACAAGTTCAACTTGTAGAAGAAGAAAACACTCAGGTGAGCTCTCTGGTAGGGAGTGAGAAGAAGCTATGGAATCGTAAAAAAGGCCATACCTAGTTGGTGATTGATACAAACCCTCTCAGGTCTTTTAAAACCATTTCCAAGCACTTATATAAAGAGCAGATGAGGAAGAGCTGGCATTAATTGGACCCTCAGTTTTGGATGAACAATTTATAGATGAAGATGGGAGGGAATAATTGTTGTGAGGAGACATTTAACCAGCAGGTGGGTCAAGTGGGTGGGGGCGTATAACCAGTTGATGCCATTGGTGTTTTCAGAGTATTATTCCGCCAAGATTGAGGACACAGAAGGTCAGGTGAGAGCTGGACGCCTGGACAGACAGGTTTCATAATGGGACCAGAATTCTCGAAAGGTCCTTACCTCTGTTATGAACCTAACCTCTATGAGGAGGTCACTGTTAGTTACACTGAGATACTACACGTGGAGCATCCACCCAGAGCCCAGCCCAGTAGGTGCTCACTAGCAAGTTGCCCAGGCAGCTGACTCTGCCCTGCTGTGCGGTCACTAAGACAGATGCTCAGTCCATCCTGAGGCATCCACTGTCCTCCTATCTGTTCCATGACTCGCTTCAACTCAAGTACCTTGGAGGCCTCCTCCCTACCTGATGATGAATTCCTAACCCTTGGACAGGACCATAGTCTCCCAGACACAAGGCAGTGTTTCTCAGGAACACTGTCTGCTTGCCCACTCCCATCTCCATAGATGTTTGCTTCCCAAGGCCTAAACCTTAGCCTCATGTTTCCTAATCCTCACTTTCACTCTGTGACTTACCAGGAAATCTCATCCACCTGTGCTCTGACCACTCCCTCCTCTCTGCCTTGGCTCTCTCACAGCTCCCACGCTCCCACCTCTCTTATCTCCTGACCCTAGCAAAGTTCATTCCACAGGAGAGGGTGAGGCTTCACCAGCCCACGTGGTTGCAGACGGATCTGTGCTGACAGACCCACTGTCAGCTATCAAGTCATTACCATCCAGGAGCGTCACCAGGTTAGACCCCAGCAGGTCCTTTGTCCCCTGTGGGTCATGATGACTGAGAACTTGTTCCAGGTCACCAGCTGCCTGATTTCAGGAGGAGACTCCAGTTCTGCCCAACCCTGAGAGCTCTGAGTCTCTACCTCACAGCTCCTGTGCTCCATGGGCTGACTGAGTTAGCCTGTGTGTTGGTGGGAGATCTTCCTCTGAGGGCAAGTCCGTTCGTGCAGGCTCGGGACACAGAGGGCTGTCAGGTAGCAGGTGCTGTGTAGTACTGGACCCTTGTTGTGCAGCTCCTGGCTCTCTGTATCCATGGGGATGCCGACTGCATAACAAACATCCCACAATCAGTGCTTAACACATTAAAGCACATCTTTGTTCACATAAGAGCCAGTGCGGATATAACTATTGCAGTTCCTCACTAGGCAGCACTCTCCGAGTTCACGCTCTCTGCTTCCTTTTTGTGCAGCTCAAAGTTGTGGTGGATGAGGGGATCTCCTTCCTTCTGGCCCTGCCAGTCTCTCCCCATCCCCCACTCCCCATCCAGGAACCCTAAGTCTTATCCTCACCTTGTACTGCCTCCCAGCCAGGCCTGGGATCACAAACATGATTCCTACCTCTGACCTGTGCTCACAACTTTGCCCCACATAGGGCTCTGCTGTGTGGACATCTCAGCCTTTATTCTCCTGGCAGACTGCCTGCAGCAGCACCCACAGCATTAGACTTGCCTAGTCTAGTCTCTGAGGGCTCATGTGCTATCACTGTGGTAATGCTGTCAAGACGCCTCCACTGACATCACCTCCAGGTGTCACATCGCCCTATGGAGTGTGAATTGGACTTAGGGACTTGAATCCAACTGAGAGAATAAGGCAGAATTGATGCCAAGTGACTCAGAGGTTAGGTAGTAGAAGGTGTCTGCTGCTCTCTAACACCCTCTTTCTCACCCTTTGTCTCTCCTTCATGACTGACTTGCTCTGGAGAAGTCTGGTGAGTGGCAACAACCAGGTAATTGACAAGCCCACAAGTAGGGCTCTGATCTTCTGCCAGAAGCTTTGTGAGTGAGCTTGAAAGTGGGTCCTCCAGCCCAAATCAAGGCTCTGGTCCTCCCACACTAGAACAGGATGGCTGCCTCCTCATGAATGAACTGAGTGGGAAGCCTCAGTTGCTCCCAATGCCCAGGGTACATAGTTGACCACTCATCCATTAATGTTCATGGCCGGTCACCCCAAGTGAGCCCACAAATTGATTCACTGACTGTGATCAGGAGAGTGAGTTGGGAGGGAAGGGGATTGGGATTGAGGAGAGGTGTGAAGCTGATGTGACAAAGAAGGTGACATTCATTGACCAATTGGAGGAGACAAGGTGACTAAGGAAAGACATCAGCAGGTCCCAGAACACAGTAGGTGAGTGAGCAGGAGCTCATAGAAGAACCACTCAGCTACCCAGAAAAGTGAAGGCATAATAACTCCATGCTGCCTTCAGACACTAAGGTCTGCAGTGGTTTATTATCCAAGAATGGAAAAGTGCAGTGGGCAGTAATCTATCTCCTTGGCAAATCGTGCCTTGCCTTCATGGTCGTGCCCACCTGCCACCTCTTCGGTCTTTTCCGGTGGAAACCATCATGCCCTATCTCAAAACTATTGCTCTTGCTTCCCTCTTCTCTTGGGAACCTATAGCACCCACTTGATCAGGTCAGAACAGGCCATCATGAGATGCTGGGTACATATACAACCTGACTTATAATCATACCTGCCCACGAACATTCCCTCCTGGTTCTGATGGTAAACAACCCACCAGTCATGTGGAGACCTGAGTTCAATCCCTAGGTTGGTAAGATCCCTTAGGGAAGGAACAGCGAAGTCCATGGACAGAGGAGTCTGACAGGCTATAATCATTGGGGTCACAAGGAGTTGGACAGGACTTAGCGACTTTCACTTTCCCATCATTCCTCACAGGATGTAGGATGGTTAATTATTTTATTAAATCCATTCCACTCCTAACATTCAGGGTGCACATTGTAATGTTTTTTCTCTGAGAACAAAAGAGAGGTTTGGAAGGGATGTGACTTGCGCATGGCCACTGCTAAGGGTTAGGTCAGGCTTGGACACATATTTACATTCTTGATAAGACCGACATTCATGCAAGATTCTTCAATATCTGCAAGTCGATCAATGTAATACACCACATTAACAAATTGAAAGATAAAAACCATATGATTATCTCAATAGATGCAGAGAAAGCCTTTGACAAATTCAACACTCATTTATGATTAAAACTCTCCAGAAAGCAGGAATAGAGGGAACATACCTCAACATAATAAAAGCTATATATGACAAACCCACAGCAAGCATCACCCTCAATGGTGAAAAATTGAAAACATTTCCCCTAAAATCAGGAACAAGACAAGGGTGCCCACTCTCACCACTACTATTCAACATAGTCTTGGAAGTTTTGGCCACAGCAATCAGAGCAGAAAAAGAAGTAAAAGGAATCCAGATAGGAAAAGAAGAAGTGAAACTCTCGCTGTTTGCAGATGACATGATCCTATACATAGAAAACCCTAAAGACTCTTCCAGAAAATTACTAGAGCTAATCAATGAATATAGTAAAGTTGCAGGATATAAAATTAACACACAGAAATCCCTTGCATTCCTATATGCTAACAATGAAAAAACAGAGAGAGAAATTAAGGAAACAATACCATTCACCATTGCAACAAAAAGAATAAAATACTTAGGAGTATATCTACCTAAAGAAACAAAAGATTTGTACATAGAAAACTATAAAACACTGATGAAAGAAATCAAAGAGGACACAAATAGATGGAGAAACATACCGTGTTCATGGATTGGAAGAATCAATATTGTCAAAATGGCTATTCTACCCAAAGCAATCTATAGATTCAATGCAATCCCTATCAAGCTACCAAGGATATTTTTCACAGAACCAGAACAAATAATTTCACAATTTGTATGGAAATACAGAAAACCACGAATAGCCAAAGTAATCTTGAGAAAGAAGAATGGAACTGGAGGAATCAAACTGCCTGACTTCAGACTCTACTACAAAGCCACAGTCATCAAGACAGTATGGTACTGGCACAAAGACAGAAATATAGATCAATGGAACAGAATAGAAAGCCCAGAGATAAACCTATGAACCTATGGACACCTTATCTTTGACAAAGGAGGCAAGGATATACAATGGAAAAAAGACAACCTCTTTAACAAGTGGTGCTGGGAAAACTGGTCAACCACCTGTAAAAGAATGAAACCTGAACACTTTCTAACACCATACACAAAAATAAACTCAAAATGGATTAAAGATCTAAATGTAAGACCAGAAACTATAAAACTCCTAGAGGAGAACATAGGCAAAACACTCTCCGACATAAATCTCAGCAGGGTCCTCTATGACCCACTTCCCAGAATATTGGAAATAAAAGCAAAAGTAAACAAATGGGACCTAATGAAACTTAAAAGCTTCTGCACTACAAAGGAAACTATAAGTAAGGTGAAAAGACAGCCCTCAGATTGGGAGAAAATAATAGCAAATGAAGAAACAGACAAAGGATTAATCTCAAAAATATACAAACAACTCCTGAAGCTCAATTCCAGAAAAATAAATGACCCAATCAAAAAATGGGCCAAAGAACTAAACAGACATTTCTCCAAAGAAGACATACAGATGGCTAACAAACACATGAAAAGATGCTCAACATCACTCATTATTAGAGAAAAGCAAATCAAAACCACAATGAGGTACCATTCCACGCCAGTCAGGATGGCTGCTATCCGAAAGTCTACAAGCAATAAATGCTGGAGAGGGTGTGGAGAAAAGGGAACCCTCTTACACTGTTGGTGGGAATGCAAACTAGTACAGCCACTATGGAAAACAGTGTGGAGATTTCTTAAAAAAACTGGAAATAGAACTGCCATATGACCCAGCAATCCCACTTCTGGGCATACACACTGAGGAAACCAGATCTGAAAGAGACATGTGCACCCCAATGTTCATCGCAGCACTGTTTATAATAGCCAGGACATGGAAGCAGCCTAGATGCACATCAGCAGATGAATGGATAAGGAAGCTGTGGTACATATACACCATGGAATATTACTCAGCTGTTAAAAAGAATTCATTTGAATCAGTTCTAATGAGATGGATGAAACTGGAGCGCATTATACAGAGTGAAGTAAGCCAGAAAGATAAAGAACATTACAGTATACTAACACATACATATGGAATTTAGAAAGATGGTAACGATAACCCTATATGCAAAAAAGAAAAAGAGACACAGAAGTACAGAAGAGACTTTTGAACTCTGTGGGAGAAGGTGAGGGTGGGATGTTTCAAAAGAACAGCATGTATATTATCTATGGTTAAACAGATCACTAGCCCAGGTGAGATGCATGAGACGAGTGCTCGGGCCTGGTGCACTGGAAGGACCCAGAGGACTCGGGTGGAGAGGGAGGTGGGAGGGGGGATCGGGATGGGGAATACGTGTAACTCTATGGCTGATTCGTGTCAATGTATGACAAAACCCACTGAAATGTTGTGAAGTAATTGACCTCCAACTAATAAAATAAAATTAAAAAAAAAAAAAAAAAGACGCACATTCATGGTTATTGGTGTTGTTATTGTCTGTTAGTAGAAAAGCTGTTTTCCCACATGTGTGTTACGGCTCAGAGTACAGACCCTATGCTCCCATCCTGTCCCCTCCCTTACGATGTGTGTCGCTGACCAGTGGCCAAGAATATCTCTTATCAGAGGCATGTCCTTGCTCTACCTGCTTGCAGACACACAGGACCATGCACTCCTCATGTTCCTTCGCTTCCTGGTCTGCCCTGTATCTGCACATAGCCTATCCCTTGTCTCCCACAGAACAGAGCAGAGCTGGTAATTTGGAGCTGACTGGTCAGGGAGGAAGAGGAAACATGCCATTCTCTGGATCATTGGATCCACCATGTGGGAAGGGGAAACACGGCAGCAGGGCTGCAGGGCCAGGCTGGGATTAAATGGGAGGCTTTGATCAGTGTTCCCAGTTGGGGAGTAGGGTGGAAGAAAAGAAGAAGCCTGAAATAGAATCCTTTCATTGATAAACTGACATTGATGGAGCTCCCCTTTGTGTCAAGCTCAGGGCTGAAGTTGCAACAAATGAGTAGGGGCTATCTCATGGAACTCTCAATTCATGTGACATCAGAGCTGAGAGGAGAGGTCACTTTATTCAACCAGGAAAACAGAGGCTCAGAAGAAGGGTGAAGAGGACTGCCCATGGTCATTTAGCCAGTGACAGAGCTGAATTCTCCTTCCCCACCTCGTGGGCCCCTCTGGCTGCCAGCCCGGGCCTCGGACGATCAGAAACTCAAAGGTGCCTGGATGAATCAGGAGATTGTGGCCTGGCCTTCCTCTCCAGCTCTGGGAGAGAGGAGCTGGGACAGGAAGGAGGCAGGATGCAGGAGCTTGTAAGGGAAAGCCCTGCACTTGCTGGTGGCTTCTGTGCTGTCACTCAAGGCAGAGGAAGAGAAACCTGCTCACTAGAGCTGCTCTTTGTCCTGCTCGTTGAGTGACAGGGTCACAAAGGACAGAGACACAGAAATCATTCTCTCCCCGCATCTCTTCCATTTCTCAGTTGGGCAGATATGAAGAGGACCCATTACAGAGGAGGCACAGCAGGAGAGCACATCACTGATGCCAGAGTCTGGTCTCCTCTCCCAGGAGCCAGCTGTGATCAAAGGCCTGGTATGGAGTCGAGCTTGAGGAGTCAGTGAAAGCTCTGGAGATGTGATCAACAGACACCTCCAGGAAACTGTCAGGGATTACAACACCTCCCTCCATCCTCTCTAATGCCAGCCCTGCCTTTTGGAGGAGCCCCTACTCTGGGGAGGTGCTCAGCAGATCTCCAAGTGTTGGTCTCTGTGGACGTTGTACTTGAGCTTGTGGGCTTCGAAGAGGTTTTCCAGCTCCTTCATGTAGCACTGGTGAAGGCTGTCCACCTCCTCCTGGGAGGGATGTGGTGTCTTCTGCACCTCGATGGGCTTCCCCACTGCAAGACACAGAGGTGCGTGCTGGCTCAGAGCCGGAACCTATGAAGGCGCAGGGATCTATCTTCGTGTTCCCACTACAATGGTCATCTGAGCAGGTAAGCACTGTAACTCCCTCCCTTTCAGTTCTTTTTTGTGTTACTAAGATGTTAGGTCAAATTCAAGGTTCTGGTATATCAACAATACAGCCAGCACATGTGCATGCATTATCTCTTATGTTATCCTGACAATCCTACGAGGATATAACCTGCCCTATTCCTCTTTGACTGCTGAGGAAATGAGGCCCAGGGTGGTTATATAGCTTATTCAAGGTCACATAGCCAGGAAAAATCAGTACCAGGGAGTGAGCCCTTGGGATGTGCACTTAGCTTCAGGGAAAGGTGAATCTGGGATTCTCAGATGCCATGATTGGAAGAGCCTGTGTCTGTGGGAGGAGGTGGATCAGAAAGCAGCTGCCATGTTGTCTTTCCTGGGAATGGTCTGGAGGGAGCAGCATTATAAACGTTCAAGAAATGTACCACACAGTGCAAACAAGGTATGTAGAGGGGGTTGATAGAGGGGGTTGTCTGTGTTCAACTAAGAACTGCCTGGGTGAGTAGAGATGAACAGCTCTATTAGTACTCCCTTGGAATCTAGGTGGAATGCAAAAAGTAAGCAAATAGCTGAAACATGGTGTTAAGTCTATGGACTAAAGCCCATGCTCATTATTTACAAAGAAATCTCTCTGGCTCTCCCTCAAAGTCTGCTGATTTCTACTTTACACACAATTCTAACAGACCTGGAATGGTCATGTATCCACCTTCTCCAAGTACTGTCATTAGATCCTGTGATCAGAATTATACCCTCCTTGTCTTGCATAATAAAAAATCAAATACCCTCATCAAACCTCAACTTTGTTACCAAGGACAGGGTGATCTCTTGGAAGGGGTTTACCTTCTGTGAGTCTGTGTTTGCAGTCAATAAAATGGGGATGAGAGTCCCTCCTCACAAACTGTTGGGAAAACTAAGCCACTGCATGTAAGGAGCCAGTGCAGTGCCTGACACAAGCAGGGGCACAGTAACCAGGAGTGGCTATTGGCCATTGTGCCCCTGTTACTCTTCCCATTCTAGACGGCCTTTCATAGGGTTACTTGCCGGTGTGTCTTTTTTATACACCAGAAAGTGAGCTCCACAAAGTCAAGGGTGTACTGCTCTATGTCCAGGTCTCCTTGCAGCCCAAGCCCAGGCCTCTGACTCTATAGCCCTTCCCCTCCCAGCCCGGGTCCAGACTCACCCACAGTGGTGATGGGTCGGCGGTACGGCATAAGACCAAAGCTGTACTGGAAGACTCTACAGTCATAGAAGAGAGGGATGGAACCTCTAATGCTCTTCTAAATTCGGTCCTGAAACCACCGCAACCAAGAACCAGGAGAGTTCTCAACCTGGTCATGTATGTCATTCTCCCCAAAGGAGAAATCGGCACCAGATCTGCCCTAGAGGGAGACAGGAGAGAGGGCGTGTGGAGGGGCAAGAAGACACAAGCTGGTCCCCTAACCTCCTGAAGGGAGCTAGTGAGCAGGAACTGGAGCAGAGGACAGTGACTTGGACCAAAAGTAGGAGGCCTCGGGTGTCTCCCAGAACTGCCACGGTCTTGTTTTATAATTTCAGGCAGGTCATGGCGCTTCTCAGGGACAAGGCCTGGCACTCGATTGTGACTGAGTCCATGCTCGCTCTTCTTGCCACAGGTAAGTGAGTGAATCTGAGATGAAGTGTTGGGATGAGGAAGGGACTATTCAGAGTGGCTGACCAAGAAGATGGCATGCTAGTGCATCCAAATAACCATCCTGTAGGGCTAGGATGCCAAGTTCTTTATGGATCATAGATTGGGATACAGGTGAGGAAACAAACTGAAAAGACTATTTGATCCTTGCAAATGTCCCCAAGAATGGGGATGCTCAGGCAGGAGAATGTGTATTTTCACTTCCTTACAGTCCTCTACAGGAGGGCAGCTCCGGTGTCTTCCTTAGGCAGCCCATTATGTGTTCCCACGGTAACAAAAGCTGCAAGATGAGGGTTAAAATCACAGAAGCAGGTCCAGCACAAATTCAAGATTAACCCTTTTGGGTCACAGGATCATGACATGCAAACCAGAATACGGCTGAGAGTCCTCCAAGATAAAAAAAACTTCTGCAGACTTTCTGGGAAAATCTCATCCAGCTAGCTTTTATTCTTTTCAGATATTTAAAGATAGGAGAATAGCTTTATAGCAATATGACCTTTGAGATTTAATCACTTTAGTCACAAAATCTTCCTTCCAGAATCTTCTCTGGGTATGTGGGCCTGAGACAGTGCATCTATCACCAGCATACAATCTTCATTGTTAATGAATGGAGACTCTGCCTGCCAAAATAGGATCTGCATTTGCATCTACAGTCTTCCCTCCAAACTACATTACTTGGCAATTTCCAGTCGAACCGAGAGCCCTCTCCCCAATACCCGTGCGTCAAGGCGAGCCTGATGAAGCCCTTGCGGTTCCGCAGCACCAGCTTGTAGGCTCCAGGCCTGGCATTCAGTGCCTCCTGGACGCCCCGAACAACGATGGACAGCAGGTTGCCGCCTCCTTTCCTGCTCAGAATGTGAGCAGCGCTCTCCTTGTCTGATGAGACCAGCCCTGGGGAGAGAGGAAGGTGGTCACGTACAGTGTAAAGGCGGCAAGCATGGATCAGGAGTATGTGACCTGGGCTCTCCCCCACTTCCCAGCTGGGAGCACCCTGATGACAGGCACTGAGCACTACCCCTTTCCCAACACTCCTGCCAAGTTCATCACTGAGCACAGAGCTATGGGAAATGCTTCTTTGGGACTCATCTCCTTGTACACTACACATTCACTTGGAGGAAGTCAGTTCAATTGATCATCCTCATTAAAAATCCCTCCTCATGTCTTCAGCCCCCATAGTCCTGGGATAGAAAGAGTGGAAGGACTCACCCCCTGACATGATGTAATCCCTGTAGACAGGAGCCCAGAAACACCACTGCAGCATCATCAAATGTGAGCGGATGCCTGGGAAAACCGAGGAGAAACCCACACCCTCCGTGCACAGGTTGGTAAATGCTCCGGTGGTGAGGATCCCATGAGGGTGGAACCCAGCGACGTAGTTTCGGAAGCGGTCCAGCTCGGCAGTCTTGACCAGCTATACGGACAACAATCTGGTGAATCGGGGCTGCGTTTACTACCCCACAACCCACACTGCTGCCTCCCTGCTAAGTATCTCTGCTGACCTCTTCTATGTGTCCCATGAGCCCAAGTGCTACCACTCCCCATGTGAGTGTCCTGTGATGAGATTGCCTTTCTGAGGATCTTTTCCCCAGTGAAAAAATGAAGTAGGGTAGATACTCAGGGAGACTATGGGATGAAGACAGAGAACACAGTATCAGGAAAGGGTGATGCCAAAGCCGTCTGCCTGGAAAGGAAGAACCCTGCCCAGTGCAGAGGTAGGACTTCTGGGAAGAAGACAGAAGAGAATCCATGTACTATATGAAGGCAGACCTTCTCCCAAGCAGAGCCCTACCAAATGAAGGAGCCAGCACAAGAGGGAGTGAGCCTCTCACCAAGTTTTGTGGCATCTGGAGTTCTGTCCCAGGTAAAGAACTTGAAGCCCGAGTCCCTGTGATTCATTGTAAGAAACTCCAGGGTGCTGAAGGTAGAGGTTGGGAGGAGGGCCATGCAGTCAATAGTGACGCTTGCAGGTGTGGGTGAAGAGGGGTCAGGGAGGTGTCCTGTCAAGCCTGCAGCACTTCCTGACACCAGGTCACAGCCTGCCCGCAGCACTGCACCCCTGTCAGGCCTTGGCCTGTGGAGACACTACTGTTCCTGGATAGTGAAACCTTACACAGAAACTCAGCTCCTGAACTGATCACAGGATGAGGGGGAATCAACTTCCTCAGGGAAACACTGTCTGATTCTCCACCACTAACTCTTTAGGAAGCCCACAGTGTGCATTAAGATGCTCCAGTGCTCAGAAGCAGTCTCCTAAATTCTCTAGAAACTCTACCATTAGCCGCAAGCTCACAGAATCACAGCACAAAGGACTGTGAGTGGACTACCCCAGCAGAGTTGCTAGGACAAGGAATGTTGCTTGCCTGCCTTCAAGTCAGTCACCATTGTAGCTGCAACTGACAATGGGCCTTGAAAGAAATTCAGGATGGAATATAATAGGATACTGGTCACAGAGAGGGAGCATGCACATCACAGGAATAATTGAAGTGAGCCCAGATTTTGTATCTCCCCATATGTAGAAAAACACAAAAATCCCAAAGAAAGGCTATCCCAAAGAATGCTCAAACTACTGCAAAATTGCACTCATCTCACATGCTAGTAAAGTAATGCTCAAAATTCTCCAAGTCAGTGCTCACTTCGGCAGCACATATTCAAGTAAGTCAGAAAGTTAAAGACCAATACAGTATACTAATGCATATATGTGGAATTTAAAATGATGGTAATGATAACCTTATATGCAAAACACAGAAAGAGACACAGAAAACAGAACAGACTTTTAGATTCTGTGGGAGAAGTCGAGGGTGGGATGTTCTGAGAGAACAGCATGGAAAGAAGTATACTATCAAGGGTGAAACAGATCACCAGCCCAGGTTGGATGCATGAGACAAGTGCTCAGGGCTGGTGCATTGGGAAGACCCAGAGGGATGGGATGGAGAGGGAGGCGGGAGGGGGGATCATGATGGGGAACACATATAAATCCATGGCTGATTCATGTCAATGTATGGCAAAAACCACTACAATATTGTAAAGTAATTAGCTTCCAACTAATAAAAATAAATGGAAAAAAAAAAAATTCTCCAAACCAGGGTTCAGCAATATGTGAACTGTGAACTTCCAGATGTTCAAGATGGTTTTAGAAAAGGCAGAGGAATCAGAGATCAAATTGCCAGCATCTGCTGGATCATCGAAAAAGCAAGGGAGTTCCAGAGAAACATCGATTTCTGCTTTATTGACTATGCCAAAGCATTTGACTCTGTGGATCACAATAAACTGTGGAAAATTCTGAAAGAGATGGGAATACCAGACCACCTGACCTTCCTCTTCAGAAACCTATATGCAGGTCAGGAAGCAACAGTTAGAACTGGACATGGAACAACAGACTGGTTCCAAATAAGAAAAGGAGTACATCAAGCTTGTATATTGTCGCCCTGCTTATTTAACTTATATGCAGAGTACATCATGAGAAATGCTGGGCTGGAAGAAGCACAAATTGGAATCCAGATTGCTGGGAGAAATATCAATAACCTCAGATATCCAGATGATGCCAGCCTTATGGCAGAACGTGAAGAGGAACTAGAAAGCCTCTTGATGAAAGTTAAAGAGGAAAGTGAAAAAGTTGGCTTAAAGCTGAACATTCAGAAAACTAAGATCATGGCATCTGGTCCTATCACTTCACGGGAAATAGATGGGGAAACAGTGGAAACAGTGTCAGACTTCATTTTGGGGTGCTCCAAAATCACTGCAGATGGTGATTGTAGCCATGAAATTAAAAGATGCTTACTCCTTGGAAGGAAAGTTATGACCAACCTAGATAGCATATTAAAAAACAGAGACATTACTTTGCCAACAATGGTCTGTCTAATCAAGGATATGGTTTATCCAGTGGTCATGTATGGATGTGAGAGTTGGACAGTCAAGAAAGCTGAGCACTGAAGAATTGATGCTTTTGAACTGTGGTGTTGAAAAGACTCTTGAGAGTCCCTTGAACGGCAAGGAGATCCAAACAGTCCACCCTAAAGGAGATCAGTCCTGGGTGTTCATTGGAAGGACTGATGCTGAAGCTGACACTCCAATACTTTGGCTACCTCATGCAAAGGGTTGACTCATTGGAAAAGACCCTGATGCTGTGAGGGATAGGGGGCAGGAGGAAAAGGAGACGACAGAGGATGAGATGGTTAGATGGCATCACCAACTCTATGACATGAGTTTGAGTAAACTCTGGGAGTTGGTGATGGACAGGGAGGTCTGGCATGCTGCGATTCATTGGCTCACAATGAGTCAGACGTGATGGAGCGATTGAACTGAACTGAATTGAATCTAGCTACGCGGGTTGTTTTGTTTTCTTTTGTTTTTTCCAACAAAGCCCCATAAGTACTGACTTCTCCCTTCTCTTTTAGAACAGCTCCTCAGAGATTTCTGAGAGGCTATCTCTGAATACAGTCCTCAGTAAGGCCTCAGAACAAAACACCTGACAACTCTAACGTTGTACACTTGTTTTCACTTGATAGCAGAGACTCCCTGACCCCTTTATACACTGCCAACCAAAGATTCCTACAGGGCCTGCTCTGTCAAGGTGTGTGGATGACTTAGAAGTTGTCCTTGGAGGTGACAAGAGTCCAGAAACTGTGAGCCACAGCACCTCCTGCAGACCTCAGTCCAGGAAAGGGAGGTGAAAGTGCATGTCTTCGCTCTCTCTGCTGGCCACTCATTGGTACTCCCCGCCGTCTGCAGCTGCTGTTGACACAGGACTGCAGGGGCCTACAGTCCGGAACACTGTGCTCATGAAATTTCTGCAAATATGTTTCCCCCAACGTCAATAGTGTCCTATGTGAGAAATCCTCTGGGGGAGATACCTGGTTATAGGAGAAACAGAAAAGACACAGATAAGACTGGCACAGAGACGCTCAGCAGAGTTTTTCTGCCCAATGTACAAATGACAGCAGTTCCAGGGGTCACAGGAGAACCAGATGCTGTCCTTAGAAGCCCCAGGGTCACCTGATGTCTCTTGGAATCCACACAACCCAGTGATTCATGTGGAAGCATTTCCTCCACTTTACACATGAAAAAATTGAAGCTCATAGACGACGTGTAACTCACCTGAGGTCATACAACGGGCATTTCCAGACCCCTTTCAGAACCTATGGTTTCCACTCCCGGAGATGACACCATATACATTCTTGTCTCCCGTGTGCAGAGAGGGCCACCTGTCCTTGTCTGGCATCTCTCTGTGTCCTCATTCCCTTCCTCTTCCTATCCCAACTAGATAATCAACCATCACAACTGCTTATAGCCAAGGGTTTAGCCTGTTTGGGATTCAGAATGGAGTAAAAGTCACTTCACTAAAATTCAGGTTCCTGCATCCCTAAGGACTGATCCTTGGTCCAGGGTCCAGTATACAAAATTGACATGAGGCCCATGAACCAGAGATCCGAGATGAAGACATAGGCAGAAGAGGATAACTGGACTGTTTAGTGGATCCATGAGGAAACTGAGATTCAGAGTGAGCAAAGCTCTGTCGAACGACACAACGAATCAAACACACAGGGGCTGGATACATCCTGAGGGCTCTCTGCTCTGTGTCTATTCTCAGAGCCAATGCACACACTTTAAAAGCATTAAAAGAACCTGCTGTATGTCTTTGCTCACATCTTCTTCCCTCTTAGGGTATCAGTATCATCATCTGATAAAGTGTCAGCCAGATGCTCTAAAAATCTTGTTTTCATTACGGATTCCTTCACTCCAAACTTAGACTGTTGAGGGATTTCCACCTGTAAGATACATAAGTGTGCTGCACAACATGGACAACTAGGTTCCTCAAATCCTGTTCATACATCCGTTGTCATAGTGGCCTCACCTCACTGAAGTTGGACAGCCATAGTCAGACAAAAGCTGATTCTTCCCCTAATAGTGGTAGAAGCCTGTCTCCTGCTCCTGGCCCAGTATTCTGCTCACTGCACACAGGGTCAAACATCCCCATGGATAAATGGGGACATTGGTCCTGACCATTCCCTAGCCAGGCCCATACTCACCGAGATGGGGAAATAGTCCTTTCCGCACTTCCACATGGTCCAGTGCCTCATGAAAGCACTCTGCCTGCCCCCCTGCCGTGGCGTGTCTCGATCCACGTACCACCAGATTGCATACAGGATACTGATCATCCAGAATCTTGTGAACAGGAGGCCAGTGAAGACTACCCAGCAGATCAAGTCTGAGAGGGAAGCAGGAACCATTAGTGGTCAGAGGTATGAAGGAACGAGCTCTCCCTGTTTACCCACCTCTGGCAGCACTGTCCATTCCAGCCCTCCTCCTAGGAGAAAGTGATCAGCTTCCCAAGATTTGGAGGAGGAGAGAATGTTGTCAACACCACCAGTGTCACATTGAGAGCCTGGATTTGAAACCAGTTGGCCGAATTACAAACTCACGTTTTCCCACTGCATCAGATTGCTTACTCATTTGGGTCTTCCCTCTTCTCTTCCTCTTCTGTCTGTATTCACCAGATGCTCAATAAAGGCATGATGGAGATGTGATAGTATGAACTTTTTCTGGTATTCATTCTTTAGAACTCCAGAGTAAAGCTATTCTTTCTATCCAGCCCAGTTCCTATCTACTCCCAGCCCATCGTTCCACAGATACTTCCCTCCACATTCCCCCTCAAGTTAAAGTCCCCCCATGATTTCTTAAAACATTGAGGCTCAGCTCAAGCAACTCAGCCTGATCTCAAGCTCCCCACTGGTGGCCCAAACCCTCTCTTGTTCCAGTCTCACTCACCACATGCACCTCATGTTCCGGCTATACTAAGTAGCTCAGTTGATACAACTCCCTGAACTCTACCTTTTGCTGAGCTCTTTCCATTGCTGCCAGGCCCTGTCCTGCTGAAGGAAGCAGGGAGGAAGAGGACACCTCATGCCTGGTCCGTTCATCAGGACTGCAGCAGGGCTAGAGACAACCCCAGTAAGCAATTCCTCCCAAACTTATGATTCTGAGTCCTGTCACAGGCTAATCCTTGTTTTGACTCAGGGTCTGGTGGTCTTTGGTACTGTCTTTAATCTGATGATAATTGAGCCTCACTGTTACAGAATATTGTATCCTCTACATTCCATTCCCTCCACTCAACGCCCTTTGCTCACACTCATAAAGAAGTTCATCCCCCACCTGTAGTCTATTTGAAAGTAGGGTAAACTAGGACTGTCATTCATGTCCGACTTCCTAGAGGAGTGGACTTCTGACCCAGTCTGAATAGTGTGAGTGCTAAGTTGCTTCAGTGGTGTCTGACTCTTTGCAACTCTGTGGACTGTAGCCCTCCAGGCTCCACTGTTCATGGGATTCTCCAGACAAGAATACTGGAGTTAGTTTCCATGCTCTTCTCTAGGGGATCTTCCAGACCCAGGGATCAAACCTGCATCTCCTGCGGCTCCTGCATTGCAGGCAGTTTCTTACTGCTGAGGCACTGGCGAAGCCCAGTCTGAATAATAGCAAAAGGCATAAATCAAAGTAGTTTGAAGCTCACAGAGGCTCGCTTTCTGCATAGCACCTACCACATGCCAGATGCTGGTGGTTAAGCCGTGAACAACAGACAGGTTTTCCTGCCCTCCTGGTGCTGGCTTCAGAGTTGTGTTTGGAGCACTTTGTTTTCTCCTTTCAATTTTTACAATGGTAAAATATGTTTACTGTATACCAGTCATCAAAATGACTCTTTGGTATTTTTTATTTATGTTTTCATTAGAGTATAGTTCATTTACATGTGGTATTAGTTTCAGTTGTATAGGAAAGTAAACCTGTTAAACTCATACACATATTGATTCTTGTTTTTTTTTTTTTTTCATTCCTTTCCTATATAGATCATTACAGAGTAGTCAGTAGAGATTCCACTGCTTTAAAGCAGATTCTTATTGTTATCTATTATATAGAGACTAGCGTTGTGAATGCAAATCTCCCAATTTATCCTATCCCCTATTAATGATAGGTTTTTTTCTACTTCTGTTTTGTAAGTACTCATATACCTCTTTTTTGATTCTGCATAGTAGTGATACCATGTGATATTGTCTTTCTTTCACTATCTTCTCTCAGTTTGACAATCTCTAAGTTCATACATGTTGCTGAAAACGGCATTAATATGTTCCTTTTTATGACTGAGGTAAGATTCCATTGCCTATATTACTGCATCTTCTTTACACATTATTCTAATGGATGTTTAGATGGCTTCCATGTCCTAGCTCTTGTAAATGTGCTATTATGAACATTGGGAAGATTGTATATTTCCAAATTATGGGCTCATGACAGAGGCATTTTGAAGAACAACAAGGAGATTTCTTACAAAACTATCAGAATAAAATAGGACCCAGCAATTCCCCTCCTGGACATATACTTGAAATGATTTTCGAGAGTCAATTTGGTATAGTTCAATTAATTCAAATTGTTGTGTAACTATACCAGCCTTCACCTCAGAACTCTTTTGATCTTCCTGAACTGAACTTCTATACACACAAAATTAGAACTTCCATCCAGGTCGAGAGAATAAAACCAAGTTGTTAATAGTTGTTCGTTGTGGGGTAGGATTTAGAGGAAATTTTTGACTCTTAGAACGCATTTTGTTTCGGTGTGATAAAGTAACATGTATTTGTTTTTCAGTCGGAAAAAAGAATTTCAAAATGTGGGCATTTTTACTTGATCTGAAAGAACTCCCCATCTAAACATCTCCCTCACTCTGACCTCTCCTTTAACTACTGTCAGCAGGCAAAATCCTAACTTGTGTACAATTTCAGCCCCTAAAGAAAGGAAACACCTTCTTTCCCCTCATAACACCAAGAAGGTAAGATGTAAAATCCCACTTTATTGAGACCCACAGAGGGTATTCATGTTAGCTAACTTCATACAGAAAGCTAGTAGGATGAATGGTGGTTTCAATTCTACTATTATGTCCATATCATGCTCCCAACATTCATTCACAAAGCATTATTCAACATTAACTGTTCCAGCAGATGGAGATGCAGATAAGAATAAGACCAACTATCTGAAAGGATCTTAGCTTCCTGTGTGAGTGTGTGAATTAAAAAAGAGGAAAGAAACAGATTAAACAAATAACCCACTGGAAAGTATTTGTTGCTGGAGCCTGACTCCTCAATGTCAGGTTCCGGTGAACCTTTCTGGCCACATCTTTGCCCCTCCTCAAACAACTGCGCCAGGCTAGCATGAACCATCTCTTCACTGTATCTGCAGCATTTATTGGCCTCCTACGAAAACTGAAGGCCTGTACCTGAAGGCCTATACATTTTGCCTTGTAGATTCATCTCCTAATATGTTCAGAAAAGTGCCCCTTCTCTCCACCCACTGCCAGCCTCCTTAGACCAGACTAAGTAATCTTTTAAAGAGCCATATTGTAAGCATTTCAATACTGGGGCTCAAGAGGCAGCCTGGAGGATATTCCATAGGCACAAAATCATTTAAAATGCCAAAACCATACTTCGATCATGGGCTGTACAAACACAGAAACAATCAGGGGCCTAGATTTCAATCATGAGTCTATGAACTGACAGCTGATGTCAATTGTGACCTTGTGATTGAGCAGGACCTACGCAGCCTTCCTGGGAAAGATCCCTCATGTCCTCTGCCTGCTTCTTATTTGTAGAAAATCTTCAGCTTCCTAAGCCTTCCCCAAATTTCAAAAATAAAATTATTAACAGAAATCAAAAACACAGAAATAAAACAGTCCCAATCAAGAAAATAAATAACAGTTTAACCATTCCACAAATTCAAAGAATTTTAGTTTGTTCCCAAGAGCCATAGCTAATGATGAGATTCATCATTGAGCGGTTTTGCAAATACTGAACCCCTAGCAGGTGGAAGAAGTTGCTGACCAGCCCATAAACCTCAGACCAGGAGAAACCAGAAGGTTGATGATGGTGATTCCCAGTTACCTCACCACCAAGCAATCAGATGATTCTCTAGGAGCTGTTCATTCACCCAGAATCTCTACCTCATTTAGTCTCTAGACACTGTTCCTAGATAATCAAAATAGGTGTCATGCATTTTGAGGCTTAACTCTCTGGACTCCTTGCTTGGCCCTGTAATAAAGCCTACACTTTCTTTCACCTCAACCCACTGTAAGTTTAGGCACTTTACCCTGATCCCACAAGCAGACCCAAATCTGATTTGCTAACAACTGCTCCCCGTCAACTGTCTCCCCCAACACCCCAACACAGAAGATTCCTAAATTACAGCTTGTCTCCAACGGATTGGACCTTCTCATTCCTGTACCTAAAACCCTCCTGGGGATCCCCTTTGCCCTGGAGATAAGGGCCAAGGTATAAGCTACTGTCCCTTGCATCAGAGGGTCCAGATGCGTTTTCTCAGCTGCCCTCCTTATAATTTCAGGCTTGAGGTTATGTGATTCTCTGTCCTCCTCCGGATACTCCCAGGTCCCTGGCTGGGTTGGGGTGGGCATGGACAGTAAGACAGTTCCTGATGGTAAAGTTCCCTCAAGGCCATGTGAACAAGATGTCCCTCACCCCAGGTGGTCCCCAGATACTAGGTTAAGCATCCCCCTAAGACCTGTATCCTTCCCCCTTCAATGCACCATGTGCACCTGAAGCGGCAGGTGCCCATGGCCTCCCAAATCCATCTCAGCTTTCCTTACGCAGGGCCAAGTAAGAGAAGATCAACTGCAGGACCGCGAAGGTCTGCAGCCTGCGTTCCAGTGGCACAAACAAAGGTGCAAACTTCACCATGCTGATTCCTCTGCTTCCTCTGGAGCCTTCTCCGAGCTCCAGTGTAGTCTGGGACACCTACTGGGGTTTTTTGCTGCCAGAGCTTGTTAAGTATTTGTGGATGGGGTGGGGGGTGGGGTGGGGGGAGATTAGTGTCCATCCAGCCATAGAGTCTCATTGCATCTACCCTGGCAGGGAACACTATCCTAGGTGAAATATTTAAAATCACCTGGCCTGGACTAATCTTACTACAGAGGAAGAAAAGTGCAGTGGACACTTCAGGCAATACATTATCTGCCAGATCACCTTGGCTCAAATCTTGCCCATTACTTGGCAAATAAAGCAGCAAGTATAGGGCAATCCTGCCCTCTTTACACTTACTCAACTATTTGGTGGCCCTATTGTTTCCTTTCAACTGTCAGGTCCACGATTCCCCTTTACAAATAAGAAGTACCTGCTCCTATACAAATATCTCTTGGCCCCACTATCTCCTCCATCAGGCTGGCTTTTCCTCAGTTTGTCTGGACAGCAAAACTCAGGGAAGAGTAGTCTGATTCCCATGCCCTCTCCTCCATTCTGTCCTCCCTCTTCCAGACTTCAGATGCCACTGTTCCATGGAACCAACCTTATCAAGTTCACCACTGGCCTCCACACTGCTGAATACAGTGATCAATTCTCAGTTCTCATTTTGACCTCTCAGCAGCCTCAGACACAACTGTTTCTTCTGTCCACCGTGAAACCACTTGGTCTGTGGACACCACACTCTCCTGGTTTCCCTCCTGCCCTTCCGTCTACCTCTAGGTCTCTGTGGTGGCTCTTATTCTTCACCAGGCTAAGTGTTTCAGGGCCCTTCTGTCCACTCAGTCCTTGGACCTTCCTTCTTCTCTCCACCCTCGCCCTCTCAGAGACCTCCTCCAGGCTCATGGCCTTGGAGCCTGTCTACAGGACCATCACGTCCAAACTGCATCTCTAGGCCTGACTTCCCCATAAGCTCCAGATTTGACTATGTAGGTGGGTACTTGACATCCTCGCTCACAGCCTGCTTGGCACCTCCATCACAGCCTGTCTAAAACTGAACTTGACTTCCCCTCACCTGCCCATGCTACATTCTCCACATAGCCACAGAGCTTTCCAAAGTGATCACACAGGGAATATCCTGGTCATCCAGTGCTTATGACGCTGCCTTTCATGGCTGATGGCCCAGGTACCTTGGAAATGTCACTGTAGTTACTGTGCTTTCCTAATGGTAGTGAGTACACTTGAGGTGTTTACAAGTCATTCAATATCATTTCATCAAGTTCATGTTCTATTCTTTTGTTGATTTAAATGCCTCTTGAGACGGAAAACTGCTTTCCACCACCACAGCCAGCCACTCTGACCGACTGTGATGACAATGTTCTCGCTGGTCCCAGTCCCTGTGCCCTTATTCCTCCCACAGACTCATAAGCCAGAGGGACTGCTGGGTATCTGATTGCACAAGCTAAGGAGCAGTAGTGCCAGGCCTTTGCACAAAACTGTAACACCAATGTAAACTTTGACCAGAATATATGCTGTGTCCAGATACATATCTTCTCTGGCTCTCTGTGTCGTCAGATATCTTATTTGTGGGGTGTAGAGTGATATCATTTTATCAAAGATGGGCACTATAAAGGACAGAAAAGTTATGGACCTAACAGAAGTAGAAAATATTAAGAAAAAGTGGCAAGAAAACAAAGATGAACTGTACAAAAAAGATCTTCATGACCCAGATAACCTTGATGTTGTAATCACACACCTAGAGCCAAATATCCTGGGCCTTGGGAAGCATCACTACAAACAAAGCTAGTGGAGGTGATGGAATTCCAGTTGAGTTTTTCAAATCCTACAAGATGATACTGTAAAAGTGCTATACTCAATCTGCCAGCAAATTTGGAAAAAACAACCATGGCCACAGGACTGGAAACGTCAGATTTCATTCCAATCCCAAAGAAAGGCAAGTACAAAGAATGTTCAAACAGTCACATAATTTCATTCATCTCAAATGCTCTCAAAGTAATACTCAAAATTCTCCAACCCAGGCTTCAACAGTACATGAACTGTGAACTTCCAGATGTTCAAGCTGGAAATAGAAAAGGCAGAGGAACCAGAGATCAAATTGCCAACATCTGTTGGATCATCGAAAAAGAAAGCCAGTTCCAGAAAAACATCTACTTCTGCTTTATTGACTATGCCAAAACCTTTGACTCTGTATATGACATCAAACTGTGGAAATCTCTTCAAGAGTTGGGAAAACCAGACCATTCATTGCATTCTTCCTATTGGAAAACTTATGATCAAAGAAGACAGTGAAATTAGGCACAGGGAGAAATTGAACCAAAACAGGTTATCAAAGAAGTCTTATATTGGGCTAAAGTGGCCAAAGCTGACATTTCACCTGATCTGTCTTAGGATCAGTTGCCCCTGTGCAGGAAACTCTGAAGCTGGGACCACCCTGCCTTCTTGAAGGTGCATCTAGCAGTCCTTTTCCAGGGTCCTCCCTCAAGACAGGTTGGAAGAACCACAGAGGAGAGCTGAGACCAGTCTTGTATTGGCCACCTCCCAACTGTGGGACTTCAGACAAGTCCTTCCCTTCCCAGACCTCCTCATGCTACTGGGTATCAGGGGCTAAGATGGGGGCCCCTACTGACCCATGTACAACACTCAGCTGTCCACCAGGATTCTGTGCCCTTCACCTCACAACCCCTTACAAGTAAGCAGCCATGGAGTAACCTATGTCCTGGGTAGTGTGGTTCCTATGTGGTTGGAGGACCTGCTTTGTCCACATCTGCCTGTTACTGGTACCTGACAAAGTAACTACAGGTTTGGAGAGTAACTGCTCAGAAACCTCAGAGCAATATGGCAAAACACTTCTATGTGTATGAAAATAACAAATAAAAACTGGATTTGAGCTTTTGTTTTCTTCATTTCTTTGGTAATTTATATTGTATTTTACAAATGAATGGTCCTCTTTGGTATCTCAGTGGTAAAGAACAGGCCTGCTAATGCAGGAGATGAGGGATCAACATTTGGTCAGGAAAATCCCCTGGAGAAGGAAATGGCAACTAATATCAGTGTTTTTGCCTGTGAAATCTCATAGACAAGGAGCCTGATGGGTTACACTTGATGGATCGCAAAGAGTTGGACAAGACTTACTGTCATAACATCAAGAGCAATTAAAAATAAATAGCATCAAGGTAGGTGAGAAATAAGAAATATTACAAAAATATCAACCTTTCACATGACATATTGAGGTAATATTTTCCACTATTCAAGTGAAGTGAAAGTAGCTCAATAGTGTGGACTCTTTGTGAACCCATGGACTATACAGTCCATGAACTTCTCCAGGCCAGAATACTGGAGAGGGTAGCCTTTCTGTTCTCCAGGGGATCTTCCCAACCCAGGGATTGAGCCCAGGTCTCCCACATTGCAGGTGGATTCTTTACCAGCTGAGCCACAAGGGAGGCCCACTAATCGAGGGTAACTACAATAAGAACGTCTGACATTTTTACCACCTTGAGAGGGAGGTGGCCCTTTTAAACCTGCAGCACTGATATTTACTGATAAGACAAGTGCTTGATGCTGTTCTTGTTAATATTCAGGACCCCTCATAAAATAGCTGAGAGAAGGAATCTTTCTGTCCATCTATTTACATCTAAGCTCTCACTAGGGATGAAACTTGACAGACGTGGCTCAAGTTCAACTTGTAGAAGAAGGAAACACTCAGGTGAGCTCTCTGGTAGGGAGTGAGAAGAAGCTATGGAATCGTAAAAAAGGCCATACCTAGTTGGTGATTGATACAAACCCTCTCAGGTCTTTTAAAACCATTTCTAAGCATTTATAAAAAGAACAGATGAGGAAGAGCTGGCATTAATTGGACCCTCAGTTTTGGATGAACAATTTATAGATGAAGATGGGAGGGAATAATTGTTGTGAGGAGACATTTAACCAGCAGGTGGGTCAAGTGGGTGGGGGCGTATAACCAGTTGATGCCATTGGTGTTTTCAGAGTATTATTCCGCCAAGATTGAGGACACAGAAGGTCAGGTGAAAGCAGGACACCTCAGCAGGCAGGTTTCATAATGGGATCAGAATTCTCGAAAGGTCCTTACCTCTGTTATGAACCTAACCTCTATGAGGAGGTCACTGTTAGTTACACTGAGATACTACACATGGAGCATCCACCCAGAGCCCAGCCCAGTAGGTGCTCACTAGCAAGTTGCTAGGCAGCTGACTCTGCCCTGCTGTGCGGTCACTAAGACAGATGCTCAGTCCATCCTAAGGCATCCACTGTCCTCCTATCTGTTCCATGACTCGCTTCAACTCAAGTACCTTGGAGGCCTCCTCCCTACCTGATGATGAATTCCTAACCCTTGGACAGGACCACAGTCTCCCAGACACAAGGCAGTGTTTCTCAAGAACCCTGTCTACACTGCCCACTACCATCTCCATAGATGTTTGCTTCCCAAAGGCCTAAACCTTAGCCTCATGTATCCTAATCCTCACTTTGACTCTGTGTCTTACCAGAAAATCTCATACACCTGTGCTCTGACCACTCCCTCCTCTCTGCCTTGGCTCTCTCACAGCTCCCACGCTCCCGCCTCCCTTATCTCCTGACCCTAGCAAAGTTCATTCCACAGGAGAGGGTGAGGCTTCACCAGCCCACGTGGTTGCAGACGGATCTGTGCTGACAGACCCACTGTCAGCTATCAAGTCATTACCATCCAGGAGCGTCACCAGGTTAGACCCCAGCAGGTCCTTTGTCCCCTGTGGGTAGTGATGTCTGAGAACTTGTTCCAGGTCACCAGCTGCCTGATTTCAGGAGGAGACTCCAGTTCTGCCCAACCCTGAGGGCCTCTGAGTCTCTACCTCACAGCTCCTGTGCTCCATGGGCTGTCTGAGTCAGCCTGTGTGTTGGTGGGAGATCTTCCTCTGAGGGCAAGTCCGTTCGTGCAGGCTCGGGACACAGAGGGCTGTCAGGTAGCAGGTGCTGTGTAGTACTGGACCCTTGTTGTGCAGCTCCTGGCTCTCTGTATCCATGGGGATGCCGACTGCATAACAAACATCCCACAGTCAGTGCTTAACACATTAAAGCACATCTTTGTTCACATAAGAGCCAGTGCGGATATAACTATTGCAGTTCCTCACTAGGCAGCACTCTCTGAGTTCACGCTCTCTGTTTCCTTTTCGTGCAGCTCAAAGTTGTGGTGGATGAGGGGATCTCCTTCCTTCTGGCCCTGCCAGTCTCTCCCCATACCCCACCCTCCATCCAGGTGCCCTAAGTCTGATTCTCACTTTGTACTTCATCCCAGCCAGGCCTGGGATCACCCGTGTTTCCTACCTCTGACCTGTGCTCACAACTTTGCCCCACATGGGGATCTGCTGTGTGGACATCTCAGCCTTTGTTCTCCTGGCAGACTGCCTGCAGCAGCACCCACAGCATTAGACTTGCCTAGTCTAGTCTCTGAGGGCTCATGTGCTATCACTGTGGTAATGCTGTCAAGACGCCTCCACTGACATCACCTCCAGGTGTCACATCGCCCTATGGAGTGTGAATTGGACTTAGGGACTTGAATCCAACTGAGAGAATAAGGCAGAATTGATGCCAAGTGACTCAGAGGTTAGGTAGTAGAAGGTGTCTGCTGCTCTCTAACACCCTCTTTCTCACCCTCTGTCTCTCCTTCATGACTGACTTGCTCTGGAGAAGTCTGGTGAGTGTCAACTGCCAGGTAATTGACAAGTCCACAAGTAGGGCTCTCATCTTCTGCCAGAAGCTTTGTGAGTGAGCTTGAGAGTGGGTCCTCCAGCCCAAATCAAGGCTCTGGTCCTCCCACACTAGAACAGGTTGGCTGCCTCTTCATGAATGAACTAAGTGGGAAGCCTCAATTGCTCCCAGTGCCCAGGATACATAATTGACCACTCATCCATTAATGCTCATGGTCGTTCACCACAAGTGAGCCCACAAATTGATTCACTGACTGTGATCAGGAGAGTGAGTTGGGAGGGCAGAATATTGTATTTGAGAAGGGGTGTAGATGTGATATGGCAAAGGAGGTGACATTCATTGGCCAATTTGAGGAGACAAGGTGTCCAAGGAAAAAGATCAGCAGGTCCCAGAACACAGTAGGTGAGAGCAGGAATTCATAGAAGAACCACCCAGCTACCCAGGAAAGTGAAGGCGTAATAACTCCATGCTGCCTTCAGACACTAAGGTCTGCAGTGGTTTCATACCCAAGAAGGGGTAATTGCAGTGGGCAGGAACTTATCTCCTTGGCAAATCTTGCCTTGCTTTCATGGTCATTCCCACCTGCCACCTCCTCGGTCTTCCCTCGTGGAAACTGTCACTCGCCATCTCAAACCTTTGCTCTAGATACCCACTTCTCTAAGGAACCTATAGCACCCGCCTGATCATGTCAGAGCAGGCCATCATGAGATGCTCGGTACATAAACGACCTGACTTCTAATTACACCAGACTGCCAACATTTCCTAGTGGCTCAGATGGTAAAGAATACACCTGCAATGCAGGAGATCTGAGTTCAATCCCTGGGTTGGTAAGATCCCCTGGAGAAGGAACAGCTACCCACTCCAGTATTCTGGCCTGGAGAAGTTCATGGAGAGAGGAATCTGATAGGCTGCAGTCCATGGGTCTGAAAGAGTTGGACATGCCTGAGCGACTTTCACTTTCCCACCCTTCCTCACAAGATGTAGAATGGTTCATTATTTCATTCAATCTATTCCACTCCTAAGATTCGAGGTGCACATTATGATGCTTGTTCCTCTGATAACAAAATGGAAGCTTTGAGGGGATGTGACTTGCACGTGGTCAATGATAAGGTTTAGGTCAGGCTTGGATGCATCTTCACATCCTTGAGATGGCCCACATTCATAGTTATTGGTGGCATTAGTTTCTGTTGGAAGGAAAGCTATATTCACACAAAGCTGTTAGGACTCACAGTACTGGCCCTAAGCTCCCATCCTGTCCCCTCCCTTATGATGTGTGTCGCTGACCAGCAGCCCAGAATACCTCTCATCAGAGGCATATCCTCATCTTCTCTGCTTGCAGAGACACAGAACCATTCACTCCTCATGTTCCTTCTCTTCCTGGTCTGCCCTGTGTCTGTACATAGCCTCCCCCTTGTCTCCCACACAACAGGGCAGAGGTGATAATTTGGAGCTGACTGGTCAGGGAGGAAGAGGCAATATGCTCTTCTGTGGCCCACTGGATCCACCATGTGGGAAGGGGAAACATGACCGCAGGGCTAGAGGGCCAGGCTCGGATTAAATGGGAGGCTTTGCTCAGTGTTCCCAGTTGGGAGGTATGGTGGAAGAAGAGAAGAAGGCTGAAACAGAATCCTTCCATTGATAAACTGACATTGATGGACCTCCCTTTTGTGTCAAGCTCAGGGCCGAAGTTACAAAGGATGAGTAGGGGCTTTCTCGTGGAGCTCTCAACTCATGTGACATCAGAGCTGAGGGCAGAGATCACCTTAGTCACTCAGGAAAACAGAGACTCAGAAGAAGGGTGAATAGGTATGCTCATGGTCATTTAGCCAGTGAGAGAGCTGAAGTCTCCTTCCCCACCTCATGGGACTCTCTGGCTTCCAGCCTGGGCTCAGACGACTCAGAAACTCAAAGGTGCCTGGTTGAATCTGGAGGTTTTGGCTGGAGGAGCTTGTAGGAGTAATCCTTGGACTTGCTGGTGGCTTCTGTACTGTCACTGAAGGCAGAGGAGGAAAAACCTGCTCACTGGACCTGTTCTTTGTCCTGCTCATTGAGTGACAGGACCACAAAGGACACAGACACAGACATCATTCTCTCCCAGCTTCTCTCCCATTTCTCAGGTGGGCAGACGTGAAGAGGACCCATTACAGAGGAGGCACAGCAGGAGAGGAAATCACTGATGCCAGAGTCTGGTCTCCTCTCCCAGGAGCCAGCGGTGACCTGGGGCCTGACATGGAGTAGAGCTGCAGAAGTGAGGGAAGGCTCTGGAGATGTGTTCAACAGACAGCTCCAGGATGCCTTCTGGGATCACAGCACGTCCCTCCATCCACCCCTTATGCCAGCCCTGCATTTTGGAGGAGCCCCTCCTCTGGGTGGCTTTCAGCAGATCTCCAAGTGTTGGTCTCTGAGTATGTTGTGCTTGAGCTTGTGGGCTTTGAAGAGATTTTCCAGCTCTTTCATGTAGCGCTGGTGAAACCTCTCCACCTCCTCCTGGGAGTTATGTGGTGTCCTCTGCACCTCAATGGGCTTCCCCACTGTAAGACATAGAGGTGCGTGCTGGCTCAGAGCCGGAACCACTGAATGCACAGGGACCTTGTTGTTCCCACTACAATGGTCATCTGAGCAGGTAAGCACTCTAAATCCTTCCCTTTCCATTCTATTTTGCGCCATGGATTCTAAGATGTTACCTCAGCTACAAGAGTCTGTATATCAACAGCACAGCCAGCAGGTATGCATGCATTATTTCTTATGTTAGCCTATCAATCCTATAGGGATATAGCCTGGTATTATTCCTGTTGGACAGCTGAGGAAATGAGACCCAGGAGGGTTAAATAACTTGTTCAAGGTCACATAGCCAGGAAGAAATCAGTACCAGGGTGTAAGCCCTGGGGATGGGCTCTTAGCCTCTGGGAAAATTGGATTTGGAGTCTCGGAGGCCATGATTGGAAGAGACTGTGTCTGTGTGAAGAGGTGGATCAGACAGCAGCTGACATGTCTTCTTCTCTTGGGAATGTTCCTGAGGCAGCAGCACTGTAAACATTCTTTAGAATATTACCACATAATGCAAACAAAGTTTGGTTAGAGGGGTTTGGCTGTATTCAACTAAGAAATGACTGGGTGAGTGGAGATGAACAGCTCTCTTAGTTCTCCCATTAGAACCTAGTTGAAATTCAAGAAGAAAGCAAATAGTCGAAAGACAGTGCTAAGTCTGTGGGCTAAAGCCCAAGTCCATTATTTACAAGGAAATCCCTCTGGCTCTCCTTCAGAGACTGCTGATTGCTACTTTACACAGGGATCTGACAGAGCTGCCATGGCCTCGTATCCACCTTCACCAGTTACTGTCATTGGGCCCTGTGGTCAGAATTAAACCCTCGTTGTCTTGCATAATAAAAAGGCAAATATTCTTATCAAACCTCAACCTTGTTACCAAAGGGAGGGTGACCTCTTGGAATGCTGGGTGATCTCTCTGTGGATCTAGGTTTGCAATCAATAAAATGGGGATGAGAGTCCTATTCACAAGTTGGGAAAAATAAGCTGCTGCATTATCTTTGCATATATATATTGCATATATTTGCTGAGGACTCAGCACAGTGTCTGACACACTGCAGTGTCTCAGTAATTAGTAGTGGCCAGTGACCTTTGTGTCCTTGTTATTCTTCTCATTCTAGACTGCCTTTCATAGGGTTGCTTGCCTGTGTGTCTGTTTCACACACCAGAAAGTGTCCTCCACAATGTCAAGGGTGTACTGATCCATGTCCTCTTGCAGCACAAGCTCAGGCCTCTTACTCTGTAACACCTCCCCTTCCCAGCCCGGGTCTAGGCTCACCCACAGTCGTAATGGGTCGGTGGTAGGGCATAAGACCAGAGCTGTACTGGAAGACTCCACGGTCATAGAAGAGAGGGAAGGAACCCTAGTGCTCTTGTGAAGTCGGTCCTGGAACCATCGCAACCAGGAACCCCGAGAGTTCTCAACCTGGTCATGTATGTCATTCTCCCCAAAGGAGAAGATCGGCACCAGAGCTGCCCTAGAGGGAGACAGGAGAGAGGGCATGTGGAGGGGCAAGAAGGCACAAGCTGGTCCCCTAGCCTCCTGAAGAGACCTAGTGATCAGGAACTGGAGCAGAGGACAGAGCCCTGGGACAAAAGTAGAAGACCTTGGGTGTCTCACAGACCTGCCTCGGCCCTCTTTTATAACTTCAAGTGGTTCATGGCTCTTCTCAGGGCCAATGACTGGCACTCGGACTTTTTCTGAGTCCATGCTCTCTCTGCTTGCCACAAGATAGGCCGCTGAGTCTGAGACGAAGTGTTGGGACGAGGAAAGGACTTTATTCGGAGTGGATGACCAAGAAGACGGCAGGCTAGTGTCTCCAAATAACCATCCTGAAGGGCCAGGTTGCCAAGTTCTTTATGGATCATCGATTGGGATATAGGTGAGGAAACAAACTAAGAAGATGATTTGATCCTTGCAAATGTCTAATAGAATGGTGAGCCTCAGGCAGAGGAATGTGTTAGTTTCACTTCCTTACAGTCCTCTAGAGGAGGGCAGCTCAGGTTGTCTTCCTTAGGCAGCCCATTATGGGTTCCCACAGTAACAAAAGCTGCAAGATGAGGGTTAAAGTTAGAGAAGAAGGTCCAGCACAAGTTCAAGATTAACCCTTTCTGGTTACAGGATCATAAGACAAACCAGAATACTGCAGAGATTCCTCCCAGATTTAAAACCTCTGCAGACATTTTCGGAAAATCTCTTCCCATTAACTTTGTATTCTTCACAGATATTTAAAGATAGGAGAATAGCTTTAAGTTATGTCCCAAGCTCCATTCTCCCAGAGTTCCTAGATCTCTGATGTAATGAGAGATGTCAGCAATATGACCTTTGAGACTTAATCCTTTAGATACAACATCTTCCTTCCAGAATCTTCTCTGGGTATGTGGGCCTGAGACAGTGCATCTATCACCAATATACAGTATTCATTGTTAATGACTGGAGACTCTGCCTGCCAAAATAGGTTCTGCATTTGCCTCTGCAGTCTTCCCTCCAAACTACATTCCTTGCCAATCTCCAGTTGAACCCAGAGCCCTCTCCCCAATACCCGTGCGTCAGGGCGAGCCTGATGAAGCCCTTGCGGTTCCGCAGTACCAGCTTGTAGGTTCCAAGCCTGGCATCCAGTGACTCCTGGACGCCCCCAACAATGATGGATAGCAGGTTGCCGCCTCCTTTCCTGCTCAGAATGTGAGCAGCACTCTCCTCGTCTGATGAGACCAGCCCTGGGAAGAGAGGAAGGTGGTCACGTACAGTGTGAAGGCGGCAAGCATGGATCAGGAGTGTGACTTGGGCTCTCCCCCACTCTCGAACTGGGAGTCCCCCGATGACAGGCACTGAATGTTACCCCTTTTCCCAAGACTCCTGCCAAGTTCATGAGCACAGAAGAATGGAAAATGCTTCTTTGGGTCTCATCTCCTTGTCTAGTGCACATTCACTTAGAAGAAGTAGAGAACAATTGGCCGCCTTCCTTAAAACCCTTCCTCATGCCTGCAGCCCTCATCTTCCTGGGATAGAAAGAGTGGCAGGACTCACCCACTGACATGAAGACAGGGACCCAGAAACTCCAGTGCAGAATCATCAGATGCGAGCGGATGTCTGGAGAAAATGAGGAGAAACCTGTGCCCTCCGTGCACAGGTTGGTAAAAGCTCCAGTGGCAAGGACCCCATGAGGGTGGAAGCCAGCGATGTAGTTCCGGCAGGGTCAACTCAGCAGTCTTCACCAGCTGTAGGGACAGCAAGTTGGTGAATCGGGGCTGCACCTAATTACCCCCCACCCCTGCTCCGGTCTCCCTGTTATGTTTCTGTGCTAACCTCCTCTATGTGTCCCCTGTGCCCAAGTGCTACCACACCCCATGTGAGTGTCCTGTGATGAGAGATGGCCTGTCTGAATATCCTTGACCCTGGCGGAAGCATGGGGCAAAGGAGATGCTCTTGGAGGCTATGGAATAAAGAGGGAGATTACAGACCCAAGAATGGATGACCAATGCCACTTGCCTGGGAAGGAAGACCCCTGCCCAAGGTAGAGGTAGGACTCTTGGGAAGAAGACTGGAGACAAGCCAATGTCCTATATGAAGGGATACTTCTTCCAGGCAGAGCCTGTCTAGAAGGAAGGAGCCAGCACAGGAGGGAGTGAGTCTCTTACCAAGTTTTGTGGCATCTGGAGTTCCATCCTGGATAAAGAGCTGGATCCCTGAGTCCCTGTGACTCAGTGTAAGAGATCCCAGGGTGCTGAAGGTAGAGGTTGGGAGCAGGGCCATGAAGTCTCTAGTGATGCCTGCAGGTGTGGGTGGAGAGGGGTCAGGGAGGTGTCCTGTCATGTCTGCAGCACTTCCTGATACCAGGTCACAGCCTGCCCGTAGCACCGCACCCTGCTCAGGCCTTGGCCTGGGTAGACACTGCTTTCCTGGACAATGAAATCTTACACAGAAACCCAGCTCCTGAACTGATCTTCAGAATGAGAGGGAATCAATTGTCCTCGGGGAAACACTGCTTGATTCTGCATTAGCTCTGTGGGAAGCCCACTGGGTGCATTTAGAAAGCTCCAGTGCTCAGAAGTAGTCTCCTAAGCTCTCTAGAAACTCTATCATTAGGCCCTAGCTGGTAGAATCACAGAATAAAAACTTGTGATGTGGAGTAGCCCGAGCACAGTTTTTAGGACAAGGAATGCTGCTTGCTTGCCTTTAAGCCACCAGGCACTGTTGCTGCAACTGACAATGGACCTTGAAAGGAATTCAGGATGGAGAAAAATAGGATACTGGTCACAGAGAGTGAGCATGCACATCACAGGAAATATTGCAGTGAGCCCAGATTTTGTGTCTCCCCATATGTAGAAAAACATGAAAATCCTTAACTGTAGATGTCTGCTTTTTCACTGACAGTAATCTTTTGATGCTTAGCTACATGGGTTGTTTTGTTTTATTTTTTCCAACAAAGCCCCATAAGTACTGACTTCTCCCTTCCCTTTCAGAGCAGCTCCTCAGAAATTTCTGAGAGGCTATCTCTGAATACAGTCCTCAGAATAACACACCTGACATCTTTAAGCTTGTACACGTCTTTTCAGTAGACAGTAGAGACTCCCTGAACCCCCTATCCACTGCCAACCAAAGATCCCTGCAGGGCCTGCTCTGTTAAGTTGAGCGGATGACTTGGAAGTTGTCCAGAATCTGTTTGCTGCAGCACCTCCTGAGGGCCTCAGTCCAGAACAGAGGGACAGTCCAGGACCCGGTGGTGAAAGTGCAAGTCATCCCTCCCTCTACTGGCTGTTCAGTGGTACTGCCCACCGTCTGCAGCTGTTGCCAAGCACTGCAGGGCCCTACAGTCCTGAACATTCTGCTCATGAAGTCTCGGCAAATCAGGTTCACTTTCCACAAAGTCAACAGTGTCTTACTTGGGAAATCCTCTGGAGGAGATACCAGGCTACAGGAGAGACAGAATAGACATAGATAAGACAGGCCCAGAGACTCTCAGCAGAGTTTTTCTGCCGGATGTACAAATGACAACAGTTCCAGGGGCGATAGGCAAGACAGATGCTGTCCTCAGAAGCCCCAGGATCACCTGATGTCTCATGGAATCCACACAACCCAGTGATGTATGTGGCAGCATCTCCACTTTACACATGAAGAACGTGAAGCTCATAGAGCATGTGTAACTCACCTAAGGTCATACCATTGGCACATTGCAGACCCGTATTAGAACCTATGATGTCCACTCCCAGAGGTGACACCATATACATTCTTGTATACTGTGTCCATAAAGGGCCACCTGTCCCTGTCTGGTTTCTCTCTGTGTCCTCATTGCCTTCCTCTTCCTAGCCCCACTAGATAATCAACCATCACAACTGCTTACATCCAAGGGTTTAGCCTGTCTTGGATTCAGAATGGAGCAAAAGTCAGTTCACTGAAATTCAGGGGCCTGCATCCCTAAGGACTGATTCTTGGGTCCAGGGTCCAGTGTACAAAATGGACATGAGGTACCATGAGCCAGGGATCAGAGATTAAGAGATAGGCAGAACAGGAAGAATTAGACTGTTCAGTGGATCCCTGGGGAAACTGAGATTCAGAATGAGCAAATCTCTGTCCAAGGACACACAACATATTAAACACACAAGGGCAGGATACATCCTGAGGGCTCTCTGCTTTGTTTCTAACCTCAAGCTAATGCACACACTTTAAAAGCAGTAAAAGAACCTGCTCTATATCCTTGCTCACATCTTCTTCCCTCTCAGGGTATCAGTATCATAATCTGATAAAGTGTCAACCACAGCTCAAAAATCTTGTTTTCATTACAGATTCCTTTACCAAAACTTAGACGGTTGAGGGATTTACACCTGTAAGATACATAAGTGTGCTGCACTACAAGGCCTGCTGGGTTCCTCAAATCCTGTTCATACATCACTTGTCACAGTGGTCTCACCTCACTGAAGTCAGACAACCATAGTCAGACAGAAGCTGATTCTTCCCCTAATAGTGGTAGAAGCCTGTCTTCTGCTCCTGGCCAGTATTCTGCTCACTGAACACAGGGTCAGACATCCCCATGGACACGTGGGGACTATTATCCTGACCATTCCCTAGTCAGTCCCATACTCACCGAGACGGGGAAATAGTCCTTCGTGTGCTTCCATATGGTCCAGTGCCTTATGAAAGCACTCTGCCTGCCCCCCCTGCCATGACGTGTCTCGATCCAGGTACCACCAGATCGCATACAGGATACTGATCATCCATCTTGTGAACAGGAGGTCAATGAAGACTATGCAGCAGATCAAGTCTGAGAAGCGAAGCAGTTTTCAGAGGTATGAAGGAACGAGCTCTCCCCATATACCCAGCTCTAGCAGCACTGTCCAGTCCAGCCCTCACCCTAGAAGGAAGAGACCAGCTTCCCAAGACATCAAGGAGGAGAGAATGCAGTCAACACCACCAGTGTCACAGTGAGAGCCTGGATTTGAAACCAGTTGGCCTAATTTCAAATTTCAGTTTGCAGTTTCCCATTGCACCAGATTGCTTACTCATTTGGGTCTTCCCCCTCCACTTTCTTTTCTGTCTGTATTCACCAGATGCTCGATAAATACCTGATGGAGATGTGACAGGATGAACTCTTTCTGGTATCCTTTCTTTAGAACCCCAGAGAAAAGGTATTCTTTCTACCTGGCCCACTTCCACAGGACTCTTTGCCCTGTGAACTGTAGCCCTCCAGGCTCTACTGTTCATGGGATTCTCCAGGCAAGAATACTGGAGTCAGTTTCCATGCTCCTCTAGAGTATCTTCCAGACCCAGGGATCAAAACCACATCTCCTGTAGCTCCTGCATTGCAGGCAGTTTCTTTAGTGCTGAGGCACAGGGGAAGCCGAGACTGAACAGAAGCAAAATGCATAAATCCAAATAGGCTGGGGCTCACAGAGCCTCGCTTTCTGCAGAGCACCTACAGCGTGTCGGGTGCTGGTGTTGCGTAACTGCAGCTGTGGACAACGGACAGGAATTCCTGCCCTCCTGGTGCTGGCTTCAGAGTTGTGTTTGGAGCACTTTGTTTTGTCTTTTCAATTTTAACGATAGTAAAATATGTTTAACACATACGAGTCATTGAAATGACTCCTTGGTTTTGTTTTTTTTTAAGTTTTCATTACAGTATAGTTTTTGTACATGTTGTATTAGTTTAAGTTGTGTAAGAAAGTAGACCTGTTAAACTCATAGACATATCGACTCTGTTTTTTTTTTTTTCTTAATTCCTTTCCTATACAGATCATCACAGAGCATTGAGTAGAGATCCCTGTGCTATATAGCAGATTCTTATTGTTATCTACTATATACACAGTAGTGTTATTTATCAATCCAAATTTCCCATTTAATCCTTCCCCATTATCCCCTGGTAACCATAGGTTTTTCCTACTTCTGTTTAGTAAATAAGTACATCTGTACCTCTTTTTTGATTCTGCATATAAGTGATATCACGTAATATTTTTTTCTTTCTTTGGCTATCTTCACTTAGTTTGACAATGGCTAGGTCCACACATGTTATTGAAAATGGCATTAATATGTTCCTTTTTATGACTGAGTAATATTCCATTGCCTGTTTTACTGAATCTTCTTTATGCATTACTCTAATGGATATTTAGGTGGCTTCCATGTCCTAGCTATTGTAAATGTGCTGTTATGAACATTCGGGAGACTGTATCTTTTCAAACTATGAGCTCATGACAGAGGCCTTATGGAGAACAGTATGGAGATTTCTTATAAAACTATTAGAATACAATAGGACCCAGCAATCCCCCTCCTGGACATATACTAGAAATGATTTTTGACCGTCAATTTGGCAGCATTAAATTAATTCACATTGTTGTGGAAACAATACCAGCCTTCATCTCAGAACTCTTTGCATCTTCATAAACTGAACCTCTAAAAAAAATAAAAATAGAAAAATAAACTGAACCTCTGTACCCATGAAACTAGAACTTCCATCCAGGTAGAGAGAATAAAACCAGTTTTTAATAGTGGTTCATTGTGGGGTAGGATTTGGAGGAAATCTTTGACTTTCAGAACACATTTTGTTTCGATGTGTTAAATAGCATGTATTTGTTTTTCAGTCAGAAAAAAGAATTTTAAAATGTGGGCATTTCTACTTGATCTGAAAGAACTCCCCCATCTAAACACCTCCCTCACTCTGGCGTCTCCTTTAACGACTGTCAGCAGGCAAAATCCAAACTTGGGTGTATTTGCAGTTCCTAAGAAAGGAAATGCCTGCTTTCCCCTCATAACACCAAGAAGGAAGGATGTAAGATCCCACTTTACCGAGACCCAGAGAGGGTATTCAGGTTAGCTAACGTCATACAGAAAGCTAGTAGGATGATTGGTGGTTTCAATTCTACCATTATGTCCATATCCTGCTCCCAACATTCATTCATTCAACAAGCATTTATCAACACTAACTCTTCTAGGAGATGGAGATGCAGATGAGAACAACACCAGTTATTTGAAAGGAGCTTACTGTCCTGCTCCATCTTCCTTCCAACTTGAGAGAATAAAACCAGTTGTTAATAACGATTCATTGTAGGGTAGGATTTGGGGAAAGTCTATGACTTTTAGAACACACATTTTGTTTCCATGTGTTAAAATAGCATACATTTGTTTTTCAGTCCAAAAAAAGAATTTAAAACTGTGGGCATTTCTACTTGATCAGAAACTCCCCCATCTAAACATCTCCCTCACTCTCTTATCTCCATCACTCCCTCTTTAACCTCAGAAATGCAGATAACACCACCCTGAAGGCAGAAAGTGAAGAACTAAAGAGCTTCTTGATGAAAGTGAAAGAGGAGAGTGAAAAAGTTGGCTTAAAGCTCAGCATTCAGAAAACTAAGATCATAGCATCTGGTCCCATCATTTCATGGCAAATAGATGGGGAAACAGTGGAAACAGTGGATGGCTTTATTTTGGGGGGCTCTAAAATCACTGTAGATGGTAACTGCAGCCATCAAATTAAAAGACGCTTATTTCTTGTAAGGAAAGTTAAGATCAAGCTAGACAGCAAGTTAAAAGCAGAGACATTACTTTGTCAACAAAGGTTCATCTAGTATAAGCTATAGTTTTTCCAGTAGTCATGTATGGATGTGAGAGTTGGACTATAAAGAAATCTGAGCCCCGAAGAATTGATGCCTTTAAACTGCGGTGTTGGAGAAGACTCTTAAGAGTCCCTTAGACTGCAAGGAGATCCAAGCAGTCCATCCTAAAGGAAATCAGTCCTTAATATTCAATGGAAGGACTGGTGTTGAAGCTAAAACTCCAATACTTTGGCCACATGATGCGAAGAACTGACTCACTGGAAAAGACCCTGATGATGAGAAAGATTGAAGGAGGGACGAGAAGGGGACAACAGAGGATGAGATAGTTGGATGGCATCACCGACTCAATGGACATGAGTTTGAGTAAACTTCGGGAGTTGGTGATGGACAGGAAGGACTGGCCTGCTGAAGTTCATGGAGTCACAAATAGTAGGACATGACTGAGTGACTGAACTGAACTACCTTCCTGCGTGAGTGTGTCAATTACAGAGAAGAGGAAAGAAACACATTAAACAAGTAACCCACTGGAAAGTATTTGTTGCTGGAGCCTGAGTCCTCAGTAACACGTCCTTGTTGACCTTTCAGGCCACATCTTCGCCCATCCTCAAACAACTGCACTAGGCCAGCATGTACCATCTGTTCAGTATATGTGCAATGCTTACTGGCCTTCTGGGAAAACTTACTTTCCTGAAGGCCTGTACACTCTGCCTGGTAGATTCATCTCCTAATATCTTTGGAAGAGAGCCCCTTCTCTCCACCTACTGCCAGCCTCCCTAGTCCAGGGTAAGTAATCTTTTTCAAGCCAAATTTTAAGTATTTCAGACACTGTGGTTCAAGAGGCAACTTGGAGGATATTGCATAGGCAGAGAATCATTTAAAATGCAAACATTTAAAATGAAAAAACCATACTTCACTCATGGGCTGTACAAACACAAAAACAATCAGGGGGCTGGTTTTCACTCATGGGTCTACATGGGGACCCCTGTTGTAGACTGAGACCTTGTAATTTTACCAGATCTATATAGCCTTCCTGGGGAAGATCCCTCCTGTCCTCTGCCTGCCCCTTATTTGTAGTAAATCTTCAGCTGCCTAAGCCTTCACCAAATTTCAAAAATAAAATTATTAACAGAAATCATAAACATAGAAAGAAAACAGTCAAGCAAGAAAATAAATAACACTTTAACCATTCCATAAATTTAAACACTTTTAGTTTGTTCCCAAGAACTATAGATAATATTGAGACTCATCACAGAGCAGTTTTGCAGATACAGTTTTCCCAATAGGTGGAAGAAGTTGCTCACCAGCCCATAGACTCAGACCAGAGGACACCAGAAAGTTGATGATGGTGACTCCAAGTTGCTGACCACCAAGCAATCAGATGATTCTCTAGGGGCTGATCATGTACCCAGCATCTTTACCTCACCCAGTCTCTAGACACCATTCCCTGGCAATCGAAGAGATTCCAGTCATTTTGAGCCTAAGTTCCCTGGACTCCTTCCTTGGTCCCTGCAATAAAGCCTGCACTTTCTTTCACCACAACCCAGTGTCAGTACAGGAGCTTTACTGTGTTCCCACAGGCAGACCCAAATCTGATTTCCTAACAACTGCTCCCTGTCGTCTTTCTTCCCCAACATACCAACACAAAAGACCTGTAAATTACAGTTTGTCACCCACAGATTGGACCTTGTCACTCCTTTACCTAAAACCCTCCTGGGGATCCCCTTTGTCCTTGAGATAAGGGACAAGATAAAAGCTACTGTTCCTTGCATCAGAGTGGCTGGATGCCCTTTCTCAGCTGCTCTCCTTCTATCTCCAGGCCCAAGGTTACTTGCCTCTTTGTCTGCCTCTGGACACTTGAGGTCCCAGGATGGGCTGAGGTGGGCATTGACAGTCAGACACACACTCATGCTGGAAAAGCTCCCCCAAGGCCACGTGAGCAAGATGTCCCTCAGCCCAGATTATCCCCAGAAACTAGGTGCAGCATCCACCTTAGGACCTGTATCTTTCCCCCTTCAATGCACCATGTGCACCTGAAGTGGCAGGTGCCCATGACCTCCCAAATCCATCTCGGCTTTCCTTACGCAGGGCCAAGTAACAGAAGATCAACTGCAGGACCGCGAAGGTCTGCAGCCTGCATTCCAGTGGCACAATCAAAGGTACAAACTCCACCATGCTGATTCCTCTGCTTCCTCTGGAGGCCTCTCTGAGCTCCAGTGTGGTCTGAGACACCTGCTGGGATTTGTTGCTGCCAGAGTTTGTTAAGCTTCTGTGGGTGGGGTGGGGGGTGGTAGGGAGATTGGTGTCCAGCCAGCCATAGAGTCTCATTGCATCTACCCTGGCAGGGAACAGTATTCTAGGTGAAATATTTAAAATCAACTTGCCTGGACTAAACTTACTACAGAGGAAGACAAGTGCAGTGGACTCTTCAGGCAATACATTATCTGCCAGATCACCTTTGCTCAAATCTTGCCCATTACTTGGCAAATAAAGCAGCAAGTATAGGGCAATCCTGCCCTTTTTACACTTACTCAACTATTTGGCTGCAGTAATTGTCTCCATTCACCTGCCAGGACCATGGTTCCCCTTTACAAATAAGAAGTTCAAGCTCCCATATAAATACCTCTAGACCCCAGTATCTATATCCTCCATCTGGCTGACTTTTCCTCAGTTTGCCTGGACAGCAAAACTCAGGGAAGAGCGGTCTGATTCCCATGCCCTCTCCTCCATTCTGTCCTCCCCTTTCCAGACTTCAGATGCCACTGTTCCATGGAACTATCCTTGACGAGTTCACCACTGGCCTCCACACTGCTGAATACAGTGACCAATGCTCAGCTCTCATTTTGACCTCTCAGCAGCCTCAGACACAACTGTTTCTTCCCTCCTCCTTGAAACTTTTGATCTCTGGACACGACTCCCCTGGTTTCCCTCCTGCCCGTCCATCTACCTCTGGGTCTCCGTGGTGGCTCTTATTCTTCACCAGGCTAAGTGTTTCAGGGCCCTTCTGTCCCCTCAGTCCTTGGACCTTCCTTCATCTCTCCACCCTCCCCCCACCCACCTCCCGCAGAGACCTCCTCCAGGCTCATGGTCATGGATTCTGTCTACAGGACGAACACTTCTAAAATGTATCTCTAGCCCTGACTTCCCCACAAACTCCAGATTTGACTATGTAGGTGGGTACTTGACATCCTCTCTGTTAGTCGGCTAGACACCTCCATCACATCCTGTCTAAAACTGAACTTGACTTCCCCTCACCTGCCCTTGCTACAGTCTCCACATAGCCACAGAGCTTTCCAAAGTGGTCACACAGGGATATCCTGGTCATCCAGTGCTTATGACGCTGCCTTTCATGGCTGATGGCCCAGGTGCCTTGGAAATTTCACTGTGGTTACAGTGCTTTCCTAATGGTAGTGAGTATACTTGAAAATGTTTACAAGTCATTCAATATCATTTCATCAAGTTCATGCTCTACTCTTTATTGCTTTAATGTCTCTTGCGATGGAAAGCTGCTTTCCACCACCACAGCCAGCCACTCTGATGGACTGTGATGACAAAGTTCACGCTGGTCCCAGTCCCTGTGCCCTTATTCCTCCCACAGACTCATAAGCCAGAGGGACTGCTGGGTATCTGATTGCACAAGCTAAGGAGCAGTAGTGCCAGGCCTTTGCACAAAACTGTAGCAACAATGTAGACTTAGACCAGAATAAATGCAGTGTCCAGATACATATCTTCTCTGATTCTCTCTGTAGTCAGACATTTTATTTGCTGGGGTGTAGACCTAACAGAAGCAGAAGATATTAAGAAGAAGTGGCAAGAAAACACGGAAGAACTATCCAAAAAAGATCTTCATGACCCACATAACCACAGTGGTATGATCACTCACCTAGAGCGAACATCCTGGAATACAAAGTCAAGTGGGCCTTAGGAAACATCACTACAATCAAAGCAGTGGCCACAGGACTGGAAACGTCAGTTTTCATTCCAATCCCACAGAAAGGCAATGCCAAAGAATGTTCAAACATTCGTTGCACGCATTCAACACAAATTCAAACACAAATTGCATGCATCTAACACACTTTCAAAGTAATACTCAAAATTCTCCAATTAGGCTTCAACAGTACCTGAACTGTGAACTATGAACTTCCAGATGTTCAAGCTAGATTTAGAAAGAGCAGAGGAAACAAGAGATCAAATTCCCAACATCCACTGGATCATCAAAAAAGAAAGTCAATTCCAAAAAAACATCTACTTATGCTTTATTGACTATGCCAAAGCTTTAGACCATGTGGATCACAACAAATTGTGGACATTTCTTAATGAGATGGGAATACTGACCACCTGACCTGCCTTCTGAGAAATCTGTATGCATGTCAAAAAGCAACAGTTAGAATTGGACATGGAACAACAGACTGGTTCCAAATCAGGACTGTAGTACAGCAATGCTGTATATTGTCATCTTGCTCAATTAACTTATATGCAGGGTATATCATGAGAATTCCCGGACTAGATGAAGCACAAGCTGGAATCAAGATTGCCGAGAGAAATATCAATTACCTCAGATATGTAGATGACACCACCCTTATGGCTGAAAGTGAAAAAGAACTAAGAAGCCTCTTAATGAAAGTGAAATGATGGCGACAGGACCATAGTCATCAATAATTAACTTAAATGTAAATGGGTTGAATGCCACAACCAAAGGACGAAGACTGGCTGAATGGATATAAGAGCAAGACCCCTATATATGCTGTCTATGAGAGACCCACCTCGAAACAACAGTCACATACAGACTGAAAGTGAAGGTCTGGGAAAAAATATTTCATGCAAATGGAGACCAAAAGAAAGCAGGAGTCACAATACTCATATCAGATAAAATAGGCTTTAAAATAAAGGCTGTGAAAAGAGACAAAGAAGGACACTGCATAATGATCAAAGGATCAATCCAAGAAGAAGATATAACAATTATAAATATATATGCACCCAACAAAGGAGCACCACAATATGTAAGGCAAATGTTAACAAGTATGAAAGGGGAAATTAACAATAACACAATAATAGTGGGAGACTTTAATACCCCACTCACACCTATGGATAGATCAACTAAACAGAAAATTAACAAGGAAACACAAACTTTGAATGACACAATGGACCAGATAGACCCAATTGATATCTATAGGACATTTCACCCCCAAACAATCAATTTCACCTTTTTCTCAAGTGCACACGGAACCTTCTCCAGAATAGATCACATCCTGGGCCATAAATCAGCCTTGGTAAATTCAAAAAAATTGAAATCATTCCAGTCATCTTTTCGGACCACAATGCAGTGAGATTAGATCTCAATTACAGGAAAAAAAAAAACTATTAAAAATTCCAACATATGGAGGCTAAATAACATGCTTCTGAATAACCAGCAAATCATAGAAAAAATTAAAATATACATAGAAATGAATGAAAATGAAAACACAACAATCCAAAACCTATGGGACACTGTAAAAGCAGTGCTAAGGGAAAGGTTCATAGCAATACAGGCTTACCTCAAGAAACAAGAAAAAAGTCAAATTAATAACCTAACTCTACACCTAAAGCAACTAGAGAAGGAAGAAATGAAGAACCCCAGGGTTAGTAGAAGGAAAGAAGTCTTAAAAATTAGAGCAGAAATAAATGCAAAAGAAACAAAAGACACCATAGCAAAAATCAACAAAGCTAAAAGCTGGTTTTTTGAAAAGATAAATAAAGTTGACAAGCTGTTAGTCAGACTCATCAAGAAACAAAGGGAGAAGAACCAAATGAACAAAATTACAAATGAAAATGGAGAGATCACAACAGACAACACTGAAATACAAAGGATCATAAGAGACTACTACCCGCAGCTATATGCCAATAAAATAGACAACTTAGAAGAAATGGACAAATTCTTAGAAAAGTATAACTTTCCAAAACTGAACCAGGAAGAAATAGATCTTAACAGACCCATCACAAACACGGAAACTGAAACTGTAATCAAAAATCTTCCAGCAAACAAAAGCCCAGGACCAGATGGCTTCACAGCTGAATTCTACCAAAAATTTAGAGAAGAGCTAACACCTATCTTACTCAAACTCTTCCAGAAAATTGCAGAGGAAGGTAAACTTCCAAACTCAATCTATGAGGCCACCATCACCCTAATGACAAAACCAGACAAAGATGCCACAAAAAAAGAAAACTACAGGCCAATATCACTGATGAACATAAACACAAAAATTCTTAACAAAATTCTAGCAACAAAATCCAACAACATATTAAGAAGATCAGACATCATGACCAAGTGGGCTTTATCCCAGGAATGCAAGGATTCTTTAATATCCACAAATCAATCAATGTAATAAACCACATTAACAAATTGAAAGATAAAAACCATATGATTACCTCAATAGATGCAGAGAAAGCTTTGACAAAATTCAACACCCATTTATGACAAAAACGCTCCAGAAAGCAGGAATAGAAGGAACATACCTCAGCATAATAAAAGGTATATATGACAAACCCACAGCAAATATCCTCAACGGTGAAAAATTGAAAGCATTTCCCCTAAAATCAGGAACAAGACAAGGGTGCCCACTCTCACCACTACTATTCAACATAGTTTTGGAAGTTTTGGCCACAGCAATCAGAGCAGAAAAAGAAAGAAAAGGAATCCAGATAGGAAAAGAAGAAGTGAAACTCTCGCTGTTTGCAGATGACATGATCCTATACATAGAAAACCCTAACGAATCTACCAGAAAATTACTAGAGCTAATCAATGAATATAGTAAAGTTGCAGGATATAAAATTAACACACAGAAATCCCTTGCATTCCTATACACTAACAATGAGAAAACAGAAAGAGAAATAAAGGAAACAATACCATTCACCATTGCAACAAAAAGAATAAAATACTTAGGAATATATCTACCTAAAGAAACAAAAGACCTATATAGAGAAAACTATAAAACTCTGATGAGAGAAATCAAAGAGGACACAAATAGATGGAGAAACATACCGTGTTCGTGAATTGGAAGAATCAATATTGTGAAAATGAGTATACTACCCAAAGCAATCTATAGATTCAATGCAATCCCTATCAAGCTACCAACGGTATTTTTCACAGAACTAGAACAAACAATTTCATAATTTGTATGGAAATACAAAAAAACTCAAATAGCCAAAGCAATCTTGAGAAAGAAGAATGGAACTGGAAGAATCAACCTGCCTGACTTCAGGCTCTACTACAAAGCCACAATCCTCAAGACAGTATGGTACTGGCACAAAGACAGAAATATAGATCAATGGAACAAAATAGAAAGCCCAGAGATAAATCCACATACCTATGGACACCTTATCTTGGACAAAGGAGGCAAGAATATACAATGGAAAAAAGACAACCTCTTTAACAAATGATGCTGGGAAAACTGGTCAACCACTTGTAAAAGAATGAAACCAGAACACTTTCTAACACCATACACAAAGATAAACTCAAAATGAATTAAAGATCTAAATGTAAGACCAGAAACTATAAAACTCCTAGAGGAAAATATAGGCAAAACACTCTCTGACATAAATCACAGCAAGATCCTCTATGACCCACCTCCCAGAATATTGGAAATAAAAGCAAAAATAAACAAATGGGACCTAATTAAACTTAAGAACTTTTGCACAACAAAGGAAACTATAAGCAAGGTGAAAAGACAGCCTTCAGAATGGGAGAAAATAATAGCAAATGAAGCAACAGACAAAAGATTAATCTCAAAAATATCCAAGCAACACCTTCAGCTCAATTCTATAAAGATAAATGACCCAATCAAAAAGTGGGCCAAAGATCTAAACAGACATTTCTCCAAAGAAGACATACAGATGGCTAACAACCACATGAAAAGACGCTCAACATCACTCATTATCAGAGAAATGCAAATCAAAACCACAGTGAGGTACCATTACACGCCAGTCAGAATGGCTGCTATCCAAAAGTCTACAAGCAATAAATGCTGGAGAGGGTGTGGAGAAAAGGGAACCCTCTTACACTGTTGGTGGGAATGCAAACTAGGACAGCCACTATGGAGAACAGTGTGGAGATTCCTTAAAAATGTGGAAATAGAACTGTCATATGACCCACCAATCCCACTCCTGGGCATATACACCGAGGAAACCAGAACTGAAAGAGACATGTGTACCCCAATGTTCATCACAGCACTGTTTATAATAGCCAGGACATGGAAGTAACCTAGATGCCCATCAGCAGACGAATGGATAAGAAAGCTATGGCACATATACACAATGGAATATTACTCAGCCATTAAAAAGAATGCATTTGAATCAGTTCTAATGAGATGGATGAAACTGGAGCCCATTATACAGAGTGAATTAAGCCAGAAAGATAAACACTAATACAGTATATTAACGAATATATATGGAATTTAGAAAGATGGTAACGATAACCCTATATACAAGACAGAAAAAGAGACACAGATGTATAGAACAGACATTTGGACTCTATGAGAGAAGGCGAGGGTGGGATGATCTGAGAGAATAGCATGGAAACATGTATATTATCAAGTGTGAAACAGATCACCAGTTCAGGTTGGATGCATGAGACAAGTGCTTGGGGCTGGTGCACTGGGATGACCCAGAGGGATGGGATGGGGAGGGAAGTGGGAGGGGGGTTCAGGATGGGGAACACATGTAAATCCATGGCTGATTCATGTCAATGTATGGCAAAAATCACTACAATATTGTAAAGTAATTAGCCTCCAACTAATAAAAACAAAGGGAGAAAAAAGAAAAAGAAACTAAGATTCCACAAGCCATATGGCATGAGCAATAATTTTTTAAATAAATAAGTAGATTCTTTGTGCTTTTGAAGTCACAATGTTAATGGTTTTTTTAACATTCCCATTATAAAATAAAGATTTTAAGAAATCTAATTTTAGCTTAAAAAAAAAAGAAATGAAAGAGAGTGAAAAAGTTGGCATAAAGCTCAACATTCAGAAAACTAAGATCATAGCATCTGATCCCATCACTTTTTGGCAAATAGATGGGGAAACAGTGGGAAAGGTGACAGGCTTTATTTTGGGGGCTCCAAAATCACTGCCCCTGTGCAGGCAACTCTGCAGCTGGGACTACCCCTCCTTCTTGAAAGTGCATCTAGCAGTCATTTTTCAGGGTCCTCCCTCAAGACAGGTTGGAAGAGCCATGGATGAGAGCTGAGACCAGTCTTTTATTGGCCACCTCCCAGCTATGTGAATTCAGACAACTACTTCCCTTCACAGAGCTCCTATCCTACTGAATATCAGGGGCTAAGATGGGGTCCCCTACTGACCCATGTACAGCGCTCAGCAGTCCACCAGGGGTTCTGTGCCCTTCACCTCACAACCCCCTAACAAATAAAGAACCAGGGAGCACATTATATCCTGGGGCAGTGTGGCTCCTGTGTGGTCTGAGGACCTGCCTTGTCCACGACCCTTCTGTTACTGGTTCCTGACAAGGTAAGCACAGATTTGGAGAGTAATGCCTCAGAAGCCTTAGAGCAATGTGGCAGAGTAGTTTTATGTGTATGAAGCTAATAATTAAAAGCTGGATTTGAACTGTTTGTTTTCTTCATTTCTTTGGTAATTTATCTTGCATTTTACTAATGATGGCCTCTTTGGTTGCTCAGTGGTAAAGAATCTGCCTGCCAATGCAGGAGATGCAGGATCAACATTGGGTCAGGAAGATTCCCTGGAGAAGGAAATGGCAAGTGAGTTCAGTATTTTTCTTGTGAAATCCCATAGACAGAGGAGCCTAGTGGGCTATGCTTCATGGGATCGCAAAGAGTTGGACACGACTTACCGCCAAAACAACAACAAAAGCAATTAAAAATAGATTAGTTCGTGGAAGGTTAGAAAAAAGATATAATACAAAAATCTCAACCTTTAGCATAACATATTGAGGTAATGTTTGACACTAACCAAGTAACGTGAAAGTAGCTCAGTAGTATCGACTCTTTGTGACCCCATGGACTATACAAGTCCATGGACTTCTCCAGGCAGGAATATGGGAGTGGGTAGCCTTTCCCTTCTCCAGGGGATCTTCCCAACCCAGGGATTGAAGCAAGGTCTCCCACATTGCAGGTGGATTCTTTACCAGCTGAGCCACAAGGGAGGCCCACTAATCGAGGGTAGCTACAATAAGAAAAAGTGGAGGGAATAAGTGTTGTGAGGGGATATGCAGCCACCAGGGGGGTCAGGTGGGTGGGGGCGTGTACCTAGCTGATACCACTGGTGTTTTCAGTGTACAGTTCTGCCAAGATTGAGGACACAGTAGCCAAGGTGAGAGCAGGACACCTGGGCAGACAGGTTTCATAATGGGACCAGGATTCTAGAAAGGTCCTTACCTCTGTTATGAACCTAACCTCTATGAGGAGGTCACTGTTAGTTACACTGAGATACTACACGTGGAGCATCCACCCAGAGCCCAGCCCAGTAGGTGCTCACTAGCAAGTTGCAGAGGCAGCTGACTCTGCCCTGCTGTGGGGTCACTAAGACAGATGCTCAGTCCATCCTGAGGCATCCACTGCTCTTCCATCTGGTCCATGATTCACTTCAACTCAAGCACCTCCGAGGTCTCCTCCCTACCTGGTGATGAATTCCTAACTCTTGGACCAGACAATAGTCTCCCAAACAGCAGGCAGTAATTCTCAGGGACCCTGTCTGCACTGCCCATTCCCATCTCCATAGAAGTTTGCTGCACAAAGGCCTAAACCTTAGCCTCCTGTTTCCTAAACCTCACTTTGACCCTGACTCTTACCATGAAATCTCACCCATGTGTGCTCTGACTGCTCCCTCCTCTCTGCCTTTGCTCTCTCACAGCTCCCACCTCTCCCATCTCCTGACCTTAACAAAATCCATTCCACCTGAGAGGGTGAGGTTTGGCCAACCCAGGTGGTTGCTGACATATCTGTGCTGACTGACCCCTTGTCAACTGTCACATCATTACCATCCAGGAGTGTCACCAGGTTAGACCCCAGCAGGTCCTTTTTCCCCTGTGGATAATGATGTCTGAGAACTTGTTCCGGGTCAACAGCAGCCTGCTTTTAGGAGGAGACTCCAGCTCTCCCCAACCTTGAGGGCCTCTGAGTCTCTCTACTATACCTGACAGCTCCTGTGCTCCTCAGGCTGTCTGAGTCAGCCTGTGTGTTGGTGGGAGATCTCACAAGGGCAAGTCCCTTTGGGCAGGCTGAGGACTCAGAGGGCTGTCAGGTAGCAGGTGCTGTGTAGTATTGGACCCTTGCAGTGCAACTCCTGGCTCTCTGTATCCATGGGAATGCCGACTGCTTAACAAACACTCCAGAGTCAGTGCTTAACACATCAAAGCATTTTTGTTCACATAAACTCCAGTCCAGATATGACTATTCGGTTTCTTCACTAGGCAGCCCTCCTCTGAATCAGGCCCTCTGCTTCCTCCTTGTGTGGCTCCAAGGTTGCAGTGAATGAAGGGATCCCCTTCACCCTGGCACAGCCAGTCTCTCCGCATATTCCCCCCCTTCCAGGGGCCCTAAGTCTGATGGTACCCTTGTTCTGCATCCAAGCCAGGCCTGGGCTCACAACTATGATTCCCACCTCTGAACTGTGCTCACCCTTTTGCCCCACCTGGGGCTCTGCTATGTGAGCTTCTCAGCCTTTGTCCTCCAGGCAGACTGCCTACTGCAGTACACACAACATTGCAGCTGCCTAGTCCAGTCTCTGAATTCTCTTGGGCTGTCACTGTTGTATCACCTGCAAGATGCCCCCCGTGTTTTCACTTCCAGGTCACACCCTCCTATTGAGTGTGACTTGGACTTAGGTCCTCACATCCAACTGACAGAATAATGCAGAATTGATGGTGAGTGACTGAGAGGTTTGGTGGTAGAAGATGTGTGGCTCTCTCTCTCTCCTTCTCTCTCTCTGTCTCAGTCTCTCTCTCTCCTCTTTGTGACTGGCTTGCTCTGGAGAAGTCTGGTGAGTGGCAACTGCCAGGTTAATGGAAAAGCCCATAAGCAGGGCTCCAAAGCCTTCTGCCACAAGCTTGACCAAATTGAGGAGATAGTGTTCTGGGAAAGAGATCAGCAGGTCCCAAGACACAGTCAGTGGGAGGCCAGGAACTTCTAGAAGAACTTCCCTACCATCCACAAAAGTGTCAACATAATAACTTCTTCCTGCCCTCACACACTCAGGTCTGCAGTGGTTCCTTACCCAACAGGGGAAATTGCAGTGGGCGGGAACTTCTCTTCTTGGCAAATCTGACCTTCCTTCATGGCCCAGCCCACCTGCCACCTCCTCTCTCTTCCCTGGTGGAAGCCATCACTCCCCCTCTCAACCCTCTTGCTCTTGAATCCTGCTTCTCTTGGGAAACTGTAGCACCCACCTGATCAGGTCAGAACAGGCCATCATGAGATGCCGGGCGTATATACAACCTGACTTATAATTATATCTGCTACCCAACATTTCTCATGGGATGTAGAGTGATGAATTATCTCACTATATCTTTTCCACTGAGAAGATGCTAGGTGCATATTGTGAGGCTTGCTTCTCTGGTAACAAAACTGAGGTTTGGAGGGGATGTGCCTTGCCCATAGTCACTGAAAAGGGTTGGGCCAGGCTTGGATGCATATTTACATTCTTGAGATGGTCTGCTTTTATATTTATTTGTGTGATTAGCTTCTGTTGAAAGAAAAGTTATTTTCCCACACTAGGTGTTGAGGTTCGCAGTACTTTGTCCTACCCTACCACCCTGTCTTCTCACTTATGATGTGTGTCACAGACCAGTAACCCAGAATTCTTCTCATCAGAGGCTTGTCCCCAACTTCCCTGCTTGCAGACACATAGGGTATTTACTATTCATGCTCCTTCTCTGGCTGGTCTACCCTGTGTCTGTACATAGGTTCCCCCTTGTCTCCCACAGAACAGGCCAGAGGTGGTGAGTTGGAGCTGACTGGTCAGGGAGGAAGAAGTAACATGCCATTCTCTGGCCCATCCGATCCACCATCTGGGAAGAGGACACAGAGCAGCAGGGCTGCAGGGTCAGGCTGGGGTTAAATGGGAGGCTCCCCGTTGGGGAGTAGGGTAAGGAAAGGGAAGAAGGCTGAATCAGAATACTTTCGTTGATATATTGACATTTAGGGAGCTCCCTTTTGTGTAAAACTCAGGGCTGAAGCTACAAAGAGGAGGAGGGACTGTTTCCTGACGCTCTCGCCCATGTGACATCAAAGCTGGGGTCTGTCTACTGCCTGTTCAACAGACACCTCCAGGAAGTCATCTGGGCTCACAGTGTTGCAGAAACCAGTACTCGAGAAACCAAGTACAACACTCCAAGAGATGGAGAACTCAGGTTTATTATGCCGGCGGGCCCCGAGTAGTTAACACTCGAAGCTCTGAGTACTGAACAAAGGGGTTACAGTTGTTAGGTAGTTAGAATAGGGAAAAGGAGTCCAGAATGGCGGTGGCTAAAAGACCTGGGAGGGAAAAGCCCACAAAAATAGAACAAAGGAAGGTCCGAGGACCGTAGTGAGAACTTCAGGTAAAACAAACAGCACTCCTGGCTGGCCCAATTTACATAGGACAAGCCTAGGGAGAGAGAAACATATAAAAAGAGAAGCCAAAGCTCTCTTCTCTCTCTCTTCCATGCGATGGGGCGCTCCTCTCTTCGCGTCTCTGGATCGACATGCCCTCACGCCTCGAAGATGGATTTTCCTGCTATTATCTAAATAAAATGGAGCTGTAACACTGATTTATTTAAGAGCTAAACACAGTCCATTCAAGACCTGAGAGCTATGACACGGTCTGTCCAAGACCCGAGAGCTGTGACCCGCTGAGGGGGGCTTAAATGTCCGTCACTCCAAATCTTTGTTGTGACGAGACAAAAACCGAGGAGTATGCACTCGCCTGACATATTGTTTTATATGGAGACAGGCATGATTATGTGGGTTTGTGAGTTTTCAGGGACTGGGCGATTGCAAAGAGCAGGACAAGGGTGAGTAAGATTGAAAGGTTGTTGCTGCACCAGTAAACACGCTGGGATTCTTGGCCTCCGGAGGAGAATTCATTCACTGTGCAATAAAGTTTTATTAAAGTATAAAGGAGATAGAGAAAGCTTCTGACATAGACATCAGAAGGGGGCAGAAAGAATACCCGCCTGGTAGGTTTTAGCTGGATGTTATATAGTTACTAGCAGTCTGTTAATGAAAGAAAGGAATGTCTTAAAACTCAGAGAATGGTATCAGGCCCCTCATCTATAAGATGCATTTTGGGATAATCTTGGCACCAGACGAGTCATCCCAGGCCATAAAACGATTGTCTTGAATCTTGTATAGAGGCAGATTATCATACAAATAATTTCATTTATATAGATTAGGGGACCAATGTCTGAGTATAAAATACAGGTTTGTCAAGTTGGTTCTGAGCCATTGCAGAACCAGCTTGAAGACAGAGTTTGGGGTAAATGCATAGGACATTAACAGAGCTTAAGACAAACATTTCCATAGGAAAAATGCACTGGTTAACTCAAGATTTGTGAAAAGTTAAGTTCAGGTGGAACCAGCTGTCATTATGGCAACACAGTATTTTAAGAGAAACCTTTTTAAACTTGTATATAGAAGGGGAAAAAATACATCACTAGTTTGTTTCCTCCTGCTGCTGAAGAGAGAGAGAAAAAAATGTCTGACACTTGCAGCCAATTTCCTTCCTATGGAGACCCTTGGTCTTCCCGCCTGTTACCCTCTCAAGATAAGCTCCAGTTCCTAGTATTGTGAGTCCCCACTTTCTGAGACCTATGTGATCCAGACTTTGCAAGGAGCAAGCTGAGTTACAGAGGCAGAAGGAGCAGGAGGTTATGTAAAATTTTAACTTTTCCTCTTCATTCCCTTGACTTGATGCTTCTATCACTCATTGTAAAAAGCATCGTTTCATGTTTTGGTAGGACATTCAGAGTTCCCCGTCATTTAGGGGCTATATGGAGCTATTACCATTTGTAACTTTATGGATTCAATCCAAGAGGTTATGAACTGGGTAATTGCGTTGAGAATACAAGGGCCAAACAAGAGTGCTGCAAAGAGTATGAAGAGAGAACCTGTTACAGGGAGAAGCCACAATGCCCAGCTCCAGATATTGTTCCAGTTACCCCAGGAATTAGCTAGTTTCTCTCTCCTTTTTATGATTTGTTCCCTTAGCTCTTGGGTCATGTCCCTGACTATTTCTGGTTGGTTTACATAAAAGCAGCATTCTTCATTCAAGAAGAGGCAGAGTCCTCCCTTTTCAGCTGTCAGTAGGTCTAGCCCTCTTCTGTTCTGTAAAACCACCTCAGCCAGGGAGTCTAGTTGGTCCTGTAAGGCCACTAAAGATTTGGCCACTCTCTCAATGTCGTCTATGAAGTCTTTGGGTAGTGTATGGTAAAAGGTGGCTGATGAAGCAGTTCTTCCTATTTCCATACTTATCCCAGCCATGATTCCTAGGCCAACTAGTAGGGGGATAACCTGGATGACTGTTTTTGGTCGCGTATGTGCTGCCAGAGGTACGGTGAGGGTCTAGTTGTTAGGAACAATATTCATCTGGGGAATGAGGAAAGCTAAGGTGCAGATACCCATCCAATTGACTGGTAGACATAAGTAAGCTTCTGTCCCACAAACAAAGTAAAAGCCTCAATGAGGGCAGCACATGTTCTGTTTATGGGAGGATGAGTGGGCCACTCACCTTTTAAGTTTGGTTACATTGGTCCCTGGGTAAATTGCCTGCAGGTTCAGTTCCTCCATCATTTGTAAAGCATTCTGGAGTCTTTTGAGTTAATTCAATTGCTCTTAAGACTGACCCTTGTAAGGATGAATTTATAGGAGTTCTCATGGCTGTTGAATTATTTAATGGTACTGTTGTAGCTAAATACTGTGGAGCTCCAAAGGATAAGCAAAGTCAGCAATCCCTGGCCATCTGGGGGTTGGTATCATTAAAAAGGTGATGAGTTGCTCTGAGAACCTAGCACAGATGAGGGCCTAAGGAGGAGTTAACTCTGTAACCAGGGTCATACTGCCAATAGGCAGAGCCTGATTTTTTAGGGCAAAGTTGGTCTGTGATTTTATTTGTCTGCATTATTGTCCCTGTCCAGTACATTTTTCCATTTATTTGGCAGACAAACACCTGTTCTGGGTTGTAACACCTGCATGGCACTTAGGGGTAGATGGAGGCACAGGGGCATGTTGGCAATGCCATGGTGGCAGAATCCCGCCCAGGGTTTGGATCCTATGGGGGGGAAAGGTAGCAGTAGTGGGAGGCGTAACTGGAAAACATTTTTGGCACCCAGGCACCTGGATATACATCACATGGTTATGACGGCATTAGGTGATCAGCCTATAGGATTGGCTATCTATACATTGTTCTAGTTAATGGTTAATGCTGCTGCCTCTGCTGCTAAGTCACTTCAGTCGTGTCTGACTCTGTGCAACCCCATAGACAGCAGCCCGCCAGGCTCTTCTGTCCATGGGATTCTCCAGGCAATAATACTGGAGTAGGTTGTCATTTCCTTCTCCAATCCATGATGCTTGCTAAGTCGCTTCAATTGTGTCCAACTCTGTACGACCCTATGGACAGCAGCCCACCAGGCCCCTCTGTTCATGGGATTCTCTAGACAAGAATACTGGAGGGGATTGTCATTTCCTCTCCTAGTTGATGGTTAAGTAAGCGATTTTTCCAAGGGTTGACGGTAATGTTGACAGGTGCATGGTGGATAAGGGACGGCACCACCTGTTACAACAAGGGACACCAAAAGGCTGCAAAGCAGCCTGCACATAACAGATTACTGAGCACTAGCAAAAAGTTTTCTCCTCATCTTTGGTTGTCATGGCTATAGCAACTGAGCCTATCATGAAGGAGGGTCCACTATACTGTGGAGCAATTTAGTTAGTAGGGAGAATTGATCATAGAGACATCTAATGAGAATAAGGCTTCCCACTACAGTGAGATAACAGACAGCTAACTGCAGCTTCTGACCCAAATCCCAGCCCTGGGGTGTGACAGAAGCTAGTCCTATAGCAAAGAGCACAGTAATAATACCAATCAGGGATAGAGTCCAGGGTTGACAGTGAAAATCCATTAATATTTTGATAGCCAGATCCTCAAGTTTCTGCTGTGCATTGATCAGCCAGCTACCAGAGTGTGGCTGGAGAAAGACTGAAGAATCCTCAAGCATTCTGCTGTGTGTTACTAGTCAGCTTCCAGATCAACTAGAGCAGGGCTCAGCGTCCTTCATGGGTGAGGGTTGTTTTTTCTGGAACCAGACCTTGAGTGGGTTTTGGCGGTCCCAAACTGTTTTCCAAGTGTCCTCCCAGGAAGCTGCTGACTTCTTAACTCTGGTATGGTGGATCCAAGGGATGAAACCTATAACTTAAACAGCAATAGGGGTTGCCAGGTCAACCATGTGAGGGCCTGTCGAAACTGGCTGAAATGATTCCTTCTTTTAATATTTAACCCATATCTCATCTCCTGGCTGATAGGGATGAATCCAATTGCCCAAAGGAATGGGTGTCCTTTTTAAAGTTTCCTGGTCGATATGGTGTAAGACTTCTCCAGGGCCTGGAGGTGTCAGGACATCTCCAGATCATCTAGCTTTTGATGGTCTCCCTTGAGCTTTTCTACTACTGGGGGTAGTCTCCCATACAAGATCTCAAAGAGAGAATAGCCAGAAGTCCTCGGGATGCATTTACAGAGGGAGATGAGAGTCCCCAGAATGATAAGGCAGCTTGTTCTAGCATTGTCTGGGTGTTGGCAGGGGGATATTCTTGGGTACTATTACTTGGAAAAACAAACTTCACAAGAAAGTTAAAAGATGTATGGCACAAAGATTAATAGAAATAGGAAAGTTGCTGGAGGGCTAGCCAGGAGAACATTGGTTTGTGACATTAGTGTTTCTCTGGGTATGAGAAGATGCAAGAATGTGGACTCATAAAAATCTTTACCTGAAAACATCTAACTATCTGAAGGCCTGTTTTTCTGGGGTTTTCCCAGAGCACAGAGTGCCTTACTTTTTGTCTCCACCCTGAACTCTTTTCAAGGGGGTGTTGAAGGTCAATATCTTGTAGTGGTCATGATTTAATCTTTGTAGAAGCAGCTGGCAACGGCCAACTTCCAGTCAGCATGGCCCCTTCATGGCCACATATTTGACCATGTTTGAATGGTATTTCATGGCCGTTGTGTCCCATGGTGTTGGGAAGACTCATTCCCAGGTCTAACAAAGATTCCATTGACAGGTTACTCAATGTGTTGTCACTAGACCAGACCTTGTAAGTAGAAAAATTCTCTGGACCATAACTGTCTTATTGGCCTCTTTGTCCAAGAAAATATTTCCTCTTGTTGCCTCTCCCCATATCTAGAGTTACATTATTACAATGATTGATCTCATGTGGAACTCAGTTCAGTTCAGTTCAGTTCAGTTCAGTTGTTCAGTCGTGTGTGACTCTTGGTGACCCCATGAACCGCAGCACGCCAGGCCTCCCTGTCCATCACCAACTCCCAAAGTTTACTCAAACTCATGTGCATTGAGTTGGTGATGCCATCTAACCATCACATCCACTGTTGTTCCCTTCTCCTCCTGCCTTCAATCTTTCCCATCATCAGGGTCTTTTCAAATGAGTCAGCTCTTCGCATCAGGTGGCCAAAGTATTGGAGTTTCAGCTCTAACATCAGTTCTTCCAATAAACACCCAGGACCGATTTCCCTTAGGATGGACTGGTTGGATCTCCTTGCAGTCCAAGGGACTCTCAAGAGTCTTCTCCAACACCACAGTTCAAAAGCATCAATTCTTCTGCACTCCCCCTCTTTATAGTCCAACTCTCACATCCATGCATGACCACTGTACAAACCATAGCCTTGACTAGATGGACGTTTGTTGAAAAGTAATGTCTCTGCTTTTTAGTATGCTGTCTAGGTTGGTCATAACTTTCCTTCCAAGGAGTAAGCGTCTTTTAGTTTCATGGCTGCAATCACCATCTGCAGTGATTTTGGAGCTCCAAAAGATAAAGTCTGACACTGTTTCCACTGTTTCCCCATCTATTTGCCATTAAGTGATGGGACTGGATACCAAGATCTTAGTTTTCTGAATGTTGAGCTTTAAACCAACTTTTTCACTCTCCTGTTTCACTTTCATCAAGAGACTCTTTAGTTCTTCTTCACTTTCTGCCATAAGGATGGTGTCATCTGTATATCTGAGGTTATTGATATTTCTCCTGGCAATCTTGATCCCTTTCATCCAGTCCAGTGTTTCTTATGATGTACTCTGAGAATAAGTTAGTATAAGTTAAATAAGCAGGGTGACAATATACAGGCTTGATGTACTCCTTTCCCTATTTGGAACCAGTCTGTTGTTCCATGTCCAGTTCTAGCTATTGCTTACTGACCTGCATACAGATTTATCAAGAGGCAGATCAGGTGGTCTGGTAGTCCCATCTCTTTCAGAATTTTCCACAACTTGTTGTGATCCACACAGTTGAAGGCTTTAGCATAGTCAATAAACCAGAAATAGATGCTTTTCTGGAACTCTCTTGCTTTTTTGATGATCCAATGAATGTTGGCAATTTGATTTCTGGTGCCTCTGCTTTTTCTAAAACCATCTTGAACATCTGGAAGTTCACAGTTCACATATTGTTGAAAGCTTGGAGAACTTTGAGCATTACTTTACTAGGGTGTGAGATGAGTGCAATTGTGTGGTAGTTTGAACATTCTTTGGCATTGGAATGAAAACTGACCTTTCCAGTTCTGTGGCCACTATTGAGTTTTTCCAAATTTGCTGGCATATTCAGTGCAGAACTTTCTTAGCATCAACTTTTAGAATTTTAAAGAGCTTAACTCGAATTCCATCACCTCCACTAGCGTTGTTCATGGTGATGCTTCCTAAGGCCCACTTGACTCCACATTCCATAATATCTGGCTCTAGGTGAGTGATCACACCATCGTAATTTTCTGGGTTGTGTAAATCTTTTTTGTACAGCTCTTCTGTGTATTCTTGCCACCTCTTCTTAATTTTTTCTGCTTCTGTTAGGTTCATATCATTTTCTGTCCTTTATTGTGCCCATCTTTTGCATGAAATGTTCCCTTGGTATCTCTAATTTTCTTGAAGAAATCTCTCAGTTCAGTTCTCACATCCATACATGACCACTGGAAAAACCATAGCTTTGACTAGACGGACCTTTGTTGGCAAAGTAACATCTTTGCTTTTTAATATGCTGCCTAGGTTGGTCATACCTTTCCTTCCAAGGAGTTCAAGGCTGTTATCACCATCTGCAGTGATTTTGGAGCCCCCAAAAATAAAGTCAGCCACTGTTTCCAATGTTTCCCCATCTATTTCCCATGAGGTGATGGGACCAGATGCCATGATCTTAGTTTTCTGAATGTTGAGCTTTAAGCCAACTTTTTCACTCCCCTCTTTCACTTTCATCAAGAGGCTTTTTAGTTCCTCTTCACTTTCTGCCATAAGGGTGGTGTCATCTGCATATCTGAGATTATTGATATTTCTCCAGGCAATCTTGATTCCAGCTTGTGCTTCTTCCAGCCCAGCGTTTCTCATGATGTACTCTGCATATAAGGTAAATGCTTCAGAATAGAAGAAAAAGGTCTATGAGTAGAGAGGCTATGCATCAGTTCTCTCAGGAAGAACACCGTTCTCCCAAATACACTTCAGTCAGTGTCTGATGAAATTGCTGCCCTTCTCAGTGATAGCTGTTTCATTAGAATTGGAAATCATGTGTTGAGATGATTACACCTGCACAGGTGTAAAGTGGCGATGGAGGCTTCGTGTTACGGTTGTCCTTCACTTAGCTGGTTGTGGGCAATTGTCGGGGTTGAGTGAGCACTGTAGTGAGCCACTCCAGAACCTACTAAGATTACAGGAAAAGCAATTCTGGCAAGAACAGACTTCTCTGAAAGATAGAAATTTAATTTGGGAGAACCTGGATTAGAATTCTGCTCTGCCTGAATCTGTCTATAGTTAAAGTACTTCTAAATTTTAAAAGAAGATATTTCAATGTTTCAGTCTGTCAGTGAATTATGTTTTCTCTTGGACTTAATAAACATACTCTTCCCACACATAGTGCCAAGAGTTGAGCATTAAAAAGTGAGTTTCTGTGAAGAAAAAAAGTTCACTGTTAATTTGAATATCATTTTATGATAAGTTTGTGTTCTAGTTTTTGTCAATTTAAGTATCTCTTGCATGGGAAAGCTGCTTCCCATCCCCATAGCCAGCCTCTTTGATTATCGCTGACACCAGTGTTCTCACTGGTCTAAGTCTCTGTGTTCTTTCTCTCTGCCACAGTCTCAACAGCCAGGGATGGCTGGGTCTAAGGCTACATGATTGCACAAGCTACAGAGTAGTAGTATCAGGCTTTCCCAAAATAGCAGCACCAGTTAACATCTCACCCAGAATATATCAGTGTCCCATGGATGTAGATCATCTCTCCTCTTTGGTAAATTCAGACATCTTATTTGCTGGTGTTAGAGAGATATCAAGTTGGGGGTCTTGATTTCCATTTCACATCACAAATGGTGACCATGACTTTATTCATTGTATTTCCATTGTGTGAAAAGTTTGTGAAGATGGAAGACAGTGGAATTGGGCAGAGGGCAAAGGCAAACCAAAATGGCCCATCAGAGTGGTCTTGAACTGGGCTAATGAGGCCAAGGTTGACATCCAGCCTGGATATGTTTTAGGATTAGTTGCCCTTGTGCAGGCAGCTCTGCAGCTGGGACCACCCCTTCTTCCTTGAAGGTGCATCTGGGAGGCGTTTTCCAGAGTCCTCCCTCAAAGCAGATTGGAAGAGCCCTGATGAGAGCTGAGACCAGTCGTGCATTGGCCACTTTCCAGCTGTGTGACTTAAGAAAAGTCCTTCCCTTCCCAGAGCCCCTCATCCTACCAGGTATCAGGGGCTGAGACAACAGCTCCTTCTGACCGGTGTACAGTGCTCAGCAGTCCACCGGGGGTTTCTATTCACCTCACAACCCTCTTACAGGCCAACAACCAGGCAGCAGCGTACATCCTGGGGCAGTGCAGCTCCTGTGTGGTCTGAGGACCTGCTTGTGTCCACCAGCTGCCTGTTACTGGTTCCTAACAAGGTACAGAGTTGGAGAGGAACTGCTCAGAAACCTTAGAGCAATGTGGCACAGTACTTCTATGTGTAATTAAACTAATAATTTAAAATGGGATTGAAATCGTTTTCTTTGTTTTCTTCATTTCTGGGTAATTTATATTGCATTTTACAAATAGATGTGCTTCCTGATGGCTCAGGGGTAAAGATTCCACTGGCCAATGCAGAAGGCACAAGATTGATCCCTTGGTCAAGAAGATCCCTTGTAGAAGGAAATGGCAACCAAGTTCAGTATTTTGGCCTGGGGAATCCCATGGACAAAGGAGCCTGGTGGGCTACACTTCATGGGATTGAAAAGAGTTGGACATGACTTAGTGACTAAAAAACAACAAGGTAAAGTCCATGGTGGGTTAGAAAAAAGAAATAATACAAAAATCCGGACATGTACCACAACATATTGAGGTGATATGCCTACTAATCTAGGGCAACTCCAACAAGATCATCAGATATTTTTAACACTATTTGAGGGAGGTGGCCCTTTTGATCCTTCATCACTGATTTTTACTGATAAGACCAGGGTTTGATGATGCTTTGTTCTATTCAGGGCCCCTTTTAAAATAGCTGAGAGAAGGAATTTTCCTGCCCATCTATTTCTATCCATTCTCTCACTGGGGATATAACATGACTTGTGGCACCTGTTCAACTTGTTGAAGAAGGAAACACTCAGGTTAGCTCTCTGGCAGAGAGTGAGGGGAAGACATAAATCTAAGAAAGGTCCAAACTAAGTTGGTGATTGACACAAACCTTCTCAGGTCTTTTAAATCCATTTCCAGGCATTTACTAACAGAAAGAATAAGGAAGAACTGGTATTGGTTGTACCCTCATTTATGGATGAAGTTGCTATAGGTGAAGATGGGAGGAAAAGAGAGTTTTGCAGGGACATAGTGCAGGTGGTGTTGGGAGTCCGTGGCCACAGCTGGTGCCACTGCTGTTTTCAATGTACAGTTCTCCTGAGTTTGAGGCCACAGTAGGCAAGGTGAGAGCAGGACGCCTGCGCAAGCAGCTTTCACACTGGGACCAGGATTCTAGATATGAACCTCATCTGCATAAAGAGGTCACTGTCAGTTACATCGAGATACTGTGTGTGTAGCCTCCACCCAGAGTCCAGCATGTAGTGGGTTCTTAGATAGTGGCTCAGGGAGCTGACTCTGCCTTGCTGTCGGGTCACTAAGACAGATGCTCAGACCAGCCTGAGGCATCCACTGCCCCTCCATCTGGTCCATGACCCGCTCCAGCTCAAGCACCTCCAAGGCCTCCTCCCTACTTGGGGTGGGGAGTGGTCAATTCCTAACCCCTGAATTGGACAGTAGCCCCCCAGACAGAAGGCCAGGCATCCTCAGGGACCCTGTCTGCCCTCCTCCCTCTCTATTCTCTATCTCAATAGAACTTTGCTGCACAAAGACCTAAACCTCAGTCTCTTGTTTCTTAAACCTCAGTCTCTTGTTTCTTAAACCTCACCTTGACCCTGACCCTCACCAGGGAGTCTCACCTACATATGCTCTGTCCTCTCCTTCCTCTCTGCCTTGGCTCCCTCAGCAGCTCCCATGTTCCCATCTCTGCCTCCTCTGATCCCTAGCAAAGCCCAGTCCCCCTGTGAGGGTGAGGCTTGGCTGGACCATGTGGCTGCTGGCAGAGCTGTGCTGGCTGACCTCTGTCCCACTTCTTGTCACCATCCAGCAGTGTCAGAAGGTTAGACCCCAGTAGGCTCTTTATCTTTTATGAGAAATGATGTCTGAAAACTTGTTCCAGGTCAAAGGGCAGCCTGATTTCTGGAGGAGACTCTAGCTCTGTAATCTTGAGAGCCTCTGAGTCTATCTACCACACCTGACAGCTCTGTGCTCCTCGGGCTGTGTGAGTCAGCCTGTGTGTTAGTGGGAGATCTTCTCACAAGGGCAAGTCACTTTGGGCAGGCTGGGGCCTTGAGAGGGTGTCAGGAAGCAGGTACTGTGTAGTATTGGAACGTTGCCGTGCAGCTCCTGGCTCTCTGTATTCATGGGAAGGTCAACTGCCTAACAAACAGCCCAGTATCAGTCCTTAGCACATAAAAGGGCACTTCTGTTCACACAAAGTCCAGAGGGAATATTCCTATTCAGGAACATATCTAGGCAGCCCTCCTCTAAGATCATGCCTTCTGCTCCCTCTTTGTGTGGCTCCAAGGTTGTGGTAAATGAAGGGGATCCCTTTCCCTCTGGCTCTACCAATCTCTTCTCACCCCCTACCCCCCATCCAATTGCCCCCAGTCTGATGGCACCTTGTACTGCATCCCAGTAAGGCCTGGGCTCACAGTCATGATTCCCATCTCTGACCTGGCTCACACATTTGCCCCACCTGGGGCCCTACTGTGTGGGCATCTCAGCCTGTGTCCTCCAGGTAGACTGCCTCCTGCAGCACCCACAGCACTGGAGTTGCCAAGTTCAGTCTCTGAGGGCTCATAGACTGTCACTGTGGTAGCACCTGCAAGATGCCTCCAGTGATCACCTCCAGGTGTCACATCCTCCTATTGAGTGTGACTCAGACTTAGGGCCTTGCATCCAACTGATAGAATAAGGTAGAACTGATGATGAGTGACTCAGAGGTTAGGTAGCAGAAGATATATGGCTCTCTCTCCACCTCTCTGTCTGTCTCTCTTTGTCTCTATCTCAGTCTCTCTCTTTCTTTCATGACTGGCTTGCTCTGGAGAAGTCTGGTAAGTGGCAATGGTCAGGCTAATGGACAAGCCCATAAGCAGGGCTCTAAAGCCTTCTGCCAGAAGTTTCATGGGTGAACTTGGGAGTGGATTGTCCAGCCCTACTAAAGGCTCTGAGACTATCCCCCTACAGTAGAACAGGTCAGCTACCTCCTCATGAGTGAACTGAACAGGAACCCTCAGTCGCTCCCAGCCCCCTTGGGACATAGTTGACCACTCATCCATTAATGCTTATGGCCCTTTCACCCTAAGCTAACCCACAACATGAGTAGCTGACAGTGATCAGGACAATGAGTTGGAAGGGAGGGATTCAGGATGGAGGGAGGGACAGAGCTGATGTGACAAAGAAGGTGATTACCTTGATTGACTAAATTGAGGAGACAGAGCATCCTGAGAAAGAGATGAGCAGGTCCTAGGACAAAGCAAGTGGGAGGGCCAGCCACCCACAAAAGTGTGAACCTAATAAATCCTTGCTGCCTTCAGACACTAAGGTCTGCAGTGGTTCATTACCAGCAAAGGAAACCTGCAGGGGACGGGAACTTCTGTCCTTGGCAAACCTGGCCTTCCTTCATTGCCCCACCCACCTGCCACTACCTCCCTTTTCCTGGGTGGAAACTATCACTCCCCTTCTCAATTCCACTGTTCTTGATTCCCCCCTTTCTTGGGACCCTATAGCGCCCATGTCATCAGTCAGAACATCAGGCCATCGTGAGAGGCTGGGCACATTTATGACCAAATGCTGTTTATACCTACCTTGTGCCATTCCTCACGAGATGCAGAAGGGCTCATTATAACATTATATCTGTTTCACTCCAAGATGCAAGGTGAATGTTATGATACTTGTTTTTCCGATAGCAAAACTGAGGTATGGAGGGGGTATGACTTGCTCAGGGCCACTGAAAAGGGTTGAGCCAGATTTAGACTCAAACTTACATTCTTGAAATGCCCCGCATTTATAATTATTGGTTGATTAGCTTCTGGAGGAAGAAAAGCTATTTTCCTGCAACAAGTGTGATGGCTTACAGTACAACCCCTATGTTGCCATCCTGTCCCTCACTCATGATGGGTGTCGCAGACCCAGTGACCCAGAATTCTTCTCATAAGAGGCTTGTCCCCATCTGCCCTGCTTGCAGACACTGACCATTCACTCCTCATGTTCTTCCTCTGGCTGGTCTGCCCTGTGTCTGTACATAGCCTCCCCCTTGTCTCCCACAGAACAGGCCAGAGGTGGTAAGTTGGAGCTGACTGGTCAGGGAGGAAGAAGTAACATGCCATTCTCTGGCCCATGCGATCCACCATCTGGGAAGAGGACACAGAGCAGCAGGGCTACAGGGCCAGGTTGAGATTAAATGGGAGGCTCCCCGTTGGGGAGTAGGGCGAAGGAAGAGAAGGCTGAAACAGAATTCTTTCATTGATGAATTGACATTTTTGGAGTGTCCTTCTGTGTCAAGGTCAGGGCTGAAGTTACAAAGGAGGAGTAAGGGCTACATCATAGAGCTCTCAGCTCATGTGAAATCAGAGCTGAGGTCAGAAATCACCTTAGTCCCTCAGAGAGACTGAGACTCAGAGGGAGGGTGAAGAGATCTGCCCTTGGTCATTCAGCCAGTGACAGAGCTGAAGTCTCCTTCCCCACCTCGTGGGCCCATCTGGCTGCCAGCTCGGGGCTCAGACGACTCAGAAACTCAAAGGTGCCAGTTTCGGGGAGTTGTGGCTTCGTCCTCCTCTCCAGCTAAGTAAGGGAGGAGCTGGGACAGGCAGGATGCAGGATGAGGGAGCTTGCAGGAGAAAGGGCTGCAGTTGGGGGCTGCTTCTGTGCTATCACTCAAGGCAGAGGAAGAGAAACCTGCTAGCTGCTCTTGTCCTACCCATTGAGAGACAGGACCACAGAGGACAGAGTCACAGACATCATTCTCTCCAAGCATTTCTTCCACTTCTCAGGTGGGCAGATCGAGGAGACGGTTCCTTGCAGAAGAGTCATAGCAGGAGAGCAAATCACCGATGCCAGAGTCTGGTCTTCTCTGCCAGAAGCGAGCTATGACCCAGGGCCAGGAAGGGGGTGGAGTTGCAGGAGTCAGTGAAGGCTCTGGAGATGTGTTCAACAGACACCTGAAGGAAGCCTTCTGGTATCATAGCACCTCCCTCCATCCTTCCTAATGCCAGCCCTGACCTTTGGGGCAGCCCCTTCTCTGGGGAGGCGCTCAGTAGAACTCCAAGTGTTGGTCTCTGGGGACATTGTACTTGAGCTTGTGGGCTTCAGAGAGGTTTTCCAGCTCCTGCATGTAGCGCTGGTGCAGCCTGTCCACCTCCTCCTGGGAGGGATGTGGCGTCTTCTGCACCTCTATGGGCTTCCCCAGTGCAAGACACAGAGGTGAGTGGTGGCTCAGAGCCAGAACCACTGAAGGTGCAGTGACCCTCGGGGTTCCCAATAGTGTGGTCATCTGAGCAGGTAAGCACTCTTTATCTCTCCCTTTCAATTCTATTTTGGGTCACAGGTTCAAAGATGTTAAGGCAACTTCAAGATTCTGATATGTTAACAATACCAAGCTCCAGCTGGCATTTGTATGTCATATCTCCTATATCATCCTACCAATCCTGCAGTGATAGAACCTGCTATTATTCCTTTCAGGCCATGAGGCTCAGGGAGGTTAAGTAACTTGTTCAAGGTCACATAGCCAGAAACAATCAATGCCAGGTTGTACGTAGCTCTGGGGATGTGCTCTTAGCCTCAGGAACAGGTGGATCTGGGAGTCTCAGATGCCATGATTGGAAGTGCATGTATGGCTGGGAGGAGGTGGCCCACAGCCCAATCATCCTTCTTCCCCCTCTCCCTCCATGCTGGCCTGCAGTGCCCCTGTTCTAAGGAGGACATGGGAGGACATATCAACCTCCTTCTGGCTCTGCTTGGCTCAGAAAGCAGCTGTCATGTCTTATTCTCTTGAGAATGGTCTGGAGGCAGTAACACTATAAACGTTCATGAGAATATTACCACACAATGCAGAGAAAGTTTGGTAGAGGGGGTTACCTGTACTCAACTAAGAAATGACTGGATAAGTGGAGATGAACACACCTTTGCCTTTGGAACCTAGTTGGAGCTCAAGAAGAAAGCAAATGAGATGATCAAATAGCTGAAAAGATGGTGCTAAGTCCATGCCAAGTCTATTTACAGAGAAATTCCTCAGACTCTCCTTCATAACCTGCTAATTGCTACTTTACACATAATTCTAACAGGCTTAGAATGCCCTTTCCAAGGCAAGAAAGTATTCACTTTCTCCAATAAGCCTTATAAGACCCTCTGGTCAAAATTAAACTCTCCTTCTCTGGTGTAATAATAAGTCAAACACCCTGATTAAACCTCAACTTTGTTACAAAGGCCAGGATAATCTTTTGGAAGTGATTTATCTTCTCCATGTCTCAAGTTGCAATCAATAAAATGGAGATGGGTGTCCCACTTCAAAAGTTGTGTGAAAACTGAGCCGCTGCATGTAAGGAGCCCGTTCAGTGCCTGACAGAAGCAGGGGCTCAGTAATCAGCAGCGGCTACTGGTCTTCGTGCTTCTGTTACTCTTCTCATTCTAGACTGCCTTCATCAGGGTTACTTGCCTGTGTCTCTGTTTAACACTCTAGAAAGTGTGCTCCACAAAGTCAAGTGTGTACTGGTCTATGTCCATATTCCCTTGCAGCACAAGCCCACCTTTTGCTCTGTAGCCCTTTCCCGCCTCTAAGCCTGGGTCTAGGCTCATCCATGGTGGTGATGGGCCGGCGGTAGGGCATAAGACCAAAGCTGTACTGGAAGACTCCACGGCCATAAAAGAGCGGGACAGAGCCTCCCATGATCTTCTGAAGTCCATCCTGGAACCAGCGCAATCATGTGCCAGGAGAATTCTCAACCTGGTCATATATGTCATTCTCCCCAAAGGGGAAGATCGGCACCAGAGCTGCCCTAGAGGGAGACAGGAGAGAGGGCATGTGGAGGGGCAAGAAGGCACAAGCTCGTCACTTAGCCTCCTGTAGGGACCTAGTGATCGGGAACTGGAGGAGAGGACAAAGTCCTGGGACAAAAGTAGGAGGCCTCGGGTGTCTCCCAGACCTGCCACGGCCTTGCTTTGTGACTGTAAGCAGGACTTGGCCTGTCTCAGAGTCACTGTCTGGCAGTTGTAACATGATAGTGAATCCAGAATGCCACAGATATAAAACAATTCCAAACTTTCTGGAAAAATTTCTTCCAGCCCAGCTAGCTATGTATTCTTCATAGATGTTTAAAGATAGGAGAATAGTTCTAAGCTATGTCCCAAGCTCCATTGTCCCAGATTCCCTAGGTCTCCGATGTAATGCAAACTTTAAGCAATATGACTTTTGAGACTTAATCCCTTCACAAGATCTTCCTTCTAGAATATTCTCTGGGTATTTGTGCATGAGACAGTACATGGATCACCAACACAGAATCTTCATTGTCAATGAATTTAGACTCTCCCTGCCAAAATAGGATCTGCATTTGCCTATGCAGTCTTCTCTCCAAACTACAATCCTTGCCAATCTCCAGTTGAACCCAGAGCCCTCTCCCTGATACCTGTGCATCAGGGCAAGCCTGATGAAGCCCTTGCGGTTCCGCAGCACCACCTTGTAGGCTCCAGGCCTGGCATCCAGTGACTCCTGGACGCCCCCAACAAGGATGGCCAGCAGGTTGTCACCTCCTTCCCTGCTCAGAATGTGAGAAACACTCTCCTTGTCTGCAGCAACCATCCCTGAAGGGAAGAAAAAGATGAAGTACGGTTTTAAGGGGGCCAGGATGGTGGGTGAGGATGTAGGCTGGGCCCCACTCCAGTTCCCAGCTGGGAGTTCTCTGAGGACTGGGTGGGACCGCGTCTTTCAGGTCTTCCCAACCCCCAGTCAAGCAGATTGCTAAGCACAGTACTGTGGGAAGTGCTTCCTTGAGTCTAGCTTCCTTCTCCACTACACATTCACTTGCAAGAACAGTTGGCAGCCCTCCTTAAAATCCCTCCTCCATGCCAGCAGACCTCATCTACCTGGGCTACCCAGGGTTGGGAAGACTCACTGCCTATTATGATATAATCCCTGAAGACAGAGGCACAGAACCACAAGTTCAGCAGCATCAGATGTGAGCAGATCCCAGGGAACAGTGAGGAAAAACCAGTGCCTTCTGTGCTGTTGGTAAAAGCTCCAACAGCTGTGATCCCATGGGGGTGGTAGCCAGCAAGGTAGTTCCGGGAGGGGTTCAGGTCAGCAGTCTTGACCAGCTGCAGGGACAGCAGCCTTGTGAATTGGGGCTGCACCTCGTGACCACCCTGGTCTCCCTGATGACTTTCTGTCCTCTTCTATGTCTCCCCTGTGCCCAAGTGCTATCACACTCCCATGTGAGTGTCCTGAAATTAGAGATGGCCTATCAGAGGATCCTTGTTCCTGGTGCAGGCCTGGAGCAGAGGAGATGCTCTGGGAGACCATGGAATGAAGATGGAGAGAGCGGACCCATGAATGGATGAGGCCAATGTCCCCTGCCAGGGAAGGAAGATCCCTGCCCAAGGCAGAGGTAGGACTCCTGGCAGAGTGATGGTGACACAAGCCCCTGTCCTATGTGAAGGGAGACCTAATCCCAGGCAGAGCCCACCCAAAATAAAGGAGCCATCATAGGAGGGAGTGAGCATCTCTCTAAGGACTGTGGCAGCTGGAGTTCTGTCCCAGGTTGGGGTGGACCCCTGAGTCCCTGTACTCAGTGTAAGAGACCCCAGAGCACAGGGATGTGGGTGCCAGGAGGAGGGGCATGAAGTCTCTGGTGATGTCCACAGGTGTGAGTGGAGAGGGGGCCAGGGAAGTGTCCGGCCAAGACTGCAGCACTTCCTGACACCAGGTCATAGCCTGCCCACAGCACTGTACCCTTGCTCAGGCCTTGGCCTGTGTAGATACTGCTGCTCTAGGATAATGAAATCTTCATGCAGAAACCCAGGTCCTGGACTGATCTTCAGCATGAGGTGAAGGCAGCTTGTCCTGGAGGAAACACTGCCTGATTCTCCACCATCACCTCTTTAGGAAGCCCATAGGGTGCATTTAGAAAGCTCCAGTGCTCAGGAGTAGTCTCCTAATTTCACTAGAAACTGTACCATTAGGCCCTAGCTCATAGAATCACAGCGCAAAGGTTTGTGATGTGAAGTAGACCCAGCAGAGATGTAAGGACAAGGAATGTTGTTTGTCTGCCTTCAAGCCAGCAGCCACTGTAGCTGCCACTGACAATGGGCCTTGAAAGGAATTCTGGATGGAGGAAAACAGGATACTGGTCACAGTGAGTGAGGATGCACATCACAGGAATAATTGCAGTGAGCCCAAATTTTCCCATCTTCCCTTACATAGAAAAGGACAAAAATTATTAACTTGAGACATCTGCTTTTTGTGACTGGCAAGTAATCTTTTGAAATTTGGCTACATAGGTTTTTGGTTTTTTGTTTTTTCCAGCAAAATTTGTAAGTTCTGACTCCTCCCTTACCTTTTAGAACAGCTCCCCAGAGATTACTGAGAGGCTCTCTCCTGACTACAGTCCTCAGTAAGGTCCCAGAACAAAACCCCTCACAACTTTTGAGTTGTGCATTTGTTTTCAGTAGACAATGGAGACTCCCTGGCCCCTCTCCTTCCTAACCTCCTAACATCCCTGCAGGGCCTGCTCTGTAAAGCTGTGTGGATGACTTGAAAGTTCTCCTGGGAGGTGACAAGAGTCCAGAATCTGCGCTCCACAGCAACCCCTGCAGGCCTCAGTCCAGGACAGGGAGGTCAAAGTGCATGTCATCTCTCCCTCTGCTGGCCACTCGGTGGTACTGCCTGCCCTCTGCAGGTGTTGATCCCACAGGACTGCAAGTGGCCTACAATCCTGAACCCTGTGTATGTGGAATTTCTGCAATTCAGTTTCAGTTTCCCACAAAGTCAACAGAGCCCTATTTGACTAGAGGACGGACAGAACAGACATAGATAAGACTGGCACAGAGCAACTCAGCACCATTTTTCTGCCAGATGTACAAATGACAGCAGCTCCAGGTGTGAAAGGAGAGCCAGATGCTGACCTTAGAAGGTCCCAGGATGACCTGATGTCTTATGGAATCCATGCAACCCAATGACGTATGTGACAGCATCTCTAATTTACAATGGAGAAATCAAGGCTCAGAGAGCGTGTGTAACTCACCCCAGGTCCTACAGCTGGCGTGTTGCAGACCTGGTAGTAGAATCTATGATGTCCACCCTCAGAGGAGACACCACATACATTCTTCTCTCCTGTGTCCAGAAAGGGTCACCTGTCCCTGCCTGGCTCCTCTCTGTGTCCTCACTGCCTTCCTCTTCCTGTCCCCACTAGACAATTAACCATCACAGCTGCTTACATCCAAGGGTTTAGTCTGTCTGGAATTCAGGAATGGAGCAAAAGGTCAGTTGACTCAAATTCAGGGTCCTCCATTACTAATGTCTGATTTGGGGGTAGAGTCACGTGTCTAAACTGGGCATGAAGTACCCTGAGCAAGAGACTAAGAGACATGCAAAATACAAGGGATCAATTTTGTGTGGAAACTAGGATTCAGAATGGACAAGGCTCTGGCCTAGGACACACAGCACACTGGAGTTCAGGCAGGATTCATCCTGAGTGCTCTCTGCTCTGCTTCTATCCTCAGAGCTAACCACACATTTTAAAAGCAGTAAATGAACTCGCTGTGTGTCCTTGATCACACCTTCCTCCTTCCTCCAGTCTCATCATCTGATATAGTGTGGGCTAGATGCTGTCTTGATGCCTTGTATTTATAATTGAATCCTTCACCCCAAAACTTACACTCTAAAGGCTTTACACCTGTGTGCTAAGATACATATGTGTGCCTCACCAATTGCCCCACAGAGCCCTTCAAATCTCATTCATACATCAATCCTCATATTGGCTCCAGATCTCTACACATAAGAAAACAGTCAGACAGAAACTGACTCTTCTTGGGCCACACAGTGGTAAAAGCCTGTCTCCTGTCTCCAAGCCCAGTATTCTGCTCACTGCACACAGGGTCACATGGGGACTATGGTCCTGACCACTCCCTAGCCAGCCCCATACTTACCAAGATGGGGAAATAGTCCTTCATGTACTTCCATACAACACAGCGCCTTAGTACATCAATGTGCCTGCTCCCCTGCCAAGGCTTGGCTCAATCTAGGTACCACCACACTGCATACAGAATACTGATGATCCAGAATCTTGTGAACAGGAGGCCTATGAAGACCACACTGCAGAGAATGGCTGGGAAGGGAAGCAGAAGCTTTAGTGGTCAGCAGTCTGAAGGAAAGAGCTCTCCCCACTTGCCCAGCACTAGCAGCACTCTTCTGTCCAGTCCTCAGCCCAGGAGGAAGAAATCAGCTTCTCAAGCCTTCAAGGAAGAGGGAATACAAGCAACACATTTAGTGTCACCCTGAGCCTGGATTTGAAACCAGGTAAGACTGAGTCCAAACTCACTTTTTCCCACAGCACCAGACACTTTTCTCACTTGGGTCTTCCCCCTCCACCTCCTTCTCTGTCTTATTCATCAATAGATGCCTGGTGGAAATGTGACAGAACTCTCTAGTATCCATTCTGTGAGACCCCAGAGACAATAGAGATTCTTTCTACCCAACCCACTTCCTGTTTACCCCCAGCACATCTTTCCATAATTTTGTATTGCATAGATAGACCCTCGCTTTAGCTAAAGTCCTCCCATGCTTTATCATAACTTTGAGGCTCAGCTCAAGCAGCTCAGCCTGATTTCAAGCTCCCCACTGGTGGCCTGTCTTGCTCTCTCTTGCTCCAGCCTCACTGCACCCCATGTTCCAGCTGCACTAAGCTGTTCAGTGTTGATACAACTCCTTGGGCTCTTTAGCTTTTGCTCAGCTCTTTTCTCCACTGCTATACCTTGTCCTACTGAAGGAGAGAGAGAAGAAGAGGGCAACCCATGCCTGGCCTGTACATCAGGAGTGCAACAGGACTAGGAGCAGCACAGAGAGGAATTCATCCCAGACTTAGGATTTTCTGAGTTCCTTTCACAGGCTAATCCCAGCTTTAACTCAGGGTCAGGTGGTCTGTGAGGCTGTCTTTAATCTGAAGCCAATGGACCTCATTCTTAGAAAATATTGTGTCTCTCCATTCCATTCCCTCTACTTGACACCATGCTCTCACACTCTTTAAGAAGATCAACTTCCACTTGTATTCCAGTTGAAAGTAAGGTAGACTGGGCTTATCATTCATGGCCAACTTCCAGGAGGCAAGACTTTTGATCCAGTCTGAATAGTAGTAAATGCATAAGCTGAGTAGGTTGGGGCTCACAGAAGCTCACTTTATTCAGAGCACCTACAATGTGTCAGATGCTGGTGATCCACCTGTGAACAACACACATATTCTTGCCATTATGCTGGGGACTTCAGTGTTGTGTCTGGGGCAGTTTGTATTGTTTATTCAATTTTTTATGGTAGTAAAACATAGATTAAACATAATACTTATCATCAAAATAATTTTTTGTATTTCAGTATTTTTTAAAAAAATTTTTATTAGAGTATAGTTAATTCACAGTGTGTTCATTTCAGGTGTACAAGAAAGTAAATGAGTTATATGTACACACATATCCACACTTTTTAAAAATTCTTTTCCCATATAAACAATGCTCTATGTGCTCTATAGAGGTTCTTATTAGTTATCTATTTTATAGATCAGTTCAGTTCAGTTCACTTCAGTTGCTCAATCGTGTCCGACTCTTTGCGACCCCATGGACCACAGCATGCCAGGCCTCCCTGTCCATCACCAACTCCCAGAGTTCATGTCCATTGAGTCCGTGATGCCATTCAACCATCTCATCCTCTGTTGTCCCCTTCTCCTCCTGCCCTCATTCTTTCCCAGCATCAGAGTCTTCTCAAATGAGTCAGCTCTTCGCATCAGATGGTCAAAGTATTGGAGTTTCAGCTTCAACATCAGTCCTTCCAGTGGACACCCAGGACTGATCTCCTTTAGAATGGACTGGTTGGATCTCCTTGCTGTCCAAGGGACTCTCAAGAGTCTTCTCCAATACCACGGTTCAAAAACATCAATTCATCACGGCTCGGCTTTCTTTAGAGTCCAACTCTCACATCCATACGTGACCACTGGAAAAACCATAGCCTTGACTAGACAGACCTTTGTTGTCAAAGTAATGTCTCTGCTTTTAATATGCTGTCTAGGTTGGTCATAACTTTCCTTCCAAGGAGTAAGCATCTTTTAATTTCATGGCTGCAGTCACCATCTGCAGTGACTTTGGAGCACAGAAAAATAAAGTCTGACACTGTTTCCTCATCTATTTGTCATGAAGTGATGGGACTAGATGTCATGATCTTAGTTTTCTGAATGTTGAGCTTTAAGTCAACTTTTTCACTATCCTCTTTCACTTTCATCAAGAGGCTTTTTAGTTCCTCTTCACTTTCTGCCATAAGGGTGGTGTCATCTACATACCTGAGGTTATTGATATTTCTCCTGGCAATCTTGATTCCAGCTTGTGCTTCTTCCAGTCCAGCATTTCTCATGATGTACTCTGCATATAAGTTACATAAGCAGGGTGACAATATACAGCCTTGGCATACTCCTTTTCCTATTTGGAACTAGTCTGTTGTTCCATGTCCAACTGTTGCTTCCTGACCTGCATACAAATTTCTCAAGAGGCAGGTCAGGTGGTCTGGTATGCCCATCTCTTTCAGAATTTTCCACAGTTTATTGTGATCTACACAGTCAAAGGCTTTGGCATAGTCAATAAAGCAGAAATAGATGTTTTTCTGGAACTCTCTTGCTTTTTCGATGATCCAGCAGATGTTGGCAATTTGATCTCTGGTTCCTCTGCCTTTTCTAAAACCAGATTGAATATCTGGAAGTTCTCGATTCACGTATTGCTGAAGCCTGGCTTGGAGAATTTTGAGCATTACTTTACTAGTGTGTGAGATGAGTGTAATTGTGCAGTAGTTTGAGCATTCTTCGGCATTGCCTTTCTTTGGGATTGGAATGAAAACGGACCTTTTCCAGTCCTGTGGCCACTGCTGAGTTTTCCAAATTTGCTAGCATATTGAGTGCAGCACTTTTGCAGCATCATCTTTTAGGATTTGAAATAGCTCAACTGAAATTCCATCCCCTCCACTAGCTTTGTTCGTAGTGATGCTTTCTAAGGCCCATTTGACTTCACATTCCAGGATGTCTGACTCTAGGTGAGTGATCACACCATCGTGATTATCTGGGTCATGAAGATCCTTTTTGTTCAGTGCTTCTGTGTATTCTTGCCACCTCTTCTTAATATCTTCTGCTTCTGTTAGGTCCATACCATTTCTGCCCTTTATTGAGCCCATTTTGGCATGAAATGTTCCCTTGGTATCTCTAATTTTCTTGAAGAGATATCTAGTCTTCCCCATTCTATTATTTTCCTCTATTTCTTTGCACTGATCACTGAGGAAGGCTTTCATATCTCTCCTTGCTATTCTTTGGAACTCTGCATTCAAATAGGTATATCTTTCCTTTTCTCCTTTGCTTTTCGCTTCCCTTCTTTTCACAGCTATTTGTAAAGACTCCTCAGACAGCCATTTTTCTTGTTTGCATTTTTTTTTCTTGGGGATGGTCTTGATCCCTATCTCCTGTACAATGTCATGGACCTCCATCCATAGTTCATCAGTCACTCTGTCTAATAGGTCTAATCTATCTATTTTGTAGATGGTAGTGTGTATATGTCAATCCAAATCCCCCAATATTTCTTTCCCTACTTGGTTCCCCTGGTAACCATAAGTTTGTTTTCTACATCCATGACTCCATTAATGATATATAAATAAATAAAATTATTTGTGCCCTTTTAGTTGATTCTGCATATAAGTGACACCATATAATATTTGTCTTTTCATTTTTGTTTTTTTTTTTTTTTTCCTTTTCAGTCTTTATTTCACTAAACCTATCCAAACACTTAACATTACAGAAAAGAGACATAGATGAATAGAACAGACTTTTGGACTCTATGGGAGAAGGCGAGTGTGGGATAATCTGAAAGAATAGCATCAAAACATGTATATTATCAAGTGTGAAACAGATCGCCAGTCCATGTTGGCTGCATGAGACAAGTGCTCGGGGCTGGTGCACTGGGAAGACCCAGAGAGACGGGATGGGGAGGGAGGTGGGAGGGGGGTTCAGGATGGGGAACACATGTAAATCCATGGCTGATTTATGTCAATGTATGGCAAAAACCACTACAATATTGTAATTAGTCTCCAACTAATATTTGTCTTTTTGTTTCTGACTTACTTCACTCAGTATAACAATCTCTAGGTCCATCCATGTTCCTGCAAGTGGCATTGTTTTGTTCTGTTTAATAGCTGAGTAATATTCCATTATCTATATGTTCTACATCTTCTTGATCCATTCTTCTGTCAGTGGACATTTAGATCGTTTTCATGTCTTAGTTATTGTAAATAGTGCTGCAAAGAACATTGTGGTGCTTGGATCTTTTCAAATTGTGGTTTTCTTGACAAAGGCACTATGGAGAACTATAATGAGATACCTTATGAAATCAAAGATAGAGCTACCATTAGACCCAGCATTCCCATTCCTGGGCATATACCTGAAATGGTTTTTAGTGTATTGTTGATGACATTAATTCACTCATATTGTGTAACAATCACTATCCTTCGTCTCTGGAAGTCTTTTCATCTTCCCAAACTGAACCTCTGTACCCATGAAATAAGAACTCCCATGTCTGGTCTAGAGAATAGAACCCAACTTGTTCACAGTGGCTCCCTACAGGGTACAATTCACTTTTAGCGTACATATTCTATTTGGATGAGTTACAATAATATAGATTCATTTTTCACTCAGAAAATAAAAGATTTTAAAAATGCTTGTATTTCCACTTGACCAAAAAAACTCTCCTCACCCCACAGTATACCTCACCCTGGGCTCATATTTTAACTCCTATCAGCGGGCATTGTCAAACTTGGGAGTATTTCCAGTCCCTGAGAATGGAAGATCCCTTCTTTCCCCTCATAATACCCAGAAGGAAAAATGTAAAACCACACTTTACCAAGAGGATAGGCAGATTGGCTAAGGTCACACAGCAAGCTAGTAGGATGGGACCTGACATTCAGTTCTACAGTTTTGCTCCATCATGCTCCCAACATTCATTCATTCAACACTTATCAACATCAACTCTTCAAGGAGCTGGAGACACAGATGAGAAGACCACCTGTTTGAAAGGAGCTTACCTTCCTGTGTGAGTATGTGCATTAAAGAAAAAAAGAAAACAGAGTAAACAAGTAACCAATGGAAAGTATTTGTTTCTTGGACTTGAGACCTTGATGACAGGTCCCTGTTGACTTTTCAGGCCATTTCTTTGCCCCTCCCCCAAATGCCTGCTCTATGTCCAGCATGAGTCAGCAGTTCACTACATGTGCAGCATTTACTGGAGCACTGGAAACCCTTACTTTCCTGCCAGTCTGCATTCTGTCTGTGGACAACCTCTTAAGTATCTTTGAAAAGGGGCCCCATCTCTCTGCCCACTGCTATCCTCCATAGACCAAGGTAAGTAATCTTTTCAGAATTCAGAGCTGTAATTCAGAATGTGAGGTTCAAGAGGCAATTTGGAGGATACTGCATAGGTACAAAATCATTTCTCATACAAGCATTTAAACTGTAAAACCCATTCTTGGCTCTTGGGCTCTACAAAAATACAAGCACAATCAGGAGGCTGGATTTGGCCCTATTGACTATGCTAAAACCTTTGACTGTGTGGGTCACAACAAACTGTGGAAAATTCTTAAAGAGATGGGGATACCAGATCGCCTTACCTGCCTCCTGAAAAACCTGTATATAGGTCAAGATGCAACAGTTAGAACCAAACAAGGAACAACGAACTGGTTCAATTAGGAAAGGGATATGTCAAGGCTGTATATTGTACCCCTGCTTATTTAAATTATATGCAGAGTACATCAAGCCAAATGCAAGGCTGGATGAAACTCAAGCTGGAATCAAGACTGCCAGGAGAAATATCAATAACTTCAGACACACAGTTAATACCACTCCATGGCAAAAAAAAGAAAGTTAAAATCACTCAGCTGTGTCCAACTCTTTGTGAGTCCATGGACTGTAGCCTGCCAGTCTCCTCTGTCCATGGAATTCTCCAGGCCAGAATACTGAAGTGGGTAGTTGTTCCCTTCTCCAGCAGATCTTCCTGACCAAAGACTCAAACTGGGGTCTCCTACATTGCAGGCAGATTCTTTACCAATTGAGCTACCAAGGAAGCCCATGGCAGAGAGCAAAGAAGAACAAAAGAGCCTCTTGATGAAGGTGAAAGAGAAGCATGAAAAAGCTGGCTTAAAACTCAACATTCAGAAAACTAAGATCATGGGACTTCCCTGGTGGTCCAATGGCTAAAATTCTGAGCTCCCAATGCAGGAGGCCAGGGTTCCATCCCTGGTCAGGGAACTAGATCCCACATGTCATAACTAAGACTCAGCAAAGCCAAATAAATAATTATTTAAAAAAAAAAAAAAAAACCTAAGATCATGGCATCTAGTCCCATCACTTCATGGCAAGTAGATGGGGGAAAATGGAAATAGTGACAGACTATCTTTTCTTGAACTCCAAAATCATTGCAGATGGTGACTGCAGTCATGAAATTAAAAGACAGTCGCTTCTTGGGGGAAAAAAAGCTATGACAAATCTAGATAGCATATTAAAAAGCAGAGACATCACTTTGCCAACCTAAGTCCATCTAGTTAAAGCTATGGTTTTTCCAGTAGTCATGTATGGATGTGAGAGTTGGACCATAAAGAAGGCTGAGTGCTGTGGTGCTGTAGAAGACTCCTGAGAGTCCCTTGGACAGAAAGAAGATCCAACCAGTCCATCCTAAAGGAAACCAATCCTGAATATTCATTGGAAGGACTGATGCTGACGTTGAAGCTCCAATACTTCGGCCACCTGATGCAAAGAGCTAACTCATTGAAAAAGACCCTGATGCTGGGAATGACTGAAGATAGGAGAAGGGAGCAACAGAGCATGAGATGATTGGATGACATCATTAACTCAATGGGCATGAGTTTGAGCCAACTCCAGGAGAGACTGAAGGACAGGAAAGCCTGGCATACTGCCGTCCATGGGGTCATAAAGAGTTGGACGTGAATGAGCAACTGAACAAAAACAAAAACAAGTGCTATAGATACAATTCTGAGCCTTATCTTTGAGCTTCTTTGCAGAGCCACCACTGAGCCACCACCAGGTAGAGGAAGTTTCTCTCCATCCCGTAGACCTCAAACCAGGGGAAGCCAGAAGGTTGGTGATGTTGGCTCCCAGTTACCTCACCACCAAGCAATCAGATAACTGTCTAGGGGCTGATCATGTGCCCAAGCAACTCTACCTCACCCAATCTCTAGAAGCCATTCCCTGAAATTCATGAGAGAGAGGGGGAGGGGGTCAAGTGTCTTGACTAAAACTATTTGGACTCTTTGCTTGGTCCCTGCAATAAATACTGCAGTTTCTTTCACCACAACCCAGTATCAACATGGGAGCTTTCCTGTACTCAGGCAAGCTGGTACAAATTTGATTTGGTAACAACCGCTCCCTGTGATCTCTCTTCCACAGACATCGCAACACAGAAGATCCCTGAATTGCAGCCTGTCACACGCAGATTGGACCATGTTACTTCTATATCTAAAGCCCACCTGGGCCTCTCCTTTGTCCCCAGATAAGGGATTAGTACAAGCTCCTGCTCCTGGCACCAGTGGGCCCAGATACCTTTTCTCAGCTGCCCTCCCTCTAGCTCCAGGCCCAAGGCTACCTCACCTCCCTGTGCCGTTCCTGACACTCCCAGGACCCAGGATGGGCTGGGGGTTGGCGCAGCTAGTCAGACACAGCTCCCAGAGCTCCCTCAAGGCAAGCTGAGCAAGATCTTCCTAATTTCTGGTGATCCCCAGGCACTGAGCTGGTGATTATTCCCCCATCAGTGCACAGTGTGTACCAGATGTGACAGGTGCCCTAGGTTGCCCCTTTCCAACCCAGCTTGCCTTACCCAAGGACACCAAACAGCCGACCCACTGCAGGACCACCAGTGTCTGCAGCCTGCATTCCCATGGCACACACAAGGGCACGAACTCCACCATAATGGTTATTCTGCTGGCTCTGGAGTCTTCTCTGAGCTCTGCAACACCTGCTGGTTTCCATTGTTGTCAACAGTTACCTAAGCATTTATGGGGACTGGGGGTGGATATCTAGTCAGTCCTAAGATCTCATTGCACCTGCCCCAGCAAGAACCGATTTCCTGAGAAATCTTTAAAGACATCTGACCTGAGCCTAGCTGAATATGGAGGAAGAAAAGTACAGTTTACTCTTCAAGCAGAATATTATCTGCCAGATCATCTTTGCTCTAATCTTACCCATTATTAGGCAAGTGAAGCAGCAAGTATAGGCCAATCCTGTCCTCTTTTCACTTACCCAACTACTTGGCCTCAATCTCCTTTCACCTGCCAGGTCAGGGGTTCCTCTTCACATATCTTCCCTTCAGAGTTGCCATATAAATATCTCTTGGCCCCACCATCTCCTCCATCTCCTGCCCTATTCCTCAGCTCACCTGCACAGCACAACTCAAGAAAGAGCCATCTGCATTAAACACCCTCCCCCTCTCATTCTGCCCTCCCTCCTCTAGACTTCAGACATCATTCTTCCACAAAACTGCCCCTGACAAGTTCACCAGTGGCCTCCATGCTGCTGAATCCAGTGGTCAATTCTCAGCTCTTGTCTTGACCTCTCAGCAGCCTCAGACACAGTTGGTCCCTCCCTCCTCCTTGAAAGCACTTGGCCTATGGACACTACCCTCTCCTGGTTTGCCTCCTGCCCCTCTGGCTGCCCCTGGGTCTCCACAGTGGCTCTTATCCTTCACCAGGTTAAGTGTTTGAGAATCCTCCTGTCCCCTCAGTCTCTGGACCTTCCCTCTTCTCTCCACCCTCTCTCCTGCAGGGACTTCATCCAGGCTCATGGCCTTGGAATCTGTCTACAGGATGAAGGCTTCTAAACTGCATCTCCTGCCTGACCTCCCCCAGGCTCCAGACTTGACTTTGTAGGTGGGTACTTGACATTCTCTTGGCTACTCTCCTCGGCACTTCCATCACAGTCTATCTAGAACTGAACTTGACCTCCCCTCACACACCCTTTCTACAGTCTCCACAAAGCAATAGAGTTTCCCAAAGTCATTACACATTACACTGGCGGTCAACTGGTTAGGACTCTGCACTTTCACTGCTCAGATCTGGGATTCCTCGTGTACTTCATTGTGCTTAACAGTGTTTTCTCAATGCTTAACAGAGGTTGAACTTAAACTGAAGAAAGTAGGGAAAACCACTAGACCATTCAGGTATGACATAAATCAAATCCCTTATGACTATACAGTGAAAGTGAGAAATAGATTTAAGGGACTAGATCTGATAGACAGCATGCCTGATGAACTATGGACAGAGGTTCGTGACATTTTACAGGAGACAGAGATCAAGACCATCCCCATGGAAAAGAACAGCAAAAAGGCAAAATGGTTGTCTGAGGAGTCCTTACAAATAGCTGTGAAAAGAAGAGAAGCAAAAAAAAAGGAGAAAGGGAAAGATATTCCCATTTGAATGTAGAGTTCCAAAGAATAGCAAGGAGAGATAAGAAAGCCTTCCTCAGTGATCAAGGCAAAGAAATAGAGGAAAACAACAGAATGGGAAAGACTAGAGATCTCTTCAAGAAAATTAGAGGTTTCCTCCCAAGATGGGCACAATAAAGGACAGAAATGGTACGGACCTAACAGAAGCAGAAGATATTTAGAAGAGGTGGCAAGAATACACAGAAGCACTGAACAAAAAAGATCTTCATGACCCAGATAATCACGATGGTGTGATCACTCACCTAGAGCCAGACATCCTGGAATATGAAGTCAAATGGGCCTTAGAAAGCATCACTACGAACAAAGCTAGTGGAGGGGATGGAATTCCAGTTGAGCTATTTCAAATCCTAAAAGATGATGCTGTGAAAGTGCTGCACTCAATATGCCAGCAAATTTGAAAAACTCAGCAGTGGCCACAGGACTGGAAAAGGTCCGTTTTCATTCCAATCCCAAAGAAAGGCAATTCCAAAGAATGCTCAAACTACTGCACAATTGCACTCATCTCACACACTAGTAAAGTAATGCTCAAAATTCTCCAAGCCAGGCTTCAGCAATATGTGAACCGGGAACTTCCAGATGTTCAAGCTGGTTTTAGAAAAGGCAGAGGAATCAGAGATCAAATTGCTAACATCCGCTGGATCATCAAAAAAGCAAGAGAGTTTCAGAAAAACATCTATTTCTGCTTTATTGACTATGCCAAAGCCTTTGACTGTGTGGATCACAACAAACTGTGGAAAATTCTGAAAGAGATGGGCATACCAGACCACCTGACCTGCCTTTTGAGAAATTTGTATGCAGGTCAGGAAGCAACAGTTAGAACTGGACATGGAACAACAGACTAGTTCCAAATAGGAAAAGGAGTATGCCAAGGCTGTATATTGTCACCCTGCTTATGTAACTTATATGCAGAGTACATCATGAGAAATGCTGGACTGGAAGAAGCACAAGCTGGAATCAAGATTGCTGGGAGAAATATCAATAACCTCAGATATGCAGATGACACCACCCTTATGGCAGAAAGTGAAGAGGAACTAAAAAGCCTCTTGACAAAAGTGAAAGAGAAGAATAAAAAAGTTGGCTTAAAGCTCAACATTCAGAAAACTAAGATCATGGCATCTGGTCCCATCACTTCATGACAAATAGATGGGGAAACAGTGGAAACAGTGACAGACTTTATTTTCTGGGCTCCAAAATCACCTGCAGATGGTGATTGCAGCCATGAGACTAAAAGACACTTACCCCTTGAAAGAAAAGTTATGACCAAGCTAGACAACATATTAAAAAGCAGAGACATTATGTTACCAACAAAGGTCTGTCTAGTCAAGGCTATGGTTTTTCCAGTGGTCATGTATGGATGTGAGAGTTGGACTGTGAAGAAAGCTGAGCACCGAAGAATTGATGTTTTTGAACCGTGGTATTGGAGAAGACTCTTGAGAGTCCCTTGGACAGCAAGGAGATCCAACCAGTCCATTCTAAGGAGATCAGTCCTGGGTGTCCATTGGAAGGACTGATGCTGAAGCTGAAACTTCAGTACTTTGGCCACCTCACGGGAAGAGTTGGCTCTTTGGAAAAGACCCTGATGCTGGGAGGAATTGTGGGCAGGAGGAGAAGGGGATGACAGAGGATGAGATGGTTGGAGATGGTTGGATGGCATTACTGACCCGATGGACATGAGTTTGAGTAGACTCCGGGAGTTGATGATGGACAGGAGGCCTGGCATGCTGCGATTCATGGGGTCACCTAAGAGTCAGACACGACTGAGTGACTGAGCTGACTGACTGAATGGGGCGGGACAACATGGCAGCCTCCATCCTTGGATCTGTTTTGTGGATTGTCCGGTAAGTTGTTCTTTCATCAGCTTCAGGCCAAGTTTGAAGTTACTATATGGACTGGAAAACATGCGTCTTCAGAAGAGAAGAAAAAGGCCTGTAAGTAAAGAGGCTATGGAGCAATTCTCAGGAAGAATACCATTTTCCCAAATAAACTTCAATCAGTGGCTGATGAAGAAATTGCTGCCCTTTTCAGTAATTGCCGTCTCATTAGAATCAGGAATCATGTGTTGAAAGATCCCCTGCACAGATGTAAAGTGGTGCTGGAGGCTTTGTGGAATGTTCATCCTTCATGGGCAATTGTTGGGGTTGAGAAAGCGCTGTGGTAATCCGCTCCTGAACCTACTAAGCTTATAGGAGAAACAATTCTGTCAAGAAGAGACTTTTCTGAAAGATAGAAACTTAATTTGGGAGGATCTGGTTTAGAATTCTGCTCTACATGATACTGTCTATAGTTAAAGTAATTTTTTTTCTTCTTTTTTCATTCATTTACTGATTAACTACTTATTTATTGAACATCTATTGTCCTGAACCTGAATGTGATGGGGCAATCTCAAGATGAATAAGACACTTTCACTACCCTCAATGAGCTTACAGACCAGTGAGGAGATGGAGAAGAAACTAGATAATTGCAATCATATTAGACACCTGGAATTGTCAGCTACTTTTCCAGAAATTCTCCATGGCCTATATAGACACAAAAGGCAGTATTGCCTACCTCTCTTATCCAAAATGACTGCTCCATCAGTAAGCAATTGTCTCATGTACTTTACACTTTATTAAAGCAATGATTCTTTTTTTTGTTTGTTTGTTTGTTTATTTTATTTTTTTTATTAGTTGGAGGCTAATTACTTCACAACATTTCGGTGGGTTTTGTCATACATTGATATGAATCAGCCATAGAGTTACACGTATTCCCCATCCCGATCCCCCCTCCCACCTCCCTCTCCACCTGACTCCTCTGGGTCCTCCCAGTGCACCAGGCCTGAGCACTTGACTCATGCATCCAACCTGGGCTGGTGATCTGTTTCACCATAGATAATATACATGCCGTTCTTTCGAAACATCCCACCCTCACCTTCTCCCACAGAGTTCAAAAGTCTGTTCTGTACTTCTGTGTCTCTTTTTCTGTTTTGCATATAGGGTTATCATTACCATCTTTCTAAATTCCATATATATGTGTTAGTATGCTGTAATATTCTTTATCTTTCTGGCTTACTTCACTCTGTATAATGGGCTCCAGTTTCATCCATCTCATTAGAACTGATTCAAATGAATTCTTTTTAATGGCTGAGTAATATTCCATGGTGTATCTATACCACAGATTCCTTATCCATTCATCATATTCACCATAAAGTACTTTTAAATTTTAAATGAAGATATTTGGATGTTTGGATGTGTCATTCTGTCAGTGAATTATCTTTTCTCTTGGACTTAGTAAATTAAACATACTGTTCCCATACACAGTGCAAAGAGTAGTGTAATTTTAAAAGTCTCTGTGAAAAATAATATTCACTATTCATTTGAATATCATTTTATGATATGTTCGTGTTCTAGTCTTTTGTTGATTCAATAAATATTGATTAAATATCTCTTGCATGTGAAAGCTGCTTTTCACTCCCACAGCCAACCTCTGATCAACTCTGACACCACTGTTCTCACTGGTTTCTGTCTCTGTGTCCTTTCTCTCTCCCACACTCTCAACAGTCGGAGGGACAACTGGGTCTAAGGCTTCATGGTTGCACAAGCTACAGAGTAGTGGTGTCAGACTTTCCTAAAATAGCAGCACCAATTTACATCTCACCCAGATTATATCAGTGTCCCATAGATACAGATCCTCTCTCCTTCTTGGTAAATTCAGACATCTTATTTCCTGTTGTGTAGGGAGATATCAAGTTGGGGGTCCTGATTTCCAATTCCTCATCATGAATGGACATGACTTTATTCACTGCATTTCCTCTCTGTGAAACGTTTATGAGGAAGGAAGGTAGTGGAATTGGGCAGAGAGAGAAGCTGAACCAAATGACCCATCAGAGTGGTCCTGAAATGGGCTAAAGTCGCCAAGGCAGATTGGAAGAGCCTCGGATGAGGGCTGAGACCAGTCCTGCATTGGCCACTTTCCAGTTGTGAGACCTCAGACAAGTCCTTCCCTTCCCAGAGCCCCTCATCCTACCAGGTATCAGGAACTAAGACGACAGCCCCTACTGACCCATGTACAGTGCTCAGCAGTTCACCAGGGGTTCTGTGTCCCTCACCCCACAGTCTCCTTTCAGGCCAACAACCAGGCAGTACCATACTTCCTGGGGCAGTGCTGCTCCTGTGAGGTATGAGGACCTGCCTTGTCCACGACCTGCCTGTCACTGGTTCCTGACAATGTAAGTACAGAGTTTAAGAGTGACTGCTCAGAAACCTTAGAGCAATGTGGCACAGTAGTTCTATGTGTATTGAAACTAAAAATTAAAATTATATTTGGACTGTTTATCTTTGTTTTCTTGGGTAATTTATATTTTATTTTACAAGTAGATAAGTCCATGGTAGCTTAGAAAAAAGAAAAATGCAAAAACCTGATGTTTTAACCACAATTAATTGAGAAGCATAATCTAGGGCAATTCTAACAGTAACTTCTGACATTTTTAAATTTTTTTGAGGCAGGAAGACTCTTTTGACCCTTCATCATTGACATTTACAGATAAGACCAGGGTTTGATGCTGTGGTTTTCTGTTCAGAACCTTTTTTGAAGCAGTTGAAGGAAGGAATCTTCCAACACATCTATTCTATCCATTCTCCCACTAAGGATATAACTTGACCATCAGTTCAACTTGCTGAAGAAGGAAACACTCAGGTCAGCTTTCTGGCAAGGAGTGAGAGGAAGACATAGAATCTAAGAAAAATCCAAACCTAGTTCATGATTGACACAAACTCTCCCAAGTCTTTAAAACTACTTCCAGGCATTTATAACTGGAAGGGACAAGGAAGAACTGGCATTGATTGACCCCTCATTTATGGCTGAACCATTTACAGGTGAAGATGGGAGAGGATGTGAGTTGTATGGGCACAGAGTGCAGGTGGTATTGGGGGTCCATAGGCATAGTTGGTGCCTTTGATCTTTTCAATGTACAACTTGGCTGAGTTTGAGGCCACAGTAGGCAAGGTGAGAGCAGAACACTTGGGCAGGCAGTTTTCATATTGGTACCAGGATTCTAGAAAGGTTTTTAACCTCTCTGATGTGAACCTCATTTGTATGAGGAGGTCACTGTTAGTTACATCGAGATACTGCACGTGGAGCATCCACCCAGAGCCCAGCCCAGTAGGTGCTCACTAGCAAGTTGCTCAGGCAGCTGACTCTGCCCTGCTGTGGGGTCACTAAGACAGATGCTCAGTCCAGCCTGAGGCATCCACTGCCTCTCTTATCTGGTCCATGACCCACTCCAGCTCAAGCACCTTCCAGAGCTCCTCCCTACCTGGGGGATCAATTCTGACCTCTGGGCTGGACAGTAGTTCCCCAGACAGCAGGCCAGGAATCCTCAGGGACCCTGTCTTCCCTGCTCCCTCTCTATCTCAATAGAACTTTGCAGCACAAAGGCCTAAACCTCAACCTTAGGTTCCTGAAAACTCACCTTGACCCTGACCTTCACCAAGAAATCTCTCCCACATGTGCTCTGACTGCTCCCTCCCCTCTGCCTTTGCTCACTCAGTAGCTCCTATGTTGCCATCTCTGCCACCTTCTGATCCCTAGCAAAACCGACTCCTCCTGAGAGGGTGATGCCGGGTCAGGCCAGGTGGCTGCTGGCAGAGCTCTGCTGACTGCCTCCTGTCCCACTTGTCACCATCAAGCAGTGTCACCAGGCTGGGCCCCAGCAGGTCCTTTGTCCCCTATAAGGAATGATGTCTGAGAACTTCTTCCATGTCACAGAGTAGCCTGATGTCAGGAGGGGACTCTGGCTCTGCCCAACCCTGAACGCCTCTGAGACTCTCTGCCACACCTGACAACTCCTATGCTCCTTGCAAAACCTTGCTTTTAGGTCTTAAAGTCCTGCTTCCTGCTGCTCCTCGTGTTTCCAAGTCCATTCTTTGGGTTTGGGCTGGTGGGTCTTATTTTCCACAATTTTGGAGGCTCCTCCAGGTTCACTGTGCAGGCGTGGAGGTGGGACTTTGGTAGTAGGGAAGACGTGTCCCGCCCCACTATGGGTAGCCCGCTACATTGGAGCCCAGCTCTCTGCAGACGCCATAGAAAGACCTGAGACCTGCTTGGAGGACAGCGGGAGCTATGTGGGAAAGAGAAAGCCAGCACTAAGGCAACCAGGCAACGTCATGCACAAGCCAAGGTAGGGAAAACTGGACTACAAGTACTTCCTTGGTGGTTGGGCATTTTCAGTGATCAAGTGCGTGTGAGAGAGTTGTGTCCTAGACTCCAAGCGAGAAGGGAAACACAATCTGCAGTTTCTCTTGTGAGGGAGGTGACTAGAAGCGGACGAAGAAATTCTCAGGATATAAAAGAAACCTCCAGTGGGAGTGGTTGAGTGTACAGGAAAACTCAGACTCAGGGACCAGTCAAAAATGTTCTAGGCCTAGGGAACCACTGAAAAGGGAGGTAAGGATTCTCCTGTGACATTCCCCTGGATCATCCATTGGGAGGATGTTGAGGGTTCAAAAAAGACCACAAAAAAAAATTCTGGGCCCAAGGGTTACTCAGTTATAAAAGCCTGGGTGGTCTTGCTGAGTGGCTAGGTAAGAGATAGATCAGGGGAGGGAGTGAAGCAACGGTGTGAGTGGGGGTGGGGGGTAGTGAGCGAGAACGCAGTGCCCCTGGGGCTTTCTCCTCCTGGCCCTCCTGTCCTGCTCATCTCTGTGGTGGCCACAGAGAGACAAGAAAGACAAAGTCTTAGAAAAGAGAAAAGAAAAACAAAGTCTTAAAAACAGAATGAGGGGAGTCAGAAAGCCAACCTCTAACACTCCAGCCAGATCCATGTACAATACATAGGAGGCTCATACTTGCAAGTGCCTAGTTAATGGGGTTCTTTTGATATTTCAAAATTTATATTTTTACATGCACAAAAAAAAAAAAAAAGGAAGAAAGGAACAATGCCTTTTTAAAAGTTTCTTATTCCAACTCTAGTTTACAATTTGTGAGTTTTATATTGTGAGATCTGATTTATAGCTAAGTTTGAAAAACAAAGCTACAAAATCCTTGTATATATATTTAGATATATGTATGTCTCAGTATATGTCTTTGTCTTTGGATAATATTACTAATTGCAGAAACTAGTTTGTAAATGAGCGCTAATATAATTGGCCTAAAGAAAAGTAAGTGCTTATAAATCAAGCAATTCTAAATACAAGAGAATTAACCTAAATGATTTTCAGGTTCACATGAACTGGAAAATATTCAGTATTAAATACCTGGTATTAGTGTTTATTTGTTGATTTAACTAATGTAAACATAAAACCGTTTACCACAGATTGAGACTCGAACCCATGTGTTGGGACTTGAAGTCAGCCAAAATCCTGCTTGGAACTTGAACCCACATGGCTGGGACTTGAACCCAGCCAAAAACCACAGTACCTGGTTTCAGGACCTAATGAAGCTTGGGTCCTTGACATCTCATCACAGAAAGAATTCAGTGAGAGACCAAGTGATAGGTGAGAAGTAGATTTATTCAGATACAGAGAGAACACTCCACAGACGGTGTGGGCCATCACAGAGGGCAATTGCAGCGGCCATGAAATGTGGCATGGTTGGTTTTTATAGGCTAGGTAATTTCATATGCTAATGAATGGGAGGACTAATCCAACTATTTTGGGGAAGGGGCAGAGATTCCCTGGATTTGGGCCACCACCCACTCCTTGATCTTTTAACAGTGCCTGGGAACTGTCTTGGCACCTCTGGGTGTGTCATTTCACTTGCTGATTCAGGGTCAAGGTCTAGTCTTATCTGCCATCTTTGTCCCATTTGATTCTAGTCAGTTTATATTGTGTCCTTGGGCTATGTCATTCTTTCAAAAGTTGTCCCCTGCCCCTTTCCCTCCTGTTACAGACATGTCTAAGAGTCATTAACATTAAGGGATAATATTTTCATTGTGCCAATGTTAAATATTATTATATCTGTTACAAGTTTGTCAACAAGGAATGCAACTCAAGTGAAAAATAATTTTTAATGAAATAGGAACTTTTAGATAAATTCTATTAAAAATAATTATAATTTAGGTGTGTCTGTCTAAAATAGTCTCTCCAGATTTGGGTAACTTAAATTTCTAGAGTTGGGCTAAACTAAGTGATAAAATTTATTAAATGGCTAGGTCATTTCCAAATGAAATAAGATTCTGAAACACTGATTACTGAAAACTAATTTCCTCTTACAGAGAAACTAAAAAGATTTTTGACTATTAATAAATAATATTTGGTGCCATCCTGAAATGTTTTCTATAAAAAAACAAAAGCTTTTAGAAATTATCACTGGTACCTATGTTCACCAATCTATAGGATACTAATATAAACATACATTCTTGGTTGCTTAAGGAAAATAGGAAGTGTGTTTTTGGTAAAGAAGGTATGAGGAAAGGAATTGCATTTTATGAAGGGAAAAGAAAGCAGGCCTGACTTACAGGTGGCCATTTCAGGATGGGAGAACAAAGTATTGGGTACAGAAAGTGGTAAGAACTTTTGTGGAAAATGGACCCTGAGAAAAGCGTTTTGTGCATGGTTCAGTTCAGTTCAGTTGCTCAGTCGTGTCCGACTCTGAGATCCCATGTGCAGCATGCCAGGCTTCCCTGTCCATCACCAACTCCTGGAGCATGGTTAGGATTGACTAAGTTTAAAATAAATTAAGTTTACTTTTAAATAAATTCAAAAGTAAGCTGGTGCAAAAATTTGGCTTTTCTTTCAGTTAAGAGAGAAACCCTTTCTTCAGATGTTGAACTGCTTTGATGAGAGATTTAAGTTTCTTTATCTCTTTAATGATCTGTTCTGAAATCCTTTATAGTTTGGCAAAATGGATAGCTATTGTTTTACAATGAGCAATCATCCTACCTGACTGAGTGTTCTAAACCTTTTTAGTATTTGTTGACAAAACTTCCTAAATCATTCTAATGAAGCACTTTTGACTTCTAGCTAATTTTTGGATGCTTCAGAGGTCCCCTGAAACATCTCAAAGAGATATTACACTAATTAGGTTCATTTGTATGCAGAATTATGTGGGAAGTATTATCAAGTGAGTAATTGTTGGGCCTCTAATGGATCGGAACCTGGTGGTCTGGAGTCGATGATGAGAGAGTGAAGGAAGGAAAGAGGCTAACATTCCCTGGGTTATGCAGCCGGCTTCCACGCTCCAGGGAATCAGCCAGAAATAGAGAGAGAGAGAGAGAGACACAGGGACCAAACCTCTGATGGAGCAAAGGTGTTTTAATCAACATGGCGTGGGCATATATACTGTCTTACAAGGTAGTTATTCTCAGCAAAGATAAAGATTAAAATTCCAGACTTACAAAACACAAGGCGATCCCTATTAACGAGAGAAGAGGGTACTTATCACCATAATGAGAAATGCCTGGATTCCTCAGTCCCTCTCCTCTTAATTTCTGAATATTCAGGAATTAATAAGGGCCAGAGGGTTCCTGACAGATCCAAAACAGCACACAGGAAGCCTCTTGTTAAATGCTTCCTGACAAGTAATAACTTATATTGTACGGTAAATCTTACTAATATAGGTATCCTGGAAACTATATGGAGTTCCTAAGATTCTGATATGTCTGAGTAAAATGTTATCAGTCATATTTCTAGTTACTTCTTAAAATATTGTCATAGCACTAACCAAATTTCACAAAAAATGTTTACTCCTCAATTATAGAAAGGCATGTTTGCTCAGTCATGTCTGACTCTTTGCAACTTCATGGACTGTAGTCAGCCAGGCTTCTCTGTCTATGAAATTTTCCAGGTAAGAATACTGGAGTGGGTTACCATTTCCTTCTCTATGGAATCTCCCCAACCCAGGAATCGAACCCACATCTCTTCTGTCTCCTGTATCATTAGGCAGATCTTTACCAGCTGAGTCACTGGGGAAGACTTTTGGATAAATATCAGTTTCTGAACTGAAGCTGAAGCTCCAATACTTTGGCCACCTGATGCGAAGAACTGATTCATTAGAAAAGACCTTGATGATTGGAAAGATTGAAGGCGGGAGGAGAAGGGGACAACAGAGGATGAGATGGTTGTATGGTATCACTGACTCGATGGACATGATTTTTGAGCAAGCTCTAGGAGTTGGCGATGGACAGGGAAGCCTGGCGTGCTGCAGTCCATGGGGTTGCAAAGGGTCAGACACGACTGAGTAACTGAACTGAATGGGAAATCTATTGACTTCACAAAAGTTAACAAAAGGACTGAAAGAACTGGCAAATATGCTTATAACTTTTATGGTTTCTATCTGAAAAATTACAAGTTTGAATCTGTGTTTTCCAGGAGTAGGGGAAACCTTCCCCTAAAACTAATTATGACAGTAATTGAGTAAAATTTTACTTTGTAAACAAATTGAAACATTTATTTTTTCTCTCTCTCTGACCCCTCCAGAGATTGGAAACCTTTAGGTTTAGGAATTCACTTACATCTGTTAGGCAAAATCTGTGATAAGCCTTTGACGTGACTTTCTTATTCCTGAAAGGTTTTAGTTTAAAAGTTCAGTCTGAGACTCTATAAAAGTTTCAGAAAAGCAAAAAAAGTTTAAGGTCAATTATGGTTATATAAATCATCAGGCCACTTTTATTGAGACCAGACCTGTTTCTCAAGCAAGTCTTAATTTGGTTATTTTGGTAAAAATTGTTAGGGTTCACAAGGGGCTCATAGTATATAGTTAAAATAAGGCCCATTGTGGTGACCTGACAAACAATGGATGAAGTCACAGTGGCCACATTGCCCTAGTGGGCATCCTGTTTTTCCTCAAGAATATCCTATTTTTCTTTTTTTTTTTTTCATTTATTTTTATTAGTTGGAGGCTAATTACTTTACAATATTGTAGTAGTTTTTGTCATACATTGACATGAATCAGCCATGGATTTACATGTATCCCCCATCCCAATCCCCCCTCCCACGTCCCTCTCCACACGATTCCTCTGGGTCTTCCCAGTGCACCAGGCCCGAGTACTTGTCTCATGCATCCAGTCTGGGCTGGTGATCTGTTTTCTGTTTCACCCTAGATAATATAGATGTTTCGATGCTATTCTCCCAAAACATCCCATCCTCGCCTTCTCCCACAGAGTCCAAAAGTCTCTTATGTACATCTGTGTCTCTTTTTCTGTTTTGCATATAGGGTTATCGTTACCATCTTTCTAAATTCCATATATATGTGTTAGTATGCTGTATTGGTCTTTATCTTTCTGGCTTACTTCACTCTGTATAATGGGCTCCAGCTTCATCCAACTCATTAGAACTGATTCAAATGAATTCTTTTTAATGGCTGAGTAATATTCCATGGTGTAAATGAAGCAACAGACAAAGGATTAATCTCAAAAATATACAAGCAACTCCTGAAGCTCAATTCCAGAAAAATAAATGACCCAATCAAAAAATGGGCCAAAGAACTAAACAGACATTTCTCCAAAGAAGACATACAGATGGCTAACAAACACATGAAAAGATACTCAGCATCACTCATTATCAGAGAAATGCAAATCAAAACCACAATGAGGTACCATTACACGCCAGTCAGGATGGTTGCTATCCAAAAGTCTACAAGCAATAAATGCTGGAGAGGGTGTAGAGAAAAGGGAACTCCCTTACACTGTTGGTGGGAATGCAAACTAGTACAGCCACTATGGAGAACAGTGTGGAGATTCCTTAAAAAACTGGAAATAGAACTGCCATATGACCCAGAAATCCCACTCCTGGGCATACACACTGAGGAAACCAGATCTAAAAGAGACACGTGCACCCCAATGTTCATCGCAGCACTGTTTATAATAGCCAGTACATGGAAGCAACCTAGATGCCCATCAGCAGATGAATGGATAAGGAAGCTATGGTACATATACACCATGGAATATTACTCAGCCATTAAAAAGAATGCATTTGAATCAGTTCTAATGAGATGGATGAAACTGGAGCCCATCATACAGAGTGAAGTAAGCCAGAAAGATAAACACCAATACAGTATACTAACTCATATATATGGAATTTTTAAAAGATGGCAACAATAACCCTATATGCAAAACAGAAAAAGAGACGCAGATGTACATAAGAGACTTTTGAACTCTGTGGGAGAAGGCAAGGGTGGGATGTTCTGAGAGAATAGCATTGAAACAAGTATACTATCAAGGGTGAAACAGATCATCAGCCCAGGTGGGATGCATGAGACAAGTGCTCAGGGGAAAGACTCAGAGGGATGGGCTGGGGAGGGATGCGGGAGGGGGGATCGGGATAGGGAACACATAAATCCATGGCTGATTCATGTCAATGTATGGCAAAAACCAATACAATATTGTAAAGTAATTAGCCTCCAACTAATAAAAATAAATGGAAAAAAAGGAAAAAAATAAAATGCATGAGATAAAAATGTAAAAAAATAAAAATAAAAAAGAATCTGCCTGCCAATGCAGGAGATGCGGGTTTGATCCCTGGCTGGGGAAGATACCCTGAAGGAGGAAATGGCAACTCACTCCAGTATTCTTGCCGGGAAAATCCCACAGACAGAGGAACCTGGCGTGCTACAGTCCATGGGGCTGCAAAGAGTCAGAGATGACTGAGTGCTTGATCACCCAAAATATATTTAACATAATACTTATGATCAAAATAATTTTTTAAATTTCTTTATTTTTTAAAATTTTCATTAGAGTATAATTCATTTCAGTATTGTGTTAGTTTGGGGTGTTCAACAAAGTAAATCAATTATATATACACATACATACTCTCTTTTTTTTAACTCTTTTCTCATGTAGACCATCACAGAGTCTTGAGTACATCCCTATCTTTGTAGGAGACTCTTATTAGTTATCTGTTTTATATATAGTAGCATGCCTATGTCAATCTTAATCTCCCAGTTTATCTCTCCCCCTTTACCCACTTGTAATCATGAATTTGTTTTCTACCTCTGTGGCTCTTAAGTTCTGTTTTAGATAAGCTAATTTGTGCCCTTTTTTTCTATTCTGCATATAAGCAATATTATATAATTTTGTCTTTATGTGTCTGACTTACTTCACTCAAGTGTAACGATCTCTAGGTCCATCCAGGTTGCTGCAAATGGCATTGTTTTTCATTTTTTAAGGTTGATTGCTATTCTGCTGTGTATATGTACTGCATCTTCTTTATCCAGTCCTCTGTTTATGGACATTTAGGTTGCCTTCATGTCCTAGCCATTGTAAACAGTGCGGAAATAAGCATTGTGGTGCACATATATTTTCAAATTATTCTTTTCTTGACAAAAGCACTATGGAGAGCAGTATGGATGTACCTCATAAAACTAAAAATAGAGCTACCATGGGACACAGCATACCCACTCCTGGGAATATACCCAAAGTGACTTTTTAAGTGTACTGTTCAGCAGCGTTAAATTCATTCATGTTGTTGTCTAATAATCACCATTGTTCATCTCCAGAACTCTCTCATCTTCACAGACTGAACTTCTACACCCATGAAACAAAATTCCCATGTCCATGTCTAGAGAATAAAACCAAGTTGTTAATAGTGGCTCCCTGGAGGGTAAGATTTGGGGAAATTTTCTACTTCTAGAACAGAATTTGCCTGGAACTATTATAATAACATGTATCCATTTTTCAGTGAGAAAAAAAAAAAGCTTAAGAAAATTGGGGCATTTCCACTTGACCAGAAAGAACATCCCCAACCTCAACCTTTTCCTCACTCTCAGGTCACCCATTAACTCCTGTCAGCTGGCCAGATCCTAACTTGGAAGTATTTTCAGTCTGTGAGAAAGGAAAAACCCCTTCATTCCCCTCATAATACCAAAGAAAAAATGCAAAACCCCACTTTACCGAGATCCAGAAAGGGTGTGCAGTTTGGCTAAGCTCACAGAGCAAGCCAGTAGGATAGAACCTGACATTCAGTTCTACTAGTATGTCTCCCAATATTCATTCAGTCAAAGAAAAGGTTAATGGACACCAACTCTTCTAGGAGTTGGAGATGCAGTTGACAATAAGACCAAGTATTTGAAAGGAGCTTTAAATCCTGTGTGAGTATTTGAGCTATGAGGAGAGGGGGGTACAACAACAGAATAAACAACTAACTCACTAGAAAGTATTTGTTTCTGGACCCTGAGTCCTTGGTGACAGGTCCTTATTGACCTTTCTGGCCACTTCTTTGCCATCTTCCCCAAATGCCTGCTCTATGTCCAACATGAACCAGCTTTCACTACATGTGCAGCATTTACTGGTCCACTGGGAGCCCTTACTTTCAGGCCAGCTTGTACATTCTTGCCTGTGGACCATCTCCTAAGTATCCTTAGAAAGGATCCCCTTCTCTCTACCCACTACCAGCCTCCCTAGACCTAGGAAAGTCTTCTTTCCTTAAAAAGCCAAATTGTAAATAATCAGACTTGTGACTCTTTGGGGGCAAGTTGGAGAATATTATATAGGCAATAAATCATTTAAAATACAAGCTTTTAGAGTGTAAAAACCATTTTTGGCTCGTGAGGTATACAACTACAAAAAAATGAGGGGGTTGGATTATGTGGTTTATGTGGTGATGGGTTTATGTGGTGATCCCGTTTGTAGATTATGACCTTGTAATTGAGCAGGATCTCAGAGACCTTCCTGGGGAAAACCGTTCACATCCTTAGCCTGCCTCTTATTTCTAGAAACACTTCCACCTCGTAGTTGGGCTTCCCTGGTGGCTCAGATGGTAAAGTGTCTGCCTGCAATGCGGGAGACTGAGTGACTTCACTTCACTTCACCTTCTAACCTTTGTCAAAGAATAAATTATTCAGGGAAACAATAAATACAGAAACAAAGTAAAGTGAAGTTGCTGAGTCATGTCTGAACTCATTACAACCCTATGAACTACAGCCTACAAGGCTCCTCTGTCCATGGAATTTTCCAGGCAAGAGTATTGGAGTGGGTTGCCATTTCCTTTCCAGAGGATCTTCCCAAGCCAGGGATCAAATTTGGGTCTCCCACATTGTAGGCAGATGCTTCACCATCTAAGCCACCAGGGAAGCCCAACAGAGACAAAGGATAAGAGTCAAGCAACACAAAATAATAATCATTTAGCCATTCAACAGTGTTAAGAACTTTTAGTTTATCCCCAAGGGCTAGAGATAATATTCTGAGCCTTATCTTTGAGTTTTGCAGATACTGAACCTCCACCAGGTAGAAGAATTTGCTTACCAGCAGGTAGATCTCAGAACAGGCGGAACCAGAGGTTGGTGATGTTGGCTCCCAGATATCACACCAAGATGACTGGTGTTGATCATGCACCCAGCAACTCTACCTCACCCAGTCTCTAACACCATACCCTGAAAATTATTGGGGACTCAATTATAGTTTGAGTCTTAGCTGCCTGGGCTCTTTGCTTGGCCCCGGCAATAAATGCTACACTTTCTTTCACCATAACCCAGTGTCAGTATATGGGCTTTACTGTGCTCCCATAAGCAGACCCAAATTTGATTTGGCAACAACTGCTTCTTGTCATCTATCTCCCCAGACACCCCAACACTGTAGATTCCTGGCCTGCAGCCTGTCACATCCAGGTTGGACCATGTCACTCCAGTACCTAAGCCCTCCTGGGGCTCCCCTTTGCCCTCAGGATAAGGGAGAAGGTATAATTTCTTGCTCCTGGCCCCAGTAGGCTCACATCCCATTTCTCAGTTGCCCTCACTGTAGCTCCAGGCCCAGAAATACTCACCTCCCTGTGCTGTTTCTGACACTCCCAGGTCCTGGGCTGGGCTGGAAGTAGGCACAGCTAGTCTGACACATCCCTGCTGGTGAATCTCCCCCAAGGCCAGGTGAGAAAGATGTCCCCCATCCCAGGTGATCCCCAGGCAATGAGATCAGCAGCCCCTTTATATCTGTGTCTTTCTCCTAAAAATGCACCACGTACATCTGAAGTGGCTGCTGCCCATGGTTGGCCATTCCCATCCCAGCTCACCTTACCCAAGATCAAAAGAAAGAGAGAATCCACTGCACGGCCCCCAAAGTCTGAAACCTGTGCTCCCATGACACCAACAAGGGTGCAAATTCTACCATCCTGGTTCCTCTTCTGACTCTGGAGGCTTCTCTGAGCTCTGAGATGCCTTCTGGTTTTTGTTTCAGCCAGAGGTTGTCTAAGCATTTGTGAGGGGTGTGGGTAGGTATCCAGACCAGCCCTAAGGTCTCACTATGCCTGATCCAGCAAGGACTGACTTCTTAGGAGAAACCTTTGAAATTACCTACCCTGTACCGAATTGAATAGGGAGGAAGATACTTACAGCTCACTCCTCAGGCAATACTTTATTTGCTAGACCACCTTTGCTCAAATCTTGCCCTTTACTTGGCAAGTGAAGCACAAACTATAGGATAATCCTGTCCTTTTCCCACCCACCCAACTACTTGGCTGCAATAACTGTTTCCTTTCACCTGCCAGGTTACTGTTCCTTTTCACAAATGTACAGTACCAGTTTCTACCTAAATACCTCTCAGCCCCACCATTTCTTCTGCCTCTTGCCCTATTCTGCACCTCACCTGCAGAGCACAACTGCAAGAGCCATCTGCTTTCCACATCCTTCCCTCCCATCCTGTAATCCCTCTTCTAGACTTCAAACACCACTGTTTCCCAGAACTGCCTTTGACAAGTTCACCAATGGCCTCCATGCTGCTGAATCCAGTGGTCAATTCTCAGCTCTCATCTTGACCTCTTGGCAGCCTCAGACACAGTTGGTCTGTGGACACCACAATCTCCTAGTTTCCCTCTTGACCCTTTGGCCGCCCTTGGGTCTCCATGGTAGCTCTTATCCTTCACCAGGCTAAGTGTTTGGGGTCCCTCCTGCCCCCTCAGTCCCTGGACCCTCTCTCTTCTCTCCACCCTCTCTGCACCAGAGACCTTGTCCAGGCTTTTGGCCTCGGAGTCTGTCTATAGGATGAACACTTCCAAACTGCATCTCCAGTTTAACATCCCCCTGGGCTCCAGACTTGACTGTGTAGGTGGGTACTTGACATCCTCCCTGATAGTCTGCTCAGAACCTCCATCACAGCCTGTCTAAGGCTGAATTTTACTTCCCCTCACCTGCTGCAGCCAGTGCAGCAGGTAGGGATTGAAAGTGGTCAATGCGCAGTTTGGGAAAAAGAAACGAGAGGAAGAACTAAAGTTTTAAAGATGGGACCAGGGGACTCAAGACCTCTTGGATCTATAGCCCTGTTCCTCGGAGCCACATCACTTTTATTTAGTGTCTTGACTAGGAGAAAGTATGTGTTGTCCTGCAATGAAGTCAGAGCCTCCTGTGTCCCCGGTCACATCTCCCATTTTACTGATTACTTTAAACTATCTTTGTTATTTTCTTGTACAAGGGCCTTCACCTAGCTGGAGGTCATAGACCCACATATGCCTTGGGAAAACATCTTAGTGTGTGCACAAGCAGCGTTCTAAACTTGCGCTGACCTGGTGTTCCAAGGTCCACATTACGATTTTCCTTAGTTGAGCAGGATATGCCAACCCCAACTAATCAACCTGATGCACTTTTATTTGGGTTATTCTGTATTGCTATATTTTGCTTTTATTCTTTTCCCTTGGTGATTTTCTCGTGGCATAGCCAGAGCAATGGGTAGCTGACTATTAATCCCTGCATATCCCCCATTTTGTTTTTGTAGCAGAAGATATGTTGATCTCACAACTGCTTACTTCATTAGTTCTTGGAGGGCTTTTTGTGTGCATCTGAGGACTAAAGAGAAGATTATAGTGAAACAGCAAAACATAGCTAGTGTTTCAATGAGACCACCTCCAATACCTCGGATCCACTCGAGAGGACTCAGTGAGTTAAGGCCTTCTGCTATTCCTTGAAGGGTATCTGTATCTGGTAATAGTCTAAGAGAAGCATACTAGTTGCCAATGATTCTTGTTCGTACCTTTTTAATATCTAGAGTAAGGTTGTCAGGCGTATGGCCCTGCAAGTGCCGTCTAACATTTTTCCAGGTGTGTTTAGATTGATTATATTTCTGGGGAGTTACACAGAAAGTAGTAATGTTCCAGTCACACTTTAAATGTATTTTAAATGTAATTTAAGATTTTGTGTTTCTTCTTCTAAGAGTATCATTTTATTTTCTAAATCCACCATCTCTCATCTATATATATATCTCATCTATATGAGTTTGGGCTCTCCAGTATACTCTGAGATTTTTGTGTATGTCTGGAAACAGTCTTTTTTACCTTGATGAGGCTGTTCAGAACTCAATATACCCAATTTCTGGAGAGATGAGGCGGGAGAAAAGAAAAATGTTTTAATTTTACCCACAGGTATAAATCACTAAATTGTTTTAAGCCATCAGTGACTTGAGTTTCTTTTATATCTGAAAACAAAGATTAGAAGCCAGTAATATGTCAGGCAAAAAGTCATGAAAATTGCATTATATTTAGCAGTCTGTTTAATCTCGTGTACCAATTCCTTTGTTCTGTGGTCCTTGTCTGATAACAAAGGACATCAGCGAAAGTGATAGTCTCCAAGAAGCTCATGAAGTTTTTGCCAGTGTCTGTATCTGTCCAGCAAAGTGGGTGGCCGGACCACTGGAGATTGCAGAAAATGCATTTTAACCATATTTTCCATTGTGAGATGTTAACCCTGCAGCCTATCAAATAAAAGTGAGGTTTGTCAGGGAGCCAGGAAAAGCCAAGCGGCCGTCTTGGACTTCACATAGCCTTGACAGTTTGGTTTATAGCCGTTGTTTATCCATTTTAAATTTTCTGATGAGGGGTTAATTTTGTAGATGCAGAATGAGCTTTGTCTGTGTGTGCCATAGTTTCCATAGATCATTGTGAAATAACACAATGTTATCAAAGTAACAAGATTTTAAAAGCATGTATGAATCACTTAAAGACAAATTTACATAGTCTGTTATCAAAAGCCATATTTCAAGAAAACTTTGTTCTTTAACAGGAAGAGAAAACCAAATTCCAGATGGGTACCAGCTTATATTCACTGTGAAACAATAGTTATTTACTTAGTCAAAGTAACAATAAGACTTTAAAGGCAGTTTAATGTCTTAAGAAATTTGTATCATGCACAAAACTCTTTTTTCACTTGTCACAAATTTTTTTTACCTTTTTTGTAGTCATCACCTCATTTATCTATTTAAAGAATATTTCAGGATGGCACCAAATATATTTATTAACAGTCCAAGATCTCTTTAGTTTCTCTGTTAGTGTTCAGTAATTAACGTTTCAAAATCTTACTTTATTTGGAAATGACCTAGCTATTTAATAAATGTTATCATTTGGTTTAGTACAACCCTAGAAATTTAAGCTACCCCAATCAAGAATCAATATTGTCAAAATGGTTATTCTACCCAAAGCAATCTATAGATTCAATGCAATCCCTATCAAGCTACCAACGGTATTTTTCACAGAATTAGAACAAATAATTTCACAATTTGTATGGAAATACAAAAAACCTCGAATAGCCAAAGTAATCTTGAGAAAGAAGAATGGAACTGGAGGAATCAACCTGCCTGACTTCAGACTCTACTACAAAGCCACAGTCACCAAGACAGTATGGTACTGGCACAAAGACAGAAATATAGATCAATGGAACAGAATAGAAAGCCCAGAGATAAATCCACGAACCTATGGACACCTTATCTTTGACAAAGGAGGCAAGGATATACAATGGAAAAAAGACAATCTCTTTAATAAGTGGTGCTGGGAAAACTGGTCAACCACTTGTAAAAGAATGAAACTAGAACACTTTCTAACACCATACACAAAAATAAACTCAAAATGGATTAAAGATCTAAATGTAAGACCAGAAACTATAAAACTCCTAGAGGAGAACATAGGCAAAACACTCTGCGACATAAATCACAGCAAGATCTTCTATGACCCACCTCCCAGAATATTGGAAATAAAAGCAAAAATAAACAAATGGGACCTAATGAAAATTAAAAGCTTTTGCACGACAAAGGAAACTATAAGTAAGGTGAAAAGACAGCTCTCAGATTGGGAGAAAATAATAGCAAATGAAGAAACAGACAAAGGATTAATCTCAAAAATATACAAGCAACTCCTGAAGCTCAATTCCAGAAAAATAAATGACCCAATCAAAAAATGGGCCACAGAACTAAACAGACATTTCTCCAAAGAAGACATACAGATGGCTAACAAACACATGAAAAGATGCTCAACATCACTCATTATCAGAGAAATGCAAATCAAAACCACAATGAGGTACCATTCCACGCCAGTCAGGATGGCTGCTATCCAAAAGTCTACAAGCAATAAATGCTGGAGAGGGTGTGGAGAAGAGGGAACCCTCTTACACTGTTGGTGGGAATGCAAACTAGTACAGCCACTATGGAAAACAGTGTGGAGATTTCTTTAAAAAACTGGAAATAGAACTGCCATATGACCCAGCAATCCCACTTCTGGGCATACACACTGAGGAATCCAGATCTGAAAGAGATACATGCACCCCAATATTCATCGCAGCACTGTTTATAATAGCCAGGACATGGAAGCAACCTAGATGCCCATCAGCAGATGAGTGGATAAGGAAGCTGTGGTACATATACACCATGGAATATTACTCAGCCATTAAAAAGTATTCATTTGAATCAGTTCTAATGAGATGGATGAAACTGGAGCCCATTATACAGAGTGAAGTAAGTCAGAAAGATAAAGAACATTACAGTATACTAACACATATATATGGAATTTAGAAAGATGGTAAAGATAACCCTATATGCAAAACAGAAAAAGAGACACAGAAGTACAGAACAGACTTTTGAACTCTGTGGGAGAAGGTGAGGGTGGGATGTTTCGAAAGAACAGCATGTATATTATCTATGGTGAAACAGATCACCAGCCCAGGTGGGATGCATGAGTCAAGTGCTCGGGCCTGGTGGGCTGGGAAGACCCAGAGGAATCGGGTGGAGAGGGAGGTGGGAGGGGGGATCGGGATGGGGACTACGTGTAACTCTATGGCTGATTCATATCAATGTATGACAAAACCCATTGAAAAATTTTAAAAAAAGTAAGTTACCCCAATCCTCAGAGATAGACATTTCTAAAATGTAATTATTTTTAATAGAGTTTATCTGAAAGTTTTTATCTCATTTACATATATATATATATATATATATATATATATATATATAAAGAGTTACTTTCTTTGTTGACAAATTTAGTTTACCTTAAACCTAGGCACAATAAAAGTATTAAACAATGTTGATGACTTAAGACATGTCTTAATTAGATTAGCAAACAAACATTAGTTAGATGTTTAATATTGAATATTTCTCAATTCATGTGAACCTGAATTTAAATAGCGCTCATTTATAAATTAACCTCATATTATCTAAAAACAGAGACACACACTGAGACACAGAGAAGTTTAGACAGATAGACAGACAGAGATCTCATAATTTTCCACTTGAAATTTAACATCTTTGTCTCTTCTTTTTTTTTCTCTTGGTTTGAGTTCTACCGATTTGTTCATGGCTGGAATCCCAGATAGAGTAGCCTGTGTATCCCAAGGACATGATAAGAGTTAACTTCAGGTTTTTTCCTGGTCTGTTTTTGTTTCTCAGGCAGAATTGAAGCTCCAAATAAGTATTTTAACAAGTCAACTTTTTCTTAATTGCACATGTAAGAAGAAACTGTTTTCCAATTTCAAAACAGATTTTATTTTAACCAGTTTTCTCCGGAGTCTAAAGAATATCATGGCCATTCAGTGTCAAAAATGTCATCTCTTTTTTTTGTAGTCATAGTTTTATAGCTAAAAATTAAAACCAGGGAAGGTTCAAATTGGCTCTGATGACAGGGGTAGCCTGACTGATAAGATGTTGTCCCAGCAGGGATTGTCTCTCTGGGGAGGTGAGAAGTAAAGAAAGCCTGTCCTTTAACCTCTATTTCCTCCCAAGCTCTTATGTAGTATTGCCTCACCTGTTCTATATCCTGATCTTCCATAAGCACTTGAACTTGAGTTCTCCTCCAATTTCCACTGCCTATCAATTAATCTAAAGAGATGGGGATCTGCCTGGCTTGGTCATGAGCCACCATAATGAAATGGGAGCCCTCAGTTGTCCTTGCACTATTCCCAAGGTAAAAGGAGAATATACTCCATAATTCTGAACAGCGTGCTTAAGTTCATTTAGTATTTTGAAGGGAATCTGTTTGTGTACAGCCTCATATACCCCATTAGGATTATTAGGATCTGTCCCAGGAGCTATCCATTTGTGTATTATCTCTGGAAATGCCATAGTCATAGAGTCCAAGTCACCTTCCTGTCGGATCCAACAAATACCTTTCTGGAAGAGTGACAGAACTGCTGTCTGTTTCAAGGAAGGAAAAGCTTGAGCCTCTCCAGTGGTTAAGCCAGGAGAGGGAGGAAGAGAAGGCAAAGGAAATTCATCTTCCCCAAACAAAGGTGCAGAAGGAACTGCAGTTTTAAGAGCCTCCTGAGTTTTTTTTGTTCTACCCACTTGGGCTCTGCATATTTCGGTCCTCCCTCCGATGGGGTTTCACATTCATCTTTACTCCCTTCTGAGTTTCAGGGGTCTGAAGAGTTCCCAAAATGGATTTCATCAGTGTCCAAGTTGACCAGATAGATACAACCCTTGCAAAGAGGTTTCTCTAATTCACTACCTATCTTCTCTCATGTTCCTAAATCTAAAGAGAAGCAAACCATGAACAATATTCCTCAATGGTTTATAAAAGCTCCACTAGCTGGCCCTCACTTGTCTTTGTTCCCCTTGCTTTCAAAAGCTGCCTTAAGAAGCATATGTACAGCCGGTATTCTTCCGAGCTTTTTTAATTTCGCATGCTTAACCCTGGTTTCAATGCCTGAGAGAGTATTACTTACCACAAGGGGGAATTTTTGGAGGCCTCACCCTACTCTTCTTCAGATCGTGTGCCAATATTTCAACTTTGGCTTCACTCTCGGTGATCCTTCACTTTCAAGCCCCATGTTGGGCACCACTTGCTGCAGCCAGCGAAGCAGGTAGGGATCAAAAGAGGTCGACACACAGTTTATGAAAAAGAAACTAGAGACAGAAATAAAGTTTTAAAGATGGGACCAGGGAACTCAAGACCTCTGGATCAAGAGTACTGTTCCTCAGAGCCACATCACTTTTATTTAGTGTCTTGACTAGCAGCAAATAACTATTGTGATACGATGAAGTCAGCCTCCTGGGTCCCCAGTCACATCTCCCATTTTACTGATTACTTTAAAATATCTCTGTTATTTTCTTGTACAAAGGCCATCACCTGGCTGTAGGTCATAGACCCATACATGCCTTGGGAAAACATCTTAGTGTGTGCACAAGCAGAGTTCTGAACTTGCACTGACCTGGTGTTCCAAGGTCCACATTATGTTTTTCCTTAGCTTAGCAGGATATGTCAACCCCAACTAATCAACCTGATGTACTTTTATTTGGGTTATTCCTTATTGCTACATTTTGCTTTTATTCTTTTCCCATGGTGATTTTCTCATGGCTTAGCCAGATGAACAGGCAGCTGATAACCCCTGCACTCACCTGCCCATGCTACAGTCTCAACATAGCCTCAGTTCACTTCAATTGCTCAGTCGTGTCCGACTCTTTGCAACCCCATGGACTGTAGCACACAAGGCCTCCCTGTCCATCACCAACTCCCAGAGTTTATTCAAACTCATGTCCATTGAGTCGGTGATACCATCCAACCATCTCATCCTCTGTCATCCCCTTCTCCTCCTGCCCCCAATCCTTCCCAGCATTAGGGTCTTTTCCAGTGAGTCAACTCTTCACATGAGGTGGCCAAAGTATTGGAGTTTCAGCTTCAACATCAATCCTAACAATGAACACCCAGGACTGATCTCCTTTAGGATGAACTGGTTGGATCTCCTTGCAGTCCAAGGGACTCTCGAGTCTTCTCCAACATCACAATTCAAAAGCATCAGTTCTTCAGTGCTCAGTTTTCTTTAGAGTCCAACTCTCATGTCCATACATGACTACTGGAAAAGCCAGAGCTTTGACTAGACAGACCTTTGTTGGCAAAGTAATGTCTCTGATTTTTAATATGCTATCTATGTTGGTCATGACTTTCCTTCCAAGGAGTAAACGTCTTTTAATTTCATGGCTGCAATCATCATTTGCAGTGATTTTGGAGTCCTCCAAAATAAAGCCTGTCACTGTTTCAATTGTTTCCCCATCTATTTGCTATGAAGTGATGGGACCAGATGCCATGATCTTAGTTTTCTGAATGTTGAGCTTTAAGCCAACTTTTTCACTATCCTCTTTCATGTTCATCAAGAAGTTCTTTAGTTCTTCTTCACTTTCAGCCATAACGGTGGTGTCATCTACATAACTGAGGTTATTGATATTTCTCCTGGCAATCTTGATTCCAGCTTGTGCTTCATCCAGCCCAGCATTTCTCATGAAGTACTCTGCATATAAGTTAAATAAGCAGGGTGACAATATACAGCCTTGGCATACTCCTTTTCCTATTTAGAACTAGTCTGTTGTTTTATGTCCAGTTCTAACAGTTGCTTCCTGACCTGCATACAAATTTCTCAAGAGGCAGGTCAGGTGGTCTGGTATGCCCATCTCTTTCAGAATTTTCCACAGTTTATTGTGATCCACACAGTCAAAGGCTTTGGCATAGTCAATAAAGCAGAAATAGATGTTTTTCTGGAACTCTCTTGTTTTTTCGATGATCCAGCAGATGTTGGCAATTTGATCTCTGGTTCCTCTGCCTTTTCTAAAACCAGATTGAACATTTGGAAGTTCACAGTTCACATATTGCTGAAGCCTGGCTTGGAAAATTTTGAGCATTACTTTACTACAGCGTGAGATGAGTGCAACTGTGCGGTAGTTTGAGCATTCTTCAGCATTGCCTTTTTTTGGGACTGGGTTGAAAACTGACCTTTTCCAGTCCTGTAGCCTGTAGTCCTGCTGAGTTTTCCAAATTTGCTGGCATACTGAGTGCAGTACTTTCACAGCATCATCTTTTAGGATTTGAAATAGCTCAGCTGGAATTCCATAACCTCCACTAGCTTTGTTCGTAGTGATGCTTCCTAAGGCCCACTTGACTTCACATTCCAGGATGTCTGGTTCTAGGTGAATGATCACACCACCGTGATTATCTGGGTCGTGAAGATCTTTTCTGTACAGTTCTTCTGTGTATTCTTCCCACCTCTTCTTAATATCTTCTGCTTCTGTTAGGTCCATACCATTTCTGTCCTTTATTGAGCCCATCTTTGCATAAAATGTTCTCTTGGTATCCTTAATTTTCTTGAAGAGATCTCTAGTCTTTCCCATTCTATTGTTTCCCTCTATTTCTTTGCATGGATCATTGAGGAAGGCTTTCTTATCTCTCCTTGCTATTCTTTGGGACTCTGCATTCAGATGGGTATATCTTTCCTTTTCTCCTTTGCTTTTCATTTCTCTTCTCTTCACAACTATTTTTAAGGCCTCCTTAGACACCCATTTTGCTTGTTTGCATTTCTTTTTCTTGGGTGGTCTTGATCCCTGTCTCCTGTACAATGTCACGAACCTCTGTCCATAGTTCATCAGGCACTCTGTCTAACAGATCTAGTCCCTTAAATCTATTTCTCATTTCCACTGTATAATTGTAAGGGATTTGATTTAGGTCATACCTGAATGGTCTAGTGGTTTCCCCTACTTTCTTCAATTTAAGTCTGAATTTGGCAATAAGGAGTTCATGATCTGAGCCACAGTCAGCTCCCAGTCTTATTTTTGCTGACTGTATAGAGCTTCTCTATCTTTGGCTGCAAAGAATATAATCAATCTGATTTCAGTGTTGACGATCTGGTTATATCCATGTGTAGAATCTTCTCTTGTGTTGTTGGAAGAGGGTGTGTGCTATGACCAGTACGTTCTCTTGACAAAACTCTATTAGCCTTTGCCCTACTTCATTCAATACTCAAAAGTCAAATTTGCCTGTTACTCCAGGTGTTTCTTGACTTCCTACTTTTGCATTCCAGTCCCCTATAATGAAAAGGACATCGTTTTCGGGTGTAAGTTCTAAAAGGTCTTGTAGGTCTTCACAGAATCATTCAACTTCAGCTTATTCAGCATTACTGGTCAGGCCATAGACTTGGATTACTGTGATATTGAATGGTTTGCCTTGGAAACGAACAGAGATCATTCTGTCATTTTTGAGATTGCATACAAGTCCTGCATTTTTGACTCTTTTGTTGACTATGATGGCTACTCCATTTCTTCTAAGGGATTCTTGCCACAATAGTAGATATAATGGTCATGTGAGTTAAATTCACCCATTCCAGTCCATTTTAGTTCACTGATTCCTAGAATGTCGATGTTCACTCTTGCCATCTCGTTTGACCAATTCCAATTTGCCTTGATTCACGGACCTAACATTCCAGGCTCCTATGCAATATTGCTCTTTATAGCATCAGACCTTGCTTCTATCACCAGTCACAACCACAATTGTGTGGTGTTTTTGCTTTGGCTCCATCTCTTCATTCTTTCTGGAGTTATTTCTCCACTGATCTCCAGTAGCATATTGGGCACCTACCGATCTGGGGAGTTCATCTTTTAGTGTCCTATCTTTTTGCCTTCTCGTATTGTTCATGGGATTCTCAAGACAAGGATACTGAAGTGGTTTGCCATTCCCTTCTCCAGTGGACCACATTTTGTCAGAGCTTTCCAAAGGAGTTACACAGGGAATTCCTTGGGGTTCACAGGTTAGGACTTCCACTGTTGAGTGCCTGGGCTGCTCAGATACTTCATTGTGTTTACCGTGGTTTCCTAATGCCTAAAAGGTGGTGAAGCACATTTAAAAATGTTTACTGTGAGGACTTCCTTGGTGGTCCAGTATTTAAGAACCCACCTTGCAATGCACTGGACGTGATTTTCATCCCTGGTCAAGGAACTAAGATTCCAAATGTGCTGGGCAACTAAACCCGCATGCCATATCTACTGAGCCCTCATGATCTAGAGCCTGTGATCCACAAAAGAAAATTCCTCCTGCAACCAAGACTGGCATGCCAAAAAAAAAGTTTGATGGCCATTTGAATATTATTTTATCACTGGTTATTTCGTAGATTTTAATGACTTGCATGTGAAAGCTTGTTTTCACCCCTACAGCCAGCCTCTTTCATCAACTCTGACGTTAGTCTTCTCACTGGCCTCTGTCTCTGTGTCCTTTCTCCCTCCCACAGACTCAACAGCCAGAGGGACTGCAGAGTCAAAGGGTATGTGACTGCACGAGCTGGGGAGGAATAGTGCCAGGTTTGTTCCAAAACAACAGCACCAGTTTACATCTCACCTGGATTCTACCAGTGTCCCATGGATGCAGATCTTCTCTCCTTGTTGGTAAATTCAGACCTCTTATTTCCTGGTGAGTAGAGAGATATCCAGTTGGGGTCTTGATTTCCATTTCCTTATCATGAATGGTGAATATGACTATTTGTTACATTTCCTCTGTGTGAAAACTTTATGAGGAAGGAAGACAGTGGAATTGGCTAGCGGGCAATGGTGAACCAAAATGGTCCATCAGAGTGATCCTGAATTGGGCTAAAGTGGTTGAGGCTGACATCCCACCTGGATCTGTCTTAGAATCAGTTGCCCTTGTGCAGGCAGCTCTGCAGCTCAGATCACCACTCCTTCCTTGAAGGTGCATCTGGGAGACATTTTCCAGGGTCCACCCTCAAGGCAGATTGGAAGAGTCCTGAGTGGGAGCTGAGACCAGTCCTGCATTGGCCACTTTCCAGGTGTGTGACTTCAGGCAAGTCCTTCCCTTCCCAGAGCCCCTCATCCTACCAGGTATTAGGGGCTAAGATGATGGCCCCTAGTGGCCTGTGTACAGTGCTCAGCAGTCCACCAGGGGTCCTGTGCCCCTCACCTCACAACAATCTTGCATGCATGTGTGCTAAGTAGCTTCAGTCATGTACAACTCTTTGCAACCTATAGTCCAACCTATGGACTATAGCCTGCCAGGCTCCTCTGTCCATGGGATTCTCCAGGCAAGAGTACTGGAATGGCTTACCATGCTCTCCTCCAGGGGATCTTCCCAACCCAGAGATCAAACCCACATCTCTTACATCTCCTGCATTGGCAGGCGTGTTCTTTACCACTAGTGCCACTGGGAAGTCCCACCCACTCCTTTACAGGCCAACAACCAGGCAGCACCATATGTCCTGGGCAGTGTGGCTCTTGCGTGGTCTGAGGACCTGCCTTGTCCATGAGCTGCCTGTTACTGGTTCCTGAAGTAACTGCTCAGAAACCTTAGAGCAATGTAACAGAGTAGTTCTATATGTATTGAAACTAATAATTAATTATTGGATTTGTACTATTTGTTTTCTTGCTTCATTTTAAAAATAATTTATAAATTTACAAATAGAAAAGTCCATGATAGATTAGAAAAGAAGGAAAAATACAAAAACCTGGTCCTTTACCACAACATATTGAGAAACACTAATCTAGGGCAACTCCAACAACTCCAGACATATTTAACATTTTTTGAAGGAGGAGGCCCCTTTTGATCCTCAACCCTGACATTTACAGATAAGACCAGAGTTCAGTGCTATTTCTATTCCATTCAAGGTCCCTTTTATTTTTTTTAATTTATTTATTTTTAATTGAAGAATAATTGTTTTACAATATTGTATTGATTTCTACCAAACATCAACATAAATCAGCCATAGGTTTAAATCTGCTGGGGAAAGGAATCTTCCTGCTCATTTCTATCTGTTTTCAGTCACGTAACTTGACAGACATGGCACCTGTTCAACTCGTGAAAAAGCAGACACTCAGGTCAGCTCTCTGGCAGAGAGTGAGAGGAAGACATGGATTCTAATAAAAGCCCAAACCTAGTTCATGATAGACACAAACCCTCTCAGGTCTTTAAAACCACTTTCAGGCATTTATAAACAGAAGTGATGAGGAAGAGCTGGCATTGATTGGACCCTCTTTGGTTCTAAGTAAAGATGGGAGGGGATGTGGGCTGTGTGGGTCCACACAGCACTGGTAGTGTTGGGAGTCCATGGTTACAACTGCTGCCACGGGTGTCTTCAGTGTAAAATTCGGCCAAGTTTGAGGCCACAGTAGGCAAGGTGAGAGCAGGACACCTGTTGCAAGCAGGTTTCATATTGGGACCAGGATTCTAGAAAGGTCTCTAACCTCTGATATGAACCTCATCTGTATGAGGAAGTCACTGTCAGTTACATTGAGATACTGCATGTATAGCATCCACTCAGAGCCCAACACAAAGTAGGTAATCGCTGAGCAGTTAGCTCAGGGAGCTGACTCTGTCCTGCTGTGGGGTCACCAAGACAGATGCCCAGTCCAACCCTGAGGCATCCACTGCCCTTCTATCTGGCCCATGACCTGCTCCAGCTCAAGCACCTTCCAGGGCTCCTCCCAACCTGAGATGAATTTCTGACCCCTGAACTGGACAGTAGTTCCTCCAGACAGAAGGCCAGGCATCCTCAGGGACCTCATCTGCCCTGCTCCCTCTCTATTTCAATAGAACTTTGCTGCACAAAGGCCTAAACCTCAGCCTCCTGTTTCCTAAACCTCACCTTGACCCTGACCCTCACCAGGAAGTCTTGCCCACATGTGCTCTGCCCTCTCCTCCTCTCTGCCTTGGCTTCCTCAGCAGCTCCCATGTTCCCACCTCTGCCTCCTCCTGATCTCCAGCAAAGCCCAGTGCTCCTGAGAGGGTGAGGTTGGGTCAGGCCAGGTGGTTGCTGATAGATCTGTGCTGGCTGACCTTTGTCCCAATTGTTGTCACCATCCAGCAGTGTCACCAGGCAGGGCCCCAACAGGCCATTTGTTTCCTGTGAGTAATGATGTCTGAGAACAAAGGGCAGCCTGATTTCAGGAGGACACTCCTGCGGACCTCTGAGCCTCTTTACCACAGTTAGAGAGCCTGTGCTCCTACCTCTACCCATACTCCTTGGGCTGTCTGAGTTGGCCTGTGTGTTGGTGGAAGATCTTCCCAGGGCAAGGACACTCAGGCAGGTTAGGGGGATCATGGGGTGTCAGGGAGCAGGTGCTGTATAGTATTGGACCCTTGCTGTGAAGCTCCTGGATCTCTGTATCCTTGGGGAGGCCGACTGCTTAACAAACACCTCAGTGTCAGTGTTGAACACATGAAAGGATACTTCTATACACACAAAGTCCAGTGTGGATGTTCCTAATAGGGTACCTCTGTAGGCAGCCTTCCTCTCAGATCAGGCTCTCCGCTCTTAACTTGTTTGATTGAGGTCTTTAATGTGTGGCCTCCAAGGCTGCAGTGAAAGAGGGGTATCTCCTTCCCTCTGACCCAACCAATCTGTCCCCATTCCCTACCCAGGAGCCCTAAGTCTGATGGCACCTTGTACTGCATCCCAGCCAGGCCTGGGTTCACAGCCATGATTCCTACCTCTGACCTGAGCTCACACCTTTGCCCCACGTGGGGCCCTGCTGTGTGGGCATCTCAGCCTGTGTCCTCCAGGCAGACAGCCTCCTGCAACCCCACAGTGTTGAGGTTGCCCAGTCCATTTTCTGAGGGCTCGTTGGCTGTCACTGTGGTAGCACCTGCAAGATGCCCGCAATGACTTCACCTCCAGGTGTCACACCCTCCTATGGAGGAAAGTGGACTGGGCTTAGGGCCTCACGTCAAACAAATAGAATAAGGCAGGTTTGATGGTGAATGACTCAGGGTCTAGGTACTAGAAGGCAGTACTGTTTCTCTCTCTGTGTCTTGGGCTCCCTCTCAGTCTTTCTCTCCTTGGTGACTGGCTTACTCTGGAGAATCCTGATGTCAATTAGCAGCGTGATGAAGAGGCCCACATGCAGGGCTCTGAAGCCTTCTGCCAGCAGCCACTTGGGAGAGCTTGGGAGTGATTCCCCACTCTAGGCTTTGAAACTATACCTGCTGGAGCAGGTCGGCTGCTTCCTCCTGAGTGAACTGCGCGGGAATCCCTAAGTGCTTCCAGCTCTCTGGTGACAAACTTGACCTATCATCAGTCATGGATCTTTCACACCAAACTTCCCTACAAGAGGGATGACTAACTTTGAATCAGGCAGTGGATTGGGAGAGCAGGATTTTAGTTTGAAGGTGGTGGGTGTGCAGGGCTTGACCAAGGAGGTGACCTTTGGATGATCAAATTGAGGAGACAGAGTATCCTGGTCCCAAGATATCAACAGGTACCAAGACACAGCAGGTGGGAGAGCTGAAAGAGGGAGAAGAACCACCCAGCCATCCACAGAGATGTGGACTTAATAAATCCTTACTGCCTTCAGCCACTAAGGTCTGAAGTGGTTCAATACCAGCAGTAGAAAACTGCAGTGGGCAGGTACTTCTCTCCTGGAAAATCTAGCCCTTCCTTAATGGACCTGCTTACCTGCCACTTCCTCCCTCTTCCCTTAATGGAAACCATCACTTCCCTCTCAACCCCACTGCACTTGATTCCCCCCTCTCTTGGGACCCTATAGCTCCCACCTCCTAGGGTCAGAACAGGCCATCAAGAGATGCTGAGTACATTTATGGCCTGCCTGCTAATTACTCCTACTCCCCACAGGATGTGGAATGGTTAACCATCTCATATTATCTACTCCACTCACAAATCCAAGTTAGGTACTGTAATTCTTATATCCCTGATAACAAGCCTGAGGTTGAAAGGGGATGGATCTTGCCCAGGGTCACTGAACCTAAATTTACATCCACAGAATTTCTCCCCACTCCCCCCACCCCCAACACCCCATTTGTACTTATTGCTGTGATTAGCTTCTGGAGGGAAAAGAACCTGCTTTCCCACTTCAGACGTGGGCGTTCATAGTACTGGTCCTACCCTACCATCCTGTCCAATCACTCATGACATATATCCCAGCGACAGTGACCCAGAATTTTCCTTATCAGAGGCTTGTCCCCTACTGCCCTGCTTGCAGACACTGACCATTCACTCCTCATGTTACTTCTCTGGCTGGTCTGCCCTGTGTCTGTACACAGCCTCCCCCTTGTCTCCCACAGAACAGGCCAGAGGTGGTGAGTTGGAACTGACTGGTCAGGGAGAAAGAAGTAACATGCCATTCTCTAGCCCATCCGATCCACCATTTGGGAAGAGGACACAGAGCAGCAGGGCTGCAGGGCCAGGTTGAGATTAAATGGGAGGCTTTGACCCGTGTTCCCAGTTGGGGAGTAGGGTAAGGGAAGAGAAGAAGGCTGAAACAGAATTCTTTCATTGATGAGTCGACATTTATGGAGCTCCCTTCTGTGTCAAAGTCAGGGCTTAAGTTACAAAGGAGGAGTCGCGGCTGACTCATGGAGCTCAGTCAGTGTGACATCACAGCTGAGGTCAGAGGTTATCTTAGTCCTTGGGGGAAACTGAAACTCAGAGAGAGGGTGAAGAGGTCTGCCATGGTCATTTAGCCAGTGATAAAGCCACAGTCTCCTTCCCCACTTCCCGGCCTCTCTGGCTGCTACTCTGGGGCTCAGAGGATCCAGAAATTCGAAGGTGCCAGGATAAGTCAGGGGGTTGTGGCCTCGCCCTCCTCTTCATCTCGGGGAGGGAGGAGCTGGGACAGGCAGGATGCAGGATGAGGGAGCTTGTAGGAGAAAGGGCTGCAGCTGGGGGCTGCTTCTGTGATGTCCCTCAAGGCAGAGGAAGAGCAACCTGCTCACTGGAGCTGCTCTTGTCCTGCCCATTGAGTGACAGGACCACAGAGGACAGAGACACCACACATCATCCTCTTCCATTTCTCAGATGGGCAGAATGAAGGAGAGGGCCCACTACAGAAGAGTCAGTGCAGGAGAGCAAATCACTGATGCCAGAGTCTGGTTTCCTCTGCCATGGAGCCAGCTGTGACCCAAGGCCTGGCACGGGGTGGAGATGCAGGAGTCAGTGAAGGCTCTGGAGATGTGTTCAACAGACACCTGAAGGAAGCCTTCTGGGATCACAGAATCTTCCTCCATCCTCCCTAATGCCAGCACTGCCCTTTGAAGGAGCCCCTCCTCTGGGGAGGCACTCAACAGATCTCCAAGTGTTGGTCTCTGGGGATGTTGTACTTTAGCTTGTGGGCTTCAAAGAGGTTTTCCAGCTCCTGCATGTAGCGCTGGTGCAGCCTGTCCACCTCCTCCTGGGAGGGATGTGGCGTCTTCTGCACCTCAATGGGCTTCCCCACTGCAAGACACAGAGGTGAGTGGTGGCTCAGAGTAGGAACCACTGAAGGCTCAGGGACTCTCAGGGTTCCCACCACAATGATCATCTGAGCAGGTAAGCACTCTTTCTCCTTCCCTTTCAATTCTATTTTGGGTCATAGATTCTAAGATGTTAGGGCAACTCTAAGATTCTGATATATTAACAATATCACCAGCTGGTGTTTTAATGCATTATCTCTTAGGTCATCCTAACAATCCTAAGAATATAGAACCTGCTAGTATTCCTATTTGACAGCTGAGGCATTGAGACTCCGGGAGGTTGAGTAAATTGGTCAGGGCCACCTACGAAGAACCAGTGACTAGTTATAAGCCCTGAGGATGATGTGCTCTCAGCCTCATGGACACGTGGATCTGGGAGTCTCAGATGCTATGAGTGGAAGTGTCTGTATGTCTGGGAGGAGGTGGCCCACAGCCCAAGTGCCTTCTACCTCCTCTCCCTCTACGATGTCCTACAGTGCCTCCCATTCTAGGGAGGACGTGGGAGGATCTATCAACCTCCTTCCTCAAGTTCTGCCAGGCTCAGAAAGCAGCTGTCCTGTCTTCTTCTCTTGAAGAATGGTTCTGGAGGCATCAGTTGTGAATTATATTCATGAAAATATTACCAGACAACCCAGGGAAAGTCATGGTGTAGAGGGTTGGCCAAGTCTGTACTCAACTAAGAAATGACTGGGTGAGTGGAGATGAAAAGACCTCACTTTATAAGCTTTGCCATTGAAACCTAGTTGGAATCCAAGACAAAAGCAAATGAGAGAATCAAATAGCTGAAAAGATGGCGCTAAGTCCATGCGCTAAGGCCCATGCCCATTAATTACAGGGAAATCCCTCAGGCTCTCTTTCACAACCTGCTGATTGTTAGTTTACACACAATACTATCAGACCCGGAATCCCTTCCCTGGTATCCACTTTTCCAATAAGCCTTACAAGATCCTCCTGTCAGAATTAAACCCTCCTCTCTGGCATCATAAAAAATCAAATAGACCTTGATCAAACCTCAACTTTGTATCAAGGACAGGGTGATCTTTTGGAAGTGATTTACCTTCTCTGAGTCTCAGTTTGCCACTAGTAAAATGGTGATAATAATCACTGCCTACAAGGTTGTTGGGAAAACTAAGCTGCTGCATGTAAGTAGTCAGTGCAGTATCTGACACACAGCAGGTGCCCGGTAATCAGTAGTGGTGACTTTTTTTTTTTTTTTTTGTCTTGGTTAGATTTCCCATCCCAGACTTCCTTTCCTCAGGGTTATCTGCCTGTGTGTCTGTTTCACGCTCTGGAACGTGAACTCCATGAAAGTCAATGATGTCTTCGGCTCATGTCTAGTCTCCTTTGCAACACCAGCCTGAGCCCCTTGCTGTGTAGCCCTTTCCCCTCCCAGCCTGGGTCTAGGCTCACCCACGGTGGTGATGGGCCGGCGGTAGGGCATAAGACCAAAGCTGTCCTGGAAGACTCCACAGCCATAGAAGAGTGGGATGGAGACTCTTATGATCTTCTGAAGTCGGTCCTGGAACCAGCGCACCCAGGAGCCAGGGGAGTTCTCAACCTGCTTGAATATGTCATTCTCACCAAAGGAGAAGATAGGCACCAGAGCTACCCTAGAGGAGACAGGAGAGAGAGAGTGTGGCGGGGCAAGAAGGTACAAGCTGGTCCACTAGCCTCCTGAAGGGAGCTAGTGATCAGGAACTGGAGCAGAGGACAGAGCCCTGGGACAAAAGTAGGAGGCCTCAGGTGTCCTCCAGACCTGCCACGGCCTTGCTTTGTGATTTTAGGCAGGTCATGGCTCCTCTCTGGACCATGGCTTCCCAGTTGCACCATGACAAGAGAACAGAATGCTTCAGAGAGCCCTTCCAGGTATAAAACATGCAAACTTCCTGGAAAAATTTCTTCTTCCCCACTTAACTTGTATTCTTCACAGATGCTTCAAGGTAAGAGAACAGTGCCGGGAGCCGTTATGGAAGGTCCCGCCCGTGACGAGGTCATGAAGAAAATACCAGGCAGGCAAGGCCGTCCAGGACTCCATCCATGACGAGGTCATGAGGAAAAAACCTGACAGGCAAGGCCGTCTAGGATAAGGGACCCTCCAGGTTGGCTTCGGCCTCTACCCCACCCTGTATCCTCCCCCCTTTGCTGTTGTTGTTCTTGTTTGCCCTGATGCAGATTGTTGTGTTGCCTGCCGAGAGCTCTCCTGCTCCTCTTTCATTGAATAAAGACCAACTTAAAACCCTAATTAATAAATCTCCTGGACTCTGGTACCCTATGAAGAGGCCAGGGATGAAGGAAATGCTTCAATTCAAACCCTTTTGCTGGCATTCTGGCTTGTTTGATAAATGTGTGATCTCATTGCACAAAATGCTCTTGATTGTTCTAAACATCCTAAGCACAGTACGCTAACAAAAGAAACTATTAAGCATAGGTCCCTCTGCGGGGTGAGAAAAGCCCCACAAATATTATAGCCACATGTACGCCTAATAGAAAATAGTTTAGATAGAGATTAGCTGGTGACTTCTTGTAGGTAATTAACTTTTGGACTAAGAGCCTGGTTTGTGCCATATCTGCTGTTTTTGCAATCCTTTGCATTTCTGTTCTGTAAAAATGTAACCCTATCTAGTTCCCATAGAGATGACACCTAATAGAAAGAAAATAGATTAACCACAAAAAAGACAGGGTCGGCTACTGAAGTTGCTAAAAGTTGCACTAGGTGCAAGCCATAAATTGTCAACAGGCCTGAAGGCCAAAAGATATTATACATAGAGGTTAACCATAAAAAAAGACCCTAATAGGCACAGAGCCCTTTGGGGGGTGAAGAAGCCCTACTAGAAAATACAAAAAATATTGTTTTAAAAGTGGTTATTAGATCAACGTTTGATTGATGTTAATGTGCTGAGGTTGTGCAGTGGAAACTATTGTTAATATAGTTGGAGATCTAGTAAAATAAGAGTTTAGCCCTAGTGTAAAAACAATAAGATAATTGCTAATTTTAACCAGGAGCGCTAAACAGGGGCTCCCTCACCAGAGCCGCAGAGTCTTTGTGTGTTAAAGTTTTTAGATAAATTTAGCTGAGAACTTCTGCAAAAAGACTGACTTTTATGTTAACAAGATTGTATTTCTATTATGTTGCAACTTGCTGTACCATGAGACTGCCAATTTTCTGTTTTCTGCTAACCTCAAGGCCAGAAAATAATGTACAAAAAATCTATGGGAAAAGACTCTCAAACAAAAATATACAGAGAACACCTGGTTTCGTGAAGGACAAGCTGATGTAATGTTAATCTAAGTCTGTATGCTTATCTGCCCCTTAGAAATGTACCAACTTAGGGTATAAAGGCGATGGTAAAAAATAAAGCAACTGCTAGACTCTGCCGCACCTTCCTGGTCTGGTCTCTCTATCTCTCTTTTTCTTTCTCTCTCTCTCTCTCTCATTCGCTGACGCCGTTCATCCTGAGGGTTCCCCTGGATCCTGCTGGGGCTGGACCCCGGCAGAACAGCTCTAAGCTATGCCCCAAACACCATTCTCCTAAAAGCCCTAGACTCAGATGTAATTCAAGTTTTCAGTAATATGATCCTTGACCTTATTCCCTTTCATCACCAAATCTCCCTTCTAGAATCTTCTCTGGCTATTTGGGAATGAAACATCACATCAATCACCAACACAGAATCTTCACAATCGATGGATTGTGACTCTCCTTGCCAAAATAGGATGTGTATTCATCTGTGCTGTCTTACCACCAAAACACAATCCTTGCCAATCTCCAGTTGAACCCAGAACCCTCTCCCCAATACCCGTGCGTCAGGGCGAGCCTGATGAAGCCCTTTCGGTTCCGCAGCACCAGCTTGCAGCCTCCAGGCCTGGCGTCCAGTGCCTCCTGGACGCCCCCAACAATGATGGCCATGAGGTTGCCACCTTCTTTCCTGCTCAGAATGTGAGCGGCGCTCTCCTTGTCTACTGGGACCAGCCCTGGGGAGAAAGAAAGGTGGTTAGGTATGGGGTGAAGGGGCAAGGACTGTGGGCAGAGATGTGGGCTGGGCTCCACTCCAGTTCCCAATTGTGAGTTCCCTGAGGACTGGGACTGAGCCCTTCAGGTCTTCCCAACCCCCAACTGAGTGTATCACTGAGCACAGAGTTGTGGGAAGTGCTTCCTTGAATCTAGCTTCCTTCTCCACCACACATTCACTTGGAAGAAGTATAGAACTGTTGACGGCCCTCTGTAAAATCCCTCCTCCATGCCTGCAGCCTTCACCCAGCTGGGTTACCCAGGGTTGGGAAAACTCACCCCCTGACATGATGTAATCCCTGAAGAAAGGAGTCCAGAACCACAAGTTCAGCATCATCAGATGTGGGCGGATGCCAGGGAACAGTGAGGAAAAACCGGTGCTCTCTGTGCACAGGTTGGTAAAAGCTCCAGTGGCCAGAACCCCATGGGGGTGGAAACCAGCGAGGTAGTTCCGGGAGGGGTCCAGATAGGCAGTCTTGACCAGCTGCAGGGACAGCAACCTGCTGAATCGGAGCTGCACCTCATACCCTCCCCCATTCTGCCAGCACCAGTGTGACCGTGGGTTACTTGCTCCTCCTCTCTGAGCCTCCAGTTCTTAGGAAGATGGAGATATGCATGTGACTGCACCCAGGGAGGTCCTGTTGCCATCTACGTCTCAGACTTGCTGTGAGCTTCAGACAAATTGTCTCCCTCTCCAGCTTTCAATGTATTAAATGTGGACATTTGACCCTGTCCTGCCTACATTCTGCTGAGAATTTCAGGTCCGTGAGTTCCCTGGAATTACCAAGACTACGGGACAGGATAATCATACACCATCAAGGGCCACACAGGGCTGTCACTCAAACAGTCCTGTTCTAACAAAACTCCCTATGAGAAAACTCAGCACTTAGGACCTGGGAGTGAGAATTTGCTAGCTATATCAGGGTGGTTGAAAGAGTTTGCAGAGCTGGAGGCTGGCCTTAGTCCTTTTTACCCCTCTGTACAATTCAAGGGTCTCCCTGATGCCTCTCTGTTCCCCCTGTGTCAGACCTTCATTATCATCTATCCACCTGTTCCCCTGGCTATTGGCAGCTCTTCCCGGGTCTGGTCAGTCCTGCAGCACAGAGGGTGCACCAGAAACCATAAGACATTGTAGAAGGAGAGGGAGAGCAGAGCTGTTCATCACTAGCAGCTTCCAGGCAAAGTGGAGTGAAGACAGAGGGGGCAGAACTGAGTTAGCAGATGTTGCTCCTGGACTTCCGTGGTGGTCCAGTGGTTAAGAATCTGCCTGCCAATGCAGGGGACATGCGTTCGATTCCTGGTCCGGGAAGATTCCACATGCTGTGGTGCAACTAAGCCTATGTGCCACGACTACTGAGCCCACAAGCCACAACCACTGAAGCCCGTGTGCCTAGAGCTCATGCCGCACAAGAGAAGTCACCACAGTGAGAGACCCACACACCGCGATGAAGAGTAATCCCCGCTATCCGCAACTAGAGAAAGCCCACACGCAGCAACAAAGACTCAGCACAACCAAAAATAAAATAATTTTTAAAAAATGCTGCTCCCACCAGTTACTGGACAGGCTTCAATGTGCAAAGATGACTGCCCGTGATTCTGTGTGTGACCAACCCCTTTCCCACTCTGCCAGGAACTGCAGGGTCCACCCCTTACAGAGCCCTGTGCTCTGGGAGGCTCAGCCTTTAGAGTCGGAGGCCCTGAGGCCCCTGACCCAAGCCCTAAGCCCCTGGCAGGAAGCTCCCTGACAAGACTACCCAGGCCTTGTAATTTGCACTTCCAGGCACAGACAGTCCATTCCACTTAGGCTCATCTTTGGCACCGTGAAAGATCATCTAGTTAACAAGCTGAAATTTGTCAGCATTGGCTCTGAGGATTCTTGTTACCTTCAGGCCCCAGAGGCCTGGCTGCCCATCTCAGAGCAGCCTGGAGGGACCCAAGAGATAGCATTGGAGGCAGACCCAAGGGACAGCATTGGAAGTCTGAGCCTGTCTGCCCTACCACATCGGAACAGTCCCAGCTTGTCCTGTCCTTGACCTGACTGGATCTCTGCAAACTCCCTCTGATCACTGTAATGATCAACCTCTCCCTCTGGTTACCCTTGACCCTTTGCAGAAAGTCTGAGGGGACCTTAGGTAGAGTCACCATTGCTTCACAGAAAAAGGCAAACTTCTTTCACTCATACAGAAGGAATTTATTGAATGTGAAAATAAGGACAAGCAGAGATATTCTGGTTATTCTCATTGGGAAAGGTGTTTCCTTAGGAATCCATCTCAGTATGTTTCTTTAAAAACACACCTGATCCCCCACACAGAAGTACTTGTTTATGAATTCCCTTTCTCAGCTAGTAGGAAAATAATTTTGTTACAACCCCCTTAAAGGCAATGAGGCAATATCTATTGGTATTAAAATGGAAAAATGTAACTGACCTTTTAAGCCAGCAATTCCACTGTCGAGGAATTTAGCTACAGAATTTCTCACACTTGTGCAAAATGGCATCTGAACAAGATTATTAACTGAAGCTTTTTATTTTTCTTTTGGTAATACCAAAACTTGGCATCCAGTCAAATGTCCATCAACAGGGCCTATTTAGACAAATTATGAAATACTTCCTTGTGGGCCACTATGTAGCCATAGGGACATACAATGCAATTCTTCCTGTCCTGATAGGGGAAGGTGGCCACGATCATTCATCAGGTGGAAAAGCAAAGGGCAAGACCATGTAAGCAGAATGTCACCAGCTGTGACAGGGGGAACAGCAAATGGAGACAGGTCCTCCTGGGGGAATATGCCTGATTCTCCATTAGCTCTTCAGGAAGTCCAGATGTTGCACTTAGAAAGATCCAATGCTCAGAAATATAATAGTTTCCCAACTTTGCTTGAAATTCCATCAATAGACCCTAGCTCATAAAATCAGTAATAGCTGAAGGCAGCCCAGAAACACAAGCTCATTTGACACTGATACAGAGGCTTATGAATGGAGGGGTGGGGGAGCTCCAGTCGAGTGCAGACTCCTTACCTGGGACCCCCTACCTCCTAGCCACCATAAGATCCCTTTCGGCCCTGTGCTGTAGGAGTATGTGGAAGAGTTGGAGGGTCTCCTGGGAAGTGCAGGGATCCAGAATCTGGGCCATAGCCCCACCCCTGCAGGCTCCCAGGCTGGACAAGCAAGTTAAAGTGCTCATCATCCAGCCCTCTGCTGGCCACTAGGTGGTATTGCTCGCCTTCTGTAGGTTGTGATGCCAAAGGCCTGAAGTAGGCAAGAATCCTGAACACTGTGCAGGTAGAATTTCTGAAAGTGTCCAGTGTTCCACCATTGTCAGTAGTGTCACGGTTGAGAAATCTTCTCTGGGGGAGAAGCAGGAGGATGGTGAATAAGACAGGCCCAGAATCATTTTCTGCAACTGGCAGAAACTCCAGGTGCAAAGAGAGTCAGATATGTCTTTAGAGGCCCCAGGATATCAGGAAGACAGCCCACTGGAGAGCTTTCAGTTGAAGACTTCATTTCTGTGGAATAGCCTGTACTGGTCTCCCTTACATGTGCGTGCTAAGCCGCTTCGTCATGTCCGACTCTTTGCGACCCCATGGACTGGAACCCACCAGGCTGGGATTCTTCGGGCAAAAATACTGAAGTGAGTTGCCATGCCCTCCTATAGGGATCTTTCTGACTCAAGGATCGAAACCCCCCCCCAAAAAAAAGGATCGAACCCACATCTTTTGCATCTCCTGCATTGGCAGGCGGGTTCTTTACCACTAGCGCCACCTGGGAAGCCCACTGGTCTCTCTTATCTTATTCCTAAAAACCTCTTCAACTTCATCCCCAGTGTGCCTTCAGCTTTAGTCACACTACTGCTCAGAAACCATGCCCTGGCCGCTTCTGGGCCTGCACTTGCACTGTTCCCTTTGCAGGCCACCTTTCCTTCCCTGCTGGACTTGGGATTCAGCTCACAGTGTGGAGTGAGACCACAGGGACAGAATCCACAAAGAGAGCCAGAAAGCTCTACTTGAGGCCAGAAACTGCTTATGGTTTTTCCTTGGCTTGCTGGCTGATGTCACAACACTTCCCCATGGAAACTCTGACCTTCCTGGCACAGAAGAGCAAGCCCTGGTCTAGGAAGAAGAGAGGGAGAGATGGGAATTCAGAATCTCAAAGTTAAGAGATTCTGGGGTGAGGATGAGGGGCTCTGCCTGTGGCAGGCCCATGGCTCCTCTAGGGCCCCAGCAAACCTACCAGCTTCTGCTGACAAGGTCCTGGGAAGGCACCCTGCAGAGGAAGCAGATATGGGGTCTGGGAAGACCACCCCCTAACCTGGTCCCTTCAGGTTGGCTCAGCACTGTCCATTCACTCTCCTGTTTCCAGAGGAGGGCCACCTGTCCCTGCTTGTACCTCTCTGTGTCCCTATCACCTTCCCCATTCTATCTGGTCAATAAATCATCCTCACCCATCTGCTTACATCCAAGACTTTAGTCTGTCTGGGATTCAGAAAAGGAGTCATAGGTCGGTTCATTCAAATCAATCCTGTTCCACTCAAGTCTGAACTTTGGGTCCAGGGTCAAGTGTCCAAATGGCCATCAGGTGCCCTGAGTCAGAAAGTCAGAGATTCAAAAGCACTCAGGTGTCAGGGATTGGTGTGATCACTGGATACATTTGTAAATGTATCCAGGATCCATTCAGAATGCGGCAAGTCCTTGTCCAAGGATGCATAATGTACCAGAGTGAGAGGCAGATTAGAGAATCTAGAACAAGTTCCTTGTCTTCTCCCCTGTCCCTCTAACCTGACAATGGACAAACTTTAAACCAGTAGAAGAACTTTGTATGTGACCTTGATCACATCCTGTCCCTTTCTAGGGGTTGGTCTCTTCATCTTATGAAGTGTGGGGCTAGATGATCTCTTAGAACCTTACGTTTATTACCTGCACCCCTAAGCATGGCTGCTGAGGGCTTTACATCTGTAAGATACATAATGTGTGCCACAATATATGGCTCGCAGAGTTCCTTCAAATCCTGTTCATTCATCCATCTTCATAGTGGCCCTACATCCCGGCCAGACAGAAGCTGACTCCTCCCCAGGCCACAGAGTTGTGGAAGCCCAGCTCCTGCCTCCCAGCCCAGTATTTTGGTCACTGCACAGAGGATCACACTTCCCCATGGACACGTGAGGCACTATAGTCCTGGCCACACCCCAGCTACCCCATTACTCACCGAGATGGGGAAATAGTCCTTCATGTACCTCCATATGACGCAGCGCCTTAAGGCCTCAATGCGCCTGCCCCCCTGCCACGGCTTGGATAGATCCAGGTACCACCAGACTGCATACAGGACACTGAAGATCCAGAATCTTGTGAACAGGAGGCCTATGAAGATAGCAATGCAGATCTGGGCTGGGAACAGAAGCAGGAAGATAAGTGGTCAAAGGAATGAAGGAACGAGCTCTCCTCCTACAACTAGCAGCACTGTCCTGTCCAGCCCTCATCCCAGGAGGAAGGGGTGAGACTCTCTTGACTTCAAGGAGGAAAGAATGCAGCCTGTCCAGTGTCACACTGGGAGCCTGGTTTTGAAGCCAGGTAGACCCAACTCCAAACTAAGTTTTCCCCACTGTACCAGGCTGCTTATTTGTTTCAGTTTTACCCCTCCACCCCCATCTCTGTCCAGTTAAGTAGTCTGTATTCACTGGGTGCTCAATAAATGCCTGGGAGAGAAGTGACTAGATTAACACTTTCTAGTGTACACCCTTCAGGCCCCCAAATAAAAAGGAGACATGCTTTCTGCCCAGCCTTCTCTCTGTCCACTCTCTGCCCAACTGTCTATTTATAATCCTGCCAGATTCCCCCCTCTAATTAAAATCCTTCCATGACTTTCTCATAACTTTAAAAACAGCCCATGTAGCTCAGCCTGGCATTCAGATTCTGCATAGCTGGCTGATCCCCATCTTGCTCCAGCCTCATTCACCCATATGGACCCAATACTCTGGCTACTTGAAATGGTTTAGTGTATCTCCATGGAGAGATGGAGTTCCTTCAACCTCTTAGCTTTTGATCATGCTGTTTCCTGTGACTACCACACCCTTTGCTGCTGAAGGAGGGAGGAAGAGGCCAACCTGTGGCTGGCCCATGGGTCAAGGATGCGGCATGGCTATGACCTGGTAAAGTGAAGAAATAACTTCTTACCTACAATTCCCAGTCCCTTGCTGCAGGCTAATCTTGGCTTCATCTCAGGGTCAGGATGTCTGAGGGGCTGACCCTAACCTAATGCCAATGGAGCATCATTCTCAGAATATTTCTCCCACCCCATCCCATTCCTTCTACTCAATACCATGCACTCACACTCTTAAAATTGTCAGCTTCCAGTTGTACTGAACGTGAAAGCAGAGTAGACTGGGTCTGTCATTCCTGGCCGGCTTCGAGGAAGAGGGGACTTTTGACCCAATCTGAACAGTAGTAAAATTCATAAACCAGAGAAAATAGGTTGGAGCTCACAGAACACTGAACACCTATAATATGCCAGGCATTGGTGGTTCAGTCATGAACAACAGACAGAAATTCCTGCCTTCATGGAGCTGACTTTCCACAGTATTGTGTTTAGGGCACTTTGTTTTGTTTATTAAATTTCTATGGTAAAAAATATACAACTTACACTTTGTCATCTGAATCATTTTTAAGTGTACAGCTCAGTGACACTACATTCATTCACATTGACCGTCATGATTATCCATTTTTAGAACTCTTTTCATTTTCCCAAACTGAACCTCTGTACCCATTAAACAAAAACTCCCATGTCTCCTTCCCTTAGCCACTGCCAATCACCATTCTCTTTTCTATCTCTGTGAATTCGATTGGTCTACGAACCTCACAAAAGAGGAATCAGAAAGTATTTGCATGTATGTGGGTGACTGTCTTTTTCTCACTTAGCACAATGTCTTCAAGATTCATCCTTGTTGTTACATGTTCCAGAAATCCCTTCCTTTTAATGACTGAATAATATTCCATTGTGTTATTTGCAACATTTTCCATCCTTTCATCCATCAGTGGATCAATAGACATTTAGGTTGCTTCTACACTCCTTGTATGTTGATCACTAGGGACTTCCAGTCTACATGGGTTGCTCCCACTTTTAGAAAACCACCTCTAGGAACTTCCAGTCTACATGAGTTGCTCCCTAGAGGTGGTTTTCTGAAAGTGGGAGCAACCCATGTAGACTTTTGATTTTGCCCCAAGGAAGAGAGTCCTAACTGACATTCTTTACAATTTTTTTTCACATTAAATATTTGCATTAAAAAAACCAAACTTAAAAATCTAAGTCAACTGCCAAGCCATCCTTGTCTCCTGGCATCTGCCTCCTCCCTCCAGATCTGCAAGCATCCTTCCATCCTCTATGCATGAGCATCTACCAGCATGGACATGTTCTTTTTTGTGAAAATGGTGGCATTTTATTCCCATTCTTCTACAACTTTCCCATTCAAGATTTTTATTAAAAAATATTTAAGGCAAACAAAAAAGTGATCGACCCACAAGGAGTGTAGAAGCAACCTAGATGGCCATCGGTCCACCGATGGATGAAAGGATGGAAAATGTTGCAAATAACACAATGGAATATTATTCAGTCATTAAAAGGAAGGAATTTCTGCAACATGTAACAACAAGGATGAATCTTGAGGACATTGTGCTAAGTGAGGTAAAGACAGTCACACACATACACACAAATACTTTCTGATTCCTCTTTTGTGAGGTTCGTAGACCAATCAAATTCATAGAGATAGAAAAGAGAATGGTGACTGGCAAGGACTAGGGGAGGGAGACATGGGAGTTTTTGTTTAATGGGTACAGAGGTTCAGTTTGGGAAAATGAAAAGAGTTCTAAAAATGGATAATCATGATAGTCAATGTGAATGAATGTAGTGTCACTGAGCTGTACACTTAAAAATGATTCAGATGAAAAAAAAAAATGGTTCAGGTGACAAAGTGTAAGTTATATATATTTTACACCACACCTTCCAATGCAGGGGGAGTGTGAGTTTAATCTCTGGTCAGGGAGCTAAGATTCCACATGCCTCAGGGGCTAAAACTCCAAAAAACTTAAAATGGAAGCAATATTGTAACAAATTCAATAAAGACTTTAAATTGTCAACATTAAAAAAAAAAAAAACTGTAAGAGAACTGCTTATAGAGAATAAAACTGAGTTGTTAATAGTGGCTCCCTGGAGGGAATTCCCTGGCAGTCCAGTGGTTAGGACTCTGTGCTTTTACTGCTGCTTTCATATAAGCCATGCCGCTAGAGGCCAAAAAAAAAAAAAAAAATTATATATATATGTATACATATGTACATAGTGGATTTGGGGAAGTCTTTCACTTGTAGGATACACATTCTGTTTGGATGTGTTACAACAGCACATGCTGGTTTTTGCAACTAACGTAGCATGTTAAGGTTAGGAAAAACCCAGTCAAGAGGCCCTTGCACTTAGAAAGAACTTCCTACCATCCTTATCACCCTTAACTCCTGTCAGCAGGCAAAACCAAACTTGGGGATTTTTCAGTCGCTAAGGGAGACCTCTACCTTCCCCTCATATCACCAAGAAGGAAAAACGTAAAACTCCACTTTATAGAGGTCCAGAGAGGGTATGCAAATTGGCTGAGCCCACACAGCAAGTCAGTCAGATGGGACAAGACATTCATCAACAAATGTTCATGGACACCAACTCTTCTAGGAGCTGGAGATTCAGCTGAGAACAAGACCAACTGTTTGAGAGGAGCTTACCTTCCTGTGTGAGTGTGTGAGCTACAGAGGAGAGGAAACAGAGTAAACAAGTAATGCACTGGAAAGTGTTTGTTTCTGGGCCCTGAGTCCTTGGTGACCTTTCTGGCTACTCCTTCGTCTCTCCCCCAAATGCCTGCTCTATGTCCAGTGTGAACCCGCTGTTCACCGCATGTCCAGCATTTGTCGGCCCACTGGAAGCCCTTACTTTTCCTGCCAGCCTATAAACCCTGCCCTGTGGACCCATCTCCTGAGTATCTTTGGAAGGGGTCCCTTCTTTCCACCCACTGGAAGCCTCCCTACACCTAGGTAAGTAATCTTTATGAAGAACCAGATTGAAAATATTTTGTATACTTTGTGGCTCTATGGGGCAACTTGGAGGATATTACATAGGCCCATAATCATTTAAATTATGTAAGAATTTAAAATGTAAAAACTAGAAGAAGAGACGCAGAAGTACAGAACAGACTTTTGAACTCTGTGGGAGGTGAGGGTGGGATGTTTCGAAAGAACAGCATGTATATTATCTGTGGTGAAACAGACCACCAGCCCAGGTGGGAGGCAGGAGTCAAGTGCTCGGGCCTGGTGGGCTGGGAAGACCCAGAGGAATCGGGTGGAGAGGGAGGTGGGATGGGGGACCGGGATGGGGAATACGTGTAACTCTATGGCTGATTCATGTCAATGTATGACAAAACCCACTGAAAAATAAAAAAATTTTTTTAAAATAAATAAATAAATAAAATAAAATGTAAAAATTTCTTGGGCTGTACAAGCGCAAAAAAGCCAGTGGGCTGGATTTGACCCACGCCACATAATCTGGGGGCCCCTGATATAGCTTGGACACCTCTAAAGCGCTCAGTTTCCCCCATATATACTCCCTGCCATCAGTCTACCACCCCCCCTCCCCCATACTCAGCAGATCCATAGGCTTCAAGCACTGGGACCTGTACTGCACAGACTGAACCTTGTCCCTCCCATTTGTAAAGCATTCCTGGGGCTCCCCTTTTTCCCCAGGATAAGGGACAAGGTACAAGCTCCTGCTCCCGGCACCAGCTGGCCCAGATCTCTCTTCTCAACTGTCCTCCTTCTAGCTCCAGACGGAGGGCTACTCAACCTCCCTGTGCTCTTCTTGATGTTCCCAGGTCCTGGGCTGAGCTGGGGGTGGATGAGGGCAGACAGACACACTCGTGCTGGCAAAGCTCCACCAAGGCCAGGTGAGCAAGATGTCCCTCATCCTCCCACCCCCACTCTCGCCCAGTGATCCTCAGTCATCAGCCTATCTGGTTCTGGGCCCCCAGAATCCTTCATCCAGGAGCCAAGGGACTTGTCCCCTGCCCTGGGGTAGCCCTCCCCTCCCTGCTCCACACCTCCCCTCCCACACCGCAGCCCTGTCTCCTCCCTTTGCTTCCTCTCCTTTCGTCCTTTGGCAGCACAGGAGCCCAGACCTACAGCCTTGCACATCTAAGGCACTCAGCTTCCCTGCTCATCTGTGTAATGGGGGTAACTAGGGGTGTTTAAAATGTTTCAACAAGCTTTAGAGCAGAGACACAAGTCAGTCATCAAGGATGCCAGTGGTAGAGAACTGGGTTTCTTGCTTTCCTGGGGATAAACGCTTTAGCTGCAAAATTTTAGGGAAGTTCTGAGGGAGGACATGGGGTAATATATAAGGTACATGCATGCGTATGTGTATGCATGTTTGTTTGTGAGTGTGTGAAATGGCTATTGACCATTTCAGAGCCTGCACAGAGTATGTCCATATTTTAACCCCAGTCTAGTAGGGTCTGTCCACAGGCTGAACACTAGCCCTGGGGGGAGCCGTACCTAACTAGTATGGTGCCAGCAGATGAGATGGAGAATCCAATGGTCTCCTGTCCCCCCAGCCCAGCCCGCCTTACCCAGGACCGCAAAGGAGAAAATCCACTGCAGAACCACAAAGGTCTGCAGTCTGCGCTCCCACGGCACGGACAAGGGTGCAAACTTCACCATGCTGTCTCCTTGGTTGACTGCACACGTTTCTCTGAGCTCTGCTGTGGTCTGAGGCACCTACTGGTTTTTGTTGCTGCCAGAGGTTGAGTAAGCATTAGTGGTCTGGGAGGAGGGTGCCACACCCCACTCAGCCCAGCCTAATGCCTCCCTGCCCTCACCCTGGCAGGAGTCTCTTTCCTAGGAGAAACCTTTGAACCCACCTGCCCTGGAGTCAGCTAAAGGAAGGAGGAAGGGAAGGATATTCGCCTCCTCAGGCAATACCTTATCTGCCAGATAGCTTTCTCTTTTTGCTTGAATCTTGCCCTCCACTTGACAGGTCAAGCACTAAGCATAGGGCAATTCTGTCCTCCACATCTACCCAGTGACTTGGCTGCAGTAGCTGTCTCCCCTCTTCTGCCATGTCCACTGTTCCCCTCCACAAATATACAGTAACAGCTCCTGTCCTGTGGAACTGCCCTTGGCAAGCTCACCAGTGGCCTCCACACTGCTGAATCCAGTGGTCAATTGTCAGCCCTCATCTTGACCTCTCAGCAGCCTCAGACACAGTTGGTCCCTCCCTCCTCCTTGAAACCACTTGGCCTGTGGACCCCACCCTCTCCTGGTTTCCCCCCTGCTCCTCTGGCTGTCCCTGGGTCTCCGTGGTGGCTCTTATTCCTCACCAGGCTAAGTGTTTGAGGGCCCTCCTGTCCCCTCTGTCCCTGGATCCTCCCTCCTCTCTCCCACAGAGACTTCACCCAGGCTCATGGCCTTGGAGTCTGTCTACAGGACTAACACTTTCAAATAGCATCTGCAGCCTGACTTCCCCCTGGGCTCCAGACTTGACTATGTAGGTGGGTTCTTGATATCCTCCCTGGTAGTCTGCTCAGCATCTCCTTCACAGCCTGCCTGAGACTGAACTTGATCTTCCCTCTCCCACCCAGGCCAGCTTTCCTCTGCTCTTTGACATCTCAGGAAAGGGGACTCCAGTGACCCGGTTACACAGGCCAAAACCTTAGAGTCACTCTAGACTCTTTCTGTCCCTCAACATTCACTTCTCTCAGTCGGTTCTCCTAAATCTCTTCCTTTAAATGTGCACTTTGAACTGAAACGTACCAAACATACAGGAAAAGACACAAGTCCTAAGTATAGGAGTGATGCATTGTCCCAGAGTGAACATACTGGTGTGATGTCCACTCTGATGGACAAATAGGACCTGACCAGCACCTGTGTCCTTGCCTGTCACTCCTCTCTTCCCCAAACCTCATACCAGCCTCATCTGCTCTGAAATTTATAAGTGAGTCTCACAGAAACTATTCTTTTGAGACTGGTTCTTTGGCTCAAGATTATATTTCAAGTATATTTATTATATTTATATTTCAAGTATATGTAGTATATTTCATACTACATGTTTGTAGTATGTTTTTTCTCATTGCTACATAAGACTTTACTGGGTGAATATACCACAATTCTTCTGCTGGGTGACATGTAAGGTATTGTCTGAGTCTGGCTATTGTGAATGGTACTGCTATGAGCATTCTTTTCTTTTTTTTCCAATTTTTTTTTTTTTGAGAAAAGATTGGCATACATCATTGTACAAGTTTAAGGTATACAGGATGATGGCTTGATTTAGCTACATTGTGAATGATTACAATAGATTTCATTAACATCCATTGTCTCACATAGTACAATAAAAGGAAAGAGGGAAAAAATCTCCTTTTGATGAGAATTTTGATCTACCGTCTTCACAGCTCTTTTACGTATCACACAGCAGGAGAGGTGTTCTGTACCTGGCTTGTAGTACACATTTATATACATTTGTGTTGAGTATGTACCTGGAAATAGAACAGCTGGGTCTTTTTGTATAAAGTCATATATTTCCCAAAGTGATTGTATAAATTTATACCCGCAAGCTTCACATGAGAATTCCAGTTGCTTCACATCCTCCTCAACATTTAATCCGTTGTAGTGAAGACGTGGGGGCACTTTGTTGTGCTCACAGTGGCTTCCTCTGTGCCTAATGAGGTTGCCTAATGAGGCTGAGCATGTTTTAAAATGTTCACTGGCCGTTTGAATATCATTTTATCACAGGTTCACCCATGAGTCTTCTGTTGATTTAAATTTCTCTTCCATGGGAAAGCTACACCCACAGCCAGCCTCTTTGATCACCTCTGATACCAGGGTTCTCACTGGTCTCTGTCTCTGCATCCTTTCTCCCTCTCACAGGAGAGTGACTGCAGGGTCAAAGGGTATGTGACTGCACGAACTGGGGAGTAGTGCCAGGCTTTCCCCAAAACAGCAGCACCAGTTTACACCCTCGCCAGGAACGTATGTGAGATCATGTGGATGCTGGCCTCACGGTGTGGTCAGACTTATTGTTTGCTAGTGTTGGGTTGTTTGCCAGCTAGGGTTGGGATATTGGCACTTCCTGAATATGCATGTTGCACATGGCTTTAGTCATAGGAATTTCATTTTCTTTGAAAAGCTCATTCTTAATTTTCATCCATTCCTCTGCAGTGTTTTTTGTGTTTTTATTTTTTTTAATGATAGAAACTAAATAAATGGAATGATTTATTTCATCTTCATGATTAAAGGCATTACAGGGCAGGGTGAGTAAACAAGGGAAATAAAGCTAACTCTTTTCTCCTCATCCCCTCATTCAACCATATGCAGCATTTTAGCATTTTTATTATATACAGGGTGGCTTAATTCATTGACTTAAGTTAAAAACTGGCAGCAGCAAATCTTTGTAATTTAGGACCTTCCTCCATAGTCTCTCCAAGGATTTGAATTCTTGAACTACACCATGAGCTCTGAAATGGTGTTCACCACAGCATTCATGAAGCTTTCACATCTTAATATGAGATCTGACAACGCTTGTTAAGGTTGTTGTTCAGTTGCTAAGTCTCGTCCAACTCTTTGCAAACCCATGGACTGCAGCACACTGGGCTTCCCTGTCCTTCACTATCTCCTGGAGTTTGCTCAAATCTGTGTCCATTGAGAGTGGTGATACTATCTAACTATCTCATCCTCTGACCACCTCTTTTCCTCTTGCCTTCAATCTTTCCTAGCATAAAGGTCTTTTCCAGTGAATCACTGTTTTTACATTTTCTCTATCTACCATGAAGTGATGGGACCATGAAGTGATTTGCCATGAAGTCATAGTAACAAGATAGCAAAGTAAAAGGATGTGTGCTCATCTTCTCCTGTCTGTCAAATACAAATTGGCACCTGCCAAAAGCATTTGCTAGCTACTGAACAACAACAACAAAAGCATTTGCCATCTGGGTCTGCAGAGATTGAACCCTATGCTGCTGCAGCTGCTGACCTTCAACATCCACTGAGGGGAGTTCAGGGTGGAGAGTGAGGCACTCTGTGCTCTAGGGAAACTGATGGGGTAGATCTTTAGATCATTGGGTATTTTCAGGAACTGATTTCATGAGCCCAATCCTTGCATCTCTTCATATTTGGAAAATCACTCAGTCCCTTCATGGTGAACATCAGCTCCTCATGACTAGCAGAAAACCTTTTGTAAAGTAAGCATTGGATTGCATTGAACTCCCCCTTTACCAAAATCTTATATATTGATCTTTCCCCCTCCTTTGAAGCAGTCTATCAGAGCTATCTGAAATGCTGTCCCCCAGACTGTAGTCCTCATTTTGCCCCAAGTGAAACTTAACAACTTACAACTCTAACATTGTGCATCCTTTTGGTTAACATGTGAGAACACCCAGAATGCAACTAGTTGCTGAACAACCATTGACAGGAGGTTGAAACCCACCAAAATAAGATACCCCACATCCCAGGTCCAAGGAGAAGCTGCAATGAGACAGTAGGAGGGGCACAATTACGTCAAAATCAAATCCCATACCTACTGAGTGGGCAGCCCATAAGCTGGAGAACAATACCAAAAAAGCTCTTACACTGTTGCAAAAGTTCTAGGACCCCATCAGACTTTCCAATCTGGGGATCCCGCAAAGGGGCTGGAATCCCCAGGAAATCTGACTTTGAAGGACACTGGGATCTGAGTGCAGAACTTCCAAAGGACTGGGGGAAACAGAGACTCTTGAAGGGTACCAACAAATCCTTGTGTGTTCCAGGACCCAGGGGAAAGGAGCAATGACCCCACAAGAGGCAGAGTCAGACCTGCCTGTGAGTGTTAGAGGATCTCCTATGGAGGCATGGGTCAGCAGTGGCCTGCTGCTGGGATGGGGCACTGGCAAACAGCAGTCCTGGGAGGCACATGTTGGTGTAAGTCCTTTAAAGTTCTCCTTTAGCCCTACCATAGAGCCTGTAGACTCCAGGACTGGGCAGCCTCAGGCCAAAAAACTAACGGGGAGGAAGCACAGCTCCACCCATCAGCAGAAAATTGAATTAAAGATTTACTGAGCATGGCCCTGCCCATCAGAGCAAGACCCAGTTTCCCCCACAGCTAGTCCCTCCTATCAGGAAGCCTGCACAAGCCTCTTATTCTCATCAAGAAGAGGGTAGACAGAAAAAGCAAGAACTACAATTCCACAGTCTCCAGAAAGAAAACCACAATCACAGAAAGCTAACCAAAATGAACACATGGATCACAGTCTTGTGTAACTCAATGAAGCTATGAGCCACACCATGCAGAGCCACCCAAGATAGACGGTTCATGGTGGAGAGTTCTGACCAAACAAGGTCCACTGGAGAAGGAAATGGCAAACCACTTTAGTATTCTTGCCTTGAGAACCCCATGAACAGTATGAAAAGGCAAAAAGATGTGACACTGGAAGATGAGCCCCCACCCCACCCCCGGTCAGTAGGTGTCCAATATGCTACTGAGGAAGAGTGGAGGAATAGCTCCAGAAAGAATAAAAGAGGCTGGGCCAAAGTGGAAATGATGCTCAGTTGTGGATATGTCTGGTGGTGACAGTAAAGTCTGATGCTGTAAAGAATAATATTGCATAGGAACCTGGAATGTTAGGTCAAGGTAAATCAAGGTAAATTCGACGTGGTCAAGCAGAAGATGGCAAGGATAAACACATTTTAGGAATCAATGAACTAAAATGGATGGGAATGGGCAAATTTAATCCAGATTGCAACCACAATCCCAAATAATCCCATTATTCAGAACACTGCATTCCTGCTGAGATGCCAAAACCAGAAATCTCAAAGCAAAGAGTGATGGCTCATCATCTTTTACAATTGAGAAAAAAAATATTAAGGAGGAAAGGAAACTCTTCCCTCTTAAATTTGTCAAATCAATGCTATCTTCAGTTTTAATTGACGTGATCCAGAGTACTCAATTTCCTGATTTGAAGAGTCCACTTTCAAGGTCAACAAGAGCTTTCAGGCTTCTCTTTGCCATGGCCCATGAACTCTCCAGTCCTTCAACAGGAATCTCCTTCTCTTTTATGCTTTCTGAACACACTGCTAGTAGTGCTTGAAGAGGTCAACAGACAGGTCTCTGGAGCCATCCCCCTTGAGGAGCATCTCGGCAAAGCTGCAACGGAAGCACTGTACTTGTGCCTCCCCTGCACTGTTCATGGCATCAGCTGTTTCTTGTGTTTTTTACCTAAATTTGAAGTTTTTAATACGCTCATGATACTAACCTTTGTTGGTTACACATGCTGTGAATCTCTTCTCCCAATTTTTCGCTTGTGTTTTAAGGTGTCACTGGATGAACAAACCTTTTACATTTTAATATATTCCTATTTATCAGGCTTTTATTAAATAGTCATTGCTTGGTCTGATTCAGAAAATGTTTCTTGCCTATATTTACCACAAGAATTTAGTTTGTTTTTCATATGTAAGTCCTTTCCGGATGCTTACATAGTATGAGCATGAGTTAGGTTCCAATTGTGTCTTTAACATATGAGAACCATTCTGGACAGTCCCTTTTGTTGAACATCTCTCTCTTCCCCAATGATGTAATGTGCCACCTCTGTCATACAACAGATTTCTACACATATGTGGCCTGTGTCAGGACTCTTATTCACTTTTATTGGTCTATTTGTCTATGTCTGCTGGTGTCACACCATCTTAACTATTTATTTAGTTCTTATATCTGGGAGGGCAAGCTTGCTTGCTCTTCTATCTTAAAAGTGTCCAGGCTATAATTCGCTCCTACTCTTCCATATACATTTTGAAATCATCTCAACAGTTTTCAAAAATTCTCTCTTGGATGTTGGAATTCATAAAATGTTGAATCGCAGTTCATTTTGAGGAAACACATGTGAATAAAAATGAAAGAAAAAATAAATTAATTCGCAAGTCATGATATCTGGGCTTCCCAGATGGCTCAGTGCTAAAGAATCCGCCTGCCAACACAGGAGACCTGGGTTTGACCCGTGGGTCGGGAAGATCCCCCAGAGGAGGTAATGGCAATCCACTCCAGTATTCTTGCCTAGAAAATCTCATGGACAGAGGGGCCTCGTGGGCCACAGTCCATGGGGTCACAAAGAGTCAGACACAACTTAGGGGACACACGTCACAATATCCAGCAAAAGAACAACAAAGAAACCACAGGAAGAAAATAATAATGAAAAAGGTAGAAATGAATGAGAGGTTTGGAAAAAAACAGCTCTAATGAATGAATAAAATTTTTAGTTTTCTAAAAAAAGAATGAAAGAAACAAACTACTAGCTAACGTAATCAAGAATAAAAGGGCCAAATCACAGATACACAAAGTAAGAAAGAAAGGACAGTGGAGATATAATTGAAATAGAAGAAATTTTAAAAATCAAAAGAAGGAGTTCCCTAATGTACTAATGCTTAGGATTCAATGCTGTCACTGCCGTGACCCAAGTTCAATGCCTGGTCAGGCAACTGAGATCTCACAAGCTGTGTCAAGTGCCAAAAAATAAATAAAGAAAATCAATAAAAATCAAAAGAAACTACTTTGCAAACTTTAATGCAAAAACATTTGCATGTTTAGATACAATTGACTGTTTCCTAAGGAAATACAATTTACCAAACCAATTAATGATAGAAAACTTAAGCAGATGAATTTCCAAAGAAGAAACAGAGAACATTACCAAAGAATTTCCCCCTCCTACACACACACACACACAAATCAGCTCCAGAAAGTTTCATAGAAGTTAGCCAAATTTGTAAAGATAGAGACCTCTGATGCACCATCAACTGCAATGCTTTTAAAATGAAGAAAAACTTCCAATTTCTTTCTTCTGGAGCAAGTATTACATTGATATTTAAACTCAATATTGTAGAAAACAGCATGAAAAAGAGAACTATAGACTGAATTACTTATGAATATTAAAGCAAACTATTTGAATAAAAGGGGTTTCCCAGGTGGCTCAGTGGTAAAGAATCTGCCTGCCAATTCAAGAGATGCAGGAGACAAGGGTTTGATCCCTGGGTTGGGAAGATCCCCTGGAGAAGGAAATGGTAACCAACTCCCGTATTCTTGCCTGGAAAATAGAAATATTACACTCAAAAATATTAAGAAACAATCCAACGTCATGTCACCATATACCATGAACAGGTAGGATTAGGGAAACCATTAATATAGTACATCAGATTAACAGATTTAGGAAGATAATCATATGGTTATTTCCATAGATGTTGAAAAAGCTCTTGATCAAAACTTACCACATAGTGAAATTTATGAGTGATTTCTTAATATGTTAAAATATATACACTTTGTTCCTAAAGCTAGAATCTAACAACACAAAAACACTAAAGGTATTTCCGTAAGATCAGCAATAAACCAAAAAGGCCCTCAGCACTGTACTGGAGGCATTAGGAAAAAAGTAAGAGAAATCAGTAAGAGGCCTAAGAATGGGGGAGAAAAGGAGTCAGTCTATCCCTTGCAGGTGGTATGATTATGTATCTGGAAAACCTGCAAAGTATTTTGCAATTGTCTTCATTGTTATCATTTCTGGTGTTGCTCATTTCTTGCTATAAATCCAGATTTTTTTCTGGTATCATATATCTTCTGCCTGAAAAACTTCCTTTAATGTTTCTTACAGCACAAGGCAACTGGGAATTAATTCTCTTGGCTTTTGTTTGTCCAAAAGCATCTGTATTTTTGCCTAAATTTTTGAAAGATATTTACACTGGTATAGCTTTTTGAGTTGACCATATTTTTTCTTTCAGGTCTTTAAAGATGCAATTCTTGTCTTTGTTCCTCTGAATGTAATGTATCTTTTTCTCTGACTGCCTTCAACATTTTCACTTTACCTTTGGTTTCCAGCAATTTTAACATAATGCATCTAGATTAAAAAAAGAAAATCCTGTTGAGAGTTTCTGTGTTCTTCGATCTATGATTTCATCTCTTTCATTATTTTTGGAACATTTTCAGCCTACCTCTTTGAATACTTCTGCTCTATTATCTCTTCTTCTGGGGTTTCAGCTACATGGGTGTTAGACTGTTCAATATTGTATTGCAACTCTTTAGAGCTCTGTTGTTTGTTTTTACTCCTTTTTCTCTTTGTGTTTCAGTCTAGGTAATTTTTATTGACCTATCATCAATATATGTAATCATTTCTTTGGATATCTTGCATCTACTGATGAGCACAGAGCTCTTCATCTCTTTTTTGTTTGTTTGTTTAAATAATTTTAGTATTTCCATTTGACTCTTTCTTATTATTTCCAATTTTCTGTTCATTGTAACACTAGGTCCTCAGTACAGCCATCTGCCTATCTTTGAGATATGTGCTTCCTTGTTCCTGCATTCTTCTATGTTTCTTATTATCTACTACCTCCCTTCTGGGTCTCGTGGTTGGCTGCATAGATCCTGCCAGGCAACCCTCTCCATCCTGCCATTCCCCCAGGCTCCAGGGGTAGCTCCTCCCCTTGCCCTTTCAAGCCTGTAAGGGGCAAGACCTCCCTGATCTGGCTACAAAATAGACACTCAAATATTTATTGGATCAATTAATTAAAGTATCTGGAACATAAGGTGTTGAGAGAACGCAGGATGATAAGCATGGAATTAGGAATTCAATTATAACTCATTGGTAAAAAGACCTTGACTTCCTCTGAGCTCCCAGAAAGCAGGCAGAACTGCCCAACTAGAAATAACCAAATGGACCTGAGTCCAAAGTCAAGTGCAGGAGACTTTATCAGCTGCTGGGTGCTGGGCCTCCATGCCTGTGGGCAAGGTCCTGTCTGCTCTGCCATCCAGGTGGCCTCCTGACTTTAGCAAAAGAAGAAGAAAACCCTCCTTGACAGTTCACCCTAAGAACCCAGGATTTCTGTCTTTGCTGCTGGCTTTATACTGGGGACTAAAGGAAGATAGTGATCCCTACTCTGACTCTCATTTTACAGGTGATCTTGAGGAAGCACCCACCCTTTCTGGACCTGTTTCTACCTCTATAGAACAGATGAGGTTAGAGCTCTAAGGGTAAGTACTCAGATTAAGGGCCTACAGGACTATGAGTTGTTCTTTGTATTAATACTTTTTAAAGAGCCAACATTTTTTAGGTCTACTAAGAAACAGGCGATCTATGTGCATTATTCCATTCAGTTCTCAAAGCAACCCTATGAGGTAGGTGCTACTGGTATCACTAATTTACACACATAAAAACTGGCATCTCACATTATTCTCACCTCTCCAATATAAATGCTGGTCCCATCACAGCTCTGAGAGGTGCAGTGATCTATCTAAGATCTCTCAATTCACAGAAGACAGGAGTTGGGCTCGGTTTGGGTCTTCCTGACTCCAGAGCCTTCTTTCCCCTTCTTCACACTCTCCATTCCATGCTTATGACTGGTTTCCTTTTTTGAACAGTCCATAAAATCTTCAAAGCTCAGTAATCCTGTGTCCCCAGTATGAGAGACAGACCGAGAGGATAGAAACGTTTTGATTAAAAAACTGCAAAAAGGGAGAAGGCCTGCACATCCAGCGGAGCGGCCAAAGCGGCGTGCACTACCCCGCTCCTCCAGGGCGGGCGGCTGGCTGGCTGGTCCGCTCCGCACCCACCCGCACTGCGGGCGGGGGTCGCGCAGGCTCGGCGGCGGAACTGCGCCTGCGCGGTGCGCGCGGACGCCCTCCCGCCTTCCCACGCCGGGCGACATCTGCCCGCGCTTCTTTGGCTTCGGGCAGAGTGGAGGTGGACTTTCTCCTCAACCAGGTGGGCAGCATAAAGCAGCCGAGCGCAAGACGGACAATGGGAAGAAGTGTATCAATACTTCCTCGTCTACGACTGGAAGACGTTGTCTAGGAGGGTGAGCCCGGCGCTCAAGAACCGCAACAATCTGGATGCTGGAACCCCATGATGGGGCATGAGAGTCGAGTTCCAACGGCAGATCGAGGAGTGCGGGGCCCGAGCCCACCCGCATCCCCCCTGGCCCTGACTGTCCCCCCCAGCCCTGCCCCCGACTGTCCCTTCCACCCTTGACTTTCCCCCACCCCCAGCCCCACCGCTGTCTCTGATCCCATCTCCTGCCCCCAACCCTATGCCTAACCTTGCCCTCGACCCCTAGCCCCAAACCCTGACCCCGAGCCCCTGACCCTCGACTCTTCCTTCCACCCCATACTGTCCCTCCACCTCTTGCTTTCTCCTTTTCTGTTTTTTAACTTCAGAAGTACCCGAGAGTCTTAAAAACCACAAGAGTCCAAATAGAATTGGGACAGCTCCCAAATTTTCTGTATTGTTTCTGCCTTTTATTGTCTAGTTGTTAATTACTAACAATCCTGTTCGCTGACTTGTTAGAACCTTGAGAATTTGACCATTTAATTTGGGCCTTAGGAGCACCATTTCTTTAAGGAGAAGATGATTCTGCTGTCTAACCCTGGCCCTATTCCCACTTTTGTTGCCCCACCTCTTGCCCCCATCCCTATCCCCGCCCCTCTCCCAGGCCAGCGGCCTGATTGAGGACCAGGGACTGAGCGCTGCGCTTCTGCCCAGGCTTTGGTGCTACTGGGTCCACCCGCAGGTTGTAGCCACCACGTGGAATCCTGTGGTCCGTCTACCCTTTTCCAGTATCTGTGGTCCACTTGCCTCTCACATCCCACCTTCACTTCGAGCTGTTTGAGAAAGCAGCCCTTCAGGGCTCCCTCTTCAGCCCGTCTCTCCAACCAGCCTGTATTCCTAAAACTTCTGGATTAGAACATCATCTTAAGTGGAATCATCTTCTCCTTAAAGAAATGATGCTCCTGAGGCCCAAATTAAATGATCAAGTTCTCAAGGTTCTAACAAGTCTTCAAACAGGATTGTTAGTAATTAACAACTAGACAATAAAAGGCAGAAACAATACAGAAGATTTGGGAGCTGTCCCAATTCTATTTGGACTCTTGTGGTTTTTAAGACTCTGGAGTACTTCTGAAATTAAAACAAACAGAAAAGGAGAAAGCAAGAGGAAGCGAGAAGAGTTTGGGATGGAAGGAAGAGAGCCAGCCAGTACCAGCCCTGGGGAGGCGCTCCCTCTGGTGGCGATTCTTCGTAGTTGCAGACAGGGTGGACTTCCTTTGTAGCCCAGGGCTGGCGAGGGTTGGAGAGGAGCCTGAGTAATAGGCAGAGCTGTTCAGGGGAACTTGCTCACAGAGATGGCTAAGTGGTCTATTTCTGCTAGGTTTGGCTGCAGAGCAGCTAAATCTGTACCTTTTCCAGCTTTGTCAGCATGGGGAATTCTAAGCCTGCCTACGGCTGTGTCCCCTGTGGAGCCCCTCCTGTGTCTGGTGCTTTGAAGTATGGAACTAGGAGGAAGAATTACTCGCGCTTTACAGAGGAAGAAACAAACTCAGAGGGATTAGACAGATTTCTCCAGATCATCACAATAATATAACCTTTTTGTTTATTTGTGTTTGTTTGTTTTTATTGAAATATTGTTGATTTATAATATTGTGTTAGTTTCCGGTATACAGTGCAAACTAATTCAGTTATACACAAGTATATATACTCTTTTCCAGATTCTTTTCCATTATAGGTTATTACAAAATATTGAATACAGTTCCCTGTGCTATACAGTAAGACCTTGTTGTTTATCTGTTTTATTTATAGTAGTGTGTATATGTCACTCCCAAGCTCCTAATTTATCCCTGCCCCTGTTTTCCCCTTTGGTAACCATAAATTTGCTTTCTATATCTGTGAGTCTATTTCTATTTTACAAATAAGTTCATTTGTATCTTTTTTAAGATTCCACATGTAAGTGATATCATATGATACTTGTCTTTCTTTGTCTAACTTACTTCACTTAGTATGATAATCTCTAGGTCCATCCATGCTGCTGCAAATGGCATTATTTCACTCTTTTTATGGCTGAGTGTAATATTCTATTGTGTATATATATATACCACAACTTCTTTATCCATTCATCTGCTAATGTACACTTAGGTTACTTCCATTCTTGGCTGTTGTGAATAGTACTGCTATGAATACTGGGATGCATGTTATCTTTTCAAATTAGAGTTTTCATCTTTTTAGAATACACACCCAAGAGTGGGATTCCTGGATCATATAATAACTATTTTTTGGTTTTTAAGGAACCTCAATACTGTTCTCCATAGTGGCTACACCATTTTACATTCTAACAGTAGAAGAGGGTTCTCTTTTCTCCATACCATCTCCAACATTTATTATTTGCAGACTTTCTGATAATGGCCATTCTGACTGGTGTGAGGTGATACCTCATGGTTTTGATTTGCATTTCTCTAATAATTAGAGATATTCAGCATCTTTTTGTGTGTCTGTTGGTCATCTGGATGTCTTCTTTGGAGAAATGTCTATTTAGGTCTTCTGCCCATGTTTTGATTGGGTTGTTTGTGTTTTTCATATTAAGCTGTATGAACTATTTATATATTTTGGAAATTAAGCTCTTATCAGTTACCTCATTGAAAATATTGCCCCCCTATTCTGTAGAATGTCTTTTCATTTTGTTTATGATTTTCTTTGCTATGCAAAGGCTTATAAGCTTAATTAGATCCCATTAGTTTATTTTTGCTTTTATTTCTGTTGCCTTGGGAGATTGACCTAGGAAAACATTGCTACAGTTTACATTGGAGAATGTTTTTCCTATGTTCTCTTCTAGGAGTTTTATGGTGTCTTGTCTTATATTTAAGTCTTTAAGCCATTTTGAGCATATTTTTGTGTATGATATGAAGGAGTGTTCTAACTTCATTGATTAACACACAGCTGTCCATCTTTCCCACCACTGTTTGCTGAAGAGATTGCCTTTTCACCCTTGTATATTCTTGGCTCCATTGTCAAAGAGTAATTAACCACACGTGTGTGGGTTTCTTTCTGGGTTCTCTAATCTGTTCCATGATCCATGTCTGCTTTTGTGCTAATACCATGCTGTTTTGATTACTGTAGCTTTGTAGTATTGTCTGAAGTTAAGACCGCCATTTTGAATCCACCTATGTCCTGGCCATCTTCTTCTTTCCTTCACACACTCTCTCTGGGTGATGTTCCTCATGACATAGTTTTATTACCCATCCATGTGTGATGACTTCCACATTTATAAATACATGCTTTACCTGTCCTCCAGACTGTCAACTTAATATCTGTACTTGGCTATTTCAAAAGCATCTCACAGCTAACATGTTCAAGGATGTACTCTTGGTTCTCTTTTTCACTCTCACTCCCAATATTCCTTAACCTCTTCCAGTCTACTCCTTCACAGAAAATGTCACCATCATCTATCCAGTAGTTTGAGGCAGAAATCCAGGAGACATTCTAAATTCCTCCCTTACTAACACTCCCTTTACCCTCAACCAATCAGTAACATCTGTCATTTCTAGATCCAGAATACATCTTGAATGCCTCCATGTCTTCCCATCTCCCTTCTCCTTCACCTGCAGGGACTACCACAACAGCCTCTGTACTCAGGGTCCTACTTCTCTTACTGACTTATTCACTCGACAGATAGTTGTCAAATGAGTACATCCCATTTGTCAAGCACCACTCTGGATACTGGGGACACAGCAGGAGCAAGAGCTATCCACTGGCTTCTTGTCGTGTGTTCTTCGGTGTTATCATTGTGTTATAACTGTTGTTTTTTTTTTTTTTAATTATGCAACTTGTTTGCTTAACAGTTACACAATGATTTCCAAACTCTTCATCTTGGCCCACAAGCAAAGGAGTGATCTGACCTCTCTGGTAGTTTCTCCTGCCAACCTTCTCCTCTTCTCTTCCCATGTTCATGTCCTTTAGCCACACTGCCCTCCTTTCATCCTTCCAGTTCCTTTTCTGTGTCACACTCCCTCCCACCTCAGGGCCTTTGCTCAAGCTGTCCTCTCTGCGTGGAGTGTTCTTGCCCCAACATTTTGATTGCTGTTTCCTTCTTCTTCAGGTCTTGATGTAAATGACACCTTTGAACACCCTGTTATTCCGTCTCCTTCCATCCTGGACATTTCTTCCATAGCCTTTATCTCCCTGGGTGGTATTAAAATCAATCATTTTTACTTTTATCTATTACATAGACTGTAAACCCCTGTAGGGCAAGAATCATGATTATATAATTCACCAGTCTATATCCAGCAGCTAGAAGGTACATTTATTAAATTAAAAAATGTAGGACTGAAGCTTTCTCCTTCTTACTTTCACCTGTCCCAGAGCAGAAGGAAGCACCTCCTCCTCTGTGGCATTTTCCCCTTCAGGCTAAACACCCCACACAGTAGCCTGCTCTATGCAGCACTGCCTAAACTATGTTCAATGAAGTCTTGCTATCGCAGAAAAGTTTCATGATGAGTTATATTTGGAGAGTTACAGCACATAGCATGCTGAGGTCCTGTTATAAAGAGCTTGTTTAGCTCTGTTCAATTCCTCTGTTCCCCACCTACCTTGTTTGCCTAAATATTGCAGTACAACTTAATCAGAAACTCGGCAATTTCTGAGCTCAAGGACAGTGGCCAGATTCCATACAGAATCGCTGCAGAGTCAGCCTGGAGTAGAAGCTGAAAGCCTGGACCTTGGAGCAGACAGGCTTCCAGGGCCTGAGTCTGCTCTCCATACCCTAGGGATGATGAATGTACTGGGCACCTGTGGTAGGCTGAATAATGATCCCCAAAGATGACCACATCCTAACCCCCGGAGACATGAATGCTATGTTTCATAGCAGAAGAGACACGGCATACATGATTAAAGAAGTTTGCTGTTATCCTGGATCATGTATTATTCATGGGCCCAATACAATCACAACTGTCCTCAGAAGAAAGATGCAGGTGGGTGAGAATCATGGAAGAAGGCGGCATGATGATGGAAGCAGAGGCTGGAGTGATGAACCTTAAATATGAAGGAAAGGGCTACAAACCAAAGAACACAGAAGCTGAAAAAAGCAAGATAACAGCTTCTTGCATCAGTGCCTCCAGGAGACGTCAGCCTTGCTGATACCCTGACTTTAGCCTAGTGAGACTGATTTCAGACTTCTGACTTATAGAAGTGTAAAAGAATAGCTTTGTATTATTTTATGAGGGAGGGATGATATAGGAGAATGGCATTGAAACATGTAAGTTGTCATATGTGAAACGAATCACCAGTCCAGTTTCGACCATGATACAGAATGCTCGGGGCTGGTGCACTGGGACGACCCAGAGGGATGGGATGCAGAGGTAGGTGGGAGGGGGGTTCAGGATGGGGAACACATGTACACCCATGGCGGATTCAAGTCAATGTATGGCAAAACCAATACAATGTTGTAAAGTAAAATAAATAAATTAATTTTTAAAAAAAGATCTGGAAATACATATACTATAGTATTAACAATAAAATAAATAAATAAATTTGTAGTAATTGTGATGGGAAGCTAATGTAGCACCTTGAAGAGATTCAGTAAGTCTTAATTTGGAAATTTTTCCTTTTCTCTTGCAATCCCAAATGACCATGGCAAAACCCTTAGCCCGTAATCTGTGCACCATGAGCTAGCCTGCTCTTTTCTCTGCCCAGAGGGACTTGCTCTCATAGGTAGCCAGCCCAACCTCCTGGGCCCAATTCAACACCTCCTCCACCACACGGTCTGCTATGACCCCACAACACCCACCAGATAGAGCAGAGTCCACAGCATTGACAGTGGGGAGTCCTGTCCACCTCGCAGCACAGTTGCCCTCATTCATATCTCATTATCCACCAGACTGTGAACGTCAGAGGAGGTTTCATGGATAGACTGAATGAATGGTGTTATAAGGTGAAAGCCCAAGGTTCTAGAAGAGGGCTTTGCTGTCTGGTTCCACAGTGAAATAAACATTCTCTGTCTATCCTGAGTGGATGCCTTCATCTGTGTCCTCACCTTGGGCCCACCTTGTGAAGCCAGTATATCACTTTGCATCCTGGACGGTTTCCTTTGGACATCCCACAAGCCCCTCAAGCCTCCTGGGTTTGCATGATGCAAACTGACACCATCATGTAACAAATATTGCTCTGCTGTATCCCCTGATGCCATCAGGTCATCAGCACCACCATGTACCCCTCCCCCACCCCCAGTCTGGGCCTCTTCCTTCTCTCACTTCCCATATCTAATCTACAAAGTCCTGCCATTTCTACCATATGTTCATCTCTCAAATCCATCTTCCTCTCTACATCTCCATGCCCCTTTCTGGAGGCCAGACCACCATCACCTTTTCACTGGACCCTGCTACAGCCTCCTCCATGGTTTTTCTCCTCCAACCAGCCCCTTCTCCACACAGCAGCAGCCAGAAAGAGCTGCTAAAACCCGCATCTGAGCATTTTGCTCTCCTCGCCCAGACAGAGCAGATGACAGATGGATGTTTCAGTCTCCTATGTGTAGCCAATCAGCCGCCTTGCTCCTTGTCCTTCTCCAGTGTTTCCTAGGAGACCACAACTGCTGACGGCAGATGGCCCCCAGCTATGTCCCTGTCTACTGAATTATGATACCCAGTTCTGCAAGGAAATCAGCAGCAGCTTCCTCTGTGGCCACCATTATGACTCAAAGGGACCCAGCCCTGCAAGGCCAGCAGAGGCCTCCTAAGGCCTTCATAGGCTGGCAAGCATAATAAACTTGTTGTGCCAAGCATTATAACTGGTTCCTACATCAAATACCATTTTCCGCAATAAAAGTTTTGAAAAGGATTTTTATAATTCTGAGTTTTGTGAAGAGTAAGCTATTCATTTTGTTTTGTAACTTAACTTTATTCTAACTAAGTTAAGAATTAGTTTGGGATGCCTGTGACTAGTTGGTATCATACTGCATTTTTAGACATTTGAACATTTATTAATTTTGATATTGCTGTCTATCTGCTCATGTTTTAGAGCCAATATAATTTTCTTCTTGGGGCTTAACTATTTGTGTAAGATCTTGGAAAGCTTATGGGCCCCAAGCCATGAGGCCATGAGGCTATTAAAATGTCTCTGGGTATTTGCAGAGGCCTGGCTCCCCCAAGAGCTTAGGACCCCAGAGCCAGGTGATTGTGATAAGGAAAAGGGGGCATGCACTGTGCCTGGGGATAAGGAAAGGGGGGAAGAGGCTTGAGGTAGGGGGCGATCCTGGAAATTCTGAACATGCCCTCCCACCTTCATCTTGCACCTTCCTGCTTCCCACGCCCCCTCCCCACATGTGGCTGGCTCAGACCTAGCTCTCTAGAACTTTGGCTCCTCCAGGAACTTAGGCCCTGAGCTAAGTGAAGAGAGATCAGAGATGTTGGCTGTCCCATATCTCAATCTCTTTTCCGATACTCCATTTATAAGACCCCATGTCCCCAGCATTCCAGCCTCACAGAGCTGTATAATGGAAAGAGTGGAGACTTTGGAGTCAGAAAGGCCTTGACTCGCATGCTGGCTAGGCCTTGAATTAGTTCGATAATTTGGGGCAAATCATTTCCCTTCTCTGAGACCTGATTTCCTCATTTTCAAGATGAATTGGATAATGTTAACTCATGGCTATGGTAAGGATCAAACATGAAGCCGCTGGCACAGTGCTTGGCAGTCTGCAGGCGCGTAGTAAAGAGTAGTATCTTTCACTCCAGCCATTTCTGAACCCACAGTCTCACCAGTCACTGAATGTGGTTCTCATGTCCTGGTTTCCTGCCTTTTTTAGGTGATCATTGCCACTGAGTTACCTGTGAGAATGCCAAGCCTATGTGAGGAAGAAAATGAGAGGTCTGTTTGCCACATAGCTGATAGATACTGGGCATAGTGGTGGATGCTTTAAGCAGGTGATACTATCACCCTTTAAGGACTGCTAGACAGAAATAGTTACCTTTTCCCAACAGACTCTGCTCCCTCTTCCCCACCCTCAGTATCCCTGGTGCTCCACCACTCTGCAGAGGTGCAGAAGGCAAAATGTGGATCCTCTTGGTGAAGTTATAAGCCATAGTCCCCTGTATTCATCAATAGAAAATTGATTATAACTATAACTGATTCCCCTGACCATTGAACTCAACCCTACTATTTAAGCCCAGCAGGAAGGCATATCTTTTAAAATAGAAAAAAATATAGTCACTTAATTTCAGTGCTCATCATAAAAGATTTTGAGTCAGCAAACCAGCTTAATGGACTCTAGCTAATGCATTTTCCTTACAGAAAGCAGATGGCCTGTGTCCAGCTTCCACCAGAATTACAGTCACCCTGCAAAAGATGGCAGCACAAACTTGACCCAGCCTTCTGTTGTGCACCAAAACTTCTTGCAGCTTTTTTCTAATAAGAGGCAATGCCTCCATAAATCCAAGTCAAAGACTGCTCAACAAGCAAGAGGTAAGCTCTCTAAATTGTCTTCCAGTTACCATCACCACTATCTTCATCTGCATCACCACTACCTTTATTACCACCACCCCATCATTACCATCACCATCATCATCATCACCACTACCACTGCTTCAGCAACAACACTACCACCATTACCACTATCACTGCCACCATTGCCACCATTTCCATCACCACTATCATCACCATCAGTCAACTACCATCATCAATACCACCACTGTCACCACCAACCAACCGCCATCATCCCTACCACCACCATTACCACCACCATCACCATTATCCAACCATCATCATGAGCATCTCCCATGTATCAGGCAGGATATACCACACAACATTGCTATGAGGTTAGCACTGTTACCCCTATTTTCCAGAGAGAAAACTGAAGCTCAGAGAAGATAAATCATTTCTCCAATCTTACCCAGCTGATAAGGGCTAGGATTCGAAGTGTGGTTACTCTAAAGCCCAGATTTGTTTGTTTGTTTTACTGTGATGTAATGTCTCTCCTGTTTCTCCTTTTATCACCATGAACTGCCTCTCCCTTTGCTTGTCAGCTCTCGTAAGCTCCTCCTCTCCAGTGCTCCCTCATTTCTGGCATACCCTCAAGATTAAATTCTGTATTTTATCCGTATGTTTTTGACTAAGCTCTGTATTATGCTCTTGTGGCTACCTCATAGCAGTGCTTAATGCAGTCTGTTATTACTTATGTCCGCTATTCTTCCATCTGTTTCAGACTTCTACTCTTTGAGGATGGAGACTGTCTACTGGTCAGTGTAACCCAGGTGCCCAGGGCTTGGCTCATGGTTAGCTCATAGTTTATTCAAAGGTTTGTAGACTGAATCCATGAATGAATATATCCATGTATGGACAGATGAATGAAGAGACAGATGGGTTAATGGATGAGTGGAGAGATGATTAAGTGCATTAACAGATGCTTAAGGGTAACTCTCAAGTTATCATTTCAGTTTACTCAATTCTTACATCTCCAGATGCCTATTAGGACTTTCCACTTGGCTCTTTTGCTGTCATCTCAACCTCTACAAACCTAAGCACTACCCTAGGTGATTTCTCATCTCTTTTCTGACAATGGTGCTCCTTTCACCGGTCCTCTGTTTAGTTCACTCAGTCAGCAATGTTTTTTGCTCATTTGTTTGGCTACCTGCTGTGTGCCAACAGAGTTGTAGACAATGGAGACAGAGTCCCTAAGACAGGCAACTTTCCAAGGGACTCAAAGGAGTTCCCAGTCCACAGTAGGGTGGAAGGTGATGTAGCAAACAGTCAGCAAGTAAAAAGTTAGCAAGATGATAACAGAGCATAATGAGTGATACCTTAAGGAAATAAAGAGAATGATGAGATAGAAAGAAAGGACCTCACAGCAGATAAGATGGTGGGGAGGGGGGCTTGTTTGATATGTGATATTAAGTAAGACCTGAAGGATGAGAATAAGCCATTGAATATAAGAGCAAAAAGAAGAACATTCCAGGCAGAAAAAGCAGCAAATGAAAGGGCTGTAGGACTGCAAAGAACCTGGTGTGTTTCAGGTTCAAAAAGGAGACCAGTGAGGCTGGAGTGCTGTGAACAGCAGGTGAATGTATGAGAGGAGGTTGTCAACAGACCTGGGCCAGGGCCTGCAGGGCCTGGAAGGCTATGGTTAGGAGTCAAATTTTATTCGAAGGAAATTGGCAAGTCATTGAAGAGCCTCAAATTGGAGAATTACATGATCCATCTCGCAGGTGGCAAGGAGCTGCCCCCAAAAGCCCCAGGTGCAGATGATTCATGGGTGAGTTATCTTAAGTCCTTAAGAAAGGGATAACTCCAGTTCCATTTAAATTGTTAGAGTGCACAGAAAAGGAGACTATCCAAATGCTTTTTGTAAAGTCATCATAACACTGTTGGCCACTGTGACCAAAAAACCTCAGCAAAAAGAAAAACAATCCAAGCTTGTTTATAAGTATTCATACACAAAAATCCTCAAAATTTTAGTAAGTAGAATTCTGAAGCACTCGAAAAGAATAGCACACCACCCACAAATTAGTGTTATACCAAAAAGGCAAGAATGGTTTAATTTTAGTAATTAAATTATAATTAAATATGTTGAAAGATAAAAGTGGAAGAGACATGATTATCTCTGAAGAGACTGTGAAGACATTTGATCAATTCACCATATATTCTCAATTTTATTTAATTCTTAGTAAAATGGGAGTAGATAGATGAATTATAAATATCATATGCCAAAAATCAACGTCATTCCTAATGGTGAAATACTGGAAACATTTCCATTGAAGTTGAGAATAATAATTTTAGGGGTACATTAGGAACAACTGGATAAGAGAAAGAAGTGAGAGGTGTAAATAAGAAGGAAGGAGGCATCACTGTCATTTTTGTGAACAATAAGTTCAAACTCATCTAGAAACTATTAAAACTAATTAGAGAGCTTAGTATGACTCCTGAATAGAGAGCAATACATGCAGAAATTCAATTATCTTGTTTATAAGTACGGTGAAAGATACAGTTTTTAAATATATCATTTCAAAGAAGCACATGAAAATATGTTCAGCATCACTAGCTGCTAGGGAAATGCAAATTAAAATAATGAGATACTACTACACACTCACTGGAATGGCTAAAGTAAAAAAGGTTGATAGCACCAAGTACTGATAGAATTGGATCTCTCATGCATTACTAATGGGAATGTAAAATGGTACAACCACTCTGGAAACACATGGTGGTTTATAAAACATTAAACATACACTTAACATACAACTTGTAAATGCACTCCTGAGCACTTATCCTAGAGAAATGAAAACATGTTCGCAGAAAAACTTGTACAGGTATGTTTATAGCAGTTTTATTTGTAATCTCCACAAACTGGAAGAAAATGCAAATGTCCTTCTGTAAGAGAATGGTTAAACCAAAGGAATAATGTTCAGCAATAAAAAGGAACAAACTAGTGAAATATACAACAACTTTGGTAGATCTTCAGGGAACTCTGCTGAGTGAAAAAGAAAAACAATCTCAGTACTCCCAAACTTCAAAAATTTAGAGATGGACAACAGACTAGTAGTTGCCACATCTCCTCTGGACATTTTCCACCAGGAAAATTAGGGACAGATGTGACTATGAAGAGTTAGCAAGAAAGAGATAGATCCTTTGTGGTGATAGAACAGTCCTGTATCTTGATTGTGGTTGTGTTTATATAAATCTATACATGTGATAAAATGTCATAGACTATGCACAAAGACATACTTAACCAAATGAGTGCTTGCAAAAACTGGTAAAATCCATGTGAGGTCTGTAGTCTATTTAATTGTATGGTGTTAATGTCAGTTTCTTTCTGGTACTGTACTATAGTTATTTGAGATGTTACCATCAGGAGATGATAGGTGATGGGTACAGGGGCCTCTCTGCAGTATTTCTGCACTTTCTTCAAGAAGCCTTCTGCTAACACCTCATTGGATAGAATCAAGTCATGTAACCACTTCTGGCTCTAAGGAAGTCAGAAAGACAAGGAAGTACAGTGTTGATGGAAACTGAAATAACATGGAGCATGGGAAGTAAGGAAGAACAGGAGGTTGCCACAAGTGCATCATGCATAAAGGATACATAAAAATATAAAAACAAAAATCTTAAAGATAATAAAGGAGACTATCTTTAACATCAGAGTAACTAAGAGTTCTTTTTAAAAAATATTTATTTATTTGACTGCAGCAGGTCTTAGCTATAGCATGCAAGATCTTCATTGCTTCATGCAGGGCCTTTCACTCTGCATGCAGGCTCAGTATTGCAGCACGTGGTTTCTCTAGTTGTGCCACAAGGGCTTAGTTGCCCCACAGCATGTGAGATACTAGTTCCCTGATCAGGGATTGAACCCAAGTGACCTGCGTTTCAAGGCAGGTTCTTAACCTCAGGACAATCAGGGAAGTCCTTAAGAGTTCTTAAAGATGCAAAAATTACAACCCACAAAGTTTGATAAACTTTGATTTCATTGATACATTTGATTGTGTTAAAATTTAAACCTCTGTATGCCAAAGTATACTATAAACAAGATTAAAGGATAAGCCACGCACTGAGAGAAGATATTTTCAATGCATACAAGTCATAGTAATTAATATTGCAAGATATATAAAGACCTCAAAATATTTCGTTAAAGTTAACCTAGTAGACAAACAGGTAATGCACAGAAACTCCAACAGGCAGTAAATACATGAAAAGATGCCTAACATTCCTAGTATTTGAATTTAAACACCCATAATACAACATTTCATATCACTCAGACTGGCAAAAGTTTAAAAAGTCTGGTAATACCAAATATTAGTGACCATACTGAGAAACAGGAACTCTCACATCACAGGTGGGAGTGTAAATTAGTAAAATCACTTTGGAGAACAAATCGTTCCTTTCGTATTAAAAGAAACATATAGTATATGACTTGGAAATTTTACTTCTGGATTGTCAACCCTGGAGAATTGCTCTCATATAGGCAATGTGACAGCTTACGGCATTTGGTGCTGAGTTCATCGTCTCCAAAGGAGAAGATTTAACTGCAGGACCAAAGAAGCAGTCTCAGTCAGCACAGCAAAGATTTTTATTTAAAGTGAAAGGACAGAGAAAACTTCTGACAAAGACATCAGAAGGGGGTAGAAACAGTACCTGCCTCATTAGTTTAAGCAAGGCATTATATACTTTTCAATTGGCTGCTGAAAATAGATAAAAAGAACCCTTCAAGTCTGTACAAGGCTGTAAAAGTTTTACCAAATCCCTTCTCCCACAACATACATCCCCAAATACCACTGACCCAAGATTCGTCAAGAACAGATTCCTGGCAGAATGTTTCTGGGCAAGATATATTGTTTCTTAGTAAGCAGTAATATGAGAAAACATGTTCCCAGGGAAGATGTGTTACAATTAGAATCATTAACATAGAGACTAAGAAAATCATACCCATGATTAGGTTATATTACTGCTGTGTGTTCATTAGGTCCAGCTCTAAAGAAAAGCTAGTTCTCTCAGGCAAGATACATCATTGCACAGGCTTAAGGAAAGTATGAGCAAGATATATTGTTGCCTGTGCAGCCTACCCTGACTAAAGCAAAAGAATGTGAAAGGGGCTTGGGCTGCCTATCAACCTGCCTAAGGCTTTAACTCAAATGGAGACAGACATAAGGAAAAATATGCTGTACCAGTTGTAACAACTAAAAAATGGCAACATTCTAACTGTTTAGCAGTGGAAGTTTAGATTTTTTTAAGTGGTTTATCATGCAACAGACTACTAGAGAGCAGTTGAAATGGCCTAACTAAATCAAGCTATATCAGTGTGGCTGAAGGAGAAGGCACATTGAAAAGCTTCATTAAGTATGATACTACTCAGGAAAAAAATACCAAATTTATTGTAGGTACACGTGTATGTAATACATATACAAAAACATGCGTCTATACCATCTTCTTTTGGAGGTAATTTCAGAGAAAAGAAGATAGGGAGGGTGTTCACCATGGACCTTAATATATATCTGTATCATTTTATTTAAGGGGAGCTGCAGAGTCATATCAAGTGGCTCCCACTGTGAAAATCTGGAACAATTTGAGCATCAATAAAAAGTGATAGTAATAAAAATTATGTCCATTGGAAAAGAAATTCATGCTGGTATAAACAATGATGTCAACTAATAAATGTAGAAGGAATGGTGGAGGTAGAAAATCACTCTTTGGCAAACAGCATAATAACTGTTTCAGGCAAGAGCCATCAATAGTTGTTAAAATAGTGGATGAAAGTTTGATGGGTAACAGGAGATCTATAGCATATCAAAGTATTTGGCTTTTAGTGTAATATTTGCATATGATAAGTGAAAGAATTAGGAATATTTTACCCCAAAGTGAAGTGAAGTGAAAGTTGCATCCAACACTTTGCAATCCCAAGGACTATACAATCCATGGCATTCTCTGGGCCGGAATACTGGAGTGGGTAGCCTTTCCCTTCTCCAGGGGATCTTCCCAACCCAAGGATTGAACACAGGTCTCCTTCATTGCAGGCAGATTCTTTACCAGCTGAGCCACAGAGGAAGTCAAAGAATACTGGAGTGGGTAGCCTATCTCTTCTTCAGAGAATCTTCCCAGCCCAGGAATCAAACCAGGGTCTTCGGCATTGCACGCGGATTCTTTACCAACTGAGATATCAGGGAAGTCACTGTATAGTCCACGGGGTCGCAAAGAGTCGGACATGGCTGAGTGACTTTCTCTTCACCCTGAGAAGAGAAGATCAGGGATATAGTAGTTGTTTTTGAGTATGACTTTAAAATGCTGTTGTGGGTGGTCTAAAGGAAAGATAGAAACTGCAAGAATTCCTATTTTAGCTCAATAAAGAAGTTTTTAAGCCTGCAGCAAGTAAATAAAGGGTTTTAAAGAATATTCAGTTATTCCCACACTGTAGCAATTTTAGCATTCATTTTTCTAGGATTCTAGGATTGTTTCATTCTATTAATTATGAGATTCTAGGACTCATAAATATTTTATGAGTCTATCCTTTTTAAATTCTGATTCTAAGATACAAAGATTTCACTTTTTTGGTATCATTCTTGTGTCATGACACTGTCACAAGAATGAAAAGATAAGTTACAGACGTGGAGAAAATATTGACAAAAAGTGCATCTGAAAAAGGACTATTATCCAAAATGCACAGAAACTCTTGACACTCAGCAATAAGAAAACGAATAACCTGATTAAAAAGGCAAACTGAGCAGACACCATCCCAGAGCAGACGTATAGATGGCAAATCAGCGTATAGAAAGATGCTCCACATCATATTTCATTAGGGAAATGCAAATTAACAATGAGATACCACTGCACAACTGTTAAGAAGGCCATAATCCAGAACACTGATATCCCAAATGCTGGCAAGGATGTAGAGCTATAGAAGTTCTCATTCATTCCTTGTGGGAATGTAAAATGTTTTCCACAGGGAGACAAGCACTTCCCACAAAACTAAATATACTTTTCTACTACACAGTAACCATGCTGTATTTACTCAAATGAATTGAAAATGTATGTTCATTCAAAAGCATGCACATAAATATTGATAGAAGTTTTATTTATACTTGCTAAGCTTTGGAAGCAACCATAATATTCTTCAGTAGATGAATGACTAAATGAACTACGGTATGTCCAAACAATGAAATATTCTTTAGTGCTAATAAGAAATGAAATAGCAAGCTATGAAGACATGAATGAACCTTATTACTCAGTGAAAAAAAGCCAGTCTGAAAAGGTTACATGCTGAATGAGTTCATCTGTATAATATTCTGGAAAAGGCAAGACTATGGAGACAGTAGGCAAGCCCTGGTGGCTCAGATGATAAGAATCTGCCTGCAATGCAAGAGACAGTTTGGATCCCTAGGTCAGGAAGATCCCCTGGAAAAGGAAATGGCAACCCACTCCAGTATTCTTGCCTGAAGAATTCCATGGACAGAGGAGCCTGGCGGGCTATAGTCCATGGGGTCGCAAAGAGTCAGACACAACTGAGCGACTAACATACTACTACATGGAGACAGTAAAAAGTTAATTGATGGCCAGGAGCAAGGGGGAAGGGAAGGATGAGTCTGCGGAACACAGAGAATTTTTAAGGCAGTGGAATTATTCTGTAGGATGCTATGGTGGTGGTTACATGTCAAACATGTCAAACATTTGTCAAAATCCATGGGGTGTAAAACAGTAAGAGTGAACCCTAATGTAGACTGTGAATTCTGAATGACGATTGTGTCACTGTGGGTTCATTGAGCATAATGAATATACTGCTCTGGTGCAGGGTGTTGGTAGTTGGGGAGACTGTATGAGCTTGGGGACTGACTGGAGTATATGAAAATTCAGTGCACTGTATGCTCAATTTTGCCGTGAACCTAAAACAGTACTAAGAAATAAATATATTTTAAATAAATGTATACATAAGTATATAAAGTTCATTTAAAATTTTTAAAATTACCCTTACACTTAGCACTTTAAATAGCAATCAATATATATTACTTCATATAATTTCTGTGGGTAAGGACTTTAGGAATGACTAGCCAGGTAATTCTGCATCAGGGTCTTCTGTGAAGATAGAGTCATGATGTCAGCCAGCGCTGCTATCATTTGAAGGTTTGACTGGAGCTGGAGGATCCACTTCTAATTTGGGTCACTCACATGGCTGAGAGCAGGAGGGCTCAGTTCCTCATCATTTGGAGCTAAGCTTGCCTGGATATCCTCCCAATATGGTGGCTGGCTTCCCCAGGGTGGGTGATCCAAGGGACATTAAGGTGAAGCCACAATGTCTTTTCTGACCTGGCTTTGAAACTCACACACCATCTTTTTCACAGTATCCTATTGGTTGCATGGGTCAGCTCTAGGCAGTGTGGCAGAGGATTGCACAGAGCTATGCCTTCCAGAGGGTCAAGGTTATTGTGGGCCATCTTGGAGGCTCTTACCACACAAGGCTTATAAATTTATCAGCAGACAGTAATTTTTAGTGTTTGCCAAAGAGTCTTTAAATCTCTGCTGTATCTACAATTGTCCCTCCTGCTATCCTGAAATTGCTGCTGTGCGATTTTTGTTTCTGGATCAATCTGTCAGAGACTTGTCTATTTTAAAGAAGCTGCTTTTAGATTTTTCTTTTTTTAAAGTCTCTAGTGTATGGTTATTTTATATGTATTATCTATCTTATTACTTTATTTTTTCCCCTTCTACGTCCTTTAGGTTTGCTCGGGACTATCTCTAATTTTTTAAGTCTAATCACTAGAGTATTCTTTATCTTTCTTTGTTTCTAAAGTATGTATTTAGGTTATAAATTTCCTGTTAATATTGTTTTTAGCTGCATCCCATAAACTTTGATGGATAATGGTTCCATTTTCTTTCAGCACTGAATATTTTCTAGTATCCATTATAATTTCTTTTTAAACCCATGGATTATTTAGAAGTAATTTTGTTATCTAACTTCTAAACATGTGGAAGTACCTCCTCCATATGTTTAGAAATGTTTTTTTATCTTTGTACCATCATCAGAAAAAGTGATTTGCATGAATCTTTGGTAATTGTTTATGTTAGTTTTGCAGCCTACTGTATGGTCAATTTATATGTATATTATATAATATATATTATATATATATATAATGTAAATTTGAAAAATGTTCTCTCTAATTGTTGAACGCAGGAATCATCAGATCAAGCTTATTAACTGTTAAATCTTCTGCATTCTGAATGTTTTATGTTGTTACCAGTTACTTAGTTGTTAATTTTTAATCTCTTTTTTATAATTATGGAGCTGTGCGTTTTTTTTTTTAAATTCTACCCAGTTTTGGGACTTCCCTGGTGGTACAGTAGATGAGAATTCACCTGCCAATGCAGGGAACACTGGTTCAATCTCTGATCTGGGGTGATTCCACATACCTCAGACCAACTAAGCAAAGTAACACAACTTCTGAGCCCAAATATAGAGTTCACAAGCTGCAGCTACCGAAGCCTGTGAGCCCAGAGTCCGGGCTCTGCAACAAGAGAAGTCTATCCACCACAATGAGTAGCCCCAGCTGGCTGAAGCTAGATGAAAGTCCTTGGCAGTAATGAAGACCCAGCACAGTCTAAATAAATAAATAATAAATTCTACCAAGTTTTGCTGTATATATTTTGAAGGGTATATTGTTAGATACAAACTAGGTCATATATTTCTGGTGAATTGTTTCGTCTATTTTTATATGATGACCATTCATTTTTATCCCCAATCATGCTTTTTGTTTTAAGATCATTTTGTCTTATGTTAATATAATGGTATCACCTTTCTTTTGATTAGTATTTACCTACTACATCTTTTTCTGTCACCTTCTGTTCACCTTTATGTGTCATTGTTCCAAATATGTTTCCTACATACAATGTGTGTAGTTGCATTTTGCTTTGTTTTGTGTTTTTCTCCAATCTGACATTCTCAGTCTTTTAACTGGAAAGTTTTGTTGGTTTTTTGTTGTCTTAATTTTTGTTTGTTTGTTTTGGCTGAGTGGGTCTTTGTTACTGTGTGCAGGTTTTCTCTAGTCGTAGTGAGCGGGGGCTGCTCTCTAGTAGTGACTTCTGTTGCAAAGCATGGGCCCTAAGGCACTGTGGACTTAGTTGCCCTGAGGCATGTGGAATCTTCCTGCACCAGGGATCAAACCCATGTCTTCTGCATTGGCAAGTGGATTCTTTTTTTTTTTAATACCTATTTTTATTTATTTATTTGTCTGCCCCAGGTCTTAGTTTCAGCACATGGGATTTTTAGTTGCTATGTTTGAGATCTAGTTCCCTGACCAGTGATTGAACCCAGGCCCCCTGCATTGAGAGCTTGGAGTCTTAACCACTGGACCACAAGGGAAGCCCCAGCAAGTTGATTCTTAACCAGTGGACTGCCAGGGAAGTTGTTATGGAAAGTTTTGATCATGTGCATTTACTTCAGTCACTGATATACTTGGAAACATTCCCACCACCTTATATTCTATTTTCTAGATATTTTCTTTGCTTAGTTTTGCCCTTTTGCAGGCCTTAATAAAGTTTTCTATATCTTCTTTTCTTTCCTTCCATGTGCATTTTTAAGTTAATAAATATTTTGGGTTAATAAATGAATTGATATCTCTCTTCCTCACAAACAAATAAGGACTTTGGAATATTTTAACTCTGATCACCCTTTCCCATCTTACATGTATCTTAGTTTCACACTGTTTTCATGTACCTCATATTAATTCAAGCATGACCGGATCCACGTGCACAAATGACTAAAAAGCTAAACAGAGACCCCAGAGCAGTGCTTCAGACAAAAGAAAATGCATTTCTTATTCACATGGCGGTGCAGAAGCAGGCAGGCGGCCCAAGGTTGCTGAGAGAGCTCAGTTCTAGGAGATCACCCAAGACAAGTTTCCTCTATTTTGTTCTCTATCCTCCCAGACCCAGGACTAAACCCTGGCACCAGAACTTTCTTATCCCTTAATGCCCAGGTAATAATTTACATCTACCTTGTCCACATTCTATGCTATGGGAAGGAGAAAGATGAAGTTGAACCCAAACAATTACCTTAAGGAAGTGGCCTGGAAGTACACACAATTGCTCTTTGCTGTAGGTAAGTTGGAAAATGTCTCTGGTTGGGTAAACAAGAGCCCAACTAAAACATGGAGGTTTCTGCTACTAGAAGGAATATAAGGAGAGAATGAGTGCAGGGGAAAAATTGCAGTTTTTCATTGACATCATCAGAATCCTGCATCCTCTTCTGATTTCTCTGTTTGCTTCAGCCTTAGTCAGGCAGCCTCCCCCGGTGATGGCAAAGATGGTCACTATCAACAGTAGCCTCATGGTTTCCCAAGTAACAATTCAGTGGAAAAGAGAGTGGCTTTTTATGGGTGGTTTCAGCTAATGTCTAGGATTTCCTCCAGCTGGTCTAATATGGATCGTGTGTCAGTCACTATAGTCACTTTGGCCAGAATGATGCAGGGACTAGTAAATGGGTGTGGGTCACAGAGTCAGCTCTGGAAGGTGGACTAAGTAAGGTTAACCCCACCCAAATCATATGGACTGAAATTAGAAATGAGGCATATCCAAAGTCAACCAATGAGGTATTGTTATCATCAGAATTGATGCTAAGCAATCTATGTAACAGATAACCATTAGACTTGATTATCCCATTGGGCCATTAGATGGTTCTAGGAGATTATACAATTGAATGTGTTTTAAAAATCTAAATGAATGTATGTGGAAGGTGATACTGATGATGAAGTTGCCTGAAGTGAGAAGTGAAAGTCGCTTAGTTGTATCTGACTCTTTGTGACATCATGGACTGTAGCCCACCAGGCTCCTCTGTCCATGGAATTTTCCAGGCAAGAACACTGGAGTGGATTGCCATTCCCTCCTCCAGGGTATCTTCCCAACCCAGGGATCGAACCTTGGTCTCCTGCATTCCAGGCGGATTCTTTACTGTCTGAGTCACCAGGGGAGCCCCTTAAAGAAGTTGCCTGGAGCACTCTTATTAATGTTTACACCTTGACTAGGAGAGTTCCTGTTCAGTCATCATTAGTCATTCATTCAGCACCTTGTGAATGAACCTCTGTTATGCTGACTATACTATTTGCTAATTATTTATGTATCAGTGTCCCAGTCCTTCCATAATACACCCCTGTAATCGAGGGCTTCCCTAGAGCTAGAACCCATCTGTGTTCCATAGGGCCCAAAGCACAGAGTGGGCATCTAAATTAAGGAAGGGTAAAATCTCAATGACTCTTAATGACTTCCAGCTCCGATTGCTAGTCCATCTTTTTATCTTTGGAAATTGTTACTGGAAAGACATAAGCCAAATCCCAGGGAGTTCCAGAACTGGGGAGAGGAAGGGCAAGACCAGATTATTTGTTTATAGAAATGTATCTCCTAATGAATGGAAAACAGTGCCAGGCATCATTTTATTTGTGGAACTCAAATCAAGTTACCAATGGGCAAAGACCCACACAGGAGGAAGTTCAGCATTTAATTGACTAGTCAGAGCTGTCTTCTCATTGTGTTTGATTCTAAGGTTTAAAAAGAGCTATATTTTGAAATCAATTCCCAATCTAAACATATAAATTACTTTCCCCCCCATAGATATCAATGCCCCCGTGACTTAACTGATGCTGAAAACTCTGGCTGTATTGGAGAGAAACAGAGCTATAGGCCAGTGAATGTAGCTAGGAGTCAGAAGTGGAAGATAGTGCAAGGAGATACCCAAAGGAGACACTTGGAAGAACAAGAAGTCTTGCTGAAGAAGGTATCCAAGAGGCTGGCCTGCTTGGGAAGCTCCACCTCTGGGTTTCCCCGGGTGGGTTCTGTGAATACCAATAGCTACCATTTATTGAACCATTGCTATATTCCAGATGTTGTGGCAAGGGTTTTTAGTGATCATTTTAATTCTCAGAGCAACCTTATGAGTTGAGAACTGGCACCCTCATTCATGGATGAAACTAAAGGTCAGAAACTTGCAGTAATGTGCCCATGGCCATGAGCTAAGGCATGCAAAAGCCAGGATTTGAATCCTCTGGGATCTGATTTGACTCAAAGCTTTGAGTCTTTAACTGTCTTCACAAAACCACTATGAGGTAGCTATAATTTCCTCCAGGTAAGGAGACTGCAGTCCAGGGATGACTCAACTTTTGTCCAAGTGACACAGGTAGTAAGTGTCTGAGCAAAAGCAGGAACATCTGACTCCAAAATTTTTCTGCCTCCCAGATAGAAGAAGAGCAAAGGCCAGGGGTCAGGAACATGGCAGAAAGCCACTGCATGTCAGGCCCCACCCTTTCCCAGGATACTATCTGGCTGTTTCCCACCCACCCCAACCTCCCCACTTAGGCCCCTTTTGAGAATTTTCTTCTCATTTCATATCTTCCGGTGTGGTCCCTGGGTTGAACAGGGACTCGGTAGTTCTTGGGACATTCTAAGACATCCCTCTCTGCAAAGGGTCCTCGAGAAGGAGAACAGCTAAGGTACCATCAGCCTGCAGTTTCCTGACTCCACATATGAGCAAAGCCTGTGCATAAGACTGACAAGTGCTTAGGTCAGAAGCCAGCCAAAGGGGTTCAAATTCAGGCCATAGATTTTGGCCAATAACAGGAGCTCCTTAAAAAAAAAAAAAAAAAAAAAAAAAACATATATATATATATATATATATATATATATATATATATATATATAGTCTGGGACAGACATCTCACTAGGGGTTTCCTCTGTATTTTTAAATTGAATCTCCCCCCTTCCCCCATGTTTAACCCTTATTTCACAAAAGAGGAGCCTGAGGCTCCCGGTCCCGAAGCAACCAGAATAAAGACTGCAAGTCATAAGGAGCCTGGGACTTGAACCCACCTAGGCCCCAGATTCCATGGTTGCCTAGGAGCTGAAGAGGGAGGAGCTGCCAGATCGGAGGGAGGGGAAAGAGAGAAGGCGAGCTCCCAGCAGCGCTCGCTGACGACAGCAGGTGATTTTTTTCCCGCAGCGCTCTTTCTCTCAGCATCTTTCCTGGATTTTCCCCCCTCTGCTGAACGGAGGAAAGGGTGGGGCCGCTTCCCTGCTGCAGAGACGGCGGCGGCGGCGGCGGCAGCGGCGGCTGCAGCATCCTTGGGAGCGGCGGCGGCGGCAGCAATGCTCGGTCTCCTCGAGTGATGATCGCCCCCGAGCCCTGCTAGGTGGCTAGCTGAGACTGGACGCCGGCGGGAAGGAGAAGAGAGAGCTTTGAACGCGACCCTGCGACCGCACTGCCCGTCCCTTCCTCTGCGCCATGGCTTAAGCCTGCAGCCACCTCGCCTCGCGTCGCCTCGCTTGGCCGGGGTCTGCGCGCCGCCGCAGCCGCAGGGAGGGGCGCGTCCCAGACGCCCTCGCCCGGCCACCCGGGTCGCCGTGTCTCCCGCTGCGGTGCCCGCAGCAGAACGCGTTCCCGAGACCTGTGCTGCGGCTCCAGGAGGCGTTTATAGCAAGGTATCAAAGGACTTTACCGACTTTTATCTCAGTGATAGCTCTGCCAGCCCGACCTTCCCGGGTGCTCTCTGAGACAGGAGGGCGCGGTAGCTCAGGCCACCAAGGAAAACAAGGTGGGAACCAGACTGGCCGGTCGAGGGGACTGAGGAAGATTAGGGACTTGCTTTAGAATCCAGCAAGAAGGAGGGCGAGCTCTGCAGCGAGCACCATGGCGTGGCCGTGCATCACGCGAGCCTGCTGCATCGCCCGCTTCTGGAACCAGCTGGACAAGGCGGATATCGCCGTGCCGCTGGTTTTCACTAAGTACTCGGAGGCCACCGAGCACCCTGGTGCCCCGCCGTCGCACCAGCAGCCGGCGCCCGCGCCCCCCTCGGCGCGCACGGTCGCCATAGAAACACAGCCGGCCCAGGGCGACGGGGATGCGGTTGCCCGGGCAACAGGGTTGGCGCCGGGGCCTAGCGGAGAACGAGAGGCTGGGGCCTCCTCTGGCCGGAGCGGACCGGGCCCAACCTCTGCCGGCTCCACCTCCAGCGCGGGTCCCGCGGACTCGGTGATGCGGCAGGACTACCGCGCCTGGAAGGTGCAGCGGCCTGAGCCGAGCTGCCGGCCGCGCAGCGAATACCAGCCTTCGGACGCGCCCTTTGAGCGCGAGACCCAGTACCAGAAGGACTTCCGCGCCTGGCCGCTGCCGCGCCGCGGGGACCACCCGTGGATTCCCAAGCCCGTGCAGATAGCCACTTCTTCCCAGGCGGCAGTGCCTGCGCTCCGTGCCCCCCAGCGCCGACCGCAGAGCCAGGAGCGCTGGCCTGTGCAGGCCGCCGAGGCCTCGGAGCAGGAGACGGCCCCTGGCGGAGCAGGTGTCCTTGCGGCTGGAAAAGCGTCCGGTGCAGATGAGCGCGACACTCGCAAGAAACCTGGGCCCGCCTGGATGGTGCGGCGCGCCGAGGTGTCGCAGAGCCAGGAGCGCTGGCTGGTGCAGGCCGCCGAGGCCCCGGAGCAGGAGGCGGCCCCTAGCGGAGCAGGTGTCCTTGCGGCTGGAAAAGCGTCCGGTGCAGATGAGCGCGACACTCGCAAGAAACCCGGGCCCGCCTGGATGGTGCGGCGCGCCGAGGTGCCTCAGAGCCAGGAGCACTGGCTGGGGCAGGCCGCTGAAGCCCCGGATCAGGAGGCGGCCCCTAGTGGAACAGGTGTCCTTGCGGCTGGAAAAGCGTCCGGTGCAGATGAGCGCGACACTCGCAAGAAACCCGGGCCCGCCTGGATGGTGCGGCGCGCCGAGGTGTCGCAGAGCCAGGAGCGCTGGCTAGTGCAGGCTGCCGAGGCCCCGGAGCAGGAGGCGGCCCCTGGCGGAGCAGGTGTCCTTGCGGCTGGAAAAGCGTCCGGTGCAGATGAGCGCGACACTCGCAAGAAGCCCGGGCCGGCCTGGATGGTGCGGCGCGCCGAGGCGCTGGGGCAGGAGCAGACGCCGCTGCCCGCGGCTCAGGACCAGGTCCAGGCCACTGGCCCCGAGGCGGGTAGAGGGCGTGCGGCGGCCGACGCGCTCAACAGGCAAATCCGCGAGGAGGTGGCGAGTGCAGTGAGCAGCTCCTACAGGTGAGACGCGGTCCACAGTTCAGGCCTCGGGGCTGGTCATCCTTACCCTCTCCCATAGATTCTCCGCATCGCAGGCATCCCTGGCAGCCTCCCCTTCCCATTCCAGAACACACCCCCTCCTTCCCCCCACTCCTGGCCGACTGCTCTTTGACTCTTGTGAAAGCTGTTATCCATCCCATCTTGCTGAAGTCTTTCACTAACCACTTCAGCCATCTTTTCCCCATCCCCGCCCCACCCCAAGTCCCTGCTTGCCCAACGGAGACCGTTGCAGTCTCTTCACAGGCTTTGGGTCCATTCTGCCCCACCCAAGCCACCGGCTTCATTAGCCTGGGTGCTGCCCTTTGCCGGCTCAGCTGGCGCCAGAGTCTTGGTGCCTTGCTGCAGGGCAGATCCTCCCCCAAAACAGAGTGATCTCTACCCCTTCTCCACCTCCCTAGCCTGCTTCACCCAGCCCTTCCTTCTTCCCTCCTCCATCTCAGTCCTTGGCAGACACCCAAGCACCACACCCTTTTCAAGATTCCCTGCCAGACGCTTATAGAGCACCCTCCTCCTTCAGTCACCTAGGTTTTGAAAGCAGAGTGCTTATGCTTCTATTTGTGACACATTGGGCCAGTTTCTTAACCTTTCTTGGCCTCCGGTTCCTATCTGTAAAATGTGATGGATAACAGATTCTTTTCTTAGATTGTCTGCTCATATACTGATTTAATATTAAATACTCAACTTATTTTTGAGCACCTATTATATGCTGAACACTCTGCTAGACATTTTGAAGATTAAATGAGATGATTCAGAAGAATTATGCCTGGCACATGGTAGGTAATTAGTACATCTTGGTTCCTTTCTGACCTTCTCATTATTTTGATTTCCATGTCCAAGACATTCCCAGCCTTCTCACTTATTCCTTTCTTGTTCGCCAGATGTGGTTGTCATCCTGTTACCATCAAGAACCCCCCTCTTCGGCATATTTAAATTCCCTTTAAATGAATGCCTTCAAACCTGAGCATATTCATTCACTCTCTTTCTTTCTAGAATTCTCCCTCTGCTGCAGCCTCAGCTCTTCTAGTCTGCTTTCTCACCCTTTCTCCATTTAACATATATTTTTGAATGCTTAGCTTTCAGTCCTGCCCTTATGCTTCAAACCAAAACAATTAGCTAACAGATTACTGTTGACTTTGAATACATGGCATTGGGCTTGGGGTCGCCAGAGAAGTAGATGTTCATGATGAGTGATTGAGCTAGAAGTGTGCAAATGTGACTTATGGGGTCCTTCATGAATGCCACAGCCAGCAGCCTCCTTCCTGCAGAAGGGTGTGGATAGGAGGACTGCAGAGTTAGTGTCTTTTGCCAAGACCTTATATGTAGCCTCATCACACTGATGTCCCTCTCCAGTAAATATGACAGACACTCCCTCTTATGCTGAGGAAAGAACAGCATTCATAGACAAGGTCTTTTGTTAAGACCCCGCCCAGGTTTTGCCTCTGGAAAGCATTTCACAGTTAAAAGGGCAGCTTATCAATTGGCCCCTATTCCTTCCTCTTGAATTCTTTTACCTCTCACCTGGCATTTCTCTCTTCGTTTACCAGTATCATGATCATACTGGTCACCCAAGAGTACACCGCTTCCTTTTAAAGCTCTGGGTCAGGCAAGGACACAGAGCTTTTCCCTTGGCTCTAGCTATGAGAAAGTGGAAAGATCACAAAATCTTTATGCTGTTACCAAGGAGGATCCAAAAGAAAAGAATGGAAATGAATAAGCAAGGGGAATACAAAAGCAAAGTCAAGATACAGTTTTGTGACTCTGCCACAGCTTTCTTGTTTATAAGGCTCTACTTTGTTCCCTAAGAACCCTAAGGCTGGCCTAACATCAGTTTTCTGGACTGACCTCTTCATCATCTTACTCCCAAACTACCACCCTGAGGCAGGTGGAAACTTACCACCTACCAGACAGAATCAACCTCTGCTCACCTCAATACTGGAGTAGGAAACAGAAACCCACTCCAGTATTCTTGCCTGGAAAGTTCCATGGACGGAGGAGCCTGGCAGGCTACAATCCATGGGATCGCAAAGAGTGGGACATGACTGAGCAATGAGCATGAGCACCTCAGTACAGTCAATACCAATCAAGAGAGATCTAGACCCTCAAATTTCATTTGATGATCCTTCTCAGTTTATGTTTCCAGGTTGGTAGGACTTGCATTGTCCATCAGCGATTGGCTAGACAGTCAAGGTATAAACCACCCTTCATAGGGTGGTGGGGGGAGGCTCAAGAGGAAAGGGATATATGTATACTTATAGCTGATTCACGTTGTTATACAGAAGAAGCCAAATCAATATTGTAAAGCAATTATCCTCCAATTAAAGATAAATTTTTTAAAAAAATCACCCTTCAGACAATTCACTCCAAATATTTTGGGATGTACCTTTGTTCTGTATAGCCTCTTCCTCCTAAACAAAACCTTAACTGTGCAGTAAGCATGTCATACTGCTAGCTAGAATTACACACATCCTGCAAGTGATTGGATTGAGTAGGGGAACAATTGTCTTGCAGCTGTTAAGAATGGTTTTTCATAGCTATCAGAATTTCATCAACCTGTCCAGAAAAATCTCTGCGTACCTCAATTTTTTTTTTTCTAATTTGAGTCTTCTGTAAAATTTAATTATGCATATGACTTTGGGGTCAGTAGTTCCATTTTGCTGTGTAATCAGAAGGGTTTGGAAGCATTAAGAGAATAAGTGTTGCTAAGAGACATCAATTTCTCTAATGGACAATTTAAGTGCATGACAAATTTGATGTGAAATTTAATATTATTTTTGCTCCAGAAGAAAAATTAACTAATAATAGGGAAATGCACTTTGAGTAAAAGTAGATATGAAGAAATAAGGTAATTAATTAAATATGCAATAAAGAAAAAAATGCCTGGAAATTATAGGTTTATCTGTAAACTTGATTTTTTTCCTCCTTATTCTCTCACATCCTTTTCCTTGCCAGGATTTTGAGTATCTCTTGAATTTAAGTATGCTGTGTGTCTTACATCACCTTAGAAGCCAAACTGGGCTCCATTTTACCAATAACTTGATTGACAAATCCTTTTTCTTCTATCACTCTACATAAATAATGGTAGTTTATACCACAGTGACCGGTTCATCTTATGGACTTTACAAATGACATCAGTCATATAACATCAATGTGAGTAGTTTGCTTAACTAGAGAAAGGATACACAATCCATCAGCTTAATATATTGGTGTGTAATATGAAATATATATTCATCCAGAGTCATATATCAGCACGTGCTATTTGGTTTTCCCCTGCAATATACAATCAGTGAGTGAAAGAAAGAAAAAAGGTGAAGCCGCTCAGTTATGTCCGACTCTTTGCGACGCCATAGACTGTAGCCTACCAGGCTCCTCCGTCCATGGGATTTTCCAGGCAGGAGTACTGGAGTGGGTTGCCACTTCCATCTCCAGAGGATCTTCCCGACCCAGGGATCAAACCCGGGTCTATCTGCATTGTAGGCAGGTGCTTTACCATCTGAGCCACCAGAGAAGCCTTAGTTAACATCAAATATCCTTTGATGCTATGGTTTTGAGAAAGTGTCCCTGTTCAACTGTTCTAATTCTTAGCTTATCCAGACTCGCCAGGTATTTTTGCATTCAAGTGGTATCTGTGGTATCTTTAGAATTATTTGTAATCATGAAATTGATTTTCACTATCATATTACATAAATGATATTATAAAAATTGAGAAACATGTCTTTATTATCATTTTAATGTTAAGGATGATTTCACTGGGCAGCTATCTGTGACTTTAGACCTAGAATTCTCAATCAGAAAATAGATAAGTCACGGGAGGGGATTAAAATTCCTCTCTCAGCCAACCCCATTGTCCCAGCCCTTAGTTAAGAGTGATAGATTGAGTAGGAGGTGCTCCCCATAGAAATGTTAATAAGCAACTTTTCCTGGAAGAAATCAGCTGGGGCACCAGGAGGTAGAATTAATAAACCAGAGGCAAAATAGTACTTGAAAAATGAGAGGGGTAACACGGAAATCAGAAAGAAAAGGAGTCTTTACTATCCCTACAGTTTTCCATAAAGCTTACAGAAAGGTCCATCTGATATGGCTATGCTATTCAGAACTGCCCTGGGCTTCCCAAGTGGCTCAGTGGTAAAGAATCTGCCTTCAATTCAGGAGATGCAGGTTCGATCCCTGGGTCGGGAAGATCCCCTGCAGAAGAACACAGCAACCCACTCCAGTATTCTTGCCTGGGAAATCCCAGAGACAGAGGAGCCTGGTGGGCTACAGTCCATGGGGTTGTAAGAGAGTTGGACACAACTAAGCGACTAAGCAGCAACAATACAGGACTGCCCTATACCTACAGGCAACTGCCTGTTTCTCTCAATCCCAGCAACTCTTCAAGGCCAAGCTCAGATACTAGCTTTCAACAGTGCCTTCCGGGTCCTGCCACGAGGGACTAATTTTTCTCTCATTTCCTTTTCGTATTCTGTGCACTTCTCATTGTCTGCTTGATTGGAGGATGCTCTTGTCTCTATCTGCCTCCCCTACCAGATAGGAACACTTAAAGAGAAGGGCTGCATTTTGTTCATCTCTGTATGAACACAGCTTAACATTGTGCCTAACGACCATATTGTTTTGTTGAATCTAGTGAACTTTTTAGAGTTTGGTGAAGAATTTATTCACTTACAGATTGATTCATTTCACTGTTTCATTTAACTGAATTAATTTTGGAAAATGACCACTAAGCCCCTGCTATGTATCAGACAGGAATCTCAGGACACCAAAAGGTGATAACCCTTATGTAAAGAAATTGTGTTTTCCTTAATCAAAATAAAGTGGGATTCCTACTCGGTTAGCACTAGAAGAAATGTTCAAATGGGGAAGGGCAGCAAACCTTACAGACCTGATTCTAGGTGCACTTTAACCAGGGCAGTGGTGGTCCTCGACCTGAGCTGTACAATGGAATCACTGGTGAACTTTAAAAATGCTGTTGCAAAAAATAAATAAATTAAAAATAAATAAAAATGCTGTTGCAAGGGCTTCCCTGGCAGTCCAGTGGTTAAGACTCCGTGCTTCCACTGTAGGGGAGGCCGGGTGAGAGTTCGATCCCTGGTTGGCAACTAAGGTCCTTCATGCCCTACAGCACAGCCAAAAAAAAAAAAAACTGTTACATAACTACCTTGCCAGATATTCTGATTTAATGGGTCTGGGGTATGACCTGTGCATGTGAGTCTTTTAAAACTGCCCCCAGATAATTCTCATGTGCAATTCAGGTTACACCCTCTTCCCTTAAGGCAGAGTTTCTCAAAATTTAGTTCACAAGAGAATCATCTGGAGAGCTTCCTAAAATGTAGATTCCTGGCCTCATCCTCAGACACGCTGATTCAGCAGGTTTAAAATGGAGCCTAAGAATCTATATTTTAACAAGCACTCTAGGTCATTTTTTATATATTTACTTATTTGGCTGTGTGGGGTCTTAGCTGTGGCATGCAGGATCTTCATTGCAGTGCACAGGCAAGTAGGATTTTAATTCTCTGCCCAGGAATCGAACCCACAACTCCTGCTTTACAAGGTGGATTCTTAACCATTGGATCACCAGGCAAGGCCTGCACTCTAGCTAATTTTGATGCAAGTGAACTTCAGGCTTTACTTGGGAAAACACTGCTTGGGGAGATTTGCTATCTGTAAGGTAGTGTGTTTTCCCATACACAAATATGGTATTGTTTGCCATTTATTTGTCTTCATGTCCTTCACTTACATTTTGTAATTTTCTCTGCAAAAGTCACACATGTACACACATACAGCTTCCCTGGTGGCTTAGTAGTAAAGAATCCGCCTGCCAAGCAGACTCAGATTTGATCCCTGGATCGGAAAGATCCCCTAGAGAAGGAAATGGCAACCCACTGCAGTATTCTTGCGGGGGAAATCCCATGGACAGAGGAGCCTGGCAGGCTACAGTCCCTGGGGTCGCAAAAAAGTCAAACACAACTTAGCCACTAAACAACATACACACATACAAAATAGTTTTTAAGTTTTATTTTTCTATATTTAAGCCTCTAATAACATAATTGGATTTAACTTTATGTATGGAATGAAGTAGGGATCTAATTTTCCTTTTCTCATATGGAAAGCCATTTATTCCAATACATTTTTTAAAAGTTCGTTTCTGCATTAATATCCCCACTGATATCTCTTTATCACATAAGGTTGCATATGCTTGAGTATTTCTGAGATCTCTGTTCTAGTCCATTCATCTGAGCTAATACCATACTATCATTTTTTTCTGAGCTGTTTAAGTTAGCTTTCCTGCTTTCAACATATATCTTATTATATTTTCTAATTTGTTGTTACTCATATGTATTAATTTTTATATGTTCATATTATATTCAGCAACTTTTTACCACTCTCTAATTTTGTTTTTAGATTCTCTTGGGCCATCTGTGGAGATAATGTATGCTTTTAGTAAATGCCAATTTATTATCTTCATTCTGAAATTTGTGTATTTTTGTGTGTATGTATATTGCTACATTGGTGGGGATATCCAGTATAATTTTGATGGTAGGTGATAACGGGCATGTTTGTCTTGAGACAAGTGGGAATGCTCCTGAAGTTTTTTCCTTAAGTATGAGGTTTACTCTGTGTCATTAGGAGACAGCATCATATCAGGTTAAGAAATTTGTCTTTATACTAATTTCTAGGGATTTCTAAAACTATGGATTTATATTGAATCTTATTAAATGGTTTTTGGGGCCATCAACCGAGAAAGTCATATGGTTTTCATTTTTAGTCTGTTTATAGATTTTTCTGATGTTGTGCCATCTTTTCATTCCTAGGATAAATCTTACTTAGGTAAAAATGTATTTTATGATCCTGAAATCTTTAGCTACTTTTTATTTGAAATGTTTGCACATATATTCCGGAGAAGGCGATGGCACCCCACTCCACTACTCTTGCTTGGAAAATCCCATGGACAGACGAGCCTGGTAGGCTGCAGTCCATGGGGTCGCTAAGAGTCGGACATGACTGAGCGACTTCCCTTTCACTTTTCACTTTCGTGCATTGGAGAAGGAAATGGCAACCCACTCCAGTGTTCTTGCCTGGAGAATCTCAGGGACGGGTGATCCTGGTGGGCTGTGGTCTATGGGGTCACACAGAGTTGGACACGACTGAAGCGACTTAGAAGCAGCAGCAGCAGCAGCAGCATATATCAGTTCAGCTCAGTTCAGTTCAGTCACTCAGTCGTGTCCGACTCTTTGCGACCCCATGAACCGCAGCACGCCAGGACTCCTGTCCATCACCAGCCCCCAGAGTTCACCCAAATCCATGTCCATCGAGTCAGTGATGCCATCCAACCATCTCACCCTCTGTCGTCCCCTTCTCCTCCTGCCCTCAATCTTTCCCAGCATCCGGGTCTTTTCAAATGAGTCAGCTCTTCGCGGCACATATATTCATAGGTAAAATTAGTCTAAAACTTTTTCCTTTTTTATATCATTCTGGTGCAATATTGGGGTCGTTGTTATATCTACATGATTAAATAGGCAGATTTTTCTCCTTTTCAGTTATTGGAACAACACTTACAACAAGTGTTCCTCTTAAATAGCTGATAAGAATTTCTGTAAAGTTCTCTGTACTCATCTCTTTTTTCGTGAATAGACTATTTTTTTACTATCAATTTGATGTCTTTAATAGTGACTCATTTATTCAGCTTTTGTATTTCTTCTTGAGCCAATTTTAGTAATTTATATTTTTCAAGGTAATGTGATCACTTTTTTATAATTTTTAAATTTATTGACATGAGTCCTCATAGCATTATCTTGTGGATTTTATATTCAATTCTACTTATCTGCAGTTAAATCCTCTTTCACACTTAATTGGTACCTTCTCTCTTTTTTCATAGTTGTTTTATTAAAGTTTGTTTAGTTTTTTTTAGAGTCACATTTTGGTTTTGTTAATCATCTCCCTTTTTAGTAAGCTTTCCTCCTATTTTTACTATTCCTTTACTTTTTATGCTGTGAGAGGTCATACTAGGAACAGTTTTATATCCCTGGCTAAGGAGTTTGGATTTTCTTTTTTAAATAAATGAGTCACTGAAAGAATCTAGGCTCAGGAACTACATGATAGTTGAATATGATTTAAAGTTTATAAATGTCCCACTGGCTGGTGACCTAGGGAGGTGAGAGAAAGGGTGGCCAGTAAGAGGCTATTGGAGTAATCCAGAGAGAATGATAAAGCCTGGACTATGGCTTTGGGATTTGAAATTTAAAGCATAGTACATATAGTTACTGAAAAACAGGTCTCAATGATCAACTGAGATGCAAGGAAGAGGATAAATTCAAAATAAATTTTTCTGGCTTGCATAACTGGTAACAGTCCTAGTCATTGGAACAGACTTTTATTCAGACTTCTATGATGAATGTAGAGAAGAAAAAGTCAGGAGTGGAAGTTGAGTTTATTTTTAGAATTTGAATTGTCTATGACATATCTGACAAGAAGTTTCAAGGGGCAGCTGAATAAATGGATCTGAAGTGTAGGGAGAGTTCAGGGCTGTGATTTGAAACATCCTGTGGAAATGATTTAAAGACATGGGAGGAGGTGAAATCAACCCTAGAGAGGAAGTAGAATTAGCCAGCAGAGAATGGAGCCCTGAGGGATACTTGCATTGAGGGTACTGACAGCAGGAGGAATAACCATGAAAAAGACAAACGATTGATCAGAAGGGAGGGAAGAAAAGTAGGAGAGAAATTAATCATGGAAACCACATTGGGTACCTGTCTCAGCAAAACCTTATGCCACCCTGGAAAATACTGAGGAATTACTGTGTGCAAAGCATTTTTCTGGATCATTGATTGACCTTGCACAGTTAGATATAATGTTACCAAGACTAACCCACAAAGACCAGAGGAGAGAGGAGAGAAGATACACACACTAATAGTTGGTTGCTCTCCTAGAAAAAAAAAAAGAGGCATCTAATGCATCTATGAGCTTTCAAAAAAGCAGCCAAGGCAGTGACAGTTCTAAACCTATAATCACAAAGAACCACTCAGTGTCCCAGATGTATAACTCAAATAATCCAACAGTGTCCTCTAAAACTAAAAGAGAGCCATCTCTGTGATCAATGCAGCTTTGGTTTTTCAGATTGTCAGTTGTAGACACATAGACAAGTGAGCTTCTAATTCTCTGCCAAATGAAGAAAACTGAAAATGGACCTTGACCAGCAAACTAAAAATTCTCTTGATGTTCACTAAAAATGCTAGTTTTCACCATTAGAAATAATAATAATAATCAAGTGCCTCCCATGTGCCTGGCAGGCTGCTAGAAACTTTGTTATACCTCAATAAAAAATAAGAAACAAATTACAAACTAAGTCTATGGAAATACAAATTTGATGCTCAGGAGAAAAGGCATAACAGAAAAGAAATATCTGGATATCAAGCTGTCATTGAGGATCAAGCATGTGGGGGTCAGAGAAGCTGGGAAGAAAGGGGGTGAGACGAAGAACGTGCTGCAGCCAGAGCCCAGCCACCCCGACATCTCAGGGATGAGCAGAAGAAGAGTCAGCCAAGGAAGGAGCATACATGTCTGTGTTGTCCTCATCTGAGACTGAGAGCATGGGCCCACTATAGTCCGCAAAAGCTACCCGCACGTGTATAGCATAGTGGTGATCTTGTCCGTCCTTCTGATCCCATCACAGTCCATTGTCGGTGTGTATTTCTTTTCAAACTGAATGAAGAGGCTTTGTAGGAATGAGCCTGATATAATTCTTTCAGTGGGAAAATAGAACCCAAGCCCCAAACCACAAAACCCACCCTGAGTGCCTTTCACTGTGTTGTTGCCTGTGGTCACTGTCTATTTCCTGCAGTGACTTCAAAAAGCTGGCCCATGTTGTAGAATATCTTAGAGTGGCCCTTAAGAATTGTTCCTCATTAAACCATAGTGGGAGAAAAACAGTCAGTGGCAGAAAGCAAAAAAGCAGATTGTTTGAGACATAACCAAGTCTCAACCTCATTTACTGTGCACAAAATGCCATACTGATTTAACATACCTTTTATTTTTTTGAAATGGACAAGTTATTTAATTAGGTTCTTTGCAAGAAGTTCAGAATACTACTTTGTGAAGATAAATTCCATTTGTGAGAGCAAACACAGAGCAGAGGAAGCCCTAGAGCTGAGGGACAGCTTTGATTCTTCGCAGAATTTATGAGTCCACAGCTTTCTGATCAGCCTTGCGCTGCTCTGTGATCTCGTATTTCTCTCTCTCTGTCAAAGATCTCACCCTCCTGGTGTCTGGGCTTACGCAGCTTCTTCTTGAAGTGTCAGTGAGATGTTCTGGGATTTTCACACCACTGATATCGATTTTGATGGAGGTGGCAATGACAAATTTCTGGTGTGTTCTATGCAGAGGAATTCGATTGAGGGATAGAGGCCCAGTCACAAGTAGCAAGCCACTGCCCAGCTGCTTCAGGAAAATAACCCTTTTGCCTCTGTGGCGCCCCGTGAGGATGATCAGAACGGTCCCAGGAGTGACGCTGGCGCGCAGCTTCCTCACGTGCTTACTGAATGAAGGGTTTGTTGCCGTGACTCAACAGTTTCTGAGGCACATCTTCAGTAGGGTAATACCTAGGCATTTTGCAAAGTTTGACCACTCGGATACCACCATTCTTGTCGCCACCAACTGGTTTCGTGACAGTAGAAAGAACCCGAACTTTCTTTTTCTTTTCGACCTTGGATTTAGTTGCTGAATACTTTCTCTTGTACAGGGCCTTTCTGGAGTACATGGCTGATCGGGAATATCTGCCAATTCCTCTGACCAGCACAGGGTTTCGGCTGCAGTGGGGCTTCCCCTTCTTAACTTTCTTCACCATTTTCACCTTTTTAGCCATGTTGCCAGCATCAGCCTTCTTGGCTTCAGGTTTTTTCTCCTTAGTATCTGGCTTCTCAGCCTCTTCACCTGCCATCTTGCAAGATGGGAAAGAACTTAACATACCTTTTAATTTAGACTTTATCATGACCTTTTAAGGTAAACCTTTCTCTCTTAAAAGATGAAGGTAGAGTCAGGGCGGTCTGGGGGCTAAGGTCACTGACCACCAGTCAGTGGCTGAGCAGGTTCAGGAGCCTGGCTCTCCTCATTCCAGCCTCCAGCTGTGTCTTTCTTGTGCAGCCCAAGCAGCCCTCTGCCTTGTTCCTACAGTTCGACATGCCATTCCTGGGAGGGCAGCCGTCTGTCCCCCAGTTTCCACTCTCCTAAGCCCATACTCTCTTCCTTCACCATCTTCTGCAGTGGCAGAAGGACGAGTGGTTTCACTCCTCCTTGTCCTGGGCTCCCCGGATCCTCTTCCCTTCCAGGGCAAGGTCTTAGCACCTTAGCCTCCTGTCAAGGCTTCCCAGGCTCTGATGTATCTGGAGCAGCCAGCACTTTTTCCCTCTGCTCACTTTGCACACCTGATGCTTTTTCCTGCAGATTCTCAGTTCTGGTTGAATATTAAAATCTCAGGGACCCCAGGGAGTGATATAGCCAGATCACCGGCTGAGCTGACTTGACAAGCTCCACACATAACCATTGCTGGATTTTGCTCTCAATTTTCCATCCCATCCACCTTCCATCTTCTTTCTAAATCCTTCTATCCTTCAGGGCTTTTAGTTCATGGTGAAAGAGGCTTATACTATAAAAGCAGGGAATTAGGTTGGATTTATTTGATCATAATATCATCATTATAATAATACAGTGGGCTTAATATCATTTTTATTCCAAGTTCAATGCAACATCTTAAGAGCATGCAAGGGCTGGGGCTATGGGCTCTGAGGATTCAAGGTGCAGAGCACATGAAAATGGATGCCCACCCCCCCACCACCCCGTATAGGAGCTTGCGGTCTTATGTGGAAGGCAACATGCATGCAAGTATCTAAAGTACCAGGCAGGGCCTGCTGAGGTTTAATCAGGATCCGAGTTCTCAAGGTCTGAAATTAGGGCTAGTTAATTCTGTTGGAAGATTCATGGAAGGATGATTGTATGAGTCTTGGGTGATGTCCTGGAGCCCTGTAAAGCATCGATCCCCAACCTTTTTGGCACCAGGGACCAGTGTCAAGGAAGATAATTTTTCTACAGACCAGGGAGCAGGGATGCTTTGGGGATGATTCAAGCTCATTACATTTATTGTGCACTTTATTTCTAATCTAACACCACCGCTGATCTGACAGGAGGTACCGTGTGGCCCAGGGCCTGGAGATCCCTGCTGTAAAGGATTTGGTGACCAGTAAAACTAGGATTTGTGTCATCTCTCTCTAACTAAAAATCAATGACCTTGAGAAACCCTTTCTATTTCTCGTCAATAAAGTGAAGTGAAAGTGTGAGTCCCTCAGTCATGTTTGACTATTAGCAACCCGATGGACTATAGCCCTCGGGGCTCTCTGTCCATAGAATTCTCCAGGCAAGAATACTGGAGTGGGTAGCCATTCCCTTCTCCAGGGAATCTTCCAAACTCAGGGATCGAACCCAGGTCTCCTGCATTGCGCGTAGATTCTTTACAGTCTGAGTCACCAGGGAAGCCGTCAATAAAATGCAGATAATTATGCAGTAGTGACCTCACAGAGTCATAATGAAGGTGAAGGGAGATAATGTTTATACGAGTGTATGCCCATCAGTAAGTGCTGCGCACTTTTGTAGTTATCATTGAGAGAATGAAACGGAGCAGGTTACCAATAAGACTTTCATTGATTCATTTATTTAACATCTACCACATCTGGTATCAGGCACTATGCTAGAACCTGGGGCTATAGAAATAAATTACACACAAAAAAAAAGAAAAAAAAGAAAGAAAAAAATTACACAGAATCTGTCCTACAAGGGTTCCTGGTCTAAAGTGAAACATAATAAGAAAATTATAGTAATGATATTAAGTGCAATAATAGAAATAAGCACAAGGCAAAACCAGAAACACAGAAAGCTAATGAAACCAATTGCATGGACCACAGCCTTGTCTAACTTAATGAAACTATGAGCCATGCCATGTAGGGCCACCCAAGATGGATAGGTCATAGTGGAGAGTTCTGACGGAACATGGTCCACTAGAAAAGGGAATGGCAAGCCACTTCAGTATTCTTGCCTTAAGAACCCCATGAACAGTATGAAAAGGCAAAAAGATACAACACTGAAAGATGAACTCCTCAGGTCGGCAGGTGCCCAGTATGCTACTGGAGAAAAGTGGAGAAGTAAGAACTGATTTATTGGGGAATACCCTGATGCTGGGAAAGATCGAAGGCAAGAGGAGAAGGGGAAGACAGAGGATGAGATGGTTGGATGGCATCACCGACTTGATGGACATAGGTTTGAATAAACTCTGGGCATTGGTCATGGACAGGGAGACCTGGCCTGCTACAGTCCTTGGGGTCACAAAGAGCTGGACACGACTGAACTGAACCGAACTGAGAGGAAACGGGGATCTGACTCAGTCTGAATTAGGGACCACTTCCTGAGTAAGTGGACCTGTGCAGTGTGTCAAGAGCAGAGTTAGTTTCACCAGGAAAGCAAAAAATAGGAACTATATAGTCCTCCCTAGAGGTTTTTCCCAATGAGGTAAGAATAAAGAAGGCCTTTTAAGACTACAATACTTAATAGGAATTCCAGCTCCTCCCAGGTGTCTAGCTTTATATGGAGATTTGCGTTCAAATCCTGCTTACCATTTATTAACTGTATGTCTTTGGTCAAGTTACTTAACCTATCGTCTCTGATTTTGTTTCCTGGTTGGTACAATAGAATCAATAATACTTATCTTGCAAGGTTTTCAAATGACTTAATGTTTCATGAAATCTGTGACTCTTTCACGTGTCATATTTACCATTGCACTCCCAGCACCAAGCTTAGTGCATGGGTTTTAGGAGATGCTAAATAGATTTTAATTGAACAAATGCATGAATGATGTATGTTCGGCACTTAGCACAGTGCTTAGCCCATAGTAAGCACTAAATAAATGGCAACTCTCTTCCTCATCACTCTCAGTAGGTGTAAGAACCACTTGGCTAATATAAAGAGGTAATTTTGCCCTTCTGTGTGCACACATTCTGAATTTCTGGGAACAGAACCATGAAATATTCAAATAAAAGATTTTCTGTGTTTTTAGTCTGATAGGAAGGATCAGGGAAAACCTCAGGATGGAGGGTATAACCTAGCTGAACTTTGAGGGCTCAGTCAGATTTCGGTAGAAACATACTGTCAGGTGGGCCCCACACTGCAGGCAGAAGGGACAGCGGGAGAAGGGACAGCAGGAGCAGGTGGAGCAAGGGGTGCGTTTGGGGACCCACAGCTATTCAGATATGACCGATGTCCAAGTGTGAGGGATAATACGGCAGGTGGCAAGCCCGAGAAGGTCTAGACCAGTGATCAGCATCTGTTCTGTAGAGGGAAAAATAGTCATTGTTTTAGGCTTTGCTGGTCCTTATATAACCAGAAATAATAAATTTCCAGAAAGTTTCATTGATGAAATTCAAAGTATAATAATAATAGGTCTACTAATGAGAAGATTGGATTCTTGAGGGGATAACATCTGCTGAAAATGGATCCAAAATTAGTGTTCTTTTTCTTCATATTGATTGCAAACATTTATCTTCAGAAACCATTCCTAGCTCCTGGCTGAACAAAAGCAGCTTGAGGGCTGGATTTGATTCATGGATCATGGTTTGCCAATCTCTGATCTATATCACTGAGGAGAGAACACTGTGCTACCAAGGTTCGGGCTCTGAATTTAAGTAGCAAATCACCTCCTGAACAGAGTGCCTGAGAATACTTGGTTTGACCATGCCTGATTTAGTACATCGCCTTTTCTTCCCGAGTGACATAGTCCCTCTCTTGTTTCCTTACAACTGAAAAGCAACAGGACACTGATGTATGTGAGAGTCTCTTTGTCTTCATATATAATGGGTAACCAGCCCATCTCTCATAGCAACAAGGATACAAGGTACGGGCGTCGCCATTGTGAAATATGTTAGTCTCTGGCTGCTATGATCATGTTTGGAGTTCCCCAGGAATGGAACAGGGGCTTGTTTTTTGTTTTAAACAGACAAGGGAAAAGTGGTGTTAAAAAGTGCATTGAGCCTTAACCCACTTGCCTAGGACTAAGCACCTAAGTAAAGTATAGAAGAAAGCTCTCTCATACGAGTTTTATCTGACTCCTCAAAGAAGCCCCTGATCCAGCATCCCTCCAGAGTTAGCCTAAGACTGGCTGAAGAATTGGAGACTTGGTGATTCTAGCTGCAAAGAATCTAATCTAATACCATCCTCTGGGGAGACTTATTTAGCGCATCCCAGTAGTCCTACTTCAAACAACATTTGTAAGAAGGTGATATTTTATAAATGCTACCTTAATCTCTATCTAGATGGAGGGATTTTGGTAGAGAGTATTTCTTTATGAATGAACGGATTCAGTTCATATTCAATTCATTCATTTAATTTAATTCAATTCCTATTTATTGAGTACTTCCTATGTATAAGACACTGAGCTTGGCTCTGGGGAAATGATTGTGAGGTCCACAGTTCAGAACATCCTAATTTACTCAATGTCTGTTCCTACTTCAATAGCAGGGAGATAGATGAGGAGGAAGAAGATGGTGATGATGATGATGGAAAAGGAGGAAAAAGCAGAAGATCTTGCATTGGCAGAAGCATGAATGCTTTTAACCAGAAAGGTGTTTAGTGCTGGGGACAAAAGAAGAGAGGCGAGCTCTGAGGAAATTAGTGAGGAACATAAGGGAAATTAATAGTCACTTATACTGATCTGGTAGCCACAGTGCAATATCAACCAAATGTCTTGGCATCAGATAAAACTCAGTTCAAATTCCAGCCTTCCTGCTTACCATTTATGTAACCTTGGTGAAGTTATTTCAAGTCTCAGAACTTCAATTTCCTCCTCCAGAAAATGGGCAATATTATACATCATAGGTTGTGTGGACATGGATGTGTTCTGTAAACCATTAGGTCTTGCAATTGTAAAATGTTAATACTCAGACAGAGCATGGAATCCAAATGCACAGCAGCCTAGAGGCCAGGAGTGCAGTCACTCAGGTATTCGGCTCTGCACTTAAGTTGCTGGACTAGTGCTATGAGCAAGACAGGTGCGATTCACCATGGGTAAGCAGTACAACAATAGATACAGTGTTAAACATGCATTCCCATAACTAATATTAAACATAGCTGTGAGGAATTCTAGGCAGGGGAAGTACAAGATGCTAACAGAGCACTTAATGAGAGCTGACAGGCCTTGCCTAGACCAGGAGTTGGAGCTGTCATCTGAGGAAGCAGCATTTGAGCTGAACCCGGAAGGATGAATGTGAGCCTTGATGACTGCCTCCTGGGTGACCCTGAACAAGCCTCTCCTCCACTGACTTCATTCTCCTCACCTGTCACTAGAGGGCTGGCCCAGTCCCCCACTACTAAAGTCCTTCCAGTGCTGAAGGACCAAACTCAAAGCCCCCCATGCATGATGCCAAAGTGTCCTTGTCATTGGCTTGCAGTAGACAACCCTGGAGGTAGAGGAGAGAGCATGACCGTGATGGGAAAACTCAGTGACATTGAAGAGGGAGTTCGTGGCTCGGGATTTGGTTTCATTCATTTGATACTGCTCTCATTCCCTTCTAAATAGCTGATGCCATCTTGTCCAAGAAATCTTCAAAGCACTTTTTATTTCTTTTTTAGAACTTTAAAAAATACTCCACAAAGAATAGTATAACACCCGTGTTGCTGCTACCCAGAATTGTAAAAATTATTTTATTATATTTACTTTCATTCATTTTTGTGTTAAAACATCTTTTAGCCCACCTGGTCCAGACCCATTCTACCCCTCCCTCCGACCCCCAGGAGGTCACCCCCATCAACCTTGGTGTGCACACTTCTTTATCCATAAACTATGTAAGACATTGCTTTATGCGTATGTGTGTGTCTGTTTTCTTAAATGACCTCCAATGCTATGTATCATTTTGTGACTTTATTTTTTTCACTCAACATTATATATCTTGAAAGAAATACAAATATGCATATCTAAACGTCCACTCTTATACAGTTCCTTCTTTTTAACAGCTGTATAATCTGCCAGCAAATGAATATATCACGTTATTATTTATCTTTATTTACATTTTGGTTTTCCTAATCTTTAATTATCACAAATAATGCTGCAAAGAATTTTCTTGTATATATCTCTCTGTGAATATATTTAAGAGCTAAATATGACACTATTGAATCTTGGGTTATACGAATTTTACTAGATACTGGAAATTTGCTGGACTAATTTTTATTTCAACTAACAGTGTATGAAAGTACCCCTTTTTCTTCTAATATCAGAATTTAAAGTTTAAATTTTTGCCAATTTCATAGTGTGGAAATGGTATGTTGTTTAATTCATATCTCCCTAATTTTCAGTGAAATTAAGATGCTTTTCATGTGTTTATTGGCCATGTGCATTCCTCTCCTGTGGACTGGATATTCATTGTGGCTTTTGTATTACGAGGAGGTTATCTTTTTTCTGTTCATCTACATTGATTCTGATTATTAATCCTTTTTTTTCCTGTGACTTTTCTATTACCTTTATTTATAGTGTCTTTTGTCACACAGAAAATTTTCATTTTAATGTATTTACTATATTTAGTCCTTGCCCTTATGGTTTATGTTTTTATTCCTAATTGAAGAAATACTTCACTATCCCAAAGAGAGTGATACATTATTTTATGTTTTCTCCTGACAATTTCAAGGTTTATTTTTACACGTTGAGCTCTGTGATATTTACACCTGGAATTAGTTTCCCTGTTTAGTGTGAGATAGGGACACATTTTCATGTTCTTCTCTGTAGAAGACCAGTGACCCAAATCCACTTGTTTGAAGGGTCATTTTCCCCCCAATTTAAAAAGTTCCCTCTATCTCATAGCAAGTTGCCTCATGAACTTACATTTTTGCTTAAGTGTTATTGTTTTCCTGAGTTTGAAGATGCATTACTTCTTCAATTCCATGAATTTCTTGACCTGTATCTCTGAATAATGCTTCTCTCCATTTTCTCTGTTCTCTCCCCTAGAACTTACATACATTGTTTCTTCTCATATATCCTCTTTGTCTTTGAAAATTCTTCATATTTTCATATATCTTATCTCTTTGTGCTTAATTCTGGATAATGTCCTCAATATGTCACTGATTTTCACACATATGATTTTACTTCATTCCCTGAGGTTTTTGTTTCTATAGTATTTCATTTATGGAAATTCTATTTGATTTTTTCAAATATGCTGTTCTTTCTTTCATAGTTCCCTGCTGTCTTATTATGATTTTTTTCTTTGTTTCTTTCAACATTTATTAAATGGTCTCTTTCAGGTCTTAATGTTATTTCAGGTTCTTAGGATACTAATCATTATGGCAAACCATTTCTCACATGGTTTTAAAGTTTTTATTGTGGACTGTAAAAGTGGCCCCCTAGAGCACTTATGCACAATTAGAGATTCCACCCCCATGCTTAGTGTATTGATGGACTGTGACACCCCTACCTGGACCCTTAGCAGAAAGGGGCTTCCTTGTTACTACTTTAGGTCAGCGACGCCCTTACACAGCAGGGGCACCTCTGTGGCCCTGTTCCATGCAGGAGTTTCAGTTCCCACTGCCTAGACTCCAGAGGCCAGGTATTCTTACCATTAGAGCCAATACTGGGGTCCAAGGTCCCCCTTGGCCATAGTGGAGTCACTTCTCAGGCTTATTGCTCTGATGTGGAGGTGCCTTTGTTTTTGGCATCTGAGGTTTCTCATTTATTTCTTTTGGGCTCATCTCTAATGTAAAAAGATCTTTATTATGTTTTATTATAATTTATCCTGATTTCTATGTGTTTTAATGGGGAGAGAAGAGCTTAGCTTACTCAACCAAATTTCCATTCTTGGATTTTTCTATGTAAATAATCATATTATTTGCAATTAATGACAATATTTTCTCTGCCTTTATAACCTCTCTCCCTCTAATTTATTCAGTTTTGTCTTAATTCACTGTCTTGGAACACCACTACAACATTGCAAAGCTTCTCCATAGACTAGTATAGCAGAGAAGGAGGTATAATATAGTGGCTCACTTTGGTATCTAGCAAATCTGGATTGAATTCAAGCTCTGTGACCTAATACTTCTGGTTTTGTGCAGAGTGCTTACTTATTTAAACCTGGCTTTCTCATTTATAAACTGGGATGATAGTATTTACTTTGAAGAATTATTTTTAGAATTAAATTAGTTACTATCAGTAAACCACTTGGATTAGTCCCTGACCCATAATACAAGTATCATAAATATTAATTATAAAGCAGTAATGTTGGATTGGCCAAAAAGTTCATTCTGGTTTTTCTATAACAGAGTACAGAAAAACCCAAATGAACTTTTTGGCCAACCCAATAGTAGCTTACTATACATTATAACTAGTCTTCCCAAATCAATTGTAGAGGTTTGTTGTCTGAGGCTCAGAGAGGTTAAACACTTTCCTAGTGTCTCCTAGCCAATAACAGGAAGCATACGTTATAGCCCTGAACAGGTCCTCTGAGACTGTATCTTCCCCTCCCTAGATCATGCTCCCCCTGACTGGAGCAGTAGTTTATATGCTGTTGCAAAATCAGGTCCTGGGCAGAGAACTTGGCAGGCCATCAGTGGGAACCTGGAGGACAAAAGTCCTGATACCTTGCTCAGCACTTCCAGAACAAACTTGGAGAAAAGCTCAGATCTAGGCAGGATTCTTGAGAAGGACCTCAGAGAAAGAAATAAGCCTATAGCTTTTCACCTCTAAGAATAAGAATTCCTGTTTTCCAGTGTGTTGAAAGCATTATCTATAATATAGAAAACAGAAGCTTCATAGGAGAGGAGCTGCTTTGCAAATCGTCCATCTATACATACACCTATTCATCCCTGGATGCCTAAAGCCAGATGACCTGTGTTCTAATCCCAACTCTGCTCCTTAACCTTGGTCATGCTTTTTTACTTCACTAAACCTCACATTCTTCATCTATAAAATGAGAATAAATCATAACAGCACCTACCTTATTGGGGTGGGGATCAAATGGGTTAATGCATGTAAAGCACTTAGAAAAGCACCTGGCACATAACATGTGCAGGAAATGTCAGCTTTTATTGTTATTACTTGTTTCTGCATATAGTCAAGGGCCTGCTCTGAGTTTCATCTCTGCGACCGCCAGGAAGGATGTATGAGATATGTGGAAATTGCTGTTGCTGTTTAGTCACTCAGTCATGTCCAGCTCTTTACCACCCCATGGACTGTAGCCCACCAGGTTCTCTGTCCATAGGATTTCCCAGGCAAGAATACTGCAGTGAGCTGCCATTTCTTTCTCCAGGTGGAAATTGCTGCAAGTGTACAGAATTAGCTGCTTCTACCAACTGTGAATTTCAAGAAAGACATGATAGATGAAGTCAGATCTGCCTTCAACACCTACCAATGTCCTCCTTTGTGCCAAGAACCTTAATTAATTAGCAGGGTTATAAGATAGAAAGTTCTAGTCTCTGCTATCAAGGAGTCTGCATTCTGGATGAAGAAGAAACTATGTGTTTATAGATGACAAAGTCATAGTTATTTTTTAAAAAGGCAAGATTGGGCTGCTGTAAGAAAACAAAGCAGGAACACCTTCAGTTTTGTGCTGAACAACCAGCTCCTTAAGACAAAACTTCAATATAGCTTATTGACGTAAAGGATGTGAACACACACTTGACAAATAATAAAACACATAATATTATTTACTGTAAATTTCAAACACCTATAACTTCAGTATGACTTTATATTTCTAACACATCCACCATAAGTCTTTACAATTCCACCACCAGCAAAGAGATCACAAACCAGACTGACTATGTGCTTCATCACTATTTGACTCTGCAAAGATATTGATGTTAAGACACACGAGTGTGGTTCTGACTAATGTTAGCCACTACTTTTGTTTATATTTAAGAGGAGGTGAAAAGGAAGCAATGAAGATGCAAAGACGTGTCAGAACTTCACTCTTTGGTCAATACTGTGAGCTTCTTTGCTCAGATAATAGTTTTGAATGCTGGAAAAATAGTTTGTTAATTTTTTGTGCTGTTCACAATGGAACAGCCTCAGACATAGCACATTTTTAAGTTTAATCTGCTTTATAAACATTTACCCTGTCACTTGCTTAAGTCGGAACAGTCAGCCAAACAAGAAGGCGCGTGCTGATTTGTATTAATGGCATTTGCTGATTTCCGTGGTGTCAACATCCCAGCACATCCCGCAGTGTCAATAACTGCCCGCCTGACGTCACCTCCCACAGGGTGGTCAGGAGCGCACCAGTATGTAACCGTCTCATCCAATGCATCAGTAGACCCAAATCACTCCCAAAGCACAGATCACAGTAACATATGGTAAAGTAGTTAGAAAGTGGTACGTTTTGAGCATTCACTACCTTTATTTTTTTTTCCATTTATTTTTATTAGTTGGAGGCTAATTACTTTACAATATTGTAGTGGTTTTTGCCATACATTGACATGAATCAGCCATGGATTTACATGTGTTCCCCATCCTGATCCCCCCTCCCGCCTCCCTCCCCATCCCATCCCTCTGGGTCGTCCCAGTGCACCAGCCCTGAGCACTTGTCTCATGCATTCAACCTGGGCTGCTGATCTGTTTCACCCTTGATAGTATACATGTTTCAATGCTATTCTCTCAGATCATCCCACCCTCGCCTTCTTCCACAGAGTCTAAAAGTCTGTTCTGTACATCTGTGTCTCTTTTTCTGTTTTGCATGTAGGGTTATCGTTACCATCTTTTTAAATTCCATATATATGCGTTAGTATACTGTATTGGTCTTTATCTTTCTGGCTTACTTCACTCTGTATAATGGGCTCCAGTTTCATCCATCTCATTAGAACTGATTCAAATGGATTCTTTTTAATGGCTGAGTAATATTCCATTGTGTATATGTACCACAGCTTCTTTATCCATTCATCTGCTGATGGGCATCTAGGTTGCTTCCATGTCCTGGCTATTATAAACAGTGCTGTGATGAACATTGGGGTGCACGTGTCTCTTTCAGATCTGGATTCCTCAGTGTGTATGCCCAGGAGTGGAATTGCTGAGTCATATGGCAGTTCTATTTCCAGTTTTTTAAGGAATCTCCACACTGTTCTCCATAGTGGCTGTAACTTATTTAATCACATGTTTGTATTATGTATTTACATTTCTATAAATGCTGCACTTAACAACTGGCTCAGAACATCCAGCAGTTGGCTCTCTCAAGGTAGTATGAACTGGCTGCAGCACATCACTGACCTTTGAAACAGACATGGAAATCAGAGAAAGCTTCTGAAGGACTGATGTTTGAGCAGGGTTCTGAGGGTTGAGTAGAAATCTACTGGGTAAAGTAGAGGGCGGCATCTCAGGCAGAGGGAACAGAATGAGGGAAAATACATCCCCAGGCCTCTGAGGAACAGGGTGGGAAATAGGAGAAGAGCAGAGAAGATGGGCAGAGTTTGTAATTCTTGAAGGGTCTTGTGAACCCCTTACCCCCGAATTCTAGGGAACCATGGATGGATATTAAAGAGGAGAGTGAGTGACTGGATTTGCATTCTCAAGAGACCTGTCTGGGAGCTGTGTGGTGAGAGGTTTGGAGAGGGCAAGGCTGGAAGCAGAGCATACCATGGTGCTGGGGTACAGTCAGTAAGGTGCTAGGTTAGGGAGGTCACGTGGTGAGAAATGTGCACCCAGACAGCATGGGCAAAGGCTTGAGGTGTGAGAAACCAAACACAGGAAGCAGGGATGGTATGCGAAGCCTGGGCATAGACTTCCTGCTGGAGAATAGCAGAGATGTGGCTGGAAATCCGGGCACTGTTAACACAGTGTCAAGGAGCCTTGTGCCAGTGGATGTGTTGGAGATAGTTCTGTGCTTGGACTCCACTGGCCGGAAGTGGGGTCAGTGTTCTGCACTCACTCCAAACCACACTACTGAATAATTGCTAAATCCTATGGTTTGAGATCTCCCTGGTGGCTCAGCTGGTAAAGAATCTGCCTGCAATGCCAGAGACCAGGGTTCAGTCCCTGGGTCAGGAAGATCCCCTGGAAATGGCAACCTACTCCAGTATTCTTGCCTGGGAAATCCCATAGACAAAGGAACCTGGCAGGCTATAGCCCATGGGGTCACAGACTGGGCTGTTGGTAGCTAAGTCCTGCATGAACCAGCCTCTGAGAGACTGACCGTTTAGGTTTTTGTTACTCAAAGTGTGTTCCAATGACCTGCAGCATCAGCCTCATCTGGGAGCTAATCAGAAGTGCAGAATCTCAGGGATTGCCTTGGGTATCCTGAGTCAGACTGTATTTTAACAGACGCCATGGGTACTCTAAAGTCTGGGCATCCCTGAGCTAGGACAGGCTTTCTCTCAGGTGGTCCAGACCAACTGCGTTGGAATCACCCGGACCCCTGCGCAGAATCCTGGGTCCAATGCCTGATCTCCTGAGTCTGCATTTTTAAGTTTGGACCCAGGAACTTGAAATTTCAGTATGCTTCTGAGATTATTCTGAGATTATTATGCACGTCAGCAATCACATTAATGACAAAAAGACTTGGTCCAAATAATCATGTTTTGGGGTCAGAAAAACTGAACTCAGACTGTTTCAGTAAGGTATTTCCTTCCCTTTGTATGCAAAGTGCTTCATAGGTCAATGACTGGCAGGTGGGTTGGTACTCAAAAAATGTTAGCATTGTTGTTGTTGCATTTGTGATATTTGAAATGTCGTGAGTTCTTTGTCAAGGCCAAAACCAAGCAGGATCTAGGGAAAAACGTTTCTGTGTGTGTGTGTGTGTGTGTGTGTGTCTATGTTCAGTGTTTGGGAGGAGGGGAAAAGGAAGCTGCAGAGTGCTGGGCAACTCCCATGTCCCCCAGCCTGTGCCTCACCCAGAGCCAGCGACCATCTGCTCTGAGCAGCCGCCTGTCTGAGAGTCGAGGGTATCCATGGGAACCAGTGTGGAGGTTGCCAGGAGGGCTTCGGGGCCACCAGCCAGAGGGAAGAGTGGAAATGAAGTGGAACCAAAAGTGACAGACTCATGTGTGTTCAATGGAGTGGGAGGCCATCCGCTGTGAGAGCAAGGTGGAGGCAGGAGCACACAGCCCAGCGTCTGGCCCCGGGGGAAAGCTCCAGACAGCAGTGTGACTCACGCAGCTGCGCCCAGAAGGATCTCTTGAGGCTGTTTAAATGTTAGCATTTCTCTCCCTCTCTCATCCTCTCTCCCTCTTTCCTGCTCTCTCTCCCTCCTTACTTTAATAGCTATTTCTTTTAAGTACAACTTAGCAGAAAAGTTAAACATGAAATTTCTAATCACCTCATATCCCACCACTCAATAATTGGCTGCTTTAATTTTGGTGTGTGTTTGTCTTTTTCTCTATGCGTATTTTTGTAAGGTGGAAATCATGCATTTTCAGTTCGGTATTCTGTTTTCTAAAAGGTTCTTTTGAGTCAGGCATTTAGCTTTAAGGGGAAAAAAACCATTGGAATTGTAATGAGATGCCCCCCCCCCCGCCTCGCGTGCATCAAAGATCTGCCTGGTTGAAAATGAATGATTGAGGGCAAAATGACAAACTGATCTGAAGTGGATATTCCTAAGTGATGGCTTATTGTGCCATCTGAGCCAGCAGCATCCATTTCAGTCATCTCACCAGTTTTTGAATTGAGCATTTCTTGTGCATTTAAGCTACGTTGGTGAAGTCTGTGCGTAAAGAAAAGCAACTTCTAAAGGAAGAAGAGAAAGGAGATTGTTTTGCTGAGATATTTCTAGGAAGAGCACTGACATTGAATTGATGTACTAGACATAAAACGTGACATAGTGAGTAAGAACTGTATATCTAGATCATTTCTCCAGATTTTCCTGATACAACCAAGCCCAATCATTCCTGTTACCCCAAGAGTACTTATGCCACATAGCAGGTGCAGCATCTTCGAATGACCAGTCATATTTGAGGAAAAGTGATTTCACACACTGAAATGTGCAAAGTACTGGTGAGACCAAGATGCCATTTCAAACAGTCTTTCTCAGATTAGTTCATAGTCGACACCAACTCTTTTCTGATGGGTTCACTCAGTTGTGTATGACCTTGAACAAGACACTCCACAGAGGTGATAACAGAAGAGCTGTAATAAGGGCTGCTGGTGATGAGTGAGGAGAATATAAGCAAATGGGACTCAATAAGGGCTACTCTAGTAGCCTCAAATTTTCCTGAGGCATTAAACTCCTTGTTGATTTTTATTTATATTTATTTGTTTGTTTGTTTGTTTGTTTATGGCTGCGCTGGGCCTTCGGCGCAGTGCGTGAGCTTCTCATCGCAGTGGCTTGTCTTGTCGAGGAGCATGGGTTCTAGGCACGGGGGATTTCAGTAGCTACACATGTAGGCTTAGTAGTTGCAGCACACAGACTTAGTTGCCCCATGGCATTTGAGATTCTCCCAAACCAGGGATTGAACCCATGTGCCCTGCATTAGCAGGCAGATTCTTCACCGCTGGACCACCAGGGAAGCCCCAAGTTCAGTATTAGACAGGCCAGTCCAATGAGCACTGGACCAGTCCAGTGACTGAGCACTGGTCCAGAGCACTCTTCTCTCACCGAGCAACCTTCAGCTCCATCTCTTTGTTTGGCCTGCTCACATATTTCACATCCTTTTCACAGGAATACTCCCAGCTTAGTCCGTTTGAGCCTCTGTATAAATAGCTGAGTGTATTTGATTGGATGTGCTTCTGCCCTTTTAAATATTTCTGTCCTTTTACAAGTTTATTAATGAGTCAAAACTGTTTTCCTGGCAAACTGGAAAGCAGGAAATGTGTCTTTTTCCACTTGGTGTCAGTAAATACTGTCCTTGAATGACTGAAGGGAGCCTGTGATCCTGTTACCAAACCAGGTTCATTTTCCCCTACGCTCAGCAAGTCCAAACACTGAGACGTCAAAGTTTGCTGCCAAGAGAGGGTTTACTCACAAGACAGCCAAGCGAAGAGACAGGAGAACAAGTCTCAGATCTGCCTCCCAGAGGCAAGGGGCTCAGGGTATTTAGAAGGTAGAGAATAAAGAAGCAAGGTGGTCTGAGGCTCAGGGGGCAGGGAAAAAGTGATTGGGAAAAGGTGTGACCACTGTTGTTCTGCGCAGCGAGACTGCGCGTTCAAACGGGCAGTGAATGGAGGGTGGACACTCACACCTGCCCAGCTGAACAGTCAGTGGTCCCATCCAGGCTTTATCAGCTCAGCTCCAAAAAGGCACAGCTGACTCCATGTTCCTGGACAACAGCTCGGGGCCAACATCATATTGTTTAGACTAAGTGCTGCTTGGAGGACGTGCAGGTCTTAGAGACTTTGATTAATGAAGACAGGTGAAGTAGATTCGACCCATAGTTTCAATAACTCAACCACCATATGACCATATGCTGTTTCGCTGTACACTTCTGCTTAAAAAAAAAAAAGAAAACAGTTTCAGGGCAACTTCAAATTTTACTTAAAATTCAAATCCCCCAAAGTGAACAAAGTTACAGATAGGAGGTTTCTTTATTAAATTTTAGAATCGATTCAACAAATATATTCGAACACCCATAGTGAACAAGACACTAAGTTAATCCAATAGCTGTTCAGAGAGAGACAGTTTGCCCTTAGGTTGCTTCTGGTTTACTCTGGGAGGCTGCTAGAAAGTATAGGCTTTATTATTACTCAGGTGTGGTAAGCCAGCACATCTGGAGAGGTCTGCCATTACACATCAGGAAAAGACAGTTTGTTCTCAAGAGGAAGGGTGGGCCGCTCAGGCTCTGCAGGGCTCCTTAGGGGAGGCACCAGGGCTGGTCAGGAGGCAGAAGGAAAACCTTGGCAGAGGGCTTTGTTGCAGGGTTCACAGAAAGGAATGGGTGAGGCAGAGTAAGCAAGCTGAGCAGGGTCAGGATTGACTAGTTTGAACAAGTCCAGTGGGCTCTGGGGCATAGAGGCTGTTCACAGTTGTCTGGGGTGGTTAGAGCAAGAGGGTGGGGGCGCAAGAATGAAAGCCCAATAAAGGAGGTGATGGGGGTAGGCACTGGATTTGGGTGGTTTGCATGTGAAAAGTCTGTTTGCTCTCTAGGAATGGCTAGCCCTGCAGTAGGGGTGGGAACAGTCTCCCCAAGGTCAGTAAGGCCGCAGAGGCCAAAACACTAGATGAAAACACATGCTTACTGCAGAGACAAGGCAGATGCCTATTCTAGCACTGTACAAGGAGAAAAACTGTAAGTAGTAAAGAAAAAAAAGAAAGCACGCTTGGAGTATTAAGAGGAAAGGATTGTTTCAAGAATAGTTGTCCTGACAGCGGCAAAAGGAATAAATGGCTTTTCAGATTCCCTGGCTGTCCAGTGGTTAGACTCTGTACTTCCACTGCAGGGGGCATAGGTGTGACCCCTGGTCCCTGGGGGAAGGGGGAAGAAGGGAGGAGGGGGGCAGGGGAACTAGAGTCCCTCATGCCATGCGGCACAGCCGAAAAAAAAAAAGAAAAAATGGCTTTTCAGCAAGACAGGGCAAAGGGAGGGGGAGCCCTAGCCACTCACTGGCAAGTTGCCAACCTTGGGCAAATCACTTAAACCCTCTGACCAAAGTTTATTCTGTTTATATCTTGTGTATATCTGCATCTATTCAGTTTATATCAAAGTTATTATGTAGAATAAATGAATACCTCAGTGTTTCTCTCCCTGTGACAGTACATAGATTTGTGTCAGAACCACACAGAAGGTCTGTTTAAAATGCAGCTTCCTGGGACCCAGAATCAAACTTTGAGGGTGGAGCCCAGGATCTGCATGTTATAAATCCACTCACTTCCACCCTAGCTGAACCTCAGGGACGCTGAAGTTGGAGATAAGCCTAAGGAAGTAAGCTAGGTGCATATAATCTACGGGGTAAAATACATACATAAAGAGATTTTAGGTACTTATCCCAACCGTTACCCTTGCTAACCTTCAGTATCTTCTACATGTCAGCTCTTAAAACAAGAAGCGTGTTTGGGCTGTCTGCCTCACTCGGCATCTGCTGAGCTCCGTATTAAACACAGGACAGCAGAGATGCCGCCCCGGCCCCGCCTCCTCCGCCCCAGCCGCCTGCAGCTAACTGCTGGGGAGCTGATGTTGCAGATTCTCTGATGGCTCCAGGAAGGACACAGCCAAGGAGCCAAGTCCCCTCAGTGGCCATAGGCTCCACACATGTCTTGGCCTCCAGCGTAGCTGTTTGGTCTTTCAAATTCCATGTTTACCCACAGAGTTTGTATCTTTAGCTCAGATTTTTAAAAATAAGATCTGACAGACTAACTGAAAGTGATTTGGGCACTTTCAAGGGAAAGTATGTAAGAATTATGAATAATGCTGGGTCTTATGGCCTTGCCTAACTGGGGTCTTGGCAGCTGGAGCTATAGGAACTGGTGGTCACTGGGAGGGTCAAGGAGAGGGAGGCTTAGTGAGCAGTGTTGCCTGGCCCTGACAGTGCTGTGTTAATCCTCCTAGAAGGCCTCCGAGGTGTGTTTCCCCACCACATTGTTGTGTCTCTAATTCAGCGAGGCTCATGTAGGTTTCACGGAAGGAAGGGGTAAGGGGGCATTCCAGGCAGCTGTTGGATTACGGGGGCCCCTTGCTTTCCCAGCCACTCTGCCTCAAGAAGATGCTGGATCCCCGGTTCTTGTTCAGTTACTCAGTCATGTACCACTCTTTCTTTCTTTTTTTTTTTTTTTTGCAACTAACAAAGACTGAAATTTATAAATTAAAGACTTAATCTATACATAATGTACAAGCAGTCGTGCATTTTTAAATGAATAGTATATATCTCATAAGAGTATATTTTCACAGGCAAATGCTGCTGCACAAGTATTTGCTAATGCAAATGAATGGAATCACTAAATTCTGCTTTACTATTTAACTCCCAAAGTTGAAACTTTTGATTATTTTTCTTGAAAGCTGTCCAAATGAAGCTGATGTCTGTGAAAAACATTCCAAAAAATTCTTTTGCCTCTCATTTGGGGTGTTTTACCAAGAACAAATCTCTTAAACCTCAAGCACAACAAACAAGTTTAAAAAAAAGAAAAGAAAGTATAAACATCAGTTAAGCAAAAACTTCAAATAAAAATTTTCAGTTTTTCTTAGAACAAATATATTACATAAAATGTTTCATTAAAATATGCATGAGTACGTAAAACAAAATTTATGCTTTTGCTTGTAGTTTCTTCTTTCACATGTCAGTAAGCTACTTTAAGTTCTGGAAAAACTATGCATAGCAACCAAGAAAATATGTTATATAGGAAAGATTGCTCTCACTCACAAAATTTAACTGACTTAATAAGCTATTGCTCTTTAGCATTTGAAGTCTGCTGCACGCCAGCCTTCTCTGTTCTTCACCATCTCCTGAAGTTTGCTCAAACTCATCTCCACTGAGTCGGTAATGCCATCCAACCACCTCATCCTCTGTCACCTCCTTCTCCTCCTGCCGTCAGTCTTTCCCAGCATCAAGGTCTTTTGCAATGAGTCAGCACTTCCCATCAGGTGGCCAAAGTATTAGAGCTTCAGCTTCAACATCAGTCCTTCCAATGAATATTCAGGGTTGATTTCCTTTAGGATTGACTGGCTTGATCTCCCTGCTGCCTAGGGGACTCTCAAGAATCTATTCCAGCACCACAGTTCAAAAGCATGAGTTCTTTGGCACTCAGCCTTCTTTATGGTCCAATTTTCACATCCATATTTGACTACTGGGAAACCACAGCTTTGACTATACAGACCTTTGTTGGCAAAGTGATGTCTCTGCTTTTTAATACTCTGTCTAGGTTTGTCGTAACTGATTCCCAGGGCTGGGCCTAAAAGGCATGATTCTAACTAATTACTTTATAAAGCCCTCGATGTAGCTCTTGGTTTATGAACTGAAAAACTTTCAGTTACTGCCTTTCATGGAGACCATTCTTACCGAATCTCTGATGGAACAACCCAGACCCTGGCTGCTGCTGCTGTTCTGCATTTCCCTTGCACTCCACTAGTAATCATGCAGTAATTATCATGTTGGTAATTACATCGTTAGTAATTTGGTGTGAGAAAGCTCTGTGAAAGAATAATAAAAGGGGCGTCTCTTTATAGCGAAGAAATTACAAATGACAAATGCAGTTTTCACAGCCCTTGAAGCCTCACTAGAAGAAAAGGGAGAATTTTTCCCTGCATGATATTTTGAAAAGTGTTGGCATAACTCAATCGACACATGTCTAAGTTTTCCTTGTGGTTGGAAGAGCCCATTCCTAACTGAGCCCTCTAAAAGTTCTAGAAATGAAGAGCAGCAGCAACAATGATGAGCAGCCTCACATGCCCCACTGCCCCCCATCCTGACCATGATAGGGGCAGGGGAGGAGTGGAATGTAGGGGAAGGTCTCATAAAACTGGAAAAGGCACACCCAGTAAGAGAGCTAGCATCCGGGTCATTGGTCCCCGGTGCCAGCGCCTCCAAGTCCTTTTGCTGAAACCAGGTCAGAAGCCCCTGGAGGCCAAGCCTTTGTTCTGCCCAGACCTTCCCAGCCTGACTCTTGGCCTGAAGAATGGAGGGATGAGAAGGGGCTGCTCAGCACAGTTGGTCTGACTCCCCACCATCTGGCCATTGACTGCCATACACCCCAGTGTTGCCTTCCCTCAGGACACAGACCACACAGGTCTTTATGAATTTATTTTTACCATTTTAGCCATGAAAACCCTATGTTCCCCATCTTTGGTGCATTCTTAAGCGTCAAGATGGAACTCTTTGACATTTCTGCCCCCTTTCCCATAAAGCAAAAGAAGTTTTCTCCTGTATTTGCCCTTAGCACTGTCCACATAGATGCTGTATAAGATACTCATTTATTCAGCACCCATCTCCACTCAGAGTCTCATCTGCCTGGCCTGGGGATGGGGACACAGCTACTGCAGCCCACTCACCCTGTGATCTCTCATGGAGACTATTGACATCGCCTCTCCCCGGCCTCCCTGATTCCTCCTTGCATAAGTAGTGTCTATTCTTCACCTCCTAAAATGACCGCTGAATCATGGTGCTCAGCATCAGATGAGGTCTTTTCAAATCCTGCAGTGACACCCAACTCTCACAGAATAAAACCAGATCCCTCACTCACATGTGCAAGGCCCACCCGATCTGTCTGTTCTTTCCTGCTCCCGTCTCCCACTGCCCCTCCCTGCCACCTTACTCCAGTCCATGGACGCTGGCCTTGGTTCCTCACACAGCTCTTGCCTCAGCATCTCCGTATCCTGTCTGGAGTAATCTTCCCCGCTCATTCACAAGGGTCCCTTCGTCAGGTCTCTACCAAGTGTCCCTTCATCAGAGAGGCTGTCCTGGACACTTGCTAGCACAGCACACACAGACACAGGCATCTGTGACTCTGTCACTTTTATCAGTCTTGTTAGAACTCTCCACCATTTATTATACACCTGCTTATTGATCTACTGCCCATCTCCCCTCACCATAATGTATGTCACTCTGTCCAAGGCAGCAGGGACTTGATCTGTTCTGGCCTCTTTGTATCCCAATCTCCTATCCACAGAATCTAGGTTAATACACATCAAATAAATGAATGAGTTAATTACTGAGCATCACTCAGCCATCCCTCAGTACTTGCTGATGGAAAATCCTGTTTGCTCAGTGTATCTGCCAAAAGAGAGAGATTTAATTTCAAGTCATGGGAGGATTAACCTAAAGAACAACAGACAGGTGGATCTGTTGAAAGGATCATTTGCCTTCACATATCCTGCGGGATGGGGATTTATGAGCAAACGCCAGGGAACTTGGAGGACACAGTGGGATGGCTTCTTATGCCCTCTAAATGGTGACTCAGATGAAATATTTATGTAACCTACATTGCAACCTGTTTGTTAGCTTTTGTGCAAGTATTATTTCTTGTTTTTAACAGCATATATTAGCAATTTTAAAATAATCAGTCTATTCTGAAACTATCACTACATTGTTAATCAGCTATCAGTTCAGTTCAGTTCATTTCAGTCGCTCAGTCGTGTCTGACTCTTTGCGACCCCATGAATCACAGCCCACCAGGCCTCCCGGTCCATCACCAACTCCCGGAGTTTACTCAAACTCATGTCCATCGAGTTGGTGATGCCATCCAGCCATCTCATCCTCTGTCGTCCCCTTCTCCTCGGCCCCCAATCCCTCCCAGCATCAGCTATACTCCAATGTATAATAAAAAGTTAATTAATAATAATAATCAGTCTATTCTGGTGCAAAAAAACAAAAACCTGGACTAGGAGTTGAGAGGCTTGAATACTGGTTCCATCTCTGCCACTAGTTTTTATGTGACTCCATGGAATTACTCCCCCTCTCACCACTTCATTTTCCCAATCTGTATAACTAATGTATTGGGTTGAATCATCTGCACAATCTACCAGCTCTAAAATCCCACCACATTTCCATAGTATTAACTCTCCTGGTAGGTTCTAGTTTCTGGACCTTCTCCTGGTCCAAAAGATCCCTACTCTTTACCTGAAAATTTGTTATGTATACCCCTGAGGTCATTCTGTCCTTTTTGAACAGTAGACAGTTAGAAAACAGTAGATTGTAGATTGGTAAAAACAAAAAAACAAAACCAGAAATGATGGTAACTGAAGTATGTTTATTCTGTGAGAAAAGAAGAAAGAAGAGGGATAAATATATTGACTTACATCCAAGAATTGGGGAAGAAGATCAAGTTCATGGAGCTGGCTTTACTTGTTACTGTCTGTTTTTGAGAAGCATTTCTTTACACACTTTTGCACACAAAAATTACAGAGAATTACACATTGAATCTTCCCCCTGGCAAATTATAATCCCAGATGGCTGGATATGGAAAGATCCAGGAAAAAAAACATAAAGAAGATCTTGCCCACCTGACTTGGTATCCTTGGGCAAATGCCCAGAGATGGCATAAGTGAAAACACAGAGACGCCTGTCCGGATTCTGTCTGCCACTCACTTTCTAGGTGACCTTGGGTAAAGTACCCCCTATACCTCATTTTCCCTGAAGAATATAGTTAATAGAGTTGAAGTGAGAATTAAATAAAAGATTCAATGAGGTTAAGTAACTTGCCTTCAAGGTCACAGAACTAATCTTTGAACCCCAAAGCTCTAGTAGGAAGTGGGTATAAAAAGAATCAAAAAGAGACTCATAATTTTAGAGTATCTGTTGATTAACTGATTTAAAGTAAAAATGGCTATACGATAACTGCAGAAGTAATTTCACCATTCCTAGACATTTACTCACTCACACACTTGGTGTCCACTGCAGCAAAATACGACAGAAATGTCTCAGCAGGTAGTATTTGCTGGATGGAACTGTATGATTCCATCTAAGTAGCATAATTGGATACTCAGTGCCTCTCTCCTGGGATGGCAGAAATGATCACTTTTCATTGATCTCCTTTTAGATCTGACCTTGGTATTCCTTCCTGTCTCCCCCTAAATATATCAAAGCACCCATGATTTAAGTGTTTTCTCCTTCAATTGAGTTCCACTGCTCTCATGCTGAGGTTTGTGTTCAGAAGCAAGCCTGTGATCTTCTAGTCACCAGCCTTTTAATCTGCCTCTTTTTTGCCCCTTTTCATGTTTGAGTTTTGTTAGCTCGGAGAGCCACCCAACTGCTAACCATTGTCAGAGTTGTGAAAGTGCATCTGTGCTGTATCCTGACAGCCCTGTTTTAAATGTTCCCATCTGGGGGAGGGGCAGGAAAGGGGGTTAGCAAAGGGCAAAAGTCAGGTAAGAAAATACTGTTGTTAAATTTTGTTAAATCATCACACTATGAGAGCAAGTTAGATGATACTACCACTGTTTTACAGATGAGGAAACTGAGGCTTAGAAAAGGCAGGGGTCTTTCTTGGGTACACAGCTAGTGAATGGCATGTTTGGGATTCAGATCCAAGCTCTTTCTGATACGCAGGCTTTGCTATTGTTAAGAATGAATGGAGATTGTGAAAGAGTGACCCCAAATACCTGGATATGGTCTACAAGGCTATAACAATTAGCTTTCTACCCAAGTGCAACCCTCTTTGAGGTCATTCAGATTATACTTAAAACTGGTCATACTGGATCCAGCATGTACCTTGAGCCTGGGCTGTGTCAGGCCCTTCCCAGACACTGTTTCTTTACTCATTCCTTTCCATCCACACAATCATGGTAACCTTCAAGTGATGTTTCTCAGAATGAAAACTGTACTAGACCAGCTGTATTAGAATACAGTTTACCAACTCTGTATTAGATCTCTGACCAACTGTATCAGAATCACCCCAATGAGCCTGGTAAAATACAGATTCCAAGACTTAACCCCAAGGGAAGAAGCAGTGGAATTTTCACTAATAACAGAGTCACTGGTGATGTTTGCCACCCACAGTTGGAGGACAGTTGTTCTTAACAGGTAATAAATTCTCGTAATTAATGCAACACTGAAAATCACTACCTTTTTTGAAGACTTTCTAAGCTAAGCATTTTGTATTTGAAGTGCAGTTATGGATTCTTCTAGTGAACAGGGAATGAGTTTAAGAAAAATAAAAGGAGAAAGCTGGAACTCAGTGCAGGCTAAGTCAAGTGAATATTTCTGGGCAGCCAGAGGAATTTGAGGGAATTTATTTTTAGGGCTGATTGTAGGTCACAACTATAAAAATTCAAGTTCTGGTATAAATAGTTGAGAAAGTGGCCTCCATTCTGGACTTTTGTAATATTCTATGATATAGCAAGTAGCCTCTTCCATGTTTAAGGAAAACATTTGTAATAAGTTTTATCAGATAAGACACAAAATTATAGAAACAGATTTGTTTTCTAAATATCCTTTTTTTAAGTTAAAAAAAATGTTTTCATAGAGATGTAATAGTATATATAGGCTTCCATGGTGGCTCAGTGGTAAAGAGTCCACCTGCCCCTGCCAATTCAGGAGAGCAGGGTTTGATCCCTGGGTCGGGAAGATCCCCTGGAGAAGGAAATGGCAATCTACTCCAGTACTCTTGCCTGGGAAATCCCATGAACAGAGGAGACTGGCGGGGCTACAGTCCATTTGGTTGCAAAAGAGTCAGACATAGCTTAGCAACTAAATAGTAACAATATTAATATTATATGTACAATGTTATATGTTTCAGGTATACAATGTAGTGAGACTCAATTTTTTAAAGACTACACTCTATTCATAGTTATTGTAAAATATTGGCTGTATCTCTTGTGCTGTACATTATACCCTTGTAGCTTATTCCCACTATACATAGTAGCTTGTGCCTTTTAATCCCCTGCTCCTGATTTGCCCCTCCCTGTCCCCACTAGTTTTTCCTCTGTATCTCAGTATCCTTTAATGAATATCAATTCTGTGCTAAGTGCAATGGGTTTCCCAAAAATAAATCAATACATACACTAGTGAATTCTACCAAATATTCAAGAAGAATTAATACCAATCCTCCACAAACTCATCCAAAAAATAGTAGAGGAAGGAGCACTTGACAACTCATTCTGTAAAGCCAATGTTCCCTGATACCAAAATCAGGCAAAGGCATGAGATTCACCGAAGAAGGTGGGAGGTGTGAGCCCGAGTCACCTGCTCATTCTCTGACTCTGGCAAGCGGATTTCAGGGAGCAGGTGAGACAGAAACATCAGTTGCAATGAAGACAATGACAGTGACTGTGCTGGTGATTATCATCACAGCAGAGTGTGCACACATGCACACAGACATAGACCGAAATCCAGCCCTATGTTTTTGTCAAGCATTTTTCTAAGGTAGATCCTGGTCTTTCCCTTTCTCTAGAAAGTTCCTTTCTGTGGATAATTATAATGTATTAACAGAAGATATTAAAATAAAATGTTTATCTTATGAGCAAGAATCAGAATTCTTGCTCCTATGCCAGCCAGACTTACTCTCCCTGACATCTCTTCTCCCCTCTCAGTCGTCACTCCCCTCCTACCCGCTCCTGACCCTGTAATTAGAGCTCGCTCCATAGAACCCGAGCACACCCCTGCCAGTAAGAGCTAAGCCTTGTTTCCCAACTTGATTTCAGATCCAGATCCAGCCTCTTTCATTGTTTCATTTAGTTATGACTCCTGCCATTTGTGGTAGTCCTTTGACTGTCAGTCAAGCGATGGCATCTTCAGAATGAACTGTTTCCTTTCCAATCCCTTTGACTTCCTTTGAGTCACTTAGTGTTTGGACCAACACCTTTTTACAATTTTTTTAAAATTTTGTATTGGGGTATAGCTGATTGACAGGGTTGTGATAGTTCCAGGTGAACAGAGAAGGGACTTAACCATACATATACATGTATCCATTCGCCTTCAGACTCCCCTCCCATCCAGGCCGCCAAATAACTGAGCAGAGTTCCATGTGCTACACAGCATGGACCAAAGCCTTTTATCCTTTGTAGTGAAGTCTTTATTGAGTGAGAGCAAAATTAATGCAGAATAAATGTACTGGTGATTCAGAATGTCAAAGAAACACCCATCCCAATTTTCCTCAGCTCAGTTTGACCTGACAGCATCTGGAGCAAAGATACAGGAGAAGAATCCCAGTGTGGAGTTCCTGTGAATCTGGGTCACTCTGCCCGCTCTGTGACTTTAGACTTTTCTTTTCTGAGCCTCATGTTCTAATGTGTGAAATAGGAAATAGTAACTTCTATCTTGAAGGATTGGTTTGAGATTAAACTAGATCAAGTATGTGAATCAACTATGAAAGCTTCCAGCACACCGTAGGTTTTCACTAATTGTAGCTTGTAAGATAGGACAGAATAGTAAGATGACTTTATTTTTGCCTCCTCTATCCCTTTAAATTTATTCTGTGGGATAAGTTTTTTCCCCTCCCTGCCATGAAATTTTGGGCAAGTCCCATCAGATTTGTACAGCAGATTTCAGTGAATGAAAAGCTCTCCAGTCAATAAGCAGTCCAGTCCCACACTGTAGTCAAAATGTTGTCTATTTCATATTAAGACTCCCCCACCCCCCTGCAGCTGTGCCTGCTGCAGAACAAATGTCTGCGTTGGGGCTTGTACCCCCACTCTGCCCTGCCCATCCTCCTCCCCTCCTGCAGCATTTAACCTGCTGGGGGTTGGAATTCAGGGAGTAACAGCCAAGAGAGGGAACCAGGAGGGTTCTAGTTTGAATTGGCACAGTCGTGGTGATCGGTGCTCCCTGGACCAGCAGGTGTGGGGGGTGGACTCTCTTGTGGGCACTGTGTGGGGTTCTCTTGAGGCCCCCACTTATCACGACAGATCTCAGCCTAGAAGTCCCTTGATAAATTACCTCCAGCAACTCCTCTTATTGCCATCCAAGGTCACAATACTTAACACCCTCAGCGCCTGTTTCCTCATCTGTGAAATGAGAATGATAGTAGTAGTGCTAGCTTCGTAAGTCTTCCACGAGGATTAAAGGAGAGCACGCACACAATGGACTTTCTACAGTCCCTGGCACCGAGAGAAGTTTCTCTGTAATGTGAGCTATCTTCACTGCCATCACCGTCATTGTGATTAATCTCTAAGCAAATCAGTGTGCAAATGGGAAGATCACTCATTTTCATTTTCCTTTTGTTGCCAACCCTCCCTCCTTTTACTACTTGGCCAGAGCACGCGCACACACACACTGATGCATATGAACACGCAGGGGACATACGGCATGGCTGTTTGCACAGAGTAGTGGCTATTTGGGGGTGTCTCAGTCCCTGACCCCCTTTGATGTTGGCTGTCCTGCAACAGCACCCTAGGTGCCCTCTCCCCCACCACCCCTAATTCATATGTCTCTTACACTGTCCCTCACAGCACCCTAATTAAGTGGTGGCCCATGTGGAGCCATCTGCTGCTAGATTATCAACCATCTTTCTCCCAGAGTCCCTGGAACTCTGCTAATGGCCCCAGCGCTTCCTGAAGCAGAAAGACATTCTTATCCCATTGTTAGGAAATCACACGCAGGAACCTCTATATTAAATGATTATAAGCATGAAGATGTTTTAGAATCTCATGCAGTGATGCTCTGCATACTTTTCCTTCTACTTTTAGTTGTTTCTTTTTAGGTTCTGCATAGTCTGGTTTCACTCCAAAAAAAGAAAAGACTTTGTCCATCACCCCCTAAGGACAGTCTGGTCTCCCCTGTGTTTGTCGATTACAGCACCTCCCACACCATAGGTCTCAAGGCTGCTTATCTTTCTCCTCTGCCCTCACAGATGGGGAGTGCCTTAGCCTCTCTCCGTGGTACCTGGCCCCCGGGCTCTCTGAGGCCTTAGACAGTCACTTTACTCTTCTGAGCTTGCTGTCCTCACCCTTAAAATGGAAAGGAATCATGTCCATCTGGAAAGGTAGTTCTGAGGATTAAATGATTAAATAGTGAGTGCAAAGCACCTGGCACATCGCAGGCCCTCAACAGAGAAGAACCGTCTTATAACTGCTGAAGGTACTCAGTGAGGAATTCAATGATTTGTTAGCAGAGCTGACACTAAGTTTGTAATTCTATCATCATTTACTAAAACATACATGAATGTGCAGTCTTCAGTCTCTCCATCTCCCCCATCTCTAATTGCCCCCAAGTCACCCAACCAAAGTACCTCCCAGCCACATCATCACATCTCTCCCCTGCTCTGAAGTCTCCGGTGTCTTCTGCTGCCTCTCCTTTGTTGCTCCACGGCCCCTTGTGGAAGCCTCTGAGAGTCTCGGAGTGGCTGTCCAGGTCTGCTCCTCTGTGATTCTCCTGCAGTCGTGTTCACTTGACAAGCCTTTTCTGAATGTCTTCTCTGTGACGGGCCCTGGACTTGCTCTGGGAACGCAATTCCTTCCCTCAAGAACCTCCAATGAGAGAAAGATGCCAGCTTGTCGAGAGACAAAGACAGCAGAGAGGATGTGCTCTGGGGCTGAGGTGGGGATTTACGTGAGAGTGGGACTTCCCAGATGACACTAGTGGTAAAGAACCTGCCTGCCAATGCAGAAGACATAAGAGACGCAGGTTTGATCCCCGGGTTGGGAAGATCCCCTGGAGGAGGGCATGGCAACCCACTCCAGTATTCTTGCCTGGAGAATCCCATGGACAGAGGAGCTGATGGGCTACAGTCCACGGGGCTACAAAGAGTCGGATATGACTTAGCATGCAGGCAGCGCTTATTTTTGTGAAGCACATGGCTCACCGTCAGCCCGACACATTCCTTCTCTTCTCTCCCCCTCAGCCACCCCTCTGATGACCTGCCCAGTGTGTTAGATAAAGAAGGCAGGTCGCTGATCTGAAAGAAGTTACGTATGAAATTTTAATTGCTTCCCCCAAAGACTAGGTGTTCTGAAAGGCTGTGTTTGTCCAGCTGAAAGCTCATGACCTTCCCAGCTAGAACCTGCCATTCCAGGCTGCTTTGGGGGATGTTTCTGAGATGGCTTCAAGTATGGGCTGTGTTCCTGTGTTTATGGATGGGATCTTATTCCTCTCAACAGCCCTGGAGAGCTCAAAGAGGGAAAGAAACTTCCATGCTGCTTCCAGAAATGTCAGTGCTTCCCCTTCTCTATAAACCCCCACTCACCTTCTGAATCCCCGCAGATTCCTTGGGGTGGGAGGCCTGCAACTCTGGAGCACTTGCCCTCCTCAGGCCCTGCCATTTGCCTGTGCTTTCCAGTATTGGTGGGGCTCCTGCCCTATGGGACAGAAAGTTCCTGTAAGTCAAGTTCATACTTCATGTACTCATTGATGCCTCACAGGTGCCTATGGAACAGAAGAGCTAGCAGAGGTTCAGAGGTGTGAAACAGGACTTGAAATATTGTTTGGGTACCTGCTATGTGTGATGTGCCGGGTTCAATCCTGTTTGCTCAATCGAGATGCGGCCAGGGGTCAGGCAGGATCTAGTCACAGTCCAGCATTTGCCCATGTCAGAAACACAGACCTTTTCTTAACAGCCCCTGTGTTATACAGGCTCGTGTCTAACCTCTTTAGGGGCCTGTATTTGAATTGCATCTTGATATAGCAGTTTTTCCAGTCAAAAAAGGCGAAGAATAATATATCCCAGGTAAGGACAGCCATGTACAACATACAAAGTAATGGGAGTGTTTCAGGTTTCACAGGGCAGCCTATGGTGTTGAAACGTGGAATTGCACAGACCTGGGCTCAGATCCAGCCCTGACTGACGGACATAGCCCAAGTAAGTTCTTGCCTCCAGCCATAAGGACTACACAGAAATTTGAAGAGTGAACAAGTAAATTCCTCCCGCCCTGGAGCAGAGAGGAAGACAGACGCAGTGCAGCCCTAGCTCTTCTCTGGCACCCTAGCAACTGGCCTCTAAAGGCATCTGCCACATCAAATCACTGCTTCGCTGACCTCTGACCCAGGCAAGCGACAAACAAGACTACACTCTACATGGTAGCTTCAGGAAGAGATTCTGGACCCCAGTTTTGAAGAAGCCCCTCCAGACTGTGTGGCCTGAACATGGGCTCACATTCTCTCAGCCTCTGATGCCTCTGAGGATGGTCTCTTGCTTCCTCAGACTTGCAGATTGCTGAAGGACTTCCTGGAAGTAAACTTACAACATAAAGAGAAAGAATGGTATTGAAGCCATAAAAGGTTAGTCTGCCTGGGTAAATGAAGTCCTTTATTCGCTCACCAGACCACCCACCTGTTTCCTGCCAGGCTACCCTCTTCCTGCTGCATCTCAGGACCCCCTGACCTCAGATGAGCGGAGCGTGGGCAGTCTCGAAGGCAGAATTTAAGCAGTATCACTTCCAGTGAATCATTAGCAGCAAGAAACAAACTGGCATTAATGCACAAAAAGTGGCATCATGGGGATCATCTGTTTAATATGTTATGCTCAATATTATTTAATAATTTCTGGAGCCACGCTCCAGCACTGTCAGACTGAGAAAGTATTCCTATTTCCCAACAGAGGAATGATCTGCAGCCTTCACACACGTTGATAACCAAGTGTGTTATGATACATGAGAAAAAAAAACAAAACTTTCTTGTCCAGTTATTTCTTTAAGGAAAGTTCCTAAAAATGGAATTGTGAGATCAAAGGATAGCAATTTTAAAACGCCATTCACTAAATTCACAAATTGAACAAGCATGCAGTGATCACATGTGATATTCCAGACCCTCTGCTGGGCCCCAGGGTTACAGAGACGCCCTGTTGTGCTGGACCAGGCTACACTTTCCCTACATCCTTGCCAATTGTGAGTACTGTGATGTTCTGTCTATTTTGGCAGTCTCTGTAAAAATAGTAGGATATTCCCAATGGCTTAAGATTTAAAGGTGAAAAATAAATACATAAATGCACAAAGGAAAAGGTATGAATATTTATATGATTTGACATAGAGGACTTTTTAAGCATAACCTTAAGAGTAAAAGGATAAAGGAAAAAATTGATAGATTCAGCCATGTGGAAATTTAAAGCTTATATATGATGTAGCCACAAGCAAGGAAGCCACACTGACTCTTGTCCTTTCTCAGGCCCTAGGTACACAGCTTTCCAGTGATGCTCAGGAGACTGCTGTAGAACACACTGGAGTCTCTCAGCATGGACTCATCCAAACACCCTGAGGCCCCAAGCAGCAGGGCTCTAGTCCCAACAGAAGGCCGTGGCAGGCCACTGGGATTTGCATAGACATGGATAGAGCCATAGAGATGTAGGCAAAAGACAAACTGGGAAGCACAGTGGCAGGGAAACGTTATGTCTTATTTTTATCTGTAACACTTAACAGAGATTCTTACCAGTTAATGGGAAAAAGAAAAATGGACAACGACGTGTTACTTTTACAATCAAAAAAAGTAAAGACAAGGGACTTCTCTGGCTGTCCAATGGTTAAGATGCCATGCTTCCACTGCAGGGTCACATGTGCAACCCCTGATCAGGGAACTAAGATCCCACATGCTGCATGACCAAAAAAAAAAAAAAAAAAGGCAAAGACAAGAGTACGTGTCTGCTTGTTCAGCAACACTCGTTGAGTGCATGATGAAATGTTCCAGCCTCCAAACCAAGCACCTAGGTCACATAGAGGGCTTAGAAGTCCCTATTGTCCTCCCAGGCCTCCCAAATGGGCTTGGAAACAGCCAAGAGCAGGCTGTGAGCAATCAGACACAGAAGCTGGTACAGAGAAGTCCCGGGGCACCAAAGGAGGCAGGGATCAGCTCTACAAGATGAGTGGGGACGTCAGGGAAAAGAATGATCCAGCTGGATGTTTTAACAGCTTTATTGAAGTATGGTTTACATGACAAATAATTTACGCCTTCCAAGAGTCCAGTTTGGTGAGATTTAGTGAGTTTATGCATTGGGGCAAAGACAGTGTTAGAATATCACCACCCTCCTGCTATTTTACAGTCAATCCTTCCTCCCACTCCCAGGTCTAGCCAACCGTTGATCATTCTGTTTCTACAGTTTCTCTTTTCTAGGAATTTTATATAAACAAAATCAAATAATGCATTGTATCTTCTGTCTGGCCATTTCATTTAGCGTGATATTTTTTGAGATTTCATTCATATTGGTTCATTCCTTATTGTTGCTGAGTATTAATCCCTTGTGTGGATTTACCATTTTCTTTATTCATTTATTAGTTGTTAAATATTTATGTGGGTTGTTTCCAGCTTTTTTGGCTACCATGAATAGTACTGTTGTTAACACTTCTGTATCTGTTGTTTGCAGTGTATTTCTCTTTGGTACTTAGGGATAGAATTGCTAGGTCATATGGTGTGTGGCTTTCCTGGTGGCTCAGCGGTTAAGAATCTGCTTACAACGCAGGAGCCACAAGAGATGCGCGTTTGATCCCTGGGTCAGGAGGATACCATGGAGGAGGGCATGGCAACCCACTCCAGTATTCTTGCCTGGGAAATCCCATGGACAGAGGAGCCTGGCAGGCTATACCCTAGAGGGTTGCAAAGAGTTGGACACGACTGAAGTGAATGAGCACAATGGTGTGTGGCTAACTTACAAACAAATTTTTTCCCAAAATAGCTGTACCATTTTACAGTCCCATCAGCAATGTGTGAAAGATCCAGTTGCTCCTCATTCTTGCCAAAATTTAGTTGTCTGTGATCTTTATTTTAGCCATTCTAGTGAGTGTGTAGTGGTATTTCACTGTGGCTTTAATTTTATTTCCCTATAAATTGTGGTGTTGACCAAATTTTCATGTACTTATTTGCCATTTGTATGTCTTCTTTAGTAAAGTGTCTATCAGTAGGTTTCCCATTTTAAAATTGGGTTGTCTGTCTTTTTATTATTGAGTTTTAAGAGATCTTTATATATTCTAGATACAGATTTTTTTTTTAATCAGGTACTTCTTTTGCAATATTTTCTCTCAGACTCTGGTTTGTCTTTTCCTTTCCTTAATGGTGTCTTTTGAAGAGTAAAAAATGTTTAATTTTGATGAACTGAATTTGTCATTTTTATATTTTATTGTTTTTTGGCTTTTGTGTCATATCTAAGAAATCTTGGCCTACTCCAAGGTCACAAGATTTTCTTCCACGTTTTCTTTATGAAGTCATATCATTTTAGAGTTACCTTTAGTTTAAGTCTATGGCATCCTAGAAATTGATCTAGAATTTCATCTAGCTCCATTTTAATTAATTTTTGTATGTAGTATAAGGCAATGATTGAGCTTAAGTTTCTTTCCATATGGACACCCAGTTTTCATGGCACCATTTGTTGAAAAGACTATCCTCTCCACCATTGATTTATCTTAGCACCTTTGTCAAAAACAAATTCGTAAGTAGTGGTATGATGCTAAATGTTTAACCCTGGGGAAAAGAAAGGGCATAATTTGTAGTGTTGGCCATTTTCCTAGTATGAATATATTCACATAGCTAATTTCAAACTACCAAAAATTTAACAATTAATTCACCAAATTTCTGAAAATTTGACAGTCAGCTCTGTGAGTTAAGATAGGTAAACTTCAACACACTACTGTTTACAAAGATCGATTCCTGAACTCTCTATTTTGTTCATGCATCTATGTGTCCGTCTTTATGCCAGTAGCACCCTTGATTACTGTAGCTTCATAATAAGTTTTAAAATAAGGAAATAGAAATATTCACTTTGTTTCTCTTTCTCAAAAAAGTTATATAAATTCTAGGTCTCCAGTATTTCTATATCAATTTTAAAATCAGCTTGTCATTTTCTACAAAAAGTCTTGCTGGGATCTTAATAAGATTTGCTTTGAATTTATAGATCAATTTCTAGAATGCCATCTTAGGATTATTGAAACTTCCAATTTAAGAATTGTGTAGGTCTTCATTTGTTTGCTGCTGCTGCTGCTAAGTCGCTTCAGTTGTGTCCAACTCTGTGCAACCCCATAGACGGCAGCCCACCAGGCTCCCCCATCCCTGGGATTCTCCAGGCAAGAACACTGGAGTGGGGTGCCATTTCCTTCTCCAATGCAGGAAAGTGAAAAGTGAAAGTGAAGTCGCTCAGTCATGTCCGACTCTTCACGCCCCATGGACTGCAGCCCACCAGGCTCCTCTGTCCATGGGATTTTCCAGGCAAGAGTACTGGAGTGGGGTGCCATTGCCTTCATTTGTTTAGATCTTCAAATTCTCTCAGCAATATTATGTAGTGTTCAGTATTCAGGCACTGCACTTCTTTTGTTGAATTTGTTCCAGAGTATTTTATTCTTTCTGATGCTGTTATGAATGGATTTTTAAATTTTTTGTTTTCTCACTGTGACTAGTCTGTAGGAAGATAGTTAATTTTTGTATATTGAATGTGTATCCAGTAACCCTGCTAAACTCATTCATTTGTTCTAGAACTTTTTGTGGTTTCCTGAGGATTTTCTAAATGCAAGTCAATGTTATATGCAAATAATGATAGTTTTACTTCTTTTCTAATCTGTCTGCCTTTAATTTCATCTTCTTTATTATATACTGGCTATTGACTCCATTTTATTTTTTTTTTTTTTTTAATTTTTTTATTTTTCAGTGGGTTTTGTTATACATTGATGTGAATCAGCCACAGAGTTACACGAATTCCCCATCCCGGTCTCCCATCCCACCTCCCTCTCCACCCGATTCCTCTGGATCTTCTCAGCCCAACAGGCCCGAGCACTTGACTCATGCCTCCCACCTGGGCTGGTGGTCTGTTTCACCACAGAAAATATACATGCTGTTCTTTCGAAACATCCCACCCTCCCCTTCTCCCACAGAGTTCAAAAGTCTGTTCTGTACTTCTGCGTCTCTTCTTCTGCCCTGCATATAGGGCCATCGTTACCATCTTTCTAAATTCCGTATATATGTGTTAGTATACTGTAATGTTCTTTATCTTTCTGGCTCACCTCACTCTGTATAATGGGCTCCAGTTTCATCCATCTCATTAGAACTGATTCAAATGAATTCTTTTTAACGGCTGAGTAATATTCCATGGTGTATATGTACCATAGCTTCCTTATCCATTCATCTGCTGATGGGCATCTAGGTTGATTCCATGTCCTGGCTATTATAAACAGTGCTGCGATGAACATTGGGGTGCACGTGTCTCTTTCAGATCTAGATTCCTCAGTGTGTATGCCCAGAAGTGGTATTGCTGGGTCATATGGCAGTTCTATTTCCAGTTTTTTAAGAAATCTCCACACTGTTTTCCATAGTGGCTGTACTAGTTTGCATTCCCACCAACAGTGTAAGAGGGTTCCCTTTTCTCCACACCCTCTCCAGCATTTATTGCTTGTAGACTTTTGGATAGCAGCCATCCTGACTGGCGTGTAATGGTACCTCATTGTGGTTTTGATTTGCATTTCTCTGATGATGAGTGATGTGGAGCATCTTTTCATGTGTTTGTTAGCCATCTGTATGTCTTCTTTGGAGAAATGTCTGTTTAGTTCTTTGGCCCATTTTTTGATTGGGTCATTTATTTTTCTGGAATTGAGCTTCAGGAGTTGCTTGTATATTTTTGAGATTAATCCTTTGTCTGTTTCCTCATTTGCTATTATTTTCTCCCAATCTGAGGGCTGTCTTTTCACCTTACTTATAGTTTCCTTTGTTGTGCAAAAGCTTTTAATTTTCATTAGGTCCCATTTGTTTATTTTTGCTTTTATTTCCAATATTCTGGGAGGTGGGTCATAGAAGATCTTGCTGTGATTTATGTCAGAGAGTGTTTTGCCTATGTTCTCCTCTAGGAGTTTTATAGTTTCTGGTCTTACGTTTAGATCTTTAATCCATTTTGAGTTTATTTTTGTGTATGGTGTTATATTGACTCCATTTTAATGTTGAATAAAAATAATGACAGTGGACAACCTTATCTTACTCTAGATCTTAGGGGGAAAGCATTAAGTCTTTTACCATTGAGCATGATGGTAGTTGTAGTGTTTCTGTAGATGTCTTCTATTAGGCTGAGGAAATTTCCTTCTATTCCTAGTTTACAGAGTTTTTTTTTAATCATTAAAAGGTGTTAGATTTTATCTAGTGTTTTCTCTGTATCTATTAAAAATGATTGTATGATTTCTGTTCTTTATTCTATGAAAATGACGTATTACATAATTTATTTTTTGTATGTTAAACCAAACTTGCACTCCTGGGATAAACCTCACTTGTTAATGCTGCTTTAACTGTTTTTTTTTTATATATATATTGCTGGGTTTGATTTGATGATCTTTTTTTTTATAGTCTTTTGTTAAGAGTTTTAATATCTATATTCAAGAGTAATGTTAGCCTATAGTTTTCTTACAATGTGTTTCACTGGGTTGGTATCAGGGTAATACCTGATTTTACCCATCTTAAAATGAGTTGGGAAGTATTCTCTCTTCCTCCATTTTTAAAAAAGATTGTTAGGATGGGTATTTATTTTTTCCTTAATGTTTGATAGAATTCAACAATGTGAATTTTAATTCTAATGTTTGATAGAAAAATCACCAGGCACTTGGATTTTCTTTGTGGAAAGGTTTAAAATTACCAATTCAGTTTCTTTACTTGAAATACATTTATTTAGATTTTCTGTTTCTTTTTGAGTCAGCTTTTGTGATTTGCATCTTTTTCAGAGCTTGTCCATTCCATCTATATTGTCAAGTTTATTGACATAAAGTTGTTCTTAGTATTTCCTTATAATGGAACTAAACTTTAAAGAGTAAATGAGCGTAGATCTCAAAAAGTCATAAAATGATATCTTCAGCATCAGCTTTGATTATTGAAAAAGATTTACAAATCCCTCCTATACACAGAACAAAGAATGAGGAAACATATTTATCAAGCACTTCAGTAGGTGTATCATACAAGTTATATCAACCACTTTTTATAGATCATCTCATGGGAGTGTTTTCCCAGAATTCTAGGTTTACCCAGAAGGAGGCAGCACTCCTTCCCCACTTTTAGGACAACTCTAAGGGTTCCCATTTCCTGTCCTAGGAACCATCTTTCTGCTAGTAATAGACATGGGTCTTTGGGGACACAACCATCCAGAAGAGAGCAGCCTCAACCTGATAACTGTGATCTTGCAACACAACTACCCCTGCATTTCTGCAACCAATAAACCAAGATAATAATGCAAGCATGGGAGTAGGGGATCGAGGAGGGAGTTAACTGTAATTTTCTCACAACCTCTCATCTAGCTCTTATTCTTTCCTGCATGAGGCATATTTGTGTGTGTACTTACCTTCACCACCAAGCTTTCTCACTCTGCCAACTGTAAGTTTCTTATTTTGCACCCTTTTTCCTCCCTACAATTCCTAGCATAGATACTGCAATCTGAATTTGTATAGAAACAAAGGTTTGATTCCTAGTTTGAGCAGTTTTCACTTTTATCTATCTGTATTCTAAATTATGGGCTTCCCTGGTGGCTCAGTGGTAAGGAATCCACCTGCCAATGCAGGAGATGCGGGTTTGATCCCTGGGTTGGGAAGATCCCCTGGAGAAGGAAATGGCAACCCATTCTAGTATTCTTGCCTGGGAAATCCTGTGGGCAGAGAAGATTGACAGTCTACAGTCCATGGATCGCAAAAGAGTCAGACATGACTCAGCGACTAAACAACTCATAACTATATATATTTTGTGCACGTGTCTTTCTCTCTGTGAGGCACTGTTTCCCAGGTGCACAGGGGCCTGTGAGCCCCACTCAGCCCGTGACAGACTGAGATGGCAGTGACCTGCAGAATGAGCCATTTACCTATTGAGGGGACCCACATCCCGACACTTGTCTTTGCCAACTGATGTCCATGGCAGATATCTCCATGTAAGAGAAAGGAGGATTCTTTTCCTTTCATTCTCTGTTCACGTTATATTAGCTTCCAACTTTACATACTGACAATTATTTTTTTTTTTTTTTTTGCCCAGTGTGTGCTTTCCTTATTTTAGAAAACCATAGTATACAGTGTGCACGTGCATACCAGATCTTAATGGGTAAGAAGAGCAATCTTAAATGATTAGAATGTTGGCATTCTCCATAAGAGTCCCTTGGCTTCCTTTCACCCAAAAGAAACTGAAAGATGCATGAAGCACATAAACCTGCATAGATCATGACACTCCTCTCTTGACCCAGACATCTCTGGCTGGAAGAAGCGACCATCCACTCCACTCTGGAAGAAGAGAACTTCTAAGCCTCCTGCCACCCTCTAGGCTCAGGGATGTTCATTTCTTTTTCATCTACAAAGCCAGCATCCTTTAGCCAACTTCTGACAATAGCTTGGCAACCGACATCACTCTCTGACTGCCTCTGTCAGAGTTCAAGAAGGAGCCCGCTTCCCTTCTAGAACACTTTAATATAACAAGTGTAGACGTGATTTTTGAACAAAGACAGTGTTTCCATGACAACGCAAATCACTGATGTGCATCCACAGGAAGATTTTAAACCATTAAGATTGTAAAGTGTGGTTTTCTTTCCTCATAAAGCAGTCGAGGAATGTTGTTGAGAATTCCGTTGTCAAGAGAATGGGGAAAGCATTCTCTTTCCCAAGGACTTAGGACACATAATAAATAAATCTGAGCTTATGGGCAGAGAAGTAGAATTTATATTTGATTGTAGTTGGCAATAATCTATTATTCTGCCTTCACTTCTACTAAGAAGTGGTTTATACCAATTAATGCACGTAGATATTCTTCACAGCTGTAAAATTGTCCTTCTATAATTCTCTTCCATTTTTTCTTGTAAACATCAGGCTTTCCCACAGGAGAAACGAAGGGCTAGCTTCTATTCTCTTCTTTTACAATGTCTCCCCAAGGCCAAATCCTCCCTGCATCCCCCAGATGCTTTCCCTCCCCCTTCCTCTTTTGGGACCTGGCTTCATCAATCACCCAGCTCCTGCCTGTCTTCCGTCTCTCCCTCTGTAATTGCTCTTTCAATATCTCCCCTTGAATCACTGGAGGAAAATGTGCTTAAGTGGGCCAAGGCCTTAAGAAGTGAACATCTGCTTATAGTGGACCCTCAGTATTGGAGATTCAGTTAATCAGGCATTGGTTGGATGCCACTTTGTTTGAGTTTAACATGAAATGCATTCAGAATGAATCATTTGAAACGAAATGAAATCGCTACTGGGAGCTTCTGTCCACATTTTGTGCATTTCGGGCACTGGAACGTTGACTGCAGTGGTCAGAAGCAAACAATAGCCTTGACGGATGTTTGATGTCTGTGTAATTGTTTAGACCTCCCCACTGACTGCAAGGTCAGTGAGGCAGAGGCAGCATCTGGCTTTCACAGTTTCCAGCTCCGTGACTGGAATGGAGAAGACGTGCCATCATTTTTCTTGAACACGTGACTCTGTAATGAAAACCAAATACATTAGTATATAATTATCCACCATAGATTTGATAATTCTGATGTTCAGGTCTTCTGCAACTAACTATTCTCATTTAAACCCTCATCAATCCTGTGAAACAGGCCTTGTCCAGGAGTTTCCAGATGAGCTCACTGAGCTCCAGAGCAGATGAGGGGCTGATGGAGAGTTAGCGCCCAGATGGCACCCCGGTTTATTTCATTCTAGAGCCTGCACTCTTGCCACGGAACCACCATCTCTGTTCTCCTCTGGTTTCTATGCTTGTTCCCACCTCCCTGACCTCCCTACCTGTGCTTCCCTGAGCCCTGCATGTGCTGTGTGCACTGAGGCATCATTTTCTCCCGTGAGTGCCTAAGTTTCTCTGTTTCTGCTTGTGACCATGCCCCGAGACACGTTATTTCTTAACCAACCTTGCTGCATCGGAGGCTTTACTACCTCTAGTAAAGGCTGCAAAATGTTCTCCTTCAGGTTCTTACAACCCAAGCAATGAGGGAACCCTGGGTTCGATCCCTGGGTTGAGAAGACCCCCTGGAGAAGGGACTGGCAACCCACTCCAGTATTCTTGCCTGGAGAATTCAATGGACAGAGGAGTCTGGTAGGCTACAGTCCATAGGGTTGCGAAGAGTCAGACATGACTGAACGACTGATACTAATACTAAGGGAAGAGTGTTGAGGAATTTGTGGACATACTGTGAGAAGTGGTATACAGGCCATGAGATGCTTGTGTAGCAACTTTATCTCCCCTTCCCGGCTGGGGCAACCCAGGGACTTCGTGTTTAGCTGTTAACAGGGGTGAGGTGGAGGTGGCATTCTGAATCCCTTTCCAGGGCACAGTGAGGGTTATACAGGGCACAGTGAGGGTTACACAGGGAATAGTGAGGGTTATACAGGACACAGTGAGGGTTACACACAGAGGCAGAAAGACAGTCCTGACCTTCAGCGGGGTCACAGTCTGGGAGGGAAGGAAGATGCCTCCACAGGGAGCCTAGGATAAGCTGGAGCAAAATGAGCGCTACCAAGAGGTGAAGGTCAGAGGAGGCAGGCTGGATTCAGCAGTGATCTCTCTAGGGAACTCCCTAGAGAGGAGCGCACTGGAGCCTGGCACGGAAGGTCATGCAATACTTCAGCAACTGGAGGTGTGGAGGGAATAGTGTGCCAGAAAGGAGAACAGCGTGGCAGGAGAGCATAGTCTGTGTCTGGGAATATGGGGCCCTGGAGTCCTCCCAGGTAGTGATGGTCCCCTTGGCACAGGGTCCCTGTGAGGATTGCATAGGACAGTGCAGTCTAAGGGCATTACAAGGTGCCTGGCCTGCAGAAAACGCTCACTCAGTGATGGAGTGGATGAAAATAAAGGAAGCTGGAAGGGTCACCTCAGGCCACATCACAGGGCCCTGCATATCATCCTGAGAAATCATGACACGTGGCAACCAGAAGGGCCCTCGGCTGGGAAATTGGTCCTTCGGGACCCTGGGAACAGCTAAGGTGTTTCCAGATGGAAGCAGTGTGCCCACAGCTGAGCTGGAGTCAGGTTTACCCTGCCGCATGTCTCCTGTGGGTCAGAATGAGGAGACAGGTGCCAGGATTCTGATGCTAGGTCCAAGGAGAGAGAAGAGGTGCTAAGGGCCCAGATGAGGTGGGCAGAGGGGCTGGACAAGAGAAGGTGAAGGTAGGGTGTCTGCTGACCCCTTTAAAAACTTCACCTGGTTAGCATGATCTAAAAGCCCTGCTTCAGCAGCCACTCTAACATGACTGGGCTGTGATTTAAAAGTCCTGAAGGAGCAGATCAGGAAAATCTTGTCCACTGAGTCCCCCTGAGACAGCACGCCCTGGGCCTGCTCTGCCATCCCCGGCTAGGGCCTGGGGACCAGCCCAGGCTTTCTCCATAGGTTTTCCCAGCACACGGGGCCGTCATCGGGGTCCTTTAAGGAGTCCTTAAGCCCAGATCTGAACACAGTAGTGCAGCCACTTCTCTGTGCAGCTGGCCCACCATGGAGAGACATCACAGTCCCAAACCCTCTCTGCCCCTTCAGGATTATTAGGACATCAGTCAGGCACTGACCCTCCAGTGATGGGGTCCATCTAGGGATCTGCTCTGGAGGGCACAGGGGGCCCTTGGCAACATGGTTGGATCATCCTGTACCCGTGGCTTCCTTACATCCCAACACAGGAAAAGCTGTGGATGAGGAACAACTCCAGGAGGCCAGGGCGGCAGTCTGCAGATGGCAGGGGGCACCCTCCCAATTTACCCAGAGCCTTGCTGCGGTGCGCACCAGACAGGCTGAAGGGCAGTGCTTTCTTGTGTTTACTGCCAGGAGCCAAGTCACCAGGAGCTGGAGGTGGGTTACACACCCATCCCCAAGTGCAGGGAAGCGGACATAACAAGGCCTTGGAGTCAGGCAGACTGCAGTCCAGTAACTGCCTCACCACGTACCAGCTTCTACTGACTTGGCGTCCCTTCCCTTTGCTGCGTGCTGAGTTCCTCATACACAGCATGGGGTGAGTAACAGTGACCACTCAGGGTGTTCAAAGACTAAAGCGGGGTTAGATTCTTAAACAGCTCAGCCTTTTAACAAGTAGGTGTTGGGCAAGTGTTTGTTAAGTTTTCTTCTCCTTACCTGCCTTGAGTCTCAGATGCTCCCGCTGCCCCCAGTCAGCCCCTTTCCCACCAGGGCAGCTTCACTCAGCGGGGATGCTGGGTGCCTCCTGTCCATCTAGGGAGGATGGAGTCTATGCGAGCTGGGTGACTTTGCATGTTCACCCTAGAAAGGGAAACTCTTCCTGACAAGGGCTTAAGACCTGCAGTTCGTGGGTTTTAGGGGAGGTGGTTTAAGCAATAATCTGCCTGCAATGCAGGAGACCCAGGTTCGATCCCTGGGTTGGGAAGATCCCCTGGAGAAGGAAATGGCAACCCACTCCAGTATTCTTGCCTGGGAAATCCCATGGACAGAGGAGCCTGGCAGGATACGATCCATGGGATCGCAAAGTGTCAGACACAACTGAGCAGCTAACGCTTTAAGCAATAATAGAAGCCCCACATGTGAGCAGCCTTCACAAGTCTCTGCAGTAAAACAGAACACTTGATTTTCTTTGATCCTCCAAATATTCCTTGGATGTTTTGCTGTGCTGTGCAGGGCAGCAGGGAAACAGATAACAGAGCTTGGTACCTGGTGGAAAGGGCCTCTAGTGAGGGAAGGAGCCACGCTGGTGAGGCCATCATCATTTCAGCATGATGGACCCTGGATAGAAGTCTCCAATGTTCTCTTGTCTCCAAGGAGCAAGCACTGCCCCATTTGAGTGGGCAGGAGGGGCTCCGAGGAGGGTCAGGAGCGGACCAGAAAGGAACTCCACTAACAGCTGTTACTAGTAAATGCCTACTGAATGCCAAGTCCTTCAGTCTTATGAAGAATGTAGGAAAGACATGGAGTATGGCTCTGAATGATGACCCAGGGTGAGGGAAGGGCCCTGAGGGAGGTGGGGACCGGGGTCCTCACCCAGCCAGGCCCCTAACCTGCCTACAGTCTGCCACAGGAAAAGTTAAAGAATATTGCTCTACAGCCATGCAAATGAGACTGGACTTGAAAGAGAGTTCTGTTCTGAATTTTCTCTTAAGTATCTTATCACCCAAGAGAAACAAATGGAATCATGAAAGAATTAAAGGATCATGAGACTGCTAGGCAACCACAGAGTCAGACAGTACAGTAGAGGGCCCAGGAGCCAGAACTGGGAGACTTTGGACTGAGAAATCCAGGAGGGGTTCCTGGAAGAGGAGAGCCCTGAACTGGGCCCTGAAGAATAAAACTGGGACAGTCCACGAGGAGGGGATACTGTCAGTGGAGGAATAGGAACAGTGAGTCACCTCGCTCAGTAGTGTTCAGCGGCTCCCCAGGCCTCGAACAAGCATCCCGACGTGGCATTCCAGGCTCTATACAGCCTGCTCCCAACTCCTGCCCACCCAATCACCTCACCGTCCCTCCAAGAGTCCCACCCACCTGCTCCCTGAGCGCTTCACCTGCCTCTGAACCTGTCCCACATACCTCACTGCTGCCCGATTCCCCCCACCCACTTCTCCATCTACATCTTTCAGTGCTCCCTTCCCCACCTAACCCCCAGAACAGAGCATCTTTTCCCCTCTTTCCTTCTGGACTCTGTCCAGTTTACTTCATTCTGGCTTTTCTTGAGATCCCACATGGACAAACCCTGACTCGCTAAACTGTAGAGACCTCTACCTTGGCTTCCTCCTCTCTGTGGGCCATGCCATGGCTGGAGTTTGGCAAATGCCAAACAAGTGAATGAGTGAATGAACAAGTGGAAATCTAGTTGCACAGAAAGGGGAATTGATGGTTACAGGGGACCATTAAATTCATGTCAAGAGACACTAGATGTGACTGACCTGGGAGCGTGGCCCACACTGCTCTGGGTGGAGCATCTGAGGGCCAGAGGAGCACAGGTATTCTCTGTCCAGTCTGTGTCATATAAAGCCTCCAGGGCGTTGCAGACAGCAGGCCCAACCCTACCCAGGCAGGAGCCTCGGGCACGCTGCAGCTCCAGCACATTGTCCAAGTGCAGTGGGAAGGAGGTGCGCTCTGGGGCCCGACTGACCTGGGCTGAGAATCAGCTCTGCTATTTGCCAGCTGTGTAGCCTTATGCAAGTCACTTAACCTCTCTGAGCCTTGGTGACCCCCCCTTCATAAAAGGGAAAATAATACTACCTCCTTTCAAAGTCATTGTAAGGATTATAGAAAATATACAAAAACAATTTTCTAGCTTATAAGAGGTAACTAATGAATGGTACATAATTCTTTTTTTATGACATATGATTAGTTGTTCCATGTGGCTGGGGAAGGCTTTGTGGAGGGTTCAAAGAAAGTCCTAGGTAATAAAATTTGGGTTTAAACCTATCAGCCTGTTGTAACTGCGGTGAACTTAGTATGAGACTCATTAACACATCCCACATAGAGATGATGTACCAAAGTTGTTCAAGACCAGGGTCACCGAGCTGTCCCCTCAAGGACACGTCCCATTGATAATGATCACAGTGAGACCTTTGCCAGCCACTGCAGAGAGAAAGCTGTGAAGGCCAGCCCAGGAGAGATGACCCAGAAACAGTGCTTAGGGCCAGTGTATACCTACCTCAGCCCTCATTCTGTAGCAAGCATGCAGGGGTGGGAGCAGAGAACCCAGGTTTCTGCCATCATATTTTGGGAGCCAGGTTCTTATTGCTTTGGCTACTGGGAGACCTGGGCCAAGTATCAGGGCTTTGGAACTGAGGGTGGGAAGAAGGAGGGAGGGCCTGGCACCTCAGGCAAGTAATAGTGATCAGAGACCCAGCTACAACCTGAGCCAGAGCTGGGCCTGTTGTGGAGACAGAATGGCTCAGAAGTCAGGTTGTGGTGATGGGTTGAGTCTACAGAGGTGTAGGGAAGAGGAGAGGATCAAAAAGCTCTCTAGAAGCTAAGTAGGTGCTGCTGTTAACAGAATCAGGAGGGTCTCAGCCCTCCTCCTAAACCCCCTCTCTTCCAAGATTCCCTGGCTCATGGGTAACAACCCTCCCATCCCATCCCACAAACCCCCAAATCTCTCTTTGAGTCTGGCCTCCCCCAGCTCAGCAGAGTTCAAGTCCTGCCCATCCCCTCAGCACTGTGTTCCAAGCACCCCCCCTTCCCAATTCAGGCCTCTGCTTTCCTCCCAGCTCACTGCACAGCCCTCTTGGCCTCCAGCCCCACCCCTTCACTCTGTCCCCATTCACACTGCTTCCAAAGTTCTCTTCCCCAAAAGGAATCTGGCCACATGCACCTTGAACTCGTTTGGCAACTCCCTGTTACACTCCAGACTGTCCGCTCGGCAAGACTGGCAGGAACTTCATGACCTACCCAGCCTCTCATGCCCCCACCAGGTTTCAGCCCTGTCACCCCAGCTTCCCACACATGCTCCTGGGGGGCCGTGCCTCTTTGTGTGCTCCTCATCCTGCCTGGAACCCACCCCTTCTCTCCGTCAGCTCCCTGCCAACCTCGTGGTTTCCTCCGGAACCTGTCCTTCAATTCCCAACCTGGCCCAGGATCTCCTCCCCTGTGCTCCCAGCCCCTTCTCCTACACGGAGCCTCACTTATTGTCCTCCCACCCCTCCCACTCCCACACCTTGAGCTCAGCATCCTAAGCAGACCTAGGCACTCAGTAAATGTTTAATGAATGAATGAATGGCGGATGGGTGAGTGAGATGGAGCAGTGAGGGAATCCAAGAAGAGAAGACCACGTGGCAGGGGAGACAAGTTGATTTGGTTCTAGGGACGCTAAGTTTGAGTTGGTGGGGGCATCTAGGTGGAGGTTCCAGCCGCACTGGAAAGGTGAGCCTGAAGCTTGGGGAAGATCTCTCTGTTCACACGTGAGCCTGTGCCACTCAGGAGCTCAAATGACCAGGGTATAGCTCGGTGCTGCCAAACAGCTTTATCAACACAGAGAGCCTCAGAGTCCGAAGGACATTATAAGGACATATCTGGTCAGTTTTTTTTTTTTTTTTTTTTTTTTTGACAAATGAGGAAACTGAGACTCAGGGAGGGGAGAAACCTGCTCAGCAGCTACCTAGAGGTAGAGCCAGGGCTAGAATTCGTGCGTCTCCATCACAGTCTGAGTGCTGTCTCTACTGTGCCCTGGGGCCTCTTGTTGGTGGCACTCATGTCTGAGCCCCGGAGGAGGGAGTTACCATGAGGATGAGAGATGGCACTGGAGAACCTAACTCGACAGAGAGTCACGCGCTGGCTCTTCCTCTCCCACAGCTTCTCACGGCCCAATGAAGGGAAACCTGATAAAAAGCTCAGAGCCACAGAGCTTAGGCGCTCAATGTCTTGCACTCAACAAACAGGACAGACCCGGTGGCCTCCATCAGCAGCGATATTAATTTTACCCTGTTTTCAACATTGTCACCATCTCCTCACCAGTCCTGTAACAGATCAGGAACCAGGAGAGAGAGTGCTATGAGCAAGCAGGCTGACAGACTGTGAAAAGCAGCAGATGGGGATCACGTAGGGTAAGAGCCAGCCGCCATTTACACCAACCCCACCAAGACTCTCCTATACATCATACATCCCAACACAAGCCCTCATGGTGACATCCAGTTGTGTTCAGTACATGTCACTTATGATCTGCAGGCATTTAGACATTTCATAAGGATTTTCACCTAAAGTGATTGAGATTGTTAAATTTCATGCAGCACACAAAAAGCAAGCCCTCTGCTATTACAGGGAGGAATAAACTTTAAGGATTCAGGGTTACAAAATGTCTTCATCACAACAAAGGAAGGAACAGAACTGGCATTTTTTGTTTGACCACAACCAACCGGGCACACCGTCCATGTAACAGTCATGACTCTCACCTCACACACAGCAGCATTGAGTCATATGTGCTGAACTCATAAATGACTGCAGATTGAGTCTTCAGCCCCATTTTCAGTTCAGTTCAGTCACTTAGTCATGTCGAACTCTTTGCGACCCCGTGGACTGCAGCACGCCAGGCTTCCCTGTCCATCACCAACTCCTGGAGCTTGCTCAAACTCATGTCCATCGAATTTGGACACCATCCAACCCTCTCACCCTCTGTTAACCCCTTCTCCTCCTGCCTTCAGTCTTTCCCAGCATCAGGGTCTTTTCCAGTGAGTCAGTTCTTCACATCAGGTGGTCAAAGTATTGGAGTTTTAGCTTCAGCATCAGTCCTTCCAATGAATATTCAGGACTGATCTCCTTTAGGATGGACTAGTTGGATCTCCTTGCAGTCCAAGGGACTCTCAAAAGTCTTCTCCAACATCACATTTCAAAAGCATCAATTCTTCGATGCTCAGCTTTCTTTACCGTCCAACTCTCACATCCCTACATGACTACTGGAAAAACCATAGCTTTGACTAGACAGACCTTTGTTGGTAAAGTAATGTCTCTGCTTTTTAATATGCTGCCTAGGTTTGTCACAGTTTTTCTTCCAAGGAGCAAGTGTCTTTTAACTTCATGACTGCAGTCACCATCTGCAGTGATTTTGGAGCCCAAGAAAATAGTCTGTCATGGTTTCCATTGTTTTCCCATCTATTTGCCATGAAGTGATGGGACCGGATGCCATGATCTTAGTTTTTGATCTTTTTTTTCTCAGCCTCATTTTAGATATTGTGAAAAGGAGGTCCAAAGATTAGAACTGCTTGGCCATGGTCACGCAGTGCGAGCTGGGAGCCTGCACTCTCTCTCTGAGGTACTACTGCTGTTGCTACAATCTACCTCGACTGGGCCAGAAGGAATGCTTACATTTATGCAGGAGGAGAGAGAGCTCGCTCTTCGGCCACACATCAGTCAGAACGACAGGCACTAACAGAGAGCTTGCTGTGCTTGCAGGTCTGAGAGAAGTCCCTGCTGCCAGGTAGAGGATGTATCGAATCACTTAACTTTTCTTTGATTTGCAGGAATGAATTCAGAGCATGGACAGACATCAAGCCTGTGAAACCCATAAAAGCCAAGCCTCAGTATAAGCCTCCAGATGATAAGATGGCTCATGAGACCAGCTACAGTGCCCAGTTCAAAGGGGAGGCCAATAAGCCAACCCCAGCTGACAATAAGGTCATTGATCGCAGAAGAATACGCAGCCTCTATAGCGAGCCCTTCAAGGAACCTCCAAAGGTGAGACAGATCTTCTGGGGACCCATCAGCAGTCTGGCATGGAGGGGTTAATGGTAGCAGAGATGGGGGCGGGGATACTGCCAACGCTGGTCCTTAAAGCTTCCTTAAAGTCCCTTCTTTCCTTCTTAGCACACAGAGATAGAATGGTTTCTTACCGGGAAAGTGAAAGTTGCTCAATCCTATCCAATTCTTTGCAACCCCATGAACTATACAGTCCGTGGGATTTCCAGGCCAGAATACGGAACTGGGTAGCTGTTCCCTTCTCCAGGGGATCTTCCCAACCCAGGGATCAAACCCAGGTCTCCCACATTGCAGGCTGATTCTTTACCAGCTGAGCCACAAGGGAAGCCCAACCTTTGCTAAATCGAAAAGGAATTTCTAAAGGAACATTACCTAAAACAGGGATTCCCAGGTAGGTCAGTGGTAAATTCCAGAGACTACCAATTCAGGAGAGTCAAGAGACAAGGGTTTGATGCCTGGGCTGGGAAGATCCCCTGGAGTAGAAAATGGCAATCCACTCCAGTATCCTTGCCTGGAGAGTCCCATGGACAGAGGAGCCTGCTGGGATCGTAAAGAATAGGACACAACTGAGCAACTTATCACACGTTACCTAGAATGAAAACAGTTTAAAAACTGTTAGATTTCCAGAGAATTAGCTTCTAATTTTGAGAAGCTGAGAAAGAAATGGTAGAAAATCTCACCTGAGCCCTAAACCCCCTGTCTTAAAATAACTGTGCTTTTGCCCCTAAAGCACTGGCCCAGACGTGAGGGCATCCTCGCCTGACTTCTTTCCCATCCAGCCCCTGCCTCATTCTCTGCTCCAATCACTGGACAGTAAAATCACCTGCTCTTTCTTATCCTTTCCCTCCATCCAGCAGCAATCCTTAGTCTGTCAGAACACACCTGTCACATCAGCTGCAAGAAGTGTTCCAAGTAATTTGTTACTATGATGAACAGTTTGTGATTGATTTTCATTTCTAGTAAGATACAGTGGATTCAGGTGTTTTCCTATGAAGACAATTGTTGCTGTTCAGTCACTAAGTCATGTCTGACTCTTTGTGATCCCATGGTCTATAGCACACCAGGTTTCCCTTTCCATCACCATCTCCCAGAGTTTTGCTCAAACTCATGTCCATTGAGTCAGTGATGCCATCCAACAATGCTTTGCTTTATTTGTATCCCGATGTGCAATCGTGAGAGGGGAAAATCCTGTTGGATATTCTGCTGTTGAGGCCGGAATCACACATGCCATAACTTATTCTATGATATCAAGCCACATGGAATCATGAAAATATCAGCTGTCCTTTCTATAATAGCAGAAAAAGTCTGAGAACCTATGTAGCCTTTGCTCTGCTTTGCCCTAAAGTCTTACAGTCCAGCGGAGTTTCCTCTTTGATCCAGGACTGGTTTACAGGTAAGGGAATTACCCAACCCAGTTTGCCTGGACTACTCCAGTTATAACATTAATGGTTCCATAGTCCATGAAAGCCCTCAGGCCTAGGCAAGCCAGGATGATCTTATTTATAGGTTGACAGTGACTGAGAGCCCCTGAACCTCACTAAGTGGATGACCCAGCTGGTGAGGCCCCGCATCATCTGTGTCCCCCTTCTACAGATGAAGTGGACTAAGATATAGGGTTGGCTCTGGACAAAAGAAGATTTGAGTGGAGGAAGGAGAAGATTGGGGAAAGGAAATCCAAAGATGGATGGGAGGAGGGTAACATATTGAGGGACCATATCCAGTGGCCCAGAATTCTTGAGAAAGAAAAGCCACTGCCGTCTTCTAGGAATGAGGGGGCAGAACTAGCAGAGAAAGCTTGGGGAGAGCAAAGTGGGCTTGAACAGCAACTCTGGAGAAGACCATCTGGGGAGCCAGCCAGGGAGGAGGAGGGGACGCTGGGCAGTGCTGAAGGCCTCGCTGGGCGAGACTGCCAACCCAAACCTCTCTATGAGGACGTCTGTCCATAGGAGCTCAGAAACAGGGAAGATTGGCTGCTGCTGTGAATGGAAAGTGAAAGTGAAGTCGCTCAGTCGTGTCCAGCTCTTTGCTGTGAATGGAAGATACCCAGAATCTTGATGTCTTCCATCAACAAAGGTTGATTTCTTATTACCATGTGTCCACCGTGGATGGGCTACAGCCCTCCGCGTCCACACCCCTTCAGCCTAAAACTCCGGGTGAGGAGCGGCCTCTCTGCGGCAGAGGAAAAGAGTACATTGGGAAGCGTGGGCCAGCTCCTGGCCTTCTGTCTGGAGGGGGACTCGTCACCTCGGCTCACATTTCATTGACTACAGCCACTCCTGTGCCTGCCTGAGTTGAGCAGGATAGTGAGATACAATCTCCCGACCGGGAGGGGCAGCAGCCCAGAAATACAGTCCAGCGCCTGGGGGGCCTGGGGGACCTGGGGGCCAGAGCCGGCATCAGGAGCCAGAGTGGTTAGCAAGAGGGCGGCTAGAACGGGGGACCAGGAGTTCCAGGTGAGAGATGCCAGGTGACCAGGCGTCAGCAAAGGGGCTTTACATGCCATGCTTCTCAGAGTCCTATGCTCTCATTAAGGTTATCCTTTCACTAATCATATCTTCTCTCTAAATTCTCCCTCCAAATCCCGCCCCCTCTGTGTTTCTGTTTGCGGTCTGTCTGTCTCTCCGTGCAGGTGGAGAAACCTAGTCTCCAGAGTTCCAAACCAAAAAAGACCTCAGTGAGCCATAAGCCCCCGAGGAAGGCCAAAGACAAGCAGGGGGCGTCGGGCCGGGCATCCAAGAAGAAGAGCGCGGAGGGTGCGCGCACCGCCCCGCCCACCGCCGACAAGGAGCAGAGCGCAGAGATGAACAATAAGCTGGCTGAGGCTAAAGAGTAATGCACTGCACTTCTCTTTCTTCTTCCCTTCTTTTTCCTTTTTACTTTTTTTTTTTTTTTTTTCCTTTCACTAATCAACAAAAAAGGCCACAAAATTGATTAGAGGCTTCCCGTCTGCGTGGGTCCTGAGTGTTCTAGGAGCTCTCTGGTTTCTCTGAGCAGGGGGATCCTATTTCAGAGACCAGGCAACTTGCCTCCTGTCCAGATCTAGACCAGGGCCACGCCACGGGGCCCCTGGACCCGTCAGCGGCTGACTTGCAGGGCAGTGCCTCTCTCCCAGGAGGGGCGGGCACGCCCGGTGAGGCAGGCAGGAGGACACTGGAGGAACAGTCCTGATGCTTCGACATGAATATGGGGCATCCTCCTCCTGTTCCTCCCCAGCGTCTGCGCTGGTGATCAATTTTGAACTTAGGTAAAGGTGTTCTTTTCCAAAATTCGCAGAGTTATGTGCTGTAGAAGCTTGACCTGGGCTTCAGCAATTGATAAGATTTGTGGAAATATTTTTTTTTAAAAAAGGTTTTTTGGCCTTAATCTCAATAAAATGAGTTGTTTGTTAAGTAATTTTTTCACAGACTCTTTTGCTTGAAACAGGTGACTACGTTTAGTTTCCTATTAGTGGGCTTTAAACTGTATTCTGAGTAAGAGATGTGCCACTGATGACCAAAACGAGGCCAGGGCAAAATAGTTAGGTGTCATAGGTACACTCCAGACATCATAGGAAGGTGACAGAAATGAGACTGTTTTCCTGTTAACCCCCAACCTATCCAGTGCTGCTGATTTTGCAAAGTGACTGGTTACGGGGGACTGGAGGAAGGAAGTTCAAGGTGTAACGATAGTGTATTTAGAATGTGGCTTTCTTGCTTCTGAGGAACACACAGCAGGAAGCAGACATAGCGGCTACTGTGACAATGATTGCTGTCCCTGCCTGGACTGTTCTTGCTCTGTTTCTTGGAGAGGACGGAATGTGCTGAACTTCAGGTTCTGGGAGATTTCTGTCACTTAGCCTAAGATGAGGAGCGTTCCCTGCTCGGTGATTAGCAAGCTTTTTTTTTTTTTTTTTTTTTTTTTTACCTCATTCCTGAAGAAAAGCAGCTCTCCCTGTATTGTGTGTCTTGTGTCTGTGTGGCCAAAGCAGCCAGGGCTGGCACTGCCACCCCAGCTGTGCTTGAGTTGTGTTGTGGGCATTAGTCAGGGAGTCGTGGAAAGACCCCATATACCTGCCAGAACAATTAAGTTTGCAAACCCCATGGCGTGTACGTTCCTCGGTACCCTTTATTTCTCATGTATGCAGGGTGCTTCCTGTCTCCAGCATTCTGAAATTGCTGGGCTGTTGTGTGACGCCACCCTCTTCAGGAGTACTTTTCTTTTGTCCTGAAAGTGGTGAAGAGTGAAGTCCTCACAGTTCCCTACCTCAGAAGTCCGTTTAGGTCCTTCAGGTTGGAGGAAATAGAGCCTCCACAAGCTCTCTCATATTCTGACTGTTCAAGCAGCAAAATCCCCGTTTACACCATTTTATTTGTCCCCTTCGGGCTTATCAATATGTCTCTTGTAAATTAATTGAGCCTTCACTATGCAGGCCCTATTTCCTAAGAGGACAGGACCTACAGAAACAAAGCACTGGGCCAGGCAGGCCTTTCTGCCATCTTCCAAAAGGCAGTTCCATGGAAGTTCCAGAGAACTTCCAGAGAAGTTCCAGAGAAGGAACTGTGAGGATGAAGTACTGAGGAAGGTAGAAGTTGTGAGTGAGTGTCAGTGTTTGTGAATCACAGATTTGGATGCCTCGATGAAAGGGGCTAGAGTAGATCTGAGTACTGATTCAGGTATTTGCTAGCTGGTCTAAACAATGTCAGAGAGCTCCATCAACATGACCTTAACTTTGTCCAGGAAATTCGCCAACGTACATTTGTTCTCTTGAGATATCTGGTATTCATCAAACATGTTGATGTTAGCCACAGTTTGAATTTCTCCATAGAATAGTTATCTGGTTTTCTTTGCGGATCAAGTAAACAAAACTTTACATCACACAAGGGACCATTCCCTCAACGTTCGATTGTTGAAGGCCAGTGTGCCTGACAGGGGGCCAGCCATAATGGGTAGGGTGTATAAATCTGGCTCCACCACAGCACCACCAGGGTGCATAGGACTTATCTCTGTGTCTGACCCAAGCTTGTGTTGCCCAAACTGTAGTGTTTCCTGCCCCCTTGCAGCCCCAGGCACCGAGCTTCCTCCCTGCCCCACCTGAGGCTTTCCATGACCTATAGGGTGTCTCTTCACGTCTTTAGTTTCCCCATCTTTTTAGCGCCTCCCACTGAGAAAATCCATTGGTAGTTCACTTTGACTCTTGAATGTGTCACTTCACTAGCAAGAAACCTCCTTGATTTCTGCTGTTTACAAATAAAACTCAGTCGGTCTTGTTCTACATCCCAAACATGCTGACTGAAACTGATTTCAGCCTCACAAGCAGTGTTTCGGCCTTGCCTTTCTGAAGGCGGCCAAGCTTCAAACACCTGTTCGGCCTGTTTTTGTACACTTCCCTGTGGTTCCCTGAACCCCCCCTGACGAAGGAGCGAGGACTGGAGCCTCCCTACCATCTGCTTCACTCGCCCGCAAACCCGATCCCTGCAGCTGTGCGTCGGGTCCTTAATGCTGATCCTTTTCTGCCGGTGCTCCCATGATGCCTTTGCTCTCAAGGCAGACCGGAAGCATCTAATTACGATTTTGTGGCCTGGGTTTTGTTGCGTACCACAGATTGTCTATGTATGTGTAGCGCACACCTTTCTTGGTGCTATTTCATTCCTGCTGTTAGTAAGAAAATGACAAAAATATTCATGTATAGCCAATTGATTGTGCCGTGCTTGTGGTCTGTGCTTGCTCAGAAACAAACAAACAAACAATTTTTCCAACTATAAATAAATGCTAAAGACGAACACCACTTTCTTGATCTTATTTCCTTGGTAAGGCCCAGCTGAGTAGGTGAAGGAACCACCTTTTGCCATTTGAGCTGCTCTCCCCGAGAGGAGCTCTGCCCTGCAGTTTCTCTGGGGGTCCTCCATAACACAGCTTGACTCTTTTAGATACTTGCCTCTCAGATACTAATTGCAAGCAGTCAGAGCTAAGTGTTGGGAAAGGCGACGATGGACCAGGAGACCCAGTGGCCAACAAGGTAGTGTAACAATTTGATCCCCTGTTGCTGGGGGTGAGCGGCCAGCACTGCCTCGCCAGGCTGGGAGGCTGGCCCCTGACCCCCATCCTCTTCCTGTCAACCCTCAGGACTGTCTGTTTTGGTTTTTCTTCTCCCAAGGGATGGCAGAGATGCCTTCCCTTACTCATTTAATCTGGTCATTGTGGAGGCTCCACCCTCTGGGGGCTAGCTCACTGTGTGGGTTATGGGGTGACAGTCTTGGCATGTACCTAACTCAGGAGTGTGGAAACTGCCATAAGAGGGTCCAGATAATGTAACAACAGACCAGGTAGTGGGGAGCTCAGATGGAGGTCAGGATTCTTCCCACTGGGAATGGAGAATCAGAAAGCTTCATGATGAGTGGAGGGACCTTGGAAAGAGGGTGGGATGTGGGTGTGTGGGGCATGCAGGGGCTGGCCTACAGATGGGAGAGCAGAAGCATGGGCACCCCAGAGCCAGGGCCAGTGGTGCCCACCTTGATATCCTTCTGCTGAAACGGGAGATGAAGATTCTGTACTTCAGGATCCCACTTCCTTTTTCCAGTGCATGTTGATTGAATACCATGTGCTGGGCACTGTGCCCCAAGCAGAGAACCAGGATGGCTCAGACCCCCCACCTCCAATCACAGTGAGACACGAAGGAGGAATCTGTCCTAGCAGATTCCGTGTGTCAGTGGATGGGGAGGTGGTGACCAAGTGAACAGAGCCAGGGCTGGCCAGAAGCAGAGGTGTGGGGGCCCCACACCAGATGAGCTCAGTCCTGGGGAGTGGGAGGGTCAGGGCAGTGTGCACATCCTGATGCCATGGCGGGGGGTTGGGGTCACTAACCAGGGTCTCCATCCACACCCCCAGCTAGTACCCCACCTGTGCATGCTCCAACCATTACGCTGCTCACCCTCACCCTCACACCGGGCACCAGCCACAAGTGCTCTGTTGCTCTAGGCTCAGAGCTCTAGGCTGGGACTCATTTTGTTGCTGGTTCTCAAAATCTGGACTTTGGGAAGGAGCTGTGGTCGGAATAATCAAGGGTCACGTATATGGAAAAAAAAAAAAAAAACATTATATATTTGTTTTCCAGATGAACAGAAAACATTCCACCCACCTGCCTGCTTTTGTATGAGGCAGAAATGCAAAATACTGTTCAAAATAAAACACACATAACAGGATGCTATTTAACTCTCTTTTGATCAGTTAAGAATTTTTTGATCAAAACTAGTGCTTGAGAGAGGTGAAAAGGCAGAAGAGGGAGAAACAGAGGCAGAGAGAGAAGAAGACGCACTGAGATTAACCCAGGAGAAGGTGAGACGCACTCGGAATCAGAGAAAAGAGGATGGGCAGTGAAGAAGCAGGAAGGTGGGAACCACCCAGTGGTCAGGCTCGCCCAGAGCCTCGGCCTCGCTTCCTCCAGGCTCTCTGATGCTGCCCAAGCCCAAGAGGCAAGTCCTCACCCATTACTATCACCACCTCTCTGAAGTAGAAAGCAAAGTTAAAACCAGCCTCTTATTTTGAAATAGGTCCCCAATGCTATGAATACATTAGCTGTAAGTGTAGTTTAATCCTTCCTTAGAGTCTGTGTGTTCTTAGTGAAGTTCTTCCCTCATTTTTTGCCCACTATGGTTTAATAATGCACAGCCTGCTTCCTGTGGACTCACAGGGACTGTCCAGTCTGCTTTCACAAAGGCTGTGAACCCCCTCCGTGTGTCATGGTGGTTTCAAGACTCTCTCCCTGCTAAAATGCCTTAAGGCGGTTTACATTTTCAGGACCTCAGATATAGAAAGTTTCTTTCAGGACATGGGCCATGGACTATCTACAGTTAAGGGGAGACCCTTCCGCAGCCCCAGCTGAGGACAACAGGGCAAGAATAGCGGCGAGCTTGATGGTGGTGACAGCCAAGCTGAGACAGGAGAGGCAGCAGTTTCAAAGGCATGGAACCAACCCTCCTCAGCCTCCCCTCATGCAGAACCGGGCATGTGATCCAAAGCTCTCCATCCCACTGCCATTAATGCATCAATCCTCACGACACTAGACCATCCCAGAATAGCTCTAATAACAGAATTGCCATCATCACGTATTTTCTTCCTCAGCATGTGAATACAGGTTAACAGTGGCAGTGCCCTTAGGCCTTTACCAGATTCATGGATGGAAGTCGGTGCCAGCTAGGCAAGTCTGTGACATTCACTAAACTCTCTGAGCTTTGGTGTCCTCCTCTGAAAATGGGGACACTAATACCCACCTTAGGTGAGAGGAGTGAGGATGAAATGACTTGATGGCTCTAGGGAACCCGTAGTGGACATTACATAGAGCTCATTTCAGGCCCCTCCACCTTCCCTGTACAGCACTGGAGAGGTCTGTGTTCTTCATCTCTTCATCTTTCTGATAATCTCTGACAATATATGAAGTGGATTGAGGCAAACACTGATTAAGAGGAACTCTTATATTTTAGTATATGTGCTGCCGAAGCGAGCACTGGAACTCTTTTATAAAACTCCAGCTACTGAATTACCTTGAGTCCACAAACCTTAACAGTAACATTCTAAGAATTTATATTTACTGATTGCTTACAAAGCATTCCTTTCCGTGTGGTCCCACTGACCCTTCTGGATGTAGTGGAGCAGGTGTTTACACCAGGTGACAGACAGGACAAGGCAGCTCAAAGGGAAGGGTGTCTGCCTGCGTCAAAGCCTGGACTGCTTCTCCCCTTCACCCGAGGTGGGGCGGGCACCCTGAAGGGAGACAGGCTTCAGATAAGCTGGGTTCCTAACTAAGCTATATCCTCCCTCCCTCAAGGGGCCCTGTCTATTCTGGCATCTGCAGGCTCACCTAGGTTCCCCTTTAAATCTTGGGAACTAGATACAAATGAGGGGAAGTAAGAGTTGGGTCAGGTCTTCACACACAACTGGCTCAAACATCCTGAATGAATTGACCAATTGTCTCTGCTAAATATATAGGTATTCTCCTTAGGGTGCTAAAATAACTGACCGGGTGACTAAAATGCATGGTTATTGAATACAGAATGTTCCAACAGTTTTCATTCATAAAAAAATACACTTGGTACTAGAGATACCAAGATAAAACTGGTATTCAAACCTGACATTGGAGGGCTTTGCTCAGAGACCATCACCTCATGCTTTTTATTTCACAGTGGATCTGAGCTTAACTCTGTCCCTTGTCCTCATATAAGTGGCCCTCGTGGCTGGTTGATTTGGTATTGTCTATATCTACCTCAATCCAGACATCTTATCTGGGGCCAAGGAAGATTCAGATACTGAGATACACAAATTGCTGTCACTGGTACTGGTTTAAGCTGCCAGAAGGATCTATAGGACATGCAGTTCTGACCATGTCACATCCTGCTTTAAACCGTCTGTGGGCTCCTCTCGGCCTGCAGAAGCTTGTGTCTGCTCAGCGCACCATGCTGCTTCTCACCTCCATGCTTTACCCACGCCGCCCCACCTGCCCAGATTGCCCTTCTCCTGCTTCTCCACCCAGCTAACTCATCCTTCAAGACTCCGCTCAGGGGACAGCTCCAGGAAGGCTTTCCCGCACCTCCCAGGCTGGGTAAGATGCTCCCTGTGTGTTTTCATCATGGAACTTAGCACGTGTACTGTGTCTGCTCATCTGTGTATGTGTCCCCCACGAGAGTGTTGTGCTCCCGTGGGGCGAGGACTCAGTTCTCCTGCTCATCTTTGTACTCCTAGCTTCCGGCCCATTGTCTCCTGCAGATAATGTCTTCTAAAGTGCTTGTTGGGTGAAGAGTGAGCGAATGAATGAATGATGATATTCACCATCTGCCTCCATACCCACCACAATGCCTCCACAAGGCTTTATTCTGCCCAGTTACTGGCTCTGCTCACATGACGGGGTGGTTTTGAGAAAGGTCATGGCAACAGGAGAGCCCAGAGGCATCAATGGCTGGTTTTAAAAAGGCCAGCCTCCAGGCCAGCCCCCTCTGTACTTTATATGGATGCTTTTCCTAACCAGTCCTGACTTTATAAACATAGATTTAAGGCTACAGGGTAATCTTAAGAGGCTGGCTGAGCCCATCCCTTGCCCAGTGCAGAGCTCCTAATTCTGAGACGGCAGAGGCGTCCCTCGAGGGGCATGTCCTAGACATAAGGGCTAGGAATTAGAGCCGACAGTGCTCAGTTGCTTCAGCCATGTCCAGCTCTTTGCGACCCCATGGACTACAGCCTCCCAGGCTCCTCTGTCCATGGAATACTGGGGTGGGTTGCCATTTCCTTCTTCAAACACCAACAGTCTTGGCTCTAAATCCAAGCTCTATCAGTTACTAGCTGTGTGACCTTGGCTGAGTTTCTTACTTTCTCTGAGCCTCAAAGAAGATAACAAGCTTACAGGTATCCATCTATGTGACTCCCAAGATTCAGAAAGTAGGGGTTTGGCCAGCAAGGGATATAGTGTGATCCAAATCTGTTTGGTTCCAGTGTGGGATAGCTGGTGGTAACAGAAAATCCTGTTTGTGATTCAGAGGACTATTATGAGAGGGCCTCGTGGCCCTCTTGCATGTGAAGGCCTCTGTGAACTTCCAGAAGGCCTCTGGAACACCCTTGTCATAGTTGATTTTGGGGGTAGCTTGCTGACCACCACTTTCCATTACTTACCACCTTTCACCCCCAACAGACTGGCGGTAGCTGGAGCTACACACGGCAAATCCACTCTCTCTGCCATGCAACTGCTTGAGATGAAGCCCCTCCAGCCCTGCCCCAGCCCATCCTCCCTGAGCACCCTATCAATCAGTCTGGTACAGACTCCATTTCTGCAATTACATGGTCATTTTCACTGATTCACTCTGGACTCACCAAACCAATTTTTGATCAGTGACTCAAGATCCTATCCTTTGCTTTAGATTGGATGGGGAGAAGGACAAAGATAGATTTGCAAGTTCCCAGCTAGACAAGAACTGAGCCATTACTGTCTGACTGCCTTAGTCCAGGACTTCACATTTTTAAAAGGGTCGTTAGCAGGATTATCAGATTCATGATAGCTCATTAAGACAGTCAGCTATACTCTTGACTTAGCCTTCCTGGTGTTAAGACAACCAAGGAAGCTTTTAAAATATCTACTATACAACTTGGAATTTAGTTAGTTCTTAGCAGGTTATATCTAGAAAAGGCATTTAACAGTAAAAAGGAAAAAGCAGGGACTTACCTGGAGGTCCAGTGGTTAAGACTCCAAACTTCCACTGCAGGGGTCACGGGCTTGATCCCTGGTCAGGGAAATAAGAACCCAGATGCCATACACAGAGTGGCCAAAAATAAAGTTAAAAAAGAGAGAGAAAAAGAAGGAAAGAAAAGAAGGAGGAAAGAAAGGGAGGGAGGGAGGAAGAAAGAAAGGAAATTTAAAAAGAAACAGGGATATATCTGTCTACAGGGGACTCGGTTAGTGTTAGTTGGTGTTAGTCACTCAGCCATGTCCAAATCTTTGTGATCCCATGAACTGTAGCCCGATAGGCTCCTCTGTCCTTGGGATTCTCCAGGCAAGAATACTGGAGTAGATTGCCATTTCCTTCTCCAGGGGATCTTCCTAACCCAAGGATTGAACCCAGGTCTCCTGCTTTGCAGGTGGATTCTTTACCACCAGAGCCATCAGGGAAGCCATCAGGGGACCTGGGAGTGGTGGAGAAAAATCCAAACTAGGAGTCTGCTCCAGCTGTCTAGTGCCACTTTGTAAAAGGCAGAGGTGGCACAGCCTAGGGGAAGGGAAGGAGCATGTGTTTGACATTACACACTTGTTCCCATTTAATCCTCACAATAGGGCTAGAGGGTCTGTTGTAGGCACCATCCCCATTCACAGATTTTAAAAAAGCAAACTGAGACTCAGTGATTAGATAACAAAGTCACACAGCTTGTACGTGGTGAGCCAGGATTTGGAGCCAGGTTTGGGTGACTGAAACCCATTCCTTGTCCAGCACTTGGGACCATCTCTAGGATTCCTACTGTAAAGAATTCCTGCAAGAGCAATCTCATCCTGTCCCTTCCTTGCTCCAAAGTCTTCAGTGACCCTAAGGACTCAAATAATCTTTGGAAAATGAGTCAGATGAGGGTCACAGGTGCTGAGTTTGCTCAGACAGTTACTACCCACTACCCACCCCTCCACCCCCTCACCTCCCGCCCGGAATTAAGCCTTGTGGTGGCAGCCTTTTCTCTAGCCATGGTCCTAGTTGCTCTTCCTGTGCTAATAAGTCACAAATAGATGGACTCTGTGTAGCCCCAGGCTGACCGACTGACTGGCAGCCATACAGGTAGGGCTTACAGGTGTGGGTGCAGATGGACATTCTTAGACCACAATGCACCAGCTTTCTGAGACTAGCTTCTTTGCCAGGGTCTGCTGAACACCTGGAGGTAAATCAAGGAGGTCCTTGTGCAGTAGATGCAGGAAGGGCCGAGGCAAAGGGGAGTTGGGTGTTGGAGTCCCAGAGGGGCAACTCTCAGGAGATGCAGTTGGGAGCTCAGAGCTTGGGACCTCTAGAGGTCAGTGACTCTAGCCTTCTGGATCACACAGAACCAATCAGAGTTATGTCAAGCCAGACCTAGTTCAGACATCTGCAGACAAATTTGGGATCTCTGTGGTTGAAGTGACATCCCTAAGGGATATTGTTGCAGAAAGGAAAGAGTTTGACTGCAAGTCTGTCATCCTCAGTTAAGGTCTTGGCATTAACGGGCTCATTATGTGACTTTCTGGAGTCCTGCTTCTGCCTTTGGAAAACAGGGACACAAGTGAATCCCATCTGCCTGGGTGACGGGCTGCTGTGAGAATACAATGTGCCACCTTGAATATGAAGTCCTCTTAGAAAACCATTAAGAGAGGTTGCAGTTTGGGAGAACAAAAAAGGTGCTAAGGCAGTTAGAAATAGGAAAGCATGTGTGTATCATGTAAATACAGTTGCTAGAATTTTATCCTGTGTGATTTTTTTTTTTTTTTAAGCTTCCCATTTGGGGAGGAGTCCTCCTATGGTGCTAGCCCGATGCTACGGCACTCTAGCTAAATGTTGTGGAAGGATTGTTTAGTCACTCAGTCGTGTTCGACTGTTTGCAACCCCATGGACTATGGCCTACCAGACTCCTCTGTCTATGGAACTCTCCAGGCAAGAATACTGGAGTGGATTGCCATTCCCTTCTCCAGGGGATCTTCCCGACCTGGGATCGAACCTGGGTCTCCTGCATTGCAGGCAGATTCTTTACCACTAAACTGCCAGGGAAGTCCTCTGGAAGGATGGAGGGAGTAACAAGGAGGGGAGGAGAGGAGATGGGGAAGGAGCGAGGGAAGGAGGGAAAGAGATAGGAAAGAGAACGAAGCAGATGTGGTCTCTGCCCTACCGAGCCCCCGTCTGGAGAGGCAGCTTCAAAACTGTTGACAGCTGACCTGATGGGTGCTGCTGTGTCCAGGCGAGGGCGTGGGAACAGAGCGCGGATGTGGGGACACAGGAGAAGGGGTATTTGACCCTTGATGGTAGAGGGTCAGGGTGATTTCACTCAGGAAGTGACCCTGAAACTGAACCATTAGTTGCTGAGGAGGATGGTGCTGGGCAGCAGCATTGCTGTGCCTGAAAGACAGCAGCGGGGGCTGTATCCATGGAGGTATAGGTGCTGGGGCAGAGGAGGGGTGTGCTGCTTGGAGACCCAGTGGGGACATCCCTTTCAGTTCCGGGGTCACACTTTCCAAAGGAAGGGGGCCAACCGAGATGTGTAGTGAGGCGAGCAGGCGGAACAGTGAGGGCTCCGAGCTGTGGTGGGGCACATGCTGCCCAGAGAAGTCAGGGATACGGACACGATTGCTGTCCTTTCAACTATCCTCACGTATCAGTCCTGGGTCAGCCAACAGGGCATTCTCTGGAAGGGTGACCCCAGAGTACAGGATCCGGAGCAGGGCAGGGATGGGAGGGAGTGGAGCTGACAGAAATCCAGGCTTCTGCTCAGGGTCCTGGCCACAGAGGGCGGGCTGCCTCATGCAGGTGTGTGCCCTACCCCCCAGACCTGAGCAGCTCAGGCAGCGGCTGGGGCCGGCTGGTGGGGAGACAGCAGCACAAGTTCAGGAGACCCCATGACCCTCAGATCTGTCCTTCCAGCCCGGGCACCTTCGAATCGGTTCTGCGGAGTTGTGCTTTCTGGGACCAGAGAGGGAGGACTTGCCCAACGCAGTGATGTCTTTGCACTGCAGGAACTTAGGCCTCTCTGGCTGGAGAGACATGGGCAGATGAGGGCTTGGGGCCAAGGCTGGTGGTCCTGGTACACTGGGAGCTTTACAGGGTTTGTGGTGCGGTCCCCACAGTGGGGGCTCCCGCCTCCCTCACGCCCGCCTGTGCCCCCCGGCACATGGTCTAACCCAGAGCACGGGCTCGGCAGACTTGGTCCAATGAATGGATGAAAGAGAAAAAAACATCAAATATCAATAGAATAAAGAGAAGCAGCTCTACGCCAGCTACCCATTACTCCCACAAATATCTGCCAGGTGCTAGGAGCCAGACACTAGATACTCATGATGCAGAGATGAATAAAACACAGCCCATGAGCTGGGGGGGAGAGGCAGGTAATTACCAAACACCATGATAATTGCTAAAATAGAGGCCATGGAGCCTCATGGGAGACAGGGGCGGGGCAAGAGTTCTTGTTTTGAGAAAGCCTTGTCTCCCGCAATTCTTTATAAGAATAACAAGCTTTTCAAAGGCAGTTTCCTTGACACTCTCCCTCGAGTAGCTGCATCTCTTATAATGTGTTGGGCTCTGTGTCTGGGAAATGTGTACATCTATACAGGGCCCTTGGAGACAGACAGAAGGAGACAAAGCTGTGAAATCACTTGGCCCACTGTCCCCCCTCCTCTTCCTGCAGGGCCCATGAGGTACAGACAGCCTGGCCCCTCTCAGTCTCTCCTGCCAATCCTTACTTCACGTGAGCTTGCTCCATCCCTTCCACCCACCCAGTGAATTTTTTTTTTTTCCCACCCAGTGAATTTTGAGAGGCCTCTGTTAAGTCCTAGACCCACTATTTCTTAGCTGTGTGGCTGTGGAGAGTTGCTTGCCTACTCTGGGCCTGGTTTCTCGTCTGTAGAATAAGACATTGGACCAGATCACCAAGTTCCTTTTTGGAACTAATGTTTGTAAAATATCTCCTGTATTCCAGGGGTCATGCCATGAGGGTTCCCATAAATGAAGGGAGAAGTCTCCCATTTTATAGATTAAAGAAACTGAAACTGGCAGCCTGGATGTCCATGATTACATTCACAGCTAGGATGGACTTGAGTCAGCCTTTGAACCCAGCTCCTCTGGCCTCAAGTCCAGTCAGTGTACTTTCTCCTCCAGCAGGCTGCTCTTTACTGAACAAGTTTCTTTCTCAGAGCTTTTCCAAGCTGTGGAAGCAGGGGTTTCAAGGACAGGGTCCACAGGCCCCTGATTTCTGAACAGGGCCCCTGATTTCTGAACAAGGCCCTACACCAGAAGCATGGTCTCAACTGGGGCCCGCTGTGACGGTGCATCAGGAGTCAATCTGGGAAGTAAAAAAAAAATCATAGGTGGATTATGAGATTAGAATTGTGTGCAAAGGCAAGAATCAGTGGGAGGGAAGAAAGCCCTTTCTCCAGATAGTCTCAGGCAGGGCTTGATAATCCTACTTCCAGACACTAATAAAGCTTGGCTTCAAGGTCAGTGTGTGTATACCCAGGAGGCACTGCCTGTCACCATGGAAACAGGAAAACAGGCAGAAAATTAAGTTTCTAAGACTTTGGTTTTCTCATATAACCTAGGAATATTACATTTTGCAAATAGAACAGAGCTTGGCACAGAAAAGCCTCTCATTTATTCATTGATTTGGACAAGTCAGAGATTTCCCTGAGTCAGGTACTGTTTTAGGTACAATGATTTACAAAATGGACATGGTCCTGCCCTTTGAACACTTCAATCTAGAAGGGGAAACATTAATGGAAAAGAATGCAAGTAATTATCTGTGATAAGGGATAGGAAAGAACATGTCAGGGACAAAGAGAGCCTGTACAGGTGGCCTGGTCACATCTGCTTCCCTGGAGGATGAGCAGGACTAGCAAGGAAGAGGGAGCAAGAGAATGTCCCAGGAGGAGACAGCAACATGTGCAAAGTTGTGAATGAAAGGAGCAGGGCATGCTGGGAGGCTAGGACACAGATGGCTGAAAGGCGATGGGAGCAGGCTGGTCCGCGAGGGAGGGCCGTGGAACAGAGTAAAACTTCTTTATTCTCAGTGCAAGGAGAAGCCTTGAAGACATCTCAGCCGGAGGGAAAGACTTCCTTTGGGTTTGTTTCTTTTCTTTTTTTTTTTTTTTTTTGGCTGCACTGGGTCTTATCTGCAGCATGCGGGATCTTTAGTTGCAGCATGTAGGATCTAGGTCCCTGACCAGGGATTGAACTCTGGCCCCCTGCATTGACAAGGCAGAGTCTTAATCACTGGGCCACCAGGGAAGTCCCAAGGATTTGCTCTTTTTTTTTTTTTCTTTTTCTGTATGAAGACTATGTTGGAGGAGAGGCCAGAGATACCAGTTAGTGGGCTGTGACAGTGGTCCACAGAGATGATGGCATAGCTTGGAGGGAAGGTAGGGAGGGAAAGAAATGTGAATATTTAGGAGATACATGTTAGGAGCCAGTTCCACATGGATTGGGTGAAGGTTTTGAGGGAGCAGAAGGTATTTAGGATGACTTGGAATTTCTGGCTGCGGCCATGGGATAGATGATGAACCAGGTTTCAGCAACAGTAATTTGTGATTCTGTTTGACCTTTTTTGTTCCAGGTACTGTGCTGGGCACTGGGGCTGCAGGCCAAGTGGATGGTCCCTGCCTTCAGGGAGCACACAATCAAATGGGGTAGGGAGGGAACTTGCAATCAGGGTATCTATGAATGCAGGGAGAGACTGTAAAATGGTACTGCAGGGAGATACAGGCAAAACTAATTGAGCATCCAGGAAGACCCTGTGAGGAGATGGGAATCCGAGCCGAGCCCTCAGGGACAGACAGAGGAAAGTGGGTGAAAGAGGGCAATCCAGGCAGCAGAAACAAAGAAACAAACATTGAAAGTATGTCAAGTTGCAAGGGTGGCCAGAGGACAGTGCAAGAGGGTGAGACTGCAAGGCTGTCCACCACCTTCCTACCTTCCTCCAGGGCTGCCAGGAGGCTCCAGTGAGCTAAAATAATGCACCTGTGAGCATCTGGTAAACTCTTACACAGTTACTGCGGTTATGGACTTACTTATGTGAGGCACCAAAGTGAAAGTGAAAGTCACTCAGTCGTATCCAACTATTTGTGAGCCCATGGACTGTAGCCTGCCAGGCTCCTCTGTCCATGGAATTCTCCAGGCCAGAATACTGGAGTGGGTAGCTGTTCCCTTCTCCAGGGGATCTTCCCAACCCAGGGATCAAACCCAGGTATCCTGCAATGCAGGAGCCACCAGGAAAGCCCACCTGAGACATCAGGGAAGCCCATAAGGCACCAAAGCTCTCTACAACTGTCAGCAATTATGATTTCAGATCCAAACAGGGTCATCTGATCCTCCGTCATAATGCTCTCTGGCATTTGTATTGTCATCCCCAGTTTACAGATGAGGAAACAGGTCTGTTGTGGTTGAGTAATTGCCCAAGATCTGGCAGGGAATAAGCAGCACAGAAGCTAACGAAAAGCCAGCAGGTCATTTTAATTTCTGAGAGAGTATATAGGCTGGGAGGCGGGAGGAGCCTGTCCTCTATGCTGTCTTGAGAAGATGTGCAGCTGGCTCAAGGCACCAGACATAGACTCAATTGTGCAGGCTGGACCAGGCCCCTAGGCAGCTGGCCTGTGGGCTGAACATGGCCCACCACCAGTCACCAACCACACGCTGGCTTCCATCTTGGGTGTGCGGCTCTGTCTCATTCACATAGAGGACACTGTGAGTGGTGGGGCATTTTACAGATGGGGATATTGGCAGGCCATCATGGAACCAAGTGATGGCCAGTCAGTGTCAATGAGAGTTTTATGTTGCACTTGAGGGTGGTTTTGTTCACAGGAAGACCAACCAAGACTACTTTGGTTTTAGAAAGAAATGTTTAATTTATAAAAGTAACAAACTTAAAAATCTAGTAAAATGGAACAAACCCTTTTAAGGAGGATTTTATAACTTAATTCAATTCCTCTAAATTTTTTTAATTATTAGTAAGTTTTTTTTAAAAACTAAGCTTAAAAATATGTTTACTATTGATTTGTAATAAAAGTTCATCATTGTTTATAAAACTTATAAAATTGTCATATCTTTCAACTTAAAACTACAACTCTAAATTAATTATTCCATTATACATTTTATATTGGAATCACAAAACTAGTCTAAATATAATATGCCACATATATTATATATATTATAATAATAGATTATATTAGATATAATATGCAAATTATTTTAAATAGCATGAATACTTTCAAACTAAATCTACACAGATTTTTTCCTAAATTTAATACCCCCCAAAGGTAATATTATTTATCATTTCTAGTCTAATTCTAAATCTTTCCATGATTAAAGACACTTACTAAGAAAACAAGTTTCCTAACCAAATCAATATAGAGGTGTATATCAGAGCAATTTCAGGGTTAGCTCACAGCTGGCTGAGAATGCTCACTAAGCAGAAAAATGAGGCAGGGCATGAGAACCAGTGCCACAAACATCCAGGGAAAGGTACTTTGCACTCCATGCTATGGGTCTGGCCCTCTTTTAAATCTCCATGCCAGCAGAGGACACTGGCCCCATATCCTGCCAGTGGGATAGGTTTTGCAACCCAAGCCCCGAAATCAAGTTAAGCTTTAGTCACCTCTTTTGTCTCATGTCTCAGCTTCATCACCCCATTTGGGATGACTCCATCCAGGTAGTTAACTTCCAGATAGGATGATCTAATCAATTTCCTGCTGGATTCTACTCTGAATTAGGTTTTTATTTTTCCTCTCTGGCCAACCACCAAGTATTAGAGGATTTTAATGCCATTCTTAGATTTTGCATGCTCCTCGTAGCCTTGCTCCCTCCATAAACACTAAGGTCCTGCTAATGGTAGCCAGCTGTGTCCATGTGACCAGGGCAGCTGGTCTCTGTGTTGTTCTGAACTAGGGAGCCACCCCGGCCCCTCTCTTCCACTGTGATGCTCAGAGACATCCAGAGGGACAGGATGGACAAGCTGCCTGTGGCACTCTGTACTCTGTTGAGAAATGTCAGTTCCTAGGAGGCTCAAGATGTTAAATATGGTAAGAAGCTTCTGGACTGGGATGACATGTCAGAATAAAAATAGTCCAAAGATGTGTAACTTTACTTCTAAGTAGACAGAAAAATAATAGCAATATTACACAGGACATGGTACAAGGTGCTCTATGTATATAATTTCTAATCATCATAAATTTCTGAGTAGATATCATTTTACCCAATGATATAAATGACACAATTGATGCCCAGAGAGGCAAAACCAGAATGAGCTAAGAAAGTGTACAACTAGAAGTCTTACAGGACCCACTTTAAATGACAGGAACTGTTACAATACTGAAGTGGTTTTAAGTGTAAAGACTTGATTGGCCCAGGGAGAGTAAAGGGAGCCAGAGTGGGGACAGAGCAAGGGGAGCAGGGCCTCTTCACTGCCTGAATGGGGAGTCCCAGCCAGTCACCACCAAATATGGTGCTGGTGACAATGCAGTGCGTGGTCTATAAGATAATTTAAAAGCTATAATAAAACTCATTAAAGTTGGTCTGTTTTTTACAGTCACCCCAACCAGCTGTTCTAAACAATGTGATAAAATACTTTTTACCCTTTTCGGGGAGGTGGCGGGGAGAGACCTTCCCACTGCCCTCTTTCTCTCATATGTGCCTTGGGACCCCTTGCCACTCCCCACCGAGCACTTAACAAGGGGGCTGGGGAAAGGGAGTAGTCTGGGAAGCCCTGAGAACAGAAGCACTCTAGCCTGTAGGGTCACCTGAGTGGATAGCAAAGGTGGACCCCCAGGATGGACCCCACCTATTCTGGAGGAAGGAAGAGAGGCCTGGGGGGAGTGTGGGATGGACAGGCTGCTAGGATGCCCACTGGAAGACTCTGAGTCCCAGTACAGTACTGCCAGTGTCACCTGGGGGCTGCCCTCCATGCCACCTGCAGGTTATAATCAATTGGCAAGCACACTGAATGACCAACTCCCAAGCCTGCCCCTCACCCTACCCCACATTCTATACTAAGGATCTGGAGATCAGATTTTCCTCCTGACTCCCCAGCAAGTGCTGCCCTGCCGAGGCTCCACCAGGCAAGACTTAACTCTGTGCTCTGCCCTATCCCTGGTCCAAGCGCTGGCCCTCACAGTGACCACCTCTCTCTCCTCTGCAGGAGCCAGGTCGAACCCACCAGGGATTCACCTAAGAATCAAGGTCCTGTAGCCACAGAGCCAGACAAGGATCAAGGTCCAGTGGGCCCAGGGCCTCTGAAAGATCAAGGTCCTGGGATCCAAGAGCCTTCAAAGGGCCAAGGCCCCACAGCCCCAGAGCCTCTGAAGGATCAAGCTCCTGTGGTCCCGGGGCCTCTGAAGGATCTCGGTCCCATAGTCCCTGCATCACTTAAGGATCAAGATCACACAGTCCCTGAGCCTTTAAAGAAAGAAGGTTCTGTGATCCCAGCACCAGTCAAGGACCAAGATTCCTTGGACCCCATGCCTCTAAAGAATCAAAGTCCTATGGTTCCAGCAAGAGTTGAAGATGAAGGTTCTGTGGTACCAGAGCTTCTGAAGGATCAAGGCCCCACAGCCTCTGCACCTGTCAAGGACCAAGGTCCCATGGTCCCTAAGCCTGTGGATCAAGGCCCCATGGTCCCAGCACCTGTCAAGGACCAAGGTCCCATGGTCCCTGAGCCTGTGGATCAAGGTCCCATCATCCCAGCACCTGTCAAGGACCAAGGTCCCATGGTCCCTGAGCCTGTGGACCAAGGCCCCATGGTCCCAGCACCTGTCAAGGACCAAGGTCCCATGGTCCCTGAGCCTGTGGACCAAGGTCCCATGGTCCCAGCACCTGTCAAGGACCAAGGTCCCATGGTCCCAGCACCTGTCAAGGACCAAGGCCCCATGGTCCCAGCACCTGTCAAGGACCAAGGTCCCATGGTCCCAGCACCTGTCAAGGACCAAGGTCCCATGGTCCCAGCACCTGTCAAGGACCAAGGCCCCATGGTCCCTGAGCCTGTGGATCAAGGTCCCATGGTCCCAGCACCTGTCAAAGACCAAGGCCCCATGGTCCTAGCACCTGTCAAGGACCAAGGCCCTATGGTCCCTGAGCCTGTGGATCAAGGTCCCATCGTCCCAGCACCTGTCAAGGACCAAGGCCCCATGGTCCTAGCACCTGTCAAGGACCAAGGTCCTATGGTCCCAGACCAACTGAAGGATCCAAGTGCCCTGGTCATAGAACCTGTGAAGAAGGAAGGTTCTGTGCTATCTGAGTCTGTAGAGAAACAAGGGTTATTAGTCCCACAGCCAGTCAAAGATCAAGGGAGAGGGGTCTCAGAACTTCTGAAGGATCATGATTCTGTGATTGCAGCGCCTGTAAAGGATCAAGGCCCCGTGGTCCTGGAGCCTGTCAAGAGTCAAGTTCCTATAATCCCGGTGCCTCTGAAAGATCAAGATCCTCAGGTGCCACCACCAGCAAAGGACCAAGGTCCTGTGGTTCCTAAGCCTCTGAAGACTCAAGGTCTCAGGAGCCCTCAGCTGCCCACGGTCTCACCACCACCCCCAGTCATGATCCCAACTGTCCCCCATGCAGAATATGTCGATGGTTCCCCTTGACACTCACCCCTTGACATGCCAAAGAAGGAGCTGGAGGTGAAAGTGCTCCCTCTCAGGGGCAGCAAAGACACTTATTTAATCTGCATGAAACACGTATTGTATAGTCTTGCTGGAATCTAATAAAACTGGTCCCTCTGGCTCACCAGTGTCTCTCTGGCTTCATTTGAGTGTGTGTGTGTATGTGTACCATGCATATGGGAGAGCAGGCATGCAGGGCTCTGCATTTATTCATTTGGGCGATCTGAGAAATCCCCAGCTCCTGTGAGTTGTCAGCATTCAATGGGAGTGGGTGGGAGATGCTAGAACCGGACCCCATTGTGAGAGTGTAGGCAGGACACACTTGTCTTTCCCCTTTACTCTCACACTCCGACCACATTTCACTTGTGACACCACAGGTAGAGGGTAGGACTTCTGCACATCAGGCAATTATCTACCACTAGCTGGGGATTCTATATTTAACTCAATTCTGATACTATCTACCTAGAGACAGCATTAGCTTCCACAGGTTAAGAACTCCATCCTACAAGACTGCCTCCTTGTCTCCCCAACTTCAGATGCCAATTGCAAGTCCCAGGCTATCCCTTGTACTTCTAACTGACTTGCTTTAATCAGGTTCCCACAACTCCCTGCTTGAGTTCAATAATTTGCTAGAATGGCTCACAGAACTCAGGGAAACATTTGTGTTTACTGGTTTATCCTAAAAGGATAAATAACACACCAATGTGGAGAAAAGAATAGGGTAATGTATAGAGGAAAGGACATGCAACCTCCATGCCCTGGCCAGGCACACCACCCTCCCAGTACCTCCAGCAACCTGGAAGATTTTCAAGCCTCAAACTTTGGGGATTTTTATGAAGACTTCATCATGTTGGCATAATCGAACATTAATTCCATCTCCAGCCCCTCTCCCTTTCCCAGCAGATGGAAGGCGGGGCTAAAAATTCCAAGCTTCTAATTGTGACTTGGTGTTTCTGGTGACCAGCTTCCATCCCAAAACTATCCAGGAGACCACCAAGAATCTTCTTATTAAAACAAAAGACATTCCTGGACTTCTCTGGTGGTCCAGTAGTTAAGAATCTGCCTGACAAAACAGGGGATGTAGGTTCGATCCCTGGTTTGGGAAAATTCCACATGCCAAGCGGCAACTAAGCCTGTACGCCACAACTACTGAGCCCATGCTCTAGAGTCCATGTTCCGCAACAAGAAAAGCCACTGCAATGAGACACCCACACACCACAACTAGAGAATAGCCCTCACTTGCCACAACTAGGGAAAGCTCGTGCACAACAATGGAGCCCCAGTGCCATCAATAAATAAACAAATTTAAATTTTTTTAAATAAAATAAAAGACACGCCTATCACCAAGGAAATTCCAAGAGTTTTAAGAGCTCTGTGCTAGGAACCGGGGGCAGAGACCAACACATATATTTTCTATTATTTCACAGGTCAAGTACCATGAAAGCCTAGCTACCAAACAGGTGCCAAACCACAGCAGGCTGAGCCCTGGATTGTTCAGAGCAGAAGCCTACAGAGGAAAATGGAAGCAGGGGCCCAGCTGACCCAGGTTAATTCTGGATGACAATCGTTTGCCAAGGGTCCTGAAGATCATCCAGAGGTCATGCTTCTTGAGAAAACTAGGCCTCCGATCAGAAGAGTCCCAGGACACTCATGAAGCAGAACCTAGCATCTGCTAGTCCTCACTCAGTATCCAGGACAGCTCAGCCAGGACTTCTCAAACAGTGCCTGAAGTCCCCCACTCATTCGTGCATGCAGTTTGACTTGTCCTTAGCACCCACTTTGTGCCTCGCTCCGTGCTGAGCATGAGGTCACAGTGGTAAAGAAATCCCGCTTAGGACAATAAAAGGTGGTGTCAGATGAGGCCCTAGGTCAACTAAAGGCCCGACTTTGAGAGGAGAGTGAAGGAAAAATCTCTAGCTTCTCAGAGAAAGTAGCCATGAAGTACAGATAGCAGCAGTAGGACGGGGTATCTGGATGTGGCCAGGGTGGGGGTGGGTGGGCAGGGTTGGCCCTCCCTGGAAGTCCTTGAATGAAAGAAGCCTGATTTGCATGAGGGATTGACCAAGGAGTATAGCAGGCCTCTGGGGCAGACAACTGAGAGCAGGCAGGGGTGACCAGTTTTCTGAAGCCCAGGACCTCGGGGTGGGGGAAGTCAGTTGACGGGGAGTCAGTCCTGTAGGCTGTGAATGTATCACCGGAAAAAAGGCTGGGGGGCTGCTGGAGGCTAAAACTCAGCCTTGCCCATAGATACTTCCTGCTAGAATCCCACTGGGGTAAATTACAGTAGCCTCCCCTTTAAAACCCAAAGCCCTGGAACTTCCCTGGTCGTCAAGTGGTTAATAATCTGCCTTCTAATGCAGGGGATATGGGTTTGACCCCTGGTCAGGGAACTAAGATCCCATATGGCAAAGGGCAACTAAGCCAGTGCCTTCTAGAGCCTGCATGCCACAATGAAAGATCCTGCCTGCCACAACAAAGACCCAATGCAGCCAAATAAATGAATATTTTTAAAATAAATAAAAAGGAACCAAAGTCCTCAGGGGCCTGGGACCCTTGGGGAAGCCGCAACTGTTGCCCCCACCAAAGCTGGCTCCCAAGGAACACTCCTACCCCTTTAAGACTTTTGAGACCCATTATAGACATTAACCACTTTAAAGGTCTCTTCTCCTTTTTGCTTTTTGGTTGCATCCTACAGCTTGTGGGATCTTAGTGTCATGATCCAACCCACGCCCCCATGCACTGTGTCTTAACCACTGGACCACCAGGGAAATCCCAAAGGACTCTTATTCAAAGGAGCGCAGGTTGGTTCTTACAGAGAAATCACAGGAAGTACTGATGATTTCCAAATGGTCCAATTTTCTAAGCAACTGGCCCCAAGCCTGTCTCCTCACTCTATTCCTAATAGCACCAGGGTTTTCTGCCCCCACTAGCCACTTCTATAAACACACACACACACACACCCACACCCTGATTATGAGGCTTCTTCCTGGCCCATCACAAGTTTGCTGCTATATGAATTCTAATAGGGCCCTGCCGACAAGAAAAGGGCACACTGAGGCTAAAGCAGTATTGTGTATCGGCACTGCCACCCCCTCCTTTCAGCTCTCCCTCTGACCCACACACCCAGTCCCAAGCCACACACATTTCCGAGGGCCAGGCAGATGATGCTGTCTCAGAGAGGGCAACATCTCACCCAGGGAAGATGTCCAGAAAGCCATGGGCTACCAGGGCTCCCCCTCTGAAGTGAGAGCTGCCTGGAAACAAGGTCTGGATGTCAGCCCCCGTGGGCCCCCGCTAAGCTTCCTCAGGGACAGTGTCAGAATGGAAAGAGAAGTGGACTCAGCCTGAGGCTCTGGTGACGTGTTAAAGGCAGGGAGAGAAAGGCACAAAGGAAGCTGAGGAAGCGCTCGTCCAAAGCTGTATGGAGAAACCAGGGCCTGTGGTGCCAGGAGTGATTCAATATGGAGAATGATGCCCAGCGTCAAAAGCTGAGGGAGGGAGTGCAACTCAGTCGAAAGGTGAGGGACAGGAAGCTGTGGGATTTGGCAGCTTCCACTTAGGAGCAGGTGGACCTCCAGTCCAGCGCCAGCCACCCGTTTCCTCATCCGTAGAATGGTCCCGATGATAAGAGGAAATCCTGAGGCAGAAAACCTCCAGCCCAGGGTTGAGCTGCAGGCCGCCGCCTCACCTGCATCACGCCCAGCTCTCCACCGCATTGGAAGAAGGCCTAGTGAGAGAGGTCGTCGGCTCAAGGCCCCGTTCTGGGCTGGGGCGGCGAGAGGCGGGAAACTAACTAGAGGCTCTTAGCTCTTCTCAGATGCAGACTTCCTCCTTGACCTCGTTCTTCCCTGGGGCAGCCATTTCCCAGCCCCTCCCCTGCACGCACCGTCCCCACCACTCTCTATCCCTCCCCTCCGCTGCCTGGCGAATCCAGACTGAGGACCCGGACGGGCCGCAGCCAGCAACCCCGCCCACATAGACGCGGATGTCCTGAGAGAGGGCGGCGCCGCTGCTTTGGAAGCCTGCAGGGATCCGCGATTGAGCCCGAAGATGCTCAGTCTCCGCCCAAGCCTCTCGAACCTGGCTCCAGGCACCGAATTTAGGGATCGGACGTGGCCCCAGGGCTGCAAACCCTAAGCTCGCACCCCCAGCCCCGGTTCCAGTTGCCAGAACTTCGGGGCGCGGGTCTGGCCCTTGGTAAGACAAGGCCCGGGAGAAGGCTGGCTAGAGAATCCTGGGGACCCGCGGACGCGCGCCACCCGAAGGCGGGTCCGGGGAGCCGTTTAGGAACTGGGCTGAGGCCTCGCTGGAGCCCCTGGTGGCTGATCTGAGGAAAGACTGAGATTTAACTCCTCGCGCTGTGATCCCCGCCCTTAACACCTGGGGGTGCGAGGGCGGGTACCGCCGGGGCACGTTTTTGGCATTTTCAGGTAGCAAGGAGACGGCGCTTGCGGATTCGGGGCAGATCACAGGCCCGAGTCGTATTGCAGCAGCACCTTCCACAGTCTTTGTAGCGGCGAGGATGAACATCTAGAGGAAGGGGATGGGGAATGCACCCCACTCTCAGTCCGAAACCTGGGGGGTAGATTGCATGCATTTCCAGCCTCTGCTTCCAGTCTGCCACTAAGACCTATGCCCTCTGCCAGCTAAATAAATAATGAATCTGCCCTCTTTTTTCTATCTCTATGGCCACCCCCTCTTACCTCACACATACCACAGTTTGTAATTCTGTATGTGAATTACCTGATGGCACTCAGGATGTAAGAAACGAGGAATTTTCTTATTTTGACAAATCAAATTAAATCTAGTTGAGGCTCCTGCTCTCCCTGCCAGGGTAGGCAGGAGCTCTAATCTCAGTCACTTTCCTAAAGCCTCCCCCTGTGAAGACACATGATGGTTGTCATGGTGGCAGCCCCAACCCAGCTAGAGGGGCACTGGGGACCCCATGCCCCCTGAGCCATGCTTCGCTGGGGAGCTCCCTAAGCCTGCCCAGGTTGTGTGGTGTTAACATCATTCCCCAGACATTCCTGCCACCACCCACATCTAAGCTCATCCCTTAGTGGCCCCATAATCCAGACCCCCAGCTCCCTGCCCTTTCTAAACACCCCTGTTCCCAAGACAGGCCATTGTCAAAACCTACACTTTTACCCCCTGTCCATCTAGACTCATACAGTTTAACATCCTCAATGGACTTAGAACTAATTCTTGGGGGGCAAGGGCTGCACCATTGTATATTCTCACTTGCAACATATGAACATTCCAGTTTCTCCTCATTCTTGTCAACACTTGTTATTGTCAATTTTTTTTATTATAACAGTGATTTCTTTGCCTATTCCAGAATCTTCCAGTCTTTCTTATACACCCAATAGATATGTGTGTTGAGCGGATGAATAGGAAAACAGGAAATGGCAGGTATAAGCAGAAGGATGAACTCAGGCTGGTACATGTTGAGTGGGACAAGCTTTTGAGACAAGGAGAGGTATCTCAGGGACTTCTGGATATTGTAGTCTCAGTCTGGGACAGGAGTCTGAGATGAAGGCAGAGATGGGGATCTCATTAAAATGTGGGCTTCGCTAGCCCTGAGAAGTTATGTGAGGCCATGAGAAAGGCTGCATTTACGCAGGGGGAGTGTGGAAAGTGAGGGAAAGGTCCAAGACAGAGTTTGGGGAAGCACCAACATTTCAGGGGTAGGAGAGGAAGGAGGCTCTGAGCAGAGCATGCCACAGAGCAGCAGCAAGGTCAGAGGAGAACTAGAAAAGATTCACCTTGGAGAAAGCATCAAGGGAGAACAAGTCAACAGGATCAGAGACATGAGTGCTTCCCTATGAGACAGATTATTGAAAACATCCATTGAACAAAATGGGTAAACTGTCAATACAGCTGAAGTTGAAACTGTCAATACTATTGAAGTTTTGTGATGGATACTTGGAAGTTCATTACACTATCCTCTCAACTTCCATGCACATTTGAAATTGTTCATATTCCCAAAGTGATTTTTTAAAGTATCCATTGGACTAACAATAAGGAGATTGCTGGTGAACTTGGCAATTGCATAGTCTCTGGAGGGAGAAGAAACTCAATTCCAGTAACAGGATTTTCTCATACCTGACTCAGGACTCACTGGTATTCCAGTAAGCAATCACTGGGCACATACACCCCAGGTACTCTTGGGAAAAGAGAAGATTGTGTGTGACAGTCAGTAATTTTTCATAGCTGTTGGTACCTCCACACAGGGACTTTTTCTCAGCAGGCCCAGCAGCCAGCCAGGAGCTCTTCCTCAAAAGGAGGAAACTTGTTTACCAAGGAGTGCCTGGCTTTGCTCCTGACTCCTAGACACTCCATTGCGGCTCTTTTCTCGGGGTTTGCCACAGGCTGACTTCATCCCCATCTGCTGCAAACACATGAATCACTTTGCATCGGCTGAGTCATCAAGGCTATGAGAAAGAGCTGCCTGCCCTTCAGCCTGGACTCCTTTTTGGACTTCTTTTGCTCTGGGCTCCACTTGAAGCTGGCAACCTTACTGGTTACTCTGTAAATGAATCAGAGCAGCACTCCAAAATGTGACACACATTGCCACCAAAATACATGGAAACCCAGCAGGTATGCTTCTTTCTTACTACTACTAGGAAGCAGAAAGCACAGCAAGTTCCTTTTACTTTGCAAGATGTGATAATTAATGTCGTATGTTAACTCTACTGGGCCACTGGGTGCCAAGATATTTGGTCAAACATTATTCCAGGTGTGTTTGTAAGAAATGAGATTAACATTAGACTTATAGATGGAATAAAGCAGATTGCTCTTCCCAGTATGGGTGGATCTCATCTAATCTGTTGAAATAGAACAAAGGACTGGGTAAGGCAGCATTTGCTCTCTGCCCGGCTATCTTCAAGCTGGGAACATCGGTCTTCTCCTACCTTCAGACTGGAACTAACCATCACCTCTCCTGCTTTTCAGTCCTTCAAACTTGAACTGAAACTATACCACTGGGACTCCTAGCTCTCCAGCTTACAGACAGAAGATCATGGGACTTCTCAGCTTCAATAATCCAGTGAGCCAACTCCTTATAATACATCTCTTTGTATCTCTCTATCTCTATATACACATATCGATAGCTGTATCTTCTATTCATTTTGTTTCTCTGAAGAACCCCAACTAGTATCTCTTTCCTAGCATGATCCAGAGCACTGAACACCCAGAAACTTCACTCAGGTGGCAGGCCCCTAATGGGATTCATCTCCCATTATCAGCACATTTTTTAATCTTGAAGTACCTGCTACTTTTAACTCTCTGAATCCTAGGAACATGATGTCATCAATGTAATAGACATTCTGTGTCTGTATTATGGAAGGATGATCAGGTTACATTGTAACAGAGAATCAGAGACTTGGGGAGTTTCAAGACAAGATGAGAAAGCTGTATTGCTGCCCCTGCCAAGAAAAATAAAGCTGCTTCTGGTATTTTCTATAGAGGAAGAGGAAAAAAAATTCTTTTTCAGATAAATAGTCTCATATTAAGTGACAAAAAATATGTATATTTGCTCCCATAAAAAGACTACACCTATTCATTCTTTAAAAAAAAAAAAAAAAGAGACTGCACCTAAAATGGGAGCTGCTGGAATCATTATTTGGAATCATCTGAGTAAACTTATGGTAATTCCCTGTTCATCCTCCAAGACCTATGCCTTCTGCACAGACTGAAGAAGTTTTTAAGTTAAGCAAGATGCAATAGAAACCAGCTTGCATCTCTCAAGTCTTTGATGAGGGCACAAATTTCTGTAATTTTCCTGGATTTGCACCATTACTTTGGGTTATTGATCAGTAAGAAGAAAAAGTTCCAGAAGCTTCCACTTGGCCCTTTCTACCATAATGGCCCCTATCACAGGTCTACAGGTGCATGTATGCTCTAAATTTCACTTATACTCCCTGAAACTAAAAATGCAATTGCAGGATGAGTCCAGGCACCATGCTTGGATTTAAGTCAAAATGCCAGTTGTCACCTGACACATGTGAACCTCTACACAGTGGTTTTCTGTGTTCTTAGGAATTAGCATAAGATAGACTCAAGTTCTGCTAATCCCTGAAAGGTCTGTGTATTTTCCTTTCACAGAGTACAGTTCTCTGGCAAATGGTCTAGGACCTTTGTGGAAGATAGGCTAAAAGGAAGATTTACAGTATGTATCTGGGATTCTATTGAAGGACTCACTCTGAGGGTACTGGTTTCTCTTCCTTTCAAGGGGCTTGGCTGTTCTCTTTCATAATGGATCAAATCAGGTTTTTGCTAGCAGGACTGGAGGGTTTTGTTTGTGGTTTTGCTTTGTTGTTTCTGTTACACAGATTGAGGAGGACTTAGAGGCTGCCTGTCTATTCCCTTTGGTCTTATTTGGCCCTTAAACGATTAATCTTTGCTAAAGACATTTGCGGGTTAGATCTTTCTGAGTATCACTTGGCATCTGCTGTCCCAGGTGGCCAAGTGCTGCTGTGTGTGCTCTGCTCCTCTGGGATCCCATCATTTCCACTAAAATTATGGAGTCCGTTTCTGTGACAGTGTCTTTCACTAGCATCCCTAGCCTGCAAAGAAAAGTACTATATCATGTTCAAAGATTCTCCCCTCACTGACGTGTTTCTCCATGCCTTGGTGAAGGAAATATCCTCCAGGCTGTCTAAGAGGAAGTTGGGACTGTGGAACTTGGCTTGGGAGTGGTATATGAGTGGATCACACAGGGTAAATCCACATCAACATTGCTTCCTCCCTTAGCACTGGATTCCTTCCTCTATGTTAAAGCAAAGAATTCTGGCATTTCAATATCAAGCATAGACCTCAGCTGAATCCAGGTTTCTGTCAACCAACTAAGCAAATAATGAAAACCACTCCTAGGTGCTCAAACTAGCACACTGACTCTGGAATCTGAGGTAAACATACACTGATAGTCCATCCCAGTGGAAATTATGTTCCTCCTTCCAAGGACGAGCACCCACAGACAATATCCCCACAAACATTATGCAGACTTTTGGGTGATATATTAATGAATTAGCAAAACCTTGCAATTCTTCTGATGTAGATGCTACTTCTTCCCCGATCTGACTCTGGAACTAGTCCCCTGAGGCAGGAAAGCATCTAAATCCAGTTATGGTACTAGAGACAATGGGGCTGGGACATGAAGAGGGTTGGCCACCCCTTGGGGAGTAGGTTGAAATCATGCCCATGATATTTTGGAGCTCCTTTCATCCAGAGGTAGAGTCTCTTCCTCACGCCTTGAATCCTGGCTGACTTGGTGACTTGCTTTGACCAACAGAATGAGATGGAAGCAACATGATTGGAGCTGCAGAGCTCAGACCTCAGAGGCTTAGCTCCTGTCTTCATCATCTGAGAATCCTGAGGCCACCACTATGCCAGAAAGAAGATGGAGATTCAGAAGCACATGAGAGATAAGCTCAGCGCTTGACCATTCCAGCTGAGCCCAGCATCTAGTGGATGCAGTCACCAGAGCCAACCCAGACCAGACCAGTGGAACAACCACCCAGTCAATCCACAGAACTGTGAAAAAGAAGGAATTGTCATTTTAAGCCACTAAGTGTGGAGTGGTTTGTTTCTCTGCAATAAACAACTGAAACACTTTGCAGGGTAACTTCCAAGACAAGGTCATTTCAAGGTCTTCAGGGAAGGCAGCTTGTGCTGCATGGGGATTTAGTGGAGCTAGGGGTGTTCTAAGTCATTCAAATCCTCCCATATGGCCTCTAATTCCCATCCTGAGATCAGTGCCCTAAATTTCACCCAAGATCTAGCAGTGACATGAATGCAACTGACAAACTGACAATGTAATTTGTTGACTGCAGCATCAAAGTTCCATCTTGGTTAAGTTATATAACATAGCTTAGCACTCCCCTCCTGTTCTCGGGCCTCTTCTCCCCTCCCCTGCTGAGTTTGTCATCTCTGGCTTATACCAAGACTAGGCTAATGGAGAAATGACATGGAAAAAAAAGAAAAGTCTGACCACTTCTCAGTAGGTGTATTTGAAGTGTCAAAACACTTGCTAATTCTTGCTGAAACAGCGGGTGGGTCAGCTCGTGCCTAAACACGTGGACACTATGCTCCCCTTAGAAATGAGACACTGGAGATGGGCATGTGGAGGAGCTGAGCAGACATTATCCATGACAGAGAGGAAGGAAGAAAGGTCACAGCAAGTGGTAGTGAAGGTCCAAATACCGTCGTTACCCCCGCCCCCGCCAAAGAGCATCCGGAGGGAATGTTCGGTGTGTGCTGCCCAGAGATGCTTCTATAGGGCCCTGGGAGCGCAGAGATGGCCAGACTTCTGACAGGGCCCAGGGAGGGTCTCCAGGGAGTCAGTAACCTTTAAGACAGGCTTTGAAGGATGAGTGGGGCATCCATGGGCAGAGGTGAGGGAGGCATGATGCCAACAGAAGAGGCCGCAGGAGCAAAAGGAGAGAGAGAGAAGCCCAGGGGAGGCATAAGTCAAGCTCGGGGGAGGAGGGAAGTTGGAGGAGTGGGAGAGGCAAAACCAGCTGATCTGCTCCTGCAAAAACATTCACTGATAAAGTGAAAAAAAAATAAACCATTCACTGACCTCAGGGCCTCCCCATCAGCCCCTCCTTCCAGTCTCTCTAAGCAGTTCAGCCCAGAGCCTGGCAGCCAGGCCTTCCTCCATCTCACCACTCCCCTGCCCCCAAATCCCCAGGCCTCTCACTGTGTCTCAAGCTCCCACGGCCCTTCCAGTGGCCACATCTCTGTTCATGCCAGGCCTCTTTTTCCAAATGCCTCTTCCTCCCTTTCCTACCCACCTCTAGCACCTCTTCTCGGGGGAGTCTCCACTGACCGCTTCAGCTCAGCCTGATCCCCAGGTTGTATGGCATAATAGAAATAATCAGGCTTCAGGGGACTTCCTTGGTGGTCCAGGGGTAAAGAACCTGCCTTCCAAAGTGGGGGACAGGGGTTTGACCCCTGGTCAGGGAACTAAGATCCCACATGCCACAGGGCAACTAAGCCTGTATGCTACAATTAGAGAGAAGCTCTTGAGCTGCACCTAAAGATCTTGCATGCCCAACTAAGACCCAATGTAGCCAAATAAATAAATAATTTTAATTGAAAAAATAATCAGACTTTAAAGTTGTAGAGGTCTGAGTTCAAATCCCATTTCTGCAGTATGATCTTGAATTACTTACCTTCTCTTTTTAATAGTTAGTATTTCTGAGCCACATATTGCCAAAGTACCATGGGTTACTAGGCAAATTCATTCTCATTTCATTATCACCACGACTCTATGAGGTATGTACTGTTAGCATTCCCATCTTATTAGTGAGGAAACTGAAACTCACAGAAGTTAAGCAACTGGTCCAAGGTCACACAGCTAGGAGTGGCAGAACTGGGTTTCTGGTCTGTTCTGCAAGGCTCCAATGTCTCTGCCACTAAGCACCAAAGGACCCACTGAATCACTTCCTTTGAATGAGCATTTATTAGGCACCTCCTATGTGCCGGGGGTGTGCTGGGTCTGGAGATGTGGCAGGACACAGGCAGACAAGGGCCCACTTTCAATGAGGTTTTAGCTGGAATCTGTTTCCTCCTCCATAAGATGCAGGATAATGAGCCCCAGGTACATAAACTGGAGTAAAGATTATATAGGATCCCATTGGTTACTTTCTCCCTCCTATAAACCAGAGGACCTCGTGTGTATTGACCACCTCTCCTCCACAGCCAGCAGACCTGCACTCCCATACTTGCCAGAATCTGTCATTGACCTGCTAGGTGGCCTTGGGCAGGTCACGTTATTCTCTAAGCCCCCATTTTCTCATCTACAACTTGGGGCTACCAAGGTAGTAGTAATAGCCACCCCTGAGGGAGGTTCTAAGAATTAAATGAGATTTTACACAGCATTGCTGGGCACACAGTTGGTGCTCAATAGAAAGTTAATCCCCATCTCCTCACACTTGCACTCAAACCCAGGACCCACACAGTGAAGCAGGGTCATCATTTCTCTGAGACTTAACAAGCATCGTGGTGGATATAGCAAAGAGGTCCTTTCAGTGGCCTCAAGGTGGCAAGAAAGCTCCACACTGGGCTGTGATGAGCCATCAGGGGCACTGACAAGGCTGGTCCAACCCAGCCCAACCCTGACCTATCTACCCACCTCCGCCACCTGCCCTGCCACCCCACACTGTGAAGTGGGAGCATAGACCACTCACCACCCTCCCACCTGTGCCCAGATGGAGGCAGGTGGCCTCAGGGCCCCCTTGGTGTCATCTGGGCACCCCCACACTCAGCTCTGGCTTCTTTCACTGTCCCATGCCCACCTGCTGGGGGCGCTGTTGCAGGCTGAGCTTTGGGTCCAGGAGTCCTGAGTTCTAGTCCAGTCTCCCCATCTCTGAGCTATATCTGAGGGATTAGGAAGACTTCCCACCTAATTGGGCTATTATGGGGATTAAGTGGGATAATGTATAGAGACTGTGAGGTTAGACACCTTTATTATTAAAATCTGGCCAGTTCCTCTCCAACCCTTCCCATGTGGCATGGAAGAACTCTTCACTGACTAGGAACATTTCCCATCTCAGGCCCACTGGCTGGGGAACCTCGAGTGGATCACTTAATATCTCTCTCAGCCTTGGTTATCTCATCTGTAAAATGGGAATAATCCCTACCTAGCCAAGGTGTCAGGAGGTTGGGATAAAACCTTAAGTGACTGACATGGTGTTTGGCACATAGTAGAAGCAAAATACAGAGGTAGGATCAGCTGATATTATTAAAATCATTATTCTGATCAAGAAATGCCTACTTACCCTTCAAGGCCTACTTACACCATGTCACTTCCTCCTGGGAATCTCTCTTGATCTCCCCATGGCAATCATGGCTTCTTCCTCTGGATTCCCAAAGCCCTGGTGCCCTTCTAACACAGATCTTTCACTTACTAACGCATGTTTTGAGTGTCTTATGTTTGTGTGTGAGACACTGAATTTGGGTGCAGGACATAAATAAGATAAATAAGACATGGTCCCTATTCTCATGAGCTTCCATTCTAGTAGTGGGGACAGTCTGTGAATGTGTCCAATAGGTAGAAAATTTAGGAGCACTGAGTCAGTAAAACAAGAAAACAAAGTAACATAGACTTTACTTTATTGGGCTCAAAATCACTGCAGATGGTGACTCCAGCCATGAAATTAAAAGATGCTTGCTCCTTGGGAGAAAAGCTATGACAAATCTAGACAGCATATTAAAACACAGAGACATTACTTTACCGATAAAGGTCCATTTAGTCAAAGCTATGGTTTTTCCAGTAGTTATGTATGGATGTGAGAGTTGGACCCTAAAGAAGCCTGAGCACTGAAGAACTGATGCTTTTGAACTGTGGTGTTAGAGAAGACTCTTGAGAGTCCCTTGGACTGCAAGGAGATCAAACCAGTCCATCCTAAAGGGAATTAACCCTGAATATTCATCAGTGGGACTGATGCTGAAGCTGAAGCTCCAATACTTTGGCCACCTGATGCGAAGAACTGACTCATTTGAAAAGACCCCGATGCTGGGAAAGATTGAGGGCAGAAGAAGGCGACAACAAAGGAAGAGATAGTTGGATGGCATCACCAACTCAATGGACAAGTTTGAGCAAGCTCCAGGAGATGGTGAAGGACAGGGAAGCCTGGCATGCCACAATCCATAGGGTCGCAAAGAGTTGGACACGACTGAGTGATTGAACAACTGACTAACAATTGGAGCTGCTTATATACTGAGGTTACGGAATGCTTTGTGGAGTAGATATTTAGACTGATTTCTGGATGACCGCCCCCCCCCCAAAAAAAAAGCAGTCTCACAAAGATCCAGAAGAATCATTTTCCAGAAGGAACAACCAGTGCAAAGGCCCTGACGCAGGAGAATAAGCGTGGCATGTGTGGAACACCGTTGAGTACTGAGCGTGCTTGTCACTGTCTCTACGTCTCCACTTCTAGATGAAACCTTTTGAGGGCAGAGATCTGATTTACTGAGTCCACAACACAGAACAGCCCTGGAGCTCCGAATAGCCGTGGCATTGTGGTAATAGTGCGAATGAATCGGCTGGCCCTTCTGCAGCCCATTCACTTCTTGGAGGACTCCACCTAGGTTGCCCAGTCAGGCAGGGACTCCCTTTTGAGACCAACACCACCCAGGGCAGAATTGTTGGCAAAGAAAGCCGGAGAGGTGCCCAGAGAGAGGTAGTAAACTGCCCAACGACACACAGCCAGCAAGCAGCAGAGATGGGCCATGAATCCAGTTTCCTCTGTTCCTCTGCCTCGTTGCCCACTGGTATTCTGTCCTGTGCATCCCACTTGCCCTGTCCTTCCCTAAGCCATGATGCCAGGAGCCCCAAGGCTCACAAGAGGTAACCAATGTGAAGAGTGTTTCGGGACTCTCCTGGCTCCTGCTCCAAACCCAAGTACACAGCAAAGGACCCCACAAGCTCCTTCAAAAGTCCTGCCCAGCCAGGCAGCCTGAGCTTGTGCCCTCTGTCCCTGGATGTGGATGAGGTCAGATTCAAAGGAAAGCCTCGGGGGCCGAAGACTGGGATCCTGAGGCCAGCAGGACAGCAAAGCCCTGGGCTCCAGGACCAGTGCTGTCATTCCGGCCCTGCAGCCTCCACCTCTCCAGGGCAGCCAGAGCCACAGTCCCCAGAGTCAGCACACAGTGGGCTTGCCACACAGTATTATCTCCAGTTATCTGCCAGGATCTGGGGGCCTGACAAGGACTATTAGTAGCAAACAGGGCTTAATAGAAGGAGCCCTTGTCCCCAGGGAAGAATGACATGGTAACCTCTGATCCAGTCATCCATGAGCCAACAAAATTTCACTGAAAAAATTTTATTGAAAAAAAAAAAAAACACAATTGTACAAATAAGTTCTTGGTTGACAGCAACAAAGGCTCATTTCCCCACTTTCCTCCCCATTTTTGAAAATGTATAAAAGGGAAAAAAACAATGTTCATCCCCATGATGCCTGACCAGAGTCTGCCCAAACCCACCCCCCTCCATGAGCTATTTCTCAACCCCTTCTCTGGGGTCAGACTCACTGGGGGAGTACCTGTCCCAGGGGATGCAGCACCTAGTTTTATAGATGAGGGAAGTTAGAAGATGGGGAGAGAGCTGGGGAGGGGGCTGAGGTGGTGGTCATATCAGGAAGAGGGCCCCCACTCCATGAGGGCTTGGTTGAACCCCCAGCTCAATTCCATCTCACAGATGAGAAAGCACTGGGCTATAAATATGAACACTGACTGAGGCAGGCTGGATCCCAGGACTGAGAACGGGGCTCGACGACTACTGCCCAGCTCCCACGGGACATGGGGTCTCTGGGCTCAGCACCCTGACACCTGGGGGACCGTGTCCAAGCAGAGTGAATCCAGGCCGGGAAGGACTGCTCAGACACACAGGAAGCCCCCTGTTTTCCCACCCCCACCCCACAGACTGTCCAAGGTCGATACCTCAGCTCCCCCACCCCCATAGCACCCATGTGTCTCAGGAGCCTCCCGCTGCCCCCTGCCACCCCACACCCACCCTGGGGCCCTACAACTCGTCTCGCATCTTGTCGCCCTTGGGCCGGACCAGGCGCCCGATGAACAGCAGGGAGCCACTCTGGGTGTCTCGAACCAGGAAGATGAAGGGGTGGTCGGCGTAGAAGAGCTTGGGGCTGCGCAGCTCCTCACGCCCGTAGATGTCCTGGTCGAAGGGGTTGCCATCCGTGTCCCACTCGAAGGCAGTGGCGTGGAACACGCTGGCCAGGTACAGGTCCTTCTTGCCCGACATGCGAGACAGGTCTGCCTTGTTCTTGTCGATGGCCTCAGTCAGACCCAGCCCAGCCAAGTGTTTCTGAAGAACCAGGTGGATGATAGTGAGGCCATGGTAGGCAAAGTTCCTAGACCCTTACCCTCCACCCACACCACCCACTGTTTCTTCTCTCCTCTGAGCAGAAGTTACCATTCCCTGGCCACCTTCCACATGCCAGCCATGGTGTGGAAACTGCAAACCACTTTCCTAATTCATGACAGCCCTGCAAGAGCTTCCAATCACCACTTCACAGATGAGGAAACCAAGACACAGGGGAAACAGGCAGAATATATGCCTGGCCCCGCCCAGCAATCTTGACCCATGGTATGAGTGGCAGACAGCCAGCATCGGCCTCCCCTCGGGGCTTATATGAAATGCACGTTTCCTGATCCAGCCCAGAGCCTCTGAATCACAGTGTCTGCAGGTGGACCAGGAACCTTTCTTAACCAACTCTCCAGGCAATTCTTGACACACTAACATTTGAAAAAGACTGACCTAAGGACAGCTCTGACCACATCACTCTGGGGCTTAAATCCTTTCCAGAGTGATATAAAGGCTGGGATTTGCTTCAAAATAATCTGATAGGGGAGGACTGGGTGTGATGGTTGATGTTGGGTGATGGATACATGAGGGTTCCTTACATTAATCTATTTTTAATATATTTTTATTTATTTCCATAGTATTTCAAAAGTTAAAACACACACACACTCTCTCTCTATCTTCTCTCTTTCCAAGGCTCTGCACAGCCACTGGCAGCCAAGGACAAGCTCTTTCCTGGGAACTGTGCTTGCATCGCAGTTTCACCCCCTAGCACGTACCACTCTGCTCTCCATTCAACAGCTCCCCTGAAACTGCCTCCTCAATAGCATCTCTGTGTCTACCCTGTCTCTGTAGGGCCCTTTAGACACCACGTCTTCTGGGGAGCCTTCCAGGCCCCACAAGACTGGAGCCTCACACCCCTGGCCTCCCTCTATCAAGTGTGTGGTCCTGTCTGTCTCTCCCACCTGGATCAGTGGTCTCTCAAGACAGGGCCCATGTTCAGGGCTCACCCCGCTCTTAGTGCAGAAGAGGCAGTGGTAAAGAACTGTTGGCTGAGTGAACAGCACCCCTCAGGGCCCAAGCTTCTGGAGGACAGTGCACTTCCCCAGCATGGCCAAACCGGCCTGAGACCTAGGGGCCTGAGAGTCCGGGTGTCCTGAGACAGGCATTCGAGGCCCAGCTATTCCAGTCCCCATGACTTTGCACAAATCACCCACTTGGAAATCTCCACCTCAATCTACTGTAGGGTAGTAGATAACATGTCCACCCACGGTGCCAGAAAAACACGGGAGAAAGAAGGAGAGTCAGGTGATGGCAACTGCAGAACAGGCTGGGGGAGTGTCAGGACAAGCCCAGAGGGAGACGGGTGTGGCTTCTCTCTGGAAACCTCGCACTGTCTACTGCACAGACTACACAAGTTCCACCGTCTCCAGCTTGGAGTCTAAGCCCCATTTCAGCTCAAGCTTTCTCCTCCACACTCCCTCAGCTGCAAGTCTTAATCAATTCTGCAGGCAAGGGATCACCTACAGAACCATTTCTGGAACCCAAGGGAGAAATGAGATGAAATTTTTCCCTTTTGAACAAAGAAAAAAAAATCTCTCGCAAGTTTTCACCTGAGAACTAACTGTAGCCCCAGCACTTACTAGCCAGGGTAACCTTAGCAAGTCACTGCTTCTCTCTGAGCTTCAGCCCATCACCCAGGGTGGTCATGAGGGGGAAATGATGCTGAGCAGGTTGGTTAAGTTTCCAGCCAAGTGATTCAGAGCTGAAAGCTATTATTAGTCTTACTAGTGCAAGGGGAACAATCCACCAGCTTGAATAGTGTATCCAGGCATACCCTAGAGATATTGCGGGTTCGGTTCCAGACCACCACAATAAAGTGAATATTGCAATAAAGTGAGTCACACAAATTTTTTGCTTTCCCGATGTATATAAATGTTATGTTTACACTATACTGTAGCCTATTAAGTCTGTAACAACATTATCTCTTAAAACAATGTATGTACCTTAATTAAAAATTTTTATTGCTAAAAATGCTAACCATCATCTGAGTCTTTAGGGAGCTGTAATCTTTTGCTGGTGGAGGGTTTAAAATATTGCTAGAATTACCAAAATGGAACCCAGAGACATGCAGTGAGCAAACGTTGTTGGAAAAGTGGCGCCAGACTTGCTTGATATAGGGTTACCATAAATCTTCAAAAATTGGTTAAAAAAAATGCAATAAAGCAAAGTATGATAAAATGAGGTATGCCTGTACCTTGTGCCGAGAGGCAGCACAACATAAGATTAAGGACATGGCTTGGTGTTAAATGTCTGAGTTTTGTATAACTCTGGATAAGTTATTTAACTTTTCTGAGCCTCACTTTCCTCATCTGTAAGATAAGGCTGATCGTCCTATCTAATACAGTGTTGAGGATTAAGAATTTCATACATACACAGTGCTTAGGAAGTATGCCTGGCATACAGCAGGTGCTCAATTATACTTAGGTATTGATGTTGTCACCATCTTCCCAAAGGCAGGGAACATGCCCACCTCCCTCAGCATAGGCCAGTACTGCCTGGACCCCCAGAGGGGCTCAGGACAGACCCATTGAGCTGGCGAGAGACCCCCCACCCCAAAACTCTAAGCCCTGCAGGCCCCTGAGTTGGGACTCCCCTCACCTGCAGGTCGTGGGTCACCTCAACCACTCCCTTGGGCAGGGAGATGGCCACAGCCTTCTTCTGCATCTTGCCCATCCAGACCTTCAGCTGCTCTTTGGTCAGCAGCTTTTCCAGGCGCTCAAGGGGCTCCACGTGGTGGGGCATGATGATGATGAGGCTGGACAGCTTGTGCGCCAGCGGCATCTCCACCATCTGCAGCTTCTCCTTCTCGTCATCATAGTAGTTGTAGAGACCTGGGAGAAAAGCAAAAAGGGTATTGCGCATGCTGTGGGGGGAAGGCGGGCCAGGCCCTAAGCACCCTCTGGCCCCCACATTGCCCACCCGCCCGCCCTACCCTACTCTGCAAGGCACCTACCTGTCCGGTGCATCATGGTGACACCCACGGTATAGGAACGGGTCACCATGAAGCCTCGGTTGTCCACCATCTTGTGGTGGAATCTCTCGTCCCAGTGCGCTGCAGCAGGAAGCAGAACACAAGATCAGAAATAGATGCGCCACTTCCCTTACCCTGTTAAGACACTCTCCCAACTGAATATCCTAGAAGATTTAGTCCTGCCACAGGCCTCCGTTCCAGTCTTTGGGGCTCGGCTGCAGCCCACCTCCCCGCTGAACACCCAGTCCCCTAGAGTACATTTTCCTGCTTTAGGAACGGGGACTTGCTGCCTGAAGACATGGCTCTCAACATATAGTCAGGGCCTAGCAGTTTCCACATGACAGGAAATACAATCAAAAGGAGGACGCTCAGTTCAGCCACTGCCATGTCCACCTCGGCCCTGACCCCTGCAAGGCATTTGGGCAACATGTGCTGAGCTAGACTCTCCACACCCCCTGCCAGCTGAGGTTTGTGGCCAAAGCAGAGAATGCCCCAAGACTGCCTTTAATTCTTGTCTGCAAGTCCTGTCCCTGTGACCAAAAAACATGACCCCAAAAGCCTTGCGTATGTGACAGTGGCCTAAGTCCTGACCTACGTCACATCCAGACCTGTGTTCAAATTCAGTCTCAATCACCAGCAGGCTGCAAGACCTTTCACCGCTCCTATCTCAGTCCCCTCATTTGTCAAACAGGGGCACCTCATCCTCATAGCAGCCTGTGAGAGTACAGTGCTATCCATATAGGTACTCAGAAGTACACATTAAGCCCGAATCAAATCTTCAATTCAAGATGCACCTGGATATGGGTTCTCTCCTCCTAGCTGAGCCTGTTTTCTCACCTATGAAATGGAGGTAACACCTCCTACCCTCAAAGTTGCTTTGAGCATTAGGCATGATCACAGGTGTGGAGCCAGCTCATTACTGAGGCATTAGAAATGATTACTGCATTTAAGTCCAAGACAATCAACAGCACTCTGATGTGATGAAACACATGCTGTGGAGTCCTTCGGCTGGGCTTGGATCTGTGTCCCATTCCTTTAGATACAACACTGTGCTGTGCTTAGTCGCTCAGTCGTGTCTGACTCTGCGACCCCATGGACTGTAGCCTGCCAGGCTCCTGTGTCCACCAGGATTCTCCAGACAAGAATACTGGAGTGGGTCGCCATGCCCTCCTCCAAGGGATCTTCCTGACCTAGAGATCGAATCCAGGTCTCTTGCATTGTTCTTTACCATCTGAACCACCACAAAAGCCCAAGAATACTGGAATGGGTAGCCTATCCCTTCTCCAGGGGATCTTCCTGAGCCAGTAACCTAAAGGAGGTCTCCTGCACTACAGGCAAATTCTTTATCAGCTGGGCTACCAGGGAAGCCCCAGACACAACACTACACCTCGCTAAACTTAGTTCGTCATATATAAAGAGTTCTGTAACTGACTCCCTCCACGTCCACGGGTTGTTAGTTGTTAATGAGGACTGGTGCTTGGCACGGAAATACTGATTGATCAGACTCACTGGGGGCGGGGCCTCGGGGAGAGGAAACCCCGCCCCGCCCCACCGGACTCACGCTTGAAGAACATGGCATTGACCAGCAGCGCGCCATCGGTGCGCTCCACGTCCTTGGTGACCTCGGGCAGCTTGCCGTCGGTGGTCTGCGCCGCCCACTCGTTGATGGACTGCAGGGCGCTGCGCTTGTCGCGGAAGTTGATCTTGGAGTGCTCACAGTTGTAGTGCTGCTTGCTGCTACGCACGAAGTCCTCTGCGAAGCTCACGGAGCTGGGCCCGTACAGGCGGCTGCCCAGCTTCCAGGTGACGTTGCGCGCCGTGCTGTTGCTGAGCGAGCGCAGCAGCTCGCCCAGACCCGCGTGCACCTCATCGTCGCGCAGCTGCTCGGCGCTCAGCACCGCCTTGGCCTGCGACGCCGTGGCCGCCTTGCCGCCCAGCGACACTAGCCCCAGGGACGAGGCCACCACCACGGGTGACAGCAGGATGTTCTCCACCGCCTGGTCCTTGGCCATGGCCTGGTATAGGCTGAAGGCCAGGCCGGCGCTGCGCTCAGCCAGCGTGGCCGCCTTGGGGCTCAGCTTCTCCGCGGTGCCCGGAGCTGCTGCAGCCGCAGGTTTCTTCACCTCAGCGGCCAGGGCCCTGGCCAGGAGGCAGATGGTGCTGATGAGCAGGAGGGCACGCATGGCTGGGAGGTGGGTTGTGAGCACCGAGGAGGACCTATGAGGGTGGCAGAGAGAGGGCACCCCTGAAGCCCCAGTTGTTCTTCCCCTGCACCAATCCCCACCCTTCTGGCTGCAGCCAAGTCCCCTGGAGATGGGAGCAGGAGGGTCCAGAGCTCTGGGAAGCCCAGACCTAAGTCCAGATTGCCCAAATTGGGGCTCTCCATCTGCCCACTCTCTCAGAGGCCTTCTTTGACTCCTCATCTAAAGCAAGCAAATAGCTACCTCAGCCCTATTTATTTCTTACACTGAACTTAACATTTACACTCATGTGTCTGTTACATATTGTTTCCATCACAGACCTGGAGGTCTGCGTCCTCCAGGAGGGCAGGAAACACTGGCTTCCCTTTATAGTCCCTTGTGCCCAGCACACAACAGGCCTAAGCTATTCCTGAATGAACAGAAACCAGGGCCGCTTGGCCAAACCTGGGCTCTTCAGTTTGCTGAAGGTTAGCTCAAATCTCTAACAACCCTGGGGCCCTTTTCCAGTGGGCGGGGGAAAGTGGCAGACAAGCTGAGGGTCCATATGAAACTCAGGGGCCTGGACAGAGAATGTCGGGTGGGAAGTGCAGTGTTCCCCCCCCATGCCTTCCCTGCTGCGCTGGGATGTTAATGAGTCACCGGTAGGTTCACTGATTAAATAAGAGAGCCCCGATGCTCTACTCCTTGCCCCAAGGGTGACCTTCAGTCTGAAAGTGTGCATGTGTGTGTGTGTCCACCCCTCACTGAGTCTCGGGCTCCCATTTTCCAAGTTCTAAGGGTCTTGGTCTCCAATGCCCAGTCCTCTGTCTTGGCAGGACGTGCCTGCCCACCACCCCTCAAGCGGATGGGAAATCCCCAGGACAAAAGCAGGAGGGGGATAGGAGGTGGGGTAGGTTTCCTGAGAGGAAGGATATTAAGGGACAGGGCACATTACAGCTCAAAGGAACATTGACACCCCCTCCCGTTCACCAGAGGCTGGTGGCCAGATGTGTGTGCAGTCTCCCAGGAAGCAGGGGCCACCTCAGATTCCATTCTGCCCTCCCATTCCCACCCGGCAGTGATCGCCACACATGCCCATCTACACTGTGGCTTCAGGACTGCCATCCTCAAACCCCAGTTGTCAGTGTCCCCTACGACAAGCCCCTCTCCCCTCTCTGGGGCCTTCCATCAGGACAGTCTCTCCACATGGACTTATTTCCATACTCGCCCCGCTTTGAGGTCACTTCCTCCTCTCCTTCAGGCAGCACGAAGCAAGACGAGATGACAGGGCAAAGAAAAGGGCTGGAAGGAACTGTGCTAGAAGCTGGGATCCCACTGCACTGGCAGATCCCAACTTGTGGTCCTCAAGGTGGGAAACTCAGAATCCTGGGGAACGACCCTCAGTATTCGGGAAGGAGGGAAGGCCACCGAGACCCACAACTGCCTGGAAGGTACCAAAGAGAACTGTAGCCTAAAGTAGGGATTGCAGAGGTAAGATAGTTTTACCCTAAAGAATATCTCTGGGCCCAGGTCACCTTCCTCCCACCAGGCCTGGAGCCTCAAAGGCAGAGGGCCTATATAATTATTGTACAACTAAGGACACTTGGACACTTAAGAGAGTAAAATGGGAATATTACTAATTATTATGCCAGGACAACAGACATACAGTCATCCTATTCAAAGGCCGCCTTTAGTCCAAACAGCGGATGCCAGAGCTTGGACCTCTGCAGAGGTCACCAGCATCCCCCGGAGAGATAATCTAGGAGCCCAGTTCACAGTCCTGCCACGTGGCAGGCACTATCTTGACAGCCCCCACCCCCAGCCCCAGCCAACCAGAACCTCAAAGGGCTGGGAGGGGCTTTTCAAGAAAGCTCCAAATGACTAGTTTGGGATTCCTCAGGCAGCCACATAGCTGCGCTCCTGTTCCTACTGCCGGCTCCGGGTGACGTGGCAGGCTGGAAACTGAATTATCCCCACCCGCCTGCAGAGGGGGGCTTCCAGCCCGGGAAGCCGGAGGCCTGGGTTCAGGTCCCAGGGCGGGGGGGGGGGGGGGGTGCCACGGAGCCTTTCTGGCCCTAGCTTCGAACCCTGCAACATCAGACTCTGCAGGGAGACTGCAGGGAGACGTGTAGGGAGGGTGAAGGGCTGTTAACCCAGTGGCAGGAACGGAGGAAGGCAAGTCACTGCAAGCAAGCCAGTCTCCCACAGCCCAGCCCCTGTTGCCACAGAAAAATCCCAGCCCTGAGGCCAAGGTTAGATGATTTATGGTCCCACGAAGAAAAATATACAATCACAGAACCAAGGCCTGTGCCCACAGCTAGCCGGAAGGAGACTGGATTCCAGGTTTTTTAAGTAGAGGGAAGGGAAGCAGATTGGGGGAGGGGTGGGAGCACCAGAAAGCACTTGAGGAGGTCTAAAGTACCTTGAAACTGCCTCAGGGGGAGGTCAAGGCCTGCCTTTTTCATTCTGAAAGAAAGCAGAAGAGTGAGGAGGACGGGGTAGGGCAGAGCTGGGTGGTGGTTGAGGACTGGCCTGGAAGGCCCAGCCCCGCTAAGGGACCCCCATCTACTCTGCCTCTGACAGAAGGAAGCCACAACCAACTCCAGACCTACAACCTCAGAGGTCATCCACAGCACTGCACAGTGGGAGAAACTAAGGCCAGAGAGGGACAGGGAGCCACCTCCGTGCCTCAAGGATCTGTGGGGGCCGGGCTTCCTAGCATAGGGCTCCCTCCTCCCAGAAGCTCCCACAGAGCCCCTCCAGAGGGCTGGATTCAGTGTCCAGTTACAGCCAGTTTTAAAAAAAACATTTCTGCTGGGAATCCCAGTGCCCAGAGACAAAAGGAGGGGACCAGGAGGCCTCAGGAAGGGGGGATGGGCAGATGAACTGTCTGAGGGCAGGAGGGTGTGGTCCCAGCCAGAGACTTCCAGAGAACCAAAGCCCCCAGATTTTCCTGCGGCCTCCATCCGGGCCCTGCAGACCAGGGGGACCAGCAGGAAACCCTGGAAGAGGCGGGGCCAGGCTTTCTGGCCATGCTGGAAGCCGGCTTCATTCTTCTCTCTCCACTCCAGTCACCTCAGGAATGTCCCTAAGCTGGGGGCAGGGAACCCCGGCCCCTGAAGTAACCTTAACGCTGCACTGACGCCAGGAACCAGGTGGCGGCGGACAGGATTAGAGCAGGCGACCAAAAGCGTTCCAGGGAGACCCCTCCACCCCCGGCCACCCTCCCTTCTCTGGGGGGATGCAGACCTGGTCACCTCCTCAGCCTCTTTTTGGAGGGAGGTGGGGGAGACTGGTGCTGGCCAAGTCCCTCTTTTTCTTTTAGTTGCCATCACCTACGCATACAGGCTGCTGATCAGCAATGGAGCCGCGGTGGGTGACTCCTCCCAAACCGTGGGGACCCCAAACGCCAAGACAGCCCCCAGGAAAAGGCAAGGTTGTTTCACCTCCTCTCCCCGCTACCCTTCCTCAGAAGGCTCAGATGCCCCCCATCAAGCCTGTGAGGAGGCTGGTCCACTGGCCCTTGGGCCTCAACCCACAACTAGAGGCACAGGGACATGCAAACCAGCCTGGCCTCCCTGTTCTTGCTGGAAGGGACTGCAGACCGGATCCTCCCTCCTTGCCCTGCAGAGAGAGGAGCCTCAGCATCGTGGCCCCCAGCCTCCCTGTTCCCTCCTGGCCACCACCACTCCAGCCCCACACTTCTGGGGAAACCCTGCACTTTCCCCGGGCCCTCTGAGTGTCCCGACTGCCCATCCCGCCTCCATCTCTGCGGTGGGCCTCAGGCTCTCTCTGCCGTCGCCAGCTAGTCTCCCATCTCCAACTCTCCAGCTGCCCCCAAAAGTTCCAGGGACTCCAGTCTGCGGGCTCAGTCTGTGGCTCTGGTTGGCCCTGAAACCTTCGCCCGGGCGCCTCTCCCCTCTCATTCCCTTGAGCCCCCCTAAGAAACTCCCCCCGCTCCCCCCGGCCGCCCCCGCCCCTCACCTGGCCGGGCTAGGCTGGCGCCGGGACCGCAGTCACAGTGTCACACTGGAGCCGCGAACGGATTCCACTCTCCGCCGCGCCCCCGCGCTCCAGATCTATATATGGCGTTCCCCCACCCCACCTCCCGCCCGTCCCGAGAAACTTCTGGAAAGTTGGAAAAGCTTCCGGAGGGCGCCCCTGCCTCGCCAAAAAAAGCCAGAGACCTCCCCCAAACCACCCCGGCTTCCGCCCCCTCCTTCTGCAGGCAGTCACCCGGCCCCTGGGTCCTACTGCCCTGCTTATCGGACGCGATCGCAGCGCCCGCGAGCTCCGTGCTGGGCGCCCCGGGGCCCGCACGACTGCGGAGCGAGCGGGCATCCTTCACTTAGTTGAGACTCTTGAGTTCGGACCGCTTAGATGAAGGGGACACGGGGCTCCCTAGTGGGAGTTCGGATCGCTCAGACACGGGGCTTCAGGGTCCTACTCCCTGGAGAGGAGCCGCCACACCCCAAGGCTCTTTGCACAAGCCGGCTTATCCCTGATCTCACACCTTCCAGCTCCCTTATCCCGACAGTGGATCTGCCTTCAGGTGCATCCACTCCTCCATTCTCGAACTGAAATTGGGCCCCCTACAAGCCACCTTCTCTCAGGGGAGGTGGTCAGAGGTTGGGAGGCAGCACCCGTCTCCATCTGCAGTTTATCCTGAACACCTTGGAGCTCAACCTCAGTGACCACCTTGACAGGAAGAGTGGCAGCCAGTTCGTGTACCTGACCTTCCCCCAGGAAGGTCTTGGGGACACCTCGGGAACACCAGGTCTGGCTGGGCCTGGAAGGGTGCACAGGGAGAATACCCTAGCTGACCTTTAAGTAATATGCTGTGTGACCCTAAGGAAGTTACTTTCCTTTCTGGGCCTCAGTTCCTTTGTGAATTGTCATCCCTTGCCTCCTTTCCTTGTCTGTCTCCGACTCTCTCTCCTTGGTCATCCCTACCCCCTCCCTATCTGAATCCCCTCCCACAGGTCTCACTATCAGCTCCTCTCCCCCACCCTCCCACAACTGATAGCCTCTGGAGCTCTGAGCTAAGCTGGGGTATTCATTTCTGTTCCAGGTGCAGAAGACCCAGCCAAGAACAGGACAAAGTCCCTGCCCTTGGGATGAATATTCTTAGGAGGGCCCGTGCATGCGTGCTAAGTCACTTCAATCGTGTCCCACTCTATGCGACCCATGGACTGTAGCCTGCCAGGCTCCTCTGTCCATGCAGGTTCTCCAGGAAAGAATACTGGAGAATGCCCTCCTCTAGGGGATCTTCCCAACCCAGGGATCGAACCCACATCTCTTATGCCTCCTACATTGGCAGGCAGGTTCTTTATCACTAGCACCACCTGGGAAGCCCTCTTAGGAGGGTATGCGTATTTTAGTAGGGAACTTGAGAAGGCAGATTATTTAGTACACCCCCACCCCAAATCTTTAACAGGGAAATCATAGATAACTCTATGGGCCCAGTATGGAGAGGAAGGGACAGAGTAGAGACAGTTCACTCACTCATTCATTCATTCATTCAGTCAACAAACTGTGCTGAGTATCCTCCTTCTTCCAGGTGCATCTCTGGATCTTGGGGAGTAAACGAAGCCCAGCACCCAGCAGATGAATCATTCAGGTCTCCAGCAGCAGAGGTGAGTGGAGGGCCTTTTCTGGTCACCCCAGCCAGGTGGTGGTGGTAACTAATTTATCAGTCTGACTTAGGCTGCTGATGTTCACAGTCTGATTACAAGGACTGTGGGAAATCTTAGATCCCAAGAGCTTTAGTCTCTTCAAATCAAAGTCAAAGAATCAGAGATTACTAGAATCTTAAGGTGGTCATCACAGAATATGATATTCCTGTGGAATCTTTTTGAATTCATCTAAGGAATCTTAGAATGTTAAATCTCACAGTCAGGGACTTCCCTGGTGGTCCAGTGGTTAAGAACCCACCTTGTGATGCAGGGAACAAGGATTCGATCCCCGTTCAGGAAACTGAGATCCTTCATTCCTCGCGGCAACTATTGAGCCCACCCGGCACAACTAGAGTCCTTATGCCACAAGAAAGATTGTGCATAACGCAGTGAAGGTCCCACGTGCTGCAACTAAGACCCAATGCAGCCAAATAAATTTTAAAAATTTTTAAAGATTCACAAAGAATCTTAGAATAAAAATATTAAGGACTCTGGACTATGAGGCATCTTAGAGGTCATGGATTCCTGTCTGCAGCCCCAGGCAGAAGTCCTCTCTGAACCTCAAAAGACAAGAATCTCAAAAAGGCAAGCACCCAGGCTCCTCCAAGAACTGGGAGCTCACCTCCCTCGTAGGCAGCCCAGTATCCTTTTCTTAGGACAGGTCTGATCATTGACAAACTCTCTTAGCCTCAGGGTGGTGTCCATATCTTTGACCTGGCTGTCCCGGTCTTCATGTACTTCCCCCTGCCTCGTCAGTGTATTGCTTTTAAGGAAGAGTCCTTGCTATTCGAGGAAACTGAGGAAACCACCTGGGTCCCAGGCTCGTCCACCCTCTACCCCACCCCCATCCCACCCTCAGTTTGGACCTCAGGTGGTAATTGACCAGTCAGCTAGTGAAGTGAAAGTCAAAGCCGACTCCTTGCGACCCCGTGGACTATACAGTCCATGGAATTCTCCAGGCCGGAATACTGGAGTGGGTAGCCTTTCCCTTCTCCAGGGGATCTTCCTAACCCAGGGATCAAACCCAGGTCTCCCACATTGCAGGCAGATTCTTTACCAGCTGAGCCATAAAGGAAGCCTAGCCAGTCAGCTAAGGGTCCATCAAAGCTGATAGAAAGGAGATGTTTGCCTTGATTTCCAGTAGGTCCAGATGTCCAGATCCCACAGAGCTTACCTTTGCTCTACACCTTTCCTCAAAACTCTTTGCCCTTTGAGGCCTCACCAGAACTCAGGGAGGAAGCTGAGTGCTACAACTCTCAGGGACTGAACCTGGGGGGCAGGGTAAACTGAAGCACAAGCTGTTAGATAAGCCCAGTACCTTAGAAGGTCAGAGTAGAAAGGATCAATGCCCTCCATATACAGATAGGGAAGCTGAGGCCTGGGGGGGCACTGGAGACCCTCTCCCAGTCTTATTAGACTCTACCTTAGCTCAGACTAGGTCAGAAGCTTCCTCTATGGCATTCTGCTGCATTATCTCTGTGTTGTCACCCTATAATGTCCCTGAATGTCATTGGTGATTTTGGATGGGCAGAAACTTCTCCCTCTGAGTCCCCGGTACCCAGCACAGAGTATGCCCAGAAAAGGTGCACGATGAACCATGGCCAGTGAGTGAGTGATGGGAAGTGTCTGCCTGAGTAGCTGGACTCCCTGCAACCTCCCTGCAACCTCCCCGAAGAAAGAAAGGCAACGGCTCCTTTAAATTTCCAACATCAGCAAAAAAAGTTTCAAGAGCCTTTGCCACAGTATTCTTAGCTCTGAGCCCAGCCCTGGCCTTGCTGACTGCAGCCCTTCCCCCACACTCCCAGTCTGCACTTTCTGGAAAAAGCACTCTTCCGAAGGAGGAAAGATTCTGAAATGCGGAGAAACTCTTGAGCATTTCAGGTGTGTGTTTCTCCTGTGTCTCCACTCCCAGCAGGAGCCTGCCTACCCCACCCCACCCTCGATAGGGTCTCAGATGGAAATCCTAGGCACCAAGCAGTGTGGTCAGGAGGAAGTAGAAAACCGTAGAATGCAACTTCATCCACATTGTACAGAGAGGAAAAAGAAAACTGGGCCCCAGAGAAGGCCAGCAATTTGCCCAAGGTCACACAGCAATTCAGAGGTGGATCTAGACCAGAGCCCACGCCCTGGGCCTCAGCCCTCCTTCTCCCACACCATCTCTAGCTGGGTCTTCCAGGTAGGCAGGCCCGGTTCCACCAGGTATTGCAGAAACAGCTGTCTTTAACCCCAGTGGCTAGATTCAGGCAGTCCTCACCCTATAGAATTCTAGGACAGAAACTAACATGTTAGGTGCCCAGTCTGCTCATATTATCGTATTTAATACTCTCAGGTTAAGTTTAATGGCTCCGTTTTAAACACAAGGAAACTGAGGCTAAGTTCAAGCCCTTAATAGTAAATTGCACTTAGAACTGGGATTTGAATTGTTTGTCCGTGGTAGATGGGCTGTGGGGGCAGGGAAAGGATAAGGAGGTGACATTCATGGGGTACTTTGAATACTGTGGCCAGGCACCCTAAACAGTATCTCACTTTTAATTCTAGGGTGTTAATTCGAAGGAAGTGTCATCCTTTTCTTCTTTTTACAGAGGATCAGACTGTGGCCAAGAAAGGCTGGGATGACCAGCCTCTGGTGGGCCCTCTCCCTGGGAAACCAGGGCTGCCACCGGCAGTTCTCTGAGATGCTGTCCAGAAGCCAAGAATGTGCTCGCAGTCCCAAGCATGAGTCAGGGAAATGCAATTTCTGCAAGCTCTGATGCTCTCTCGTGTAGCGTGGGGGCCTTCTGACCCAAAGGGCTGTCCTGTGAGCTGCCACGTTGGAGGGTGGGAGGCCTGTGAGGGGTGGGCCGTCATTTGATTCCTCCCTCCTCCTCCCGGAGCAAGCCCCACCCCGACCCTCCTACAGTCCTCCTGGTGCCAAGGCAGCCTCAATGCCTTCACCTACAGGCTTGACACCCTGACAGGACACCCAGGAGACGTGCCCACTGACACGTGACACTGCAGACACACATGTGTCCACCTGCCCGCTGCAGCCCCTTCATGCAATCCACAGGTACACATGTCTGCCTAACTCTTTAGCAACATAAATGCACTCACACGTGGCACACATGCCTGATAGGAAGCTGTACACAGGCTCAGGCTCAAGGGGAGCAGGGGAGGATACTGACCAGAGCCGGGATCTTTCACCCTTTATTAGCTGTGAAGCCCTGGGGTAGTCACTTTCCCTCTCTGGGCTTCAGTTCTCAGTTGTAAAATGAGAGAGTGTGACTTCTCCTTGCCACCCCACTTCCTGCCAGTTGACATTCCCTCTTGCCTTCACCCCAAAACCTGAAGACATTTCTTGAGCATCTACCGTGTGTGGGGTGTCCAAAACCTGACAAGGCAGGGATACAGTTCCACCTGGGAAGTGGAATGAGCCAGGTGCAGAACACGGGGACAGGCCCCCTGATGCCAGCCCAGGGCTTTGTCCATTGCACCTGCTCAGAACCCTTCTGTGGCTCCTAGCGGTCGCCTTGGACAAGCCCCTGATGCTAGGAACGATTGAGAGCAGGAGGAGAAGGGGGTGACAGAGGATGAGATGGTTGGATGATATCACTGACTCAATGGACGTGAATTTGAACAAACTCGGGGAGATAGTGAAGGACAGGGAAGCCTGGTGTGCTGCAGTCCATGGGATCACAAAAAGTAAGACATGACTCAGCGACTGAACAAGTGGCCCCAGGAGAAAGCCCAAGCCCCTTTGTGGCCCTTTGTGGCAAGCCAGTTTGCAAGTACAGGTGCTTGGTGCTCCTGCGGAGAGACTCTGCCTTCTTAGGGCCAGAGCAAGGGAAGATGCTGTTAAGAAAGTTCAGCTTTGGGACTGGGAGCTCCCTTCCTTCTGCCAGGCTCCCTTTCCCAGGCCTTCTCTGGCAACCTACGGAAATGGCTCCAGCTGCCTGGCTGGAAAGCTGGTAGCATGGTCAGATGGTTATTGCATGCCTTCTTGCCTTTTCTCTTCCCCTGTTGCCTCTCTACGCACCCACTCACCCAGCACCCAGATCTTCTTTTCTCCCCCAGGTAATGCTGGCAGCTGTAAAAACAGGGCTGCCCAGATCAGCTGTAGGGCTGCCCTCCCTGTCTTAGGGTCTCTGACACTTAGGACCTCTGTACACCCCACTCCCACCCCTAATCTGCTTTAGTCCAGTGTAGCCATCCTGGCATTATGGGATATGAGAAACCCTGGCTTGGGGGTCAGGAGATCTGGGATCCTGGCCCACCTCTGCTGTGTTTTAGCTGTGTGCCCGTGGTCTAGCCCCCCACCTCTGACAAATAGGGATGATGAACTGGAGGATGATGAGAAACACAAATGAAACAAGTTGGAGAGCACTTTGAGTCACGATGTTAGGATCTCTGCTCACCTGGTCAAATCCTTCGTAACTTTGGTCTTCCCTGGTGGTCCAGTGTCCAAGACTCTGTGCTCCCAATGCGGGGGCCTGGGTTCAATCCCTGGTCAGGGAACTAGATCCCACATGCCGCAGCTAGGACCCAGAGCAGCCAAATAATTAAAAAATAAATAAAAGGTAAAAATCCTTCCTAACCTTAAGAAGCCACCTTGGACCATTCCGGCTCTATCTGCTGAGTACCATCCTGTCATTTCCACTCACACCTGGCCTTGCACAGGCACAAAAGAGTAGCGAAGGGCTGGAGTGGGGCCTTTCAGGGCAGACAGAGGCCGAGGTGGCAGCCCAGCAAAGGAGGAAGAACCCAGCCTGGAAGTCAGGAAGCCTGGGGCCACCTCTCAGCCAGTGACCTTGGAAAGCCACTTGCACCTCTCTGTGCCTTTGTTTCCTCACCTGTAACATGAAAATGAGCAGGATCTGGAAGGATCTGAGGGATTTCATTTTAAACAGGAAGAAGATTTCCTCCGGCTGTTGGCAGGAGAAGAAATGGGCACAGTCTTTCCAGAAGGCAGTTTGCACTGGGAGCTTTAAGCGGTGAACTGAATAACTCCCTGCAGCATTGTGTGTAATTGCAAAGCTTGGAAACAACCTAACTCTCCATCAGTAGGAGGTGGGAAGACCAGGAGAAACAAAAAGTGAGGAGGTTCTTTATGTCTTAACGTTGATTCCGATCTCAGAGCTGAAGTGAAGGGGGGTGTTACTTAGATCCATACAGACAGTCCTGGATGTGAGAGGGAGAGGGGGAGGGGTAATGGCTATCTGCCATTCTGAGGCTACATGAATGCATTTCCTATTCACACAAGTTAAAGTTTTATTTGTTCTTTAAAAAATTTTTTATTTAAAAAATAAAAACGATATTGAAGCACAGTTGATTTACAATGTCATGTTAGGTTCAGGCGTACAGTGATTCAGTGAGATCTATGCATAGATGTAAGTTTCCCTGGTGCCTCAGATGGTAAAGAATCCACCTGCAATGCAAGAGCGCCTGGGTTGGGAAGATCTCCTGGAGAAGGGAATGGCTACTACTCCAGTATTCTTGCTGGAGAATTCCATGGGCAGAGTAGCCCTGCAGGGACTACAGTCCATGCGATCATAAAGAGTCAGACATTACTGATCGACTGAACACACACACATACATGTATGAAATATATATTCTTTTTCAGATTTTTTCCCTCATAGATTATTGCAAAATATTGAGTACAGTTCCCTATGCTATACAGTAGGTCCTTGTTGGCTGTCTATTTTATAATATATATATAGTAGTGTATATGTGTCCATCCTAACCTCCTAATTTATCCCCTGCCCTTTCCCCTTTGGTAACCATAAATTTGTTTTCTATGTCTGTGGTTCTATTTCTGTCGTGTTAATAAGTTTATTTGTATCTTGTTTATTTGTTCTTTGGGGAGAAAAAATCAATTTTTAGGAATATAGTATAAGGAAATTATTTTTTAAAAACACGAGTGTAGATACATGTACAAGAATGTTCATTATGGCCTTATTTGTGTGTGCTAAGTCATGTCTGACTCTTTGCGACCCCATGCACTGTAGCCTGCCAGGCTCCTCTGTCTATGGAATTCTCCAGGCAAGAATACTGGAGTGGGTTACCATGCCCTCCTCCAGGGGATCTTCCCAATCCAGGGATCAAACCACCCGTGTCTCCTGCATCTCCTGCAGTGCAGGCAGATTCTTTACCCACTGAGCCATCTGGGAAGCCCTGGTCTCATTTATAAGAGCAAGACCAGAATTAGAGACGATGTCAGTAAGGGAGGAAGACTGGCAGCCATAATAAAGGTGGAAGTCATGTTAATCCTTAAGCAGAAGAGAGCTTAGTGGACTGGTGGATAAAAAATGGAGCAGCTTATAAAACAGCATGTTTATGAAAATTCTATATGCAGAGGCACAGAACTGTGAAACGGTGTTCACCAAAATTTCACCAAAAAGTCAACTCCTGTTACTAGGTAATTTCCATCTGATTTTTCAACTATTTCTACTCTTTGGAGCTTTTTTCTCAATAAAAGTGAAAGTCGCTCAGTCATGTCCGACTCTTTGCAATCCCATGAACTGTAGTCCATGGAATTCTCCAGGCCTGAATACTGGAGTGTGTAGCCGTTCCCTTCTGCAGGGGATCTTCCCAACCCAGGGATTGAACCCAGGTCTCCCACATTGCAGGTGGATTCTTTATGAGCTGAGCCACCAGGGAAGCACATTTCTCAATGAATGTGTATTTAAAAAGTAGAGAGAGAGAGGCATAATATTCATTTAAAAAGGCCAGAAGGAAATACTCTTAAATGACTTAATACTGTTTATCTTTGAGATGGAAATACATTTTATATCTGTTTTCAATTCTCTGCTTCTCTGATTTTTTTCAATAGCATATATTACTTTTATAATCAGTTTTTAGCTATCAGTAAATAGGGGGTTTCCCTGATGGCTCAGTGGTAAAGTAGCTGCCTGCCAATGCAGGAGACATGGGTTTAATCCCTGAATTGGGAAGATCCCCTGGAGGAGGAAATGGCAATCCATTCCAGTATTCTTGCCTGGGAAGTCCCATGGACAGAGAAGGCTGGTGGGCTACAGTCCATGGGGTCGCGAAGAACTGGACATAACTTAGCGACTAAACAACAATAACAAAGTAAATAGAAAAGCAACATTCAGTGGGAGATCAAGCCAGGTCTGAAGCCATGTCTGAGTAGGGGCTGTGGAGGGGCCTGGGGCTCGGCCCCATCGCTGCAGCTCTGCGGAAGCTGGGAGGCTGGGATTGGAGCCCATCTGGCCAGCCAGGCATTTTCTACCCCCACAGGCTTTTGGCCTCAGGCTAAAATAAGCTGAACTGTAACAGGCTTTCATGGCATGCAGCCAGAGCAGGCAAAAGAGTCCTGACAAAGGTAACCATGTATGGGGACAGGAGTGTGTGCTAAGTCACTTTAGTCGCGTCTGATTCTGTGTGACCCTGTGGACTGTAGCCCCCCAGGCTCCTCTGTCTGTGGGATTCTCCGGGCAAGAAAACTGGACTAGGTTGTCATGCTGTCCTTCAGGGGATCTTCCCAACCCAGGGATCAAACTCGTCTTTTATGTCTCCTGCATTAGCAGGCGTGTTCTTTACCACTAATGTCACCTGGGACAGGAGTGCAAAGCTGCAGAAAATGACCAGGCCAGTCTCACAGGAGCTTGGGAGCCCCCCAACCGGAAGGGAATTTAGTGGGACAGTGACAAGGTCATATTGGAGTGTTTAAAGGAGTTCTGTATCTGGTGAGCAGAGAGGGAGAGAGGGAGGCCAGAGAGGAAAATGTCACAATAACCCAGCACAAGACACTGGTGCCTCCTTGGAACTTTGCTCCATGTTATGTGGCATCTTGGATGGGAAGGGAGTTTGAGGGAGAATGAATACGTAATGGATATGTATGGCTGAGTCACTTCACTGTTCGCCTAAAACTATCACAACATTGTTAATTGCCAATATCTCAAGACAAAATAAAAAATTAAAAGAAATAGAAGATGCTGATGCCTGGATCTGGGGAGGAGCCACGGGGCTAAGAGCATCCAGCAGTGGACTGGGGCATGGCGGGTCAGGGAGAAGGAGGAAGGGGGACTCCCAGGGGTCTGGCCTGGGTCAGCAGGTCCTCTCTGAGATGGAGACTCTAGGGGGAAGGCGATGAACTCCGTGGTCTGCAGACTGGGGGCGCTCAGGAGGCCGCAGCATTGGTGAGTCTGGCACTGAAGAGAGGAAGCCAGGCTGGAGAGGACAGTTGGGATTCAGGGCACAGGAGAGTGACGGATGCCGTGGGATGGCCAGTGTCGGGGAGGGCAGGCACAGAGCGGGAGAAGAACAGAGGCTGGGGAGAAACAGGCCCTGCCAGGCAGAGTGGGGAATTCCTGCCACCTCCAGGAGGGAGACTCAAGGAGGAGTTGGCAGGGCCTGGATATACAGGGAGGAAGACCATGCTGGATGCAATAGAGCCACGATGCCCTCCATCCCCTCCTCCCTCACAGAGAAAGCCGAGGGAGGACCAGACCATGTGGTGATTCCGTGGCGGGTGGGGTGGGTCGGCCGGGCTCTGTACACTCGGCTGGACCCCATTGGCTGGCGGGCAGGAGCCGGCGCTGGGACGGGACCAGCTGATGCAACGTGGGCCTATCGTTGTAGGCCCTGCCGAGGGGATGCAGCTGTGCTGGCTGTTGCCCAGAGGTTCCAGCGGGGAGGGGGGAGGCGGCTCTTAGGGCAGGCTGGAGCTTTCTGTTCTGGGTCTGCTCTGACTCAGGAGGGAAATACGCCTTTCATGGAAGCACCAAGAGCCCTGGGCTTTCTGCCGGTGCCTGAGGTGGGGGAGGGGCCCCAGAGGATGCTGCGGCTCAGTTGTCCTTCTCAGGCTCCACGTGCTCAAGGCCAGATGGGGAGATGGGAGCCCAGGTTAGGCGAGCATCATGCTCGGGTTTCAGTCTGTGCTAAGCCTCTGATGCTGTGTGTGACTTTGGGAAAGTCCCTGATCCCTCTGAGCCTCAGCTTCCCCATCTCTTTAGCCAGGACAGAAAGTCGTGGAAAAGAACTCAAGGCTTGGGAGCTGGAACAGGGATGGGGGTCACCAGGGGCACAACTGACCCGTCTGGGCACTCAAACTTGGAACAGGAGAAAGGGAATTATCATTTATTGATGCCCGCTTTGTGCAGGGAGCCACTTCCCTGTGGCTCAGATGGTAAAGAATCTGCCTGCAATGCAGGAGACCTGGGTTTGATCCCTGGGTTGGGAACATCCCTGGAGAAGGGAATGGCAACCCGCTCCAGTATTCCTGTCTGGAGAATTCATGGACAGAGGAGCCTGGTGGGTTCTCTGGGGTCCATGGGGTCACAAAGAATCGGACACGACTGAGTAACTAACACTTTCACTTTCACTTTGTACAGGGAGCTCTGTGCATTCTCTGTTGACTCCCAAATCCCTGCTATAAGGCAGGCATTTTAACTCCCAATTTGCAGATCAAGAAACTGAGCCTCCAAAAGTCCAGGAATGACAGAGCCTGGATTTGGGCCAGGGTTCCCTGCTTGGGGTCGGGGGTTTTGTCCGCTGTAGCCAACTGGGGAGTCTCAGACTAGCATCACTGACACCCATCAGAGATGTCCCAGGCTGCTACATGCCTCCCCTTTGTTAACCCTGCCCAGGCCCCAGGGTCAGGCCCACAAAGAAGGGGGATTTGAATAAGTGGCTGCCAGGTGTCATGGGGTCCCAGGATACAGTTGGCGATCTAAAGCAGGGGTCCCCAACCTTTTTGGCAACAGGGACCAATTTCATGGAAAACAATTTTTCCACAGACCAGGAGTGGGGGGATGGTTTCAGGATGTTTCAAATGCATGGCATTTCTTGTACACTTTATTTTCTAATGTAATGCTGCCGCTCATCTCAGGAGGTACAGGTCCGTGACCCAGAGGTTGGGGACCCCTGATCTAAATGGATCAGCATAGGCTTGAAGCTCAGGGACACATGGGCAGCTCCCTCAAACTCCCTGACTCAGAGGCCCTGCGCTGGAAGACCGGCAGGAATGGGGCTGAGTGTCAGAAAGGGCCTCAGCTGTAAATCTAGGCAAGCTTGGTCTCAGGAATAGGACAGGAAGCCTGGTTATAGGAGCAAAACCGTGAGTCCCTGAGGCCAGGTGCCACCCAGCAGGTCAGTGTGGCTTGTACAGAGAACGATGGGTCAGTGACAGGCCACAGGCAAGGGCCATCACAGGGCAGAGATGAGGTTGCCCCGATACCAAAGTCCCAACAGTAGGCACGCACTGCCTTCCTCCATGTCAACAGTGCTGGCCCATACCCGCCTCCTGCCAGAGTTCTGCCCTGCCACCCGAAATGGGGCTGGGTCTCCCACAGTGTCTCGGGGGAGGGAGGTGGGGGACCAGCAGGCCCAGTGCCCACACAGCTGGCTCTGCCACCCCTGAGCATTTCCAGGGAGGTTTACTAAGGTCCTTCTCAAGACAGAAGGGCTTGACGAAGGTATCCTGTTGAGATAGAATCCCAGACTCCTCAGCCACTCGTTTTCACTAAAAACCAATTGTTCCGGAGCAGCTCTTCTGAGCCAGGCCCTGTGCTGGGAACACAGAAACAAATCAAACCTGCTCCCCATCCTTAAGCAACAGAGCCCACACAGGGTGATCTGCGCTATGACACAGGGGAGAAGGCAGAGGGCTGCCAGAGGTCATGCAGGGACGGGAAAGCAGGAAGACTTCCTGGAGGAGGCAGCCTGGGGTGAAGAAGGAGCTCACATCAAGCAGAGAAAGCTTGGGGAGGGTGAAAAAAGGGAGGTGCTCTCCCCAGGTGCACAATCAATGGGAACACCAAAAGCCACAGGAATGAAGATAAGTAATATTTTCAAGCAATATTTTTAAAAGTCAATGTTAAAAAAAAAAGATAATGAACAAAATATCAACATTTTAATAAAGACAGGATCAGGGCCAACTTCATGGACATACAGCCTGTGCAGTGTGACAGAGCCCCGCACTTGGTTGCCATCTTGAAATTCAGAATAAATTTTGAAGGAGGGGACCCACACACCATGTAGCCAATCCTGAATAAGGAGAATAAAACAATATTGTGTCAAGTCATGTTGGAGCCTGGTAAGAAAAAAACAAAACTATTTATTTAAAATGTTGATATTTCGTTCATCATGGATTTTTCAAGTATGTATTTTGTTTTTTTTTAAATGTTGCATGAAAAGATTTTTTTTTTTATTGAGGTTTGGGGTGTCCCTTTTAATTTGCAGCCAGGGTGAATGCCTCACTCACCTTGCCCTGGTCCAGCCTTGAGAGCAGGTGAGGCGGAAAGGGCATCAGACAACTAGAAAGAGGGCTGTCCAGCAACTGGAAGCCTGTGGGGCCTGGGTCCGGGGGGAGCCTTGGGGGACAGGCAGCCTCAGGCACCTCTCAGATCCCACGATCCCTTGCCAGAGATGCACCTAGGTATCCTCCCACTGTCAAATCACTGTCCAGAGCCTCCATGCCCCCATCTGCAAAGTGAGAACAATGGTTCCTTTCAGCAGCCTGTCTTCCAGGTTGAGGGACAAACGAAAAAACGAAAAAGGTGCTGAGTTTGAAACTGGAGAGCCCTGTCCACTAGAAAGTTCATGCACGAGTTCTGTGTTAGGGACCCCTCCAGGTCCCACGGACATGCAGGGATCAGGTCTCCCACCCTCCATACCTCTCCTTCCATCCTCCAACCTCCCAAGACCCCTTCTGCCTTTTCATAGCCTCCCCCGCCAGTCACAGCTTCTCCCTGCCCTTGCCTTCAATGTGCACAGGAGGGAGAGAGCATATTAAGCCTGCCATTTTTTTGGAGGGGGTGCTGCATCAGGTCTTATTTGCAGTATGTGGATTTAGTTCCCTGACCGGGGACTGAACCTGGGCCCCCCTGTATTGAGGGTGTGGAACCTTAGCCATTGGACCACCAGGAAAGTCCCTTAAGCCTTTTATTTTATTTATTCCTTCTTTCATGCAACCAATATTCACAAGGACTCAGGGTGCAAGGACAAAGGAGGGAACAAAAAGGACTTTGCTCTCGGGGAGACTCGCCTGCGGCTGGAGGAGACAGGCTATACACTAAGAGACAGATCTGATCATTCCAGATAAAAGGTAAATGCTATGAAGAAACCAAAGCCAGTGGTTGCAAGCAGGGAGCTGAGTACTTATACCTCAGGACCTGAATGATGAGAAGCTATACTGGTTTCCTATTGCTGCTGCAACAAATTACCGTAAACATAGTGACTTCAAACAGTAAAGGTATATCTTCTTATAGTTCTGGATGTCAAGACACTGGGATGGATCTGCAGGGCTGCGTTGCTTCTGGAAGCTCTGGAGCAAGTCTGCTTCTTGTCCTTTGCAGTTTCTAAGAAGCTGCTTGCACTCCTTGACCCAAAGCACCTTCCTCCATGCTCAACGCCAGGAGTGTATCATCTTCACAACTGCCCCTTTCTCTGATCTCTGCTTCTGTCATCACATCTCTGTCTCTGACCCCTGTCACCTTCTCGCTCATATAAGGCCCTTTGTAGTTACACAGGGCCACCAGGTAATCTCTCTATCTCAAGACCCATCATTTAATCACATCTGCCAAGTGCCCTTCACCATGGCAGCGATAACATATGCAGGGATCAGGACCCAGACATCTTTGGGAGTCACTCTTCAGCCTACCAATGAAGTCAAACCCCTGAAAGCCTTCAAGTAGAGGAGAGCATCCCTAGCAGAGGGAACTACATGTGCAAGGGCCCCAAGGCAAGAACAAATTAGGCATGTCCTCAGAATAGCAAGAAGGCCAACCTTCTAGAGAGCAGTGCTCCAGGTAGCCTGATTTTAATTCACTTCATCCGTGGGGCCCAGTCTCACCATTGTAGATGAATGTGGTGTGTTCCAGGAATCCTGAGCAGCCAATACAGCCCTTAAAGAGCCTCCTCTCAGCACTGAAGGTCATCTCCTCTCTCCCCCTGCTTCTTGCTGGCTGACCCTTCACATGCTTAGCACAAGAGCCTTGGATGTTTGAGGAAGGTGCCAACCCTGGAGCTGGGGGTTAGACTGTCTTTGGTGGAGGAGTGGGCCCAGCCCCTGCTACCTGCATATAAACCTGCTCTTTCTTCCCTGCTGAAGGCCAGGATTGTGTGGCCGAGGGCGGGAGGGGGCAGGAAAGGCTGGACTTCGAGTGGTGGCAGCCGCCTTCAATGGCCATATTGTTAGCTCTGGGCTGCAGAGGGGAGGGCACCAGAGTCTGGCTGAATGAGGCATCTATGCTTACGAGGTCAGGATGCCCAGGTCAGAGGCTCTCCTAGGAGATGCCTCCAACCCCAACTTCTGCCCAGACCCTGCCATTTGGCTTCCTGATTCCTCAGGGACCACGGCTATCACCAGCTGGCTAACTGTGCCATGCGCTGGTGGTTGGTGGCCTTTCCTGTTAGGTTGTAAGCTCTCTGAGAAGTCCAGCAAGTCCCAGCACCCAGCCCAGGGTTTGGATCAGAGGAGTTGTCCCATAAATACATGGAATGAATGAATGAATGAGACTGTTATCATTCTTGCTTTGTCTGATCACCTCTTCCTGGATCATTGCAGCAGGCTCTTCACTAGCTTCCCTGTCTCTGGTCTTTCCTCCTGCACACCATTGCCAGAGGGTCAACAGTGAAGGTCTAACATGCCATCATTTGAAATCCTCCTGAGGCTCCCTGAGGCCCTCAGGGTCCAACTAATCCCCCACCAGCCTGGCCAAGTGTTCACATTCAACTCTCTTCCACACCTCTGTACTTGTTCTTGAGAACACCTGATTTTTCCCAGCCTGAATGGCCTTGCATTTGTGGAGTCCTGTATGCAGAATGCCCTTACTCCTCTTCTCCCCTCCTGGGTGACCCCTACTCATGGTTCAGGCCTGACTTCCCCCAGCCTTCTCTGTGTTCCCACAGGACCTTTGTGGTTACACAGGGCCACGAGGCAATCTATCTCAAGACCCATCAGTTAATCACATCTGCCAAGTGCCCTTTACCATGGCAGTTAAAACATATGCTGGACCCAGACGTCTTTGGGAGTCATTCTTCCGCCTGCCAATGAAGTCAAACCTCCGAAAGCCTTAGAGTGGAGGAGAGCATTCCAAGCAGAAGGAACTACCTGTGCAAGGGCCCCAAGGCTAGAACAAATTAGGCATGTTCTCAGAACAAGAACCCACTACTCTGTGCTCCCAGCACCCTCTGCAACAACTATAATTGCCAGTTAACACCTCTTTCTCTCTAACCGGACCCTGAGCTTTTCAAGAGCAGACACTGAGCATGACCCATATTTTCATCACAGCCAGGGCCCTGGACTTGGTCGGGCACAGAGCAAATGCTCAGCAGAGGTCTAAGCTCAATTCCAAGACAGTGAGTGCTTTTTGCCCCCTCTGGTGGTCATTTTGGGTCACTGCACTTTTCTGGAGACCATTCATGGGCTTCAGTAGAGAAATGGACGCCTGAACTGCGATTCTCGGAATGCATCCCCAGGACCAACCACCTCCGCATCACCTTGGAACTTGTTAAAAATGAAATTGCTGGGCTCCACCCCAGGCCGCTGTGAGTCAAAAACTCTCGGGCAGAGCCTAGCAATCTGTTTTAACAAGTTTTCCGGGTAATTATGATGGAGGCTGAAGTTTGATGTTCCTTCTCCTAGGAGCCCCAAGTAGTGGAGGAGACACCAGGATGCACCAGTAAGAGTTGCAGCTTAAGAACAAGACTCCTAGTTAAAGCAGAATTTCAGATGAACAATGAACTAATATGAATATGTCCGGGGCAATATTTGCAATCTTTATCTTGAAGTTCTTAATAATTTTTGGACATGGAGCCCCACATTTTTATTTTGCACAGGTATTTAGTCCTAGGAAGGACCCAGAACTCAAAGGTGGGAGGGATCAGACCACCAGCAGCTGAACTGTGCCTCTAAGTTTGCCCAGCTCCCCCATCTTTCATATTCCCCATTGCTTCCTTCCTAGAGGAATCAAACCTTCATCTCTTCTCTTCAGATTTCCAGGAACTGTCTCCTCATTGTCTGGTTCCCTCATTCCCACCCTTTCTATTCCACCTTCCACAGAGCAAAATGAAGTCCCCAAAGTGCCTGCCCATGTCATCTTCAAAGGGTTTCCCAGGTGGCTCAGTGGTAAAGAATCCATCTGCCAATGCAGGAGATGCAGGAGACGTGGGTTCGATCCTTGGGTCGGGAAGATCCCTGGAGTAGGAAAGGGCAACCCACTTCAGTATTCTGGCCTGGAAAACTTCATGAACAGAGGAGCCTGGCAGGTTGCAGTCCATGGGATTGCAGAGTCAGACACGACTGAGTGACTGAGGATGCACACACATCACCCTCAAAACTTTCCTCTGGGTGTCTCCCATAAATCATTCTGGCTTCAACAAGAGAGTTTGTTTCTCTGTCCTATAAAAGTCTGGAAATAGATGGTTCAAGGATGGCATGCGGGCACTGCTCTGCTACATTCTCAGGATTTCAGACTCCTTAATTCATGGCTCCTCCAACCCTAGGGTATGGCCCGTGTCTTTAAAGATCCAGATGGTGGCTAGAGCCCCAGCCATCACATCTATGAGAGCTGTAGACATAGAGAGGGTATTTAAAGTCTTGCAGTTGGATGAGCTTGATAAGGAAAAGGTTCCACTGGAGAAGAGAAGAGAAGCCCCAAAACTGAGCTCCAGGACTCCCGTATCTAAGGAAGAGGAGAAACCAGCAGCAGCTCCCCAGTCTCCGGACTTCTCTCAGCCCCCAGACTCGTAAACCCAGCTGTTTGCCTAACATCTCCACTTGGATGTCTAAGAGACATCTGCGAATTCGTATATCCAAACTTGAATTCTGATCTGTCCCTCACCTCTACTCCTGTTGTCACCTTCCTCAGTGTCAGATCCTGACAGCACCATCCATGGAGGTGTTCAGTCAAAAACATGAGGTCATAGTTGATTCTTTGCTTTCTCTCACAACCTACATTCTATTCACTAGGAAATCCTGTGGTTCTATCTCACAGGGACAACCCAGCCTCTGATTACCTCACTGCCCTGCTGTTGCCCTGATCCTCTCATCTGATGCCACATTCCTCTCCCTCTGCTTCTAACCTCTGCCCCTTGGTCTATTTAACTCACAAGGCACATGACGACACCCTCTGCTTAGAAATCTGCAGTGCTTTTTTCATTTCAAATGGAGTAAAAGTCAAATTCCTCACCTTGGACTCTAGATGCTTCGTGATCTAATCTCAGTGACCTTGCATGTCATCATTTACATCTCTCTACACACACCCCCCGTCACTCCCCCCACCTCAGCCCTGTTGGCCTCCTGGCTTGAATAGACCAGGTACATCCCACCTCAGGGGTCTCTGGACCCATCCTCTGCTTCAGGTTTTTACTCAAATGTCACAGTCCCTGACTACTCTGTTTAAAATGGTAACCCCCTCACCAATACTTCCTACTCTCCTCTGTCTATGCTGTTCTTTCTTTTGTCCAAAGCATGTATCCTATGTAATATATACCTTTCTTTCTTTTTAAATTATTGTCTAGGTCCCTGTACCGAAAAGTAAATTTCATGAAAGCAGAGATATTTACTGCTGTATTAGAACGTTAGAACTGGGTTTCCCTGGTCGTCCAGAGGTTAATAATTCATGCCTAGCCGCTCAGCCATGTTCTGTTCTTTGCAACCTTTTGGACTGTAGCCCACCAGGTTACTCTTGGGATTCTCCAGGCAAGAATACTAGAGTGGGTTGCCATGCCCTCCTCTAGGGGATCTTCCTGACTCAGGACTAGAATCCAAGTCTCCTGTGTCTCCTGTATCGAAGGCAGATTCTTTACCCACTGAGCCATGGGGGAAGCCCAATCACTCAATATAAATGAATTTAAAGAATGACGAAAGGGAGGGAGCAGTGAAGAAGTGAAGAAGTTACTCTCCCTGCGCAGGAGGTTTGGGCTGCCCAAATGGACAGTAAGACAGGGGTCATGACGACCAACCTCCATTGTATGGACCATAATGTACCCAGCCCTGAGCCAGGTGCTGGATGTGGCCTAGTAGAGGCAGACACCTATGCTGATGTCCACAGAAGTGGCTGGCAAATGAGAGGATGGAGGGAAACCCAGGGGCCTGTGGGAGCACAGAGGCGCTTCCATGAGGAGGCAATTCCCGAGCCCTGTCTGAAGCCACACCCTGCCAGTCTCCCGCACCAACACTTGAAGTCCAGTTTGACTTGGAGGCAGCAGTGAGACTGAAGGGCACGGATGTAAAGGCAGAACTACCTGGGTTTGCACATTGGTTGACCAACTGGGTGACTTGGGGAAAATCACGTGCCCTCACCACATCTCCGTTTTCTCATATGTAAAATGTGGCCGCTATTGGCCTAGAGCTTCTGCGTTCTTCCCAACTTCAAGCGTCAGTCAAGTCTTGGAGGCATACTGCTGAGTTCTCCCTTCAAGAGAGAGCTTGCAAGACTTCCCTGGCGGTCTAGTAGCTAAGATTCTGCACTCCCAATGCAAGGTGCCCAGCTTCGATCCCTGGTCAGAGAACTAGATCCCACATGCCACAACTAAAGATGCCATATGTTGCAACTAAGACTCGGCCCAGGCAAAATAAATAAATTAAAAAAAATTTTTTTTTAATTTAAAGAGAGGGAGCTTGTAGGGTAGGGTGTTCTTAGCAACAGCCTCCTGCTGCAGCCCCTTTGGGATCTACAGCAGTGGTTGTGATGAGGTCACATCCTTCCTGGGCAATTCCCGCCAGTGACTGGGTAGGAAAACAAGGGCCTGGCCATTTCTGACCAATGGGGTGCTTCCTCTAACAGGTAATTTATGCTCTGGTCTTCCCACCAGGCTGGCAGGACTCTCTCAGAACTGCCCTGAAGTCCGAGGCTCTTCCTACCTAATTCTTCCTTCCCTCTCTCCATTCACAGACCACAGGCCTACCTCACAGTCTGAGGGAGGCTCCTTAGAGGAGGAAAAGCTAGAGCTAGGTCTTCCAGGTTGGCCAGGGAAGAAGGCATTTCACGTAGAGGGTTCAGCAGGTGCCCAGGAATGGGGGGGCCAAAGGAGAGTTTTAATCAAGGGACTGGTATGGTCAGATCTGAGTTAGGAGTGGGAGGTGACGTGGAGTGAGCAAGAGAAGAGGTAGGAAGAGCAGTGAGGAGGCTGAGATGACGGAACCCAGCCTTAGGGGTTGTGATTACGGGAGGCACGGGGTCAAGGAATGGTTGGAAAGATGTTTAGGGGCTTCCCTGGTGGTCTAGTGGCTAAGACTCTGCACTCCTAATGCAGGGGCCTGGGACTGATTCCTGGTCAGAGAACTAGATCCACCTGCTGCAACTAAGACCCAGTGCAGCCAAATATATAACTAAAAAGAAAGATGTTTAGGTGTTTAAGAGACAGAAACTCCAGAGTGGGAAGGATGGGAACTCCAATAGCTCTGGAGTCCCCCTTTCTGAGTTCCATGAATGACTGGCTTTGGGGATCTGGCTTGGGCAAGCAGGTGGATTCTGGGGCTTGCTACAGAGATGGAAAAGGGAATGTGCTTAATATCATTGAACTGTGCACTTTAAAATGTAAATTTTATGTTATGTCTATTTTACCACAATATATTTTTTTTAAAGAATAAAATTCTTGGACCAACACCTAGTGCATAATACACGCTCCAGAGCAGACCCTTCTTGAAGTAGGGGAGTGGTCTTAAGATCCAAACTCTTTTCATAATGACCCTAAAGTGTCAGTTGTCTTTTCACTGGGATAACATTTCACAGATGAGGCAAAAGCAATGGTGGTAAAAACTGCTGGCATCTCAGCACAAATCAGAGAAGTGGCTCCACATTCTATTAGTAGTCATTCAAACTCTCTGCCATCACACCCTCCCAGCAAATCCCTGCCAGTGTCACTCAAGAAAGTCTTTGATGGAGACTTCTCTGGTGGTCCACTGAGAAAGAATCTGCTTGCCAGTGCAGGGGATGTGGGTTCAGTCCCTGATCTGGGAAGGTGACACATGATTCAGGACAACTAAGCTGGTGAGCCCGGAGAAGGTAATGGCACCCCACTCCAGTACTCTTGTCTGGAAAATCTCATGGACGGAGGAGCCTGGTAGGCTGCAGTCCATGGGGTCGCGAAGAGTTGGACACGACTGAGTGACTTCACTTTCACTTTTCACTTTTATGCATTGGAGAAGGAAATGGCAACCCACTCCAGCGTTCTTGCCTGGAGAATTCCAGGGATGGGGTCGCAGAGTCAGACACGACTGAAGTGACCTAGCAGCAGCAAGCTGGTGAGCCACAACTACTAAAGCCCGTGTGCTCTAGAGTTCGTACTCCACAACAAGATAAGTCACCACGATGAGAATAAGCAAATAAAATGTATAAAAAGAAAGTCTTTGTTGGGAATTCTCTGGTGGTTGAGTGGTTAAGAGTCTGTGCTGTCACTGCTGAGGGTCTGGGTTCCATCCCTGATTAGGGAACTAAGATGCCCCAAAGCATGGACCAAAAAAAAAAAGTCATTGATGAAGCAATAAAATGTATTTAATTCACTATATATTGACTCTTAAATGCACATCTTTTAAGTATCATGTGTGACAAAATGGTAAAGCACTTCTTCTGTAGATCCAAGCACAATGGTTTTCTCCAGAAAAAGCATTTGTGCAGTTTGAATTGTGAGCTAAACTAGCCACTTTTTTCATGGGACACCATTTTTCCTTGAAAGAAATACTGACATAAATCACGGTTATGCAAACTTGAGTATTTGGAGGACATTTTTCTCAAAAATGAATAAAATCTGTCTGCCATTTCAAGGTAAACTGACAGTATTTGTTGCTAATAATAAAACTCAAGCTTTCAAATAAAAATTAGAATTTTGGAAAGCTTGTGTTCACCAACTGTGAGCTTTACAGCTTCCGAAAATTTAAATTTTCTGGTGAGGTTGGTGGTTATAATAATGAATTTGATGTTTAATATTATATTTGGAAATTTATCAGTATTTGAAATATCTGCATGACTTGGTAAACTATTTTTTCCCCAAATGCTCGTTGCATGCTTTTACAAAAACACTCATGGTAAAAGATATATGTAAAAGAGACCAATAGATTTTAATGTAACTGAGTAAGAAAGTCTCATTGATATGGTTTCAGATTTTAATAGTAACTGAACTTCAAGAAATACATCAAGTTTAACTTAGTATCAAGTAATAGCCACAATTATTTGAAAAGGCCATTAAAATATTCCTTCCCTTTCTAACTCATATCAGTTTGAGCCTATATTTTCTTTGTAAACTTCAACAAAAACAATATATTGCATGACTGAATGCAGAAGCAGGTATGAGAAACCTACTGTCTTCTATTAGACCATCCAGTAACATTTTTTGTAAATATATAAAGCAATGCCACTAATTTTTTGTTTTGGAAAATGTAGTTTTTTTCATTAAAATGTATTTACATTTACTACAATTGTTATTATTTTAAATTAATCACAAATATTTTAAATGTCTCAGTCTAAATTTATAATACTGTAAATATTGATACAAGCCATATAAATAAAGTTCGGTGGGAACTTCAGGGTGTGAAAAATTGTCCTGAGACCAAAAAGTTTGAGAACCAGAGCACGAGTGTTCAGTTCAGTATTACTAGTGACAATGGTGTTAGTGGTTAGGATTATTGTTCTGCACCAACAAGGATGATACAGCAGGGGGCAGCAGAGGCAGCCAAATGAGGGTACCCCTTTTGCCTTTGTTTAGTGAAAGGTATTGTGTGTCCGTTTGTTGGGTATCATTCATAAAGGAGATCAGTACTGAATATTCATTGGAAAGACTGATGCTGAAGCTGAAACTCCAATACTTTGGCCATCTGATGCAAAGTACTGACTCATTGGAAAAGACCCTGATGCTGGGAAAGATTGAAGGTGGGAGGAGAAGGGGATGACAGAGGATGAGACGGTTGGATGGCATTGCTGACTTGATGGACTTGAGTTTGAGTAAACTCCAGGATTTGGTGATGGACGGGGAAGCCTGGCGTGCTGCAGTCCATGGGGTCGCAAAGAGTTGGACACGACTGAGTGACTGAACTGAACTCATACCCTGTACTAGAGATGCAAAAGTAAATCTCACAAGGAGTTCATAGTCCAGTGGGTAAGAGACCCTGGCAATTGGTGGTGGTGGAGCCAACCAAGACACCCCCCACTTGAAAGCATCAGGAGGTGCGGGTAAAGGTGAGCTTGGCATGATCATGGATATTCTCATCTGCTGGTGGCAAGGCCTGGTGGAAGGGAGAGAGCCCACTGGATCTGGGGTCAGAGAGGGCCCTGAAGTTCCTTGCCCTTTCAAGACTGGAGCCTGAGGGGCTTCCCTGGTGGTCCAGTGGTTAAGAATCCTGCCTGTCAATGAAGGGGACATGGATTTGATCCCTGGTCCACGAAGATCCCACATGCCCTGGAGCAACTAAGCCAGTGTGCCACAACTACTAAGCCCGTGCACCACAACTCCTGAAGCCCACTCACCCTAGAGCTGGTGTTCTGCGACAAGAGAAACTGCTGCAATGAGAAGCCTGCACACCACAACTAGAGAAGCACCCTGCTCACTGCAACTAAAGAAAGCCCACACAGAGCAATAAAGACTCAGGGCAGCCAGAAATACTAATAAAGAAAAACCTGGAGCCTGAGCAGGGATCCAGGAGAACGAGAAGGGGGGGCTGGTATCATTTCTTACTCACTTGACACAGGCATTCCCTGAGGCCACCCCCAACCACAGATTTCCAGCTTCCATCTCAGTTGGCTTTCTTCCTCGCTTTTCACATCAAGGCTCCCAGCTTCACGCCACTCCCTTGGCTGCTCCACCTGGTCCTCACCTTGCCCCCTGCTTCATGTGAGACCCCAGCCCTGACCTTTCTCACCTGCCCCATCCCCACTCGGGTCCTCCCAGTCCCAGAAGTAAAGTAAAGCTGCCTCTCCTGCATCTCGGGCTAGTGCCTGCCTCACTACCCTTACCTGTTACCTCCTCCTTGCATCTCTAAAAGCCTCCATCCCTGCCTCCTCCTCCAGCTGCTACCCAAGCATGCACCCTTCACAGTGACCCTGGGAGGGTGACCACACCAACTTCAAATGCACCCCTCCTCCTGTCTCAGTTCCCACCCCGCCCCCCACCCTGGACCACCCTCAGTCCCAGCCACTGACCCCAGGACGCTTCCATTCTGGCCCTGCTAACCTCCCCTTGCTGCTCACTCTTCTCTCAGGGTTTGATTCCCCGCTTCCCTCCTCCCTTCTCCGACCAATCCATCTCTGGCTCTTTCCTGGGTCCCATCCCCTGCCCATCCCTCTCCTGGTGTTTCACACTCCTTCCCTGGGGCCGCTGACCCTCTCCTCCCTGTTTCGGGCTGTAACCTCGGGCCCAGCCCCTCTCCTGAGCTCTGACGCCTCTCACTCTCTCTCTCCTTTACCCTTCAGAGACACGATTAGCAGCCTGCCTCTCCCTCCTTTCCCCAAAGTGTTCCTGACCTCCCATCCCTGCCCCACAGCCCAAATTGGACCATCCTCTCTCCTTGTCACCCGGACTCTCAAAACGGTCCCCAGCCGGCCTCCCTGCTTTGGTCTCTTCTCCAGACAGTGACCAGGGCAAGCTCTGAAGAGCAAATTTGATCTTGCTACCCCCACCTAGACCCTCCCAGGGGTCCCCTCTGCCCTCAGCAGAGAAACCAAACTCAATGACAAATGTAACAAGTCCCTCTGCCGTCTCTCCTTCCATCTGCTTCACCTTCAAGGGGCCACTCTTCTCATCTCCATTTCACTCATGGAGAAGCCTAGACATAGAGTGGCTGATGCCCAGGCCAGGATGCATGTGTGGTTCCCAAGGAGTTTGTTGCATCAGGTCTCAAGTGTCCTATGTCCAACTTCACCTCCAGTCCTGGCAGCGGACTTTGTCCCTCTCGCCCATTCTCCACTCAATACACCTTTGGATCCAATCCCAATGTTCATTCAGCCCAGCCAGGGCCTGGATACAAGGCCCTGCCCATGTGCCCTGGACCCCTCCTTGACCATCTTTGGCAATTAATTGGGCCATAAACTTTCCTCAACAAGTCAGAGAATTTTCTCTAGATCTGGCAATGATCTTAGGTTCAACATATTCACTATCATATCGGATACAGAGCATAACAAGGCAGGCCGTTCAGTGTAACACAGGCTCTGTTGTTATTTAGTCACTAAGTCGTGTTCAATCTGTTTTCACCCCATGGACTATAGCCCACCAGGATCCTCTGTCTATGGGATTTCCCAGGCTAGAATACTGGAGTGGGTCGCCATTTCCTTCTCCAGGAAATCTTCCCAACCCAGGAATCAAACCTGCATCTCCTGCATTGGCAGGCGGATTCTTTACCACTGAGCCACTGCGGAAGCCCCAGAGGAGTGTTGGTTAGATAATATCACCGACTCAATGGAGATGAATCTGACCAGACTCCGGGAGATAGCGAAGGACAGGGGAACCTGGCATACTACAGCCCATGAGGTTGCAAAGAGTTAGACATGACTTAGCGACTGAACAACGACAAAGTTTCCTCCTGTATGCCAGGGTGGGGTGGCCCTAGCCCCTACAGTCTCACTATAAGTCAATTGATGTCATAGGGCCACTGGGGGCACGGGAAAGCTGGGGAGGAGGAACAGCAGGCAGGGCTGGGGGTCAGCTCGGTGTTCATGGGCTGGGAGGAGCGAGGCTGGATCTAAGCCAAGCCACCTCCTACCTTCAACATTCCCCCTTTGCTAATGTTCTGGTGCCCTCTGGATATAAAGGCCAAACTCAAAGCCCCACCTAATACGGCCTCTGAGGGCCCCTCCAGCTCCATCCTGTTTATCAGACACTCACAGTGAGGCTTATCATGTACTAACACTACCCTAAGCTTTGATAGAAGTTAACTCTTTTTAATCCTAATTAAACCACAATGTAGGTAGTTGTATAATCCTCACTGTACAGAGGGGGGGACCGGGGCACAGAGCAATGACAGAGTTGGTGATGGCAAAGCCAGAATTCAAACCCAGGCCATGTGGGTCCAGAGTTTGTGCTATAACTGCGCCCTCAATTTCTTCCTTCCTGTCATTCCTGCTCCTCCAAACGCACTGAACTTCTCACCCATCCCCTGCTAGTTCCCATTTTTATGCTTTTGGGCTCAACGTTCCCTCTACCTCAAGTGTCACCTTCTCAGTGAACCCGCCTCAAATCCCCTGCTCCCCTCGGCCCCACCGAATCACGCAACCTCCTCCATGTTCACGGCATGCTCTGCACACGAGGCTACTGCAGACAGCCTGGGTCTGGGATTCCTTGATGTTCAGGGCGGCTCCTCCCTGACTGTCACATCCCTGGATGCCCAGTACTTCACCTGAGACTTCATCCAGCCTAAGAATTATTGGTAAGAGATCCCCCCCCCCCCACCCCGGCAGTTCAGTGGTTAAGGCTCTGCGCTTCCAATGCAGGGGTTTCGGGTTTGATCCCTGGTTGGGGAACTAAGATCCTAGATGCCACATGGTATGACCAAAAAATTAAATAACATAGGAATAATACATAAATAGGAAAAAATAAGTAAAATTTTATTTTTAGTAATCTTTCTTTCTCTTTAAAAGAACTATTTGGTAAATGTGGAATGAGCAGAGGCAGGGGGCACAGAGAAACAAGATTCCATCCTTTACCCTCTAGAAGTTCACATTCCAGTGAGAAAACCGACCCATAAACAGCCAACATCTAAGTAGATCAGAGCCCCAAGAGAGGCACAGAGAGCCTGCAGCATCACTAACTCTGTTTGATGATGCCGTGCTCCGCGCTGGGGGAGTCGGGCAGGCTTCTCAGAGAGGTCAACTTATGTCCTGGGCCTTGAGGGATGACGCAAAGTCCAGTGGCCACGTGGGGCGCCTGCGGGCGGGAGAGCTGGGGAAAGGGCTCCAGGCTGGCAGAGGCAGGAAAGCAGGATGTATTGTGAGGGTGAACTAGTTCAGCTGAGCCTGCTGACCCCACACCAGACAGTGAGCTGCAGGAAGGTGGTGTCTACCCGCACCAAGCACATGCCTGCACGTGGTGGGCGCACAGGAAGGGTGTACTGAGAGCAGATCTCATGGGGTGCCCGACTTAAGGAAAAAATGAGAAATTTTTCATGTAAATGTAAGCATGAAAGTGAATGTTTATTTGTATTGCAATTGGGAAGGAGCTTGCAACACAGTTGAAACTTCAGAAGAAAGTAAGGTCAGAAGAATGTGGGAAGGGGGACTTCCCCGGCAGTCCAGTGGTTAAGACGCAGGGGGCACAATTCGACCCCTGGTCAGGGAACTGAGATCCTGCATGCCAAAAGACACAGCCAAAAAAAAAAAGAAGAAGAATGTGAGGAGGGTGAAGGTCCTTGGAGCAGGCACCAGGCTGACAAGGCTCTCCTTTCCTGCCTGCCCCGGGGGCTCAGATTCAATCACCCTCAGACAAGCCACCGTGACCGTGACTGTGACCGTGCCTCTGTCACACGTCGTGAGCCTCTTTGGCCGCAGAAAGGCCTGATTCTCCTGGGTCGGGAGACTTCCTCCCCAGGGAGGGTAGTTAGAGGGCGAATGTGGGCGTCTGAGGCCTGCATGCTGTTCCCCTCCTGCTGACCTTGGGCACTTGTCTCTGGGGCCTCAGGGATCACAGAGGGTCTGTGCTGAAAGCCTCCTTTTCACGCAGGCATTCTGCTCATCTGACCCCACTCTGGAGACTCTCACAGCAGGGGTGGCCAGAGAACAGCTTTGTGAGAGCCTCATTCATCTCCCAATGCGGAGGTCTCACCAGGGTGCCAGGCTCTCTGCTGGGTGCTTGTGCATGGGGGCACACAGCCTCAGAGCTGAGGCTGACCCAGTGGGTCCAGCTAGACGTGAAATACCTGATCACGGAGCCTTCAAGCCAAGCCATTCCAGACTGAAGGTGGACTTCCTGTGAGAATCCAAGGAAGGCTTCTCAGAGGAGGAGGCACTTGATTTGAAATGTTGAGCATTCATTCAACAATCATTTACTGAGCACCTACTACGTGCCAGACTACGCTAGGCTCTGAGGATACAGCAGTGAGGAGGACAGATGGGCATTTGCCCCAAAGCTTCTTCCCTTCAGGTGAGCAGGGAAATAGGAATTAACTCAGGAGGAAAGGGGAACATGGCTCCCCAGACAAGCAGGAGCAACCACATGGAAGGGAGAGATGTATCCTGCTTACGGATGAAGCTGAGAGAAGTGTGGTGTGAGGGGAGAGGGGAGTGATTGGGAGGTAAAGCTGGTGGGGTTGGCAGAGAGCAGCAACAGAGGGACTGGAACAACAGGCTAGGGACCTAGGTGTTGATCATGCTGGCTACTGGGAGCCACAGAAGGTTCTGAGCAGAGGGAGAAGTCACAAGGTTTCTTAGCAAAATAGCTTGCAAGCCCTCCAGGCACAGCCACCAGTTTCAGCTTCCTGGGGCCAACCTACCCTACCCCCACCCCTGGGTCTGGCCAGGAGAGAACACCTGCTTCTCCCCCCACCCCACCCCCCCCCACACACACACACAGCTTGGACTTTAGCCTCTGCTCACCCTTTTCCTTGTTCTCCCAGCCAGACTCTAAGGTGTACTCTGAAGAGGGATGGGGCAGAGCTCTGGGGCCAGGCCTCACAGAGAACTCCAGCTCTTCATACCATCTGCCTCTTCTGGGCTTTAAATGTCTTCATGCTATCTGGCTTCCCTACCTGTCTTTCCCATATCAATACCTGGCTTTAAAATGTCCCAGGACACCCCTCTGATAACGAATGAGAGAAGAATCAAAGGCTTCAAGGCTGCAGCCTCAGCAAAAACCTGGTGGGTTCAAGACCTGAAGCAAGACTCTAATGGAGTTCTTGGCCCTTAGGAAAAAAGTCTTAGGAATTCCCCGGTGGTCAAGGGTTATGATTCAGTGCTTTCACTATGGGGGTCCGGCCTTGATCCCTGGTTGGGGAACTGAGACCACAGTGAAGCCAAAAAAAGAGAAAACAAAGGAAAAGTACTCTCCTGCTCCTGTCTGGCTCCACCTGCCTCTTCCCATCCATTCTCCTGTGCCTTCTCTACGGGCACCAGCTACCCTGAACTTGTCTGGATTCTTCAGCAGAGCAGTGCTCTTCTCCACCTCCAGGGTTTAGTCCAGGCTGGCCTTTACAAAGATAGAACACTATCCATTCCCCAAGGTTCCCTCCTAAGCTAGCTAACCCCTATTTCTGGCCTAAGTCTGCTTGTCACTCCCTGAAGGAAACCTCTCTTAATCCCCCCAGAATAGGCCAGTGATCCCCAGAGGGGTTCTTTCAGACTCCGTGCTTTTGCGCATGGTATTTCCTCTGCCAGAAGACCTTCCCTCCATCCTCTGAAGCCTGTTGCCTGTCCAGTCTTCGCTAAGTAGCAACATCTTTATTTCCCTTTTACAGTTGAGGCACCAGAGGCTCAAAGGATCAAGTAACCTGTTCAAAGCTATATAGCTTTGCCCTAGAATGTGACAGTGATGAGTGGAAGGAATCCTGTGCCAGCTATATGGTCTTGGGAACATCACTTGGTGACATCTCTCTGCCTTTGTGGTCTCATCAGTGAAATGTACTGTACAAGGTTGGTGGTGAGGCTTACAGAAAACCTGTTACCTCCATCCTTTCCCTCCCCAGGCCAAATAATGGCTTCTACATGGCCCCTGCTGGACGTTCAACACTCAATCATGCATACATCAAAACCCTCCAAGACTAGCTCTTGCCTCGCCCTGTACGGGGAACCTGGCGCCCAGAGATAAATCAGACATAGCTCCAACTCCAAGGCTCTGGGGGAGGGATGGGGTGAGAGTACAGAATAGAAACTCAATACTATTCTCAATACAACACAATACAACACAGAAGTCTGTGTGCTGTCCCCACCTAACCTCTGCTTACCTTCTTATTTTAAAAACTGACAATGACGCCCCCTCCCCGCCCCACCCCCACCCCCGCAGAAGGGCTCTGGGAAGGAGGAAATATTAAAGAAAGACTTGCTCTTTATTTTCAAAAACTTTTTTTTCATTGCTTCCAGAAACCTTAATATTTCACGGTATTCAAGTTCATCTCACGCTGAGCCTTAGAAGCCAGAGAGGGAAAAGGATATTGTGAGGCTGTGTCCCACCAGTCTCCAGGGCTTCCCAATTCCTGAGGACTCCACTCGCCCCAGGATAACGACCCCAGTTTCCATCCTGTTCCTTTTCCCACCCCGACCCCTGTTCCTCCCCCTTGACTGTCCCACCCTCGGTCCCAGATAAGCCAGCCCTCCCCACTCCTACTTCCATCTGGGTCCCCAGGTTACCCTCTCCCCCAGTTCAACTCTTTAAAATCCGCCCAGACCCTCCATAGCCCAGTCTGCTGCCGCACCTCTCCACTTCGGCCCCTCCCTCTCCGATGTAGAGTCCACGTTCTGCTGAGTTCCGCCCTTTTCCCACTCTCGGATTGGCTCCGCTGCCCGACTGCGCGGGACCTGAGCCGGGTGGCGGTAGGGGCGGAATCTGGAGCTCGCCCCGCCCCTTGCTTGTAGCTCGGGTGGGCGGGGCCTCCTACTGACCCCGCCCCTACCGGGAGGGGCCGTGCTGGCCGGCGCTCAGGCACTAAGCAGCGCTACCTCGGCTCCGCTCGGCTCCGGCTCGGACTGCAGCTCCAGCGGGGGTGGGTGGCTGGGATGACAGCGGCGGTGGCAGCGGCTGCGGCGCGGGACTGAGCGAGCGGGGAGCGAGCCGAGGGAAGAGGAGGAAGTACAGTCGCGGCCCGGAGCTCTGGAGTCAGCTGCCGCGCCGTGGACCGCCCCATATTGCAGAGCCAGCCGAGTCCGGACCTAGAAAGACTTCCCCGCCGGCTCCGGCCGCCGCGGCTCCGCGCTCTTCGCCGGCGCCCTGCCCTACCCCGCCTGCCCCAGACCCGGGTTCCGGCGGGACGCTCCCTGCTCCGCGGTCCGGGGCGTGTGGCCCGGACGCACCGAGCTCCCGACCCAGATCCAGTACACCGGGACGGGACGCTCCTGGCCCACCATACGGCTCCAGGGTTACGGGCTCGCTCGCAGCCTTTCTGTAGCGTGTGTCGGAGCCCCCAGCCCTCCCGCCAGGGTTAAGGCGGGGTGCACCCCAGCCCCCTGATTGAGTGCAAAGGAGTCCGGACGCCTCCAGGCTCTGGTTCCCCGAAACCCGGACCTTCTGCCGCCTCTGATACGGTACTTCGGACTTAGGATCCGTGCGAAAGTCCAGGAAGCCCCGGCCTGGTCCAGAGCCCCGTGAAGGGTCCCAGGCGGGCTGGACAGTCAGACTGAGCCAGACTGGGCTGGTGCTGCGAACCGAAGCTGCCACCTTCCTGCCGCCCAGACGAGGGACTGAACGCTTGCCCCGAAGAGAACACAAGAGAGAGCCGAGAGCTGCAGGTGAGAGAGCCCCGGATGCCGAGCAGAGGCGGCCTCCGACCCCATCCTGGCAGCTCCGGGGCCACCTGCGGGTGTGCACGGGGCATTAGCTGCAGCTGGAACTGGCTAGGAGCGGGGCGCGGGAAAGGGAGGAGAAAAGGGGAGAAAATGGGCACTTATTGAGCGCCCATTGTGTGCGGGTCCGCGCCCCACCCTTGCGCAAAGGATCCCTCAAATGGCTCATTCCCACTGCGTGTGATGAAAGGTATTGTGTGCTGTTAAGAGCGCTCACAGATGGGGAAACTGAGGTTCATCAGGGTTGACTGACCCTGTTCTTTCTACTCTGGTGCTGAGACTGGGGAGGAGTGTTAGGCTGGAGAGGGAGAGGAGCAGAGAATGGAGAGGAAAAGAAAGGAAGTGCATAGCTACCAGGCAGGAGGTGGGGGGGAGGGGTCAAGGTGGGGCCACCGAGGCTTCGGAGAGCTGATCCTGAGACTGGGAGGTGGTCTCTCCTGGCCTCTTTCCCTCCCACCCCGTTGTCATGTCACATCCCAGGAGAGGTGACCCAGAGTTGAGGGCAGAAGTGGGAAGCTTAGCAGTTCCACAGCTTCCCTCCCTGACAGCTGCCCGGTCCCCTGTGTGTCAGGATCCAGTATCTCTAAGAGGCTAGGAGGTCCTGAGACGCTGCTTATCTGCTAGGAGAACACACCTTAGAGGTCCCCAAGTCAAAGCCTATCAGAGCTGAAGGAGGTGAGGCCCTCTGCACTCACCCGGCTCACATGCTTAACATTGGTAAGGGGGACACTGACGCCTGGGGACAATTGTTGAGGTCCTAAAGCAAGTGACAGGTTGAGCCAGAAGTACACTTGAGAAAAACCTTCCCAGACATCCTTTAAGGTATCCACTCCACTTCCCTGGTTAGCATCTTCTGGATGGGTGGCTGGGGTTTTCCCACCCCTGATGTAAGGTCTCAGTGACCACATGTGAGGCTGTTGTGAGAATCCATGTGGTCGGTGCTGGGGCCTGAGACAGACCAGCAGCCCCACAGCCTCTGGCCCAGACCTCCAGTCTGACCTCAGCCTCTCCTGGGCACAGAAACCTGCAAGACACCTCTGGCCCCAGAGGGCAGGGGTTTGCACAGGTTCCCAGGGTTGGGGCTGCCTGGGCGAGCGGCACAGTCCCAGGGGCTGGATTCTCCGGCAGGGGTCCTGTTGCCTCCTGTGCATAGAGAGGGGTGTTGTGAAAGAGTGCTGGGCATGGGCTCTGTGGGCTCTTGTTCTTGGTGGGGAGGGAACGTGGCCTCAATAGGAGCCCTGGTGGCCTTGGCCGGGACTAGTTAACCCCTTCTGTGCCCAGCTTCCTGGAGTCAAGGGGAAACCACCTTGGAAAGCCCCTGGGAAGTAGGGGAGGGTGGAGTGGTCAACTGAAGACTGGAAGCTCTCAGTCTCTGGGGGTGAGTGTTAGGGGGAACTGGAAGAGAAAGTGACTGAGGGGCTTGGGATTCCCACTCCCCACCTTCCCTGGGGGTTCAAATGCTCATAATAATCCCGCATCTAAACAAAGCTCCCCTTTGATGAGATAATCTCACACCTGTGATCTCATTTCATGGTGGAGTAGAAAGGATCTGGAACACAGTGAGGCAAGAGAGGCTGGGGTGCCCCCCAGGGGCCTCTTGGATGCATCCATGACTCCACGCCTCACCTGTAAAATGGAGTCAAGGCAGGTGATATGTTACCTGCTCAGAGAATAGGGCCATCACATCCAGCCCACTGTCAAGTGCTAAAGAGTGGTGTTTGCCAAGACAGGGCTTGTTACTAATGGCTACCTTGTGTGGGACACTGAGGCTCAGAAAGGTGAAACCATCTGCACCGCGTCTTTGAGTTTGCTTCAGGAACTGAGTCCTGACTGGGTGCCGGATGCCCTGGAAGGTGTCCGGATGGAGACGTTATTGTGGCGACTAGCACTCAATGAGGCGGGCTGAGCGCACGGGCAGACAGCAGTGAGTCACACCAGGCAGCAGAAATCTGCTCTGATTCCTCCCACTGGCCATGTGGTGTTGGGCAAGTCACTTCACTCCTCTGAGCCCCAGCTGCTTCTCTGTGAATTAGAACTCCTCTTTTACAAGGTTGTTGTGAGGTTTAAATAAGATATAAATATACAGCATGTGGCCAGATCGCTATTTCCTTCCCTGTAAGAAAAGGAAGCTTGAATTTTTGATCAGGAAAGCCAGAGAAATTCTCAGGCTTGCCTTGGCTAGGAATGGAGACTACTGTTGCAGGTTCACAGACCGGATTTGCTTAGCTGTAAGGATCAGGCACCCCTGGGCCACCGCCCTCATCCTATAACCCTTTAGAATCTGCTTGGGGGCCCTGGCAAGGGGGCTCTGGGTTCTGACCCCTCACCCCAGGGCTGCTGGCTCCCTTCAGGGTTGGGGGGAGTGGGTGTTCATTCCCTCTGGCCCATTGTCTGGCCTCCCTGGCCACAAAGGTGCAGTAAATAATTTATGGCTCCCCTTGCTGGGAGGCCGCTTGGAGAAATTGATTGCTCTGTGTTCAGCTGGGTTTCTGAACCCCACCAGAGGAGGCAGGTTGTTCCTGTCAGTGCTAGATCAAGTCTTAGATATGGTGGAAAGGGGCGATAGGAAGAAAGTGACCTGTTATCAACCCCAGCTCTCTTAAAGGGGGCAAGGTGGGCCTGCAGGAAACAATGGTAACCAAGCTAGACAAACACAGATCAAGCTGTTGGGCCCCTGATTCCAAATGGGTCAGGAGGGGTGTCAGGGAGAGGCTCTTGGGGACCAGAATAACCCGGAAGGCTTTTTCAAGGAGAAAGGTGTCTAGACAGGGGCTAGAGGCAACTTTCTGTAGAAATAGGGGTGTTGACATCAGTTCAAGGTTGAATTCTGGCTGTGCCACTTACTTACTGTGTGACTGAGGAAGACACCTGCCCGGCCAGGCCTCTGCTCCCTCCTCTGTGAAATGAGATTAGCTACAGGTAGCCGTGAGGTCATATATGTAAAGATGGCATGATAGGTACTTAATGAAAGAGTGCCTCGCTGTGAACGTGACCACAAGGTGGTCTAATGGTGGGAAAGATGACCTGGTGTAATAAGCAGAGAGGTGGGGAGAACTTAGAGTGGTGAGGAATCTGTGGGGTCAGAGAGGGACGTGGATGAGAGAGGTGGGTGGCCAGATGGGAGGGCCTTGAATGCCAGACAGAATTCACACTGCAGAAAGCATCACAGGGCCCCATTGAGAACCCTCTGTGACTCCTCCTTACCAGTAAGATGGAGACCAGACCTCTTTGTGCACTCAAGGTCTTGCCCACCAAAGCCACTGCGTGGACCCCCAGTCATTACTCACCACTGTTTCCTAAACACATCATGTGTGGCCCCTTTGTTTATGGGGTTCCTCCCATCGTCCCTGGGCTTCCCTGATAGCTCAAATGGTAAAAGAATCTGCCTGCAATGCAGGAGACCCAGGTTTGATCCTGGAGTCAGGAAGATCCCCTGGAGAAGGGAATGGCAACCCACTCCTGTATTCTTGCCTGGAGAAGTCCACAGCCAGATCATGGGGTCGCAGAGAGTCAGACACTGAGTGACTAACACTTTTCACTTTTCTTTCCCATTGTCCATACCATCCTCTGCTCTGCCCACTTCCCCATCAGTCAAGGCCCAATTCAGAACATAAATCCCACCCACCCCCGACCCCCCCGCCAAAAAACACTTCTAGATTACCCAAACCTCTGGTCACACTGCCTCTAAATCTTTCACACTTCATAGTAATAGTATAAACAATTCCTACCATTGTATCCCACTTTACAGTTGGTAATATGCATCCACATACTCATTTACTACTACTGTGATGGTGATATGAGCAATTGCTAATGCTCTTGAGTACTTGTTCTGAGCTAGACACAGCGCTGTTTACAGACCCTCTCATTCATAACTCCGGGAGGAAGTTACTGTTATGCCCCAGAAACTAGGGCTCAGAAAGGCTCCTGTCTTGCCCAAGGTCACACAGCGAGATGGTGGGAGAAGTCAGGAGTGCGCTGTTATCTGCGACTGAACAGACAGCACAGCAGCTCTTAGATGTCCTGCCTCTACAACTCCACCCAAGTACCTCGAGAGCAAACTGCACGTGTAAAAAGCCTGGAAAGGGTCCTTCTTCCCAGGGCTAGGGAAGGGCAGTGCTGGGGTAAACAGGGGGCCCTGGACCCCGCACTGGCTGGCTGTATGACTTGGGGTGAATCAGACCCATCTGTGGTCCAGTTTCCCCGGGTTTATGGGGAGGGGAGTGGGGTATCCGAGCTTCCAGAGCCCCAGCCTTCTGCAGTGTCCTCTGTGACCCTGGAAGGTAGGGGAGGAGACCACAGCGTCAGAGCCAGAGGATGTGGTGCGATGGGCGGCTGTGATTTTTGGCCCGGCCGCTGTCTGGACCAGCAGGCTCTGTAGTTAGCCGCTGCCTCCACCCCCCGAAGGAGGGAGGCGGCCTGGCTGCTGGAGCATGGTCATTAACTGGGCAGAGACGACCCTGTGATTGGGAGCCGGCTGGGCCAGGCCAGGTTGGCAGGGCTGGAGGCAGGCAGGCCTGCTCACAGTGGGGTCACTGGCGGGGCAGCTGGCTGAGCAGCTGCCTCTCCTCCTTTTGCAGCCTCCAGGGCAGGACCCACGAGGCACTAGAACTTTGTCAGCCAAGGCTTGCCCTTCTTCCTGTGGTGGTCGTGGGAGTGGAGCAGTGAGGAAGTGAGCCAGGCCTGAAGATGTCTCCTTCTAGAAGCTTCCAGGACTCCTCCCCTACAGATCCACAGCCCTTACTTGCCTGCTGTGGTCTGTGGATTGGGTTTACATAGGTCTGCTTCCCTTGCCAGCCAGTCAGAAGCAGATTCTCTGCCACCCAGTTCTCCCCCTGCTCCCAGAGTGCCTGGCACAGAGTGGGTACCCCTACCCCGCCCCAGGAGAGACAGTGCAAGCTGCCCCTTAGGCAAGTTACTCAATCTTTGTACCTCTGTTTCCTTCTCTGTATAAAATGGCACTGGTAATCACAGTGTTGCAGGGGTTAAATGAGACGATGGGAGGCACGTACCAGGCCTGACACACAGACTCCGTCAGCATGAGTCCCCTTGCCCGTCCCCTCAGTTGCTCCGTGATCAAGTGACTCAGTAAGAAGCTGATGGAAGAGCCCTGCCACTGAGGCTGGGAGGGAGGGTGTGCCAAGCTGCAGGAAGGGCTTTACCCAGGAGGGTGTTTTGCCACCTGGGGAGGACTCTGGCAGATTGGATTTAGAGAACTGCCATTCCCACCACCCTCCCAGTAGGTAGGCCAAATTCTAGGCAGAGGTCAGGACCAGGAGGGATGTGCAGAGACCTGGTCCTTCCCAGACCTTCACAGCAGGAATGACCCAGTTGGGAGGAGCCGTCTGGGTCCAGGTAGCAGATGCTGAGCAGAATGAATCCTTCCTTTAAGGGAAGCAGTGTTCATTTGGTCTCCCTCTCCTTCTGCACTCACACATGATTACATATTACGAAACATAACATGACTGGAGATTTTGGTTCATGGGGGGAACAGACATTCAACAAGTAAACACAGATACAAAACCTCCAAATTGTGAACACTGAGCTCCCAAGGCGGGGGCCGATCCCATGGACATTTGTGGATGGTGGTAGAGGGCAATGCTCAGATCACAGCCCAAGTACACACTTTCTAGCCATGTGACTTGGGCAAGTGATTTAACCTCTCTGGGTCTCAATTTCTCCATCTATAAAATGGGGACAGTTATAGTTGTGGTGCGGATTAAATGTATTATTCATGTAAAACACTCGGAAAAATGCCTGGCACATAATAAGCACTCAGTGAATATGTGCTGTTGTTGCCTGTATCTTGAGTACCTACCGGAGTCTGAAAGAATAGGTGCTCAGAATGGACATGTGGAATGAGTCCCAGGCACAGGGCAGCTGCCCTGGACAATGAATGAACACGCGGCCTCCTCAGGAGGGGAGCACACAGAAGCAGTGACAACACACAACGTGGCGGAGAAGGCCAGGGGCTGGGTTTGTTCAGTGCAGGGCAGAGGTGGAGTCCAGAAGGGCTTCCTGGAGGTGGTGCTCCTAGAACTGCATTGAAAAGTATCACTTAACATGCATGCACACACACGCACCATGGTATCACTGTGTAGGCAACAGTAGGCACAGGCTCAGAGAGGAGTGGTTCCTGTCCAGAAGGAGTCCCTGCCTGGCAGACCCTGGGTCTGCTGGACTCCACAGGCCTCCATCTTCCCCCTGCCCCACGCCGTCTTGCCATCTGTGACAACCTGCTGGAGGGCACCAAGGAGGCAGGTGGGAGGAAGTGTGGGCCAAAGTCTGAGAGCCTCAGCTCTTCCCAGGCCTGGGACCAAATCTCCAACAGAAAAGAATAAACAGGACTTGCTTGGAGTTCTTTTATCTTCTTGCTCCCAAAGCACACCCAAAGCAGAGGTGGTCTTCCAGCATTAATCCTACAGCTGTTTAGCTTTTGAATGAGTGAACTCTATGTAAAAGAAAAAAAGGCCATGAAGAATTTGCCTCACTGTTCCACCCAGGAGGCTCAAAGAGAAATTTTCCTTCCACTGACAAAGGAGCCAGGACCCCCCAAGTATCTTTTCAAAAGTTCACCCCAGAGGCACCCTAAAGTCAGGGTCCCCTCACACTGCCTGCACTCACAGCTGATGGTGGACCCTGAGGACACAACCTTGGCCCTTATGTTTTGCCTGGTTTTTGCCTCTCTTCTGAAATGAGGTCAGAATAACAAAGCCTTTCTTTCCTTTGTAAAGTGTGGGGTGGAAGAGGTTATAGTGAGCATCTGAGCCCATGGCTCTCAAATTTGCTGCAACACGTTAGAATCACGTTAGAATAACTTTTAGAAGTCCTGCCTGGTCCCCGCTCCACAATCTGGGGCAAGACCTACACATCAATAGCTTTTAAAGCTCCCCAGGTGATGTCAAAGCTCAACCAAGATTGAGAACCACCTGGCCACCCTCTGCAGCACGCCTCCTACCGCATCCCCAGATGATACCCGTACATACCCCAGACAAGGAGCTCATTGCTTCCAGGGTATTGCCCTCCCTGGAGAAACATGGACTGGAAAGACTTTGGAATCTGATAAACCTAGATTCCAACACCTTTCTGATCCCTGCTTGAGTGTCTTCTCTGAGCCTCAGTGTCCTCATCTGAAAACAGAAATAACATCTCTCTCTGAAAGGGCCGTAGAGACCAAATGAGGCCATGTGGTACCAGTGCAGCACTGGACGTGCCAGCAGTGTGCAGTGGGGGGTCACAGACAGTGGCAGAGCCTGCTGGACTCAGACCCTGGACTCCCACTGCATTGCTCTTTCTACGGGCCCAGCCACCTGAAGCTGGGTCTCTGAGAAGGAGGCTGGCGTGGGGAGGGATCAGCACCCAGTCTTGGGGCCCTTCCCATTCCCCTTCTCTCTAAGAGATAAGACAAGGCAGCAAGCATTTTGTCTTGCTTGGTTTTGTTTTAATGGCCCAAGAGTCAAGCTCTCCTTAACAATGAAGCCTTGTCTGAATCTGCTTGTTTTTCCAACCCGGACACCCAGTTGCACCGCCTGCTTGGGGCCCCCATCCCACCTGGGAGAACTAAAGAATGCCAGAGGTTTTCTTTTTTTTTTTTCCTTCATCTCGAGGAGGGTACCAGGGAGACATTGGAGGCCTCTGTGTGGCCCTCACCAATAATTGACCCCGTTTAAGTCAGCTGCCTCTGTTGAAAGCCAATCCAAAAAAATTATTTCGGGGTAGTTACTGGGATGGGTTTCAGAAGCAGAGAAAGTCGCATTTGAGCCTTGGCTTTTGTCACTTACTGGAAATACAACCCTGGGAGAGTCATTTCAGCTTTGCTTTTTGAGCACTGGTATTCTCTTCTGTAAAATGCGCAAATAGGAAGTGCAACCTCCTTGGGGAGGTTCTGAGAAGTGAATGAAGTGCTTGGTGTATAGTACACAGTGCCTACCGTGTCATGAGTGCTCACACTGGCCATGGCTGTCCTCACTGAACTCTGCCTCCTGCCTTCATGGCCTAGTCCTGCTCCCTGCTCCCTGCTCCCAACCTCCTCTGAGTGCTGGCCCAGGCTGAGAGAGCGGAGGTCTGCACACTTAGTAACGTGCCCCCCTGCAAACCCCTATCATGTTATCATTTGTTCCATGCACACTTAGAGTGGACTCTGAGGGGGAAAGACTGCCCAAAGGGGTCACTGGCAACAGTACCTGGTCTCCTCTGCTCTGGCCCAGCAAGGGAGGGTGTGTGAGCCCAGGGTGGGCCGCTCAGACAGCGGGGTGTGGCGAACCAGCAAACGGAGCACAGCTGCAGGGGCCGATTCCTGCCCAGGGCTGCAGGTGCCCCAGGAGGCAGCGGTCAGCTATAAGGACAGAGGCTCTGGCCTGCGGGAGAGGGACCCGGTAACCCAGGAGCCCCACTGGTGGAATAAAACTTCCACTCCTTTCCTTCCTCCAGTCTCCCATTGGGGTTTCCCACTGGGTGAACCTCCCAGAAACCAACGGCACATAACTCAACACCTCAGCCTCCAGGGGCCCCGACGCAAAGTGGGCTGGGCCCAGAGAGGCAAACAACAAACGCAAGGCTTTCAGGCAAAACCTGTGAGGTGCTCTGGACTCACCCTCCGAGGGATGCAGTTGAAGGCTCATCTTTGGTACTTGAGCTTATCCCTTACAAAGGGGATCTCAGCCCCCACCCCAGAGCATCCCATCTTTCACAATCCTCTCCGAGAGGAGTGCTGGGGGCACCCATCTTTCTGTTTCTGCCTCACCTGAGCACCCTTTGAGACTGGTGCTCAGGCCCCTGGCCGCCATGCCCACCACTTGGCCCAGCTCCGCAGCCACTGGGCCTCAGAGGATCTGGTTGTGAGTTTCCAGCCTGTGTCTCTGTCCCTTCTGGTCAGGAAACATGGAATAGTGGTTAGAACACAGGCTCTAAAACCGGACTTTCTCCTGAAATCCTGATCTGCGTCCCTGGGGGACGAACCACTGCGTCCCTTCATCTCCCTGTGCCTGGGTTTCCTCGTCTTTGAACTGGGAATAGCAGAGAGTACCTCAGAGGGTTGTTGTGAGGATTGATGAGTGAATGAATGGAAAGTGCTTGGGACGGTGCCTGGTGAGCAGGAAGTACCCAGTAAATGACGGTCTTTACCATTATCACAAATAAGACAGTGGGAGCCCAGAACTCATGATGTGGCCGGACCTTTAATTAGGGGATGGGGACCGTCACCGCCCTCAGTCTAGACTCTGCCCCGGTGACAAGGGCTGTGACCGTTCCCCACAGCCTGACCCCATTGTGGACACTTACCTGTCAGCTACCTCCCCCCTCCCCACGTCCTCCCTCGCAAATCACATCCTGTGAGAAGTGGCCTCTCATTCTATTAAGACTCAGTGTCCGAGAACAGTCACCAGTCCCGCACAGATACCAAGGGATGACCGTAATCAAATAACTGATTTTAATGTGATAAATGTTCTAAGAGGATGTTTAGGGTGTTTTGAAAATCAAAATGGATATTTGGTTTTTTTTTGCTTGGGAATAAATGGCTTATTTGTCAGGGAAAAAAAAGTAGTTGTTTGAGATGTCCCCAAGTTCTACCACCAAGTCTGCATGAAGATCTGGGAGGAAGAAGACTTGGGTGTCGCCGCCCTGGAGAAGCCCCAAGGCTGGGGTGGCAGGGAACGGTTAGGGTATGGGTCAAGTCTCTTCCTCATGGGGCAGGTCAAGCAACTCTGAGCAGGATACAAGCAAAAACACAGGAGCTCGGAAGAGAATGAGAGAAACTGGGGGCTTCATGGAGAAGGAGGCATTTGAAATGAATCTTAAAAGACAGGCTAGGAACTCTACTGGTCTGAATTGGGTGGGAAGGGTGTTTTAGGAAGAAGAAGCGTAAGGCATGGAGGCATGGCCCTAGGGGCTGCAGCAAGCAGAGCACAAGGCAGACACTTTGGGGTAGAATGATGCTCCAGGGTGGAATGATGCTCTGGCAACACACATGGCTTCTGGAATCAGACAGACATGGCTTTGAATCCCGGCTCAGCTTCTTATTGAATTATTTCTTATTTTTTGACTGTGGGCAAGTGGCCTGGCTGCTCTCACCCTCTGTTTCCCCAGCAGGGGAACAGGGCTAAGCCTTCCCAGGGCCCGGCAGTGACTCGCAGATTGCTGAGCGCAGCTGGAGGAGCCAGGCCTCCCCTTCACTTGTTGCTGCAGAGGAGGCAGGGACCTTGGGGCTCCCCCTGGCCCATGCCTCTTTCCCCTAGATCAGGCTGCAGGTAGATTCCAGGGTGGTCTTACCAGGGACAGTCTTATCTCAGGAGTTGGGCAAAGGTTATGGACAGGCTGGCCTCAGATGAGCTTAGGTGCATAGTCAGACAGAAGATATATCAGGCCATATTGCGTGGAAAGTGTCTGGAGGCCCTTGGGGCGTGGCATCATGGGGACAGCAGGGCAGTCCTAGAATGCAGAGCCCTCTCCTGAATCGCTGGCCACTGAGCACTCCCTCTTCTCCTGGATGGAAATCTCTGACAGAGCCTGAGACTGAGGAGGAGCAGCGAGATGCCAGGGGTGGGTGTGGCTGTGCCTTGACCTCAACCCGCTGCCGAGTCAGTCCTGGCTTTGCAGCCCAGCTCTGACTCTTTAGAGCTTTGAAGACGTTGGGTAAGTTCCTTATACTTTCTGAGCCTCAGTTCCCCACCTAGAAAATAAGGGTAAACAGAATAAAAGGGTAGTTAAAGGGTAGCCACACTTACCTTCCAGGTCTCTTTTGAAGCTAAAATGAATTCATGGATAAGATGCATGCATGCATGTTAAGTCGCTTCAGTCCTGTCCAAATCTTTGTGATCCCCTGGACTGTAGCCTGCCAGGCCCTTCTGTCCATGGGCTTCTCCAGGCAAGAATACTAGAGTGGGTTGCTATGCCCTCCTCCAGGGGATCTTCCCGACCCAGGGATTGAATCCACGTCCCTCATGTCCTGTATGGGTGGGCGGGTTCTTTACCATATCGCCACCTGGGAAGCCCTGATGGATGAGATAGCATTTTGTATTTTTTAAAAATACGTATTTATTTGGCTGCTCAGGATCTTCCTTGCATCATGCGGATCTTTCATTGCGACGCACGGACTCTCTCTAGATGTGGTACTTGGGGTTAGTTGCTCCAAGTCTTGTGGATCTTAGTTCCCTGACTGGGCATCCAACCTGCGTCCCCTGCATTGTAAGGCAGACTCTAACCACTGGATCACCAGGGAAGTCCAAGTATCTTGTATTTAAGAAGAGGCTCCACAACCACTTTCATCCTGTTTCCTTTCTACCTGCACTGTCCGTTTCTAATGCTGCCTCAGTAAGTTCTTTCTTGTGTCTAACTTAAGTCCATTATGCTGCAATTGGAGTCTCCTTCCTCTTGTTGAAGACTCTGCAGAAGCAGGCTAGGCTCATTCTATACAGAAATGTGCCTGTCAATACCTGCAGTGAGTAAGGTGAGGAACAGCAGAGCAACTGGGTGTTCATTTTCAACCTCTGTCTTGGGAGCCCAGTTGTCAATGGCCAGCGCCTTCTGACCAGCATGTTTTGGGGGTAGGTGTCTCATCTTGACTGTTTTCACTGTTCTTCCTCTCCGGGTTTTATCCATGCTCCAAAATGGAGACCCAGGGGTAGTGGAGAGCGCTCTGGGCTAGGTCTCAAAGACCTGGGTCCCAGTATCCACTTAACTCCTCCTGACTTGTTGTGTGGCCTGAAGCCAGTTAGCAGCCTCTCTGGGTCACAGTAGTTCTGTGAGGATGTCTGTGCCCAGGGGCCCAGATGTCTCCAGTAAAGATGAGTACATTTCAGCTGAAGCCCCCTTTTCTCTTTCTCGTTTACCTGGGCTCCCACCACCCTGGGAAGTCAGCAAATTAGGGTCCTGCTAATGGCAGTGGTGGTAGGATCTGAGCTCACCTCTCAGGTCGGGGCTTCCAAGAGCAGGAGGGACACGTTTAAGGTTAGACAGGGAGTGGGGATGGGGGGATGCCTGCTGGGTGGGGCAGCACCTGCCTCCTCTAACAGGGATTTTGAAAGCCTGGATTTCCTCCTACCCACCCAGTTAAACTCATCCCACAAAAGGTCAGTTATATTTGTCGAGCCCTCCTCGAAGCAGATCCTTTCCCACGTGAGGTCTTTCTGCTTTAATCCCTCTTTTGTGGGTGGGGAAACTCATGGTTCAGAGAGATGAGGTGACTGGCTTATCAGTGGGGCCAAGGAGCCCCGGGGCTCTTGCTTCTGCCCAGTCCCTACCCCCACTCACACCAGGCCAGGACATCTAGGTCCTCAGCAGAGGAGGACCATAGGGGTTGTCATGTGTGAGGCCATTTCCAGTCTGGGAGGGCGCTGCATGAGCTGTGGGAGGTTGCCCAGGGCTTCTGGGACTGCCCTTTCTCTAGGAAGAAGTTGGTCAAGGAGGTAGAGGGATCAAGAACCCAGGAGTTCTGTGCTGCAGCTAGTCCTCAATGCTCCTGTGAACTTCAGTGTTTGTTCTCCTGGAGGATCAAGACTGATTTCTCTTTGGCTTTGGGCACAGGATAGTTTACCGTTTATAAAGCAGTTTGCTATTCATGATGTCACCGAACCTTAGCTGCCATTTGTGAGAGGCAGCATGGGACTTGCTTGGGAGGGCCAGAGAGGGAGAGCTCTGGAGTCAGGCAAACCTGGGTTTTAATCCTGGCTCCCACCAACTCTCTGCCCTCAGGCATGTGAGTAACCAGCTGAGCCTCAGTTTGCTCATCTGTAAAAGGGACAATCGTTCCCCACCACAAATAGCAGCAGCTGTCTTACTGGCTGTGCGCATTAGATAAGGTCTGTAACCATTGGTCCAGTGCCTGGTGCAGAGTAGTACTTTCAGTGATTTTTTTTTTATCCGCCCCACTTTTTGGATGGGAATGTGGAGCCTCAAAGAAGGAAGGTCACTTACCTGAGGTCACATGGTGATTTAGCTTGGTCCTCCAGAATTCCTGTATGTGGCTTTTTTCTCCAACACCTTCTTCACTATCCTCAAGTGATCCAACACTTCATTAATCTATGAAGGTCTTCAATGTGTGACACTGTCCGATGAGGCCTGGTATCCCTTCCCCCCAGTGCCTAGCAGCACTTACCTGGCACACAATAGGCACTTTCAAAATGCTTGTTGGGACTTCCCTGGCAGTCCAGTGGTTAAAACTCCGTGCTTCCACTGCTGAGGGGATGGGTTCCACCCCCAGGGAGCTAAGATCCCCATGCAGTCAAAGAAAAAAAAAGGAAAAAAATGTTTGTTCTGTGCATGAATATATTGATGAGTTGGTATAAAAATGTAAAGTGTTAGTTGCTCAGTAGTGTCTGACTCTCTGCAATCCCATGGACTGTAGCCTGCCAAGCTCCTCTGTCCATGAAATTTTCCAGGCAAAGATACTGGAATGGGTTGCTATTCCCTTCTTCAGGGGATCCTCCCGACCCAGGGATCAAACCCAGGCAGGTCTTCTGCATTGCAAGCAGATTCTTTACCATCCGAGCCTATTTTTTCAGGCCGCTAAGGCTTGTGTCCCTGAGGCTTCCTCCTGCTCCCTGTTCCTTTTAAAAACAGCCGTCTAATAGTTTGGGTTGGAAACCTTTTTGAAAAGGAGTGATGGCTTCCTTTCCCTGCACGAGGTCCACGTGGTTAACTTCCTGGGATGGTGAACACTGTGAACACTGACTGCTTTGCTCGGAGAGCCGAGACCAGCTGAGCCCTCACAGGTTTCCTGCAGCCCTGACCCGGGACTGCTCACTTGTTCAACAACGCCTTTGTGGGTTCCTGACTCTCCTCTCCCTGACCCTTCATTTGCTGCCCACAGACCTGCCTGCAATGGTCCAGCACCTCTTTTTCCTCCCCTCTTGCCTCTGTGTGTATTTCCTAATTTGTTGCTTCTACCAGTTGGGGACTGAGAAATGGGACAGTTGAGCTTATTAGAATTGCTTCATTGATGCATTCATTCATAGCTCTTCAACCAGCAATTTTTGTCCCTGGGTCTTGCATCCATCATCTATCCATCCTGACTGAGGACCTCTGCAGTGGCTTGTGATCAATCAAGACATGACCACACCCTCCCAGGAGCACACACAGGTATATCATGATGTACACAGCACACGCCGGTACAGGGCTTTACAGTTTATAACCCACCTCTGCCTGCAGCACCACACTGCATTTTCACAGCAGCCCTCAGAATAGCATTCTCTCTGTTTTGCAGAGTGGAAACAGCTCAGCTGGAGGAGATCCCTTGCCCAGGGGTCAGCAGTGAGCACAGAATTGCAGTGGGAATTCAGGTCTCCAGGCTGGCCTGTTACCTCTTCCCTCTCCTGTGCTCCGTTTGCAAGCCCTGTGATGCCCCGTTCATTTACTGCTTCTGTCACAAAGCTGGGGCAGGATCGTCTGCCTCTGGATCGGCCAGCGGGGAGCGTGGGCTTGCCTTTAACATACATACGAGTCCTGCAGTGGGCCTGAGCCCACCATCTGGCCCACACTGCCTGGACTGTGCTCTGCGGAGCCAATTCCCTGGGATGGCTCTGGGTCCCAGGACACATAGATTTGGGAAATGTAAGGTCACATAGCTCAGAATAGGACTTCTCAGGGCCTTTACTGTGTTGATATGCACAAGGGATCCCCAACCTATGGCACGGGTGCCACCAGCGTTTCTCAAGCTTGCCTGAAGCCTGAACACGTGGCTGCTTTGTCTTAGAGTAGGGTCTGGGGGCTGATAGCCTGGAGAAAACACAGGGGAGAGCTGATCTGTATACCCTCACTTTCCAATCTGGCACAGAAGGCTTCAGCTAGAGCTTGTTTCTGCGCTGGGCAGCTTGCCTTTTGAGAGAGGATGACCGTTTAGCCCCAGGAAAGAATTGGTAATAATGGTGGAGTTTCAGGCAACAGAAGGAAGTGAATGGTGGAGATATTTTGATTCTTTCATCCACCAAACACTCATCTCTCAGACGTCTCCGGAGTGCCAGGCACACAGCCAGTGTTTGGAAATGCCAAGATGCGTCTGACTAAGAACCTTTCATTTCATTTCCCTGTGCCCACTAAGGGTTTTTAAAGAAAGACAAATACTAGCCCTAAAAGAAAGACGTGTTTTTGTTTTGTTTTTATTTTTTATTGTTAGGGGTCTTTGTGGGAGGTGGGTGGGTGATGCAGTTACTGCTGGGCTCATTGGCTCTGTAGTCCCCAGTTCTGAGGTGGGTAAGGGAGACAGTTCCAGGAACATTTACCCTAGACAGAGTTAATATTGCTCCCATATTACAGATGAGGAAACTGAGGTTCAGAAGTCAAGTTGCATATGCATTTTCACACAGAAGGAGTTCCTTGTTGTTGTCAGGAGTGAGGGAAGGCTCAGAAGAAGGAGGGAGCACTTCCCCTGGGCTCCGTCAGCCTGAGCTGGGCTCAGGAATCTGGGGTTAGGCTCTGCACAGAAGAGCAGAGCAGAGGTCACCTGGGGGTTGGAGGGGTAGACAGGCTCTGGCCAGCCAGGAAGGGCATTCTTGGAAAAGCAACAGCCTGGAGCACAGGTTCAGAGGTGGCAACAGGGTAGGTTACACTTTCTGGACCCTGTGTAGAGCCTGGGGTGATGGAAGCAGAAGGAGGAAATGTGGGTCGTTGGAGGTGGGGCTGGAGAAGCTGGCTGGGCAGTTCACAAGGGTCCAAACACCAGCTGAGTGGGACCACCTTGAGGGCCAGGCCATCCCATCCCAGTGTCTCCAGCACCTGGCTGCTGCCCGCCTGGCAGGTTTGTGGACTGACTGGACTCTTCCATCATGGGATCTTGGGCAAGTCCTTTCCTGCTCTGGACCTTGAGTTGCTCATGCTCATGGTTGGGCTCAAGGTCACCTAGCATGTCCCTTCCAGCTCTGAGGGGCTCTTGGGAATTCTTGGCATGTGTGCAGGGGAGGACCAGACTGTTTCTCCCCCAGCTTTGAGGTCTCCTGGGAAGCCCTGGCAGGGCAAGGGCCAGACATTGGAGGTCAGGCTGACTCTGCTGGAGGAATTCAGTCCTCATTCTCTCTTCCTTTCAATATCCAGTCTGCTGAGCTCAGGATGAAGTGCCATGGGGTCCTCACTGAAGGCTCTTCTAAGGCCCCAAACTGCGTGGCAGAAGGGAGTTGAGCTAGACAGGGGTTGCGGATTGCCTGCATGAAGCAGCTTGGTGCGGGATAGGAAGCTCTGCTTCTTCCTTCTGTGTGAAAATGGGTAAGCTACTTGACTTCTGAGCCTCAGTTCCCTCATCTGTAAAATGGGAGCAATAGTAACTCCCACACTGGGCTTCTATGAAGATTCAATGAGATAAAACTTGTGAAAGCATATAGTAAACTGACCCTCACCCCCCACAATCCCCCAGCCCTCTGGGGATTCACCCCTTTCCCAGAAGTGCTCCTGGGTGGCCACTCACTAATCTCCGTGCAGGCTGCTGTAGGGTGTACTTTATCCAGGCCAAAGCGATCAGAGCCCATGAATTATGTACATGTTGCACAGGCAGGCCAGGCCTGCGTGTTTGCACTCCTGTGTATGTGTGCCTTCTAACAGGAGGAAAAGCAGTGGTAGGTCCTGGGACCAGACACTACCCCTCCCAGCTGCACCCCAGAGGCCTGCAGAGTGTTGAGTCTGGCCCCTGGGAAAGGGTGGGACATGTGTCAGGAACGTTCCCTCCTCAACTTTTCTGTTCTGCTCACAGGCTGGATCCAACAGGCTTGTCTTATCTGGGGGACTCTGACCTGTGTCCCTGAAGGCAGAACAAGACTGTCACCCTCCCTCCCCTCTGCTTCCCAGGAGGCGTCAGTGGGAGAAACTCAGGTCTCTGATGTGGATGCTGCTTTATTTCAACAGGGTCTGGGACACCCATTTGGGGGGCCTGCAGCCTGTCACACGGAGTGCTTGGTCAAAGTCACCTGTCCAGGATGGGGGTGCAGAAGTATAGGGCTGGGCTGCACCCAGCCTCCACTCCCCAAGAGCTCTGAGGGTTCCTCTCAATGCCCTTGTTCCTGAGTGGCTCCCAGATGGTGTTCTGGCCCCACCAGGGCTGGGGGTTGGAGGTGGACAACTGGGATCGACTGGCACCAGAGGCATCACAGATGTTCGCTCTGCTTCCATTGGCATGGGGTTGGGAGCAGGGGAGGGGGTGGGCAGGGAGAAGGATATAGCGAGGGGGCAGCATTAAGGAGTTTATTGAAAAGCGAGCCCAGTGGACATAAATATCTATTCTCTCCCACCCCTCTGGCTTAAAAAGCCCAGACTCACCTGGCTTCTTGTCCCAGCTCCACCCCGTACTGTGCAACCTTGGATCTGTGACTTGGCCAGTCTGAGGCGCGGCCTAGGCTATAAAGCTTTTGAGGTTGGTGTGAGGTCAAATCAAACACCCCAGCAGGAGGGACACCTACTGGTGCCAGGTACTTAGTAGGTCACTGATTTGCAGAAAGATTTAGTTCTAACCCAGAACAAAGCAATTGGTTTTTTAGATACTTGGTCTGTGATCTCTCTCTAAGCAAGAAAGAGGAAATTTCTCTTAAGCTCCATAAAATGATCAGTGCAGCTTAGATTCATTCTCCACTCATGAGCCCAGCAGGGGAGGCTCTGAGTCACCTGGGCATTCTCTCTGGGATGGGGCAGCCCTGACTCTGCCTGCTTGCCAGTGGCCTAGGGCGAGTCCCTGACCTCCTTGTTCCTGTAAAAGGAAGGTAAAGGACGCCTAACTCTCAGCATTGTGGAATTACCTATACAACTCTTTTGAAGGACTTCCCTGGTGGTCCATTGGCGAAGACTGCACTCCCAATGCAGGGAACCTGGGTTTGAGCACTGGTCAGGGAACTAGAGCCCACATGCCTGAACTAAGAGTTTCCATGCCACAGCTAAAGATCCTTCATGTTGCAACAAAGACCTGGAGCAGTCAAAAAAAAAAACCACTCTATTAGAAAGCAAAAAGCACTACTGATACATAGTGGGTGCAGGCCAGCGGCTCAGGAAGCCAAGGCTGTGTTCGTTCCCGGTTCTGGTGACCAGCAGGCTCTGTGACGCCGGCTCAGTGAAGCCTCATTTGCTTTCCTTAATGGGACAGCTGGTTAATTAGCCTCTGAGTATTTCTGACAAATGACGCTGTGAACTGACCAACACTGGGTCAGCCCTCACCAGACCTTGTCGCTTCTTGTGCTTAGCTGGCCGGCTTTGGGCATGAGGCCATGACCCACCATCCCATCCTCTGATTCCCAGCTCATCCCTCAGATGACCCGATGGAGCAGTTGCTGTGCTGGCAATGGACAGCAGGACAGAGCTCTGCCCCTGAAGCCTGATTCCGGGTGGGTAGAAAGAGGATTTAGAGAAGGATCAGTGGCAGGGACCTGGTCAGGGCATGGGGGACAGTCAGTGGCAACAGTCCTGCCTGGCTTTGTTACCAGTTCCCAGTGCCCTTGAGCACTTGACCTTTCTCTCTCTGGGCCTCAGTTTTGCATCTTAAAGAGTATAATGGGGAAGGTGGTCCGTGGAAGCTGTGAGCTAACAATGGAACAGTGTGAGTCTAGGAATGATCTCTGAAGCTAACCAGACCTGGAATTCTCACCCTGGCTCCTCCATGTCCCAGCTTTGACCTTGGACTGGTCACCTAGCCTCTCCAGACCTGTCTGACGGGTGTACACTGGTCCTGCTGGCCCAGGGCAGACATTGATAGTGGGTGCCCTGCCCAGCAGTGTCTGGTGATGGTGGCCTCAGGGCAGCTTCGGCCTGTCCGGCTGGTCCCCGCCTCCTTTCCCAGTTTCTCCTTGGAAGTTCGCTAGGAACTCTTGCCCCCAGCAGATCTGTGGGGCCGGGGAGTCCTGCAGATCCCAGTGCTGAGTCCACTGGACTGTATGTGACGCTCGTGCCTGGGACTCCAGGATCAGGATGGAGCCAGCCAGCCTCTGCCTCTTAAAGGGAAGGGTGGGGAATGCGTACACTAGAGCCCAGCCTCAGATCTTCAACAGTACCTTGGAAACTTGGTCTTTTAGAACCACAAAATCTTTCTGTCCCCAACTCTTGGAAGCACTGAATCATGGAACCCTAGAATCTTGGCTGTTTGAAATCAAGACTTTGAGAAGCAGACTGGACTCAGAAGTAACCTCAGGGATCCTCTGATTCGGATCTCCCTCTAGCCCCGGCAACCCCTCTGTGGACCCCTGGTCATCCAGGGTCAGGGCCCCCTCATGCAGGCCTCAGGCTTAAGTCGGGTCACCAGGCTGCCCACCACCTCCTTTTGGTCATGACTGACCCCAGCCCATACCCCAGGGGCTGGTAGCACTGACAGGCAGCTGAGAGGGAGCTCGGCGCTGCTCAGCTAAGAATAGAAGGCTTTGTGCGATTTAAGTAGCAGCATGATCATATCAGGCCTCCCAGCCAGGCCTCAGAGAGCTTAGGAAGCAGGATCTGAGGCCACCGTGAGCCCCCCTGGGTGGGGGAGGGAGAGGGTGGGTGAAAGGTGCTGGGGCAACCACCGGGCTTCCCTGGGACTTCTCTTCCGTTTCCACGTGGTGATGATTTGACTTTTTCCATCAGGCGAAGCTCTTTGCTCCTCCCTTCTCCTCCCTGCGGCTGGCTGGGGAGCATCACTCAGCGTTCCCCTAGGAAGGCTGGGGAGCATCTCTTCTGGGAAGAATTCAGACAAACAAACCAGCCTCTGAGAGGAACAAACAGATCGATGAAAATGGCATCGTCTGCAAAGAGAGCCGATGATGGTGGCCATTTATTAAGCACCTACTGCATGCCAGACCTTGGGTGCAGCATTTTGTGTCCTTGCCCAAAATGCAGACGAGGACACTGAGGCCCAGCTTGTACTTGGCAGAGCTGGGATTGGGACCAGGGACCGTCCCACCTTGTCTGTTCTGGGGACAAAGGATTCCCGAGTTAGGGGAGAGGTAAGAGTTGGGGTTCTTGGAGAGAGCCCTGGGCATGGAGGGCTCTATCTCTCAGGGCAGTTGTATCACTACAGTACTGGATTGAGAGGTGGGATTGTGATCCTATCACAAACATAGCAGGCGCTGGCCCCTGTGTGTAGAGTTGGAATGAAACCAAACCCCTTCTTCTTTGAAGTGGGCAAAAGCTGCCTAGAGCAGGATCATGAGGCTGCAGCTTCTTTTTTAAATTTTAATGTATTTGTGTATTTGACTATACCAAGTCTTAGTTGCGGCATGTAGGATTTAGTTCCCTGACCAGGAATTGAACCCGGGCCCCCTGCATTGGGAGCTTGGAGTCTTAGCCACTGGACCACGAGGGAAGTTCCAAAGCTGCAGCTTCTGATTCTTGCTGTTTTGACCAGGAGTGTCCTGGTGCCCTTCTTGGCAGGTCATTGGTACCTCCCACCTCCCCTCCCTCTCACAAATTATTTCAGTAAGAATTAGAAGGAATTCTGGGTAACCTTCTGACTGTATAGATGGGAAAACTGAGGCCCCTGAAGAACAGGGATGATCTGAGATCATGAAGTAAGTGGGCCTGGGAACATACAGTAGGTGTTCAAGAAGTTCTTTCTTCAGTCCAGGCTAACACTTGTTCCCCTGTGGGGTGCTGCATCTGTGTGGAGATCAGAGTGAGCTCGGGGATGGAGTTGGCTGGATCCTGAGAGTCAGGAAGGCAAGGGTCAAAGGCCCCAAGCCTTTGTCTGTATGCCCCAGACTCATCTACACTTGTGCTAACCCATCCCAACTCAAAAGTCCCCTCTTCCGTGAAGCCTGCCTGGACTCTCCCCTCTAAAACCTCTCCTAATCTCCCTAAGAGTGGGATTGTGGTTCAAAACAACATGTAACTTAAAGTATACTATCTTAATCATTTTTAAGAATACCGTTGATAGTCTTAACTGTATTCACATGTTGCACAGCAGGTCTCTAGAATGTTTTCATCTCAAACACCTGAAACTCTATACCCGCTAAATAATAACTCCTCATCCTCCCACCAGCCCTTGGCAACCACCATTCTCCTTTGTGTTTCTATGAATTTGATTCCTGTAAATACCTCATATAAGTGGAATCATGCAGTGTTTGTCTTGTTGTGATTGGCTTATTTCACTTGGCATAATGTCCTCATGGTTCAGCATGTGATAAGATTTTCTCCCTTTTTAAGGTCAAATAGCATTCCATCGTATGTATATACCACATTTTGCTTATCGATTTGTTCGTCAATAGATCCTTAGGTTGCTCCTGTCTCTTGCTGCTGTGGAAAGAGCAGGAGTTTTGAGGTTGAAGGGGCCTGGGTTGGATTCCTGGTTTCCGCACCAGTTGAGTGGTAGGTCTGCTATTGCTATTGTGTCACTTGATACTGTGCCAGATTAAATTGCTGCAAGGATTAGAAATGGTGCACGAGAAAATGCCCCAGCACACGGAGAGCCACCAGTGAGTGGTAGGGGGGATTCATTCTCGTTATCTGCTTTCCTCCTAGGTACAGATCCCTTTGGGGGTCTGTAGGACCCACATACTGAAGTTCACCTCAACCCCCATCCACCAGACCAGCTCAGCATCTGGTGAGTCTTAGAACATTGTCACTGGAGATGGCCTGGATGGGAGGGAAGTTTGGGGAAGAATGGATACATGTATGGTTATGGCTGAGTCCCTTTGCTATTCACCTGAAACTATCAGAACATTGTTAATTGGCTATACCCCAAGACAAAATAATAAGTTTAAACAACAACAACAACAGCAGTGTCATTGGAGAGCACCTGGGACCAGAGAAGTTCAGGGACTTGTCCAAGTTCACACAGCTAGGCCTTGGCCATGCCAGGATAGGACTAAGGTCTCCTGCCTCCCAGCCTGGCACCTTCCCATTGCAGGCTCCAGGATCCACAGGTCTTATTCTTAGGAGGCACTGGCTCTCCAGGATTGATCCTGCAGCGTGCAGGGCTGAGGGAGGTGGGGAGCAGGGAGGCAGGTATCTCAGGCTCATCCATGAAGGGCAGAGATGGGTGGCATCTGCCAGGCTTCCCTCATCACCGCCTTCTCCAGGTGACGAGGGGGTCATGTCCGACTCATTTGCATGGCTTGGGCTCATCTAAGGGCCTTGCTTTGCACCTGGGAGCTTACTCTGCTTTCATCCCCACTCACTCAGCTATTCTTTTCTCATCCCTTCTCTCGGTCGTTTATTCCACAACCACTCCCTGAGGCCTGCTTCAGCCTGGAGACCAGTCGGACCTTGCAGGCCCTTAGTATGGCATGGCAGTGAATAGTGTGGACTCAGGCTAAACTCCCTGGGTTCAAATCCTGGTCTGCTGGTTACTAACTTTGTGACCTTGGGCAAGTTGCTTAACCTCTCTGTACCTCAGATTCTTCTTCTTTAAAGAGGAGATAATGATGTTCTAGTTACTACTACTATATTACAAATCACCCCCAAACATAGTGACTTTATGTAAGAACAATCACTTTATTACTGCACAGTTTCTGTAGCTCAGGATTTAAGATGGGTTCTGCTGAGCAGTTTTGGTTCAAGATTACCCATGTGGTCTCTGGGCTTTTGTTTCTCTCCGAACTCATCTGTGCTTCCCCACAGTATGCATCCCATTTGATGACCTGGCCTTGGAAATCTTGTAGTGTCACTTTAGCCATCAATCCTAGCCCTCCCAGAGTCAAGTGGGGGGTAATAACATAGACCCCACCTCTCTATGGCAAGAGTGTCAGAGTTATAAGGAGAGTGTGTGGGCTGGGAGTTATTAGTGCCAATGGCTTTGGAAATACAGTCTGCCAGAAGTGTAAGAGTAAGATGAATCCAAACACAGGAAATATCTAGAACAAAGCCTAGGCATTGTAAACAAATGGTAGCTATACATAGTCAAGGGTGATTTTGACCAGATGCAATTACTCGTGATATGCTGACTTTAGGACCTGACTCCTACTGCTAACTGGCAGCATTTCTCATTTAGGTACTGAGGGATCTATGTGAGTTCAACAAGCCGAGGCTGGTGGGAAGGCATTCCATGCAGGGGGAACTGGCTGTGTAAAGGTTTGGAGCTGGAGAGTGGAGTCCCTAAGGCAGGGACTTAGCCTCACTTGGCTGGGGCTCCCACGTGTGGGAGACCAGGATGGTGAATTGAGGCTGAGTTGAGAAGAGCTCACTGTTGGGTTGGCCAAAAAGTTCATTTGGGTTTTGCCATTTGGCCCATCCAACATAAAAGGTTTGTGTGATGCTATGGGTCCCAGGGAACCCTTGGGTGAAGTATGAGGGGCTGGAGTGGCCCCTGGAGGAGTTGCTTCTGAGTTGGCATCAGCAGGACTGAGGCGGGGGTGTAGGGAGAGAGGACAGGAATGAGGGGACTCATACCCAGGTGTTTTCCTGGGGTGTTTGCATCAGCTTTGCATGTGCTGTGCACACTCACCCGGCTTGCTTTCCCACCCCTTCCAGTGTATTGGATGTGTGTGTGCATGCATGCTCAGTTGCTCAGTCGTGTCTGACTTTACAACCCCATGGACTGTAGCCCGCCAGGCTCCTCTGTCCGTGGGATTCTCGAGGCAAGAATAGTGGAGTGGGTTGCCATTTTCTTCTTCAGGAGATCTTCCCAACCCAGGGATTGAACCCATGTTTCCTGCGTCTCTTGCATTGGCAGGTGAATTTTTACCCTGAGTCACCTGGGAAGCCCAGTATATTGGATACTTTGCTGTTTATTCTCTGCTTAGCTTGGCTCTCCTGCAGAGGAAGGTAGAAGGTTGCCACCCTCTGGGAGGAGATTACCTTGGAGAAGTGTTCTGAAGGAGTCTGGCAGCTAGCGAGTCCAGAGAATATCCGGTGGCCACCTCCTCTGTCCCCACACCCTCAAGGAGAACAGCCCCTGCACCCCTCGTTGTCTCCCCTTCCTCCTCTGCCACATTGCTGGGCCCAAATGGAACTGACCCTGAGTGTCATGGTCCCCAGCCCCGCTCACATCACAGGTGGGGAACTGAGCCCTGCTGATTTGCTCCACATCCCATAGCAAGTGAGTGGAGGAACCCACGCTGGCCCTCCATGTGGCTGTGGCCACATTCGGTGGTCCTGGGGGCTCCTTCCTGCCAGGTCCTCCACTCACCACTCCCGTCTGCCTCTGAGGCCAGTGCATCCCCCCTGAGGGAGGTCATGGCTGGGAATATGATTTCAGAGAAAGAAAAGAAAGTCTTAGCAGCTGTGTGGCCCTGTGTCACCTTGTCTCTCTGAGCTGTGGTTTTCTTATCTGTAAAAAAAGCGTGAGAACACTGACCTCAGCTGGGTTGTCCTGAGGATTAGATGAGCCCCCTATGCTGACTTCTTATCTCTCTGATGCTGGGGCTGCACCTGGAAAGGAAGCTGCCAGGGGTTACTCAGATGGGACGTTTGAGCTGAGATTTGGAGGCATGGCAGGGCTAAGGCTGAAAAAGGAGGGGACCTTGATCCTGAAAGCTCTGAGCTGTGACTGGACTGTGCAGCCCTCCCCTGTATATGAGAAAGTGTCTAAGGAGAAGATTGGGGTGCTGTCCCCTCTGGGGGGCAGCCTCCTCCCCCTAGCACTGAGAGGAAGGGTGTGATGAGGGAGGGCTTCCGGGAGGAAGAGTTTGTGGAAACTGAAAGGGAAGGAAGAACTGAGGCAAACAGTGGTTCTCTGGGGTCTGGCATTCCCCAAGTCCCTGTGCTCCAGCCGTGAGATCCAGCCCTAAGCCCTCGCCAAGCCAACCTTGACTCCTGGAGCCCGTGATGCCCAGGGAGGCTGGTACTCCAAAGGAGACAGCAGTCCTGGTTCATGCTGCTTCCAGGAAGCTGTGTCTATGGGGCCTGTCTGTGATCTGCACATACCCTAGCAGCTGTGTGCTTCTAGCCTGTGTGCTGGTGCCGAGTACCATGAGTATTTGCCTGGGAATGCACACTTGGTATGTTTTTGTATATCTATGTGTATGTATTTGCAGACCCCATGTGACAGCTCCTTATAAAAGCAGATGGATTAGAATGCCTCTAAAAGGGGACAAGGAGATCAAACCGGTCAATCCTAAAGGAAATCAACCCTGAATATTCTTTGGAAGAACTGATGCTGAAGCTCCAATACTTTGGCCATCTGATGTGAAGAACTGACTCATTGGAAAAGACTCTGATGCTGGGAAAGATTGAGGGCAGGAGAAAGGGATGACAGAGGATGAGACGGTTGGATGGCATCACTGACTCAATGGACATGAGTTTGAGCAAACTCCAGGAGATGGTGAAGGACAAGGAAGCCTGGCATGCTACAGTTCACGGGGTCACAAAGAGTCGGACATGACTTAGTGACTGAACAAGAGAAAAGGGGACTAAGTGTTCTTGTGATTTAAGCCCTGAAGAGGGGCAGAGCAAAGAGATAGCCCTTGTCCCAGGGGGGCTGTGGGGAGATCCAGAGCTCACCAGTGGTCTTTCAGCAGAGAGACAATCCCCAGATTTGGGAAACCTCTCCTGAAGCCCCTCTATGCTGAGCTCGGCCTGGTGCCAGGACCCAGAGTTGGACCAGGCCCTGGTCCTGCACTTCTGGAACCAGTCTGGGCCGTTAGATGTGGGTCAGTACCAGCATGGCTGCTTGGCTGAGGGCTGTACTGGGCACATCGAAGCAGGAGAAGGCCAACTCGAGTCTTGTCCGGAGAGTCACGGAAGGCTTCCTGCAGGAGGAAGCTGAGCAGAGGGAGATGTGAGGGATGTTAGGTGGGAGATGAGGGGAGGGGTTGGAGAGCACAGTAGGGCTTGGTGTGGGGTGAGATTTGGGGGGTGAGGATGGGGGAGGTGGGGAGGGTGAATCTCATCTTCCCAGGCTGGAAGACTGGGAAGAAGGAGACGCCTTGAGTTGGGAGAAAGTGGGAGGCTGATGCATTCCTCCCTAGTTCAGGGGAACATGACAAGTTCTCATTTGGCTGCTGTGGGTGTGAGGTTCCCGTGGGATGTCCAGGACATGATGACCAGAAGGTCATTGGATACTTGAGCCTGGCATTTGGCCTGGGCAGGAATGGGGTGTCTGAAGCCACGGGAGTGGGTGGTATTGCCCTCAAGAGTGTAAAGGGCAAGGGAGGAGGACAGGGCTGACTTGGCCAGAGAGAGGAGCCAGCTAAGGGGCTGGGGGGCAGCCAGAGAGGGAGGGCAGAAACCAGGGGAAGTGGTGTCCTGGAAGCCAGGGAAGGAGGACATTTCCACAAGGAAGGCAGGGGCCATGGTGTCGTGGAGGATTGAACTGTCCAGGAGGCTTCCTCACGTGGAGGGTATGGATGGACTCGGTGGGAGCAGAGGGTGGTGGGTTTAGCAACAGATGGGAGAGAGGAAGTGATGGCGTGAGTGTTGACAAGTCTTTCAGACATTTGGATGAGAAAGAAGGAAAGAAAGGAGTGTGATTGGAAAGGGGTGGAGGAGACAAACTGGTGAGACTCAGGCCTGTTTATTGCCACTTGGCAGGAGCCAGTGGGGAGGAGGAGCTGGAGATGGCATCTATAAACACCTGCCGTGGTCCTCTGCAGTACTGGGAGGCTCCTGGAGGAGGTGTCTCTACCCGGAGGGCTCGCTGCAGACAGCAGGGGCAGAGGAGTTGGCCAGGTGGCAGTCCTCGGTGCCGCTCTGGGTTCAGCCAGCCTCAGAGCCTCCATCCACACTGGGTGTGGGGAGGATTAGGATTCCTTACCTGCAGATACTTTTTTTTTGGCCTCATTGTGCAGCGTATGAGATCTTAGCTCCCCAACTAGGGGTCAAAGCCGGGCCCCCCACCAGCACAGTCCTAACCACTGGACCACCAGGGAAGTCCCCTGTGGATATTTTTGACCTCCTAGGAGGTAGAAACCCCACAAACTCAGAACATCCTGGTAAACCAGGTCCCAGGTCAATGGTTGAAGCTTAGGACTGTGTGGGGTTGGCTTCCCATTGTTTTGTCTCCATTGCTCACCAAGTGACTTCATAGATGCTTCAAACTAGCAAGGCCTGGGAAGGTCAGGAAATTGATTCGCCTGCTTCCAAGGGTCCATGACCAACCCCATCCCTGGACCACCTCCCAATTGCTGGGAAGTCCTTCCTCTGGGTCTAACCTGAGTCTTTCCTGCTGTGTGCTCCCTTCCCGTGAACTTGTTCAACCCTGTTCTGTGGAGCCAAGCTCATCAGCAGGCCGCTTTGAGTGGCGGCCAGTATTTTTACAACTTGTTTTCATGAAGTTGGTTTGAAGTCTCCCTGCATTCCCAGAATGTCAGACCCGCCCTGATTCACAAGGATTGACCAAAACAGGATCTGTGCCAACGAGAAGAATCTAAGGACTTAGTCATCCCCCTTGGATCATCTTCATATTCTCCTGCTTTCCTTCCAGTAAAAAAAAAAAATGGAAAGATTAGCTCAGATGGCCAGGAGGGATGTAAATAAACTCAGATGATACTGATGGTGGATAGGAGAGGTCAGTGCTCAGGCTTTGCAGGGAACTGAGCTCAATTCAAGCCTGTGTTCTGCTGCCTGCCACCTGGGGGTCTTTGACAGTCTCTGAGCCACATAGCCTCATTTCTGAAATGGGAAAATTAATGGCACCTATCTCATAACTGTCTGGGGTTGGGGAATCTAGCAGCAGACCCTGAGACAAGAATTCATGTGAAACTGAGTTACTAGGAAGTTTTCTGGGGGGTGAGGAAAGGATTGGGAATTACTAAGAGAGTAAGAAAAGTGGAACCAGAAACAGAAGGAGAAGCATAAGTATGACTTCAAGCCAAGCCCCTGGGGAGGGGAACTTGGCCGAGTCCCCAGAGCTGGCTGCCAGGGGCGAGGTCGCTGCAGAACTTAGACCTCGCCTGGGGTGGGTGGGGGGGGTCCCCTGATAAAGGAAACCGGAGGGGCTGCTGTGCCCACAAGAGAGGGGATTTAGGCAGATCTGATGGCAGTGCATCCGCACGCCTCCACGGGTGTTGGCTCTCGGAAGGAACAGAGACCCAGGATGGTGAAGGGGTCTCAGGGGATGAGAGTGGGGACAGCGGAGACAGAGTTCTCCAGGCACAGCCTGGTTCTGAGGAAGCACTGTTAAGTATCAGCTTTTCCCACCTGTTAGAAAGGGGGTGCAGGGTGCTCCAGGGTCACGTGGTCAGCAGCCAGCAGGATCTTCTGAAAGCTGCCCCGTGCCTCTCTTCTGCCCCCAGCCCCAGGCGCAGTCCCTGTCCCTCAGCACCCAGAGGTAGATCCCTCAGAGTGCCCCAGCCCCCAGGACTCTTCCTGACTGCTTGACTTCAGGCAGTGGCTCCAGCCCTGCCAGGGCTGGTCTGATGCCCTGATGTCGCCCTTTCCAGAGAAGTCTGCCCCTGTGCCACCCCCACCTCCAGCCCCACCTGCACTGCAGCGGGGACTGGGGACGACCCGGAGGTTGCACAGGGCCGTGGAGACCTGCGCACCGGGGAGGAAGTTGAGGCCAAGGGGCCCATCCCCCACCTGAATTGAATTTGGCTTTTCTTCCCAGCCCAGCCCACCCACTCTGCTGTGTCTACTGGACTTTTTCCATAGAAGGTGCTCAGGGATGGCTCATGGAACTTGTGTGTGTCAGCGTATCCCAGGAACAAATAAACAGAAGTGGTGTGTCCAGGACTCTGACTTTGATGGCTTTAACTGGTGATGTCAGCCTGGGTCGGCCCTGATGGGACTTGTCCCAATCGTTCTCCTGCACCTGTGATAGCCCAAGCAATGTCACCCTAAGCTGGCCTCTCCACTCTGGCCTCTGGGAGTCTAACCCCACAGAGCATGACAGGTCTGGATTCTAGTCTGACTCTAGACTGTGTCAGGGAGAGTCCTGGGGGCTGGGGCACTCTGAGGGATCTACCTCTGGGTGCTGAGGGACAGGGACTGCGCCTGGGGCTGGGGGCAGAAGAGAGGCACGGGGTAGCTCTCAGAAGATCCTGCTGGCTGCTGACCACATGACCCTGGAGCACCCACTCTGCACCCCCTTTTAACAGCAGGTCACCACCTGCTGTGTGACCTTGGACAAGTCACCTGCCCTCTCTGAGCTGCAGTGCCACCTGTTTCTCACCAAAGTTTTATACGCGCCCATCTCAAAGCAGATGGTTTCAGCATGGTTAATCCCTCCCTGTTTGATTCATAGTGCGAGAGGTGGAGTGATTTGCTTCTGCTCATATAACAAAAAGGTGAAGGTGAGAAGGCCAGGATCCACTCCCCCCAGCCTCCCATGCCTGCTTATCTGAGCACCTTGACCAGCTCTGCTGTGGTCCCTACCAGCTCCAGTCTGATCGGAAACTGAGCTAACCTCCCAGTGACCAGGATGAACTGAGCCAGGCACCAGAGTGGTCAGTCACTGCTGTTTAGTCATCTAGCCCCTTGTACCACCTATTATGTAAGAGGTTCCATGCTCAGATGGGCAGGATCCTGATTTCACTGGGCTTAATGTTTAGTCTGCTGCAAAGCTATGCCCCCATCCTAAAGCTTGGGGGACCTGCAGACCTGAGGGGTGAAGGTGGACATAGGGTGGAGGCCCCAGAGGAGGAGGTGGTCTGAAGCACCTGGTCCCAGGAGCAGGCAGGAGGGGCTGATGACTGGTGGGTGCAGGGGAAACAAGTTTGCTTATTCTGCCTAGGCTAAGCTGGGGGGTGGCTTTAATGCACCGCCAAGGCCCCCCTGGCTCTCTGGCCCAGGCCTCCCAGGGCACACAGGAGAACTCAGGAAATATGTATTGGTGACTGGATTTGTGTTGTCTAGACACTTGGGAGTCAGATAAAGTATGAATCCTGGCTCTGCTGCTTGCTTAACTGTGCCCTTGAGCACGAGACCTAAACCCTCTTGAGCCTCTGCTTTGGCATCTGTAGAATGTGCTGTAATGCGAGGTTAAGAGTGGTAAGTGAGAAGACAGACAAGGAATGTCGGCCTCATACAAAGCTGTGGCCAGCCCTCCATAAATGGTGGACAGTGTCTTCATAGAGGGACTCCGCATGCACCAGGAAACACAGGAGAAGAACGAGGCCCCGTCGCATGGTTCAGTAGTTTGCAGTTTACAAAGCCCCATCAGGTCCTGCTCACTGGGTTCTCTCCTAAATCCCACGAGGCCGTCTGGGCTGAGTTGTGGCATCCCCATCTGACAAATGAAGACCCTGAGCTTAGAGATGAGGCCGACCTGCCTTTCAGTGGCCGGGCCACACCCAGCGCCCGGGTCTCCCAACTTTCACTCTCCCGCATGTTCCTCAACCTTCCCCCCTTTAGAACCCAGGTCCTGACTTCTGGAAGCTCTTCATGGAAGATACTGGGAAGATGGAGGGCAGGGAACAGGGACAGTCGTCGGCTCAGATGTCAGGGGGCTGAGGGTGCATACTGGTGTCTTTAGCCCAGAGTGGGTCACTGTGACCGGTAGGCCCAGAGTGAGGGGACAGGAGGGGGTCATGGGTAGAAGTAAGCTGAGGTGAGTGAGGGTGCAGAGAAGGGGAAAACCAGCTGTGGGGTCCACAGGTCATTCCCTCAGTCTGAGCCAGTGGGCACTACCAGCCTGGTGAGCCAGCAGCGGCTGGGCCCTCCCACCCGGGTCCCTTTGCAGATGAGGCTGGAATGTAAGGGACTTGAAGGAGTACTGGGTCTGTGGGAAACGGCCCTCAAGTCATGGCCTCGGCCCTTGAGGGTGTATGAGTCAGCTCCAGAAATAAGGCCCACATCTGAGCATGGGGACCTTTCATGTGAGGAGCACTTTCTAAAAGGCAGACTTGGAAGGACAAGGCTGACTTCGCCACCCAGCTGATCCTCAGCGAGGAGGAGCCACCGGCTTAGGTGGCCTGAGCTCCACAGAAGTGAGCTGGTGGGTAGGGAGTCAACAGATGGGTCTGGTCTAGACTTTGCAGGGCCCAGGACAGAAGTACAAATGGAGGCCATACAGTCTCTGTCATATATCGGGAGGTTACAGAACAAACCAAGTAGCTATTAAGTAAGGTAGTTTCTTTGTCCCACTTTGTAAAGTTATGGTTTTATGTGACTGAAAGGAACCAAATTTCAAGGAGGACAGTTATTCTTACACATCCGGGTGTTTTGTTGGTAGGCTGGTGGAAATTTGGATGAGTAATAAGACATATTTCATATGTTATTTATTTCATAAAATATATTTTGTTGTCTTCATGTTAGCAAGATCACTATAATTGTTATAATTAAGATTTTCACGTCATTTGAAAATTGTGTATTGATGGTAGTAATCTAAAGGATCAAAAATAAAATGCAGTTATATTTAAAGTATATAGAATTTGAATAATTTTCATCAAAAATGTAAATTAAATGTAAAGAAAGAAAAATTTATGTTTTCAAAAATTATTTTATTCCTTGAAATTATCTAGGAAATTAAAACTATATGTATCATAATATCTAATTTTAAAATATAATTATTTAAATATATGTGATATAGTAATTAATTCAAAGTTTTGAAAATTTTATAAAAATGGAACTATTCATTTGTAATGAAACTATTCATTTTCGTGTTTAATGTCCATCTAGTTGTAAAGAATTAGTATCACATTTCATGTTGCATTAATCTGAGTAATATGAATTGTTAAATACTGTAAGATGTTTCTCAGCTGCCATGTGCATTTATCGTGAATACCACACTAATTCATGAGTACTTTTAGAACCACAAATTGCAACAGGGAGACAGGCCAAAAAAAAAAAAAAAAAGAGGATGCTCAGCATTACTGGGAAATGGATATTTTGTTATGTAAGAAGTTGCTGCTCTCTGAAAGGATGGGACAAGTTTAATTTGTCTGCCCCCCCACAAGCATTCTTGCCACTTAGTCCCCTTCCTCCTCCCAGGAGCATCCTGTTTCCCTTCCCTTCCCACCCTCTATCCTACTGTCAACCCTGTCAGCAACTGTGCATCCTTCAGACCTTCATCTGGACAGAGTCACCTTTTGTTCTTCAAACCCAAGGAATGAAGAGTTTCTCTGGGGCCTGAGCAGTGTTAGGAAGGCAGATTAGGCTTGTGGTCCCATGGATGTTGTGTGACAGAAGTTCCTGTATGTTCTGTAATATATTTGTAAGCATGTGTTTGTGATGTGTGAGGCTCAAGGCAATGACCCTTCTTCCTTGCGCCTAAGGGTGATACAGGGGACGTCTTCTTGCCAATGAGATCTCTGCCCTGTGATGACGATAGATAAATGACAGTGCTTACACTACAACTGGAGCTTAAATCTAGGTATTGGCATCCACCATTTCATCTCTTTCATATAAGCTTTTCTTCATTTATTTAAAACCTATATTCACATCCTCCGATCCTTCATTTCATTGTAGAATATCAGGCCATAGCGGTCTTCTAGGTGATCCATAGTGATCATCCAGGTGAGGGAACTGAGCCTCAGAGAGGCATACTGGTGTACCTAAGATCACACAGCAGACAAGCTCTCTGACTCGGGTTTCCCAGTGCAGACATTTGAGTTTCAGGTAAGATCTGAATAGGTGTCGCTTTGTCCCAGTCAGCTTCCCTTCCTTCATCAGCACCTGCCCCGGGGAGCTCCTGTTGGGGGATGAGGGTTCTGCTAGAAGAGCCACTTCCTGTTTGGGGCCAGGCACTTCCTTCAAGTGACTCACAGGCTCCCGCTGGCCCCGTGCTGGGAAGCCAAGGTGGGGGTGGAGATGGGCCTGGCCTGCCTCCTCCCTTGCCTGCTCCCTGGGCTGGTGACCCTGAGCCACAGAATGGATGTAGAAGGTGGGCGATGGAAGGGGGATGCTAGACCATCCTCGTCCAGCCTGGCAGGCAGGGCTCTGAGAGTGTGGGACAACTCAGGCTTCAGCGGGTATGAGGGCAGCCTCCGCATGCAGCCTCCCACACACATCAGATTTCCAGGTGCCCGCTGCCCAGTGGAGCTGGGACCCCACAGGGGGAACTTGGGATACTTTCTCTGCCTTGCAGGCCAGTGAGGTGTGATGGAAAGAGCAGTAGGTAGGGGGTCATGGACTTGAATTTCTGGACCAAATTTCTGGTGACCTTGTCAATTCCTGGCTGCTCTCCAGGCTTCAATATCCACGTCTGTCTGATGGTGGAAGGCTTGCTGGCTGTGACATGTTATAGCAAATTGTTATTGCAGGATTTGTATTTAAGAGATACGGGTTTGAATCCTGCCTCCGCCACTTTGCTGAGTGTGTCCATCTCTCAGAGCCTCCATTTTAAAATTTGAAATGATAATCATCACTTTAAGCAGTTTACATAATTTAATCCTCACATCAACCCTATGGGGTAGGTTTTATTATGATGATTATTGTTTTATACTTAAGGAGGTTGAAGTCCAGATAGGTTAAGTAACTTGCCCAAGGTCACACAGAAAGAGCCAAGATTTTAGCTTAAGGAGTCTGACCCCAGCACGTGTGCTGTTAGCAACTATGTTCTTGCTACTTAAATTGTAGTCCCTGGACCTGCGGCATCAGCATCACCTAAGAGCTTATTTAAAAAAAAAAAAAAAAAGGAGTAGAATCTCAGCCCCCAGCCTAGACCTACTGAGTTGGACTGCCTTTCAACAAGATCCCTAGGTGATTTGTTTGAGAAGCCTTGCTCTATTTATATCCCTCTGTCACTTAGGCCTTAGGATCATTGTGAGAGATGAAGAAAATAAGTGTTTTATAAACTGTAAATTGCAGTGCATTCAGGGCTCTTTGAGAAACCTGGGGGCTGGAAGTGGAGGCAGGACTGGGGGCACCCCAGGAGTCCATTTCTCAGTAGCTGGATGTCATTTCAAAGCTGTCTATGAACCCAGTTCCGTCCCCCCGCCCATCCAAGGCTGAGTCTTGGTAGTACTTCTAGCTGGTATGTGGCTTGGAGAAGGTTGGAGAAGGTCCTTTTACTTCTTTTAATCTTTCCTTGAGTGCCCTCATGTCAGCATGGTATTGGGCTGGACACCAGCCTGAGTCGCCCCTGCCCTGGGTCCCTCCCTGGCTCTGGTTCTGACTCTCTGGGTAAAATAGGCAGACCTCTGGCCCCGCCAGCCTCAGTGTCCCCTGCTGGGCAGTGTGGCAGCATCCTCTGAAGCCTCCAGTGCTGACCCGGCACCCCTTCTCCTCTCTGCATGGCCTCTCAGTACCAAGTCATCTCCCCTCCCAGTTCCTGGGCAGGAGGGCTGAAGGAGCTGGTGACGGGGGAAGCGGTAGGTGAGTCAGAAGTCAGCCGCATAATTGCGGTGCCCCAGATCCCGCCTCCAGCCCACCCCGCCCTCCCTCAGCGGCTGCTTTAGACCAGCTGGTTTGGCGACTACCTCCAAAGAAGCAGGTCTCTGGGCAGCACGAACAGGCCTCTGCCTCCCAGGAGCCAGACACAGCCCCAGGTTCACCCCAGGGTGGCTGGGCCTTAGATCGTGTTTCTGTGGGTCTTGGTGGGGGCAAGAGTGGTTCAGGGAGCAGGCTGTACTGGGTTAGGGCTGGTTTGTGGGCAGCATGTGTGGAAGTGCTTGTGTGGGATCTCACAGCCCACCACCAGATCACATGGGCTCCCCCACCCACTCGGCGGCTGCCCTAGAACGGGAACTGGATGCAGCCCATCCCTGGTCCCCATACCCAGCACAGGGTGGGCGCAGGGTGGGGGCCCACTAAGGGCCTGGGGGAGGGGAGAGGCAGCCTGGACTTATGTGTGATCTGACTGGGTTTGTCCCCTCAACTCTCCCACTGAAGTGACATCACCACCTCCATGGACAAGATCCCCCTCCCCCAGGAGCCCAGCTCATAGCCGCTGGTACCTTCTTCCAGGTAAAGGAAGGAGGCAGGGAGAAAGGAGTTGGAGGCAAGCTGCAGAGTCAGCCCACTGGGTTCCAGAATGATGTTTGCTTTCTCGGGAGTGGTAAGCTGCAGTTCATGGGAAAAGAGGAAATAAGGATTATTATTCCATTTTACAGGCAAGAAAGAAAAAAATAATAATACTCTGAGTAGAGTTATCTCTTGCTCTCTCCAGTGGACTAGATACTTACCTAAAGCACCTTATAGGTATTAGCTCATTTAATCCTCACAACAGCCCATGAGGCTGGTGCTATTATCTCCATTTCACAGATAAGGAGACTGAGGTGTAGAGGCATTAAGGAACTTGCTGAGTTAGTAAGTGGTAGAACTGGGTTCCAAACTCAGCAGGCTGGCTCTGGGCGCACATTCCTAACCCTTATGATTTACTGCCTCTCTAGAGCCAGGCATTAAACTGTGTTTCCTTGACTTTCAGTTTAGAGGTTTGATGGATTCCCGTTTCCAGGGGAGATTTGTATTTTTAAGAATGAATCCTGGAGAAAGTTAAGCTTCCGCCAAAGGAATGAATGGTAAATGGTGGAATTAGAGGCCTGAATCATGGAAGAAGCATGAACCATCAGGGTTTCCTGGGCCAGCCAACCCCTAGGGCTTTCCTCCTCAGCATTTGAGCAAAGTCAGAAAGGAAACCTGGCTGTCTGAAAGAGGGCAAAAGGACCTTGGGCCCCAGGTTCTCAAACTTGCCTAGAAGTATCCCAGCTTCTGCTGCTTTTGGAGCACTGTGATGAGGAGAGATGCAGGTGGCAGTGAGGAAATCAGTATTCTGTGCTAAGTCTGAGGTCGTCTTGTACTAGACCTGGAACGCATAGCAGAGGGTTCAGAAAAAACTGTGGGAGAAAATACTTGAGACTTTTTTTAGTAACTTAATTTTTTCTGTAAATAGGGAAAAGGCTAATTATTATTCAGAGGCAGAATTGGGAGCAGGCTCAGAAGTGGCTCTGCGGTTGGGTGGTTTAAGAGGCTCCGATATGGTCCTTCCTTCCTTCCTTCGTTTGCACATTTAACCAGTGCAAACGGGAGCTTCCTCGGTGCTGACCTCGTGCAAGAACACAGGTCCACTGCGCAGTGATTCCTCTAGCAGGGACGGGAGCCTGGGGGAGCTCGTGTCCCTGTCACCTGCGGGGTCACAAATATCATCTGCAGACTCTTCAGGAAAGCTGGGCCAGATGGATGAGAAATCTCCACCTGGGGAGGCTCTTGGCCTGGCGGGCCAGGGAGCCACGGAAACAGATAATTACCGCGTGCAGAGGCCTGTGATCATGTCTCGAGAGCTCTGCCTGGTGATGGGAGGACAAAGGAGGAAGCAGTGGGCTTCTGCAGGGGGGATCAGACCAGGCTTTGTCCAGGGTGCATTTGTTAAGATGGACGGAATTTGGGGCGGGAGCGGGAGGGCCCAGCACCGGCGAAGGCTTGGGGGAGTGGGGGAGAGTGCGAGGTGCTGTGTCGCTTGGAGCACAGTCGTGTGAGGAGGCGCAGGGGCAGGTGAGGCGAGACAGGTAGGTGTGAGGGGAAGGAAGCCAGAGAGATTCCTAAAATGGCAGAACTTGCTTCTCCTCCCATCCCCAGGGCCTGCTTCAGAAGCCTGTTTGTATAATAACTCTGCTATTTTACATAAATAAATAAAATAAATCATTGCTCACCATTCCCTCAAGGAGTAAAAACCGGGCAGAGACAAGTTTGCTCAGGGCCTGTCTTAGCCAGACTCCGCTTCCGCCTGCCCTCCTCCTGTTCAGGGCTCCCTCCTTCCAGAGACCCAGGGAGAGGCATCGGAAAAAGCCAGCCTGGTTCCTGTGACTGAATCACTGGGCGCCTGGGAGGGACTGGGGCGTCCACCCGGGAGGGACGAGAGGCTGGGGAAGTCTCTCGCCTTACCAAGCCCCCAGGCTGGTCCCGTGTTCACGCTGCCTGCTCCTGGGGAACCTGTCACTGCTGCTGGGTGGGGAGGTGGCTGGGAGCAGGCTGCCCCTCTTAAGAGGGCCTACCTTCTGTTCTGGCTTAAAGAGGAACCTTTTGGCCTTTCAGGCAGGGAGGGGCCTGTCTAGAGGCGTATGCAAGCCTATGCAGGCCAGTCTGCTGGGGAACCACCACCAGCTGTACAGGGGATTTCTGCAGGGATGGAAGGCTGGAGGGAATAGCTCCAGGTCTTCCCTGGTGCTGACATTTGATGACTGTCATAGTCTGAAATCCAGGGCTAGTTTTGAGATCCCTGTTGGATTGCACTAGGATTCTGTGATTGTACAAGCCTGGGGGGAGGTGATTCTAAGACTCTGGTTAGAGAGTGTGGGGGCTGTTCCTGGTGACTGTTCAGCTCAGCCCACAGCCCTGATCTGGGGAGACACCCAAGGAGAGGTCCCTTCTGTGACAAGAGAACCCAAGGGTCCTGGGCAAAGTCCTGAGTTTGGCCTCCATTCAGCTACCCTAAGCTTTTCCCCCAAAGAATGAATAGCATGACAGGGGGCTGCTGGCCCACTAGACCCCAAGCATGCAGGCCAGTCCCCCAAGGGCCTCATCCAAGGATGCAGCTCAGCAAAGCTGTTCTATCCTCTAGCAGCCTCAACTTCCTCGTCCATAAAAATGGGGATCTGGCACTTGCCCGTGGAGCTGGGGCCATGCTTCAGTGAGACGGTGTGTGGAGACACTGTACACTGTAAAGCGCTAAGCATGTGGTTATAATCGTAGCTGCTGTTGCTCTGCTGAGGTTGTCGCCTTGAAAGGAGGAACCACCTCTGTGCATCTCTCTTGGGTCCCGGCATTGCAGAGGCTTCTGAAACATTTACCGCATGAGCTAGAGAGCCTTGGGTATGGAACGGATAATTCCAGAGGCTGTGGCTCGGAGGAAGCCAGCCCTTCTGGGAAGAGAAGCAGGGAGCACTCCCTACAGGAGAGGCAGAGGGACCCACATCTGGGGTGAAGCCAGCCTGCTGGGAATTCCCCCGGAGGAAGAGCCATCAGAAATCTTCTGGGACAAAGCGTTGAGTAAACAGGAGGCCCTGGCACCACGGTGAAAAGAGATTAATAGTGACCCTAATTAGGGCACGGTTGATTCTTTGATGGCTCCTGTTGAGCCCCAGCCTAAGCCACCAGTAGCTTTTCCCCCAAAGAATGAGTGGCCATGATGGCAGTGGAATGGGGAGAAGTATGCTGGCCCACCAGGCCTCCTTCCCAGGCCCTCCTGCCCCCGACCCTCCCCACTGGCAGCTGCCTCAGTGACAGACTTCCTTCCTGCCCTCTGTCTGCCTCTTTGCTGATTTCATTAGAATCTAGGGCTTTCTCTGAGGCCCAGAGAAATAGAGTGACTTGCCCAGGGCCACACAGTGAGATGTGGCAGCCCACATCTCTCAGTTTAAACCATCTGATGAGGCCTGGGCAATGGGCAAGATAGTGACTTTGAGCATTCCTCAAAAGCTAAGCACAGGAGAGCAGTGGGGAGGAGCCTGGAATCTGCTCGGCACCCCTATCTCCAGCTGCAGCTCTGTAACCGGGGACTTGTTCTGTGGGTTTGGTGGGTTGTTTGGAGAAACAGCCCAGGCGGTAAGCTGCCTGGAGATGCCCTGCTGCTGCCCACCCTGGGTCCCCAGAGGCCTGGGAGACTACTGTTGGCAGCAGACCCCACGGTCACCACCAGATGGAATTGACATGGGGCTTAGCTTCCTGCTGGAGCCCTCAGTCCTGGGAGAGGCCCTGCTCACCCTCCCTGCCACCACTCTTTCCCTGTGCTGTCTGCCTAGCAAGACCCGTCTTGTGCTATAAGTCATCTCTTATTTCTGAGTTCTGTTGACATCCACCCTCTCCAGGAAGCTGCCCTGCAGTGCCACTGGAGGAAGCTCTGGAGCTGTGGGTCCAGCAGAGACCCTGACCTGGCAGGGCTGGGTTCCTAGAGGAAGGGCTGCTGCACTGAGATGAGTAGATGGATGGAGGGGCCCCGAGCTAAGGTGGCTTCCCAGGTGCAGCTGCACTGGGAACAGGGGATGGGCATGCAGTGAGCAAGGACCACAGGGAGGCCCTGGCCTTGCTCCCTGGCCATGTTCCCCAAGCACTACAGGCAGGAGTCCCCATGGCCTTGGGCCATTTACCCCTTGGGTTTAACTCTATAAGTCAGGTGTGGGGTGATCACTGTGAGTTATCCAGGCCATGACTACCTATACCTGGGTTCCTGTCGAAGATGATGGTGGCTTCTGGGCAGAGATGAGGCCCAGGATGACCAGGCTTCTCACCTTGTCACAGGCCTGCCTGCAGCTTCCATCCTCATCTTGACTGCTACAGTCAGGGGTGGGCTCCTGACTTCCAACCGTGGTTCCTGGGGTTGGAGGAGGCTCTTCCCCGTCAGACCAGACAAGTACTGGGGAATTTGTCCTTCCATCCTCCAGGAGCAACCCCATCTCTGCTTATCTCCTGAGAATGAGGAGAGGGCAGGTGGTTAAAAGGTTTTAGAAGCTGAGTGTTAAAGAGGCCCTTAGAGATCATCGGATGTGGTTTAGACCCTCCCCTGATACAGACAGGAAAGCTGAGGCCAGAGGCTTGTGGAGGTCACCCAGCCTGATGGTGACAGCTGTCTCTGCCCACCAGCCCTGGGGCTGGGCTGGGGTTGACACTCAGCAAGGGCAGCCGTAGCCAAGGAGAAGGGGTGATGGTTCCTCCTCCATATGTATGCCCTGCCTCCTTCCTTGCGGGCCTGGATGGCTGCTGGAGGGGGAGGTCAGGTCTCTGCCTCTCCCAGCCCTGAGCCCATGGTGGGATGGGGTAGGATGGGGGAGTCCTTTCTCCTCCTCAGGTTTCTTGGCCCCACTTTGTGCCCTTGCTGCCCTGGTGCCAACCAAAACACTGAACTTGGCCCTTTGAGGTGCAATTCTCAGTGACACATGCTATGGCTGCCATAGACATGGAGGGCGGTAGAAATGAGGACAGACAGACCCTCTGTCTAGGGCTGGTGCCTTGGAAAGACTGGGCTTTAGACTTGGCAGCCCTGGCTGCAAATGCTGTCTTCTCCACGGTTAGCTGTTTGGTCTTGGCTGAATCATGTAATCTCTTAGGACTAGATATATTGATCTAGCTATCTATCGATCAATCAATATAGACATTTAAATTAAATACATATATGTTTAATTATTGGACTTCCCTTGTGACTCAGTGGTAAAGAATCTCCCTGCAATGCAGGAGGCACAGGAGATACAGGTTCAATCCCTGGGTTGGGAAGATCCCCTGGAGAAGGACAGGGCAACCCACTCCAGTATTCTTGTCTGGTGGGCTACAGGCCATGGGGTTGCTAAGAATCAGACAAGACTGAAGCAACTTAGCACGTATACATATTTAATTATTAGATTATTTTTTTGCTGAGAGTTTTTATTTTTTATTTTTTTTTTTTTTTACTTATTTCATATCTATTAGAATTTTCCAGGCAAGAATACTGGAGTAGATTGCCATTTCCTTCTCCAGGGGATCTTCCCAACCCAGGGATTGAACCCAGGTCTCCCACGTTACAGGCAGATTCTTTACCATCTGAGCCACCAGGGAATCCCTGGTGAGAGTTTATAAAAATTGATTAGAAAATGCAGAGTTCCTACATACTCTCCTTCCCCTACCCCACAGTTTTCCCTGTATTAATATCTTAGGGGGGTTCATTTGCTATAACTGATGAGCCAGTGTTGATACCATATTTTTAACTGAAGTCCACAGTCTACATTAGGGTTCACTCTTTGTGTTATATATTCTCTGTGGTTTGACAAATGTGTAATGACATGTATCCATCATTACAGTATCATACAAAATAGTTTCACTGCTCTACCTGTGCACTCCACTTCCAACCCCTGGCAACCACTAATCCATTTACCACTTCCATGATTTTACCTTTTCCTGAATGTCATATGGTTGAAATCATACAATATGTAGCCTTCTCTCATTGACTTTTGTCACTGAGCAATATGCTTTTAAGGTCCCTTCATGTATTTTTATGGCTTGATAGCTCCTTTCTTTTTGTGAAATGTGAAAGCACTCATTCATATCTGACTCTTTTGGACCCTATGGACTGTAGCCCGCTAGGCTCCTCCGTCCATGGAATTCTCCAGGCAAGAATACTGGAGTGGGTAGCCATTCCCTTCTCCAGGGGATCTTCCCAACCCAGGGATCAAACACAGTTCTCCCACATTTATTTTTACTGCTGGGTAATAGTCCATTATTAGGATGAACCCTATTCCTCCATTCACCTGGGACCCATATTTCTAACCTGTAAAAGAAGACTATCCAGCTCTACTTTGGACAGTTGTCATCAGAAGATGACACAGGTACAATGTTCAGCATGGCGCCCTGCAAACCACCCCCTCTACCTTCCATAACTAGCTCCTTTCACTTTAACATAGTGTTTTCAAGATTCATTCACATTGTATTAATAGCATGTATCAGTGTCTTATTACTTTTTATTGTAAACTTGGGTCCTTTTTGTGCTGTTCTATCTACTGCCATTCCTCAGATAGGTAAAATAAGTCTCCAAGCACACAGCATGTCAGTAGAAGGAGACCAGGCTGATAGCCAGGCGCTGACACCTGGCTTGAGACTTTTTCCACTGTCAGGAGAGCAAGCAAACCTGGGCCCGGAGGCAGCGAGGACCTAGCCACTGGCCAGTCGGGGGGAGGGATGAAGAGCCAAGGAGTGGGAGAGGTGCATTCCCAGGGTATAAGGGTGGGCAAGGCCCCTGGAGGTACACCCACCTCCAACATCCTTCACTCACTCCATAGCAGACACTCACTCCATCTCCCTCCTGACTCCCTTCCCTGTGCAAACAGGATGCTGTGGAAGTTCAGGTTAAGAGGTAAAGGCTTTCTCTTGTCTCCAGCTCCAGGCTGGAGAATTCTTTGGAACTTGGCTGATAGCAACAGCCCTGGGAGGTGGTTTGGAGAACCAACTGGTGTGAAGTGATGCCATTAGTCTGGGCAGGAGGGGGATGGGTGTGGAGAATCTGGTCTCTGGGGACTTGTCCCAACCACTCAGGGTCTGGGCAGCCTGTCTTTCTTAGCAGAACTTTTCAGAAGGAAAGGGAAGCCCCCAGGACTGCCCTGTGCTTGCCACTGGGGAGATGGGAGCAACTCAGGTTGTTCCCTGGGGGAGGCAAGCATGTCATCTGTGCTCCCACAGGCAGCACAGGAGGGAGGAGGGACTCCTGGAGCCCTCTCACCCAACCTGGGTCTCAGGGAAGGCTCCCCAGAGGAGGTAACATCTGAGCGGAGACTCGAAGGGTCAGGAGGCATTAGCCAGATGAAGGGACAGCAAGTTCTGGAGTGGTGAGGCTGGAGGAGCCAGATCCTGGTCATTTGTCTTTTAGGAAGATCTCTGGCTGCAGGTGAGAGCTTAGATTGGCCAGGCCAGGGCCACCACAGGGATTCTTCACCCAGAGGAGAGATGACACCTGGGCAGTGGCCAAAGATCTGGTGAGAAAAAGGCCTTGAGGGATGTTAGAGGCACATTAGGGGTGGTGAGGTGGTCACTGTGCCAGTGTGGGTCTGGGTGGCCCCCCCTGGAGAGAGCAAGGAGCCGCTGGTGATCTTGATGGCCCGGAAAATGTGCAAAGGAAAAAGAAGTTTGCCTTTCAGAGGTACCCCTGCAGTTATGAATAAATAGAATGAAAATTCATGGCAGGTGGGGGGTGAGAGGGGAACAGTTCCAAGAGCCCCGGTCAGTCAAGTCCTGGGCTGAGACCTTGGTGCAGGCAGTTCTACTTCCCTCTTTGCTAGACTTGAAATGGAAATTCCATTCCTGGGTGGGTTGTAATGCTCAGTCGTGGGGGGTGGGGGAGCAGAGGACACAAGGGAATCGGTTCCGGGGTCAGGGGGGTCCTGGGAAAGGAATGTGAGGGCAGGGCTCCTGCGTGCAGAATGCCCACCTGCTGTACCTCTGTCATTGCAGCCTTGTGGCCTCTGCCACCGGCTCTCCCTCACCACCCCAGGCATCTGACATTTTTTTGGAAGTCAAGACAAAAGCTGAAACCAAGGCTCAGGGAAGATCCCTGAGTGGCTCTGGCTACAGGGCCAGTCATTGGCCAAGGCAGGGTGAATCCAGGCCTCTTTCTACATATACCAGCAACCTCCCCCATTCCTGGGGAAGTGTGATGGCCAACCTGACAGTAGCAGTCCTCATCTGGGGGTGGACAGGGTAAGATGTGGTTCCCTGGCTGTGGATTCTGCTCTTTTATCCCCTCTGGAAGGCTGTGGATGTGCACCTCTGTGCACTTCCCCTCTGGAAGGCTGTATATGAGTACACACTCCTTTTTTTTTTAATTATTTACTTGGTTGCACTGCATGGCTTGTGGGATCTTAGTTCCTCTATCAGGGATTGAACCCAGGCCCTTGGCAGTGAAAGCATCAAGTCCTAACCAGTGGATCACCAGGGAATTCCCACCCTGACACACTCCTTCTAGAGAGGAATAAAGGAAAAATGAGAGGGTCTCCTACCTGCTGACCCACCCCTGGCCTCCCCATCCCCATGGGGGAGCTAAGCTGACTGCAGCAGCATCCCCATCCAATACTGTCGCCCCGAGCCCTGGACTCGGCTCAGCTTGGAGAGCCCCCAGCATCTGTTCTGTGTCCACATGCCTCCCCAGGGAGACATAGGCACAGGCTGCACCAGACAATTCCCAGCACTTAGGCAGCTGCAGGTCAGTCAATATTCCCAGCAAGCTCCTAATCCGTCCCTGCACTCACAGTGGAGGCTGTAAACCCTGTGCTGAGGCTAGCACTTGGGGAGTGGGGGTGGTGGGGTATTGGGCAGAGGCCCTGAGTAAGGCGCAGATGTGGAAGTCGTTGGTGGGCCTGAAGCGCAGTGCCCCTGTGCTGTACCCCCTGGGGAGTCAGAGAGGGAGCTCATCCTACAGGCCTCCGCTCAGCACCGTCTCTGGGAAGCGTGCCCTGACCCTCCTGTCCGTGTTGAGAGCCCACGGCACCCTTTCTTTCCTCCACCACATGCTGCACTTATGATCCCGGGTCATGAGCCACTGTGCTGTGTGGTGGCAGGGTCAGCAGGCTTTCCCTGTAAAGGGCCGGGCAGGGCAGAAAGTACTTCAGGTTTTGTGGGCCCTGTGGTCTCTGTCATAACTCTGCAGTTATACTCAAAGCAGCCACAGATAATACATAAATGAAGCAGGGGTGCGGTCTCCAATAAAATGTTTTATTTATAGACTCTCAAATTTGACTCTTGTATAATTTTCGCAGAACAAAATATATTTTTGATTTGGTTTTTTTCCTCCCAACTATTAAAAAATGTGAAAACCACTCTTAACTCGTGGGCTGTGTAAAAATGTGTGGCTGGTTAGATTTGGTCATGAGTTGGAGAAGGAAATGGCAGCCCACTCCAGTATTCTTGCCTGGAGAATTCCATGGACAGAGGAGGTTGGTGGGCAATACAGTCCATGAGGTCACAAAGAGTTGGACATGACTGAGTTACTCACACTTTCACTTATAGTTCTCCAGCCATTGAGTTAAAGCCAGACTGCCAGACTCTGCTGTGTGACCTTTGGCAAATGGCTAGACCTTTCTGAGCTTGCAAATTCTTACCTGTAAAATGGGGATGATAATGACCAGACTTTGAGAATGTAAAATTGTACAGCAGCTTTGAAAAACAGCTGTTGACAGTTCTTCAAAAAGTTACACATAGAGTTATCATATGACCTAGCCACCCCAGAGAAATAAAAATATACATTCACACAAAAACGTGTTCATAGCAGAGTTTTCATGACAACCAAAAAGAGGTAACAACCCAAATGTCTATCAACTGATGAATGGATAAAGCGGTCTATCTATACAACTAAATAGTTCCCAATCATAAGAAATGTAGTACTGATTCATGCTATAATGTGGATAAACCTTGAAAACATTAAGTGAAAAAAGCAAACCATACCATGCCAATATCATATGATGCAGTTTATGTGAAATGTCCAGAATGGGCAAATCCATGGAGACAGAAAGTAGATTAGGTTGCCAGAGCGTGGGAGTAGGAGAGTGACAGCTAATGGGTTAGGGGATTTTTGTTGGTTGACTAGGTCATGGGTGAGTGGCAGGGGACTGCCAAGGATGGGCCTCTGACTCCAAGTGAGACGAGGCCCCACCAGGGCTCTGAGCGGAGGCTGACCCTCCCTGACCTAGGTCACAGTGACACTTGCTGTGTGGGGACTGAGGCCCCAGCCCTGCCCAGCCTCACAGACCTCTGCTTCCTCCCACAGGACCAGCTGGGGGCCTCCATGGGCGCCTGAAGGCAGGGCGCCAGGGCCGCGGGCACGAGCATGGTGAGACACCAGCCCCTGCAGTACTATGAGCCGCAGCTCTGCCTCTCCTGCCTCACGGGCATCTACGGCTGCCGCTGGAAGCGCTACCAGCGTTCTCATGATGACACCACTCCGGTGAGCCGTGCTGGGGGCGGGGCCAAAGGACCAGGACCGGGGAGGGGGCGGGGCCCGGGTCTGGGGGCGGGGACTCAGCTCGGCCTCTCTGCTGTGTGGCCTTCTGGTTTCAGTTTCTCCCATAAAGTGGGCCTGTGGAAATTCCCAACTCTACCTGACTAGATGGGCAAGCAAGTAGGCCATCGTGTCATGGGTGTAGCCCTCCTGAGGATGTGGGGGCCGGCTTGCTCGTGGAGCCCTGGGCAGGGTGGGCTGCTCCAAGAGGGAGGTGTTCCCCCCTCGGTGAGCAGAAGTTCTCAGCTTCCTGGCAGGATCCCGACTGGCAGGCAGGTGGCCAAAGGGGAGGGTGGGGAGCTGGGCCAGGCCATCAGGAGCCTGGGAGCTGGCAGGGCCGTGGCCTGGCACCAGGGCCCAGTCACCTGAGCCACACACGCCTGCCAGGGCTGGCAGCAGGTGCTCAGCCGGATACAGAAAGCCTCCTCAGTGTCCGGCTCCCCAAGCCAGATCTCACACTGCACTTCCGCCCCCGGGGCGCCATCAGCCCCAGTGGATCTAGTTTCGTCTCTGAAGGAACCCAATTCCTTCACGAGGGAACGGAGGGACAGATAAATGGTATTTATCTAAGAGCTTTACTGCCTGAGAAACAACTTTCTCCTGTCTCCTGCTTGTCTGAACAAAGAGGCCAGCCTCCAAAATCAGCCAGTCCCAAAACAGGCTGGAGTGACCAGGGGCGGAGGTCAGAGGCCAAGCCTCACTGGGCTACCTGCAGGTGGAGGTTGGAGAAGCTTGTCCACCTGTCTGCCTTCCTTCCCTGCCTGTGATAGTAGGGACGAGGGGACAGAGTGCTAGACTGAGACGGGAACCTGGGCTCATCACCCTCAAATGGTGAGAAGCAGGTACCACCTGGTGGGCACCTGGCCTGATTCACTGCCTTGACCCCACTCAAGCACACAGGAGACAGTACACCCAACTGAGGCAAGGGAGAGGAGGGCCCTGCCCAGGGCAGCCTGGCTGTCTTCTCTGCTTTGCTCCGAGCTCTGTTCTTCCTGAGACGGTGGACAGAAGACAGCAGGGCCTCCACGTGTCAGGAAGGCAGGAGCTCGCAGTTCACTGGCGCCCAGGTGTGTCTGTCTATATGCCGGGTGCTAAGCTGAGCTTGGACATACAGCCACCCCTGTTGCTCCCAAGCCCGTGAGCTAGATGTCATCGCTACCACGTCCCACCTGGGGCAACAGCCAGGGACCTTGTGACCAGGCCAAGGTCGCAGAGCTGGAGAGGGGCAGAGCTCAGATCTGGTCCGCATGGTGTGGGTCGAGCACTCTCGGTGGGGCTGGGGTGGTGTGGGGAGACAGCTGAGGCTGAGGAAGGGAGGAGAAGGATGGCTGGCCTCCTAAGAAGGAAGCGCTTGGCCATCAGACACCGGAGGAAGCCGCTCTCATGGGGCACCTCACACGTCTTGGTGGGCCCAGGGCCAGCCAGTCACAGGCTGTGGAGTCAGGAAGTGATGGGTCTTGGCTGGGGCCAGCACAGGGCCCAGACTGGGGGAAGTGGTGGGTGAGGCCAGTTTTGAGCTGACTGGGGGCCCAAGCGGTGTAGGCATGATAGATGCCAGGGCCTGGGTGCCAGGTATGGGGCAATGGCAGGAGGCTGCAGGCCAGAAGCCAGCTTGGCAGCGAGAGGGGTGAGGGTTTGCAGCAGCTGCAGGTAGCAGGGCCTCTGCAAAAAGGGCTGGGCTCACCTCAGACAACCCGAGCCTCCCCGCCTACCCCACCCCTCCCCAGTCAGCTCCCGCTTCCCCACCCACTTCCTGGGTTCCCACCTCAGCCCACTCTTTTCTCTCTTCTCCCCAGCCCCTCCCCAGGACTGTGATGGGCTCCTGGCCTGACTCAGTGAAGGACCAGTGTCTCAGAGTCAGGGCTGGTGCAGAGAAACTGTAACCTAAGTTTTACTGAACAGTTGGAGGCCCAGAGTGAGCCCTGGATGTGCAGGCTGGGTGGTAAAGGAGAACCCCTGGGGTCTAGCGGGTGGAGGAGAGGCCTCTGCCAGGGGAAGGGGGTCCAGCTTCAGGCCTCATCCTCACCTTCCCCTCCTCCTTTGGGCACCCCTTACCACCACCTTCCACCCCTGTTTCCCCCTCAGGACCTCTTGGGGGAGCCTCTTGTGTCTCCAAGTCAGGGAAACCTAGGGTCAGTTACCTCTTGGGCCTCATCTGTGAGATGAGGTGACAGACAAGTGGTGAGTCATGGAAGCCTTCGTCCTCAGGCTGGGAATGAAGTGTGAGAGTAACAGTTAATGTTTGTCGAGCACGTGTTGTGTGCAGGGAGCGGATGACTTCTTACAAGCACAGCCCCGTTGATTGTGGGGCATGGCAAACACCCGGTGGGACATGTTTAATTGTTGTTCCCTGATTATGGATGGAGAAATCAAGGCTTGAAGCCCTGTCCCACCTGGAGTCCATGATAGATTTGCAGCAAGAATCTTAAGAAGTTGGAGGCTGCCAGGAAGACAAGCATGTTTTGAGTCTGGGTGTGTTTAAAGGAAAGCTTGCAAGGATGTTATAGCCAAACACTCTGGGAAACAAACTCACTCAGAAGGACAACATGGATAGTGGAGTGCAGTTTATTACACCAGCAGGTCCGAGGCAGAGTTTCCTCTTTAGCCAGGAACCCCAACCTTACATACCTTAAGTGTACTGCTGAAGCCCACATCCCCAAATTCCTTAAACCTAGCCTGGGAAGTGTTAAAGGGAGATACAATCAGGTTACAGCCATGATTCATAGTCAGAAGGGTCAGCTGGTTATACAGTGTAGCCTACACCAATGGGGGCCATAAAGATTACAAAGGTGATTGACCACACAGGAGATTATTACGTTCTCTTTGGCGGCGGGAAATCTTGGTATGGAATCTGGTGTTGATCAGTCCGGGAGGCCAGTTGGGCTGTAGATATGTTATCCCCATGGCTCCCAGGCACATGGTCCACAGCTCACTGAAAGTGCAAGACAGAGTTTCCTTCTTTTTCAAGATGGGGTCAACTCGGCCTGTTCCTTTCCTCCCTCAAGGAGAAGAAGGGGAATGGGGAGGACTTGGGAGGTTGCCTGATAGAGAGAAAAAGCACAGGACCAGGAGCACTTGGGACAAGTTGCAAAGTGGCTTGAATGCCAGACTAGGCATCTTCAGTGCTTCCCTGGTTAAGAGCTGACCCTGCAGTACTAGAATAGATCCTGGAGGTGGAGGAGGGGGCTGAAAGCCTGGGAAGGCATCCCCTCTTCTCCATCCAGGCTGTTCCCCTTCCTTCCTGCCCCTCTTCCACATTCCCACCTCCTCCAACCCTCCCCCCATCACACACATTTGACAAATAAGGAAACAGGAAACTGAGCACCAGAGAGGTGAAATGGCATCTTCTCCCTCCTGCCAACACTGAGGGAGTGGAGGAGCCTGGCAGCAGGAGGCCAGCTCACTCGATAGCTAGGAAGGGGAAGCAGAAGCTTTTTATAACTGGGGTAATTAATTGGTTGTTGTCTGTGACTCATTACTCTAATATTGCCAATTAAGGGCAGGATAGGACAGAAGACGGTTCTCAGGCCATCCCCACAGGGCCCCCTGAAGACTCTGCATCCACGGGAGGCAGCACAGTGTCAAGACCAGATTCACTGTCGCAAGAGGGATATAGGTCAGAGGCCTGGAGGAACTTCTAGTCTGAGACATTGAAGGAGACAGACAGTGACAGTCAACACTCTTGCACTTCTACATTTGCCTTTTCAAGGGTGTTTCGGGTTTTTTTGATGTCATCCATTGTATGGATGTGGTTCCAGGAAGAGGAAGTGATTTATTCAAGCCAAGGAGTTGCTTGCTGCCCCAGTCCTGTGCCTTCTCCCCTGTTCACTCCAAACAGTCTTGTCTGGGATGCATTGGTCAATCAACGAACCTGTCCTGACACCTGCCCTGAGTATATCAAACCTGGTGCCTCCCCGAAGGTGGGGAGCAGACCAGAACTGTTGTCCAGACCACCCAGGGTGATCATTGCCAAGGCCAGGAACATCCTGGGTAGGAAAGCTTGTCTGAGTTGGTGTCAGAGAGAGTCAGCTGCCATGTCGTGCCAGCATGGGGAAAGCAGGACAGCTGCGTGTTAACAGGAGTGTCTTATGTTTGGAATCTGAAAGCAATTTGGCCTAGTGCAGCTCCCAATGTAAGGAGGGGAGGCGCATGGCCAAGGGGACCTGAGCCTGCACTCCATCCTGGGAGGTAGAGGCCCAGTCAGACTCAAACTGTGCAAGGACCACTCTGGTTCCATCATGAAGAAAGTGCTGAGGGACCTTGAGTGGAGGTGAGGAGGGCAGGGAGCCAGAGAGAAGGCTGAGGCCTCAACTAGGGGGAGGGGTCCACAAAGAAGCAGCTAAGGGAGGGATGCTAGAGACACCTAGACAGTGTCGTCAGCTGAGTGGCTGCAAAAGAGAGTGTTGATGATGCCTCCCGTCATTCCATGACTTCTGCCTGGCTGGATGAGGCCGTTCCTGGGGTCAGAAGTCCATGCTATGCCCAGGGGTGCATGAGAGGGCCGTGGTCTCAGTACAATCCAGGAGTAGAATAGTGGGGGAAGAACACAGACAAAATAAATCCCCTTCCCCGTGCCTGCCACTGCTTACCTCTTCCGATGGGAGCCCCTCCCACCGTGGCAGGAAGACACCCGCCGTGGGGGAATCCATCGGCCCCCTTTCACCCTCACACCCAGGGTAGCCTACCTCACCCCCTCCACCACTGCTCTCTGCTCTACTGTCCCCCTTGCCTGGAATGCCTTCTCTCTGGTCTCTGCCCCTCAAAGCTCATCCCAAATGTCTCTTCCTCTAAGGAGTCTCCACTTCAGACAAAGGAGTCAGGCCTCATTCCCTTCCTCTCCCCTTCCCCTGGACTCCCGCAGCAGCACCCGGGGCCCTGGGCAGCCCAGGTGGGTGGTGACTGTTTCTCAAAGGAGGGCCTTGGGCACGGAGGGAGAGGATGACTGAGCAGGTAAGTTGAAGAGCAAGTGAGGAAACCAGTTAGGGTGGGCACGCTAGACCCCTGATGAGTCCCGAGTGAGCACCCCAAGGAGCACTGGGAGGTCTGGAGAGTGTGGGTACACACTGCATTCCAGTGCCCCTGGCTGTGTCTGGCAGGGAACAGAGCTAACCCAGCTGAGGGACCTCCCAGGCCACCCTTGGGGCTGGGGTCAGGCTCTGCCAGTAGGTAGGAGGAGGGGGTGAGTTTCCCAGCTGCCTGCCTTCCTGTCCTATTACACCCTGTGGGTCTCTGACAGGCATACAGGGCGAGGAAGAATGGCTCTCACTCAGGAATCAAGGTGGGCTCCCTGGAGCAAGCAGCCTTGGGAATGGGCTCCGGGGTGTGATTAGAGTCAGCCAGATGCACCTGGCTAAGGAGGCTGCAGCCTGAACTCTGCCCTGCCTTCTCCAGCGACATAGTGAGTGACCTTAGGCAAAGGCAGACCCCTTCTGGGCCTCAGCCTGCTTGTGAATTAGGTGGAGGTACAAACCCCACGAATCCAGTTAGATAACAGATACCTGAACAGGACAGACCACTGTTCCAATTGGGAAAACGTGTCCTTCCTACAAACTTTTAAAGGGATGGCCGTTCCCTTCTTCAGTGCTTTGGGGGAAAGGGGCTCAACAGGTCAGAAAGGAGCCCTCTGAGCTTCAGCTCTCCCAGTTCTAAACTGGAGATGATAAGACCCATTTAATCCTGTGAACCTTCCAGCGTTGCCATGAGGATAAGAAAATGGGTGATGATATTATTGCATCCATGAGAGAGAGAGAGAGAGAGAGAGGAGAGGCTGGCGGAGGCTGTTGCAGTGCAGGGAGCTGAGGATTTATCGCTGTAATTAAAGCCAGGCTGTCTCTGGCCTTCGGGAACCACCCCACCCCCCACCTCACACACCGCTGCCCCTCCCTAAACCACACTGAAGGGGTGCCTGGCGTAGTCATGCTGCACTCCAGGGGAGACAATTAAGCTCTTGTTCCTGACCTCCGTGACCACCTTGAGTGCCTAGGCAGCATGGATGGGGTGGGAGGTGATGGGCATCCGCAAGAGGCTGTGGCCACGCACCAACCTATGGCCTCGGCAGCTCCCTCTGCCGGGCATAGGGATAATCCCTCCGAAGGGCCCCCAGCTCTTCTGTCTCCGCAGGGGATGAAACCCCAGGATTGTCGGGAGGGAGCGGGTGCTCTAGGCTGAGCCGGGTTTCATTCTCCTGCCTAATGAGCCACTCCTAAGTGCTCCCCGGCAGAAGTGAGGGCAGAGGCCTAATTGCCCAGCTCTCTGTAGCCAGAAAGATAAATCCAGCCTCTTACACTGTCAGGAGCTGGCTGGGGGTGGGGATTTTAATCCCTTTCCCTTCCTCGCCCTAATGCTACCATCCAGCTCAACCCGCCCCAGGCTGCCCCCTCCCCCAAATCTCCTGGGTCAGAGCCAGAGTAATCCTGCCAGGGCTGCCCAGCTCTCTCTTCTGGGAGCTCCCCCACACCCTTCCCAGCTGACATTCACCCATCTCCCCATTAGGAACTTGATGAGGATGAAATGGGCTGATGATGGGAGGAGCTGGTGTGCCCCAGGTGTAGCCTGCAGGTGGACGCACCTGGCGGGGAGGTACCCCTCGGTCGCTGTCCAGCCTCTGCATAGGGCTGCGTAGTGCTAAGGACGCAGCTGGACTCTCTGGAAGCGGAGGCGGGACCACAGGAGTGGCACCCGGAGCAGAGCTCAGCCACGCGGAAGGAGCCGTGCCAGGCGGAACCAGCACACGGGAAACACAGACTAGAAAACCTAGAAACAGCCCACACACATCTGAGAGTGTGCTGTGTGGTAGACGATCGTGGAAATTATTGCAGATATGACGAACCGAACAGGGACAGCTGAAGTATCCATTTGGTGAAAGTAAAATTAGATCCCTGCCTCTTACCTCAAATCAAAAGAAATTCCAGATGGATTAAAATGTGTTTTTTTCTTTTTTTAAGCTCTTTTTTTTTTTCTATTTAGGAAGAGCATATTTGTTGAGAAAATTCAAACAACTCAGGAAGATAGAAAGTAAAAGAAATTCTCATCTTCATGCTTTAGAGGAAAGGCTTTCAAACCTCTCTCCATACACGTATACACACATATGGAGCTACAGATGAATAGGTGAACTATAGATTTAAGTGTCAACATGAGAAATTATCAGTGTAAAATATGAGCTAAATATATAATCACGAGCCACCTTCCCTAAACACGATACCAAAGGCAAAAGCCTATAAAGGAAAAGAAGGATAGATTTGACTGCATAAAAATTTAATTTTTTATATGAAAAGCATGAAAACCAAAATTAAAGTCAACTGATAAAATAAGAAAAAATAGATAATCTATACAAAAGTTGATACTCTTACATAGAGGAAACTTTCTGAAATTTCATTTTGATTTGTAATGATTTTTTTCAATATTTAATTATTTGGCTGCACTAATATTTATTTATTTATTTAGTTGCAGCACATGGTATCTTTAGTTGCAGCATGTGACCTCTTAGCTGTGGCATCTGGGATCTAGTTCCCCAACCTGGGATCTAACCTGAGCACCCTGCAATAGGAACTCTGAGTCTTAGCCACAGGACCATCAGGGAAGTCCTGAAAAAGCTTTTATAAACCTGCCAGAAACCAGTTATCCAAACAAAAGTCACCAGGTTCTGTGCCTTTGCACGTTCCACACCCTCCCTTACTTTGTCATTCCAAAAAGCCAATTCCTTTCAGCTTTGCTATAAGCATCTCTTCCTCCAGGAAGTCCTCCAGACCATCCCTGCCCCGATTACTGGCAGTGTGCTCTGTAGCAGCCCATGCTTGCCCCATTCACCGTTGCCTGCTGGCTGGTCAGTCTTCTGTGCAGATTGCTCAGCATGGAGTCCAGGCTTTATCTCCCAGTGTCCAGGGCTGAGTATGTGTGTAGTATGACTAGAAGAGAGTGGTGGCTTGGATGTGGAGGGAGATGCTGGAATTTAGTTTGGTGTAAGGTGTAAGGTAGGAGTCTAATAGAAAAGGATGTCCAGATGTCCCAATATCATCTGTTGAATTCTCCAACCTTTCTGTGTACTGGTTTACTTGGCATTCATCCTCTGTCCATCCTTCCAGGCCATTCCCTGTCTTTGGGTCTCGGTTTCTCCTGTTCTTAATTGAACCCTTAGTGGATGCTGCTACTGCTAAGTCGCTTCAGTCGTGTCCAACTCTGTGTGACCCCATAGAGGCTGTGTGCAGCTCACGAGGCTCCCCCATCCCTGGGATTCTCCAGGCAAGAACACTGGAGTGGGTTGCCATTTCCTTCTCCAATGCATGAAAGTGAAAAGTGAAAGTGAAGACGTTCAGCCTGTCGGATTCTTAGGGACCCCATGGACTGCAGCCTACCAGGCTCCTCCGTCCATGGGATTTTCCAGGCAAGAGTACTGGAGTGGGGTGCCATTGCCTTCTCCATTTAGTGGATGAGGCAGGATGATCTCTGAAATCTTTTCTCATGCTGAAATTCCAAGGCTCCTCCTCTGGCACTGCCTGTGACTTTCCTCCTTGGTCAGAGAAGGATAATTACAGGTCCTGCTTCTTGTTTCTTTGGGATAGTTGAGGCAGCTGGAGGCACCCAGACCTGGGTGTGAATTCTGACTCACGTTTGCCTCTTGTGACCTTGGGCAGCCCACTTCCCCTCCCTGAGCCCTGGTTTCCTCTGACTGTTCCTGCTGCTTTGCAGAGCTGTAGAGAGGATGAGATGAGATGGAGCAGGTAGAGAGCTGCTAGGAGTGCCCCACCCCCAGCTTTATGAAGTGCTCTTGCAAGGCTCTGTCTTCCGGGGCGGCCACATGGTGTTGTGAGCCCGGATGGGGCAGCTGCTGTGTCAGGTCAGGTCAGGGTCTTCTTCATCTGTGCCAGCTCCTAGGACTGCAACCTGCAGAGCTGAGCCTGACCTCTGCGTCCCCCTGACCATGGCACCTGCCCTGGGCTGGGAAGGGGCGATCTGCTCAGCTCTCCTCAGCAGCTGGGGAAATTTGATGTAGAGCAGGGGGTGGGGAAGACTTGATCACTGTCTTCACATAATTAAAGGGCTGTCAGACATGAAATGATAATTATAGGAATGATCGTGGATTTGGCGACTTACAGCTTACATCTGTAGTCACATTCAGGCCTGGCAGCCCTCCCATGAGGTAGAGGTGATGTCATCTTCAGGAATAGAGGAGGAAGCTGGGGATTGAGTGAGATTCTGAGCGATTGGCCCACGGCCACACAGCTAGCAGTAGGAGGGTGGGGAATGAAAACCCAGCTCTTGATTATATTGCCCCGTGCCCTGGTCATTTGACCCCAGTGTTCCTGCCCTTTGGCTGGACTTGTTCTGGGTGGTATCAGAGAACCGGCAGCAGGGTAGCAGCCGAGGAGCAGGCTTCAGGAGGGATGGAGGCAAGAAAAGCAACTCCTGACACCTTGCCATCACCAGGCACTTCTGTCCAACGCTGCCATCCCCATTTTACAGAACAGGAGGTCGGTGCTTGGGGCAGATAAAGCAGTGTCTTCTCCAAGGCCACCATTTAGTAGGCAGCCTGTCTGGGACGCTCACCCAGTGTTACAGGGCTCTGCCCTGCCCCTGTCCGGCCGCTGTCTCCGAAAGAAGAACTCTCAGCCCAGAGGAGGGCCACGCAGCATGCAGACAGGAACTCAAACTCCATCCCTGGAGCTGTGGGAGCCATAGCAGGGGCGCGCCTGTCCTGGGGGCCACAGACCAGTCTCTGTCCTGAGGGACACACAGGGAATGGGAGTCCTGCCAGACAGCTCTGCCTCCGAGTGCGAGTTTGAAGTCCATGGTGGTACCAAGGGCAGGGAGGCAGCTCCCACTCAGGTGCCATCCTGATGCAGATTTGAGGCTCTAGGTCCTATTTGGAGGTGCCCCAGACCCTGGGGACCCCAGGGGTGCACCCACAGCAGTGTCTGTGTGTGTTCTAGCCCAGGGCACAGTCTGGGGCGGGCAGCACCCGGCAGCTGCATGGCCTGCGCTCACACGTCCTGCACGGGCTGGGGTCTGTGGCTGCAGCGCTGTGTGACCCTGTGAGCCCAGCTGCTAATAAGCTGTTTCTGCACGCACGGTCTCCTCTGAATGCAGAAGGCTGCAGGCAGGACAGAGATAAGAGGGATGAGGAGAAGACGTGACAACCAGCAGGAAAAATTGGTGCACTGCTCCCAGGTGTGGGATGGAGGGAGGGTGGGGCCAAGAGTGGAGGAGACAGGATGGGGCCGGGGCCCCTGGGATTCTCCCCCACAGCCATCCCTGAACAGGGAGGGAGCCGCCTGCCAGTCCACAGCCAGAGCTCACCCATCTCCTTCCGCGGCTGCTCTCAGCCACTTCCCTGTGCCTCTGTAGCCCGTCAGGAATCACCTGACCTTTGTCCTGCTCTCAGGCGGCTGCTAGACTTGGAAGGGAAGGGGCTGGGGTGTCACAATGGGAGTTCCTTCCCTTGATTCCCAGGGGCCCCCAGGCTTCGCCTAAGGATAAACCCAGAGTTGGATGACGTCCCTGTCCACTGGTGGCCCTGAGGCCTCCCTGCATACCCACCATGTCCACACCTTCTTCTGCTCCTCACACCATGTCTGAGCCCCGCTGTGCTCCAAGGGCTGTGGGCCAGGGTGCACAGACAGCTCAGCCATCCCTGCCCGGAAGGAGTCCGCAGTCCAGTGAACTAGCTGCCCCTTGTTATGCACCTACTGTGTACCGCGCGATGTACATCACTTCCTTTGACATCAACCCTCCAGAGTAGGGATGTTATTCCCTTTTTACAGGGGAGGAAACCAAGGCTCAGTGGTAACTTGCCCAAGTGGCAGAGGCAGGTCTGTCTCCCTCTTGAGCCTGGCTTCTTTCCAGGTCAAGTTGGTGGGTACCAAGAGTCTGTGCAGAAGGAGTGAAGAAAGGGAGGTCCTGGGACTTCCCCAGTGGTCCAGTGGTTAAGAGTCTACACTGCTAATACAGGGGTCATGGGTTCGATTCCTGGTCAGGGAACTAAGATCCCACGTGCCATGCAGCGGGACCAAAAAGAAAAAGGAAAAAGAAAGGGAGGTCTTGGGGATTGCAGGGATTGGAGGATTTCCTGAAGGAGAAGAAGGCTTGGCCTAGGGGATGGGCCCCAACAAGAGAGGAGAAGGGAATCTCAGGGAGCTGAGCTGGGTTTGGGATCGTCACACTTGTGTCCCAGAGGGCAAAGGTGGGTTTTGGGGAGAGCTATGCGGGGCTGGTTCCCAAGGGAGCTGCAGAGGGTTGCTTCCTACCTCCATTCCCCCTCTACTTGGTCACCTTGTATATGTTGCTCAACCTCTGACTCACCACCACTTACCCACTTTGAGCCTCTGTGCAAATAAGCAAAGGGTACTCCTTCCGCAGGGCTTTTGACCATTACCTGTGGAAAATTTGTCATGACAAACATGCACGTCAATGGTGTGACCATGATGTGAGTGGCGCCTCTTAGTGCTGGTGGTCTACGACTTGCTCAGCCCGTATGTGTGGCTGCCCTTCTCCGAGATTTGGGATCTTTGCTCTGAGATGGGGATAAATACCTGGGCATTGTGCAGACAGTGGGAGGGGATGGAGGGCCAGTGGCTGCACCCTCCCTGGAGCAGAGCCAGGCTGGCTTGTCAGGAGGCGGGGCTGGCTCAGGCCCCTCCCCTATAACCTGCCCAGACAAGGACCAGTCGTGTGGCTGGAGCCTCTCTGTCAGTGGAACTTCTCCCTAGGCTACTTCCTCCCCCAGCTCCTGGCCTTTCCTCCCCTTTCTTCCAGCCCCTGCCACTCAGTTTTTTCCTCTGATTGTTCTGAGTGACGTACTGTGGACAGAGCCACTTCACCCCCATCTACAGGCTCCCTGTGGCCATAGGCCCCCTGGCTTTCAGCTCCCAGTACTGTCAACCTTGGGTGGCCCCCAAGCCCAGCTCATGCCTGGTTCTGATATTCCTAGTGCTTCATTGTGCATTTCCAGGAGTAGGGAGGGGCAGCCCCTCATTCTTGCCCCATCCTTCCTGCCCCATTGTTGGGATCCAGCCCAGTGAGAACAGTGACCCTTAGAACTCAGGACCCCTGTCTGCTGTGGGCCCTCCTGACACCCGCAGTCTTCCTGACCACCTGTCAGAATTATCCCTGGGTCCTGCGTCGTACGTCACCAAGGATATCCCCTGCTGGCACCTGTGGCCGGTTCTCTCCCTGTCACTGTCCCTGGAACTATTCCTCTGCTCCTGCCACCTACTGACCTCCATGCTGTTGGCCTGGAACAGGACTCATCATCGGCTGAGGCTCCCCCATCACCCGGGCCCTTCTCAGAACCTTGTCCTCTGGCCAGAGGCCTCATACCTACTGAGGGAGAGTGATCTCTCTGGACAGAGGGCTGCTCACTACTGCTGGCTCGGCATTCACAGAAAAGCAAGGGCTCCTCTTTGGAGGGGGTAGTAAGTTGGTAAACCCAGAGTGAAATCTCTCCTGGCTAGGCATACTCATGCCGGCGTGGAGAAAGGATCTTTTCTCATCTGCCATCTCACTATCAAATCTATCTTAAGTTGCCTGTCACCCTGGGAGTATGAAGACCACCCAGACTTCTAAGGTGGTTACAGTATAGTGGGGGTGGGGGGGAGTTACTGACATGCAGTGGGACAGTTCTAGAACTGCAGAGGTGTGTCATAACCGACAGGGGTGCCACAGTTATGGAAGCTCTGAGGAGATGGAATCCCTGCTGGGATGGGGAAGGCCTTGAGGAGGAGGAAGAGGGTTGTCCGGTGGACCTGAGAGGGCTTGCTTTCTAGACAGAGACATCGAGAGGTTAAACCGGGCTTAAAACTGTAGCTCCAAGCTGGCTGTGCGGTGCAAGAAGGATCAGAGATGCCAGGAAAGCTGCAGGGGGCCCGGATAGTGGCTGGATGAGAGACGCTGAGCTTCTCCAAGCCCTCCAGCCTCTCAAGGTGGGGGGCGGTCTTGGGTCTCTCCTCCACTGACTTCCCCTCCGAGCGATTGTTTGTGCTCATGATCTCAGCAGTTTCCCAGAGAGCAGGATGTTCCAAGCTTGTTGTGCCTCTGAGATAAGGGGACGGATGGAAGCAGGGGTACACCCGAGGGCCCAGTCGGAAGTGCCTGCAGACCTCTGGGGGAAGCAGCCGAGGTGGTGTCAGCAGGACCCCCTCCATCACCCCACACACACACTGCCCCCACCCCCACCCCCCGGGTCCCTTGAGAGAGAGGGGCTGACCCCTGGTGGGGGTGGTAGAACACCACATTCCTTCAAGTCTAGAGGCTGGGGCACTGCTCTTTAATCCTTCTCTAACTTGCTGTGTGTCTCAAGCAAGTTGCTTCCCCTCTCTGGGCCGGGGTGTAGCAGGAGCAGAGGTGAGGAAGAACACCTGCCTTGCAGGTGTATGTGAGGAGGGAAGGAGGTGAGGAATGTGACCCCTCAGACCCGGGATCACCCTCCCAGTGTGAAGGCTCAGGCAGATGTAGCCTTTGGTCCTGGAGACGGACGCACACGGGAAGGGCCTGAGGCTGCAGTACTAAGGGCCCAGTTCTGGGGTGGACCCTCAATCCTGCTCTGGTTCCCCATCATTTTGTGACTCCGGGTGTGGTGATGTTGGTTAGCTCATTCCCCTCTCTGAGCCTCGAGTCCCCACCCGTGTGAAGAGGGGCAGGGAGCGCTGGCTAACATGCCCCAACTCTGTCCCCAACTGGTAGTCTGAACTTGGGCCTCAGTTTCCACACCTGTCAATGGGCAAGTTCCTACTAGAACCAGGGGAACTTCCCCTCCTCTGTGCTTTTCACTGTTTGACAAAGGCAGGCTGTGGGGGAGCAAGGGCAGGGGGTGAAGAAGAAATAGGTGCCCTTGTGCACCCAGCCTGGCAGTTGGGCTACCAAGGGGGAGGGTGGCCCAAGGGGCCAGCCTCGCCCCCACTGACCCCTGTCCTCGCTCTGCCCCTCCAGTGGGAGCGCCTCTGGTTCCTGCTGCTGACCTTCACCTTCGGACTCACGCTCACCTGGCTCTACTTCTGGTGGGAAGTCCACAATGACTACGATGAATTCAACTGGTGAGTGGGGACCAGGGGGCGGGGCCTGGGGACTGGGCATCTGGTGGCTGAGACTGGGGTCGGGGGTGAGGGATGGGTTGGAACCTCTCTCCTGGGCTGGTCCTCAGGGCCTGGCCACCACTGGCCACCAGCTCTCTGTGTAGCCTTTGAGGGAGTAATCCTCTAGAGAGAACAGCGGCTTAGGGGAGCTGAGACCAACTGGAGAGAACAGGGAACTCCTTCCTGCTGCTGCTATCATGGAAATGGGAATGTAAGACAGGGCAGGGGCTTGGCTGGGAGCTGGGACCTCTGGACCCCTTTTAGACAAGGACTCCAAGGCCCAAAGAAACCAAGACCTCATAGAGGAGGTGGTCCCCGACCCCAGGCCTCCTGCCTCCTTGAGCAGGGCCGTGGGCCGGGCTGGTAGATGGTGTGGTTCTGGGAAAGCTCAGGGTCCCTGTGGGCAGCAGCCTCAGGCCCAAAGACATGTCTGGGGCTGGGTGCACAAGGGCACCTATTTCTTCTTCAGCCCCTGCCCTCACTCCCCCATGGCCTGCCTTTGTCAGACAGTGGAAGGCACGGAACAGGAGAAGTTCCCCCAGCTCTAGTAGGAACTCGCCCATTGACAGGTGTGGAAACTGAGGCCCAAGTCCAGACAACCAGCTGGGGGCAGAGTTGGGGCTTGGCAGCCAGTGGTCCCTGCCCCTCCGGTGCTGCCTTTTCCTCTTGGCTAGAAGTTCAGCTCGGTGTGACCACGGGCACAGGAGCATGAGTCCTCTCTCAGGCTTGGTGTCCTCTTCTGTAAAATGGGATAGCAGAGCGCTAGCTGATAGCAGGTCTTTCTGAGGACAAAACAAGATGATGGATGTGCAAGGACTCCAGGCTCCCCTAAACCCAAGGACGCTTCCTGGGAGGCTGAATCTCCAGCTGCAAGGTGGTCGTGATGTTAGAATTTACGGTTTCTGGACTCTGGGCTTCTGATGGGCTGTGGTTCGAGGATTTTGTAGTGATCCTAAGACTCAGTTCATGGAGTCTGGCATTCGCTCCCCTCTGCATGGCACCAGGCTGTGCTGCTGTGATTAATGATCTCAATAAAGGACAGGCTGCTGCCCCGCCACAGCCCGGCGAGATGAGCCGGAGCCCCAGCCAAGTCCCAGAGGTGGCCTCTGGCCTTTATTAAATGCCATAAATAAATTATTCATCCTTGCAGGTATCCAAAGCACAGGCACTGCTGTGGGCAAGTGGGAGCATTCCCTGCTGGCCCTTCCCTGAGCTCCTTGGATGGCTCTGCTGAGCTGAGGTCTGCTGCCACAGTGGAGGTCCACGCTGTCACGTACAGAGGAGCAGCTGAGGCCCAGGGAGGGACAGGACTGCCCTGCGGCCTGTCCCTCCATACAGCCAGCTAGTGCCACGTGCACATATTAGGACAGTCCCAGAGACTGGGGCTCAGAGAGGTTAAGTAGCCTTTCTGTAGTCACACAGCAGGATGCAGTCAGATCTGAGACAGGGACTTAAACTGCCTGATTGTATCATGTGGTCCACGGGGCCACCCCGCTCTGCCCAGAGACTGAGCTCCCCATCGCTGGGCAGCTCAAGCAGAGGACGGATGCTGCCGTGTTGGGGAGGCCGCAGAAGGAGGGCCTGCCTGTGCTCGGGGAGGGTCTGGGGACCTGCAGCTCCCTCAGCCAGTCTCCTTGGTTTCCTGGAGTAGTGCTGGGGCTCAGAAGCCCCAAGAGGGGAGCAGGCCTGAAGCTGCCTGGTGCCGGCTCATTTTCTCTGATGACCCTGTGCACGTTGCTTGCTGCCTTCTCTGAGCCTCAGTTTCCCCACTTGTACAGGGAGGGTGTGGGTGGTTCAGTCTTTCTGGAGAACAACTTATCAGGCTCTAACAGGAGCCCTAAAAACAGCTCATTCCCTTTGGTCCTGTGATTCCATCTGTAGGAGTCTCTCCTGACGAAATAATTAGTAATGCAGAAACGTATATGCCAAAGAGTTTTTGTGTTAATTTATAATAGTGAATAATTGGAAACTATTAATTGTCATTAGTAGGAAGTTGGCTTCATACAGTACATTAGTTCAACAGAAGACCGCGTGACTATGAGAAAAATCACATTTCCTCGGGCTTTTATTGACATCAGTAAATGCTTATGTTAATAAGCAGAGAGTTGAGTACTTACCTTGTTCCTCACATAAAGTTCATCCTCAGGAAACCGTAGGAAGGGCACTTTGTTATTCTATCCTGTAGATGAGGAACAGTGCAGGAAAGTCAGGTTATTACATGTTATCGATCCTAAGACTTCATCTTTTCAAAAATCATTGAAATGACATTGAAATTGAGATGAATGTCACAATCAATGGCATCTTAGAGTCAGGGAAGCCTGTCACTTCCCCGGTGTCCTGCAAGCCGGGGGATTTGAATCTGCTAGTTCCTCCCTCCAAAGCCTGAACTCTGACCCTGTGCTATTATGCAGTGGGGTCCCGGCTTTGCTGTTTACACAAATATATAAGCAGAGGGGGGCACCCACTGGAAGAAGGCAGCAGAGTTTTGGTGATGGTTACTTCTGGGCAGTAGAATTAAGGGAAATTGTTTTCTTGTTTATGCTTCTTGCCACGCCCAGGTGTCCCCAAGAGCCCACCACAGGCTGACTGATGACCAGGGAAGCAGTGACCTCCTCACTGAAGGGCCAAAGTCTAGTACCTGAGCAAGCCGTGTGAGAGCTGAGAGCTGGCAGGCCCCAGGGAGCATCCAGCTCCCTGGTAGAGGTCTGACCCCTGCCCCTTCTCCTCCTGGCAGGTACCTCTACAACCGCATGGGCTACTGGAGTGACTGGTCCGTACCCATCCTCATGACCACAGCAGCTGCCTTCACTTACATCGCTGGCCTCCAGGTACATGGGGCTGATGGAGGGCCCCACCCTGGTCTGAGGAGGATGGCTGGCTTTTCTCTGGGCCTCTGGGGCTTGGTTCCTTCAAGGTGGGAGGTCCTTTTTCTTTGCCCCATTCTGGCATGCTTTCCCCCGACCCCGTGAGGACATCCCATTGTTAGGCCCCACTGCAGACTTCCTCTTCCAAGAACTTCTGTTTTGGTACCTGCTTCCAACATGTTGCTGGCCTGGGAGCTCCTGGGTGTGTGTAACCTGCTCAGTCATGTCCAACTCTTTGTGACCCCATGAACTGTAGCCCGCCACTCTCCTTTGTTCATGGCATTTTTCCAGGCAAAAATACGGGAGTAGATTGCCATTCCTTTCTTCAGGACATCTTTCCGACCCAGGGGTCAAACCCAGGTCTCCTGAATTGCAAGCAGATTCTTTACCCTAGTGAGTGAGCATCAGAGCAACTCTCCAGGCTTCCTGGGGGACAGGCTCAAGTCTGCTTCAGAATCCTGGGTCCTGGAACTCCCAAAACATGAATTAGGCAGCCCAAGTGCAGCAGGGCCCAATGAGTTCTTGAGGGAAGAACCCTAGAGGAGAAGGAACCTGGAGGAACCTGAAATAATCTGGGAGGAGGCCAGGCTTGGGTGGGGCTGAGCAGAGCTGGGCATGAGAATGGTTTGCTGGTTAGCTGACTGCTTGAGCCAGGCCCAGAGAGCCATGGGGAGCAGGGTGTCGGGGAACTGGCAGAAACCTGGGTCACACGTGATGCCTGACTCTTGCCGTGTGGGCCCTCCCTCAGGTCCTGGCACTATGTCACATCGCCGTGGGGCAGCAGATGAACCTGCACTGGCTGCACAAGGTAAGGAGTGCCTCCACAGGGGCTCAGGGAGGAGGGGAGAGGCCGGAGGCCACAGCAGCAGAGGAAGAGCCCGGACACATCTTCCCTCCCCTGGATCATGGTTATAATTGTTCAGGGAGCTAGCAGTGGATTGTATTTACTCATTTGCCCCTCGCAGCCCTGCAGCATAAGTGCTGTTATCATCCCATTTGCAGCTGGGAAAACTGAGGTACAAAGAGGTTAAGTAATTTGCCCAAGGTTTCCAACTTAATAAGTAGAGGGTCCAGGCTCCTAGATCTACAGCCGTGCGGTTAATGAGCGTAGGTCACAGCTCCAGCTCTTTGGCTGGCTCTGCCTTCAGTCTCATCCTCTCTTTTTCTTCCATGAGCTCATCTTAAAACTCTGATTCAGTGATATGACTCCCAGTTTAAAGCCCTTCCCACAGCTTCCATTGCTCCTAGGATGATCCAAGCTCTCCCTCCAGACATTAAGGCCCTGAGCAGGTTGGCCCTTTGCTGATCTCTCCCAACTGCTGTCATGGGACCGTCACCCTCGGCTTCTGCCACATGAGACATCTCAGGCCCTCCCAGCATGGCTGCCTCTTCTCTGCTTTATGTTTTCACTCCTGCCTCCCTTTCTCTCTCTTTTGGACCCTTCCTTGGTTTTCCTTCCACCTACACAAAGCTTCTCAGGCTCCCCCAGCCCCCTAAGGCTCCCCGGCCACAGTCCTGACCTCTCATTGTCCATTTCCATCTGGCTCCCTGACCCCGACCCTCCCTAGTCTAGGAGCTCCATGCAGAGACCAGAACTGACTTTCCATCTCCGTGTCCCCAGTGCCCACGCAGAGCTGGACCCAAAGCAAAGAGCCATCATACATTCCAGAGCCTTGACTCTCTGGCCCACTGTTCATGGCACACATCGTGTGGAATGCACGTGGCTGATGCCTCCTGCTCTTTCTGAGACCCCAGTGGGCTCAGGAGTGGCACAGAGCTGACCCAGAGAGAGGCCCTCCCTCCCAGGAGCACACCAGGGCCCCAGAGAGAGGGCCAGGTCACCTCTCTTTCTCCAGAGCCTGACTCCATGGGCTGGCCATTCAGAAAGAGGAAGAAATGTCCAGGAATAATCATGAGCCCGTGAGATGGGTCCAGAGTGACTCTGAGGGGAGGGGCTCACTTCCAGCTAAAAGAATACGGCACGGGAACTGGAAGACGGATGTGCTGAGCTCCACTTGGGCTGCATGGAGTGGGAGGTGCCTGTGGGCATCCAGGTGCCTGTGGGCATTTAGTCACCCAGGTGACTAAAGTCCTGGAGGGATAAAGAGCAGTGAGCCACCTCTGGTCCCCTCCCACCTTCCTCTTGCTCATCACTCTTTCCTAAGATCTCCTTTGCTTCTGAAGTCTTCTCTGTGAGGGACTTTCTTTTCCCAGCTGCAAAGCTGACACTTGAAAGGATGACACCTGCGGGCACCCCAGGAGGGGCTGGTGCACACCGCAGCCCCCTCCTCTGGGGCATGCCTGGCTCTCAGCAGGCCAGGGCACACCTGCTTGATCCCAGCGGAGAGGCATCTGGAGGCTCAAGCCAGCCAGGGCAGCAGAGCAGCGCAGGGAGTCTTCTCCTGGGGGCAGGGTCTCAGACCCCTTCATCTCCACTGGTGCCAGCTCCCGGGGTGCCAGTCCTGCCTTCCTCTCCCCTCTGATCCCTCCCAAGAGATCTCAGCATGAGGAAGGTCCTTCCAACTGATGCTTAGCTGGATGCACTGCACCAGGAGGGAAGGAGCTCCCTGGGGCTCAGTAGTCAAGTAGGGGCTGGAATTTCTACCCCTCTGTTTGTAAGACTCTATAGTTTTATTCTAAGATTTTAAGGAATTTTTATTTGGGGAGGAGTTGTTTGACCTAACTTTTGACCATTAATACATTGACACAGTTCAACATTACAAAGGTAGAAAGAAGTACAAAATGTAAATCTCCCCATTATCTTTCCAGAGATATTTAAGCACATGCAGATGTGTGTATGTACACACACATACATACACATTCCTTTTTCTTTAAACACACGTGGTAGCCTATTATACCCTCATTTTGCATCTTAACTTTTTTTTGATAGTATTTGTTTTTTAATTGCAGTATAGTTTATATATGGGCTTCCCTGGTGATTCAGCAGTAAAACAATCCACCTGCAATGCAGGAGATGCAGGTTCAATCCCCAGTTCAGGAAGATCCCCTGGAGACGGAAATGGCAACCCCCTCAACTATTCTTGCCTGAGAAATCTCATGGACAGAGGAGCCTGGCAGGCTACAAAGAATCGGACATGACTGAGCGCGCACAAGCAAGAATACATGGCTGTGCCTGTAAAGTCACGCTTGCCCACAAAGTGTTCAGGGGTTTCCTGACTTGGCCATCCCAGTGGGTGGAAATGGTGCCTCGGTGTGGTTTTGTTTAGCTGATTTGCAATGTTGTGTTAGTTTCAGATGTACAGCCAAGTGATTCAGTTAGGCCTATGTCTACTCCTTTTGGATTGTTTCCCACATAGGTCATTATAGAATATTGAGTATAGTTTCCTGTGCTATACAGTAGGTTCTTATTAGTTACCTATTTTATATATATTGCAATCTCCCAATTTATTCCTCTCACACCTTTCCCCCTTGATAACCATAAGTATACTGTGGTAAAGTAACCATAAGTCACTTACTGTGACTCTGTTTCCATTTTGTAAAGAAGCTCATTTGCACCATTTTTTTTTTTAGATCCCGCATATAAGTGATATCATATGAAATGTGTCTTTGTCTTACTTACTCCACTCAGTTTGATGATCTCTAGGTCCATCTGTGTTGCTGCAAATGGCATTATTTCATTCCTTTTGATGCTGCCGTTGTTGTTTAGGTGCTTAGTTGTGTCCAACTCTTTGCAACCCCATGGACTATAGCCCTCTAGGCTCCTCTGTCCATGGGATTTCCCAGGCATGAATAATGGAGTAGGTTTCCATTTCCTTCTCCAGGGGACCTTCCCGACCCAGGGATCAAACTCACAACTCTGCATCTCCTACATTAACGGGCATATTCCTTACCCCTATGCTCCCAGGGAAAACATGCCCACTTTTAAAAAATTGTGTTACTAACAAGAGTAGGACATGTCTGAGCGACTAACACAACATTTAGTCAGCACTGATTATTTTGCTGCCAGCCATGGTGCTAAGCATTTCACTTGCATGTTCTCATTTATCTTTCCAAACCCCTTTCAGGTAGGTGCTCACGCTCCCCATCTCTACAACTCTGGAAACACACTCTGAGAGGGTAACCATCCCCATTAGGCACAGTCACCAAGGAATGTGACATGAGTGGGTCCCTGAACCCTGGGCCGACCATCTGCGACTTAAACCACACAGAACCCAGATTCTAATCACTTTCCCAGGAGGCCAATATGTTGGCAAGGCTGGTTTCCAACTCCTCCTGGGTCCCAGCACCCAGGCAGGGCTCAGTGAATGTATGGACGTACCTCCTGTATCCTCCATCCCTCCAGCTGTCATCACGAACTGCAGTGCCTCCAGCACGGAAAACCAAAGACCACTTTCTCCGAGGCTTCCCCTGGGCTTTCCCCACTTTCTGGGTGGGATGTATCCTTTGCAGTCAGACTTGAGGAACGGCAGTCTAGTTGTCAGGAGTCAGCACTGTTCCCGTGGCTTCAGGACACAGTATGTGTGGCGAAATCCCACAGGCGCTGACCACTGCAGTAATGCTGCGGAGCATAATGGTTGCCACTATGGCAACTGGCAGATTCAGAGAGGATAAAATTTTTCATTGCATTACGATCCTGGGAAATCAGTTTAATCACAAGTATTTCCACTAGCAGTTAACTACTGTAATAAAACACGCTCAGGGAGTGACCCTCCAGAGATGCTTGCTGTGCCCTGGAGCTGGGGGCAGGGAGCCTGCATGTTGGGGTGGGGGGTCGAGAGGATGCTCCCTGGGGCTCCCTCCACTGCACTGTGAGGGCAGATCCCCAGAAAGAGCCTGACCTCCAAGACAGGCAAATGGGGGTTGCTTCTGACTCTGCCCGCTCAAAGCTACATGTCCAAGCAAACCCTTATGCTCTCTGAGCCCCGTTTTCCTATGTGTAAAACGAAGACGATAACATCTTGACTGGGCTTTCACAAGGATAAACATGAGGAAAAAGTGAAGGGGCCTCCCACAGACCCAGAGCACACTTGGGCCCCCCATGCACCTTCATATCTCTTATTCCCATGTCTTCTGGGCCGGCCTGTCACAGTCCATAAGGGTTCCTACCCATTTCAGCCTTATTACTGCTTCTTATTAGAACATTTGTTTCCAGGCTGATGGGCCAGAACGACAAACCTCCAAAGGAAACCTTAATCCCAGACAAGAATGAATCTTCCCTGCCTGGCAGGGAACGAAGATGGATCAGCTGCCGTCTCTGCTCTCACGAGCCAGAAACTCAATTTAGAGCCTGTTTGGTTGTTGGGGGGCTCTGGGAATGCTACTGCGGCCGCTGGAAAAAGCACTGAAGAGAGAGAGAGAGAGGGCAAGAGCCCTGCTGGCACAGAGAACCGCTGGGAGCAGGCAGTAGGGAGTCAGAAGGGCCGGAGGTGGTGATCCTGGCTGGCGCCTTGTGGAGCTGGGGGCTGTGGAAGGCTTCGGGGTGAAGGCATGACCTGAGTTTTACGAAACCAGCCTGGCTGTGCAGAGATGTAGGGCCCAAGGCGGGGACCCTGGGGGCTAAATAACCAGATACTAGGCATCGCTTAGTGTGGAGAAGCATCTTGTGTTACCAGGATACATGTCAGATCCTGTCTGTCCCCACAGCTTTCTGTCCCACAAAGGTTCCATCAGAGCTCTGCTCCTTACTTTCTCTGGGAGGGCAGCTTCCATAACTCGTTAGAGGCTGGAAGCCGGGAGGCTGGGACTGAGAGCGCGCCTTGATGACAGGGCACATGGGGCCGCCCCCTGCTTCCCCTCTGCTTGCTCCCGCCTGAAGGCTGCAGGGAAGGTGGACTGGGCATCAGGCTCCCGCTGAGGACCTGGCTCCTCAGCCCTCTGCCCTGTGACCTGGGCAAGTCACCCTTCGCCCCAGCTCTTGATTTCTTCACCTGTCACGCAGGATGAAAGGTGGCTGGGAGGGTGGGCAAGGCCTGGAATGGGACCTGCTAGGCACCAGGAGGCCCCCGTTTGCTGAGTGTCTTCCCTCCCCACACCCTGAGCCCTGGGCCATGTCCCCAGCCCAGCCCACCCGTCTTCCCTCCACCCTCCTGTTTTTCTCGCGGTCCCTTCTTTGCCGGGCCCACCCGCCTGCCTCCTCCTGCCTCTGTCTCTCTCACTGTCATCTACGTGCCTCTGCCCTGCTAGGTCGGCCTCTCTCGCACGCCCCACTCTCCCCATCCGTGACTCGGCCCCTCCCTCTGTCTCTGCACCTCTTCTCTCCCTCCCCCACTCACGGGGGACCCTCGGGCTGTCCAGGCTCTGGCGCCCCCTGACCGTCTGGTGGATCTCCCCCTACAGATCGGGCTGGTGGCCATCCTGGTGGCCACCGTGGTGGCCATGTCGGCTGTGGCCCAGCTGTGGGAGGACGAGTGGGAGGTGCTCCTCATCTCCCTGCAGGTGAGTGGGGGTAGGGGCCCACCGGCTGGTTCCCCAGGACCCTCAGAACAAGACAGCGCCTTTAGGCCACTCCCATTCCTCCAGACTGAAGTCCGGAAGGCGGGGTAAGGGTCCACATCACAGAACAACTCAGAGACAGGGAGGATTCTAGCACCCAGGGTCCCTGGACTCCCAGTGTCCTCCGCTGAAAAACAGAGACAGCTGCCTGCCCCACAGATAGAGGTAGGCCGGGAGGATGCTGGTGACCAGCATCCTCGGCTCGGCTGGGAGCTGACAGTCTCTCTTGCCCCTTCTTGTTCCGAAGGGCACAGCGCCGTTCCTGCATGTGGGGGCCCTGGTGGCTGTCACAGCGCTCTCCTGGATCGTGGCAGGACAGTTTGCCCGTGCAGAGCGATCCTGTAAGTATGACTGGGCAGGACCTGTCCCCACCCATGTGCTCCAAGTACCAAGGCCAGCTTGTCCTGCCCCCACCTGGACTGTACCTGCGCAGCCTGGGGATACAGTGGGGCCCTTGCTTTTAGCATGGGGCCCACTCCTGGTTCGGAGTGGACTGTAGTTTGCACAGAGGTGACAGCCTCAGCCTTGCATGTTTCCTCTTCTGTGTCTCTACATCTGTGTGTGAGTTAAAGGCCGGGTTCACTTTTGCAGCAAGAATGAGGGATCCTCTTGGTGCAGGGACCCCCTCAGAGTGTCAGGGTCCACACCAGTGGAGGGAGGAGGGCTCTGGCATGCCCTGCCCTGCTGCCTGGGGCTCACCAGTTGCGCCCGTGTCTGCAGCCTCCCAGATAGCCATTCTCGGAACCTTCTTCACCGTGGTGTTTGCCCTCTACCTGGCCCCTCTCACCATCTCCTCTCCCTGCATCATGGAGAAAAAGGACCTGGGCCCCAAACCTGCCCTCATCGGCCACCGCGGGGCCCCCATGGTGAGTGCCACTTGTGGGCCCTGAAGACTGGGTGAGGGGTGGGCAGAGCTACCATTCCAGAGGGAGATAGGCAAAAACCTATCCTCCTGGTAGGGAGGAGCTGGCAAGGAAATGGGTATAATAATAATAGCAACAATTTTTAGCCCTTCTTGGTGATGATGTGTGTGTGGTGGGGGCAGGGGGTGGCATATGAAAAGGATTGGTGTAAAGACTAGAGAGTTTGGGTGGGATCAAGTCCTGAAGAGCCTGAAGGCATCTTGCTTAAAAGATTTCATTTTTATCCTGAGGGCCCTGGAAAGACACTGTGAGGCTGTGGGTTAGGAAGGCCCGAGAGAGAGAGAGAGAGAGATGCTGGGTGTGGGGAGGGGAGTAGGCTCCCAGGGCTGGGATGAAGCAACAGCTCTCTCTCCTGTGGGCAGGAGAGCTGGGTGTAGCCCCAGGCCCACTGCTAAAGGAAAACATTTGCACCAGGGTGAAACAGGAGGAAGGCATCAAAGTCAGCACCTGCTCCTTCTCTGCCACCCCTGTGATCCCACAGCAGGCCCTCCCCTTCAAAGGACTGAGTATGCTCCGGAGCCAGGCTTCCAGGCACCTTGGCAGCTGTGGGAGTCAGGACCAAGTCCATTTCACTGTCTCTGTTTTCCTCATCTAGTACCCCGGGATGATGGGAGTGCCTGCACCATAGGGCCCCGAAAAGCAGGAGTCAGTTAGCATGTGTGATGTGCCTAGCCATCAGTCTGGCTTACAGAAAGTAAGAGTTATACTTCCCTGATTCCTTGGGCAAGCCCTCCTGCTTCCTTAGGTTGGGTTTCCTGACATACGGAAGCCTTGAAGCGCTGTTCTTAACAGAGGCAGTACCTCTCTTCACCACCAGAGGGCGTTTGAGGGCTCTTGAGAGCTTTTCTTGGTTGTGAGGGTCTTTGGGAGGTCCACCGTTTCACTGAATTTCAGGGTAGTTAAGGGAACCTCACAAAGGAGGCTGTCTGAAAGGAGGTGTCGAGTCTGGCAGGGCTGCAAATCACCCTGAAGGCCCTACGCGCCCTGCATATGGGGGTATTACGGTGCCCATCTCCTAGATAAGGCTGAGACCTGTGCCCGAGTTGGAGCCTGGTGTCCTCCCGTCACATCCAGGTGCTTGCTCCCAGCACCTGGAGGCAACCAGCTGGGAAGGCCATCGTTTCCCATCAGAGGGATCTGGATTTGGGGTCCAGTTTTGCCGCATGCTGCCCGTGTGTCTCAGGGGGTTGCTGATCCCCTCCAAGCCTCCCTGCTGCTGGCTTTTGTGAGGATAAATTAGAAGCGCAACCTTCCAGGAAGCAGGGCCCCAGCTTATAGCTGCTCTTCGTTCCATGGCCCTTATTACCCATCCCACTTGCTCTGGAGGGTGTGCTGAGGCAGGAAGGAGGGGGCAAAGGGAAGGAGCGAGATGGCCCCGTGTGGGTTGTTTTTTTTAGCAGAAGTGGAATGAATAGTATAATGAATCCAATACCACCTTCACCACTTACCAATATTTTGCCATTCTTGTTTCATCCATTTCCCTGATTTTTCTTTCCCCTGTCACTTCCCCCCACTTTAATATTTGAAAGCAAATCCCAGACACTGTATCATTTTACCCATACTTACTTCAGGGTGTATCTCTAATGCATAAAGACTTTAAAAATTGAACCACGACCACAATGCCACTATTACACCTAACCAAATTCATGATCATTCCTTAATACTATCTAATACTGAATCACTGCTCAGCTTTCCTTTATTGTCTCTAAAATGTTTTTGTAGTTGAAATTGAAGTGAAAGTTGCTTAGTCATGTCCAACTCTTTGTGACCCCATGGACTGTACAGTCCATGGAATTCTCCAGGTCAGAATACTGGAGTGGGTAGCCTTTCCCTTCTCCAGGGGGTCTTCCTAACCCAGGAATCAAACCGGGATTTTCTGCATTGCAGGCAGATTCTTTACCAACTGAGCTAAGTATCTTTTGTGCTAAGTTGCTTCAATCGTGTGACTCTATGGACTATAGCCCATCAGGCTCCTCTGTCCATGGGATTCTCCCAGCAAGAATACTGGAGAGGGTTGCCTTCTCCATAAGGGTGTCCTTCTCCATAAATATATTTTAGTCTATAATAATCTTCTTCCCTTTTTTCCCATATGTTTATTTGTTGAAGAAACTGAGTCATTTGTCCTGTAGAATTTCCCCGTTGTGCATCTGGCTGATTGCATCCTAGTAGCGCTCCTTAAGGGGCTGGTGTAGGTGTCTTGACACAACTCTTTCTTATGTCTCTGTGAATGCATGAGTATCAGTGTCTACACCTGTATACATCAGCCTGGGGGAGGTTCACACATCTATGTGTGGTAAGCCCAAGTGCTCACACCTGTCTTGGAGATGGTATCTGGGTGTCATTCCTGTCGGGGGGTGGGGGGGGAACCTGTGTGTGTGTGTGTGCATACTGTAATATTTGGTCAGACTGACTCCAGAGTTGAGCTTCTGAAGCACAGTGGTCCACCACGAGTCTGTGACGACCACCCCACACTCGCACATTTCTGACAATACACCCCATCTGCATTTCGGCCTGAGGCAGTGGGAACCCTCTCTCTCCAGGAAGTCAGCACCTAACCTAGAGAGACCTGAGTTTAAAAAGCCTCCAGAAAAGAGACTTGGCCCCACCCAAACACTTTCTCTGTCCCCCAAGAGTCTCCATAGCCACTGCTATGCTCTTTGTGTCTACCCATAGTCTACCGCCTGATGGTATCCCTCCGGTGGTCATTTGTGGGAGGCCTGATGCCAAGGCATTTGGAAGTGATCGAGCAGGAACTCCACCAAGTCCACACCTCTCCTTAGATGCCCCTGTGGGGTCTTACACAGTCCACTTAACTGGGAAACAAGGTAGTATCTCACCCAAGGCTCCTCCGCCCTGCAGAAAGGTGAAGAAAGAAACACACCTTTCAGAGACTGCTGACATCTGTTACCTCATCTATGAGCTTGATAACATTAACCCATTTTACAGTAAAGAAACTGTAAAGGTGCAGAAGGGGAAGTGATGGCCCAGGTCAGTGACTGGGAAGAATTGTTCCGTCTCAGCTCCAAAGCCTTTGCCACGCCAGGCTGCTTTCCAGAAGATGGGAGTGTGTTATGGGCTGGGAAATGGGAAACAGCACAGCCACAGGGAGAAAAGATGGGAACGAGCATGTCTTGGTGGGAATGGGATGAGCCATCGGAGCACTTTCCATCCATCTTCACTGCCGGAAGTCTTCCCAGTCCTCCATCCTACACTGCCCTCCGTCCTAGGACAACCCTTGGTATGGTGCTGACCCCTAGTGGCAGAAAAGGGTATGACAAGATCATCAAACTAAACAACTAGGGAGGGAGACTGAGAACTCCAACTCCCCCAACTGGAAGGACCCTCAGAGAACACTGTACTTATACCCCCAAGGAGCAAATGGGGAAACCAAGGACTATAGGATAAAGAGATGCACCGAAGGCCACAGAGCTAGTTAAGGACAGAGTCAGGGCTAAGACTAGGATTTTCTGATGTATATGCTGTAGGGAAACATCTGTCATTTATTAAGCATTTACTGTATATCAAGCAACATGCTTGGGGCTTTAAGAGATGGTGTTTTCATGTCTGTATAGATAAGGAAACTGGTCATCCCACTGAAACTGTGCCATGCTATCTACCGTCTACTGTCCTTTGGGGATCTCCACCCGGACTCAAAGTATAAACAGGAGGAAACTTGGCATTCAGCTCAGCCCAAGACTATATAGAGCCAGAAGACTGTAAAAATGCCCTCTGACCTCCACGTTTATATTCATCAACACGAACCAACCCTGTTTCTCTCTTCCCTCCACCCCCCGTCCCCACCCTCCCGCCAAAAAAAATCTGTGAGACAGGCATGATGTAACAGATAAGGAAACTGAGCTTCAGAGAAGTTCTGTGGATGCCCAGGGCCCACAGCTACTGCTTGAAGGAGGGGGATTAGAACCAGGCCTACCCAGCCTCCTAGCATGAAAGACTTCTGTTGGCTGGAGAGGGGCACACCAGCTAAAGCCTGGCTTTCCCCTCACTACCACCTTCCCCCTCAGCTGGCCCCAGAGCACACGCTGATGTCCTTCAGGAAGGCCCTAGAGCAGAAGCTGTATGGACTCCAGGCTGATGTCACCATCAGGTAGGTGTGGGGATTGGGAGGACAGCACCTCTTCCCCTCCTCAGTGCATCCACATCTAGGTCTCTGGAGAAACCTCTGGTCCCAGAGTCTTGGGGATGGGAGAGCAGAGGCTTGGGCTGCCCGCTGCAGGGCAGGCGCCATGTTTGTGCAAGTAAATCTCGTGCCATGTGCTGTGCGTGTGTGCACTAAGTCGCTTCAGTTGTGTCTGACTCTTTGTGACCCAGTGGACTGTAGCCTGCCAGGCTCCTCTGTCCATGGGATTCTCCAAGCAAGAATACTGGAGTGGGTTACCATGCCCTCCTCCAGGGGACCTTCCCAACCCATGTTTCTTATGTCTTCTGCATGGCAGGCGGGTGCTTTACCTCTAGCGCCACCTGGGAATCTCCTTGTGCCATACTCCAGGATATAAAATATGTAGAGAACAAAACAGACTTCCTTGGTTCAAGTAGAGTGGAGGTTTGGCACCTGGAGTCCTGCCACTGATCCACTTAATGGAAATATTAGATCTGTATGGCTCAGCAAGATGGAGCACAAACACTCTGATGAGTGAAATCAGCAAGTTCCTGAGTGATCCATTCACTGTGATGTCAGCTATATTTTTAAAGACCAGATAAAACTGATTGACACATTTTCTACATGTCGATAAATAAATATGTATTAATATTTATATAAAGGGCAAGAAGAATCCATACCAATCTGATGATATCATCTCTGAGAAGGGGAGGGGACAGGGTACTGAATTAGGGTACCACAGTATGAAGACCCCACTCCCATTGTAGACATTATAGAATTGTGTGTTTATCAACTCTTCTAGCAGATGGTAGAAAAATGTCTTGAGGAAGGGGAGCAGAGGTGCCTTTTACTGTTCCACACTCAGGCACCTTATGGGGCTTATGGCCAGCAGTCGGGGAGACCAGGATGACAGTGGGATGCAATTTGTCTGCATTTTCCCTCTTCTCATATGGCATCACGTGGACTGGGTTCTAAGCCAGTTTCCACCACTTAGTGGCTGGTAGGCCTTGAGTTAAGATACTTCTGTCTCCAGCCTCAGTCTCCCCATTATCAAGTGAGATAGCATCTGCCTTCCAAGGTTACTAATAGGCCCAGCCCTCCCTCCTCAGCCATCCCCACCCCTGTCTGACCCACAGAGCCAGAGGGATTCGCCTACCAGTCCACTGACTTCCCTGTGCAGTCAGGAAACCTGAGGCCAAAGAGGGGCAGAGCCTTCCTGAGCCCCTTGGTAGGCTGGTGTAAGTGGGTGGGCAGGAAAGAGTGGGAGGAGCAGGTGAGGGACCCGGGTGGGCAGTGACTCCGCGGCCGCATCCTCCCGCAGCCTGGACGGGGTGCCCTTCCTCATGCACGACGCCACCCTTCGGCGCACCACCAACGTGGAGGAGGAGTTCCCGGAGCTCGCCCGCAGGCCTGCCTCCATGCTCAACTGGACCGTCCTGCAGAGGCTCAACGCCGGCCAGTGGTTCCTGAAGGTCTGGCAACACCTGTCCCAGCCCTAGGCATGAAAAGCATGGGTGACTCCACAGAGAGGACTGGAGGCCGCCCGCTGCTCGGGCGACCCTCAAACGCCCAGCTTCCTTGACTCACAGCCAGGCTGGTTGGCGGCTTCCTTGGCTCCTGCCACTGCGGCCCAGATATCCTGGCTGTCACTGCTTGTTCTGGTTCTGCCTCCCCTACCAGAGAACGTTGATGGTAATAGTTAAAATTGTTAACACTGTAAAACTCTAGACAAAGTCGGTGAACTCTGATGTGAAATGCTACTAAAGGAGAAACGTACTGGGGTCTGGGAAATGTTCCAAGCAAATCATTCTTTTGGTAAGCAGACTGGGATAGAGAGGTTAAGGTTGGGTTAATCTAGAGTCTCCACGGGGCCGCAACCTTCACTTTGCCTGACTTGCACACACCAGCAGATACTGACAGCTCAGGGGTCTCCAAGTTCCATAGCCAGGAAGGCAACTGGAGGCCCCATAGGACTGGTGAGGCCACCATGTGTGTCCCTATCTCTGATAGACGGACCCGTTCTGGACAGCCAGCTCCCTGTCACCCTCCGACCACAGGGAGGCCCAAAACCAGTCCATCTGCAGCCTAATGGAGCTTTTGGAACTGGCCAAGGGCAATGCCACGCTGCTGCTCAACCTGCGTGACCCGCCGCGGGAGCACCCCTACCGCACCAGCTTCCTCAACATCACCCTGGATGCCCTTCTGCGCTCAGGCTTCCCCCAGCACCAGGTGAGGCCCTGAGGCTGAGTCCCACCCAGCTCCTCCCCTAGGGGGCTCCTCCCCTAGGGGGCTCCTCCCCACCCATGCTCCGCCCCTAGGGAGCTCCTCCCAACCTGGTGCTCCGCCCCCTGGGAGGTCCGTGGAGTCCGGTTCCGGTTCCGGTTCCGGCCCCAGGGAGACCAGGCGGGTCTGGAGTCTAGTTCCAGCAATAAGCTCACCGTATCACTCCTCCCCAGACCTCAAGTTTCTACATTAGTAAACTGAGGGTAGCATGCCCCACACCTCCCTGACAGGGTCACTGTGGGGACAAGAGGGAAACACAGAGGTCCTTTAAAATAGACAAAGGGCAGGAGCAGGGCCAGGTTCTTGGGGACACTGTACTCCTGTGAACTGCTGCCCACATCCTCGGGGTGTAACACCTGGGGATCAAAAGAATCTGATACCAACTATGGCAGCACAGTAGACGCTGGTGTCCATGTGCAGAGTAGTGAACTTTGGGGGGGGGTTATCGATCTTGTCCTGACTAGGGTCTGGAAGGAAAACTCCCTGAGGTGTCACTGGAGCAGTTCCTAGCCTTGGCTGGGACCACGTCCTCTGGAGATGGTCCAGAGGACCACCTTATTACCTGTAGGCTTTCACTGTGTGCCAGGTCCCGCCTCATTTAACCCCTCCAGGTGCTCCAGGAGGGACAGACACCCTTCCCCATTTTCAGTTCAGTTCAGTCGCTTAGTCGTGTCCGACTCTTTGCGACCCCATGGACTGCAGCACGTCAGGCTTCCCTGTCCATCACCAACTCCCAGAACGTACTCAATTTACAGAAGAGAAATCAGAGGCTGCCTCTCTCCCGCCTGCAGGTCCTGTGGCTACCCAACAGGCAGAGGCCCTTCGTGCGGAAGGTGGCTCCTGGCTTCCAGCAGATGTCGGGCTCCAAGGAGGCGGCCACCAGCCTGAGGAGAAGCCACATCCAGCGGCTGAACCTGCGCTACACCCAGGTGTCCCGCCAGGAGCTCAGGTGCCTACCCCACCCGCCCAGGCTCACCCAGAGGACTGGACACGCGGGCTCCGGGCTCAGAGAGGAGAGGTGGAGAGCATCGGGCAGACCTGGGCTTGTGTGTGAGCTTGGCCCTCTGGCAGCAGAGGTTCCTTCCATCAGTTGTGAGCATGGTATGAGGGTGTGAAGGACCACGCTTTACAGGCTTCCCGCAGGGGCCCGAGGGCTGACCGGCCTCTGTCGCTGCCCCACAGGGACTATGCGTCCTGGAACCTGAGCGTGAACCTCTACACGGTCAATGCCCCCTGGCTCTTCTCCCTGCTGTGGTGCGCAGGGGTCCCGTCCGTCACCTCCGACAACTCCCACACCTTGTCCCAGGTGCCTTCCCCACTCTGGATCATGGTGAGTTGGAGGATTATTGGGGGTCCGAGAGCTGCCTGTGACTCCTAGGAGTGGGGAGCAGGCTCCACACCTGGGGCTGTCTCTGGTGAGGTGTTAGGGGTGGAGGGAACACTTTGGGGGACATGAGGAAGATTCTTCTGACCTAAGGTCAGGAGACACTGGGAGGTGGGAGGAACCTGGGCCTGAGCCAAATGGGAAAAACACCAAGAGCCCTAGAGAAATAAACAACTACTTGAGTTTTCTTTTGGTTTTGAGGATTATTACATTTTGTTTTAAAGGAAGGAAAGTAAGTGAGAAAAGAGGGCAACATAAGGGCAAGAATAGGAAACATTGAAATCTGCTCAGAGATTATAGCCAATGAAACCAGATTTCAACTGGTCGAGCATCCGAAGACTGGCCCAAGTGCTAGTCCCAGCTCTGCCAACCAGGGGTCTTGGGGAACCCTTGATCTCCATCCACTAGCTCCCACTGCCACTTCCCTGAAGTCATGAAAAGCAGATGGAGGGTCTCATTATGGCTAAGACATTGCCAGTGTCAGTGAATCATCTAGGTTTTGGGTGATTATCTCTATCCACCCGCCCATTGTCCTTGAAAATCTCCAAATGCTCAACTCGGAAAGAGATGAAATAACTGATGGTGGCAGCAGCAGCTACAAGCACACTAATTTTCAGGCCATAGGAGCTGACCAACAGCAGAAAGTGCATCTGGCCCGTCCCTGCCCCTCCTCCACAGTTCACCTGAGATCACGGGGGTGTGGGGCCTGGCCGCTCTGCAGGCTTTGCCTTCCTAGGCATCTCTCTGGCCCCCTGGTGGGGAAGCTCCCACACTTCACACCCTACAATGACACGTACCCTCCTGTCCCCATGGATGCCACATCTGTCTTCACACTCACCGGTGCACCTGCTCATCACATCACACCCTCTCATCTATTTGTTTTTCATATATTGACTCTCGCGTTAAGCTCCTTGGAGCGCATAAATCCTCTAGGCTTAGCACACACCATCACCTCTACTCTGACTACTGCATGGCTCTCTTTTATCCTACACACCCCCACACACACACACCCCAAACCCCAGGCCTACAAAATATCATCTCAAGACCCCAAGCCCCCTCCAGGTCCTCCTCTGCCCCTCTCTGAGGGTGACACGTGGTCCCCCTGCCCATGGGCCCCTTGTTCGGGAGCCCTGGTCTGAACCAACCATGACTGGAAGCTGGCCACGGGCCGTCTGTCCACAGCCCCCGGACGAGTACTGTCTCATGTGGGTCACCGCCGACCTGATCTCCTTCACCCTCATCGTTGGCATCTTCGTACTCCAGAAGTGAGTAGGCCCTGACCGCCTTCCATGGTCTTCCCTGCCCAAGACAGGCCAGTCCCCGCCCCAGCCGGGAGAACGTCCTCCTGAGCCCTTGGCCGGGAGACGTCCTGACCAGACTGCCCTGTTCAGGGGAGAAGGAGGCCTTCCAGTGGCCCCCAGCGCGTGCCCCTCAGCCAGAGCCCAGTGGCTTCTGGAATGAGCACCCAGCAGGGAGCCCAGAGCCAGGCTGGGCGGAGACTTGCTGTGTAAACTCCTCGGTGAGTTTCCGCTCCTCTCTGGGCTGCTCTCCCCCTGCCCCGTTGTCACCCAGGGCCCCGGTTCCCACAGCTCTCGTGCCAGCTCCCCACCCACCCTTCAGGACGACAGCTGGGGTGGTGCTCGCAGTGGGAGTGGGTTGGTCCCGGGGGGGTTTTAGGGCCGTGAGCAGGGGCTGGGGTTTTACTCTTGACTGACGTTCTCTCTCTGCCCCATACCGCTCTGATCCGGCGCATGTCCCTCCTCTCTCCCCTCTCCCCTCTCTCTGCTGCACTCTTGGCATCTCACAGCTATCACTTGATCAGGTAATTCTGGTGTGGTCCTCCTCCTCCTGTTCCTCTTTCTCCCTCTTCCTCACCACCCTCCTTCTCCACTTCCGTCTGAAAGCCTGCCTCTCGCGGAGCCCTAGGCCCAGGTCCCCCTCCCAGGCCCCGGCCCTGCCTGAAGCCTCCTCCCTTTCCTCACTCCCCCCCTCTCCCCTGCAGTCCTCCTGCTCTCTCCCCATCTTCGTGTGTGTCCCCCTGCTCTCTCTTCCTCCCGCAGACATTTCCTTGCAGGATGCTGACCCGGCCTCTCTCAGCACCAAAGTGTCTCCCTCTGTGGAGGGGGTTCTGCCTGGGCAAAACCTCCCCCCGCACCTCCCGCCACAGCCTGGCACTTTGGGCGAGGCCTTCCCAACGCCCGGGGCACAGCCTACCAAGTTCTGTCTCTCCCTGCCCCCCTGCTGCCCTCCCCTCTCCCAATCTGCCTCTCCCATCGCTCACTCTGTTTGTCTTTCTGTCTCTCCTACCTCTTTTACTTTGTCCCTGACTCTGACCCTACCCCTCTCCCCCATATGCACCATCTCCCCTGCTTTCCCCTGGGAGGAACCCCCAGTGGTTGATTTTCCTGTCCTAGATGTACCTCGCTGCAGAGACCCGGGCCTGACACTTCCCTCCTGCGTTTACTGTTGGTTTTCAGGATGAGAAGTCCCCCTTGGTCAGGTGCCTCCTAGGTCAGGCACTTTCACTGACCAGCTTCTAGGAGGAGGAGCCCTGGGCTCCCTGACTGTGGGACTGAGCCCAGAGAAGGGCCGTTTACCTGGGATTTCCACCACCCCCTCGTCAGCAGATGCCCACCGTGGTGGCTGGTGCTGTGCCGCGCCTGTGGCAAGGGGTCGGACCTTCCACCCAGAGCCCCAGGGTGCTCCGTGGGCATGCTGGGCCTCTCAAGATACCGTCAGGGCGACGTGATTGTCTTCCTGGGGGTCAGGCGAGGCCTGATGGAGGAGAGGACCCTGGGGGAGAAGATCATTTCCCCGTGGGCCTCGTTTTCCCCTTCATTCATTCAACAGTCCTTATAGCACCCACCACACAGCAGGCATGGGGGTTGGTGCCAGGCACGCAGTGATAAATGAGACCCTGCTGCTGTTCTCGAGCACGCGTAGGGTGGCCAGCCCAGCCAGGGCGCAGGCTGCCTTCCCCTCTGCCTCCTGCTTTCCCCTTGTCTGTCTGCTCTGTTCATCCACCTGTCTGCCTGTCCATCTGTCTGTCCATTTTGGCTGTGCTGAGCCCATCTGGAAACAATTGATTTCTCGTGGAGTCTGGGCTCCGTCCACCCACTCCAGCAGGGCTTAGGGCCCCAGGGGAGTTGGGTTTTGTTTCCAAGTTGATCCCCACTTCCCTGAGTAGGGGTGGGGGTCCAGTGAGTCGTCCTCTCTTAGACTGCAGGAAAAATCTCTGTTCGGAGGCCAGGGATTTGGGGCTAGTTCAGAGGAACTGTAACAAGAAAAACTGTGCTCTGGGCCGGATCAAAGAGCCTGAGTTCTCCTGGCTTCACCTGGTCCCTGCACACCCCATGCAGCGCTACCTCAACCCATTCGATTAATTTTGCCCCCACCTTGCCCCAGTGTTAGAGGAATAACACTCCAGCCTGCCCCTTCCCATGAGGGGATATGCACCCCACTCTTCCAGGGCTGTAGGAACGAAGCAGCAGCAGGCCCCACCCCAAGTCACTCCAGCACCCTTGCCTTGTTCCCCCCGTGAAGGCAAGATCCCCACCATCTCCCCTCTCCTCCCTCCTTTCCTTCACTTCCTCTCTGAGCTTCCTCACTGGCTTCGCTCAGCCTGGTCTTGATGGTGGAGCTATAGGTGACATCAGCTGGGACTCCCCAGGATTGGTGTGTACCCCAGGGCAGGTCATGCCTATTAAGCTTGCACCCCCAAATTTGTCCTATCCAAAGAGAGCCAGGTGTATAACTGGGGGCACCTGAGACATAACTAACCAACCCATAAGCATCCCCCTGGGCAAGGGGAGTGGATGTAGGGTTCTGGAGGTACGAGAGCTGGAGAGCCCTGGCTGAGAGTCAGTGGACTCTAATCAGGGCCCCAGCTCTGCCCTTCTCTGGGCTTCAGTTTCCCCATCTGTGCAGTCAGACAAGATTCCTGCTGGTCTCTCAGGCCAGTTCCAGAGAGTCTGTGGAAGTGGGGATGATCCCTGCTCCAAGGAAGGGTGGGGAAGGACCTGATGCCCACGGGGCCATCTCTGCAGGTGGCGCCTGGGTGGCATCCGGAGCTACAACCCCGAGCAGATCATGCTGAGTGCTGCAGTGCGCCGGACCAGCCGGGACGTCAGCATCATGAAGGAGAAGCTCATCTTCTCAGGTGTGCAACTCCGCACACAGGTTGAGACGGGCTCTGGGCTCTGTTCTCTGCACCCCGCAGGTGCACACGGGTGTGTGTACACATATTTCACATGCAGCATGCAGATAGGCACATGGCACAGACATACGTATACCCATCTGGCTTCATGTCACAGTGGTACGGAAGCACATGTACACCTACAAACACACAAACACACACCCCTCCACCTGCAGCCATCAGCTCCAGGTCCTGTGGCTCAGTGTCAGCCCCGGGGAGGGGGGGGGGGGCTAGGGTGACAGGTAGGGGTTGGAGGAGGAGTCTGCTTTGAAGGTCCATCCTGCCATATGCCTGGTTCATACAGGGATCCCACAAATGTTGATTTCCACCCCCCCCCCCCACCACACTTGCTGCCTGTTGACATTCCCAGACTGAAGGAGGAAGCAGCTGTACAAACAAATACATGGAGAATTAGATATAACAGATGGGGATGCAAGGAGGAGAGGGGTTCAGCACTCCCTGGGGCAGTGAGGAAGGTTTCAGGCCCACTTTGTGAGGAGTGATGTCGTTGAAATGGAAAGGGATGGTAGGAGGGGCCTGGGTGATGGGTTTGAGGTGAGCGCTGGGCAAGCAGAGGGAAGGAAGGGCACTCCAGCCAGGAACAGCATGTGTTCAGAGGCAGCGAGGAAGGACTGCTTGCTGGGCACCAGGAGCTCAAGGTCATTCCGCACGGCTTGGAGGGCCTCTGGCTGACTCACCCCAAGGAGTGAATTCACTGGGGAGGCACTCGGGCCTGAGTGTGTGGTCAGGAGCTTGGGCTTTGTTCTGGAAGCAGAGGAGTCTCACAGATGGGTTTGCCTTTGTTACAGTAGGGCTGTAACAAAGTACCACGCACTCGGTGGCTTAGAAACAGAGATGCATCGTCTCACAGTCCGGAATGCTGAGTCCACGATCAAGGTGTCAACAGGGCTGTGAGGGAAAGATCTGGTCCTGGCCTCTCCCCTTGCCTCGCGGGTACATCTCTGCGTTTGAAGCTGTCTTCTTTGCAAGGACACCAATCCGCTCTAACGACCTCACCTTAACTAACTGCATCTGCTGTGACCCTATTTCCAAAGAGGGTCACATGCGGGGTGTAGGAATATAGGAATTTGAGGGGGACACAATTCAACCTCTTTTGGGGGGGTGGGGGGCACACCACACAGCTTATGGGATCTTAGTTCCCTGACCAGAGATTGAACCCATGCCCCTCTGCAGTGGAAGCATGGAGACCTAACTACTGGACTGCCAGGGAAGTCCCCACAATTCAATCCCTAACAAATGTGGAGGGTGGTGGATTAGAATAGGAAGCTGAAGGCACGGAAACCAGTAATTCAGGTGGGAATTGTGGGCATGGAAATGGGAGAGGAGAGGAGAGATCCGAGAGGTATTTGGAAGCCAGATGGCCCTGGATTCAGACCCCAGCTTATCCCCCTAGCTGCGTGAACAAGAATATGTTACCTAACCTACCTCAGCATCAGACATCTCGTCTGTGAAATGGGCTAGGTTGCCCTCACAGTTTACTTGTGAGGGTTAGTGCCATGCCTGGCCCAGAGGGGTGCTTGGTAAATGCTCCTTGAATGAACCTGGACCAACAGGGGGTGGTTGTGGTTTTGGGCAGGGGGGGCTGGCTCCAACGACTGTGTAAACATCCATTCATTCAGTCACTCCTTTATTTATCCATCTTTCAAGGCATGGCAGGCACTGCTCAAGGTGCTTAGGATATACAGATTCTTGCCTTTGGGGTACTTGACTCCACCTCCCCTCACTCAACCCTCCTCCTGGGAGCCTTCCCTGAGCACCGAAGCCTACCCCAGTGTCCCACAGCTCTCTGCCAACACTGAGGAGCTCTTGGAAGGGGGAGCCAGAGCAGGATATCTGGGATCCTCAGGCTCCTGCACTGTACCTGGCTCAGAGAAGCCAGAAGGGGTGGTTAGAATGAATGGAAGGCAGAAGGCCAGCACTTAGGCCTGGCAGATTCTGCACCCCACCCCTCGCCTCTCCTGCAGTGCCAAAGGCCATTCATTGAGTACCTTCTGGGTGCTGGCCCTGAGGAATCACCCACAGGTCTTACCCTCTGCCCATTCCTGGTTGAGAAGTCCTCTCTAGGGACCGTCAGCCCCACCCAGGCACGTGGAGTCCCCTTGGGCAGGCTTAGCTCCCCTCAGCAGACCTCCTCTGAGGCTCTGCTGTGTGTCCAGCACCGCACCAGGCTGGGGACACTAATGCCCAGACCTCATCCCTGTCCTTGGAGTGCTCCAGCTGAAGGGGTCACAGATGGTGACAGTACAGGTGACAGAGCAGGGGGTGCAGCAGGGAGCAGGGTGGCCATGAGAGGAGGCCCCATCCCAGCCTGGGAGCAATAACAGAAATGAGAAGAATTGAGCCAGATTTTAAGAAAAGGAGGTGATGTTGGGAGGTCGTGCCCAGGAGACAGGCCAATATGTGCAAAGCCCCAAGGAGAGTAACACACGGGTGCCACGCTCGGGAGGGTGCACAGATAGTTTTCTGTGGCTTGAGGGTGGAGTTCCAGGGGAGAGGAAACTGAGGTGCAACCAGAGTGTTTGCAGAGACTGAGAAGGGGCTTGAATGCCAGACTCACACACCAATACCACACCTGAAACCTGAGGTTGCATCAGCCTCCAAGTGCTTGCTCGGGACTTGCTACAGGCCACGCCTCCCCACCCCCCCCCACCCCCGCATCTGCCAGCCCTCTTTATCTGCCCCCCACCCCCTGCACTCACCTCTTGCCTCCCTGTGGCCCAACAGAGATCAGTGATGGCATGGAGGTCTCCGATGAGCTCTCCGTATGTTCGGACAACAGTTATGACACGTATGCCAACAGCGCCACCGCCCCGGTGGCCCCTCGAGGGAGCGGCAGCCGTGCCAAGACCCTCACAGACCGGAGTGGGCGTTAGCTGAAGACCCGTCTGTCCAGCTGTACCTCGTGTGGAGACCAGAGAAGCCCACAGAGCTGGCAGAAGCATGCTTGGGGCGCTAACTCCACAGCCTCCTCACTGGCTCCGGTCCCTTGTCAGCCATGGCCTCTCTTGGAGGGGCTCCCCTCTAGCCTCTCAGATGCCCCTGCAGGCCTGGGGCTCCTTTTTCTGGGAAGTTTGGGGCCTAAAGTCCAGGGTCCGGGGCCCAGGGCCCGGTCCACTCCCTGAGGCCCTCCTTTGCATCCTTCCCTGGAAGCTTTGAGGGGTCGCTGGGCTGTGCCATGCCCCCTGCAGCAGCAGAGGACGTGGAGCCCGCGTGTGCCCACGTGTGTCTGTTCTGTCCGTGCTGTGAGGAAACCGCCTTCTCGGTGATTCTCCTGCCTCAAGGGGCTGGGCTGGGCCTCTGCCCCAGCACCTCCGCTCTTCCGTCAGTCTCAAAGCACAAGGAAGCTCGGCCCAGGAGGAACGCCTGCTCCAGTGGTGGGGACACCAGTCCTCCCCATCCAGCCTCCCGCTGACGTGGGCCATGTCCCCCAGGAGCCGCTGGAGATGGCAAGAGCAGGCTCAGGGCTGCTGGATCCACACCCAGGAGATCCTCAGACTGACATGACCTCAGGTTCCCACGTCAGTGGCCAAGAGCAGGGGCCACCTGGGACAAGTGTTCAGGCATGGTTGATGGCGAGCGTATGGCCAAGGAGGCCTGCAGTGGAGGGAGCCTGAGGGGCCTTGGCCAGGATGATTAAAGCTGCCATCTTGACATGTCTCATCTCTGAATTATCGGTGGGAGGGTGGGGACAGAGCCTGCAGGGTTTGGGATGCAGGTCCCATGACTGAGGAAGACCCATTCTCGGAAGTGAATGGGAGAGTGGCAGAGTGGTGGGCCCCTTCCCCGCCTCACATGGCACTAGGGCTTCCTTAGGAGTCCTGGGCTCGGGGGGCCAGTGTCCCCATCCTGTGGTGGGGAGACAGTCCTGGAGAGGTAAAGTCACCCTCCATGGCCACACAGCTTGGCACAGCAGAGCCAGAACCCCAGCCTGGCTGTGGGCCTTCCACAACCAGCTGGGAATGGTAAGGCAGATGGGGCGGGCTCCTGGGCCCACTGTAGAACTGGGCAGTGGGACGAGCAGTCACATGAAGGGTTTCTGAGCTCCTGGCCTATGGAGGAACAGGCCCTTAGTCAGAAGATGCCTCTCCCCGATGGCAGAGGTCTGGCTTTGACTGAAGAGGCCCACTCCCATTCCTGGCACGGGGTTGGGGGGGGCACCTGGGCTGAAAGCCACAATACAGCCCCTGGGACCACAGACATCCTTGTCTTTCAGTCCTTGGACCCCTGCTCTCTGCCCTCCCTGGGAAGATGTCTGTAACTCCCATATTTGTCCTACGAGTCTGCATGGTCTTGGGTGTGTCCTAAGGGGGAAGGGGGAGGCTGAACCCCAGTTCCAGCCTGCATTAAATAAACATGGTGCTTCGTGGGAACCAAGGGGTGTGTCTCTTCTCCAAATGGGGGCCTTCTGAGTAGAATCCTTGGGGTCTGGAGGCTTCATTCAGAAAAAGAAAAGAAATCCCTCCCAATGCTGGAAACCAGACTGGGCTCCCACACTAACCTCTAGGACTGTCCCTCTGGAAACTGTCTGGGGACTCTCCCTCCTTTCCCCTTTTCAAACATCTGCCAAGTGCTCCCTTCCTGGGGCAGAGGTCAGCTCCAGCTTCCCCTGGGCATGAGGAAGTGTGAGTGAAACCCGGACCGCCTGGGTCAGCAGTGGGGCACACTGCCCTACCCAAACGCCCCAATAGCCTCCTCCCCAGTGTCCGGCAGGCCTGCCCAGGAGAGTGGAATCAGTCTTTCCCGCCGGCCCCTCCCTGTCCAGCCAGAGCCCCTCGGTCCACTGCGCAGCATGTTGCAGGCTCCTGGCCACACACGGGCAACTTGAGTCAACCTAGAGCCTTCAGGAGCAGGGAGAAGGGCCTGGGAGTGCTGAGTCCCACTCTCACCAGGGCCCTACACTGGACCCCTGCACCCCCCAATGCAGAGGCAGTCCAGCTGCCTCCCCTCACCCCAAACAACAGGAAGATGGAGGCCCGTTGGAAGGGCTGGGCCCTTCTCCACCCTCAGCTGAGCCCACAGCCTGTGCTCAACCCTGGATCCTGTCCCCTGACCTGGGGGGCTACTGAGAAGCCCACCTTCCCAGTGCCCTCCTCGGAACCTCCCCCTGTCTATGGAGGACAGCCTGACTGCCCTTCAACAGGCAAACAGGAGACAGGGTCCCTCCCCAGCCATCTCCACAGACCCACTCCTCTCTTGCTACCTTGGACCTTACTGAGTAAGGCCTGTCCAGGCTGAGCCTACCCTCCCCCTCTCCAGGGCCCTCTCTGGACCCTCTGTCCCCAGTATAATGGTGCCCGAATCTCTCACATCCTTTAACATAGAGCAACACGTACAATCTTTTCTTAGGGGGAAGCAGGATACACCATTCCCTGGAGCAGAGTCCCTGGAACAGACTCCCCCAGGTCTCAGGTCACATGCTTGGCTATTGACCCCTCCCATTACAATTCCTTCCACTTAACTCAGCCGGCCTGAGTCTTGCTGGGGTGGGTTCCAACAGGATCCCAGGTTCACCCACTCCACTCCACATGGCACATGGCTTTCACAAACCCCTCTTGATTTCACAGCACCCCAGTAAGACAAAGCAGAAACCACAACTAGACTACCAATCCTGCTGAAATGAAGAGCCGAGGCTAAGCGTTGGGCAGTAATCTGCCTGGAGCTGCACGTAGAATCCTGGCAGAGCCAGGGCCAGGTCCCAGGTGTCCTGGCCCCTCCAGGTTCTTGTCAAGGCAACCTCCCCTGAGTCTGCTGCCCTCTTCCATGAAGGCAAACCCCCCTCACCTGCCCCAAAGACACCAGGCCCAATGGCCCTTCATAGAGGCAGCAAATGATCAGACACCAACCCACGGCGCCCCCTCTCCCTGGCTCCAGGATGCCAGGCCAGCCCAGAGCCGCCTTGTTCTCTCCCCCACACCCACCACGCCTGCCTCACTGGACACCAAAGGCGGGTACACTGTTGACTGAAAGCCATCTCAGCTCATCCCATACCACAGACCCAGGGACCACACGCTGTCCACACACATGGTCCATGAGACACAGCCCCCTGTTGTATGCAGACAGACCCCTGTCACAGAGATGAACAATCACACAGAGATGCAAAGACAGGGACATGCAATGCGTATAACCAGGTACACAAAGTCCCACAAGGACACGTCTGCTATAAAGCTGGAACACAGACACTGCACAGTCACAGAGGCAGGAGGGAAACCTCGACTTCTAAGCTGTGCAGTGACATTCTTAGTCACATCTGCCCCAATGCCACACGGTCACCACATCCCCATGCACTCCCACACGCACATACAAGTACCCTGGAACACCTGCACGCACACACACACCCTCACATCCATGGATCACTCAGGGGCACAACCAGCGCCAGATCACCCCCAGTCTGGGCACATGGATCCCAGAACTCTGGGATCCTACAGTCGATCCACAGTCGATCCCACACCTACTCCCGGCTCCTCCCTTCTCTCCCTCCCAGGGCTGGCCCAAGAGCAGAACAAAAGCCCAGTGTCCCCTCCCCCCCTTCCCCCTTAGCTCTCCCCTCCCCACCCCACCCCGACCGGCGTCCACCCCTTTGTCCTCCTGCAGCTGGGCCTGAGCAGGAGTCCAGGCAGAGTGGCAGGGACATTGCGCCCAGGCTGCCAGGGCTGCAGGCGGCAGGACAAACCACAGTGGTCAGTGCAGGAGCAGCAGCCGCAGAGTGCCCGGGAGAGGCCATGGCCAGGTAAGTGCCACGGACAACTGGGGGCTTCGGCAGCAGCACTGCCCTGGCTGTGTGGCGTCTGCAAGTCTGAGGGTGTGTGTGTAGGTGTGGGTGTGAGTGTGAAAAAGAGGGTGACATGTCAACTTCTAGGGGATGGATACCTCAGTCTGTGTCAGGACCCTCAGTTTGAGGTGCCTAGACTCTTAGCTGGGATGAGAAAAAACTGAAGCCATGGCTGGGGAATCTTACCTTTCATGTTCCAATGGGGTGTTCTTCAGCCCCCAGACGGGAAATCCCTAGGGTGGAAACTCAGTCCGAAGTGTCAGTGTGTTCTAAGTGCCCAGTGCCGTAAACAGTAGGTGAATGAATGAAAAAAACACTGCTGCACTTCCCCCAAGGGGACTCCCTCCCTCTCCCCTTGTGCCAGGACAGTCTCTGCAGAGAGAAGGCCCCCTGACACTGATGAGATCTTGGATCTCAGCTCAGAGTGTGGCTGCCTTCTCAGCCAGAGGAGAACAGAATGAGGGTAGCATGCTCCCATGACCCCTCCCGACTCCTTCTAGGTGTCCTGGGCTGCTCCTTAAGACATGCCCCCACTTTGGCAAGTGTGGCTGAGCCACTGGGCATGCAGAGTCTAGAGCCAGGCGGGTTCAGGGCTCAGCCTCTCTCCTTGGGCAAAGTAGGTAACTTTCTGGGACCCTGCCCACCATGGAGCTCATTTCCTTTGATGCTAAGACAGGGTATCCACTACCAAGGATGGCCCAGGCATAAACAGTGAAAGCCAGACTGACTACTAAGGAAGATCTGACCCCCAGGGCAAAGCAGGCTCAAAGGAGGCACAGCAGCTGGGATCAGGAGAATGGAGGGAGAGGCAAGGAGCAGAGAGCAGACGTCAGCTCCCCTAGAGTAGTTGCCACATAAAGGAGTGAGCCCCCTGTCCCCGGAGGTATGCAAGCAGAGGCTGCATGTTCGTAATGGCCAAATCATAACCAATTCGTTACAGCCCTTCAGGCTATAGATCACTTTCACAGACACCCCTCCTTTGATCCTCGCAGCAACCTCTGAAGGGCAGGTTTCACCTATGTGATTGCTTCCTCATGACAAACTTAGAAAAGGAGGAGTCTAAGGAAACGTCAGGTTTTTGAGATCAAATGAAATTATGTACAAAAAAAGCAACTAACATATGTGATGTGCTCCCTTCCTCCTGGGTAAAAGCATGTAAGGAAACATTTACTGAGTTGGTACTGTATACCTAGCACTTCTCATACATTCCATTTAACAGTCACAGGTCACAACCACTGCACAAGGGAGGCATTATGACTCTGTTTCCAATGAGGAAACTAAAGGGAGGTGTTGCACACAGCAAGTCAGTGGCAGAGGCAGGACCAGCACCTGGATTAGTCCTTAGAGCCAGTGTATCCACCACTCCCCACAGGCTTCCTAGAGAACAGAAAACTTACTAGAAAGAGAGTCAACTTCCCTCTCAGGCTGGGCTCTTACCCCATGTCTTCTTTCCCTCTGGGTCTTTGCACAGGCTGGTCTCTCAGCTGGAGACTTCCTCCCTCCCACTCCCTCGCCTTCACCTGGCTAATTCTATCTATTCTCTGTCCCCTCTCAAGGATGCCTTCCCTGACTTCCCTCCAACTGGGTGCAGTGCCCCTTCTTAGCTCCCCTAATGCTCTGTATTTCCTCATGGGATCCCACCTCAATGGAAGCTTCAAGAGGGCAGGGACTGTCTTGCTCACTGCCTTTCACAGAAAAAAGCTCTCAATAAACACCAGCTTAATTTATTCATTCGACCTTGAACAGGCACTAATTGAGCACCTACTATGGGCCAGATCCTGTACTCTCGGGGGAAGGGCAGATATTAAATACAATAATCAGGGTGTGGTTAATGGGGTGCACCTACAGAGGTCCCTAGGAGAGCAGATGGGATGAGGAGCTGGGGTTAGTGCCTACTAAAGGCTAAGGCTACAGCTCCTGTCAGAGGGCTCTCATACAGGTATTTTGTATAGTTTCCAATAACCTCCCAGCCCTCTGCCTTTAGACCTTGGAGAGGTAAAATCTCCCGGCTGTTGGTAGCCTCGTGGCACTGCTTTACCCCTTGTAGGAGTCCCAAAGCACTGTCTATGCTTTTGTAAATCCTTCCTTTATTAGAGTCTTCTTAAATTACCCCAGTTAAAAGCATGCCATCTGTCTCCCGCTGAGACTGACAGGGAAAAGCTTAGCGAGCTTGAAGCACAGAAGAGCAATATGGCTGAAGTGGATAAGTGGGGGAGGAGATGGTGCAGCTACAGGTCCAGCTCTTTGGGTAGGCGGGGACTAGCTCTTTGAGGCCATTTGGAATCTTGATGGGTGGATGGAAGGGAGTGCGGTTGCATGAATGGAGGAACACATGTTAAGATCCTGTTCGCCTGCCTGAGTAAAGTAGTGACCTAAAGAAGGAATGATGGAAGAAGGGCCTCTTGCCCTCTAGCCGGGCCCCAGCCAGGTGGATTTGCCGACGCTGTCTGTGTTCTTTGCCCGGCAGGATGCTGAAGGGCCCGGTGTTGGAGGAGTCGGAGTGGGGCTCCGAGGCGCCATGCGCGGGGTCCTGCCACGCGCAGCGTGTCCTGCAGACCCTGAACACGTACCGGCGGAGCGGCATCCTCACCGACGTGGTGCTGCGAGCCGGCGGCCGCGACTTCCCGTGCCACCGCGCGGCGCTTAGCGCGGGCAGTGCCTACTTCCGCAGCTTGTTCGCGGCCGGGCGGCCAGAGCGTGGCCTGGCCGTGGTGCTCGTGGTGCCCGAGGCGCCAGGCCCGGCCGGGACAGCGGTGGCGACGGCCCTGGCCGTAGTGCTCGACTACGTGTACTGCGCGGGCGTGCGGTTGCGCGCCGAGGACGAGGCGGCCGCCGTGCTGGCGCTGGCTGAGCGGCTGGGCGTGGCGGGCCTGCCTGAGGCCTGCGCGCGCTTCCTCGAGGGTCGCTTGCGCGCCGCTAACAGCCTGGCGCTGCGCCGCGTGGCCGCCGCCTTCTCCCTCGCCTCTCTGGCTGAGCGCTGCGGCCGCGTGCTGCGCCAGGCGTTCGCCGAAGTGGCGCGCCACGCTGACTTCTTGGAGCTGACGCCTGACGAGGTGGCCGCGCTGCTGGCAGACCCGGCGCTGGGCGTGGCGCACGAGGAGGCCGTGTTCGAGGCGGCCATGCGCTGGGTGCGCCACGACGCGCCGGCTCGCCGCGGCCAGCTGCGGCGCCTGCTGGAGCACGTGCGACTGCCCCTGCTGGCGCCCGCCTACTTCCTGGAGAAGGTGGAGGCCGACGAGTTGCTGCAGGCCTGCAGCGAGTGCCGCCCGCTGCTGCTAGAGGCCCGCGCCTGTTTCATCCTGGGCCGCGAGTCTGGCGCACTTCGAGCCCGGCCGCGGAGGTATGCCTCCCGCCCCTTCCCTCCTGCCGTGCATTACTCCGGCGTTCTTCAGCCGCTCGCACAGTCCTCTACCATCCTTTAATCCTATCACTTGATCATGCCTCTTGAATGAGATTCAGTCATACATTCAACAGACATTTCATAGGCTTGATTCTGGGTCCTTGAAAAATTCGCATGTACAAACTGTCTCGTGTAGTCTCGGGAGTGCTTTGGAGACACCTTTTAACCTCAGGGAGCGCGGTCTAGTAAAGGGTTAAAATAGTCTGGGCCTGGGGAAAAACCGAAAGAGGCATACTCCCACTCCTGGAACACCAGACCAAAGACTTTGGGTGGAGTAGTCAGGATGGTCTGTCGCTCTCACAGGAATAAGGGACAGTCTGTCTTACTCATCACTGTATCTCCAACAGTAAGCTCAGGGCCTGGAACAAGAGTACAAAATGTTCAATATTTGTCAAAGGAATTAAGTAGGAATTGGCTAAAGGGTTTGGAAATTCTGGTGGAGTCAGAAGTCTAAGGGGTGAGTCGGAGGGGAGAATGCTTTGCTAAAAGAATGTGTACCCTGGTTCAATGGATTTTGTGACTAGAGGATGGGTTTAGGAGATGGTTATTGGAGGAAAGACATAGCAAAATTACTGCCCGATGGAGGTCAAGAGAATGGGCTTGAATTTTAGCTCTATTACTTTCAGCTATATAACCTTTGGAAAGCCAAAGTCGATTAAACAAGGTAACTTTTCTAAGTAAGGGTGAGGGCTTTGTCAGCATTCTTTTCCTGTAACTTAGAGATCAGCAAAATGGGGTCAGGAGTAATGATTCTCTTCCCCTCCATAGCCAGAGGGGAGGTTGAAAGTGGCAGAGTCCAACATGGGGAGGGTGGGGAGCAGAAGGGCAGCAGGACTATATAGTGCAGTGGATGAGAGGGTGAAAAGGCTGAAACTTGGGTGTCGCTCAACCACCATTGGGTTTGTCCCCATGCCAGATTCATGGACCTAGCTGAAATGATCGTGGTCATCGGTGGTTGTGACCGAAAGGGGCTCCTGAAGCTGCCCTTCGCCGACGCCTACCATCCAGACAGCCGGCGCTGGACCCCACTGCCCAGCTTGCCCGGCTGTGCTCGCTCAGAGTTCGCGACGTGTACTCTCCGCAATAACATCTATGTTTCTGGTGAGGGTGGGGCCGTAAATGGAGTCCCACAGGATTGGCTCATCATTTCGTGCCCTCTGTTTTTCCTCCAACCAGGATATAGCAGATCCTTTTGATAACCTACAGTTATTGATACTGTAGAGGTATACTGTAGAGGTGAGCTTCCCTCATAGCTCAGTCGGTAAAGAATCTGCCTGCAATGCAGGACACCTGGGTTCGATTCCTGGGTTGGGAAGATCCCCTGGAGAAGGAAATGGCAATCCACTCCAGTATTCTTGCCTGGAAAATCCCATGGACAGAGGAGCCTGATGGGCTACAGTCCATGGGGCCGCAAGAGTCAGACACAACTTAGCGACTAAACCACCACCACCGTACTCTAGAGGTACTGCAGAGCCAATCACTGGTGTGACTCCACCCTTTATTCAGCAATGTTTACTTCAATTCAGATTAGTATTAATCACTTTGCTTTATCTAGCCTACCATGTGCTGTGCATTATGCTAAGCAGCTTATATTAGTTAATTCCCACGACAACACAATTTTATAGGGAGTCAACAATTTCCCTGTTGTCATGACACAATGGCAAAGATCGATTTGACACTAATGGACTGTGCCCTCCCTGAGATTTGGGCCCTAGAGATTCAGAGAATAAAACACAGTCCCTGCTCTCCTGGAGTGCCCTGGGGATAGGGGATAGCAAGAGATCCTGGGGACAACAGCTGCTTCCCTCCCCCTAGGAGGCCACATCAACAGCCGTGACGTGTGGATGTTCAGCTCCCATCTGCACACCTGGATCAAGGTGGCCTCGCTGCACAGAGGCAGGTGGAGACACAAGATGGCGGTGGTGCAGGGGCAGGTAGGGACACCTCGAAGCTGCTGCCCACGGTAGAGATCTGTGGACTTCCTGGGGGAGGGCCCTCTCAGATCCTCTCTTTTTAAGAACGGATCTAGGGCACCTAAAAGAAAAAGAACAAGTTGCTTAATAATGGTAATGCTAATAAAAATAGTAATGACAGTACAGTCTGGTGGTCAGGTGGTCAAGGGTGTGGGCTCTGGGGTCAAGAATCTAGATTTGAATCTTGACTCTGCCACTTAAGACTAACCAAAAAAAAAAACCCTGCCAATTATCTTTGTAAGTTACACCCCAAATTCAGAAATGCAAATAAAATGGATCAGTTAAGTGAGGTGGTAAACCTTTTTAAGAAATTACTAGCTATTTTTATAGTAATTTTTATAGCTGTCCATAAGCCTAAACTTGGTACCAGTTATTTTGCAGATCTTATCCACATTAAGTACCCATCCTAGAAACCAGTCCCTGTTAACAGAGGAAAATCTAAGGGAGGATCGGTAATGGCCCGGGCAGAGGCAGAGCCAGGAGCTGGGATGCTCCCTGGGTGGGACAGTCTCTCCGCATCCAGCCTGCGGCTCTGGGGCGGAGATGCAGACAGCCCTAACTCAAGGTGACCTCCTCATCCACAGCTGTTCGTAGTGGGCGGCTTCGATGGCCTGCGTCGACTGCGCAGCGTGGAACGCTACGATCCCTTCTCCAACACCTGGGCGTCCGCGGCCCCGCTCCCCGAGGCAGTAAGCTCAGCCGCTGTGGCTCCCTGCGCCGGCCGGCTCTACGTGATCGGGGGCGCTGGGCAGGATGGAGTCAGCACCAACAAGGTGGGCCAGCAGAGGCGGGGAGGCCTGCTGTGTGCCAGGAGCAGAGCTGCCTCTTTCGTGTCCTTGTCCATTTTCTTGATTTCATCGACAGCACTGAGTCATCCTCCCCATATTTCAGGCAAGGAAATGAATTCAGAAAAAGGACCCCAGGGTCACACAGTAGGTCTGGACCTGAATGTTAGGCCTGGTACCATATGGGTTTCAAAGATTTAAAAAATTAAGTGAGAGCAATAGTTAAAATAGTTAATAGCAATAGTTAAAATAGTTAAAATAGCAATAGTTAAAATGCTCTTCTTCCATTTGAAAATTTTTAATACACTTATTATTGCAAATTTAGAAAACAGAAATAGAAGCCATAATCTCATCAGTTAAGGATAACTACTGCTATTAATGTTTGGTATATTGCCTTCTAGGCTTCCTCTGAATTAGCTTTTCCTTTTCTGTTTCAGTTTTACGTTCCACTAGTAAAATTTTATATCTTGCTTTTTCTTCGTCAAAGTATAAGTACTTCCTACATGCTTAGAAACTCTTCACAGCCATCATTTCAATGTCTGTGTAACAGTCCACTGAGTGGATGAATCATAGTCTATCAAATTTTCCATCTATCAAAAAATGTACAAATTTTGTACATTTAGGGTTTTTGTGAACAAAACATTGTGGCAGCTCCCTCCCTGCCCTGATGACCTCACAGGAATGCAGCCCTAAGATCTGACTTTCCAAAACTAGGACTTTCACCTTATTTCAGTTCCACTCCCAGCACACCTTCCTGGCTAGGGGATGCCCTTTAGCACCGTCTTGTGCAGCGGTGTGGGTCAGGAGGCCTATGGACAGCTATAGAAATGGGGGCGGCCAGACACCCCAGCTGGAACCTTGTCACGACCTCAGTGCACAGAAAGGAGAAAGAGGGTTGACAGTTTATGCAGCCAGGAATGCATCTCCACCGGGGACCTGCTCTGAGAACCCTCTCCAGCACTAATGCAGACAGTACTTCTACCTTCTGGGATACAGACCTCTTCCTGGACCTTGAAAGATGAAAAAGCTTTTGACAACAGGAGTCCAGGGAGAGAGGCTAGAATGTGGAACCAGGCAGAGCACACGTGATGGGAGGGACCCAAGCTCAGAACTGGTGGAGATAAGCAAATGTGCTGAATGAGTGCCCCAACAGAGGGAAGTCAGAGGTGTGGGCAGCAGGGCAGTTATCGGGGTGAGGCCTCACCACTGCCACTCCTGCCCCTCAGGTGCAGTGCTTTGATTCCAAGGAGGACCAGTGGAGCCTGCGGTCACCAGCACCCTTCTCGCAGCGGTGCCTTGATGCTGTTTCCCTGGAGAACACCATCTATGTGGTTGGCGGCCTTATGAGCAAAATATTCACCTACGACCCTGGCACAGATGTCTGGGGGGAGGCAGCTGTCCTCCCCAGCCCTGTGGTGAGTGGAGGCTCCTGGGTACAGCCCTGGCACTGGTTCCATTGAGGAGGGTAAAGACTCATTTCTAAGGATCTGGGTCTCAGAGGTAATGAGTCTTGTGTCTGACTCCATGTTAGGTGGTTTTACATGTTCTCTAGTTTTGTCCTTACAGTGATAATCAGCCTTGGGCTTCAAAGATAAAGAGACTGGCCTTAGAGAGGTTGAGGCCACCAGCAAGGCCACGTGAGGCAGAACCTGGAATCCCAGCCCCGAAGTGCTGTAGCTTTGGATGGGGAGCTTGGTCTCAATGACCCTGCAGTCTCTCCTGCTCTGTAGGCCACTACCTGGTAGCTTATTGTGGGAGGAGGGAGGCAGAGAGGGGACTTGCTAAGTTCCCTTGCCTCATTGGTATCAGTGAAGGGAGGTGCTAGGCCCTGGATGTTCCACCTCTGCATCCCTTGCCACCCCTCACTGTTCTGTTCCCTCTCCAAAGCTCCTAAGAGACTACCTAGGGATGTGGATGGATTGGTGGTCCTTGCCAGTTCTGATCTCCAGTAATTCTAGGAGCCTAAGATTTCTGGCTTCCCTGAGATCCAAAGATGGTGTTGGTGGTAATTACTGTTATTAGAGTGCTTCCTGTATTCCAGGCACTATGTAAAATGCTTTATGTGCTTTATCTCATTAAGTTAAAGGAACGTTATGAAGAAGGTACTGTTCTTACTTTGCAGGTGAGGAAACTGAGGCCCAGAGAGGTGAAATGACTTATTTAAGGTCATTCATTTAGTAAAGGTCAAGCCAGAGCTTGAAGTCAGGTTCATCCCAATTCCTACTTCTCTACCATCCAGTCTGTCTGCTCATACTCTGTGGGTCAAGGTTTTGTTGTCCGGCCTAGCCAGCTAGGGACAGAGGGAGCCCCTGGCTGGACCACATAGCTAATTGTATTTCTGTCTGTCCACCCAGGAAAGCTGTGGCGTGACTGTGTGTGATGGGAAAGTCCACATCCTCGGCGGGCGGGATGATCACGGGGAAAGCACCGACAGGGTCTTCACCTTTGACCCCAGCAGTGGGCAGGTGGAGGCCCAGCCGTCCCTGCAGCGCTGCACGAGCTCCCATGGCTGCGTCACCATCGTCCAGAGCCGGGGCAGGTGACTTATACTTGAGGCAGGAGGTGGGAGGGGAGGGAGAGCTCAGGCTCACCACTGCTCCCCTTATGGCACCTCCATGTAAACAGCCTCTTAACTTACTGCCCCTTTTCTCGTAGAAATAAAACCTTCTTCAAAGGTCGAGTCTGTGTTCCAGCTCAAGCCTCCTTTGCCTGGAGAAGTAATGCCCAATATCTGCTCCCTGCTATGACTCTTTATAAAGCACTTCAGCATTTCATGTTACTTCATTTACCTTCGTAATAACAGTGTGGACATTTTTAAGAATCATGAAATATTTCATGCATAAAAAGAAATATATTTTGTACAGTTTAAGAATTATAATAAAATAAATATCTCTGTTCCCACAACCTAGCTTAAGAAACAGATAATTAAAAATGCCTTTGTAGGTCCCCCTATTTCCCAATCCATCCCTTCCCATATTCCTTCCAGGAATCGTCACTATTCTTGTATTTCAAATTGTGCCATGCTAAGTCACTTCTGTTATGTCCGACCCTTTGCGACCCTATGGACTGTAGCCCACCAGGCTCCTCTGTCCATGACAAGAATACTTGTCTCTCCAGACAAGAATACTGGAGTGGGTTGCCATGCCCTCCTCCAGGTGATCTTCCAGACCTAGGGATCGAACCTGCATCTTTTATGTCTCCTGCATAAGAGATGCAGGTTCTTTACCACTAGAGCCAACTGGGAAGCCCATATTTCAGATTATCAGCAGTTAAAAAAAGCCAAAAACAAACTTTTAGTCAGCTAATTACTAATATCTGGAAGATAAGAAGACTCTCCCAAGGCCACATACTTAGTAGAAGGCAGAATATATAGCCCACAGACTTCATGAAGCTTCCGAATATAAGAGGCACTTCTGGTCAGTATGGTTCTCCCTTCCTAAACCATCCTCTCCAATTTAACCACCTAGCCCTGGTGGCTCAGATGGTAAATAATCTGCCTGCAATGCAGGAGACCCAGGGTTCGATCCCTGGGTTGGGATGATTCCCTGGTGAAGGAAATGGCAACCCATTCTAGTATTCTTGCCTGGAGAATTCCATGGACAAAGGAGCCTGGCAGGCTACAATCTGTGGGGTCACAAAGGGTCAGATGTGACTAAGCAACTAACACTTTCACTTTCAGTGATAGATAAAATTAAAAATCAGACAACTCAAAAAAAAAAAAAAAAAATCAGACAACTCAAAAGAGGCATAGGCTTATAAGTAAGCAAACATGTCTGAGGACCAGAAACAGAACTGTAAAACCTAAGGCAGAAGCTCAAGCTTTTGGATTCAGACTCTGGGATAAAGGTGTTAAAAACAGATTCCAAACCCAGGCTCACTGCTATAAGCCTGGGCCAAGGCGGGGTTCCTCCACTCATGAAAGAAGCTGAAACAAAACAAAGACAGTTGTAGAACCCTGAGCAGACTTGGGGTCAAGGCTCACAGCAAACTGGAAGCCCAGGGTAGTGGCACCAGTGCCACAGGCCTCTGAGACACCAGTGAGTCCAGCTCTGCATCTGGACATGCCACAGCCCCAGCATAAACAGGGGGCACAAGCTCTTGATGCCATTATAAACAGCTGGGTTGGCTGGGGCTCTGGGGCAGCAACATAAAACTGCCGGGTCGGGAGGGGTAAGCCCAATGGAGGAGAAAGAGGGAACAAAGGATGGACGCCACAGATTCTAAGGCAAGGCCCAGCAGAGCTGGTAGGCCCCATCTGGGGCTCCTCTTATTTGCACTCAGATTGCCTTTTGAAGAGCTATCATCTGCTCTTCCATCCCCTTCAGTACAGGGCAGCCCCATGCTGTTCTCCATCTTCCAAAGCCCTAGGGCCCTGTCTGCTTGATCTCTCCAGCTGGGGCTGGCCCATCACACCCAGCACAAAGGCCTGGGTCCCAGCTGAGCTCCTACCCTCCGATTATCCCAGATTAGGGACCCTGTGACCATCTGGACATGCTGATAATGCAGGGGGGAGGGCAGTGGGATAGAGGCCTAGCTTCAGAGCCTGCCTGCTCCCACCCAGTGGAAAACACCAGGACAAGGCAAAGAAGGTGCTGTATTGCCCACCCAGGTAAAAGCCAGAGTGGAAAAGGTAGGAGCAAATCCAGGGCAAGCATTCCTGAGCCATGGGCATCTTCCCCAGGCTGAACACTTCTGTGTAGCCAGGCAGACTGCCCAGTTTCCCCCACACACAGCCATGTGTCCAGTGCTTGCTCATGCCAAGTGCCAACGCCCTTTCCTGCTGTCCAGGAGGGTGTCAGGCCTGGGCAGACCTAACACCCTCCACTCCAGAGCTGACCACTCCTTGCCTGTACCCTTAGCATCAGCCCTCCTATCACCTGACATTTGGCCAGGCCTCTGTGTGACACACTCAGGCTGCCTCTCGAGGAAAGAGGTCAGTTTCACATCACTGTGTCCTCCAGTGCCTGGAACAAAAGCCTTCCACTTTGGATTTCTATCTCGTAATACCTGTGAGGTACGTACTATCATGCTCCTCTTCTCCCTCCCATGCTTACAAATGAGGAACTTGAGTTGGGATTTGCTTACTTGGGTCATGGGCCTGGTGAGTGGTGGCAGAGCCAGCATTCCAGTTCAGGTCCACTATTTCCAAAGTCTGCTTTATCCGTGCATCCTCTGCTAATCTGAGAAAATGGTGTGGGATGCAGCACACTTTAGGAGATCCATCATTCCCACTGTGGGAGATTCCAGCCTGATCAGGTATTGTCCTGATCTTCTGGACTTGGAACTTGATGAGGGGAGACAGTGCTTATCCCTGGAGGCTCGCAGGAACACAAGCAAAAGGTGACAGCCACAGCCATGTGTCCTAATGTCCTGGGACGACTGGTTAGATCATATATACAGGGTCCCCCTGGCTCCTGGTCCACTGCTCTCTGGGCTCCCAGATTGCCTGCCGAATGTGAACTGTTACAGTAAGCTACACGACTGTACTTCTTGGTGGGCTTCAAAGGAACTAGGAAAACTTCATTTACTTCATACACAACAGAATAAAACTTGATATTACACAATCACTGTAGGACTCATTGGATTTTTTTATTGATGGTTGCACTGGGTCTTTGTTGCTGTGCTCAGCTTTCTCTAGTTGCAGTGCTTTCTCTTGTGCAGCACAGGCTCCAGGTACATGGGCTTCAGTGGCTGTGCACGGGTTTAGTTGCTCTGCAGCATGTGAGATTTCCTGGACAAGGGATCAAACCCTTGTCCCTAATTATCCCCTAATTGGCAAGTGGATTCTTACCCACTATACCACCAGGTAAGTCTTGGGTTCTTTTATTTGGGGGGGGGGGGGGGGGGGGATTCTTTTTGAAGTCTAAAATGTATCTATGCTGTGTATTTACCCACCCATTAGTATAGGAAAAACACAGTATACATAGTTTCCCATCTGCATTATCAGGCATCCCTGGAGGGCTTGAAATGTATGTGCTGCAAGTAAGGGATGTGCATGTGGAGGTACTACTGTACTTACCTGTTAAAGAATAAATAAAGATTTCGTAAAATGTAAAAATCTTATTTCTGAGGGAGAAAATAGAAAAAATTATCTTCTGAGATAGAAAATGTTGACTATCAGTTCAGTCGCATCCAACTCCTTTGTTACCCCATGACTGCAGCACGCCAGGCTTCCCTGTCCATCACCAACTTCCAGAGATTACTCAAACTCACCATTCAACCATCTCATCCTGTCATCCCCTCCTCCTCCTGCCTTCCACTTTTCCCAGCATCAGGTGGCCAAAGTACTGGAACTTTAGCATCAGTCCTTCCAATGAGTATTCATTGGAATATATTCATTGGACTGATTTGCTTTAGGATTGACTGCTTTGATCTCCTTGCAGTCCAAGGGACTTTCCGACACCTTTCCGACACCTCCGCTTTGCTCAGTTCAAACACAATTTTCAGTAACCACCTTTCTTGGCCCATTACAGAAAACTTTCTTCAGCTTGAGAAAGGATTCACTCCTGGAAATGTGCCACCCCAGAGTAAGGATAATGTTTTGGTATTCAGGCTCTAGTTCCTAGCCACAAGATGAAATACACATATACGAGCCTATTCCTTGGAACACAGTAAACGGTGATTAACCCAATAGCTATCCCAGTAATAGCTATCCCAGTGGGAGTACTTTTACCACCAAGACATGGTCTCAATTCCACTAACACTGACAAAAACAGTTGTTTTTGTTTATTACAGTTTATTACTGTCTAGTCAGTAGAAACATCCAATGCTCTATTAAAAAGGGGACAACACAGATGTCAGTATGCTCTCAACACAATTCACTACCTTTAGTCTTGTAGGATTTTCATGCCAGCCCGTCCCTCACTAGTTTCACCTGAATAAATGAAGACAATACAATTTCTTATAAATACTTATCAGCAGAAAACTCTTTAAATCCTCAGACTGAATAGTAATTAATTTAAGTACCCTTTTATACTTTACTAGAAGATAATGGATAAGAGAACAAGGACATAGAGATGTAGATTCTGTTCACAGCATTATAATGCTTAGGTGAACCTACTTCTGAACATCAGGCTCTTCAGCATTTGCTTTCCCTTAACCCCGAATTTCAGGTTGAGGCAATCAAGGTGCTGTACTGTTAATGATCAGCCTTCACCATCACCAGATTTACTCCCCCACAAGGAGAGGGTTACTTTGGTTTCTTCTGCTTGGGTTCTCTCATTCTGCCCCTCTCCTCACACAGAAACCAACAGGATCTTTAAGAAAAGCACAGAAACACTGTGAACCAGGCAGTCCTAAGAATCTATCAAGCAATGCTCCCATGGGGTGACATTACCCTCAGCCTGAATACTAGATGTAGAGTCTAGTAGGCCACGTGTCTTTTAAAAAGATTTTATTAAAGGTCTTTGCAGAGCAACATTCAGATTCCAGATCCAGCGGCCAAGGAGACCTGAAAGCAAACAAAGTACAGTAAGAACAGAAAATTCACCCGAGTATCTGGTTTGCATGAAAATTAATACACACGGAACATCGAGAAACAAACACCATAACAGGCATTAGGCATAGGAGAGGCCGTCTCTGTTTTAAGGGACTGCGGGAAGAATAGCTCATTACTATATAAGAGTGACCTGCAAATTCTGAACAAAGGAAGACAGTGCAAACACTCTTCCCAAAAGAATACCAGGGTTAAATGAAGTCCCTGGCTCCAATCTGTGTCCTCTCATGTAAAGCAAGTGTAATCTACTTTTTATTCACTAGGTGGAATACTGCTCCATTATGCCCCAAGAAGCCCTTACAAACATACCTATTACGCTGTGGGTACCGGCTGGGGCATGGCAGGCGGCTCTGGCTTCCCACCCTTCTGTTCAGAGATGGGGGTGGTGGGCAGTATTTCATCTTTGGGTTCCACAATGCTCACGTGATCAGGCAGAGGCTTCTTAGGGCCAATCTTACCAGTTGGGTCCCAAGGCAGCATGATCTTTACCTTGATGCCCAGCACACCTAGAAGATGCCATAGTTAAGACCTACCTATAGTTCCACTGCTCCCCACTACACAACAGAACAGGGCAGAAGGAAGAAAAGAACAGGTTACTCAAGCATCCTGCGTCTGTCCCCTTCTCAGACAAATGCCTCTAATCAATCAATGGACAGGACACTTTGCAAAAGGAACCCACGCACAGCACCACAGAACGTGGCACCGACAAGGACCAAGAGCAAGATGTGCCTTTTCTTGTGGGGAGCCGGCCTGCTCAAGGCCCAAATAGGCCCTGGGAAAAGGCCTTGAAGGGGGCCATTCCCTGTCCCGCCACCCCATGATAAAGTAGTAAAATATTTGCTGGGCCTCCTTTGTTCTTCCTTGAGAAAAACGTAGTAGTGACCTTCACTTAGTAGTTTATTTTGGGAATGCCAAAAACAAGATGTAAGCTTCTGCAATCACTTAAAACAAAGAATTGTATTGATCTGACAGACACCAGATGGCATTTTTTATGAATTATGTTTTCTGCTTGTACTAGTATAAAGGTAGCTGTTCTACTCAATAAAATAGCTGACTTGCCTAAAGAGCATTCAGCCCTCTCGACCCCATCCTTTATACTATCATCTTTTTTTTTCTCAGGCTTCCGTGTGGTTGCGGTCGGGACTTGTTCATTTTGCCGGCTGGTCCCGGCAAGTGGCGCCCGAACAGGGACTCGATTGGGCTACACGGTCGCAGCCGCCCAATACGTGAGTACAGAGGGGATCCCGAGAAAAAATAAGAGAAACGATGCCGAAGCACCGCGCTGGCTCCCGGAGAGGCTGGTACGCCAGACGGAGACGGTCGCTGACAGCTCGAATGGAGAGTATGCAGATACGAGAGAGGAATGTTCTGCCAACAGATCAACAACTGCATGAGTTCGTGGAACGAGCAAGACACATTGCTGCGGATACAACCAATCCACACATTTCTCTCTCCTACCTGGTGCTTGCATTAGCATGCGCTGTTATGAATCAAGCATTTCCCAGAGCCAAAGGAAATTTTTTTCTTTCTTGGACTCATTCCTATGCTGACTCTCATAATGCCTCTGCTTGTTGGGTATACACTGCCATGCCTTTGTCAGTTGTAAATGGCTTACCATGGTGGGTTTTGCCGATGAGTCAGAAAAAATGACCTGTGCTGTAATAAAAGTAGAATGTTGTGTGTATATCCCAGATTTATCTTCCAATGTGTCTGATGCTGTAAATGATCTTCAACATCAAATACTTTCCATGCAGGATTCCTCCCTTTCTTTTTGGGAGCAAGTTAAATCCTGGTTTACGAGTGATTGGTGGAAAAACCTGCTTACAGTGCTTGTTATTGTATTCTGTTTTCTTTGTTGTGGACCATGTATTTTACAATGCATTATGAATTTGGTCACTGAAAAAATTGTGAAATTTTCCCGTATTTTGAAAAAATAACCTTGTCTGCTTTTTCTCGAGGAATGAGTAGGGAGGCTCGGCCTTTAATAAATAAAAAAGGGGGAGATGCGGGGAGCCGGCCTGCTCAAGGCCCAAATAGGCCCTGGGAAAAGGCCTTGAAGGGGGCCATTCCCTGTCCCGCCACCCCATGATAAAGTAGTAAAATATTTGCTGGGCCTCCTTTGTTCTTCCTTGAGAAAAACGTAGTAGTGACCTTCACTTAGTAGTTTATTTTGGGAATGCCAAAAACAAGATGTAAGCTTCTGCAATCACTTAAAACAAAGAATTGTATTGATCTGACAGACACCAGATGGCATTTTTTATGAATTATGTTTTCTGCTTGTACTAGTATAAAGGTAGCTGTTCTACTCAATAAAATAGCTGACTTGCCTAAAGAGCATTCAGCCCTCTCGACCCCATCCTTTATACTATCATCTTTTTTTTTCTCAGGCTTCCGTGTGGTTGCGGTCGAGACTTGTTCATTTTGCCGGCTGGTCCCGGCATTTTCTGACTCGTCATCGTGTCATCACTGAAGGGTACACCAGTGGCTGAGACAAGGACAAACCAACTCTCTTCAATGAAGCTCAATAATGAACCCAAAGAGTACAGAAATATTCCACTATATCCCAAATTTCCCAAACACTGAAGAGCATACATAAAACCAGGTCTACCCATTTAAAGCCCACTGCCCCAAGCACTCCTGGCTACTCACCCTGTCTGAGGAGCACATGGCGCACGGCAGTGTCGACATAGTAGTTAACAGGGTCCCCACTGTGGATCATGAGGCCATCCACAAACTTCATGGACTTAGCCCTCTGTCCTCGAAGTTTCCCAGACACCACGACCTCGCAGCCTTTGGCCCCGCTCTCCATGATGAACCGCAGCACACCATAGCAGGCCCTGTGGGCACACACGGGACAGAGCCACGTGTGTCACCCCAGGCAGAACGCTCAACCCCGCCCGCTTCAGAGCAGGCCGCAGCCTGCACGGACTACGTTCAGTGTCCCTTCAGTGCGGAGGAAGTGTGACCAGAGCCTGCCCCAAGAGACAGAAACCTTCCACTCCCACCACACGCCATCTTAGGGAAACACATCAAGTTCCTCCTAATCAAGGGCTTTCCAAACTTGGCTGCGTATTATAGAATCGCCTCAAGGTCAAAATGAACCACTCAAACTTCAGTGTGTACAAAATTCACCTGGAGGGCTTATCAAGACAGGTTGCTGGGCTGTATTCCCCCGACTCCCCAATTCAGTGAGTCTGGGTTGGAAACGGAAAATGTTTATTTCTCATCAATTCTTACTGGCAACACTGATGCTGGCCCAGGCACCAAACTTCTGAGAATCACCGTTCTACATGGTGGAGATGGCAGTCAAACCAGGTATGCAGTCTTCTGCACATCCTTGCCTACGGCATTCCTCCTATGGGAACCTGTCTACAGCACAGCTTGCACATAGTGCTCTACTGTAACACCACCCACTTGTTTTAAACACTTGCGTCTTTACTAGTCTTCCTAACTAGGCTGTCAGTTTAGTGACAACATGGATTGGCAATGTCTTATTGTTAAAGTCCTCAGAGACTAGCTGAGCCTGTCACAGAGTCCACTTACTAAATTAACAAAATAGCTGATATACTGGTTCACAAAAGGACACAATCATAAGGGCTCTTACCTCCGCACAGCAAGGCCTCCTAGGAGCTTGTAACGCAGAGATTCTGCCTGGGCAATGGCACACAGTCCTCTTGTGGCTACCTTTTCAGCATAAAGCTTTAAAGAAACAAGGCACATTCTTAAACTTGTTACACTCACCACTGTTTTCAACTAAAAATCAGCACATTCATGATACAAACAGACACCACTCTATGTATCACTACACTTGTTCTCATTTAGTGGCTGAGTGTGCAACCCCACTGATTACAGTCAACCATGCTCCTCTGTCCTTGGGATTCTCCAGGCAAGAATACTGGTATGGGTTACCATGCCCTCCTCCAGGGGTTCTTCTTGACTCAGGGACTGAACTCACATCTCCTGCACGGGCAGGCAGATTCTTTACCAGTAAGCCACCTGGGAAGCCCTTCACTGTACTATTCAGTTCATTTCAGTCACTCAGTCGTGTCCGACTCTTTGCAACCCAAAGAATCGCAGCACGCCAGGCCTCTCTGTCCATCACCAACTCCCGGAGTTTACTCAGACTCATGCCCATCAAGTTGGTGATGCCATCCAGCCATCTCATCCTCTGTCATCCCCTTCTCCTACAGCCCCCAATCCCTCTCAGCATCAGGGTCTTTTCCAACGAGTCAACTCTTCACATGAGGTGGCCAAAGTATTGGAGCTTCAGTTTCAGCATCAGTCCTTCCAATGAACATCCAGGACTGATCTCCTTTAGGATGGACTGGTTGGATCTCCTTGCAGTCCAAGGGACTCTCAAGAGTCTTCTCCAACACTACAGTTCAAAAGCATCAATTCTTCGGCGCTCAGCTTTCTTCACAGTCCAACTCTCACATCCATACATGACCACTGGAAAAACCATAGCCTTGACCAGACAGACCTTTGTTGGCAAAGTAATGTCTCTGCTTTTTAATATGGTATCTAGATTGGTCATAACTTTCCTTCCAAGGAGTAAGTGTCTTTTCATTTCATGGCTGCAGTCCCCATCTGCAGTGATTTTTGAGCCCCCCAAAATAAAGTCTGACACTGTTTCCACTGTCTCCCCATCTACTTCCCTACTACCAAAGTATTAAAGCGCTTCTAATGCCCACATCTAACACACACTCAGGGACGTAGACTGAAGTGAACCATTCCTCATTTTTCTTCTACCCTCACCTTTCCACAGCCAAATCATGGAGATCAATTGGCAGCCAATCTCTCCTATGTATCATTACTATATCCTAGATGGATATAAATTACTGCTGCCTGCTTATTAAAAGAACTTCAACAAAATACCAATCCATTTGTAATACTCACTGATCACAAGTAACTTTTCAGGGTGATAATAGGAGTTTTCAGAAGCACCATCCTAAAGAGGGCTTCCCTGGTGACTCAGATGGTAAAGAATCTGCCTGCAAAGTGGGAGACCTGGGTCCAATCCCTCGGTTGGGAAGATCCCCTGGAGGAGGGCATGGCAACCAGCTCCAGCATTCTTGCCTGGAAGAATCCCCATGGACAGAAGCCTTGGGTCCATGGGGGTCACAAAGAGTTGGACACGACTAAGTGACAAAGCACAGCACAGCACCATCCTGAAGAGCCATTTCTAGGCCCACAGTAGCCTCTGGCACAAGCCAGGATCACTCACCTCTACACTGCCTTCAGGGAAGCCAAACCTCTTCTGAACCACAGCAGTCAACTCCCGGATCCGCCGGCCCTTCTCACCAAGTACATTCTGTGTCCTGAGAAAAATGAAGAGCAACAATTCACAGCTCTCATAACATTACAGATGTAGTTTTAAATCTTGCACATGTGTGGCAATTCATCTGACACAAAGAAGTATAAATTTTGGATGACAAGAATTAAGAGATCATTTTTTTTAATGCAGCTTAAAAACTCATTCACTAAGACTCAATTGTTGTTCTGCTAAGTTTACAAAACAAATCACCTTAGAGCAGATAACAATTACACATGATGACCAGAAAAAATGAATTTTTTACCTGGTGGCCAAGATAATGATTTCTGTCCTGGTTGGCGTAACTCGGACCTCAACTCCAGAGTACCCATCTTCAGCCAGCTCCCGAGTGAGAAACTCGTTCAGTTCAGCTTTGAAGATGCCATCAGCGACAAACTAACCAAAAGTAAAATGAAAATCAGGATCTGGACATAGGATCACTTTTCTAGCCCAGTCAATGCAACCCTAATCAAAATTCAACACCTCCAACCAACGTTCCAGAGGAAATACAGCAACCCTTCTCAGACAAATGCCTCTACGTCATCTTCTGGAAGTTAACTTTGACCCAGGCCCTTAAAACTGTGCCACAGAACGCGGCACAGGGTAGGGGGCACCTGGACAAAGAGAACACCTCCAGTCAGACTCGTCATCTCCTCTTCATTGAAGGGTTTTAAATTAAACCGTTTTACCCAGGCCCCTTCCCTCTATTTCCCCAGAACTTTTCCTTGACCCCCAGATAGAACAAGAAATTGTCAGTAACCTTCCCAACTGAGGTCCTCGGGGTCAGAAGGCTGCACCCAGACACGCCTGGGAAGAAGGCAAGAAAACACTGCTACCTCCCTTTCTCAAAGCTATGATTCGATGAAGGAAAAGGCTCATGCCCTCAAAACATCACGTTTACTAACTTTACTAACTACTGACTAAGAAAGGCTCACAAGCGCTCCTCCAGGGCACGAGGAGCCCTCAGTGCTCATCTCTGGTCTCCGCCCGGAACCGGCAGAAATCCGTCCCTCCTATCCCAGCCATACTGCTCTCGGCAGCCACGGGCCTGCGCTCAATCCACCGCCATCCGCAGCCCACAGGAAAGCGACACAGTCCAACCGCTGCCCCGGGTATAGCGAAGAGCTGTAGGTCTCGCAATAGCACCCAGAGAAGCTCCTGACCCGCGAAACGCGACAGTTCCCTGCAACCGGGCCCCAGGATCTCACCTTCCTCTTCTTGGAAATTTGCACGGCCATCTTGCCGCCGCGAGCCGCCGAAAGGAAAGGAAGTGGCAAGCGGGCGGAAGTGCGTATAAAGGGCGCTGTGCGACGACAAAGAACTGCGCGACCTCGACGCCTGTGAGCGTTCATGGGAAGTGTAGTTTTCACTTTGGTAAAAGGAAAGAGAAAAGCGCGGTGCAAGGGTTGATGCTTTTGAACTGTGAGGTGTTGGAGAAGACTCTTGAAAGTTCCTTGGACTGCAAGGAGATCAAAGCAGTCAATCCTAAAGGAAATCAATCCTGAATATTCATCGGAAGGACTGATGCTGAAGCTGAAACTCCAATACTTTGGCCATCTGATGCGAAGAGCTGACTCATTGGAAAAGACGCTGATACTGCCTTTAGAAAGCCTAAAGGCAGAGGAGAAGGGAAGGACGCAGAGGATGAGATGGTTGGATGGCGTCACCGACTCAATGGACATGAGTTTGAGCAAGCTCCGGGAGATGGCGATGGACATGGAAACCTGGCGTGCTGCAGCCCATGGGGTCGCAAAAAGTTGGACACAACTGAGCGACTGAACAACAACAACCATATCCAGAAACCTGGGGCTTCCCAGATGACACTAGTCGTAAAGAACCCACGTGCAAATGGAGGAGAGAGAGATGATGGTTCGATCATAGAGATGAGGGGTCGATCTCTAGGTCAGGAAGATCCCTTGGAGGAGGGCATGGCAACCCACTCCAGTATTTTTACCTGGAAAATCCCATAGACAAGAGGAGCCAATATCTCAATCAGAGCTTAAAAAATTCAGAGTTTAGAGTCCAGTTCTCATCAGTTTAAAACCAGGTATAAACACACACTCATCTGCTCACTTTATTCTTTAATGAAATAAAAGAATAAAAAAATAAAAGGGCTTTTCGGCTGAAAGCCCTCAATGAAATTCAGTGAGGCACATATCTCTTCCAATTTGTGTCCATTTCCTCTGTTGCAAACTGATAATAATAATATATATAATATGTATTAAATATTCTAAGGACTGTTTTAGGACCTTTATATTATTAATTCATTACCTCTACCTCACATTCATAAAGTCTGTCACAGCTTGTAACAGAAGTCACGATAGTGGCTCGCAATTCTTTTTCAATTAAAAAAATTTCCCCTTACAGATTTTATTACAAAAAATTTCAAACATACAGAAAAGTTGAAAGAATTTTACAGTGTACACCCATATATGCATCCCTTAGGTCCTGCAATTAACATTTTTTCCATATTTGCTTTATCACATATTTATCCTTTCCTCTATCCACCCAACAATGCATCTTTTGATACATTTCAAAGTTACTTTCAGACATCAGCACGTTTCATGCCTTAAACCTCCCCAATAGTTTTTTTTTCAGTTTTATTGATAAATAATTGACATACATCAATGTATAAGTTTAAGGCACACAACATAATGGCTTGATTTACTTATATCATGAAATGATTACCACAAAAGATTCAGCTAACACCCATCATCTCATATAGACACAAAAATAAATTGAAAACAGAAAAAGTTTCCTTGTGATGAACACTTTCATTTTAAATCTGAAGTTTGTTTCTATTTAAAACATTAGAAAATTTCTTTACAAAACTGTTTTACATTTTTCTTAAAAATATAGAAAATCTATCAAAATTGTGGCCCCACATTTTCTCATAGCAGCACTCTCCTTCCCCGTTATGTGGGAAAGCGTTTTCCAATGTGCCACGGTTCCTGGCAGCTTCGCTCACTGATTGTCTGGTCCTAGAAGCCATCTGAGCTTTTCCCCAGCGCTGAAACAGCTCTAATACTGAGATGCTCTGATCCTATAATCGTGGACTTAACAGAATTCTGGGGGGAGTCTGTATAGAGGGACCAGGGAAGATGGAAAGAAGTGGATGATCCAAAGGGACTTGCTGTGGACCTAATGTACCTTCATGATGGATTGAGGTTGAGGGGAGAACTGAAAATGACATCCACGCTAGATGCTTAGTGACAACCCTCACTGAGGTAGGAAAATCAGGAATAGGCTTTTTCTCCATGTCATCTCACTCTGTCACTTCCTCTAGGATTGGGCCTTTTCTAGCTATACCTGTAACTAGCATACTCACCTCACTGGGTTGGAATGGCCTGTTTATGCGTTTCTCCTACTAGACCATAAGCTTCATAAGTGCAGAGACCAAGTCTGTTTTGTTCATTACATCCAGAGTCTAGGATATGGCCTGACTCAGGCCTGGTGTCAATCAAAGTTTGATTGTCAAAGAAATTAATTAATGAATTTTGGTTTTAGATCAGTTCTTAGTAGTGTGGCTCATATAAATTTCCTTGTCTCTTACTGGAATACCCACAAAACCAAGTTGTAGAGACTCAAAGCTAAGGATCAGACCATGGAGAGTTCTTTGATGTAAACACTACCTCTGGAGTCTCCATGGTAGCTCATCTCCTGCCCCTTCCCAACGACGCAAGAGGATGCCTGCCTGGGTATTGTCCTCTGGTCCCAGGAGAAAACCCATGAAGGAAGCCTTTATCATGATGCCTTCCTCTTTATGTATTATAAGAAGACATTATATCACTCAAAATCACACTGTAAAAATAATAGTAGTCACAATACACTGAATTCCCATTAAAAGTAGGGAATGTCCTGGTGGTCCAGTGGTTAGGACTTTGCTTTTTCCCAAGGGCCCAGGTTCAATTGCTGGTCAGGGCACTAAGATCCCACAAGCTGCTCCATGTGGCCAAAAAAAAAAAAAAAAATATCTGACTTTGGGACTTCCCTGTTGATCCAGTGGTTAAGACTCTGTGCTTCCACTGCAGGGGTGCAGGTTCCATCCCTGGTCAGGGACCTAAGACAATGCATGCCCCACAGTGAAGCCAAAAATAAAATGTTGGGACTGTGAGAGTGAGTTGTTAATCTCTTCCCAAATATCCAAAATGTAAACAGGGTTTACTCAGTTTGGCCGTTCACGCCCCAGAAGTGTACCTGGAGCTGCAAAGAAAGGGCAATGTGTGTGTGAGTGCCACACAAGTCTTGTCCTGAAATTCCTGGGAATCAAAGGTGAGGCTTGCTTGGTGGAAAGAATATAGCCCACAGTTTTGGAGAACAGTGTAGTTACTTCAAGACCAGTACAGTGGAATCTCATAGAAAGTATTTAGCATACGTGGATCCAACTAGAGGAGCTTGGCAAAAAAAGAAAAGAGAATTTAGAGTGAAACTGGGTGTACCTGCCTCCCTGTTCCCTGAGCATGTGAGATGGAGGAGTAAAGAGCCCTTCTGCTTAACCAGGCTGCATAGGTCTTGCTTCCCCGAAGGCCTGCTCTTCCCTGAGGGTGAGCATCTAGCTGGGCTGAGTGTTCAGTGACTTATATTTTTTTCCTACAAGACCCCTGAATAAGCCGACAACTTTCTCTAGTGTTCAATAAAAGAACCAGGGATCTGTGCTGGTCCTGAGGGAACACTGGATTCACAGAGAGAGGGTACATCAGTCTCCACTAGAGCACCTCTTAAGGGATTACTGATCAAGGAAAATATCCACTCTATTTGGTCATCACTATTTTGTTTATTTATTTATTTTGGGCTGCACTGGGTCTCTGCTGCTGTGCATGGGGTTTCTCTAGTTGCAACGAGCAGGGGCTACTCTTCATTGTGGTGCTCAGGCTTCTCGTTGCTGTGGCTTCTCTTGTTGCAGAGCCCAGGCTAGGTGCTCGGGCTTCAGTAGTTGCAGTGACTAGACTTAGTTGCTCCAAGGCACATGGAATCCTCTGAGGCCAGGGATCCAAACCATGTGCCCTGCATTGTCAGGCGAATTTCCAATCACTGGATCACCAGGTACATCCCAGTCATCAAGTACTTTAGATAATAACACCTTCAAGTGAAATATGATGATGCCATCGCATTTTCAATGATTTGATTAAAATTCATCAGTGACTCACTCTGAACCTGGAACTGAGTCTCTGAATATCAACAGAACAATATTACAGGATAAATTTTGAAATAGTTTTCATTATTTTATTTGTTTCATTTATTTTAGTTTCATTTATTTTATTTGGCCTCACTGCGTGGCTTGTGGGATCTTAGTTCCCCAATCAGGGATGGAAGCTGGGCCGAGAGCAGTGGAAGCACCGACTCCTTACCACTGGATCACCAAGGAAGTCCCCCCAAATTTTTAAAATTTACTGTTTTGTATCATTTTTAAAAGGCTCACACTACTGATACCCCCTTCTCCAGGGGACCTTCCTGACCCAGGGATTGAGCCTAGGTCTCCATTGAGTTAAATAAAATATGCTATTAAAATTAAGCTCATCTGTTTCTTTTGCTTTTTTTTTTTCACGTGGCTACTAGAAAATTTAGTTACATATGTGGCTTTCATTTGTGACTCTTATACTTCCTTTGGCTAGTGCTGCCCTAATCTCTTCAACCCCAGAAATCAATGATGTCTTCTGTCTTTCCATGAGATTAGGCAAAGTGGCAGAGAGTAGGCACTTATTTCCCAGACTTACTGAATGAAAGATTACAGTGGAATTATGTGCCAATCTTGTTTTCCTATTTGCTTGGGATGCTGGGAAACTCAGAACTGTTTCATGCGAATTCCTGAGGTCCTACTCTGACCCAGATCAGCTCTGGACTGGAGCGAGGGTGGAGGAGGCCCCTCAGGCAGAATTCAGCTTTGTTTCTGGAGCCAGAACAGTGAGTCTGTCACAGCACCCTCTTCCACAGGACCTTTTTCTTCTATAAAGTGAGGCCCTGGGACTTCCCTGGTGGTCTAGTGGTTAAGGCTTGGCGCCTCCACTGCAGGAAGTGTGGGTTCAGTGCCTGATCAAGGAACTTAGATCCCACGTGCCATGCAGAGTGGCCAAAATATAAAAACAAAAATTAAATGGGATGGCAATAATCCCTAACCCACCCCATAGGATGATTTGGGATTAAATTAATTAATACAGACAAAGTATTTAATACTTAGTACATAGTAAACATAGTAGTGGAACATAATAGTGTTACTGAAAGTTGGGGTTTGGTTGCTTGACACTCAAAAGCCAACAAAGAGACAATCTGGTGGAAATGAAAGTTTGGTTTACTTCGGAGGCAGGCAACCGATGGGGAGGGCAGACTCCTATCCAAAGACTGACTCCCCACCACTGGCAATCAGTGGGCAAGAACTTTTATAGATGAAGGAAGGGAGTTACATTCAGAAACAGCACAGTCAGCTTTAAAAGTCATCTTGAAATCGGTCTTGCAGTGCCCTGATCGGTGTCCTCTTCATTCTTTTAAGTACAGTGAGTCTTTAGTTCCAGGATCTGCATGTTCCCATTTCTTTGAACCCAATTCTTGCAGTTGTGGCAGTTTATATCAGGGCTACAGTCCAGTCATCATGTAGCTAACTTCTTCCACCTGGTGGGGGTTTCAGTCTCTGTGAGACAGTTCAAAGGCTCAGAATATTAACTATAGCCCTTGAAGAGGAACTAAAGGTCCTTGACTATGCTTAATGGCTAAACTATTATTATTTAGTCTTGATAGACTATTTTCCTTTGTTTCAGCATTTCCTCACTTCTCTGATTAAATTTATTTTTTGGCCAAAGTTTTTCCACAGACAAAAGGCAGGCTGAGGACATGAGGGGCAAGGGTCATAGGGTCCTGCTCCATTTCAGTAAGTGCTGAAATAGCTTTAGTTACTACTACTCTGATCCACCGCCCATATCAGGTCATGGGGACATTGAATCTGGCAGAGCTCCTGCCCTCCAGAAGCTCAGAGTTGGGGCTGGGTGCTGGGGATACAGATAAGTAAATAAGTGTGATAAGCATCGTAAGTATCAAGGTAGGGACAATAGGGCACTGAGGAGGGCAGAGTGTTGGAGAAGATGTCACAGAGTTCCAACCCTTGAAGAGAGGTTTACAGGACACTCAACACTTATGTGTTGCCAGACAGGCAGACACACAAGTCAGAATGAATGCGAGCAAAAGAAGGACTCCCCCCAGCATTATGAAAATAGCTTCTGATTAAAAAAATAAAATACATTCATAAAGAATTGAAAAGATAGAGAAGCAAATAAATATGCCACTCTTCTGGTTAAGCAGCGTAAACATTTCGGAACACATGTTTCCAGATCTCTCTCCAGGCAGTGAGATGCTCTGTGATGAATGGTGTACACCTGCAGTGTCACACAGATGGGATCACTGCAATGCATGGGCACCATTGAAGGACACTGGTGTCCTGCCAGGGGGGTCCCCAGGGAGTGGACAGCTTGGTCAGGGGGCAGGAGGGTGCAGAAATAATGAAGCCAGCTCGTTCTGTTTCATGTCCCACTGCTACCACTTGCAAGCTTTGTGATCTCAGGCAAGTCACTTAACCTGTCTGAGTCTCAGACTCTTCGCTTGGGAAGTGAAGAAATGATCATTAACCTCCTGGATTTCTATGATTGAATAAATGGTGTCTTTAAAGCACTCAGCATAGTGCCTAGAATGTGGAAAGTGTTCATTAAGTGGGACAGATTATCACTGCTTTTAGTGCAAATAAACAACTTGGCACTTAGGTTTATGCTAATCTTCAATGTTTTTGGTTAGGGTGAGTCAACTTGCTAACACTAACATGCAGGCTCACACCTCTGCTCTTTGCAGAAGGCCAGGACCCACCAATTCCTTTCACACACACCAGGCACTCTTTGCTATGAGTAGAAGGACCAGACTATAATAATGTAAGGGGCAGAGAAGTCTTCCTTAAAAGAAAGATATGGGAAAAACTGTGTCAGAGATCAGACTGCGGAAGCAGAAGGACATGGCCAAGGGAGAGAAAAAGGCCAAGGAGATCCTAACTCACCAGGCTTCCTCCAGGCGTATGAGATCAGCGTCTGGTCTGGGGAGGTGGGGCCCCGAGGACGGCTGCAACAAGGACCTGCCCCATGGCCAGTAAGGGCTAGGAGGGGGAGGGAGGGGGTAGGCAGGCAGGTTAAAAAGACCTTTCTTGAGGGGATGCTACCAAACTCAGATGAAGGACGGCGAACACAGCTGGAGCACGCAGAGACAGTGAGTTTGTCTAGTTTGATTTTGGAAAGTGGAAATTCCATCATTCCTAAACCGGCTCTCCCAAAGTGCTGCGAACTTCGCCCTCTGGCGGCCACAACTGACAACTACAGGGCCTTGATCAACTCCCAGTAAAGGGGTGGGGGGGGGTGGGGCTGGAGCTGGTGCCCTCCCCCCAGACACTCTTCACCCTGTTGTCTGGTCACTAGCCAACTGGGCATTTTTGGTTAACCTTGTGCAAGGGGCTGAGAATATGGGACAGTACATAACTGGGAGGTGAGCATTCTCCACACACACACAAGAAGAGGCTAGAGGCTGGCTTCCCAGGATCTGACTAGTGGAGTCCATACATTAGGTCTGAATATACCATGACTCCACTAAGGTGACTGGAGGACAGAAGCAAGATGGTAACAAGTCAGTGCTATCAAATGCCTAGCTTCCTGCCCAGAGCCAGGCCATGTGAACGGTGACTGGTTAGCTCAGAGATAAAGGGAGTGGGCAGGAGCCAAGGCCTGGCATGAAACCATCACTGGGATACAATGGGGGGCTGGCTGCCTCTCTACAGCAACAAGTGTAGAGAGATGTCATTAGAACTCTTTGATCTAGTTCTCCAGACTCTGATTTCACAGGCTCAGAAGCCCCAGAAGGGGTCCAGGCTCTTAAGTTACCTCTACTTAGCCTTGACCTTCCCCAGAGAGACAGTGGCCATGTCTGCTTCATGAATGTTGCAGGCCTCCACGAAGCCAATGAACTGGGGAGAAATTGGGAGTAGTGGAACTTGTCTCCACAGCTGATGGGGGGAATGTAAATTAGCACAGCTGCCTTGGAAAGTTTGGTATCCTGAGGAATGTTGGTTGTGGGCCCCCAAACCCCAGCAATTCCACTGCTGAGTTATACAGCTAGAGTGCTGATCTTCATTTTTTTGTGCTCACTTTCTCTCTACAAGAGTTTGAAGGATGCAGTTTTCCTTTGTCCATTCCAAGTTATGCAGAACTTTAACACAGGTAGAACTTTTCATCCTAAGTAAAAACAAATTCAGAAAGATTATGATTTCCAGTATCATCATAATGTAAACTCTTGAAAATAAAGCAGTTAGTCATTCTTTTAAATATATCCATAGGAATATAAATGCCACAGTGGTTCAAACTCACAATTATCCATTTTAAAGATAGACAAACAAGTATTTCTTGAACAGATACATTTACATATTGTTTCATTTTCTCCTTGATATTATATATATTTCCATTCCGCACAACACTGGAAAATCCAGAGTTCTCTGTGGAGTGGATCCACAACCTCGTCCCCTTCCATTCTTCTTGCCCTGGTTGGCTGACTTAACTCGGCTCTGACTCAGATGAGTGATTTTCCAGGAAGATCCCAAAACAGCCAGGTGTTTTTCTAGTTCAGTGACCCGTTGAAACTTATAGTTTTTTTCCATTACCCCTGTTTGCTCATCAGGAAGGGTCTGAACCAGGATCTTAGCATGCAGGGGCTCAAGTGCTTCTAACCACAACACTCTTCAAAGATTGCTGCTTATGTAAACAACGAGGGAATTTCACACACTAATAATTACATGTATTGAGAGCTTATAATGTACCAGGCACTATGCTAAGTATTTTATAGGCCATTATTGCCCGATTATCCTCACCATGCAGGTTAACCTATTTACCACACTATTAATTCATTTTACCAACAAAAAAAAAGTGTCTTCTAATGTCAAAACCTTATCTCCCCCAGATAAAATTACTTACTAATATCCAGGAATTTAAAGAATTAGGCAATATCACTTTCCAGACATTACTGATAATGTTCCACCACTAAGAAGCCACAACTGAAATGAAGCAACTGACAAAGAATTAATCTCATAAATATACAAGCAACTCCTGCAGCTCAATTCCAGAAAAATAAGCAAAAATAAGCTCAATTCCAAAAAAATGGGTCAAAGAACTAAACAAACATTTCTCCAAAGAAGACATACAGATGGCTAACAAACACATGAAAAGATGCTCAACATCACTCATTATCAGAGAAATGCAAATCAAAACCACAATGAGGTACCATCTCACACTGGTCAGAATGGCTGCTATCAAAAAGTCTACAAACAATAAATGCTGGAGAGGGTGCAGAGAAAAAGGAACCCTCTTACACTGTTGGTGGGAATGCAAACTAGTACAGCCACTATGGAGAACAGTGTGGAGATTCCTTAAAGAACTGGAAATAGAACTGCCATATGACCAGCAATCCCACTGCTGGGCATACACATTGAGGAAACCAGAATTGAAAGAGACATGGGTACCCCAATATTCATCACAGCACTGTTTATAATAGTCAGGACATGGAAGCAACGTAGATGTCCATCAGCAGACGAATGGATAAGAAAGCTGTGGCACATATACACAATGGAATATTACTCAGCCATTAAAAAGAATTCACTTGAATCAGTTTTAATGAGATGGATGAAACTAGAGCCTATTATACAGAGTGAAGTAAGCCAGAAAGAAAAACACCAATACAGTATATTAATGCATATATATGGAATTTAGAAAGACTGTAACTGCCAAAGTCCAGCCCCGACAGGACCAGGAATACCCAAGGGATGAGTGGCATCATCGAGGAAAAAGACAGACAGACACACACACACAGGAGATTGTGTAGAAGAGGTAGCTTTTTTTATTTTTAGGACAGCTCAGTTTTTATAGAATGAACGTTACCTCCCCCTTAAGTTACCACATATTACATCAGATATTGTTTCATGCTTCTGTCAATATTTTTTTCCCCTTGTTTTTCCACTATGCATTCATCTAGAACGTTTCCGATTACAGGGTTTATTCTTAAATGTCCCATACATGGTCTTCTTGCCTCAGTGGCCTAACATTCTCACTCTAACAAAAACAGTGAGTGAGTGAGTGAAGTCACTCAGTCGTGTCCGACTCTTTGCGACCCCATGGACTGTAGCCTACAAGGCTCCTCAGTCCATGGAATTTTCCAGGCAAGAGTACTGGAGTGGGTCACCATTTCCTTCTCCACTAACAAAAACAATGTCCTACAAATCTCAGGTACAGTGTAAATTCTTTGGACAATAAAACAATACCTGGGAATGGTCACAGTAACATGTTTGACGTTTCTGAGAATAGTACCATGAGAAAAACCTTGATATTTTTCTTTACCTGAAACCACAAAATCTCAATTTACAATGATTAACTATTAAACAGCAAAAACACCTCTAAAGCAGCAAAACGCCTCTGTTAATAGTGAGATAATGGCAGTGAAGCTGGTTAATATAAATCTTCTATTGAAATCCTATGTATCCCATTTTCTAACTTTACAAAAATACCCATAATCTCATGTTGTTTAAAAAAAGGGAAACAAATGAACAAATAGCAGCAAGGAAATAGCAATAATGAAAACCCTCTCAACCAAGGAGCAAGTAAACTGAAGCAGTACATCTACTTCTAAATCTAAATGCCTCTACTCTTTTCTATTCTCGAACATTATAATCTTTTAAGCAAGCAGCCAAACTATACCTGTGGCCTTTTCTTTTTTGACTTGATGTTTATGGTCGTGTCCTGAGCCAGAGCAATCATGAGCATTTCCAAAAAGGCTTGGACTTTTCCATCGAGGCCTTATTACTATATATTATATTTCCAAAAATTAATAGAAAGCCCAACAGCAGTAAGACAGAGGAAGAAAGGGACATACCGGGCCCTCAGCACAACCTCGAGGGGAAGAGCTGCCTTGCAGATTCCTTTCTCATCCCGGCGGCTCCCGAGGGGACATATTGGGCCCCGGGCAGCCCTGTGTGAGGAAGAGCTGCCTTGCAGGTTCCGCTCTCATCCCGTGAACTTGTCACGGTTTGGGCACACCCAGCAGCTCCCGACATATAACGATGACCCTATATGCAAGACAGCAAAAGAGACACAGACGTAAAGAACAGACTTTTGGACTCTGTGGGAGAAGCCAAGGGTGGGATGATTTGAGAGAATAGCATTGAAACGTGTATATTATAATATGTCCAGGTTCAATGCATGAGACAGGATGCTCAGGGCTGGTGCACTGGGGTGATCTTGAGGATGGGATGGGGAGGGAGGGTCAGGATGGGGAACACATGTACACCCGTGGCTGATTCATGTGAATGAATGGCAAAAACCACCACAATATTGTAAAGTAATTAGCCTCCAATTAAAAGGAAAAAAAACAGAAGCCGCAACTGGAGAAGTGAAGAGAAGTTGATGATACCTCCACTTTAGCTACCCTGAGACCTATTGTGTGTGCTGTCCTTAGACAGTCCTTGCGATCCTATGGACAGTAGCCCGCCAGGCTCCTCTGTCCATGGGGATTCTCCAGGCAAGAATACTGCAGTGGGTATTCCTTCAGGAATACCTTCCTCCAGGGGATCTTCCCAACCCAGGGATCGAACCCAGGTCTCCCAAATTGCAGTCAAATTCTTTACTGTCTGAGTCACTAGGGAAGCCCTAGAACTATTGAGAAGACAGTAACTAGGGACCAGAATGGGCTTCCCTGGAGGCTCAGACGGTAAAGAACCTGCCTGCCAATGCAGGAGTTGTGGGTTCAATCCCTGGGTTGGGAAGACCCCCTGGAGAAGGAAGTGGCAACCCACTCCAGTATTCTTGCCTGGGAAATTCCGTGGACAGAGGAGCCTGGGGGACTACCGTCCATGGGGTCACAAAGAGTCGGACACAACTGAGCGACTAAACAACAAGGGCTCAGAATAGTTCTTAAATTACTTCTGCGGAAAGACTTTGAATTAACTAAGATCAAAACAGGATGGTAGGTGAGTGAAATAAATGTTTTGGGACCACAAAGTGTTTCAGGATACCAAATCCAGCCCAGTATTTCCAAGGGATGGCGCTGAAGAGCAGAACAGCTCGGAGAGGAGCCGCTAGAGGGCGGCAGAGCACAGTGAGCCCGCCGTCCCGGGTAATCCAGCCGCTGCCCAGATGTGGAACGCAGAGACGCTTAGTCCCTCAGGCTTGCCCTACTGTCTGCGGCCCCGTGGACTCTAGCTCGCCAGGCTCCTCTGTCCATGAAATTCCGAGTAAGAATCCTGGAGCGGGTTGCCATTTCCACTTCCAGGGGGAATCTTCTGGACCCTGGGAAAGAACCCGTGTCTCCTGTGGTCTCCTGCATTGCAGGCGGATCCTTTACCCTAAGGATTCTTTACATCGGAGAAGCCCAGATGTGGGGGAAAATCCAAATGAAAAAGCCTAGTGGGCAGGCTGAGCACATTAACCGGCCAGCCCTCACCACCCTCACCACTGATCCCACAGCTTCTTCTGAAGGGGAAGGGAGGCAGGGGCCTAAAGGAAGGTTATGGAACAGCACTGTCCAATAGAAACACAATATGCGAATTTTCCAGTAGCCACTTTACTAAAGGAAAAAAGGAACAGGTGACGTTAATTTTAACATTTTAAAATTTACCCTCATGTATCCAAAATGTTATCATTTCAACATGTGATTAATATAAAAAATTATAGGGATATCTTACTTTTAAATTTTTTGCTATACAGCAGAAACCCACACAGCACTGTAAAGCAATAATTAAAAAAAAAATTTTGGTATTAAGGTTTTGAAATTCGATGTGTATTTTCTATTTATTATAGCACTTCTCCTTTTGGATGAGCCACAAATTTCAAGGGTTCAATAGCCACTCATGACTATTGATATTTAATTTCTCCCAGGTAAGTACCCCATGCTGGATGAGGGCCTTCTGAGGATTCCAGTAGTGTCCCAGGGTAAAGATCAGACCAAGGACCCCTCCTGGTCCAGTCTACAGCCTTGACCTACAGCCCCCTCCTCCTCCCCGGAAAACACCTCCCATACAGGTTTCTGCCTGGTGCTCTTTCCTCTGTAAAGCCCTTTCCCCTAGCCTAGCCCCACTCCTTAGCCTGTGTTCCCAGAAGTGTTTGGGTCATACCTCTAGACACCTGTCACGTGACATCACGAGTTATGCTGGAATCTAGTTCCTCATACCAGGGCGTCAGCCTTTTGCCTAGTGACAAGGCCCAGGCCCAGGGCAGAGAGCTGGACATGTTTGGTTTCTGGCTCTGCTGTCTACTTAGTTGGTACTGTGCTTGTATTAGTCGCTCAGTTGTGTCCGACTCTTTGCGACCCCATGGACTGCAGCCCACCAGGCTCCTCTGTCCGTGGGGATTCTCCAGGCAAGAATACTGGAGTGGTTTGCCATGGCCTCAGTACCTTAAACAAAAATCTTAAATTCACTTGCTTCAGAGGTGTCATGAGTGCTTTTATCAAAAAGGATTCCTGATATATAGTGGATGTTTTCTGAATGCTGGTTTCTTATCATCAAAGATAATGACTGTGCTATATGTGTCTCTGAATGAAAATATGTTAGTTTCCTTACAACCATTAAATGGCATAACAGTAAATTGATATGGAAGGCAACTTGGTTACAACCTGAAACTCATCAAATACACTGCCCTTTGACCTAGCAATTCCACTTCTAGGGAATTATATACCAGGTTGGTGCGAAAGTAATTGTGGTTTCAGGTAGTGAATTTTAAATTGTTACAACTGGATTCGAGCACATCTCTATTAATCAAAATAAGAACCATTACAATCAACACATTTTTGCCAATGAGAAATGTTTGTTTACTCCTGTAGGTTAAAAACCCAAGCTTTGGGATTCAACAAAGTCTTGGAAAGAATTTTCTGCCTCCTCCTGGTTGTGAAAGCCTTTTCCCTGCAAAAAGTTGTCGAGATGCCTGAAGTGCTAGTCAGTTGGCTAGAGGTCACGTGAATACGGCAGATTAGGCAAAACTTTGTAGCCCAATTCATTCAACTTTTGAGCATTAGTTGTGTAACGTGCAGCCGGGTGTTGTCCTGGAGAAAAATTGGCCCCTTGCTATTGACCAGTGCTGGCTAGAGGTGTTGCAGTTTTCAGTGCATCTCATTGATTTGCTGAGCATACATCTCAGATTAATGGTTTTGCTGGGATTCAGAAAGCTATAGTGGATCAGCCTGGCAGCAGACCACGAAACAGTGACCATGACTTTTTTTGGTGCAAGTTTGGCTTTGGGAAGCGCTTTGGAGATTCTTCTTGGTCCAACCACTGAGTTGGTTGTCGCCAACTGTGGTATAAAATCCACTTTTTGTCGCATGTAACAACTCGATCAAGAAATGGTTCATTGTTGCTACAAAGAATAAGATAAGACACCTTTCAAAATGATGATTTTTTTGATTTTCAGTCAGCTCATGAGGCGCTCACTTATCAAGCTTTTTCACCTTTCCAATTTGCTTCAAATGCTGAATGACCATAGAATGGTTGATGTTGAGTTCTTTGGCAACTTCTTGTGTAGTGGTAAGAGAATCAGCTTCGAAGATTGCTTTCAACTGGTCATTGTCAATTTCTGATGGCCAGTCACTGCACTTCTCATCTTCAAGGCTCTCAACTCCTTTGCAAAATTTCTTGAACCACCACTGCACTGTAGGTTCGTTAGCAGTTACTGGGCCAAATGTGTTGCTGATGTTGCAAGTTGTAACTCAAATAAGAAAATAGCTCAAATTTGCTTTTTGTATAACATCATTTCCATAGTCTAAAATAAATACAAAATAAATAGCAAGTAATAAATCTTCAGGAAAAAAACTAAAAGTGAGAAATGTGCATTAAAATGATGTATAAAATAACCACATTTATTTAGGAATGTATTCCAATATCAAACAGCAAATTTCAACAATGTAAAAACAGCAATTACATTTGCACCAACCTACGAATTCGGCAAATCAATTTCTCCCCTATGTGAGAAATTATGTATGCACAAGAAAGTCATTGTAGGAAAAGGTTGGGAGCTACCTAATTGTCAAACACTAGCGAGCTGTTTAAACAAATTGTAATATATCTATCAGAGGATATAATGCCGTCATGAACAAGAATAACATGGCTCTATGTACAGTTGAAGGAACCACTTTTCCCAAAAAAGAGAGAGAGAAGTGCAGAAGAATGTGGAAAATGTTCAGAAGTGCAGAATGCAGAAACTAAAAGGAAAGGTTGTATGTGTGAGTGCTTATATGTGAAATGAATATCTCTGGGAGGAATTCCAGAAAATAAGGCTGCAGAACTGGGCTTCAGACATGAGGAGGAGGCTGGCTTTTCACTGACTATTCCTTTTTGAATGCTATATGATGTGCATGTATATCAATTAAAATTTTCACTAAAAATAAAAGCTAGCACCTGAAGACATTCAGTCTTGGTGTTAATATTTCTCTAAAAAAATGATATACAAATGGCAAATAGATCAATGAAAAGATGTTCAACATCAGTAATCATCAGGGAAATGCAAATCAAAACCACAATGAGATATCACCTCACACCTGTCAAAATGGCTATAGCCAAAAAGACAATAAATAATGAGTGTTAGAGAGGATGTGGAAAAAGGGAACTTTTGTGCAAAGCTGGTGGGAATGTAAATTGGTACAGTCATTCTGGAAAACAGTATGGAGGTTCCTCAAATACTTAAAAATAGAACTACCATATGATTCAGCAATCCACTTTTGGGGATAAATCTGAAGGAAATGAAAACACTCTCTCAAAGAAATATCTTTAAGCCCATGTTCATTGCAGCCTTATTAACAACAGCTAAGACAAGGAAATAACCTAAATGTCTATCGATGGATGAATAGATAAAGAAGATATGCATTCAGTTCAGTTCAGTTCAGTCACTCAGTCGTGCCCGACTCTTTGCAACCCCATGAATCGCAGCATGCCAGTCTTCCCTGTCCATCACCAATTCCTGGAGTTTACTCAAACTCATGTCCATCAAGTCGGTGATGCCATCCAGCCATCTCATCCTCTGTCATCGCCTTCTCCTGCCCCTAATCCCTCCCAGCATCAGGGTCTTTTTCAATGAGTCAACACTTCGCATGAGGTGGCCAAAGTATTGGAGTTTCAGCTTCAGCATCAGTCCTTCCAATGAACATCCAGGACTGATCTCCTTTAGGATGGACTGGTTGGATCTCTCTGCAGTCCAAGGGACTCTCAAGAGTCTTCTCCAACACCACAGTTCAAAAGCATCAATTTTTCAGTGCTCATCTTTCTTCACAGTCCAACTATCACATCCATATATGACCACTGGAAAAACCATAGCCTTGGCGAGACGGACCTTTGTTGGCAAAGTAATGTCTCTGCTTTTTAATATGCTATCTAGGTTGGTCATAACTTTCCTACCAAGGAGTAAGCATCTTTTAATTCCATGGCTGCAATCACCATTTGCAGTGATTTTGGAGCCTCAAAAAATAAAGTCTGACACTGCTTCCACTGTTTCCCCATCTATTTGCCATGAAGAGATGGGACCAGATGCCATGATCTTAGTTTTCTGAATGTTGAGCTTTAAGCCAACTTTTTCACTCTCCTCTTTCAATTTCATCAAGTGGCTTTTTAGTTCCTCTTCACTTTCTTCCATAAGGGTGGTGTCATCTGCATATCTGAGGTTATTGATATCTCTCCCGGCAATCTTGATTCCAGCTTGTGCTTCTTCCAGCCCAGCGTTTCTCATGATGTACTCTGCATATAAGTTAAATAAGCAGGGTGACAGTATACAGCCTTGACGTTCACCTTTTCCTATTTGGAACCAGTCTGTTGTTCCATGTCCAGTTCTAACTGTTTCTTCTTGACCTGCATACAGGTTTCTCAAGAGGAAGGTCAGGTGGTCTACTATTCCCATCTCTTTCAGAATTTTCCACAGTTTATTGTGATCCACACAGTCAAAGGCTTTAGCATAGTCAATAAAGCAGAAATAGATGGTTTTGTGGAACTCTCTTGCTTTTTTGATGATCCAGCGGATGTTGGCAATTTGATCTCTGGTTCCTCTGCCTTTTCTAAACCAACTTGAACATCTGGAAGTTCACGGTTCACGTATTGCTGAAGTCTGGCTTGGAGAATTTTGAGCATTACTTTACTAGCGTGTGAGATGAGTGCAATTGTGCGGTAGTTTGAGCATTCTTTGGGATTGCCTTTCTTTGGGACTGGAATGAAAACTGACCTTTTCCAGTCATGTGGTCACTGCTATATTTTCCAAATTTGCTGGCATATTGAGTGCAGCACTTTCACAGCGTCATCTTTCAGGATTTGAAATAGTTCAACTGGAATTCCATCACCTCCACTAGCTTTGTTCGTAGTGATGCTTTCTAAGGCCCACTTGACTTCACATTCCAGGATGTCTGGCTCTAGGTGAGTGATCACACCATCGTGATTAACTGGGGCATGAAGATCTTTTTTGTACAGTTCTTCTGTGTATTTTTGCCACCTCTTCTTAATATCTTCTGCTTCTGTTAGGTCCATACCATTTGTGTCCTTTATCAAACCCATCTTTGGACGAAATGTTCCCTTGGTATCTCTAATTCTTGAAGAGATCTCTAGTCTTTCCCATTCTGTTGTTTTCCTCTATTTCTTTGCATTGATCGCTGAGGAAGGCTTTCCTATCTCTCCTGGCTATTCTTTGGAACTCTGCATTCAAATGGGTCTATCTTTCCTTTTCTCCTTTGCTTTTCGCTTCTCTTCTTTTCACAGCTATTTGTAAGGCCTCCTCAGACAACCATTTTGCCTTTTTGCATTTCTTTTCCATGGGGATGGTCTTGATCCCTGTTTCCTGTACAATGTCATGAACCTCCATCCATAGTTCATCAGGCACTCTGTCTATCAGATCTAGTCCTTTAAATCTATTTCTCATTTCCACTGTATAGTCATAAGGGATTTGATTTAGGTCATACCTGAATGGTCTAGTGGTTTTGCCTACTTTCTTCAATTTCAGTCTGAATTTGGCAATAAGGAGTTCATGATCTGAGCCACAGTCAGCTCCCAGTCTTGTTTTTGCTGACTGTATAGAGCTTCTCCATCTTTGGCTGCAAAGAATGTAATCAATCTGATTTCAGTGTTGACCATCTGTTGATGTCCATGTGTAGAGTCTTCTCTTGTGTTGTTGGAAGAGGGTGTTTGCTATGACCAGTGCATTCTCTTGGCAAAACTCTATTAGCCTTTGCCCTGCTTCATTCTATACTCTAAGGTCAAATTTGCCTGTTATATGTATACATATATTTCATCATAAAAAGAAGGAAATTCTGTCATTTGTGACAAAATAAGTGAACTTTGTGTGCATTATGCTAAGTGAAATAAGCCAAACAGAGAAAGACCAATACTGTGTGATCTTACTTATGTGTATGTGTGTTTAGTCACTCAGTTGTGTTGGACTCTTTGCAACCCCATGGACTGTAGCCCACCAGGCTCCTCTGTCCATGGGGATTCTCCAGGCAAGAATACTGGAGTGAGTTGCCATGCCCTTCCCCAGGGGGATCTTACTTATATGTGAAATCTAAAAAACAAAAACAAAAGTCCAAACTCACAGAAAGGTGGTTGCCAGAAGCTAGGGGGAGGGGGGAATTGAGGAGAGGTTGGTCAGAGGGTACAAACTTCTGGTCAGAAGATAAAGAAGTGCTGGGGATGTAATGTACAGGGTGATAACTATAGTTAACAATTCTGTATCACATACTTGAAAGTTGCTAAGAGAGTAAGTCCTAAAAGTTCACACACACACACAAGGTAACTATGTGACTGATCTTACTATGGTAATCATTTTGCAATATATACAGTTGCTACATCACCACATTAAATACCTTACACAGTGTCATATTTCAGCTATATCTCAGTAAAACTGGAAAAAAACCATAAAAAAGGGAAATGCAAATTAAAACAAGGCAATGATACTTTTCACCCATCTTATTGGCAAGCATTTTCAAGTCTGGTCTCAAGTGCTGGCTCATGCCATTCCTGGTCACACCTTGTTGGTGGCAGAGTAACTGAAACAGCCAACTTTAAAACAACTTGACTGTATCTATTAATTGCCCTATGAGGGCACCATCCTATTTTCCAGGGTCAGTTCAAAGCCAAAGGTGGAGCTGTGTCTCTACCCGAGCTCAACATCAGCCCCGGGCAGCAGTTACCTCTGCAGGGTGCTGGGGCCAGACTGCTGGTCAGAGGAGACTGGCCTCACTGTACAACCTCCAATTTCTTTTCAATCCAAAGAGGATGTATTCATGCCTTACTTGCATAATTACATAAAAGGTTTAAAAGTTAAAAATGTTTTGGGAATTCCTTGGTGGTCCAGTGGTTAAGACTCTGTGCTTTTACTGCTGAGGACATGGATTCAGTCTCTGGTTGGGGAATTAAGACTCTGCAAGCTGCGTGGCACAGACCAAAAAAGAAAGTTAAAAATATTTTACAAACATGGTTCTCAGGAAATGAGGGGGAAAAGAGAAAGGAAACAGAGGGGAAGAAACATCTTTGTTGCCTAAGGTAAACCACCTGAACACGTTAGACATTCTCCCTCAATTGTGTGTTTTTTCCTCTATAGTTCACCCCTGATCTACGTTGAGAAGTTATGCAATTTTATATTCAATTTTTCCCATAGCTTTGTAACTTGGCATTGGTTAATATCTGTGGCAGGATCCTGAGTCCCCCTCCACATCACTTAATGGCCTGAGAGAAGGAAGGCAGGTGGGCAAGGACTATGGGTGGGGGTGGGGTGGGCAGTTCTGCGTGCTCTGGGTCCCAGAGGCCACTTTCTCAGCCTCAACATTATTGACATTTTGGTCTGGATAATTTTTGGTTGTGGGGAGCTGTTCTGTGCACTATGGAATATTGAGCAGCACCCCACAACACCCCCACCCCTCTGCAGTTATGACAACCCACAATGTCTCCTGACATGGCCAAATGTCACCTGGAGGTAGGGTTGTTAGATTTAGCTAATAAAAATAGAGGACCGCCAGTTAAGTTTGAATTTGCATTTCAGATAAACAACAAATATTTTTTTTAGTATAAGTGTGTCCTAGAGGACATAATGAATGGGGACACACTTATACTGAAAAATTACTGTCTAACCGAGCCCAGATTTACCTGGACAACATGTGTTTTATCTGGCAGCCTAGGTGTGGGGTGAAGGGATGGTTCTCTGTTGAGCCCCTGCCATAAGGTGTCAGACATAAAGGAGCAGGCAGAGGATGTTCTTGCTCCATGGGGCTTAAAATCTCATCTCGGATCTCACAGCTAGTAGTGCTCATAGGTACCACTAAGACTCCTCAGGTGCTAGCTGGGCCCTTCAGCTCCTGATTCTGCTTCTCCCTTCTCTGACTCAAACCGCCCCCCCAAGGGTCAGCACAGCTTATTCTGTCCCCCAAAAAGCAGAAGTCACTGAGACCCAGAGAACAACACTGAACCTCCAGTGGGCAGGTGTCAAGGCCTCTTGGGGCTCAAAACTGCTGAGGAGGCACATCTGGGGGCTGGGGTCACTTTGAGGGCAGGTTCACAGGGCCTCCTCCACTCTGGGTTTGGAGACCCTGGGGGTGGGCCCACTGGGCCTGGCAGGGGTCACTGAGGGAGGGAGCAGATCAGAACCTGGAAGCAGTGGGTAAGACTGTCCTGTTATTTGATAAAGTTCATTTATTGAGAGTTCACTTGCGCCAGGAGCCACACTAGGTGCTGGCTAAGTGTCAGCCATCAGGCCCAGGTGGGACCAGGTGCAGATATGAATGGTGCAGGCAGGGGGTGTAGTCAGTGCTGTCAGGAGAGAGCACCCAGAGGACCAGCCTAACTGGTCTGGGAGGGTGTGGGGTGATCAGCGGGTGGTGAATCCAGGTCTGGACATAGATGTCCAAGATGCTAGAGACATTGGGGTAGAAGTTCAAGAAGCAGAAGATTCATGGGTCTGGAGTCATAAGAGAGAGAGTAGGGTGAGAACAGAGCCTGGAAGCCTCCGTGTTTAGGGGCAGCGAGGGAGGCTTTGAAGAAATGGTCAGAGAGGTAGGCAGGAGTCAACATCATCTGGAGGGCCAGGGGAGAAGAGTGTTCCCAAGAAGGAGTGGTCAGTACCAAGCAACATAGCCGAGGGGGCCGGTGAGCTGGAGACAAAGATGGGGGGCGTTGAGGACACTTGCCAGCACAGTTAGGGGCATCATAGTTTACGACGAACATTCACCAGCAGACAAGATCCACGGAGTCAGGGTGAGGAAGGAGTCTTCCAGCTCAAGAGTCCCCCATAGCACAATCCTTCAGACTCAGAGCACTGGGGGTGGCAGTGCTGGTTCACCCTCTGCCCCTGGATCACTCTGCTCCAACCCAGCTGGGCTCCTTGCTGCTCCTTGAATGCCAGACAGGTTCAACCTCAGGGCCTTTGCACCTGCTGTTGCCTCTTCCTGGAACACTTTCTCAATACATCCTCATCTCCTTTAAGTTGTTACTCCAATGTTATCTTCTCTGTTAAGCCTTCCCTGACAATCAATTAAAATAGCCACAGCCCTTCCAGCATTACCTAGTCCTTTCCCTACCGAATTTTTCTCCATAACACATCTGTCATTATCTCATAAAACCTATATTGAATCTCTAAAATATTTTGGTTTGAATGGATAATATGTTCACATGGTTCAAGATTCAGAGTTGTGTCCAGTCTTTTGCTATTACAAAATATCAGTGTGATGAATAAACTTGTGCCAGAATCATTTCATTGTATAGATGAAAGTCTAGGCTAAAGTCTCAAAAGTGGGATTGCTGGATCAAGGGGTAAATGCATTTATATCTCACTTTTTTTTTTTTTATTGCTCTCATGTCTAGAATAAGCTCCATGACAGGGCAGATATTTTTAAACTTTTATTCACTGTTATATCCTCAGTGCTTGAAACAAAACTTAACACCTAGTAGGTGCTCAATAAGTGCATTTTGAGAAAATGAATGAATGCATTTCTGGAAGCCTGAAGATCCACTCCTGATGGCCATTCTAGAGTAGGCCTCTTCCCCGATCTCAGGGTTGGAGATTCTTGGAGACCCTTGGACACAGCACATTGTCCTCCCGCACCCCCTCCAGAAAGTGAATTTTCCTCAGCAAATACAGAGAGATGCTGTACTAAAGTTGGTTGTTCTCTCCTCTGCTTCCTCTGTTTTACCTAGGAAAGCTTTTAAAAGTATATCTACTAAGCAGCATGCATCATTTTACCTCTAAATTCCCATTCCTGACTACAGTTTTCTTTTCTTTTCTTTTTTTTTTTGGCACTGCATGGCTTGTGTGATCTTAGTTTTCTGACCAGGGATGGAAGCTGGCAGTGGAAACATGGCATCCTAACCACTGGACCTCCAGGGAATTTCCAGTTTTCTTTTCTAATAATATACACAATTAGCTTCAATAACATACACAACTACTTGAGGAGTTACCAAGTGGCAGACAGAGTTGGCTTATTTTCAGAAGTGAAATTCATTCATGGAGTGAGTATGTATTTTAAAAAATTATCTATTTGTGGTTGTACTGGGTCTTTGTTTCTGCATTCGGGCTTCCTCTAGTTGTGGTGCACAGGCTTCTCACTGAGGCGACTTCTCTTGTGGAGCATGGACCCCAGGTACACAGGTTTCAGTAGCTGCGGCACCCAGGGTTAATTGCTCCAAGGCACTTGGAATCTTCCTGGACCAGGGATCAAACCCCTGTACCCTACATCGGCAAAGGGAAGTCGCTCAGTCGTGTCCGACTCTTTGTGACCCCATGGACTGTAGCCTACCAGGCTCCTCCATCCATGGGATTTTCCAGGCAAGAGTACTGGAGTGGGTTGCCATTTCCTTCTCCAGGGGATCTTCCCAACCCAGGTATCGAATCCGGGTCTCCTGCATTGTAGACAGACATTTTACCGTCTAAGCCACCAGGGAAGTCCCCCTACATTGGCAGGCAGATTCCAATTCACGGTACCACCAGGGAAATCCGTGAGTATGTCTTTTGTGCCTGGCTCTGTGCTGGCCATGAGAGTAGATGATGAGAACATGGTGAAAATTGTGGCTGCTGGCAGGTCTCATCATTACTAGGGAGAGAGCACTCAGCAAGTCTCCTTGTAGGCAAGGACTCAGCTTCCGGCATGTTCAAGGTAGCCACTACCACTGCCCCCCTTCCCCCAATTAGCAGGTTCATATCTGAGCCCCCAGGCCTCTACGGCAATGGTGAAGAGGTTCACTTGAAAAATTCCCTGATTTCCCTCACCTGTTAAAAGGACTGCTTTTGTTAGTTGGTTTCACATTTCTAGGTGTGTCTGTTGATATTAGTCTAAGCTAACTGTTTAACTACAGGAAACTTGGCCATTCTGATTCCCTTTGGGCCTCTTAGGAAAGCCCCAGGTCCCACGAGGACTTCTCCTATTGGCTTCCAGTTTCCATGGGAGTGGAAAGGAAGAAGGGGTTAAAATATGAAGCCAGACTGACCTGGGTTCACACTCTGGCCTGACAACTTAGTAGCTGTGAGGTCTTGGGCAACTAAGTTCAAAGCGCCTACATCTCATGTCCCAGCCCCGCCTGTTCTTCCAGTTCCTCCTATGCCCAACCACCCCAATAAAGAGGAGGGAAGGGGTAAACTCCGGAACCCATGACCCAGGGTTGGGCCAGAGACAGAAGACTCCATAATGGCAATCTGTGTGCCCCAGGACAGGCCCCACCTTCATCTTCATGGCCAAGTGGGCTGTTTGTAACAAAATCTGGGATTCAAGACAGCAGCTCCAAATACCTTTTGTCTTTGAACCTGAACTTTCTGGATTTTCTGAGGAGTTCACTTATAAATTAGAGCATTGTTTGGATATCTTTAATCACATCTGGCACTTAAGTATTCACAGTATGTGTAACCAGGGGCGTTCCTAATAAACTTTGGTAAACGGAAAAGTCCAGAAGATTGCTAGGCTAGACACCTGCCTCAGTGTTTATGCTGGAATGGGAGAGCTCAGATTTCTATATGGATGAGACCACCGAGCAAAGGTCCTTAATGGTTGAAAAAAATGTGAGATTCTTTTGACTCTAAAGAAACTCATGATTTGAGAGAGCTTGAAGTAGCCTGAACTTGGAGACTGCCAGTGACTATTTCATGAGATAATAGTGATTAAAACAAGAAACTTGGCCTTAAAGTGGGAATAAAACAATCCCTGCACATTTGAGATGGTGACTGGATCACTAGAGAACCAAGTGTCACTTCAAGTCCCTGAATTGTTGCTGTCCTAAGTGGAGGGTCCCCTGGAGCCTGGGAGAGATTCAGGAGACACAGAAACTATATGCAACAAGTAGTCTGGATGCTGATTCAAACAAGACAACTGTAAAAAAGAAAAGTTATGAGACATTAGGGCTTCCTGGGTGGCGCTAGTGGTAAAGAACTCGCCTGCCCAATGCAGGAGCTGCAGGAGACACAGGTCCGATCCCTGGGTTGGGAAGATCCCCTGGAGGAGGACATGGCAACCCACTCCAGTATTCTTTTCTGGAGAACCCATAGACAGAGGAGCCTTGTGGGCTTCAGGGTCCCAAAGAGTCAGACATCACTCAATTGACTTAGTATGCACTTAGCATGGCATTTAGGGAAATTTGAAAACTGACTGGATATTTGAGATGAAGCAGATCTTGATCATTATTGACATTGAGTCATCGGTACATGTTCCTTTTTGCTATTTTTTCCTTGCTTTTGCATATATTAAAATTATTCCATAATAAAGGTAAAATAAGGCTTCCAAGTAGACTATTTCATATCTTAAGTTCAAATACTTCCCTTTCCTTATACATCATCAATTGCTTAAAATCATGCTACATTTTTGTTTCCTTCACATTTGAATCACAATTTTCTGGTACAGTTTTATGTTTTTCCTGGAGTTTCTTGGCACCTTTCCTGTTCCTATAGGAGAGAAGAGACATGTGCCTTCTTTATCATGTGACTCAGAGCTTGTAACTTCTTAATAGTACTATCTATTGACAGGAATTCACTTCATTCTTGAAGACCTTTTGAAGACATTATCCGAACCTTCTGTCTTCCTATTCTAATTTTAAGCAAGTACTTCTAGGCAAACAGTTTCATTCTGGGATTTCTTTTCAATGTGTGTCTGGATTAGTTCTGTTATCTCTTGGATACTCAATGTGTTAGGTCAGGCTCCCCAAAAGCAGAGTCCGAGACAAAATTCTGGTGAAATTGAGACCATTCTCTCAGTTAACCACCATCTCCAACACAGAGGAGGGGAAGAGAGCTAAGCAAAGAAGTATTCTTGGCTGGAGATGCTGGAGTTCATTCTCCCTTGAGACAAGGAGGTCTTTGTGTAGCAACACACAGCAGAGGCAATGGGTGTACCAGGCCAGTGGAGGGGATTTGAGAGGACCGTCCACCACTCCAGTGGTTCTCAATCTTGAGAATGGGCCAGAATCCCCCAGAAGGACTTGTTAAACACAGATCACTGGGACCCACCCCCAGAATTTCTGATTCAACAGGTCAGGGGTGGATCTTGAGAATTTGCATATCTGGCATATTGCCAGAAGCTGCTTCTGGAACTATACTTTGAGAATCAAAGCAGTAAATTATATCTTCTTTTTTCATTTTCTGAACTACAAACTCAAGTAACTTTTTTCAGCATGAATGCATGGGATGTGCGAGTCTATTTTGCCACTATGCTTGATTAAAAAAATTTTTTTTACTTAATTTGGTTGCATTGGGTCTTCATTGCTGTACAGGCTTTTCTCTAGTTGTAGGGAGCAGGGGCTACTCTCTAGTTGGAGGTGCTCAGGCTTCTCGTTGCAGTGGCTTCTCTTGTTGCAGGCTCTAGGGCACATGGGCTTCAGTAGTTGCGGTTCCTGGGCTCTGGAGCACAGGCGTAGTTTCTCCTCAGCAGGGATCTTCCTGGACCAGGGATCAGACTTGTGTCTCCTGCTTTGGCAGGTGGATTCTTTACCACTGAGCCACCAAGGAAGCCCTCTCTGACTGTCTTTTTTTTTTTTTTTCCATTTATTTTTATTAGTTGGAGGCTAATTACTTTACAATATTATAGTGGTTTTTGTCATACATTGACATGAATCAGCCATGGATTTACATGTGTTCCCCATCCCGATCCCCCCTCCCACCTCCCTGTCTACCCGATCCCTCTGGGTCTTCCCAGTGCACCAGGCCCGAGCACTTATCTCATGCATCCAGCCTGGGCTGGTGATCTGTTTCACCCTAGATAATATACATGTTTCAATGCTGTCCTCTCTAAACATCCCACCCTCGCTTTCTCCCACAGAGTCCAAATGTCTGTTCTGTACATCTGTGTCTCTTTTTCTGTTTTGTATATAAGGTTATCATTACCATCTTTCTAAATTCCATATATATGTGTTAGTATGCTGTATCGGTCTTTATCTTTCTGGCTTACTTCACTCTGTATAATGGGCTCCAGTTCCATCCATCTCATTAGAACTGATTCAAATGAATTCTTTTTAATGGCTGAGTAATATTCCTTGGTGTATATGTACCACAGCTTCCTTATCCATTCATCTGCTAATGGGCATCTAGGTTGCTTCCATGTCCTGGCTATTAAAAATATGGAACGCTTCACGAATTTGCGTGTCATCCTTGTGCAGGAGCCATACTAATCTTCTCCGTATCGTTCCAATTTTAGTATATGTGCTGCTGAAGCAAACACCAACTGTCTTTTAATAACCTAGTTCAAACACATTTCCTTCAGAAATTTACAGGTCAGTTCAGAATTTCTAGCTTCAGAGAAGCCCAATGCCAGCTTGATCTCTATATCCTTACATAAAACCTGATTGTTTTGTTTTTATGTTTCAGGAGGTATTAGGCTTTCTGAAAACATGTGAGCCCATAGCTGTGTGTGTGTGTGTTTTCCCTTTGATTCTGCTCAGCATTCGAATTTTTTTTCTTTTTTTGGCTGCACAACTTTGACTTATAGGATCTTAGTTCCCTGATCCAGGGATTGAACCCAGGCCCTGTCAGTGAAAGCACCTAACCAGAGTCTGAACCACTGGACTACCAGGGAATTCCCATCAAGGGGCACTTTTAATCTAAAGGTGGCTTGGGATTTTTTGTTTTTGTCACTCTGAGAATTTCCCGTCTATTATTTTTCTGATTGTTTTCTTGCTTCTGTCTTCTCTTTTCTCTGTTTTTCTCATTAGAAAAATATCAGGCCTCTTGAAATGATCTATGATTTGATTTCCCCCCTTATTTAAAAAAAATTCTTTTTTGTGTTTATATTCTTAGAGAATTCCATGGCTTTTGCTTCTAGGCATTTTTAAAATAAACTTTTTACTTTGGAGTAATTTTAGATTCATATAGAAGTTGCAAAGAGAATACAGAGAGTTCCCATTACCCTTCACCCAGCTTCCTCTAAAATTAGCATCTTGCAGCAACTAAGACAAAGCACAAATAAATAAATATTAAAAAAAATAAAATTAGCATCTTACGTTACCATAGTACATCAAAATAAACATATTAACATTCATCCATTGCTATTACCTAAACTTCAGGTTTTTTTTAAAGAATGTATCAAGATTAATTTATTTTCATTAACTGAAATAAAATGCAATTCCAATTGCAAATCAAGTTTCTGACACCATAAATATGTCATTTAATTAATTTACATAGAAAGAAAACTCTCAAATGATGATTAAAAACAAGAACATTCCAAGATTTCCAGGTGGTGGGAAAGCAGCATCTTTTGCCTTTGATACCTTTGATAGTCTAAGATACCGTGGGCTTAACAGTTGGGAAAAACTTTGAAAAAAAGATAAAATAATCTTTAGTAAAAACAAATAGAAATATAAAATCTATGGCCATGATATTATCCTCTGCTTTTAATTTTTTTTTCTTCTGTTTTACTGAAAGATAATTGACATGCAGCATTGCATAAGTTTAAGATGTTCAGCATAAGGATTTAACTTAAGTACATCATGAAATGATTGCCACAATAAGTTTAGTGAACTTCTATCATCTCATACAGAGGCAAAATTAAAGAAGTAGAAAATAATTTTTTCCTTGTGATGAAAACTCTTAGGATTTGCTCTCTTAACTTTCATATGAAACATACAGCAGTGTTAACTATATATATTATGTTTTACATTATATCCCTAGTAATTATTTATAACTGGAAGCTTGTACCTTTTGATTACCTTCATCTAATTCTCCCTCCTCTAACCCTCCACCTCTGGTAACCACAAATCTGATCTCTTTAATTTATTTCATAATTTGTTTATGGCTGTGCTGTGTCTTCTTTGCTACACGTGGGCTTTCTCTAGTTGCGGAGAGCAGGGGCCGCTCTCCAGCCGAGGTACACAGACGTCGTCGTGCGGCTTCACGTGTTGTAGAGCGCGGGCTCTAGGGCGCACAGGCTTCAGCAGTTGCTGCCTGGGGCTCAGCAGTTATGCACGGGCTTAATTGCCCAGACCAGACCAGGGATCACACCTGTGTCTTCGCATTGGCAGCTCGATTCTTAACTGCTGTACCACGAGGGAAGTCCTGGTCTCTTTTTATACGTTTGTTTTTGAAGTATAACTGACCTACAACACTATGTTAGTTCTTGTTATGCAACATAGTGATTCAGTATTTCTATACGTTTTGAAATGTTCAACACAATAAGTCTGGTTACTGTCTGTCCTCATGCAAAGATATTACATAATTCTGGACTTATTTATTTTGCAACTAGAAGTCTGTGACCCTTAATCTCCCTCACCTGTTCCTCTTCTTCTACCACTCCCCTCCCTTCAGGCAACAATCAGTTTGTTCTCTGTATCTGCAACTCTGTTTCTGTTTAGTTATGTTTGCTCATTTGCTTTGCTTTTTAGAGTCCACATATAAGTGAAATCATATAGTATTTGTCTTTGTCCGTCTGACTTATTTCACTTAGCATAACACCCTCCAGGTCCATTCATGTCATCCCCGATTGCAAGATTTCATTCATTTTTATGGCTGAGTTTCCTTTCTATGTATGTGACATCTTCTTTATCCATTCATCTATCAATGGACACTTGGATTGCATCCATATCTCGGTTATTATAAATAAAGAGGCAATGAACACAAGGGTGTGTATATTTTTTCAAATTTGTATTTCCATTTTATTTGGATAAACAACCAGGAGTGGAACTCCTGGATCAAATGGTAATTCTATTTTTAATTTTGGGGGAATGGCCATACTGTTTTGCATAGTAGCTGCACCAATTTACATTCCCACCAACAGTGTAGAGGAGTCCCTTTTCTCCACATCCTCGAAAAATTTGTTATTTGTTGTCTTTCTGATAATTGCCATTCTGATAGGTGTGAGATGATATTTCATTGCAGTTTTGATTTGCATTTCCATGATTAGTGATGATCATCTTTTCAAGAATCTATTGGCCATCTGTATGTCTTCTTTGTAAAAACATCTGTTCAGATCCTCTGCTCATTTTCAATTGGGTTGCTTGTTTTTTTGATGTTGAGTTCTAGACGTTTGTGTATTTTGGATATTTACAACTTATCGAAGATACCATTTGCAAATGTATTCTCCCATCTGGCAGTCTGTTCTTTTGTTTTGTTGATAGTTGCTTTTGCTGTTCAAAAGCCTTTTAGTTCCTGTAGTTCCATTTATTTATTTTTGTTCTTGTTTCTCCAAATCTTTGTTAGATCTTATTAGAATTTCAACAGCTTTTCCACTATCCTTTTTCTGTTCTAGGACTCAATCCAGCATACCACACTGTATTTAGTTATCCTGTCTCCTGAGTCTCCTCTGGGACACTTTCTCAGTCTTTCCTTGCTTTTCGTCTCTGTTCGTTTGTTTTGTTGTTGTGTTACTTTGAAAGTATTAAAGAGTATTTGTCAGATATTTTGTAGAGTGTCCCTCAATTTGGATTTTTTTTCTCATGATTAGACTGGGATGAGTTGCCCCTCTCACCACATGTAACAGGCTGGTGATCACTTGATTAGCTTGGCAGATTTGTCCAGTGTGAACTTACGGCTTTTTCCTTTTCCTCGCTTTCTTTTTTGGCAGCGAGTCACTAAGTCCAGCACACATTCACAGGCAGAGAGTCAGTTAAGCTGTGTCTGGAGGGGAGGGTCCACACAAATTATTTGGAATTCTTCCATAAGGAAGATTTGTTCCTTCTCCCATGTATTTATTTATTCAATCACTTATTTAGATCAGCATGGGCTCTAGGTATTTATGTTATACTTTGGGTTACACTCTAGTACTATTTTGTAGCTCAAATTGTCCCAGCTCTGGCTTTTAGAGCTCTTTCAGGCTGATTCTTATGTCCCTTTGACACACCCCATCCTATTTATTTAAGCACTTCCTTACTTTCCGGAAGTAGTTTCTAGATTTCTAAATCATATTTTTTATCTTGGCAATCATATATTTCATTTCCCAGAACTCTTTCCTGTTTTCTGATTCTTTTTACTAACAGCCTTTTCTTGTTTAATGGATCCAATATAATGTCAAATTAGAGTTTCTTTCTTTCTTTCTTTTGGCCATGACACAGAGCTTGTGGGATCTTAGTTCCCTGACCAGACTGAACTCAGGCCCTTGGCAGTGAAAGTGCTGAATCTTAACCACTGGACCTCCAGATAATTCCCTAGAATTTATTTCTAATCATAAGGTTGTAAATGCTGTTTATTGGATTTAAATGATCAGAATTACTCTCTAGGTAAAGCACAAAAGAGTTAATTATGGTTAATTATGGTTGTTTTAACTCTTGGGAATGTAATAGTATAGCTATAGTCAGAATCAGAAGCTGGGGGGTGGAGCAGAGCACAGGGACTAATTTCTTCATTTTATATAGCAGAAATCATAGGATATAGCTAAAGTAGATGAAAGTGGGAATAAAGATTCATTGAGCTTGAAGCAGTAATGAACAGAACAAACTAGCACTGTAACTAACATAACATGGAAGAAATTGGAAGATGAGCAGTACTGTGAGTGAGCAAATGTCTTCATTTTTTTTTCATGAGGGGGTCAATGAATATTAATCCAGTTGATAAATCAAGAAATAGAAGTATATGCATATTAATTCGATTTGATGAATTCGATGATGGTAAAGCCACCACATCTCAAATCAAAAAACCTTGCTGGTTACCTTTATTTTTATTTTTTAGTTTTAGTTTTATTTTTTGGCCACATGGCCATGGCAATGAAAGCACAGAGTTCTAACCACTGGACCTGCCAGGGAATTCCCACTGGTTTCTTTTAAAGAGGGGGCCTACAGCTGGGTGGGATGCGGTGGAGTAAGACTGAGCTTTTCCTTAGTATCATTCTGTATTAAAATATTAATAATATATGTTGCTTTTATAAAACAATGCTTCATAAACATAATTTAAATGTATGTAAATGTTGAACACTGGTTCAAAAGCTGGGTCTCTGATGGAATGTGCAGGGTGGGAAGGGAAATGATGGGTCTGGATGAAGCTGGTCCTATGCAAACTCATGGCTGCAGAACACAGCCCCACTGGGGTACACGTGTTCCCAGAGGCAGGGTCCCTCTCCTCTGCTCCTCTAGCATGTCCATCCATCCAACGGCTTACCTAGAACTTGCTGAGCTTCAGGCTCTGCTTTGGAGCTGGGAACATGAAGCCATATTTGTTCTTGACATGTAAATCGATCCTTATAGTAGACTGCTGACCCTAGAGGGGTACTCCCCACCACAGGAAGGGTAGAGTCCATTTGACTTTCCTTTTCAGGATGAGGAACGTTGAGACAGGAATCCTGGGAGGTATGGTGACCAACTTTTCTGGTTTGCCCACCAGTATCCTGGACTACGAAGACCCCAGTCATTAGAAAAGACCCTGATTAAAGATTGAAGGCAGGAGGAGAAGGGGACAACAGAAAATGAGATGGTTGGATGGCATCACTGACTCAATGGACATGAGTTTGAGCAAGCTCCAGGAGATGGTGAAGGACAGGGAAGCCTGGTGTGCTGCAGTCCATGGGGTCATAAAGAGTTGGACACAACTGAGCGATTGAACAACAATAACAAAACCCTGGACTGTAAAGAAGGCAGAGCGCCAAAGAAGTGATGCTTTCAAACTGTGGTGCTGGAGAAGATTCTTGAGAGTCCCTTGGAAAGCAAAGAGATCAAATCAGTCAATCTTAAAGGAAATCAACACTGAATACTCTTTGAAAGGACTGATACTGAAGCTGAAGCTCCCATACTTTGGCCACCTAATGTGAACAGTTGACTCATTGGAAAAGACTGATGCTGGGAAAGATTGAAGGCAGAAGGAGAAGAGGGCAACAGAGGATGAGGTGGTTGGATGGCAACACTGATTCATTGGAGATGAACTTGGGCAAACTCTGGGAGATAGTGAAGGACAGAGAAGCCTGGTGTGCTGCAGTCAATGGGGTCACGCGGGTTGGACATTGCTTGGCGACCGAACAACAACATATCCTGGTTTTAATAGTGGTAAAGAACCCACCTGCCAATGCAGGAAACATAAGAGATGTGGGTTCAATCCCTGGGTCAGAAAGATCCCCTGAAGGAGGGCATGGCAACCCATTCCAGTGTTCTTGCCTGGAGAATCCCATGGACAGAGGAGCCTGGCGGGCAACAGTCCATGGGGTTGCAAAGAATCACACATGACTGAAGCAACTTAGCATACACGCAGGCACATCCTGGTTTTAAAATGGAAGGTCCTTTGTCTCAGGATAACTGTCTGTCCTGGGCAAACCTAGGCATTTGGTCACCCTTTCTAAGGGGGTGATTTCTAGCTCCACCTGTCACTTCTCCTGAGTCTGTGTTTTATTGGAGGAGACCAAGGATTCCAGGACTTGTGGGTGTCATCTCTAGAGCTGACAGCATGATCTGCTTCCTGAACTTTAAAGGGTCTGCAGTAGTAGGGTAGGCAGGGTGAAGCTCCAGGAGCTGGTGATTCTGATTTCTGGATGGCTAAGGTGAAGAAGGACAATTCCATTCTCCAAGGAATGGGGCTAGGAGAAGTGGTGTGGGGTAGATTAAGGTACAGTAGTTTCTTTGCCTCCAAAACTGCGTGTCTGACGGAGTATAGTTTGACCTTGGTAGGAGACCAGATTGTTACTCCCACTTCATTCCCTAAAATGCACTTATTTAATAATTATTTATTGGGCATCTACTATGTACTACATTCTGACTGTTGTTACATTACACTCATTAACTGCCCTATTCAGACTCTGAAGACAAATCAAGGGACCAAACAGATTCAGATACAAATATGAAGTTTACAATCTAAAGGGGATGTTGACAATTGATTTGTGGTCTTATTTCACTTCCCTTAATTTATTTGTCTGTCCTTGTACCAGGACTGTTACATCTTCATGACTGTAGCTGAATATTAGGTTTTGAAGTTATGGGTGTGGGTCTCCAACTTTGCCTCTTTTTTCCCCCAAGATGGATTTAGTTTTTTCCATATAAATTTCTCACATAACGGCCTACTAAAAAAAGAAAAGCTTATTGGGATTTTGATTTGGATTATATTGAATTATAGATTGATTTTTAGGGGGACAATAACAGCCTAGTAATGTCTTCTAAGCCATGAATTTGGTATGTTTCTTCCTTATTTAGATCTCTGTTAATTTCTCTTGACAATGTTTTATGCTTTTCAGTGAAAGGTAAAGATCTAGAATGTCTTTTGTTAAATTTATGCATAAGGATTTTATGTTCTTCGATACTCTTGTAAACAGAATTCTTAATTTCATTTCCAGTTCTTTCCTGCTAGTATATGGAAACACAACTGATTTTTATATATTGACATCATTTATTAATTCCAGTAGTTGTTTGTATATTCCTTAGTATTTTTTATGCTAACAATCATATCTGCAAATATAGACAGCTCCACTTATTTCTTTCCAATCTTTGTGCCTTTTATTTCTTTTTATTCCTATTGCAATAGACAGGATCTCTCGTATTGAATTTAATAGAAGTGAGGACTGAAAGCCTTGCCTTATTCCTGATCTTACAGGGAAAGCATTCAGTAAGTATTTCAACTTTAGTGTCATGCTAATTGCAAGCTCTTCAAAGTTTTTCTTTATTAAGTTGAGGAAGTTCCTTCTACTATATTTCACAGTAAAGCATATATTTGTATCTTTTTGCTCCTCAGCTTCAAAACTCCTTACTCCTGTTTGGGGAATCCTCCCCCTTTTGGGTACTGGAGTAAGTGAAATCCTGCCTTGCAGTATGGAATCACAAATGCCAACTACACAGTTTCTCAGTGTCCTTACAGCAAGGGTAGGATCACATGATTTAGGGCAAGGGCAGGATCACATGACTTAGGGCAAGGGCACATGATTAGGCCCAATCAGATGCATGGGCTACTTTGACTCAAAGAAGCAGAGCCAGCTAAGAATCCACTCTAGTGACAGAGGTGGCAGTGGCCATATCTTGTTTCTAAGGCAGCAAGAGGGCTAGATTTGGTTCTGGCAATAGTGGGGATATATGTTGTGGAATCCATCATTCAGCAGTAGCAGCTATGTGACTGTCTTGCCAATAAGCTCTTTGTATAAGTAAGTCAATCAGAATTGGTCTCTATGATCAGAAGTAAGAACCTTGAGGATTTCCATGGTGGTCCAGTGGTTGAAAATCTGCCTGCCAGTGAAGGAGACACAGGTCCGACCTCTGTTCTGGAAGACTCCACATGCCAAGAGGGCAACTATGCTCATGCATCCCAACTACTGAGCCAGCGCCCTGCAACCCATGCTCTGAAACAAGAGAAGCCACTGCACTGAGAAGCCCTAGCAGCACAACCAGAGAGCAGCCCCCACTTGCTGCAACTAGAGAAAGCCCGAGCACAGCAATGAAGACCCAGAGCAGCCAAAAATTTTTAAATTTTAAAAAAAGAAACTTTGAATTTTCCTCCATCATAGTCTCACCACAAAGTCATCTTGTTGGACAATCTGCAGTTCTTGTTAGACAAATGTAACACAGCCCCTGCTGTTTTACTGGGGAGCTGACCCATCTGTAAGCCTGCTTCCTCAGGACATGGCCCCCATCCTCCTTTGCAGCTCCTCCTCTCCCTTCTCTGTGTTTTGGCCACAGATCCATCTGAATCCTTCCAAAGTGTCATGCCCTTTCCTTCCTCCCTCCTGGCTTTGCAGCTGTTGAGTGTCCTCTCCCTGGAATGCAGTTATCATCCCTCCCTAAATGGCTGACACTGCCTCCTAATTGATCTCCTCCTCCACATCCCCTTGGCCCATGTCCAATCCACATTTCATACAGCACCCAGAGCCATCTCCTCAAAACACATGCCTGAGCATGTCACTGTTCTGTTTAAAATCTTTCAAAGCTTCTTTATTGATCTTTGGATAAAGACCAAATTCCTTAACACAACCCTTCAGGATCGGCATGGTCTTGCTCCTGCCTACATCTCCAGCTTACTGGCAGACATTTAGCAGATAGAAGTAGAAGACTAGCTTGACATGGATTGAGTGGGGGAAACAGAGGAATCAAAGATGACATACAGATTTCTGCTCGGGGCAGAGGTAGGGAAGCTTCTTAGGTGAAAAGTTTATTCACCTTTAACATCTCAAAGGTGTGTACCAGTCAGCTTCACATCCTTTGTTGGGGAGGGAGCTGAAAACTCATCCACCCACCCATTCACACTTCAGTCTTACCTTCATCTACCTGACCAGCTACGCAGAGGCTTTAGGTGTGAGCTGTAGCTCTTTTATTTGTTATGTCCTAGGCTTAGACACTTTCCCTCCCAGAGCATTTATTTTCTCATCTATAAACCAGGAATAGTACTTTTCTCTCTTCTCTTCCCTTCCCTTCTCTCCCTCCTTCCATCTCTCCCTCCCTCTCTCCTTGATAAAAAAAAAATTGTGAGTAATAAATTTCAGGGATGTGACTGGCCCAAGTTGGGACATAACTAGGGATGATCACCTCAGTTACAGAATCTATCTATCCTTTAGAAAAATCACTCTGGTTTTCAAGCAGAGAATATATTACAAATAAACTGAAAGAGGAAGGAAGGGATCCTCCAGTCTTCTCAAGCATCAGTGCCCTTGGAGAAATGTGTGGGGAGGTAGGCTGCATGGAGGGTGGAACAAGCAGACCTGCCTCAAATTTCAGCACAATCCTGGACCATTCGCTGTCCAGAGTCCATTCCTCAGCAAGTGTTGTTGACTGTACCTCCAAATATAGATGAACCCCTTTACTTCTCTTCATTTCTCCTGCATCACCTTATTCCAACCAGCAGTTCTCTCTGACCTGCTCCAAAAATGGGATGCCACGCCTCTGCTCCTGTCTTGCTCCAAAACATCTCCATCCAACAGCCAGTGACCTTTAACAACGTAAATAATCAGGCACAGTTATTCATCTCCTAAGTCCTCCACTGGCTCCACAAACTCCTCAGATCCAGGGACAAGCCCTGCACGATCCCCACCACTCTTCCTTGTTCACAGAAACCCAGGTACCCTGTCCCTGCTCCTGTGCTTCAGGAAAGCCCAACTTCTGTACTTGCTGCTCCCTCTGCCTGGGTAGCTCTTCTCCTGGCTTTCCCCAAACAACACACTTCGCTGAGTCCTCATCTACAGGTCTCCTTCCAGAGGTCCACTCCTTGAAGAATCTTTTTTTTAAGACAGTTGCCTCCATCACTCTTTGTTTTATCACTTTTATTTCCTTTAGAACACCTATCACTGCCTGAAATTAGACTTTTTATATTTATGGAGGTCTCCTCCACATCACTACTTATACATTTTTATTAATTTTAATTCTACTAGGAATAACTATATTATCCAAAGGTGCTGACAAGTAAACTCTTCTCTCAGTAGGAACCCTCACGAAATGACAGCTTCATTTGTCTTACTGACCATGATTTGTAGGTTCCTAGAACCATGCATGGCACATTCAATAAACAGTTACTGAATCAAGAGTGAATCAAGGGCCAGATTCTGACTCTACCAATAGTAGTTTCACTTTAGGGAGGGCTAGGAAAGGAGGTGGCGAAGGAAATGGCAACCCATTCCAGTGTTCTTGCCTGGAGAATCCCGGGGATGGGGTCGCACAGAGTCAGACACGACTGAAGTGACTTAGCAGTAGCAGGAGAGGAGGAGGGCTTCCCAGGTAGCGCTAGTGGTAAAGAACTCCCCTGCCAATGCAGGAGATGTGAGAGACATGGATTCAATCCCTGGTTTGGGAAGATCCTCTGGAGGAGGACACAGCAGCCCACTCCAGTATTCTTGCTGAAGAATCCCATGGACAGAGGAGCCTGGCGGCTACATTCCACAGGTTTGCAAAGAGTCGGACACAACTGAAGTGACTTAAGACGCACTCACACAGTGGGGAGCAGGAATCACAGGCCAAGGTTCAGAGGAGGCAATGGATTTGGGCAGACTACTTAGTTTTTCCAAGTATCAGTCTACTCATATCATTGTTTAAAAAAAAGAAAAGAATGCCGATCTCATAGAATTGTGAGCATCAAGTAGTGCCAGGTACCCGTACACTCCTTCAGGATGTTTATAGGTTAGTGGAGAGGGGGGATGTACTTGAAGCTCCTCAATGTTCAGTGTCCCTCGAACGTTAGAGCCATGCTTTCCATACTGAGCTGGGAAGAGCTATGTGGGAGCAGGAGTTATCTGAAACCATCTGATACATCTTTCTGAACTGTTTTACTTGGAAGTAATTTAGAACATTATTTTTTTTAATATATATATATATATATTTATTTTGGGCTGTGCTTAGTCTTTATTGCTGGGCATGGGCTTTCTCTAGTTGCAGAGAGTAGGGGTTACTCTCCAGTTGTGCACGGGCTTCCCACTGCAATGGCTTCTCTTGTTGTGGAGCGTGGGCTCTAGGCACACAGGCTTCAGTAGTTGTGGTGCAAGGGCTTAGTTACCCTGTGGCAAGTGGGGTCATCCCAGACCAGGCATCGAATCGGTGTCCCCTGCATTGCGAGGTGGATTCTTAAACACTGGACCACCAGAGAAGCCCCATATAACATTATGTTTTATAGTTAACTAAACACAAAGACTTACTGAGTCAAATGCATAATTTGGCTGAATTTTAAAATCTAGGTGCCTTAGGCATCATCACGAGGAGAGGCCCTGGAAATCATTTGGTAGGGCTGAACCCGTGTTTTCTAGGTGAGGCAATGGATGCAGAGAAAGGGCGGACCTGGCCCCTCCAAAGTGGTTAAAGTCCTCTCTGGCTCACTGGGTAAGCCTCCTGTCATCATGCTGGACTCTGGCGTGCTTCTCTCAAGTCCCCAACCTCAGCAGAAACAGCAGGTGGCTTCCTCTCCTTCCCCTGTGGGAGTGAGGGCAAAGCCCAGATGCCAAGGCCAGGAGGAAGGTTGTGGGCCTTAATCCAACTCTCCCCATTCCTGACATTGCCCAGACCCTGGACCACTCTGTCTGCCCATCAACAGGGCCCCTCTTCAACCATCTGCCCATCTGAACACAATTACCGTGATTATACTGGGATATCCTTTCCCAATTATGTATAAGCAGCATAGGTAACTGCTTCTGAGCATAATTACAGGAGATGTTTACAGACCCACAATCACATCAGAGTAAATGATAGCTTCCTTTCCTCCCATTAATATACCAATATTAGGGCTCTAACAAGGCCAATTAGCCAAATCCCAGCAGTGAGGGGGTGGGAAAGACCTCACACGCTCCCACCACCTGCAAAGGGGGAATGGATCTCAGACAAAGCAGAGTCCCAGGCAGGATTTTGTAGGACACCAGAGAAGCCTTCAAAAGGACATGCTAACATTCACTGGCCACCTACTGTGAGTCAGGCACTCAGGATAGGCCAGGGAACATCTAGGGATGATTCTGTAAGCTGGTGTTAATATCCCACTTCACATGTTTGTAGACTGGCTCTGAGAGGACTGGGGTCCAGGGTCACCCACAACAGACCATGAAGCTAGGTAGGGACTCTTCCCTATGCAACTCAGCCAGGTCAGACTCCCAGGCCACAGCCGGCCAGCTGTAGGCCCCCTTCCTTATCTCCTCTTTTCACCATGCTTCCTCTTCCGGGGCAGTCATCACAGCTACCCCGGCTCACCTCGGGTCCCCCCCACCCTCATCAGTTCCCCAGCGCTGACACTGCCTGCTCCAGCCCCCTCCGCCCCTTCTTCCTGTCCCTGTGGTGTGGTAGGGTGTTCTCTCTCCAGAAGGGCGGGGAGGTGGGGTGCGGGTAGGGTGGGGCGGAGGGCGAAGGCCATCGCAGACACCCTGTTTCCTACCGACCCCCCACCCGACCCGGGGAGCCGCCTGGAGCTCCGCCCTGGGGTTGCAGGCGCACCTTCGGCGTCCACGCCCCCGCACACGCAAAGGCTGCCCCCCACCCGCCCCCCGGCGTGCGCAGGGGAGCGCGCCTGCACACACGCACACTGCACAAAGACGAGCACCCCACTCCAGCCAGGCAAACGCACCCCATTCGGCAGCGCACACAGCGGTGCACACGCACCCGCACCCTCGCGTTCACACACGCGCACGTATACCCACCCAGCGTGCGCCCTCACGTACACACACACAATACACGCGGGGCAGCACCCGTGTGGACCTTGAATGCCGACCTCCGGGCCCTGACGCGCCTGGGCCCTGCCCAGCGGCTGGCTGGGCGGCGCGCACACACGCGCACACCGGCCCCGCGGGCCCTCCCCGCTCGGCTGCTGGGCTCCCCGGCTCCCCGGCTCCCCGCCTCGGCCGCGGCAGGCGCTGTGCGGCGCGGCGGGACCGGGCGGGGGCGGCGGCCCGGAGCGCGGAGGAGGCGGAGCAGGAGCCGGGAACCGGCTGGCCCGCGCCCCTCCTGTCGGCCGGGGATTTTCCAGCCTGGGCGCTGACGCCGCGGACCTCCCCGCGGCCGCCTCGGACCATGGGCGACAAAGGGACGCGGTGAGTGCGGGCGGCGGCCGGTCCGGCGCGCGTGGGGGCGAGCCGAGCGAGGGCGCGGGCGGGGGTCCTGGTCCGTGTCCCGGCTGTGCGTGCGCAGCCACCCCGCCACCTCCGGCTCCGCGGCTCTCGGCTCTGCTCCACCCGAGGTCTCCCGTGTGGTCGCCAGCAGGGCTGGGGGCGCGGGGACCTGGCCGCGGAGACACACGCACACGCACTCGCACTCATCCGCTGACACCCAGCACTGGCTCGCCGGCTCGGGGACGCAGGGGGCAGGCTGACACACAATGGCACACGCTCATGTGGACACACAGGCACACTCATCCATGGGCGCTCTGTTTTGGCACACACTGACATTCACTGCCACATGTCGGCACCTCCAGTGACACTGTCACACACTCAGTGGTATACACTCATCAATACGTTCTTGCTGACACGTTCTTGTGGGGGGGGGTGCACACACAGGTCACACTCCAACACATACCAGCGCTAGCACACCTTCATGCTGGTGCACAGATGTTGACCTACCCTGATACATACACTCACACTCATGGTAACAAACACTCTCACTGAGACACGCATGCTGTCTCCCTTACCAACAGGAACACTTATGTTGGCAGAAAAGACCACACCAGTGCTGACCCCCGCAGACACACATCAGACTAACTCCCAGACAGACACCCCGGGTCGCATGCCAGCGGCTCATTGGGCCTCTGACACACTCACTCCAGTCCCCACAAGTGGAGAAGTGGAAACACACACACCACACGGGGTGGGAGGCACCTTGGAGCCTGGGAAAAATGCTTCCCATCCAGGGCTTCCTTTTCCTCTGACCTCCCCAAGGGCTGCAGATCTCCTCCAGCAAGGGGTGTGGAGGGGGGGCTCGGGTCTCCTTAGGAGCCTACCCTGACGCAGAAAGGGAGAGGTCTGCCTCTGAAATGGGAAACTGGGACAGAAAAGGGAGGGGTGCCCTGGGGCCCAGGACAAGCCCCTGTCAGGCAGGCATCTTTGTCACCCTGGATCCGCCCTTTCACTCCACCAGCTCCCTTCAGTTTGAATGGAAGTTTCTCCCGTATCTCCTCTTACCCCTTCGGCATGAACCCTCTTATTCCTCCTTTACCCTTTTCTGTCTTTGTACCCCACTTCTCCCCTGTCTCATTCCCTATGCCCTGCCTTACTCTCTCCTTACTTCCAATAACTATTTACAGAGCACCTGGTGTGTACAAGGCATAGATTGGGGCACAAAGGTGTGCAAGACCCATTCCTTCCCCAGGGAGCTCATAGACTAGAGAGAAAGGGCCCCCGTGGCCATCATGTTTCGGGACCACTGACAAAGCGTGTAACACTCTCTGCTGTCTGACATTCACTCTCAACAACCTGAGAAAAGTGCAGAGAGAGATTAGCTCCATTTTCCAGAAGAAGAAACCGAGGCTCAGAGATAACTTGTGCTTTGAAGGTTTAAAAACTGCCTCCTGCTGGCTCTGCGAGGAGGTTAACTTTGCTCTTCCTGTTTTCCCGAGGAAGAACCGGAGCTTAGAGAGGTTACCCTGAATTGCTTAAGGTCAAGAGGGGCCAGAGGCTGGAGTCTACTTGATCTGTTTCTCTGGAGCTCGCTATTGGGCACTGTCAAGCCCCTTGTGGACCCTGGTTTGAGGTTCGGGTGGGATGGCTGGCTCTGTGGGTGGAGGCCCAGCTGGTGGTGAAGGCTGCAGGAGATGGTGAGGCATCTGCATTCACCTTGATGGCTAGCCCCCGTTGCAGTCGGCTGACCCGGGACCCAGGTCTCTGTCCTCAGAGGAGCATGTATGAGTCTCTTCCGCCACGTCCAGGTACCCCAGTGACAGGATCTTCCTGGTCATGGAGGTGGGACTTCTCTCCCTGCAGGGAGCCAGAAGCCCTTCCCCCTCCCCGTCGTCCCTCTTGTGCTGCTTCGCCATCAGGGTGACTCAGCCCCTCATGGGCCTTGGTTAGGCTCACTGTGACTTGGGGGAAGTGTCGTTGCTCTCCTGCTGGCATAGGTTGTCAGCAGGATGGACACCTGTTGGAGACACTATCTCTGGAGCTAGGTATTTTCCATGACTTCCCTGCTGTATCTCTAAGTCACTGGGAGCTTGAGGACCTTAGCTTTCCCACCTGTAAATCATAGCTATCCATACCTAACATTTTCAGGGCCCTCCCTGTGTTTTCTGAATATACCTGGCAGGGGAGGAAGTGCTGCTGGAAGCCTGGCGCCTAGGCCTGGCTGTAGTCCATGGGATGGTGGCCCTGTTCTCTCTCCCGGGCTCCCCTGTAGTCCCAGGAGGCCGCTCTCTCCCTTCCAGACAGATTTCCTGAGCAATTTGGAAGCAAAAGGCAATCAATAATAGGCCGTGCGTTGCCTTTTTCTGTAAAGCATGGGATTCCACTTTATCTCCGACTTAGACGAGGAGATGGCAAATGTCTGATACTCTAAGGATCAGGAGTCATGCATCCATCCTGCACCTGGATTTGCCACCCCAACATGAAAGTGACAACGAGAATGAATCAGAAAGGGCCTGAGGAAGTCCCAGGGTCGGGGGGAAAGAGAGGAGGAAAGAATATCTGGATAGGATAAATTACAGGTAGTGTGATGACTTCTAACAAGCGCTCACGTAGCGATCACACAGCCATTCTGCAAACATTGACTGAGTGCTAGGGCTGGTGGTTCAGAGAGGAATGGCTGAACTTGGTTTCCAAAAGACTGAGAGCAGAGCGAGTGATTATCTTACAGGGTGACATGAGCTGTGGGAGGCCAAAGGAGGAGTCCCAGCACAGTTTTGGCACGGGGCATGGTTAGGGATGCTTTCCTGAGAAGGAGATGGCATGGGAGCAAGAGGGTGGGGCTGGGGACGTCATTCCTGACTTGGGGTGAGGAATGTGACAAGGTTTGGAGACATGAGGCAACACGTGCCACCTGCGGGTTGGGCTGGGGTGACGGGTGAGAGTGAACACAGGCTGGTTATCAACAGCCTGGGATGTCCAGCTAAGGAGAGGTTTTCTCCTGAAGTCCCCAGTGACTCAGAGAGGAGTGTGGGGAGGGCAGGGATGGGAGCAGATTTGTGTTTCAGAAGAATGCCTTCGGCAGTGGCAAGGTGCCTTTGGCCATCTGATGTGAAGAACTGACTCACTGGAAAAGACCCTGATTCTGGGAAATATTGAAGGCAGGAGGAGGGGATGACAGAGGACGAGATGGTTGGATGGCATCACCAACTCGATGGACATGAATTTGAGCAAGCTCCGGGAGTTGGTGATGGACAGGGAAGCCTGGTGTGCTGTAGTCCATGGGGTCACAAAGAGTCAGACACGACTGAGCAACTGAACTGAACTGAAAGACGGGTAGACCTGGATGCAGGGAGTCCAGTGAGGAGGCTGGGGAGGAGCCTGGGAGAAAGCGAGATTTAAATTAAGGCTGTGTCGAGGCTGGAACTGAGAAACATGAACAAGGAGGTAGAATCTATTAGCCATACTGGTCAGGTGCCTGACATGTGCCAGATTTACTTGCATGATCTCATGGTCCTCCCTCTGATTTTATTAGTCTAAGGACTGTTCCCATTTTCTATACCAGGAAACAGACTAGGAGAGATTAAATAATTTGTCCACCGCCATTCATTCAATGAGCTTTTGAACCCAGGCCTATCTACTGTGCTGCTTTGCGCTTTTACCCAGAAGGAGGGGATTGTCTGGCTCACAGGTGGCCTCCCCTACCTCCCTGGCAGTCCCATTCGCAAGTCGAGCATCCCTTCTGTTTCTTCCTATTCCTACCAACTCAACTGGCAATGTAAAGGATCAAAGTTAGACAATAAGAAGGACTTCCCAAGAGACAATGGGATGAAGTGACATTTCCTTTTCTACAGATGTTTATGAACTCTTCTTTTTTGGCAAGGAAGGAGGGTGGGTGTGATGGGGACACGTAATCACCAGCTCTCTGTGAAACTTGGCTGTGGTCTCTCTTGGTGGTTAAGCTCTGTGTGACCCATCTTGGCTGGAACATGGGGGAAGTCCTGTGGCTTTGGCCAGGGTCACTTATGGGACTGCTGGGAGTGGAAGCATTGAGCCTGACCCATCGTCTGTGATCTCTGGCTCTAGGCTGGCCTCTGGGCTTCAGACCTCTCCACAGCTGTGTTCCTGCTGAGCTTGGGCCTCCTTGCCCAGGGTTGAAGCCTCCCATTGGCATGGGTTCAGGGGTCCTCAGCTGTGGGTGTGCCATACACTGGGGATGCAGCAATGGAAGAATAACAGGCCGGGAGTCAGCACACCCCGAGTGGCCTCTGGCCTCTGGCAGGCCATCCTCCGCAGTGACCATGCTGACCATCTAATGAGACCTGCAGTGGGTGGAAGCTTGACAGGGAGCCAGGCTGGAAGTTGAGGGAGATGTTGGGGGTCTTCTGCATAGATGGGTCCAGATCTCAGGGTAGGATGGACATGGGAGGCAAGCATTAAGAGAATCTTCATCTTAGTGATGGTATTTGACTTGGCGATTGTGGATGACATGGCACAGGGAGAAGGTATAGCGTTTGAAGAGAGGGTGGCTGGGGGCATTTGAGGCTTTGCAGAGCGTGCGTGCGTAAGGGTGGAGAGAGGAGAAGGGAAAGAACAGGGGAGGCTGTGTCCTGGGAGCCACAGGGCAGGGAAGGACCAGAAGAGGATGAAACTGGGAAAGACCCCTGGCATTTAGGCAGACGGCAGTGGCTGGTACCTTGTTGAGAGGGGTTTTGATGGAGCCATGAGGGCAGAGCTGGGCCACAGTGGGCAGAGGAGAGAAGGGAAGGACCTTGTTTTTCTCTGCCTGGAGCTGGGAGGGAGCCTCTTGGAAGAAAGGTGTGAGGCCCTGAGCTGGGGCACTGGGGGCTCTGAGTGTGAGGACCTGGGGGGTGAGGCTCAGCTGAGGACTGAGAGGGACACTGCGAGGTGTGAGACGGTCACAGTGGGGAATGTCTGTGCTGGCTCCTGAGAGAGGGGCTGCGCTGAATCAAGCACAGGGTCTTGAGAAAGGCTTCCTGGGAGAAAGTGCCCCCTGAACTGGGTCCTGCAGCATGTGGAAGGACCCAGGTATTCTGGACAAAAGGAAGCACCTAGATCCACATGCAGGTGAGGAGAGAGGCAGCAGCCGTGGCGAGCAGGCTCTAGGTGCTGAAGTGGGCAGGTTTCAAGGCACTTTCTGCTCAGGTTTTCATACCTCACGTGTCTTTGTTCCCCAGTTGGTAAGTTCCTTGTGATTTGGGGCTATTTCTGTTTCTTTTTGGCTCATCCATTGTCCAGCTCTGGATCTGGTTCATAGGAGATGCCTGGCAGGGATATATTGACTAGACTGAACTGCTTCCTCCCGTCTTGCCTCTGCTGTCAGCCCAGGGGCTCCCTAGGTCTTTCCCGTTAGGGAATGCTGAAGATGGAAGCCATATTTCCCAGATGAGACCCGGTGCTGGGGGATCGCCTCCATCAGATTGGGAAGTCCTGAAGAAAAAGAGTGCCGCTCCTATCAGAATGGGCTTCCTGCAAGTGAAGCCTGGTTCTCCCCCATCGGACAGGCATCTGTAGGTAGGAGCCCTAACTCCGACGTCAGGCAGGGGCTTCTGGGGCTGGGACATGTCTACAGGATGAGCCCTGCTGGGATTAGGACAGGGCACCCCGATGGGTCCTGAGCATCGTCCTTCCCTCCTGTGTGCAGGATGGATCCTACCCCGGGGGTGGCTTGAGTCCTAGTAGGGGGATATAGAACAGAGCGGGTGAGACAAAACAGGGTGGCTGCTTTTGAGAGGGGAACAAAGGACGCTGTTGTCCCGGCCCTCTCCCCGCTCCCTCCCAAGGGGCCCTGGCAGGGCCATCTCTCTGGAGATGCACCCCCTCCTTCCTGGGCCTGGCCCCATCTTTAGTCCCACTTGAGAGGAACTGCTTGTTCCTTCCCAAGAGACCCAGTGCCAGATGAGGCCCCTGGGAGGCCCGGCCCCAGGGATCAGACCAGACAGGTCCTGGAGTTCTGTGTGATTGAATTCACCACAGCCCCGGAGTCGCTTTCCCTCTGCCTGGGGCTGGGTCTGGCCTGGCTGAGACCATAGCCAGTGGGTCCTCCTGTAAACTGGAGAGGGATCTGGAGCAGGGGTGTGGGTGGAGGTGCTGGGGTCCATGTCAGGGCAGCAGGAGGCTGGACTCCTTACTCAAGGTCTGAGTGGTTCAGTGGCCATGCTGGCTCCAGCCTCTCTCTCCAGGTGCACTCAGAGGCCCAGAAGGTGAGTGAATGTGGCCCCACACAAGGCAGGTTCTCCCTTCATCCTGGCCCTGAGTCTCTGGCCCCAAACTGGTCATCCTCGTCGTTTTGCAGCCTCACCCCCTTCCCTCCCAGCTGTTGCAGTCAGTGGGCGTGGATGCTTTTCGGCAGAGGACCACGGAAGGGTGGGGAGTGGACTGCTAGGCTCTGCCGTCCCAGGAGGGTCAGAGATTCGCTCTAATGCTTTCTCAGTGCGGTGTGACCTTGGGCATGACATTCACCCTCTCTGAAACTTGCTGTCCCTGTGGCAGTCAGATCAGCCAGAGGGTATGAAGCTCTTCTCCTGGAGTCAGTGTTTCCTGTGTGCTGCTAGTGGGTTTGGGGGTGACCTTCCTTCTGGAGGGCAGAAATGGGGAACTGGGCCGTTCAGGACTCTGCCACACAGCAGTGGGACTGAGATCACTGGGGAGCTGGGCCTGGATGGCTGTGGGTTGCATTCTTCCCTGTGGGACCAGGTCATTGCCTCGGCAGCCTTCTACCCCTCAAAGCACCTGCAGGAACTGGCGGGCAGGCAGGCAGGTCGCGGGACATTTCATTTTCTCTGCCCAGGCCATGCCCTCCTCAGGTGCCCACAGCCGCCTCTGTGATCTGATTAGCATATATTAAAGGCTGATTAGCATATTGGTTAGGCTCTAGGAAGAACCAGATTTCCTGGTTTCAAATGCCAGCTTGCCACTTCCCAGCCTGGCAACCTCTGGTGACTATTTAACCCCTTCTCTGCTGAAACTCCCTCACTTGTAAAATGGGGTAGCAGTGGTGTTTGCCTTATAGGTTGTCTTAAGGATTAAATGAGTTAAAATAGGTACAGCTAGGAGATACGCCTCCGGCACAAGTGCAGTGTTACATGAGGTTAATTCACAATGCCCTTCCTGTCCTTCAAAGCCTGGATCACTCATGGCCTCCTCCTCTAGGAAGTCCTCACTGATCTCCAAGTGCCTTGTGACTTTTTTTTTTTAACTGTATATTCATTCTCTCTCTCTTTCTTTTGGCATTCATGCCTCTGTCTCCTTGTAGGTCCTGGTTAGTTGCACATTCATGATGTCCTCTGTGTGAGACCAAGGGCACTTGGCCTGAGTCTGTTATCCCTCTGCACCTGTGTAGACCTGGTGTGTCACTGAACCCCGTAAATATTTGTTCAGTGAAGGAGGCTAATGTAGGTGTTTCCCTGAGAAAAGATACACTTGGAGAGGGCAGTGTGGTGAGTGAGGACAGAAGGACACCGTTGCTGATTCTGAAATGTTTAACGATGACTCAGAGTCACAGGCATTAAATTATTCTCTGTAATCCAAAGGATAAAAGGCAGAGGATGACGGCTTTACCTTTGCTAGAAGAATGTGTTTCAGGCAACCTGGCGAGGGGATCGGTGGCTCATTCCAACCTCTGTGCCTTTGTTCCTGCTGCTCCCACCATCAAGAATGCCATCCTTTCTTCTCTCTGCTTGTCCAAATTCCACTTCCTCAACATGTGCCCAGCCATCACTTCCTGGCCCGTTGGAGAGGGTGGGCTCTGTTCATCACACCCATCCTCAGACATTGACAGAGCCTCTCCTGGCTCTGGGTAGTCCATCACCCTTTAGGATGGACATCTGAATCTAGCTACAGTATGTCCAGTGTGGTTTGACCTGACCTGAGAAGGGGACCATGGCTTCCGATGACCCAGCGGTGATCAAGGAGCTCTTTATGCACCTGGAGAGCCCTCCCTCGGCCTGCTGGCAGAGCAGAGTCCTCCCCCACGGCTTCCCACTGGGCAAGTACTCAGAACCCACCTAATTACTGAGGACAGAGTTCTGGTCATCGGATCCAGCAGGCTGTGGTCATAATCAGCTAATTAAACCACCGGAGCTTCTCGGTAGGGCAGAGGGGAGGGAGAGGGGTGGTGAAGAGTCGTGGGAAGGAGAGGGATGCTCCACGCAGGGAGAGTTCAGACACGGGGCCTGCTGAGCCGAGCTGGGAAAGGAAGCAGGAAATGGGGAGAGGGGGTGGGGGGCAGGTGGGGAGAGGGACAGCTGGATTGAGATGAATGAATGAGATGAATCAGGGCAGCCATCCGGTCTGGGAGGCAGGGACCCCACTTGGTCACTGTCCCTGTGGCATCGTGGATGAACTGCTTTTCCTCTTTGGACCTCAGTTTCTCCGTGTGTCAAGCAGCAGGGGGAAAGGGTTGGCATGGAAGTTCCCTGGAACCCTTTGATTCGGTTCAGTAGCTTGCAGGGGAGGAGGCGTCAACAGCAGACTGCGTTTCTGCTCAGTAGCTTGGTCTCTCACAGCCCTGTCTTCTGAAAGGGGCAGGTGGTGCTGGGGACTGGCCCAGCCTGAGACTGAGTCTCTCTAGGTTAATCACAAGGGAAGGGCATAGATGGCATTGGGCAAGTCCTCGGCCTCCGTCGTGCCCTTGTCCCTGCTCTGTCCTCCTGACTGCCCCGTGGCTCCCAAACTACTGTCCTCAGCGAGTGACCGTTTAAGATTGTGCAGTATCCTTTCCAACAGTCTAGAAATTTCCTAAGAAGCACCCTACGAGTGTAGGAATGGGGTTCCCTGAAGGTAAAGTCACAGGTTTGGAGTATGGATCTCAGAATCACAGAGACTTGGCTTTGTTGTCTAGCAGTATAGCTCCCTGACCTTGGGTGAGGGTCTTAAACTCTCTGGGTGTCAGTTTTCTCGTTTGTGAAATAAGGATAATAATATCCTCTATTGCAAGTAGTTGCTATGGGCAAAGAGGGTAGGGATTTGATACAAGTCATTGTGACTTTTAAGACTGGCAGTCGACCCAAGCTTGCTTTCTGCCTCCTCTCTCCTGCATCCCCTCCCCCTTCCTGTCCTGCCCAGGACTGTGTGCTCTGCTGGGTGTGCGGGGGTGGGGGGCTGTGCTGGGCAGGAGGAGATGTCAGATGATGGCTGGAAAGGGAAGTGAGATTGCCCAAGGGAGGGGAGGGTGGAGCAGTTGGTGCTGGGGCAGATGGGCCCCCCCTCCCTTTTGGCCCCTCACTTATGGTGGGTTCTCTAGGGGGAAGTGGGGAGAGCTTGGGGGTCAGGAAGCTGGGGGCAGGGGAGAGCGTCACGGAGGGTCCCAGGCTTCTCTCCTTTATCCCCGCCCCCAGGGGCCGGGTGTAGAGCCAAGGGCCTGATTTTCTGCCAGGGAGGCCAGCAGGCCTCTGTTTCACACACTCAGACAACAGCCCTTCCTGGTTCTCAACCCCTAGCGGGAGGTGCCTGCTTGAAGCCGGGGCACTTGGAAGGCAGTGCCTGCCTCGGAGGTCTGTGAGGTCTGGAGGAGAGGCAGCAAAGGAGGGGACCAAAGCCGCCTCGGCCTCCCCACGCCCCTCCCCGCAGTGCTGGGCTGTGACAAGCCAGGGCCTCTGACTCCAAGGAAGCTGGTTACATAACTCAGCCGGACTCCCTGCTTCCTTCTTCCATTCTCCCCAGAGAGGCCTCGGGAGGTGCTGCTTTGCTGTTTTCCTTTGATTCCCGGGCCCAAGAGGTCGTTGAGACCGTGCCCCTGCCGAGGGCGGTGACAGGCGCTGCCCTTCTGCAGGCACTGGGTCGGCTCTGCGCTCTGCCCCCCTTCCCATGCTCCTGGGGGCAGAGCTGCAAAGGGGAGAAGCCTCATTAGAGGAAACAGGCTGTGTCCTGAGATAATTTGCCTGCAAAGTGCCCCGGAGGGAAGCTGACCTCTCTGCAGTTAGAGGAACAGATAATCAGCATTTTCCAGTTTGTTCAACTCAGTTCCACAGACGTTTCCCTAGCACTTGCTGGGTGCCAGGCCCAGACCTCCACTCAAGGCATGTTCCCAAAGCCCTCTCCCCACCCACCCTGCCCCCGACCCCCGCCGGGACGATCTCTCCCAGTGGGCAGCTGACTTAAGAGGCGGCTCTGCTCCCATCTCCCTGCTAAGGCCATGCCCTTTCTCACAGACTGGGGCCTGGCTGTCCTGGGTTCTGGGGTGTCAGGGACCCCATGACAGGAAGCATGGGAATTCCTCTGGGCTAAGCTTTCTTACGGTTGGTTTATGCCCTTCCCGTTCAGCACCCCGCTCCCCCAAGCCTCCCCTCCCAAGGAGGTTCTTGTGGACAGACACCTCTGTGAGTACCTGCCACACCGCAGGCCCTGGGCTGGGCCCTTGAGGTGTGAGGAGGAAACAGACAAGTCTCCACTCTCATGCTGCTCTTATCACTAGGGAAGAGGGAAGAGATCAGACCCGAATGCTGTCAGAAAGGGGGCGATAGGAACTCGTTTATACCAGGGGCAGAGCAAGCCCATTCACTTATACCCGGGGCAGAGCAAGCCCAGTGGATAAGGGTTAAAGGCAGCTCTGCAGAAGCAGGGAGGTCACAGCAGCAAGCTTTGGAAGGTGAGTTTGACTTGAACCAGGAATGACGCTTGTATTGGCGGTGCCTGTGACTGATGTCCTCAGTGGGGACTGACTTCCTTCATCAGATGCTTGAGCATCCACTGTGTGCCAGTTACCGGGGTCTGACAGACACTCGCTTCCTCTGCTGTCAGTAAGGGGTTTGGTGGGACTGCTGGAGGACACAAAATCTAGGGTGAAAAGTGAAAGTTCTGCCACGTGACATCAGAGTGAGTGTTTGGGCCTGAACAGAAGAAATGGGGCAGGTTTAAGAGGAGACACCAGGCTCAGCAAGTCCTCCGTGGAAACCAGGGGCTGCCTGGGTCTCCTCTGGTGGTGGGCGGGGGTTGGGGGCAAAGGCTTCAGTCCAGCCGAGAAGACCCTGCAGAGGTCTGATGACTGTTCCCAGAGGAGTGGTGGACATGAAAGAGCAGAGAAACCATGTCTTAGGAGAAACAGCTCTACCCTTGGAGCCATAGAGTGGGGGTGGGGCACATGTCTGCAGCTTCAAGGGCTGTATCTGGGAACACCGAGGCCAAGCAGTGGCATGGTAGAGAGAGGAAGCTCTTGGAGTTCTCACCTTCCCTCCATATCAGTAGTTTTGTGTCTGTGCGCTGAGTTTTTCAGCCTCTGGGCATGAAGTTTCCATCCTTTCTGTATCTATGCTAATGAAAGCACCTAGCACATTAGGAGGTTGATTTTATTATGGGTCTCTATAGCTCCAGGGCAGTGGAAGAAACCTGGAAGCATTTTTAGACTCAGTAAGGAGAACTTTCTTTTTTTTGCAACAGACTTTAATATCCTAAAAATGACAGAGATGATCACACGGCATAATGAAGTGGTTAATATGCACACATTCATTTCTCATATTATTTAGAGTGTTCACTTTGGCAGCAGCGACTCCCTATGCATACCTGAAACATTTCAGCCATCTCTGATGCTCACAACTTTGCAGAGTCAACTTTGGCAAAAAAAATTAATAATAAATAAAGTCTTTTAGTAGAACTTCGGAACAAAGAGCCATGACCCAGTCCTAAACTGAGCCCTGGCACAGATGAGCTTTCATCAGATTGTGGAGGTGGGGTGGTGGTGGGGAAGGTTTCAAACTCCATGGAGAAGAGAAACCCTCTCCTAACCCTCAGGGCACTCAGCCTGATGGTGATGGATAGATATATGGTTCCATCACCAAAGTGCTTTTCTTCTTCCCATTCCACAGCCACCAGCTCAGTCCAACCCCCACATCTGGCATGGACTATTGCAGTGGTCTTCTGCTTGGCCTAACCCCCTTAAACCCTCCTCTCATTCTGAAATTCGCATCTGACCCTGTCCTTCCCCCGCTTAAAAACCAATCAGAGACTTCCATGGTGGTTCAGTGGTTAAGATTTCCATGCTCCCAATGCAGGGAGGTGCAGGTTTGATCCCCAGTCAGGGAAGATCCTGCATGCTGCGTGGCATGGCCAAAGAAAACACTGATCTGTTTCCTCTATTTCCTGTGAGACTGTTGTATTCTTCCAGTGGCACTGGAGGCCTTTTCCTCTCATGCTCCTATCCCGATTCTCCCCACCACATGGCTAACATCCTGGCTACACTGACTTTTTTGGATCTTCCCCCACAGCCTTTGTACTTTCTACACATATGTGTCTGTTCAAGCCAGTCTCTTTGTTTGGAATGCATTCCTCGCTTGCCTGGTGAAATCTCCCTTGTATTTTAAGGTTGAACTGAGCTCAGTGCAGTTCAATTAAACGCAATGCAGTTGAACTGCACTGAGTACCTACTGTGTGCTTGGACGTGACACCTTCCCTTGGCTCTGTGTTCACTGCCCAGGCAGAGTCAGTGCGCTCTTCCATGCTCCCTTGGGGCCTTATAGGTTTCCAGGACAGAGCGTTGTATCATAATTGGCTACTGTTAAGTCACTTTCCAGTGCTAGAGGGCAGGCATGTGTCTGGTACCTAATGGACCTCCAGTTCCTGATGTGGGTGAGGCCAACCTGGGTAAGGTCTGGGTTTGCATAAGTGCATTGAAATGGAGTACAAGCAGCACACACACACACACACACACACACACACACACACACAGAGCTGTTATACTGAAATAAGTGGGGGCCAGAATTGGGTATTGGGTAAGGAGTGAGTCAAGGAAAATTCTCTGGAGGAAGTGAACCCTGGGCTGCTGACCTGAAGGAGAAGCACTCTTTCCTTCTTCTCACTTCCCTCCTGAGCCTGACTGAAAGCAAACAGCTGAAACTGTCGAAAGGGAAATGAATACATTTTCTACTAGGGGTTGAGATCTGCTAGCCTAGAGATGATTAAATAAGTATATACCTGCTCCCTCCCTTCCTTCCATATACATTTTCTGAACCTCTAGGAGATGCCAAGCACTAGGGCCACAAAAATTGATTAAATAAAACATGTCTTTGTATTTTTCTGTCTTAATGTTCATGCTGGAGCCTGTCCTTCCCTTTATCTGTCTTGTTGGAGTCCAAGTCTTGGCGTGTTACTTATAGCTGTGTGACTGAGGGCTGGTCACATCATTTTTCTAAACCTAGTTTTCCTATGCATGTGTGTGTGCAAAGTTGCCTTAGTTGTGTCTGACTCTTTGCACCTGCGTGGACTGTAGCCTTCCAGGCTCCTCTGTCCATGGGATTCTCCAGACAAGCATACTGGAGTGGGTTGCCATGCTGTTCTCCAGGGATTGCTGACCCAGGGATCAAACCCGTGTCTCCTGGGTCTCCTGCCCTGCAGGCATATTCTTTACTGCTGAGCCAGCAGGGAAGCCCTTCCTATGCACACCAAGAAGGTAATAACACACTCCCGGTAAGGTTGCACTTGGTAATGTGTATGAGGGGCTGCACAAGTGCCTTTGACAGTGGTCCGTCATGGAGTGAGCACTGCTCTCAGACTGCAGGCTTCCTGAGGGTGGGGGACGTGTCGGTGTGTCCTCTCTGGGCCAGGCACACAGTACATTAGAGTGATCAACTATCCCAGTCTTCCTGGTCTGTCTCAGTCCCACATCTAGGGAAAACTCTCAGTCCTGGGTGAATGGAGACCATTAGTTGGTCACCCTATACCATGTTCTCCATAAGGGTTTGTAGAATGGATATATGGATGAATAAATCATGAGGGACAGAGTCAGGACTTGGAGAGCAAAAGCCTACATTAGGTGGCTGGCTTGTGGCGTGAGAAGTCATCTTGTGAAGGGTCTAGAAGGCCCAGCAGGTAGAAGCTGGGAGGTGGGCAAAGGGCCCTCTACTGCTTTGCAGGGAACACGGAGGCCATGAGTGTGTAAGGCTGTTGCTTTCAAGTAGGTTTCAGGCTTCCAAGGCCCATGTGCTCGTCGTCAGACTCATCCAGGGAGAAGGCAGTCATTGAGGCCCGCTTTCACTTGGAGGGTCTCTCATGAGCCCCTAGTTTCTCCTTTGCCTTTGAACCTGGAGGCCTTGGCTCCTCCACCTGCCATGTTTGGCCAGTCTGCCCACTGCCTTCTGAAATGTCCACTCCAGATGAAGTGGAGGCCTGGACCCGGAGGTGGGAGAGCAGGGCTGCAGCCCCATTCGTCAGCTCAGGCCCAGAGAGAGTGGGGCCTCCGTTTCCCCACCTGTTCCTTGGGGAGGCAGCCCCTCCTGCCAGGGCATTTGAGAGTGTCACTTGTGGAAGTCTGTGGTGTATCTAACACTACTATATGCCGGTGCTGTGCTGTGCTTAGTTGCTTCAGGCGTGTCCGACTCATTGCGACCTTATGGACTGTAGCCCGCCAGGCTCCTCTGTCCAGGGAATTCTCCAGGCAAGGATACTGGAGTGGGTTGCTAAGCCCTCCTCCACGGAATCTTCCTGACTCAGGGATCAAACTCGTGTCCCTTGTGTCGCTTGCATTGGCAGGTGGGTTCTTAACCACCAGCGCCACCTGGGAAGCCCAGTATGTGCATAACTAGTGTTATTGGTTGTCCACGTCTATAAATGGGGACAGTAAAGCCTGCTCTCTATAACTCGCAGGACTGCCGTGTGGGCCCAGTGGGATGTAGGAGGTGGGAACACTTGTCAGCCTTCAAATATTTGGGGAGGGGGGCTCTCAGAAGAGCTGCTCTTGCCGGCCCCGGGGTTCCAGCTGCAGGTGGAGGCAGGCCCTGCCCACCAGGCGCAGAGGGACCCTCAGGCCTTGGCACTGCTGCCCATGTGACCACACAAACCCTGTGCCAGGCCCTGTGCTCGAGTGGCTCTGCTCCTTCTGAAACCATGGCAAGAGAGAGATGGCTAGACAGACGTGGGAGGGTTTAGTAGCAGCAGGACGTGGGACAAGAAGAAGGAATGTTCCGGAGCCTCGTCTGTCTGTTGGGCTGGAGGCAGGGCCTTTGTGAAGGCGGGTTGTGCTCAGATCGCCTCTGGGCCCTTCCTCCAGCCCAGAGGCGGATTCACCGTGAGGCTGGTGCCGCTTCAACTTCAGGCCTTCACGCTCCAGGGCCGTTTCCAAGGCCCAGCAATGTGTCCACGGGCTCAGAGGGCTTGAGAAATGTGCAAAGGAAGAAGATATTTTTATGTTTTATAAGAGAGCTTCCAAACTACATGAGCTTCAGTCCCATTCAAGCCTGGATCTGCCCCTGCTCTGACCAGGAGTCCTTTGTGCCAGGAGGTGGGCGTCACGTCGCTGCATGTCCTCAGGGAGTTCTCATCCCAGTGTGGACCTGGCCATCACTTAAAGCCCTCTCTGCTGAGGCAGGACCTGAAAGACATCTGGGAGAACCAGTTCTGGGCCAGGCCAAGCTCACAAGAGAAGGAGAAGGGAGCGGCAGAGGATGAGATGGTTAGACAGCATCACTGACTCAATGGACATGAATTTGAGCAGACTCTGGGAGACAGCAGAGGACAGAGGAGCCTGCTGTGCTGCAGTCCACCCAGGCTTTGCAGAGAGTCGGACATGACTTAGCGACTGAACAGCAAGAACAAGCTCATAGCTCTTGCTTGCTATGTCAGTAACAGACTGAAAGGCCTCTCTGCCCTCAACCTTACTCATCTGTGAAATGGGCATAGCTCCTACCAGAAAAGGCTATGGAAAGGTTGTCATGGGAGCTCAGTAAATGTTGGCAGAAGCTGGATGGACTTGATACAGGGAACCCACCCCTTCTGTTGGGATAGTGTTGCTCGCTGACAGATTCACCCTGCACTGTACAATGCCTGGTGCTGGGCGCTGGGGATACAGGCTGCTGGGGCAGGGGGAGGTGGTCAGATGAGCTAAAAGTGGGGAAAGGGTTTATAAGCCGTGAAGTACAGCTCTCTTTGTCAACTGAGTGACCCTTTTGTGTGGGAGGGGCAGAGTAGAAGTCTGGACTGTCCTTTCCCATGGGTGGAGGGGAGGTGGTTGGTGGTGGTGAGGACCCTGGCTGAGTTTGTGCCTGAGAAAAGCTGCCTGTGCGGGCTGAGCTGACCTTTCCTGCTCAGAAAGGAAGGTAGGCGGGCAGGGTACGCTGCTTCCCCCTGCAGATTCGGGGCAAGGTGGCTGAGTGGTGGTTGCATCCTGTCCCTTCCAACTTCCAACCTCAGTGCCCCTTTCAGGGAGTGGGGGAAGGAGGAACTCAGGCGGGAGCTATGAGGAAAGAACATGGGTTTTGGTGTCAGATTTTGGAGAAGGCAGTGGCACCCCACTCCAGTACTCTTGCCTGGAAAATCCCATGGACGGAGGAGCCTGGTAGGCTTGCAGTCCATGGGGTCGAGAAGAGTCAGACATGACTGAGCAACTTCACTTTCTCTTTTCACTTTTATGCATTGGAGAAGGAAATGGCAACCCACTCCAGTGTTCTTGCCTGGAGAATCCCAGGGATGGGGTCGCACAGAGTCGGACACGACTGAAGTGACTTAGCAGTAGCAGGTTTTAAATCCCACCCTTACTGCTTATTATGTCTGTGACCTTGAGACAGTTATATATAATTTTTATGAGCCTTAGTTTTCTCATTTTCAAAATAGGGTTGATAAGGGAATTTTTTCACAGTCCACTGGTTGGAGTTTGGCACTTTTATTACCAGGGACCAGGTTTGATCCCTGGTTGGGGAACTAAGATCCCGCAAGAGGCAAGCCTTGATGCTTCCCCTGCCCTCTGCCCAAATGGAGGTGATAATATCCTCCCTCAACACCCCAGGGTTGCTGTAAGGCTTAAATGAGATAATGTAGGCTAAGCACAGTGCCTGGCACACAATAAATGCTGATTGTCCCTCTCTTCTGCCCCGTGAACCTCATCATCCTATCTTGCACACCATCCTTTACCCTTTTGAGAGTGCACTCAGTTGGGCTGTGAACTCCCTGGGGGCATCTGTTGTGTTTAGTTCATCCACCTTTATGCTCCAGCCCTGGCACAGCACCTTCAATGCACCCTGAATTGGCTGGTGAGAAGCTTCACCGGCCCCAAGAAAAGGACTAAGTTTTAGCCAGAAACTCAGTGCACATCCACTGTGTGCTCCTGCCGAGGCCCACTGTGTGGAATCTGCTCTACAGAGCTTGAGTGGCTGCTTGTAACTTGCTGGAATCCTCTACACTGGCAGCTTTGTGTTCTTTTCTTCCAAGCACTTAGCACTCATGTAATCAAATCAGTCTTTGGTCAGCCTTTAAGATCCATCTCTCCCCACTGGAATGCAAGGGGCCACAGCAGCTGTGTCCCCAGGCCTCAGTGCCTGGCACGGGGGACACGCATACATTTTTGTTGGCTGTCTTTTTCTTTCCCTTCTCTGAGCTCAGGCTTGGTATCCCTCCCAGCCCAACCCCTTTCCAGCTGGGGCAAATCTTCCTGCTTCTTTCAGCTTCAATTTCCTCATCTCTAACGTGGGCATAATGGTGGTCCCAGATATCATCAAGTGATCAGCTGGGCCTGGAGCAAGGTAAGGACTGCATCACATCAGCTCCTGTTTTTAAGATCTCCAAGGGTCCTCGCATTTATGACCTTCAGTGACCTCACCGCCTCTGGCTGGGAGGAGCCTGGGGAGAACATTCCATTCCTCACAGACCCTCTGCACTGGTCTCACAATGGATTTGGAGCTCTGTGCAAACTGTTTATGTTTCCCCAGCAGAGTTTATTACCCAACCGGGCCTTCTGCAATTAATTACAAGCCGAGCAAATAACTTGTCCCTGGGAGGCTGGGCTTGGCATAAACATTTACATCCAGCCAGGGGCCGGCCCAGGGGCTAGGCTCCTTCCTCCAGACTCAGGAGTAGAGAATGGTTAGAGGATTAGGGCTGGGAGGGCTGGGATGGGGTGGGGGGCGGGTGGAGCCAAAGAGAAACAACTTTCCTTCAACAGCTTTTCCTGGGCCCCCACCTTAGCCTTTGAGGTGCTGGGCATCGGCCTTCTCTTAATCTTCCTCAGTACCCCACAAGTAGAATCCCTGTTTGCAGATGAAGAAATATGGAAGAAATTGAGGCTCATGTAAATTAAGGAATTTGACCAAGGACATGCAGCGTGCAGGAGGGGCAGGATCTGAGGGTTCCCACAGAAGCTGTGTAGAGCAATAGACTGGAGATGAGAGGACCAGCGGTGGGAAATCACTGAGGGAATGAATATTCATTTGATCGTTTGGTCATTCATTCATTGTGTATGTGTCGGCCCCTGTCGTGGGTGAGGGGGGCATGAGGCGGCGGTGGTGGCTTATTAGTGACTGGGCTGAGACTGTTGGTCCCCAGTGAATGCCGGCAACTCCCTCAGGATGTCCCATTAACAGACCAGCTTTGGCTGAAGGAGGTTTCTTGGAGGGCTAGGAAGGGGGCGGCTTCTCTGAGTCTCTAGTGGTCATAACCACCTCATCTTACGCCAAGAGATGACTCCGATGGAAGTAGCCTCTAAGGTCAGCCTCCTTATCCCAACCTGGAATGTGGAATCCCAGAACCTTGGCCCCCTGCCTTTGGGCTGAGAAACCTCAGAAAAGGTTTATCTCCAGGAATAGCGGGGTCCCTCCTTTATGTCTGAGAGGGAAATGGCTGATTGGCAGGGGAAACCCTCCTTGCTCTCCTGATTCCCCAGCCCTGCCCCATGGAGGGACTGTGAGTTCTGTGTTTTCTAAAGGCCCGTCTTCCAGCCCAACAGTTCCTGCTCCCCTCCACAGCCCCGCCACGCAACTCTCTGGAGCCTTCTGCTGGGGGTCATCTTCTGTCTCTGCAGAGAGGAGAACTGAGACCAGGGAGGAAAAGGTATCCGTTTTGGATATGGTGTGCCTGGATCCTGGAACCCCTTGGCTTCTGGTCACAGTGGAGACTGGGGCCCAGGCTGAGCCATGTTGCCTGAGGGTGTTGCCCGATCCTCACCCAGAGCCTGGTGTGTGGTAACTGATGCCCAGGAAAGGTGTGACCTGGGGGACAAGTGACCGGCTGATGGGACACGTAGGAAGGACACTGTGATCTGAAGGCGGGGGGCTTCAGTTCACGGCACTATCTCTCCCAGGAATGGACCCTCTGGGAACCGAGATGTAACGATAGTCCTCACCTCCAGGGTTGTGGTGAGGATCAAAAGGCAGCGAGTGACTATTCACAGTGGACAGAAAGTGGAAACCAGTGGCCCTAATGTTCATCAGTGTATGCGTGGGTAAACAAATTGCATTCTGTCTATACCATGGAGTATCATTCAGTCAAAAAAAAGGAATGAAGGACTGATGCATGCTGCAACATGAACCTTAGAAACATTGTGTTACGTGAAAGAAGCCAGACACAGAGGTCACATATTGTGTGATTTCATTTATATGAAATGTCCAGAATAGATACGTCCATAGACCCAGAAAGCCGACATTGGTGGTTGCTGGGGGCTGGGAGGAGGGGCGGCTGGGAGAAGAAACCACTTAGGAGTGACGGATTTTAGTGTGGAGTGATGGAAATGTTTTGGATCCAGAGTGGAGGTGGTAGTTCTGCACAACGTTGTGACTGCGGTAAATACTGCTAATTGTTGACTTCAAGCTGGTAAATTTTGTTATGTGAATTTCACCTCAATAAATTATTGTTTTAATTGCTAATAATAAAAGCAGCATTGTGAGGAGGCGGCACTGGAGATGAGATACGGGTGTTCAGGGGCGAGGCTGCTGAAGAAAGGATGGGTAGAGGGAGGGGCTGTGACGGGAGAAAGGTGTCCTGTGGGTAGCACTTTGGGAGCCTGATTAGGACGAAGGGTTCCAGGATAAGAATGGTTGGGGGCAAAGATGTGTCCTTGGGCGGGTTATTCAACCCCTCTTTGTTTCAGTCTCCCCATCTGGAAAATGGGAATCATTAAGTTTTTATTATGGCAATCTAAATCTTTTATGATCAGTTTTGAATATTCATTGGAAGGACTGATGCTGAAGCTGAAGCTCCAATACTTTGGTCACTTGATTCGAGGAACTGACTCACTGGAAAAGACCCTGATGCTGGGAAAGATTGAAGGCAGGAGGAGAAGGGGACGACAGAGGATGAGATGGTTGGATGGCATCACCGACTTGATGGACATGAGTTTGAGCTAGCTCCGGGAGTTGGTGATGGACAGGGAATCCTGGTGTGCTGCAGTCCATGGGGTCGCAAAGAGTCAGACACGACTGAGCCACTGAACTAAACTGAAATCTTTTATGATGGAAAGCTTAACAGTTTTCTTGAGGATTAAACTAGTTAATATTTGTGAAGTGCTTAGAATAGTGCTTGGCACCAAGTAAGATCTGCATAAGTGTTAGCTACGTTTATTATGGCTCATTCACATTTTTATTTATTTGTTCATTTACTGAGCACCCCTGCTGAGCCAGGCCCCCTGGCTGCATTCTGGGGACACAGCTGTGAGCGTGACTCAGGGTCAGCTCTCAGGAGCTCCCTCACGTCCGGCCGCGCCTGCAGCTTCAGCTGTTAATGAAAATTGTTCATCACTTCCCGCTTCTCCGGAGCTGCCTGAGCAGGCACCATCTCCCCTGGGATCAGACAGGTCTCCTCTTGAAAACTCCCCCTGGGTTTGGGGGCTCGCGCCTTGGACTTGGAGGGAGGGCTTACCAGAGCCTCAGTTTCTCTACTTGTCAAGGAGGAGGGCAGACTGGCCATGCCCTGGGGTTCCTCTCAGCCTCTTCTGGCCTTCAGACCTCTGAGTCACATAGTTCACCAGCCTGTGTTTGGGATGGGCCTAAGGTGTCACATCTGCTGAGATTTAATTTATAAAAAGTAGACAGTCTTTTTTTGGGCTGGCATCTGGGGCAGTAGGGGTTGGCAGGGAGTGGGGGGACAGGTGGTCCTTCCTGAGCTCCAGCCTTCAAGGACTGGGCTTCTGCCCGCTTTGGGGTATGACCAACCCCCGTCAGTATTCCCCACCCCCCAGTAATAACTCAGGCTGAGTCTGATCACAGCTCTCCTAAATTCAAACCATCTGATTCTCACTGCTGCCCCGTGGGCACCTCTTCTGTTGCCATCCACAGTCTGTCACCTCTGCATGGTCATATGGCCCACCCCCTCACTGGGACAACCAACACACACACACACACACACACTATCACCTCGCCACTTGCACTCCCATTCACACCCAGCGAAATCTTGCTGAGCGCTTGTTCCCCCTTCTCATCCTCCAACACCTGGATCCCCCCCTCGCTCTCCAGCCACCTGCCCTCCGCCCCCCATCCTAGCTCGGTCTCCACCACTGGTTTCCCTTCCCAGATGCTTGTCACTGGGGTTGTCTCAGGGCAGAAAAGTCCTTCCAGGAAAGAGCTTGCTGTCTCAGTTTCCTTTTAAAAACAAAGCTAGGTCTTGAATAGCTTGAGTTGGGCCTTCCAGAACTGCCCCCCTGGTGGTGGAAGGAGGTACCAAGCAGGCAGCTGAACAAGGAGAGGAGGGGAGGGGGCAGAGTCAGGCCAGGCCAGGCTCTCTGGGTCTTGGAAAGCCCCGATGTATTCGTATTCCCCTTATTTCTCACAGACACAGGCATCTCATTCTCATAGACACGGTTCCCGGCCCTGGAGAGCTCGGCACACTGTGATCAGGGAGGCTTTCTTTGCCAGAACATTCATTTTATTCAGCCCTTCGTTCATTCATCAGTCTTTGCTCTCTGCCAGGCCCTGTGCTGAACTCTGGGGACAGAGTGGGGTGGGACCTGGTTCCTGCCCGAGGGCCAATGAGAGAGGCTGCTTTGTACTCACAGGGACGCCTTGCCTCTGATATGTGCCATTCAATCATTCCCTCATTCAGCAAATGCTGGCTGAGTGCCTGCCACGTCCCTGGCCCTGTTCTAACATTGGGACACCAGCATGACCAAAACAGGTGACAGTCCTTACCCTCACCAGCCTCACCAGGCTGTCATCCTAGAGACAGGAGTGACCAGAGTTTTGAGGGGTCATTTAAAAGAGCTGACATTTATTGTTCAGTAATTATTTTACAAACACAAAGTGCTTCACATTTGGACAAGAAGATAGTGATCATCCGTAATCTCGTGACTTAGAACTTTACAAAACAACTTTTTTTTTGGTCTTTGTGATCCTTGGCTATTGTGTGTCCTTGTGTGCATGCATGTACCTGTGTTCAGACACAGTTGTGCTTAAGCTGTGTATGACATTTGGATTACTGCTTTTTTCCTTCAGCATTTCCCATGTCATTAACTTATCCTAATATCTGTGTTTGTTAATGACACATAGGAGTTCCTCGTGTGACTGCTCAACAGTTTATTGAACCATCCCCTTATTTGGCATTTACATTATTTCCAGCTGTTTGCTATTGTAAATAATGTTGGAATGATTAGCTTTAAAGTCATCTGACCGCTTCTGGAGGGCAGAATGCTGGATATCACAGAGGTCTCAGATCCCAGGCTCACGCCACCACCTCCTCCTTTCTTGCCCCTAAGTGCCACCTTCTTCCCTCTGGGGGAAAGGAATTTCCCTCTAGGTACCTCTCAACATGAGGTGTTCCGTTTACCTTTAGCTACATAACCAATCACCCGATAACTTAGTAGCTCAGGCAACAACATTCATCTCTTTATCTCCCTGTTTCCATGGGTCACGAACATGGGGAGAGTTCAGCTGGCCAGTTCTAGCTCAGGGACTCTCCTGTGGTTGCAGCTGGCATGGGGCTGCGGCTGATGGGTGCTTCCAGCGAGACTTGGTGATATTATCCCTGGCGTCTGGCCTTGTCCCACTGTTTCTCTTTCATGGCTGCCTCTCTAATCTGGGCCACCTTCATTTCTCATCTGGATGATTAATATCAACTAAGCGCACCGCACTCTCCATGAGCCAGGTATTGCCTTAAGCTCTTTACACACATGAAATTGCTCGTGTCATCCTCACAACAGGGACTTTCTTGGTGCTCCAGTGGTTAAGACTAAGTGGTTAAGATGCCTCTTTCCAAGGCAGGGGACTCTGGTTCAATCCCTGGTTATGGAACTAAGATCTTATGTACTGCATGGCCAAAAGATATATTAAAAATACTTAATCCTCACAACAACCCAAGGAAGAAGATGCTATTGTGATCTCTCTTCTAGCAAATAAATGGCAGATCCGGGACCTGAACCTGGGGCAGCCTCCTTGTTAATCCTGCCTCCCTTTACTAGTCTCCCTGTGTGCGTTATGGCCTCTCTGCCCTCCAGTCTCCAGCCAGTGGCCGAAGGAAGCATGTTAAAGTACAGCTGCATCATGTCTGTTCCCCACTGAAACCCTGCCGCTGTCTGATCACGGTGACAGTAAAATCTACCTCCTGACCAAGGCCACATGGTGAATGGACCCTGCTGCCCTGCCCCCGCTGGCCTCACCTACCCATCTCCCTCAGCGCCTCCCTCCCCCAGAACCTTCCCGTTGCAGGTTTTGTTTCATTTTGGTTCAATGCAGCATCCCACCTTGGCACCCTTCAGAGTTACATCACTGCTTCTTCTTCAGCTCCTAGCTCAGCTACCACTTGGTGGGGAAGCCTTGACTTTCTCAGGCTGATCAGTCATGCATCTTTCGCTGGTGGAGCCCTGCCCCGACAGCGTGTGGCCCGAGAGGCACTGTGTACTGTTGGCTCCCTTGTTTGCTGTCTTTCTTGCAGGGCTGTTGTGTTGCACACGTACGGGGGATGCCGTAGGCACTATGATCTGTGCCATGCACCCTCCCAGAGTTGGGCAACACAAGGCCCTGCTGCCTTTCCCACTGAAGTGAAACTTCATACAGGCAGGGGCCGTTTCATGGGTATGTCCTAGTCACCGTGGCCCGTACCATCTGATACACAACCGGCATTTGATGAACATTTGTTGATTATGATTATTAATCAGTTCAGTCGCTCAGTCGTGTCCGACTCTTTGCGACCCCGTGAATCGCAGCACGCCAGGCCTCCCTGTCCATCACCAACTCCCAGAGTCTACCCAAACCCATGTCCATCGAGTCGGTGATGCCATCCAGCCATCTCATCCTCTGTCGTCCCCTTCTCCTCCTGCCCCTAATCCTTCCCAGCATTAGGGTCTTTTCCAGTGAGTCAACTCTTCGCATGAGGGGGCCAAAGGATTGGAGTTTCAGTTTCAACATCAGTCCTTCCCAATGAACACCCAGCACTGACCTCCTTTAGGATGGACTGGTTGGATCTCCTTGCAGTCCAAGGGACTCTCAAGAGTCTTCTCCAACATCACAGTTCAGGGCTAATATGTATTAGGGCTTTCCTGGTGGCTCAGTGGTAAAGAATCTGCCTGTAGTGTAGGAGATGTGGGTTGCTTTGATCCTTGGGTGGGGAAGATCCCCTGGAGAAGGAAATGGCAACCCATTCCAGTATTCTTGTCTGGGAAATGCCATGGACAGAGGTGCCTGGTGGGCTTCAGTCCATGGGATTGCAAAAGAGTCAGACATGACTGAGCAACTTAACAACAACAAAACATGTATTACTGGGCAGCAGGCGTTAGGCACACTTATTCCTCATAACAGTCCTAAGGGGTAAGCCCTATTGTTGTCCCCTCTTTCTAGAAGAGGAAATAGGCTGAGGGAGGGGGAGTCGTTTGATTGATGTCCTCTAGTGAAGGTTTCAACGGAGGCGGATTAGTTCGCTGTGATAAAAAAGTGAATGAGGGACTGCCCTGGTGGCCCAGTGGTTAAGACTCCTTCTTCCAATGCAGGGGGCTCTGGTTCAATCACCGGTTAGGGACCTAAGACCCCACATGCTGTTTGGTGTGGCAAAAAAAAAAAAAAATTATTAAAATAAACATGAATGAAAGAAAACCCCTGCATTCCAGCAGCTTGGAGTCAGTCAGATGAGGGGAAACCCAGACACAGGTCATCGCAATGCTGGCGAGGATGTGTGGGGAGGCGGGGCTTTCCTCCAGCAGAGAGCGAGGAAGGAGAGAAGGGCCCCAGACAGAAGGTGGATCTGCTCTGGGGCCACTCTCCCCCTTGGGCGCCAGGGCGCCTCCTCTTCTGTCTGCAGCCTCTGTACCCCAGGCTCTGTACCACGGGTGGAGGCCTGAGGGAAGGGGGAGCTGGGAGGGATGGGGTGGGGTTGGGGCCGGGGTGAGGTTCTCTCCTAAGTGCTGAAGCCATTCCAGAGGCCTCAGTTCTCACCTCCTTGGAGGTCTATCCTTCCCTGGGAGGAAGGGGTGGGGGACAGGAGCCCCCATGGTACAGGTGAGGGAGTGGAGAGACCTGGAGACATCAGGGGATTGATTTCTCCAAGGCCCAGAGCCCGGGTCCCTGGAAATCCCTCAGCTCTTGGTGCTGAGCATGTGTATATGTGTTGTGGGTGTGTGTGTTAGAGACGATGCCTCCCTCTTCCTCTGTCCTGACTCCCATCCCAGCAGTGTGTCCTGTTAGAGGAAAAGACCTCCTTTGGGTTCTGTGGACTGGCCCCAGGTGCTTGCCAGGTCCTGGTTGTCTGGGGGTCCAGAGCCACCCCGTGGCCTGGGACTGTTCCCTCCTTTGAATTAATTCCCTGGGTTTCCCACCAGGCTGTGGGCTTTCTAAGGACTGGGCCTGGACTCCCCCATTAGATCAGTTTCGTAGCACAGTACTTTCTCAGAAAGTACTGTGTGGGGTTGGACAGTACTGTGTTCTGTGTTCTGTCTGGGGTTGGAGCCCAGCCCAGGGGTGGGGCCCAGGGGCTTTGGGAAGAGCTGGTACCTGAGTGGGCCTTGAAGGAGCAATAGCAGTGACCAGGTGGAGTACCCATCCCCTTCTTCCCTGAGTCTCGGCCCCTGCAGCACAGAGCCGGGCGGGCCCTGGTGATGCAGGGGGCTTCCCCGGCCCCCACCCTGTGCCTGGCCGGGTTACTGAACTTCCAGAGGCTCCAGCCCCTGGGCGCCTTCCCAGCCACCCGCCCCTCTGAGGCCCCAGCTTCGTTTCTTGTCTCCTTCCCCACAGGTCTCAGTCTGCTGGGGATTCTGTTTTGGTTGGAAAGAGGAGGCGGAGGTGTTTGTGTGTCTGGCTCTTTCCTCCTTTCTCATTCCTCCTCCCTTCCTCCCTCCTGCCTCTCAAGATGTTTCCTCTGCCAGCCTGGCTCCACTCCAGCCTCTCCCCTCCCTGGGCAGGCCGCAGCCATCCCTCTCCTGCCTGGGGCTTCTGTGGGCTGTGGCTTTCCAGAGTGTGCCCTTAATGCCTTCCGCCCCCAGAGGAGGGGTCCACAGGGCAAGGACATCAGAGTGAGGGCACCCTTGCCTCCTCCTCCCTCCTCTGTTTAAAGCCCACATCTCCTGGTGGAGGAGGCAGAGGGGCCCACTCAGGGCTGCCTCCTGCTTGGGGTTCATCCCTTCCCCCTCTGGGCCTTGATTTCCTGGGGAGCCCACAGCCGACACAGCCCCTTGGCACAGAGGTGCATAGCATGTCTTGTGTTCCTTTGGTAGTAGTTTTGTGCTGCTTTGCCAAGGGCATTGGGGAGCTAGCTGCTCCCCACAACTTGGCAGGGGCATGGAGTGTAGAGTTTGTACTACTTCTCATATCCTCACCTTTTCAAATCTCCAGCTGAGGTAACATCACTCCCTGGAGAACCCTCTCTGCTCACCCGCCCCCTGCTGCAGAGGTTCATGGGGTAGAACAGGCCTGTACCCTGACCTGATGGAGCTTGGTCTGGCCTTCGCCTCGCCAGCACCTTGCACTGTGCCTGCAGCAGGGCAGGCGCTCAGTAAATATTTGTAGAATGAATGGTTGGAGAGCAGCTAGGGAAGCAGAGGGTGGCATGGTGGAGTGGTAAGGACAGACAAGGTGCTGAGGGAGGACTTCTCAGAGGAGGCAAAACCTGGGGTTTTGAAGGATGGATAGGAGTTGGACACATAGGCAGGGCATTCCAGAAAGAAAGAACACAGCCTGTGCAAATCCTAGAACAGATGGTGTGTGATCTAGAGCCTAGAGTGTGAGTAAATGACCAGAGGGGAGGCTGGGGAGAAGGGCCTGGGTATGGGAGGAACCTCCAGTCTGGGAGTGGGCACCCTGACCTGCCAAAATGCTATCAGAAGTTGGCCCCTTCAGTTGGGTCCCAGGTCTGTGCTTTCGGCCTGGCCTTGAAGGGCACCATGTGTGGAGAGCCCTGAGCGGTTGCCAGGGCTTGTCAGAGTTATTCAGGGTTTGGGACTGTATGAGTCTAACCCAAGGCTACTGGCTCCGCTCCCCTGGGCCGAGTTGATTGTGAGATTAGAATCCCTCTGGGCCAGCTGATTGAAGCAGGCTTTGTGGCAATACATAAGCTAGAGCTAGGTTTAGTCATGGTGGTGTCCGTAACTTCCTGGCTATGACCCTGGGCAAACTGTTGATTTCTTTATGTTGTGGTTTCCTCTACATAAAGATAACAGACACTACCTCTCAAGACTGTTACAACAATTAACAAGGTAACCTGTGGAAAGCTTTCCTTTTTCCCTCCTTGCTTCTCCCTGTCCTCCCCACCCTTCTGTCCTTCTTAGCAGAGCTGGCCCTTTGGACTGAGGCCTGAGGATGATCTGAAGGATACTGGACACGCTCAACCCTGATAACTTGCCTGAAACCTCTCCTTCCCAGAGGTCCTGGATTCAAAACGCCCCTGTTACGTATGCATTCCTTAGGGCAGTGGTTTTGTGCTCAGGCCACAGTCCCGTCTTTGGCAACGTTACCTCTAGAAATGCAGCGGTTAGAAATCCAGATTCCAGGCCCACATCTCACCTACTGAGTGGGGATTCTGCAGGTGGAGCCCAGCAAGCTGGTTTTCAACAAGCTTCCCAGGTGATTCTGACGTATGTTTCAAGTGTGAGAACCACTGTCTGATGCCTAAGGCCTTTCAGTGGGAGGAGCCTGGCTTTGGGCCTGGAGTCGGAGCACATGGGTGCCCGGGGAGCTGGCTTCAGGGGTGTGTAACCTGTGCTGTCACTCAGGGCCCTGAGCTCAGGAGGACGTCTGATTGCTTTAATGCTCTTCTGTCTCTGTCTTGAAATCTGAACAAGGGGCCCTGCATTTTCGTTTTGCACTTGGGCCCACAGATTATTAAAGCTGGTCCTGGGGGCTGGTCCCAGCATGTTCCAGGTAAGCTGGGTGTCCTCGGGGAAGTCACTTCCTCCTTGAGCCTCACTGTCCTCATCAGTGATGATCCCCACCGCCTAGAGTGGTGGTGAGAATTAAATGTGACACGTGGTTTCAGCTGTTGGTGTGGGGCCTGGCCCAGGCTAGTGTGGCATAGCTTCCAGAGGCCCTGTGACCTGCACCTCTGGAGATGCCATGACCACAAATATACACAGTCTTTGGCTTAATGGTGCTTCCAGTCTGGAGCAGGGACACAGCAAGAGATGAACATTCTGAGAGTGCTCTGAGGGTGCTAACATGGGAGGATCTGCCCTAGTTGGGGGGTCACTGAAGGCTTTCCGTGTGTGTGTGTGCTAAGTCACTTCAGCCGTGTCCGACTCTCTTGACCCCATGGACTGTGGCCTGCCAGGCTCCTCTGTCCATGGGATTCTCTAGGCAAGAATGCTGGAGTGGGTTGCCATGCCCTCCTCCAGGGGATCTTCCTGATCCAGGGATCAAACCCATGTCTCTTATGTCTCCTGCATTGGCAGGCGGGTTCTTCATCACTAACGTCACCTAGGAAGCTGAGGAAGTGCCAAATGAGCAAAAATCTGAGCTGGATTGGATGTGAACTTGGTGTGGGGCTGGACGGTGTTGTGGTATTTTCATAGTTTTTAACCACAGATCTCTGGGGAGGTGAGAGGGCCTGGAGGGAGGACATGGGCCACAAGGGACTGCAGATGGAGCAGGAGGTTGCTTTGGGGCCTCATCTCCCAGTCTGGGTTCCTTCCCTTCACAAAGGCCCTAGAACCACAATAATTTGGAGTAGAAATAGACCCTTGCCCAGAAGCCTCCTGGAGCAGAGTAGGAATGTGGCTTTGCCGGCTGGTGCCACAGGCCCAGTTCTTCACCCCTTGGAAACCTCTGCTTCCTCTTCCGTAGATGGGCCTCCTAATCCCCTCCAGGTGGGCTGTGGTGATGATCTAGTGACATGAGCACACATAAACCCCACCACAGTACCACCGGCAGGAAGTGCTCAGTACAGAGTTGATTCCTGTTTCCCTCTGCTCATGTGCACGTGGGAGCCCTGGTTTTTTGTTTGTTTTGTTTTTTAATCTTGACGGAGCTGCATGGCATGTGGGATCCTAGTTCCGTGACCAGGGATCGATCGCGTGCCCCCTGCACTGGCAATGTGGAGTCCCAACTACTGGACCATAGGGGAGCCCAGGTTTTTAATTAGGAGTCCCTCTGGCTGAGACTAGCTCCCTTGGGGGAGTCCTTTCTTTAACTGTAAGACAGATGAGGCTGACAAGCCCTTTTCTGGAGATGATCAAGGACTGACCAGCACTGGGGGTCCAGAAGCAGTGGCTTTGGAGACAGCTGAGTGCCCACCTCTCCAGTGCTCTCCCAGCTTAACTTAAACCCACCAGCTGTGTCACAGAGAGGGAGTGAGCTCCCCTATGGGCATCCTGAGTTCAGGCCCCGCTCTCTCAGTAGTGAACACAACTTTCATTTATTGCCGTCTTCACAGCACCAGGCGCTTCCCGTGCATTCAGGGAGAAAGGCACTGTCATTCCCGTTTCAGAGGGAGGACAAGAACGACTCTCTCCTTGGCCAGGGTCACCCAGCTAGTGAGTGGCAGACCCCAGAGCTCTGCCTCCGACTCCCACAGTGATACACTGTGACACTGGGGTCAAGTCCAGACTTTTCTGTGCCCTGAAGGACGGGACGCGCCATTCTTAGAGGCCCCGTCAGCTGCAGTGGCCTACGGTCTGTGTATCTGGGAGGGCCTGTCCCCAGAGGTGTTCTGCCACACACCTCCAGGCTGCTGTTTCTTTACTGTGTAGGATAATACCAGCTTATCCAAGCCCTCTAAGCTCCAGCCTCCCAGGCCTGTCATCCTGACCCCTGGCCCTGCTCTCTCTCTCTTACCCACAAGGAGAGCAGGAATGGCTAGGACCCGTGGTTTCTCCACAAGTGGCCTGGAGCAGAGGGGACAAGGGGTGCCAAACCCTGTGGGACTGGGAAAAAATTTGATGGCTTCAGAGAACTGACCAGCAGTGTGGCTGCAAGATATGGGGGTGCAAGGGAGTGTGGTGGAGTAAGGGTTGGAGGGGTGAGCAGGGGCCAGATTGTGATGGGCTTGTGGGGAGCAGTTAAGGGGTTTGAGGCGGAGAAAGGACTTGATCAAGCCTGTGTCTAGCGTGACTGAGAAAAATGCCAATGACAGTTAACACAGTGCCAGGCACACAGCATTCAAAGCCATTCATCATGGTTTGATGCTTTTTGTTATATGGGTCATTATGAATACCCAGATTCTGCTCTTAGCCGCTGTGAGAACTTGAGCCAGTCATGAACCCCTAGGACCTCATTTTTCACACCAGTAATGCAGGACGACGGATATGAAACTTCTCCCAAGGACTTTATCAAGATCAAAGAGAGATAATGGGGGAATCTCATCTCATCTCTGTTAATCCTGAAGACACTCAGCTACCTGAGCCCACCTTTATAGCCAGGGCCCTTCCTCTGTGTCACATGCCTGACTGCTTCCCAATTTGGGGCAGGATAGGACTCAGCCATTGGCTCCAGAAGCCCCCAGCCACAATGCAGTCCCTTTCAGGCAGGGCTTTACCTTCCCCAGATCCCTCCTCTGCCCTTGATCTTGACCCTACAGACCTTGACCCAACAGACCTCCGCCTTCTCCTCAGACTCTTCCCTAGCCTTGGTGCCCTGGCCAAGGGGCTCCCAGCCTTAAGAGCTCATGGAGATGCCCAGTAAGCCAATGTGGTATGGAGGGGAGCATGCAGAACCTGAGAACACTATGTGCCTTCTCTGAGCCTCAGTTTCTTCATCTGCAAAATGGGAGTGGGGTTACCTGTTTTGTTAGTCTTCTTTTGCTCCTATAACAAATTTCCATAAATTTAGTGGCCTACTACAACACATGTTTATCCTCTTATAGTTCTGGATGTCAGAGTCCTAACACAATTAGGCAGGGCTGCGTTCCTTCCGGAGGCTTCAGGGGAGCCTCCATTCTTTTGCCTTTTCTAGCTTCTGGAAGCTGCCTGCATTTCTTGGCTCCTGGCCCCATCCTCCATCTTAAAGCCATTAGCATAGCATCTTCCAGTTTCTCTCAGTGCTTCTGTCATCCTCACCTTGCCTTTTCTCCCTCTGACCCTCCTGCCTCCTGCTTATAAGAACCTTTCTGATTACACTGGGTCCACCCAGATAGAGCAGGGTTATCTCCCCCATCTCCAGGTCCTTAACTAACGTCGTGTCTGCAGAGTTCCTTTTACCATGTAAGGTAACAGCTTCACAACTCCAGGGATTGAGATGTGAGCATCTCAGGGGGCCATGATTCAGCCTGTCACACATTCCTTGCAGGGTAGCTGTGAGGATTAAATGAGACATGTGAAAGGATCAAATGGTACCTGGGACGTGGCAGTCAGTCCCTAGACACATTTTCTTCAGTCCTCTCTCTGGGCCTCTGACTCCCCAGCTGTAAAAAGAGGCCCATTGTAGCAGTTGGATCCCACCTTCTCTCGAGCATGTAATATGGTTAGGCAGACTGTGCCCTTAGCCCAGGATTCGTAGGAAGCAGCAGAATTGAGGATGCCCCTCAATAGCCCTCTGAAAAGCCTCCCTTCTCCCCTCCCTCTCGGAGGCAGGCCTCCTTTCAGTTCCTGGCCCGCTGAGCATTTCCCATCATTCCCAGGGATGGCTGATGGGAAAGGCTGAGCTCACTGCTCCCTGGGGAGGGCGATGGGTGGAGGGAGGAGAGGGAGAGGCTGGCGGCAGCTGCTTGGAGAGAAGGGCAGAGGAGATTTACGGAGGGAGAGCTGAGGTTATCAGCGCTCAGGAGGAGTGGGAGATGGTGAGGCAGGGCCTCCAGGCTGAGCTTTGGAGAATGGTCAGCCCTTCCTCAGCCTCCTCCGCCCAGCCCCGGCTGTGCTGCTCCATCTGTCTGCCAGCTGCCCCTTCTGAGAGGCCCTGGGGTCCGGGGGAGTGTGTATGTATGCTGGGGATGGGAGAGGGGTGTCACAGGCCAGCAGGAACTGCAAGTGTGATATTGCTGCTAGAAAGGACTACCTTCCCCTTCCTGAGAGGAGGGCCATCTCAGCCAGCATACATCCCTGCTCCTTCCCTCTGCCCAGAAACCGGTCACTTTTTGGTTCATCATCTGCCTTCACTGCACTTCTCTTTTCTTATTTGCATGTATGGGGGTGTGGGGTGGGGGGAGGTAATAACACCATTAGAGGATTTGAGAAACTCAAATGAGATAGTGATTTTGAAATGTACACTCAGCTATATAAGGATGTGTGATTCCATGCATACGCGCATCACTTTGACATTCTCTCTTCTGCACCTTGACGACCTGGCAAATTCTTAATCATCCTTCAAGTCCTAGCTCAGATGTCACCTGCTCTTTGTAACTCTCAGCAGCCCCCTGTCCACCTGGGAAGAACGAAGCTGCTCCCTCCCCCGAGTTACCCTCTCTCTAACCCTCTCTGGGTGCCTTCTGCAAGGATAGTTGTTCACAGTGGGCCTCCCCCACTGTTTGCAGGCAGTGCATTCACCACAGGCCCCTCCACTTCTCAAGGCCACAGTGGCTGTAGTAGAGCAGAGACAGGATGGTGAAGGCACTGGAGAAGCTGATCTCCTGGAGTCGGGCCTTGGCAAAGTCCCCCACGTGGGCGTCTAGTCCTTAGAATCGAGCAGATTCCCATGAACGACTCAGTCGGATTCAGGGACTCTGCTCAAAGCAGGTGGCCATTCATCTGTGTATAAGAGCCCTTCACTTTCTGTGATGCACATACTCGTGCCTGCTGCCCAGGACTCCTGTACATAATCAGGAGACCAAAGGGCCATGTTGGCCATGACGTTTCCGGAAGAGAGTGAAACCTGAGGCAAGGAGGGGGAGAGGCTGTTTAGGCCCTAAGGAGTGTATCCCATAAGCTCACCTACCACACTCTGGGCTTCCCTCATAGGTCAGTTGGTAAAGAGTCCGCCTGCAATGCAGGAGACCCCAGTTTGATTCCTGGGTCGGGAAGATTTTCTGGAGAAGGGATAGGCTACCCACTCCAGTATTCTTGGGCTTCCCTTGTGGCTCAGCTGGTAAAGAATCTGCTTGCAATGTGGGAGACCTGGATTTGATCCCTGGGTTGGGAAGATCCCATGGAGAAGGGGAAGACTATCCATTCCAGTATTCTGGCCTGGAGAATTCCGTTAACTGTATAGTCCATGAGGTCACAAAGAGTCGGACACGACTGAGCAACTTTCACTCACCACACTTCAGGATTCCCAGCAGGCTCATATCCCAGTGCCTCGGGCCCACCAGATACACAGAGAGGGCCAGATGAATGTTGGGAGATGCAGCATGGTGGTCAAAGGTGTCTCCACTGCCTCTCTGTCTTCCCCCATCTCTTCAGAGCCCTGGACAGCCTTGTTCATCCTGGCACTTCTGGTGCCTCTCAGTGCCCTAGTCCTACCATACAGTGAACTTGGATTATGTTCCAGGTATAGGCAGGCATCAGCCCATTCATTCCCCTCCACACCCTGGAGGTGGTCTTATCTAGGTGAGGACAGGTGAGGTGAGGAGCCTTGAAGTTCCAGGGTAGAGATCTGGACCATGTTTCCAATTACTCTCTTCCATTTCCTTCAGCATTTGTGTGGTTTCCCTGGGGTTTGAGGAAAGATGACCAGAGTCTCCACGTTGGGGAAGGTGAAACTGGTACTGAGTTGTCTCTCCAGATAGGTTGGTGGCTAAGGCCTAGCACTGTTCCTCTCAGCAGGTTTCTCGCACCCCACCCTCACCCCTGAAGACGTGTGAGGCAGGTAGAAGGGGGCTTACCAAGGGGAGATGTTCAGAGATGCCCCAGAATGCCCCTCCCTGCTCGCTGTCTCACCGAGGGCAGCTGTTCTTGGCTGGCCTCACTGTGCTCACCTCGTCTGCAAGCCTGTGTGTTCTTGGAAGTAATGGAAATGCATTTCTTAAAAATGCTCAGTAATACCAAGCCTTGGTCTCTACCCAGCTCTCTGGCCTCCCAGAAACTCCTCATACCCATCACCTCCTCTCTGCTGCCCAGGCCCATATGAGGTCATGTGACCCTCTCTGAGAGCCAGTGATCCAGCTGAACCCTGTCCATCAGGGACCTGTCCAGGGCCTCCCAGCGAGTCTGTTTCTTTTGGGGGATAGTGATGATGGCTAGTATCATCACCACTGACAGAGCTCTAACTGTGTGCCAGGGCCTCACTGAACTCTCTAGATGGCTGAAGCACAGGCTGATGAGGCAGCAGGCCTGCCTAACCCCAGCCCATAACTCCTTTATGTTGTACCTTGTTTGTGCACAGTCCCTGCCTGGGAGTAGCTCCCATCCTGGGGGGCAAACTCCCACTGGATCACGCCCACAGAGGAGGTGTACGAGATAGTGCCCTCAGCCTGGAGGCTTGGTAAAGCCCCCCTAGAAGGAATAATGCTTTTTCCCTACTCGAGTTGTCCTCAACATTAAACAGGAGGAATAGATCAGATTCTTAGCATGTGACAAATAAATACATGATAAATCTTAAAATATTGTTATTGTGGTTTTGGGGGTTAATAAAACTATTCAGTTAAAAGTTTCAAAAGAAGGGTAACTTCTTCCTGATTTTGAGATGACAGGCGCACATTTTACATCTGTAATACAACTATTTCAGAGAACCTCTTAACATTAGAACTATACCGCAGGATGACCAATAATGAAAGTATTTGGTTTGGAGCACACTTAGGATAAATTGTACGTTTCAACAGTATCTAATTCTTTTAAAACCCAGAAGTGTTGTTACTATATTTTTACTTCCTCATATATCAAGTAGATGGTTTGAACTGTTTATATTTCTTATTTCTGCTCTGTGACTTTGAGAAAGTAATTTAATTTCTCTGTGTTTCATCATATATAGAGTGGGGAATGAGAGTATCTACCTTACAGGGTGCTTGTGAGGATTAAATGAGTTAAATATAGCATTTAGAATAGTACCTGACCAGGTGGCTCAGTGGTAAAAAATATCTGCCTGTAATGCAGGAGACATGGGTTTGATCCCTGGGTTGGGAAGATCCCCTGGGGAGGGAAATGGCAATCCACTCCAGTATTGCCTGGGAAATCATGGGGTTGCAGAAGAGTCAGCCACGACTTAGCAGCTAAATAACAATAACAATAGGTTATATTGAAAATAATTATTACTATTTCTTTAGAAGAAAATATACCCAGATTCAGTTCCTAAATCCAGTCAGGTTGCTTTTCAGTGAATACTCTTCAGCTAACATTCACTAAGTACTGGCTGGTCCTGGGCTTCTCTGGGTCTTGATCTTGGGGCTCAGCTGCTCCTGGCTCTGCCCAGGGGCCTGGGCTTCCTGCTCGGTTTCCGCCTCTTGCTCCTAGCCCCCAGGGCTCCGGGTGAGGCTGAGCTCATAAAAAGTGTCAGCAAAGCACTTTGTGGATCGATGCTAACTAATAGCAGCTCCCTGGAGCTGGCACGTGTAGGGAAGATGATCACGGAGGCAGCTTACACTAGGCTTGGGGTGGCCCCGGGGGAAAGGCAGTGATATCCTCAAGGCGGGACCTGGCCCTGCCATCCCTCCTCCTGCCACTTTAGCCAGCAGTGGGTGCCGACAGTTTGGAAACGGATGGGGAGTGTTAGTGGCCACATGGGGAAAGGATTTGCCCGTTTCAGGGCAGAGTCAGGAGCATAGATCCATCCAGCCCACACATCTGGTCACTTCCACCCAGATCTGGGGGCACAGCCTGTCTTGGACATCCTCGTGTCAAAGCTGTCCCAGTCGGCTCCATCACCATCTCTCAAGAAGTCAACATTCCTGACTGAAACAGACAGGTGCTGGCCTTTGCCCAGATGCACGGCTATCTTAAGCATGGCACAGTGGCTTCCTTTTGGTCATGGGCATGAATGGGAAGTTGGCATGGGGTCTTGTGCAAGGGAAGATGTGGGCGAGACTTCCCCCAGTTCTGCCCCAGGGGGAAGTCCTTCTCTGTGTCTCAGACTGAAATGAAGTCTGTTTTGGAAACTGCTGAGGAGGCAGCAGACAGGGCGTTCTCTGCCCTTTGGGGTTCATAGTCAGATGGAGGAGGCCTGGTCTGATTCAGGAGAGGCACCAGTCTGAGGGAGGATAGGAGTTGGAGTAGGGGGGCGGTGGTGAACGTGGCTTCTGTTTCCTGGGACTTCCTATCTTACAGAAGGGACATAGCCCTCTTGCCTTGTAGCGGCTCCTTGTCTGAGGGTGGAGGCATTAACTTTGTCTGCAGGGGCCTCCTATCTGATAGAGGAGTCTGGCCGCTTTCTTCCCCAGGAATTCTTATCTGATAGGAGAGATACAATCTCTGTCCTCAGGAAGGCCCCTTGTCTCTCTTGTTCTCTCACTCAAGAAGCCCCATTTGACGGCTTCTGCCTTTGCTCCCTGCCTTCCTGGCCTGATTCATGGGGGGCCCTGGTATACAGGCAATAGCCACAGAGAGAGCTGGGCAGAGTACTGGACTAGGCTGCTGTGGGTCCGGGAAGAAGGGGGTGCTTTAGAGGAGCTCCCGTAGCAAGTAAAGGTGACATGGAAGAGGCTTCCCATGTGACAGTCTGATGGAAGGAGGTGGCTGGCTATGATGAGTACTCACTAGGGTTAAGGGGGGGGAGCCTCCTCCAGGCTGGAAAGCGTAACTCGAGGGTCACTCGGGAGCCCCTGTCTGCCTGCAGGCTAAACTGCTGGGGTGGGAAGGGCCTCGGAGACCCTCACCTTCTGCCTGTCCGTGTGCAGGCCGAGTGCTCTGAGCCCAGAGACATCCGCCCTCCAAGACCTGAGAAGCCCAGAGAAGAGGAAACAGGACGCGTATCAGGAACGCCTTTTCCTTTTCTTTGTAACTAACCCACTCACTCAGGGCTGGGAAGAGCCGATCCTGCCGGGCCTGCTCCGGCCTGCCGCCGCCGCCTGCAGCCCCCTGTGCTGGGTCTTCCCCGGCCTCCTTCCTCCCCACACAGCCCCCCACCTGCCTCGGATACTGCTCCTGGGCTGGTCCCTTAATTCCACCGAGACTCAGGGCTCTCATCTGTAAAATGGGGTAAGACTTCCTATCTGCCTCCTGAGGAAGTTTGTTTTGTCCTGTCTTTATAGGATTTACATAGTGCATTCCTTTATCTCTGGGATTCATCTTGAGCACTTCCTGTGTGCTGACCTCTGGGGTGGGGGGGACAGTGTAGGCGAGGAACAGGTGTAGGCAGACAGGAAGTCTGTTGGGGACTTGTGTGAGGAGTCTGGGGACATTGGAGTACACGCGTCCCAGGGCTAGTGGCTGTGGGGTCAGAGTGGGTCTGGCTGGAGACCGAGGTTTGGCTTATCAGCATCTAGTGGCAGCTAAGTGGCCGGGTGGGTAGAGTCACCAAGGGAACTGCTTGTCATGGGTCCTGGGAGGCGGTGGAGGCCAGGCCCCAGAGGCTGCAGCAGAGAGCTGGGCACAGGGCAGGGATGGGCGACCACTCAGCCAGGGCTCCAGTGGCCAAGAGAAACGGGCCTGGGTTGGGGTCACTGCATGGTGCTCGTGGGGGTCGTCAAGACCTTTGCTTTGGCAGCCTGGGCGTGGGGGTCTGTGGGAAAGATGGGCCTTCAGATGAGGAGGCAGTAATTACTGCAGAGGTGCTAGACATCGAAGAAGGTGGTCAGTCAGATTGGCATCCTCTTTTCTTTTTGGCCTCACGGTGAGGTATGCGGGATCTTTGTTTCCTGACCAGGGATCGAACCCATGCCCTCTGCAGTGGAGGTGTGGAGTCTTAACCGCTGGACCGCCATGAACGTGCCGGCTTGACCTTCCCTCGTTCTCATTTCAGTTAGTCCTCTGCTGGCTAGAGGGCTGCCGTGGGAGCACTTGTGTATTTGTGTGGTGTGTATATGGTGTATGTTGTGAGAGTCGTAGGTGATGTGTGCACGGGGAGGGTGATGCAGGTGTGCACGTGGTGCACGTGGAGTGTGCTTAGTATTGGTGTGTGTGGACTGTGTATGTGTGCGTATAAGTGTGTGGGATATATACATGTGGCATGAGGTGTGGAGCGTACATGGTGTGTGTGTGGGGCAGGTGTGCATGGCATGTGCATAATGTGGTGTGTTTTACATAGGTGTGTTGTCTGTAGATGTGTGTGGGGTATGTGTAACTTTGTGTATGTATGGTGGGTATAGTGTGCGTGGTGTGTGTGTGTGTGTGTGTCTGTGTGAGGTGTGTAGAGTTTGTTCATGTGGCCACATTCAGATCCTTGTTCCGCAGTGCATATGGAGGCTGGTGCTGAGTCATCTGCTTGTGCTGAAAACTCAGAAGCATACACCAGACTTGTGGATTTCCGTTCTCGACTCAGGTCACCCCCAACGGTGCACTGGTAACAACTGGCCGTCCAGAAAAAGGGGGGTGAGGTGGGCTTATAGCGTTTGCCAGTTTCTGTGGTGTAAATTCTCCCACCAAGGACTTCACCCTACTAATGTGATGTCATTGAACATGGAGTTGGGAAGAGATGCACAGTGGGACACCATCTTTATAGTAAAATAATAGTAAGTGATAAGTTTTGAGTATGTCTTCCCTTTGATTTTTTAAATATTTTTCACATTTATTTATTACTTTTGGCTGCACTGGGTCTTTGTTGCTGCACAAGTACTTTCTCTAGTTGCGGCGAGCGGGGGCTACTCTTTGTCATGGTTGCTTCTCTTGCTGCCGAGAACAGGCTGCAGGCACCTGGGCTGCAGTAGTTTCAGCTCCTGGGCCCTAGAGCACAGGCTCAGTAGCTGTGGCACCTGGGCTTAGCTGCCCCGTGGCATGTGGGATCTTCTCAGATCAGGGATGGAACCTGTGTCCACTGCATTGGCAGGCGGATTCTTAACCACTGGACCACCAGGGAAGCCTCCCCATCTTTGTTTTTAATATAGTTTGTTTAATTGTAATCTTGGTTCAGGCTGTCTCACCATCAGCACTGTTAACATTTGGCCTTGAGGTTCTTTGTTGGGGGCAGGGAGGGGGCTGGGCTGCTCATTGCGCGCACAGCATCCCTGACCTCCACCCACTAGAGGCCAGTAGCACCCCTCCCCCAAGTCGTGACCATCCAGATGTCTCCAGACACAGCCAAATGTCCCCTGGGGGGAGCAGACTTACCCCAGTGGGCAGTTATTTAACCCCCAGTAGACAACCATTGGCAATGGCTGTGTTTAACAACTAGATCACAGAATTCCTACAAGTGTGACAGTTGGCTCTGAATGAGCCTGTGCCAGCCAGTTTCAGCACATCATGACCACTGTGTCTGGCTAAATATAAGGCCTGGATTTCTCTCTCCACAATTCTTTTTCTGGAAAGAGCTGCTACCATAAGCTGTAGCTGTCAGTCTGGACAGAGGGCTCTCTGACTGCAGAGGGCTCTCAGCCTCTGACTGGTCCCCAGAGTGGTTGATGAAGCATTGGAGATCCACCCCGGCGCTGAGCTGTTCTGATGTTCTATGAAATGTGAGAATGGTGAGAAAAGTAATACTTCTGAGTTAATATTTTGTTTTAATATAATATGCTCTTCCCCAAAAGTTTATATATTCAAATTGAAAAAAAAAGAACAAAAACCAAACAACTCCCTCCCCCCAAAAGCCTTAAGCAAATAAAATTTTAGATCAAGTCTTCCCCCTGGGAAAATCATGGCTGCTGCATGTCTGGGTCCGCCCTGCGTGTAAGGTGCTCCTGTTAAGGTCGCGCACACCCGTGTCTCATTCCAATGGCCAGGCTGTCCACCTCCGATTCGCCTCTTGGCTCAGGTACTGCTTTTACCCATCTTCAAGCTCAGCGTTCAGCTTTTGTTTATTTGTTTATTCATTCATTCAAAATATTTACTCAGCACCAATTATATACCAAGGAAGATTATGGAGGAAGGAGGGGTTCCTGCCCTCTGGAGTTTGTCAGTATTTCAGCTCCATACCATCCACTGGGGAACGGAGATGTGCAGGCTTGTGTGGGTGCTAAGGGGCTAAGGGGACATGGACAGTGTGGAGGAGGGGAAGGGAGACGTGTGTGTGTGTGTGTGTGTGTGTGTGTGTGTGTGTATGTGTAGGACGGCGGTTGTGTGCCTGGAGCCGAGCTGGGCACACCATACACTGAATCATCCCACCTGCCCGCTGTGCTTCTAACAGAGGGTTTTCTTTATTTGTGGAAAACTCTCTGTCTCTCTCCCTGCTCCAGAGTGTAGGTGCCCTGGAGACAGGGCACAGGGGCCTGTATCTCCTGGAGGTAAGAACAGTGTCAGGCCCAGAGACTGGAAAAACAAAAGGAAGAAAAAAGCAAGGAGGGGAGTAGCCAAGATGGGTGGCAAGAGGGAAGGAGGAGGGGGTCAGGGCAAGGCCACTTGAAGCTGAAGCAGTCAGGGAAGGCTTCTTGGATGAGGTGGTATCTGGCAGGAAGAATGGGAGGGACTGTAGTGGGGGAACTGGTGGAAAAGCTGTTGCAGAGGGAATAGCAGGGTATGTCGCTGGAGATTTCCAGCATGTGAGGGTCTAAACTAGGAAAAGAATATCATAAACTGCTGTTTTCTATCCGAGACAGGGAGGGAGACAGCCAACTTAAAAATCTTCTCTCTCTCCGGTGGAGGTAACATAACCATCCCGTCCCACCTAAGGGACATGTGGGCAAGACCTCTCCACTGGGGTCTGGAGGGAAGGCAGAGTGTTGGCCCAGCCAATGAGGATAATAACAATAGTCATCACCATACCAACGACGTCTGCTTCCCTTTATCATTCCCTACTAGGTCCCAAGGCTTTGTATACGCCTTCACCTATGGGGTAGACATCAACCCCATTTTCCAGACAACTGAAAGTATGCTTCAGAGAGGAAGCGAAAGTCAAGGTCACACAGGACCCAGGCGGGGTCTGCTTGCTTCAGCGTCTGCACTGTTTCCTCTGCCAGCACCCTTCCCTTCCTGCCCCTCGACCCCCGAGAAGGCTGGACAGCATTCAAGTGCGGTCTGTGGGCTCTCTGGGATCCAGCTGTCGGCCCGCTCGGTGAAATTTTTATTAGCCTTTGATTTTCGGATCTCTGGTTTTATGGGTTACTAGAAAATGGGCCAGGCTCCTTTAAGAAACCACTCCCCCCCCCACCCAGCCCCCTCCATGGCCACCTGGTGGCTTTCCTCCCTCACTCTGCAGCTCCTGAAAGTGTTCACAAATATGGATCATGGCTAGAAAAGTGGACACGTGAATGTGGGCAGGAGGCTGGAGCAATAGCTGTGCGCCTAGGAACCTGTGAGAAGTCCGAAGTCCTGGAGCTCAACTTGGCCAGAACCCCATCCACTGCCCCTCACCCCTCGGGCCTGTGCCCAGGGAACCAACAGCCTGGGGCCCTCCTCCTGGTCTGCGACTCTGGGCACACCAGTCTCTCTGGGCCTTGGTTTCCTGGCCTGGTGCAAGATTCTTCTCTCCCTTGGGCTTCAGTGTCTCCATCTGGGAAATAAAGCAGGCTGCGCGCTCCCCAAATCTGTGAAACAGGGGTGACATTTCCTATCTTCCTGCCTCCTCCCCCTCTCCTGGGCTGTCCTGAGAAGCAGGTGCCCTAATGGTGGGTAAACAGGAAGGCAGGGTTCTGACACAGGGAGGGCTGCTCAGTCCTGGAAGAGCAGAGCAGCCTGTACACAAATAACCCTACTACCAGGGAGAGTGTGATAAGGGCCCTAGAAACCGCTTTGCTGCCACAGCCACCTGCTCCTCACACCTCCCTGCTCCCCGATGGCTGTTCTCACACCCAGGAAACTGGGTCAGAATGTAGGGCGGGTGTACCTGAGGGCGGATGCCCCCTTGCAGTTCCCCACCCTGCCCAGCTGACCCTGACTGCCATCAGGGACAGGGAAAGGGATGGGGTTGTGGCATCTCTGTGTCCAAGAGACAGCCCCGGCCGTTCTCCTCCCCACTAAGTGTCTATGGCTCTTGTTGTTTCTCGATGTGGTCTGAGTTCCTTAGTCTGGCATTGGAGATCCTGCACACCTAGCCCAGGGCCTGGGGTATGGAGATGCTCTGTGACTAGTTGGGAGGTGAGTGGACCCTTCTCAGGCCCGTCCTGCTCCCTGGTACTCTTCCTAGGCACTTGGGACATACTTCAGATTGCCCACTATCTCCCAAACACCCAGTGGACTCAGTTCCCCTCCCCAGGCTTCCATGGGCAGTGCTGTCACCTCTTCCACACCTGTGTGTGTTCTTGAAGATCCCCCTCATTGATCCTGCCTTCCTTGAAGCCTTTCCTGGTCCCCCAGACAGAACCAACAATCCCATCTATAGTGTAGTAGTGTGAGTGGTGAAAAGTGTCATCTCTGGAGCGTGACTGCCTGAGTTCCAGTATCTAGCTGTGCCCCTTACTAGCTCTGTGACCTTGGGCAAATGACTTAGACTCTCTGTGTCTCAGTTTCCTCATCTGAGAAATGGGAATGATAATCATACCTTCTTAAATGTTGTCAGAAAAACAAGTGAGTTCATGTTTAAGGCGCACTTAGAGCAGTGACTGGCACCTGGTTTCTCTCCTGGATGAGATTTCCATTGTTGATTGAGATTAATATCTGAAGTTTTCCCCACATTCACTGTATTCGTAGCATGAATTTTCGGATGCTCACAAAGGCTTGAATTGTTGCCAATGCGCTCTCAATTCACTGGCAGTGAATCAGCATTCGTGGATCATCTCTTTCGGATGAGTTTTCTGATGTTGTGTAAGACACGTTTGGCTCAATGATTTCCCATAGGTGGCCCATTCATAGGGTTTCTCTCCTGTATGAGTTTTCTGGTACTTGCTTTGAGACTTTAAGTTATTTAGGGTTTCTGAATCTCAGGTTTCTCCTTTGAAAAATGGGAATGTTTAGGTGGAATAATATCTTAATATGCTGAAGTTCTTAGCAAAGCACCTGACTTATAGTGAAAGCTTAATGCATGGTGGCTGTTGTGGTTGATGGGTTTGTCTCACTTGGCTATACCACAGTTTTTTGTCAGCATTGACCATGAATTATTCATCTTAGTGCCTGCAGAGCCTGGCAGTGGTAGGACTGTGTGAATGTTTACTGGATAAGTGAATGATAAATGGAAGAGTCATTGGTCAGAGCTGAGCAGGGGCCCATTTGGGTGTATCAGTTATCTTCCTGGCTCAGCCTGATGCTGGCTGAGACCCTGCCCCTAAGAAGTATTTTCTAAATCCAGTGCCTATTGATCTCGATAGCCAAAGAGAAGCATAGATAGGAGAAATCTGTGGAGTCCACTCACCCAGGGCAAAGGATCCTTACCACCATCTTTTGAAACTTCATTCATCCTCATTCTTGACTAATTCTCTCTTAGGGCATTCATTCAACAACATTCCACCTGTATTTATTTACACCTCCTGTCGCCCAGGCATTCTGCTGTGCCCCCAGGGATCCAGTGTCATAAGGTCTCCACTCTCACATAAGTTTTGTAAGGGAAGCGCAGGGTGAGTAAACAGACTTTTACAGTGTGTAAATGCTGCGATGGGGACATCTCATCCCGACTTAGGGGAAGTCAGGGAAGGCTTCCTGGAGAAGGAGAACACTTAGGAGAAGGCACAGTACACAGTTGTAACAGCTGACACAGCAGGTCTGGGGAAGGGTCCAAGGAATCACAGAGACATGGACTCTGGATTGTAAAGTTGCAATGTCAGAGATTCTAACATCCATTCAGAATGATAGGATCCGTATTTTCTCTACTTCACTTACAATATTTTTTCTTTTTTTATTTTTCTTGGGTCACTCAACAATATTTTTTCATTAGGACTTGAGACATGTCTTGTTAGGGAAGCCCTGCATCTTTATGAAGTAATTTGTGCTCATTGTGCAACATGGGAAAATAAGGGATATAAAGGAGTGAGTGGGTGGACAGATGGAGTATCCTTCAACCCCTGTTAACATTTGGGCACATTTCCTTTCCTTATATTCATCTATTGGGTTTGTTTTTGAAACTGAGATATAATTTATATACCATAATATTTGCAGTTTTAGTGGGTTTTAGTATTTTCACAGGGTTGTATAACCATCACCACTATCTAATTCCAGGATTTTCAGCACCCCCAAAAGAAACTCCTACCCATTGGCAATCACTTCCCATCCTGCCTCCCACCAGGCTCTGGCAACCACCAAACTGCTTTCTATCTCTGTGTAGTTGCCCATTCTGGACATTTCAAATAAATGGGATCAAACAATGTATGGCTTTTTGTGTCTGGCTTCTTTCACTTAAAATATAATGTTGATCCTTTCAGGGTTCATCCATGTTGTAGCATGAATCAGTGCTTCATCCCTTTTTATGGTTGAATAATACTCCATTGACTATATATGCCACAGATAAAAAACACATTCACCAGTTGGTGGCCTGTGACTGTTATGCATATTGCCACTATGAACATTTTTCGTGTGTGGACCTCATTTTCAGTCCTCTTGGGTCTCTACCTAGGAGTGGGATTGCTGGGTCATATGCTAACTCGGTGTTGTGTGGAGGAACTGCCAGACTGTTGGCCAAAGTGACTGCACCACTTTTTTAACCACCAGCAATGTGTGAGGGTTCTTGTTTCTCCACATCCTTGATAACACAGGTTTATTGTCCTTTTTTTCAATTATAAGTCTCCTGTTGGATGTGAAATATCTCATTGTGGCTTTCTTTCTTTTTTTTGGCCATGCTTCATAGCTTGTGCGACCTTAGTTCCTTGACCAGGGATCGAACTGGGGTCCTTGACAGTGGAAACACAGAATCCTAACCACTGGACCACCAGGGAATACCCTTGTTGTGGCTTCAATTTGCATTTCCCCAGTGACTAACCATCTTTTTATGTGCTTACTGGCCACTTGTATACCTTCTTTGAAGAAATGACTATTCAAATTCATTGCTTCATTTTAATCAAGTTCACTTTTAATTATTTGCCTCTTTGTTGTTGAATCATAATCAGATCTTTATATATTCAGGATACTAGACTTTTACTAGATACATGTTTAGAAAATATTTGCTCCATTCTGTGGATTGTTTTTTCACTTTCTTGATAGTGACCTTTGAAACTCCAAAATTTTTAATTTTGATAAGGTGCAATTTATCTACTTTTTTCTTTGGTTGCCTGTGCTTTTGATGTCATGTCTAAGAAACCATTGCCTTATCCAAGGTCTTGTAGATTTATACATATGTTTTCTTCTAAGAGTTTTATAGTTTTCCCCTTTTCTCTCTTTCTTTCTTTTGCTGGGTCTCACATCATGTGAGATCTTAGTTCGTTCCCCCGTCAGGGACAGAACTGATGTGAGGTTGGGTTTTTTTTTTTGTTTTTTTTTTTTTGCATATGGATATCCAGTTGTCCAAGAATCATTTATTGAAAAGACTATTTTATCTCCTTTGTTTTCTCTTTGTTCCCTTGTTAAAAATCAATTGACTGTAAATATATGGGCTTAATTCTGGACTCTCAACTTTGTTCCATTGCTTTCTATGTCTATCTTTATGCCAAGATCACACAATCTTGGTTACTGTAGCTTTGTAGTAAATTTTGAATTTGGAAGTCCGAGTCTTCCAACTTTGTTGTTTTTTTTTTTTCCAAGATTGTCTTGGGACTTCCCTGGTGGTTCAGTAGTTAGGATTCTGCCCTTCCACTGCGGGGGGCATGGGTTGGATCCCTGGTCAGGGAACTAAGATCCACAATGCCTCAAGGCATGGCCAAAACAAAACAGACAAAAAAAGAGGGCAAAGTGAGACAGAGACACTCAAGCAAATAATTACAATAAAAATTATATTTTAAAAAAAACTGTCTTCACTATTATATTTCCATATAAATTTTAGGATCGGCCTGTCAATTAATGCAAAAAAATCCAGCTGGAATTTTTATAGGTATTGCATTGAATTCCTAGATAAGTTTGAGGAGTGTTGCCATCTTAACAGCCTCCAGTCTTCTCCTTCTTTCTTTTGGATATTTATTGAGTATAAATTTGAGCTCATGCCAAACATACTGTTTTGGTTCCTGATTTCTGCTTAATATTCTGTCATAAGCATTTCCCTGTGTTATGAAAGATTCAGGCATAATATCAGTGCTATGCAATATCCCATTGTTTGGCTGTACTGTACAAAATGATAAACTCTTGGATGTTGGATAATCTCTCCAGGAAGGTACTTTGTTCTGGGTCCCTCATGATGCAGGCTTCTCCCTACAGGCACAAATGTATATTTGGGAGGCCTGGTAGCTCACAGAAAAGCAGCAGAATCAGAAAATAGAATCTAACAGGCTGCACAGACACTGATAGAGCATGTTTGTTCTAAGCATGCTCTCTACAACAGTGGGTTTTAAACATTTAAAAATATGCACCATGATATTCATTTTACATTGTAACTCAGTTCACCTGAAACAGAAGTCTTACTAAATGACACTTAAATTTTTAAAAAATTAGTCATGAGAAACTGGTCTGCTGTAGTTACAAATAACCCCCAAATCTTAGTGGCTCAAGAGGTTCCTCTCATGCTCCCTGTCTGTCATTTAGCAGGAGAGCCCTGGAATTTAGTCTCTGGAGGCTTCCCCATCCAGATCATTGCTGGTTTCAATGACAGAGGAAAGAGGACACGGTAGGCAGAAGAAAACCCCCCCACCCCAACAATGTTTATATCCTAATCCTTGGAACCTTTGAATATGTCATATCATATGGCAAAGGGGAATTACAGGTGCAGATGGAATTGAGTTTCCTGAAATCAGTGGATCTTAAAGTAGGGAGCTGCATGTATTCCTAAGGGTCTCTAAAAGTAGAAGAGGGAGGCAGAAGAGGAGGTCAGAGTGATGCAATGTGATGAGAACCTAACCGGGTGTTGCTGGCTTTGAAGATGGAGGAAGAGGCCTTGAGACATGGAATGTGGGTGGAAAGGGCAAGAAAACACATTTACTTCTAGAGCTTCTGGAAAGGAATGCAGCCCTGCCAACACCTTGATTTTAACCTGTGCATGCAAGCTCAGTCGCTCAGTCATGGACTCTTTGCTACCCCATGGACTGTAGGCCGCCAGGCTCCTCTGTCCACGGAATTTTCCAGGCAAGAATACTGGGGTGGGTTGCCATTTCCTCCTCAGGAATCAAATCACCATTTCCTGAATTGGCAAATTTTTTTTTTTTTTACCCCTGAACTACCTGGGAAGCCCCATGATTTTAACCTAGTGAACTTCTGAACTGAAAACTGTAAGGTACTAAGTTTATGCTGTTGTAAGCCACTAAGTTTGTGATCATTTGTTGTAGCTTCCATAGAAAATGAATATAAAGAGCGTGGGGTCATCATGCACCAGCCCTTAAATACTTCTGCCTGGAAGTGACATATGGCATTTTTGTTCCTATTTCCTTGGCCAGAGCAAGCTGTATGGGCATATCTAACTTCACAAGACCGGAGAAATTTGATCCACACATATGCCCAGCCTTAGAGGGGATGGAATATTGGTAAATACATTAATATCTACTACTTGCCATCTGCACCTTATACTTATATCTTCTATTCCATTCAGTAACAACAACAACAACAACAACAAAAGTGCTAGTGGTAATTCTATAAGTTGATTTCATTGTCAACTAATGGATTGTGACCCCTGGTTTGAAACACACTGCTCTACCCCATGCCTGATGGGCCACGTGACACACACTTCGCCTAGCTGATTGGCCCAGGCATGGGACACCTGACCAAAACTGACCAATCAAATTCCTCTCCTGGGAATTTGGAATTGGGCCATTCAGCCAGTTAACAGTGGGAAGCAGAGCAGAGGCAGAGTAGAAACAGGGTCAGAGTGAGAGCCACATGCAAGCCATAATGATGGAGGGGCAGAAAAGCCCTGAGTAAGCAGAGAGAGTTGGTCCACAGAGACAATGGAGCAGCCGCAAGGAGAGCAGCGCAGGCAGGAGAACATGCATCCCCAGGGGGAGAGGTGGAGAGAGAGAGCCGCTGCCTGAGAGGTTGATGGCTTCCCCGTTGCTGGCTCCAGCCCCCGTGCGTCCTGCCTGCGTATCCTTCCCGTGAGATTTTTGCTTCTTTCTATACTGTCTCCTTTTCTTGAGCTCTGCTTGGTGGGTTTTTGTTCCTTTTCTCCAGGGAGTCTTACTTAGCTAGAACGCCGCTGGCATTTCTTGTATGAGACCCAGCTTTAGCTCTGAGGATCAGGCTTGCGGGGCATAGATGGCACTTGGGAATGAACCAAACCCAGGCATCGCACAGTCTGCAAGTTGGCCTTTGACTTCAGTCTTGCATGTTTGTGCTTGCTCTTCCAAGTGGACAGACAGAAGCCATCTGTGAGGTGCTGCACAGATGGGGGTCATGGTGAACTGGAAGCACCCCTACATGGGCCGTTTTTTCTGACAGTGTTGGGGTCAGGAAGCCAGTGGAGTTGTTTCAGGGACTGTTTGGCTGTGGGACAGAATGGAAAGGACGTGGGCTCTGGAGACAAGCAGCCATCATTCACCTCTTTGAGCCTCAGTTTTCTCATCTCTGAAATGGGATTGTGGAAGGATCCACAGCAGTGTCCTGGGGAAAATACTCAGAGACATGACCGTGACAAGGGTGTACAAGCCTAGAGGGCACGGGCAGCTGCTGCTTTTGTTGTCTGAGGAGGCTGTCAGCGTCCTGCTCCCAGAGGACGTGGCCTGGGACTGACTGAGTTAGCCACAGGACGTCCCCCAGCGCTGGGCCGGCCGGGCTGCCTGCCCCTCATCATCCTCACTCTCCTCGCCTCTTACTCACTCTTTTGTTACTTCCCCCTCCTCCTGTCCTCAATTCCCCTCTTTTCTGTTATTCTTGATGCTGATAAAAACACCTGCTATAGGAAAGCAGCAGGGTTGAACATAAAATTACCTGCCTCCTTGTATACTGTCAGAAGGCAGCCAGGCAGAACTGGGTCTGAATCCTGACTTAGCCCTTTGCTTGCTGTGTGCTTCTGGGAAAATTCCTATGTCTCTCTGAACCTTAAGTTTATTATCCATAAAATGAGAATTATAATGCTCATTTCACAGTGCTGTAATGAGAAGTAATTAATTGGGCACTCAACTAATGCTAGTTCCTTCTTCTTTTAAATGTTAGTTCCTTTTTACTTTCTTCCTACCCGCCTTCCTTCCCTTTCCCTATCACTCCTCCTAGCTGCTCCCTGCCCCCCGGCCTCTTGTGGCCAGGGTGCCCCTAGTCCCTCTCTGGGGTCACTGGGATGGCTTCTCCTGACTCAGTTCTTTGTGGCCTCAGGCGTTTGTGGCCTCTCCCTCTGACCCGGGGCCTCCCGAGGGACGGACTGAGGCTTCTGGAAGCAGCGGGGTTTTCGGTGGCATGTCACTTCCCTGGTCTCCTCTGCATGTCCAGCCTTAGTGTGGGAGCCGTTGGTTCAAGTCGTGTCATCTGTATTTATTTTTTTTCTCACTTTAGTAATTATTATGCCCCAGCTGACTGTGGCATCTTCACACTCCAAACAATGATAAATATTTATGAGGAGGAGAAAACCCAGAACTTCTAGGGGAGGTGGGGGAGGGATGTGCTAGGCTCCTATTTGCAAGCCCAGCTCAGACCCATCAGTGGTACCTTGGACCCTGGAAGTAAGGGGTGGGAGTGATGGGGTGGGGGGTGTGCTATGGAGGCAGCACAGAGTCACAACCTCACTCTCCCTCTGGGAGGACTTGCTGTCGCTGTGACACTGTGGGCCTCACCCCGCCTTGCCCTGGAGGCCTGCTAGACCCCCAGCCCCTCTTAGCGGCTGCTCTGCCGCTCTGTGTCTGCTCCATCTCTCTGTGACTCTCTCTTGCTCTCTGTTTCTTTTATGATCTCTCATTCCATCTTTTACGTCACACCTCCAGGGCCAGCATCCCTTTCCTCTCCCTCCTTTCCTCCCTGCCCTCCTCTAACACCCTCTTGTCTCTGGGTCTCTGTCTCTACCTTTATTCTCTCCCCTCTCAACACTCCTCAGAGCAGTTCTGGCACTGGATGCTGGGGGTCAGGTGAGGGACTCCCAGACCAGGCTCGGGGAGAGACCAGGAGGAGCTGCAGGGGACCACCTCTGCCTGACTCTGAGGCTTGTGCTCTGCTGTGCCATCGCAGGCACATCCCCTCCCTTCCGGGCCTCATGCTTCAGTTGGTTCCTTCCCTAATTCATTCATTCATATTCTCAGCTAATATTTACTGAGTGCTGGCTTCCTGCCATTCATGAACACAGGTGTATCGAATACCTACCAGGTATACCATCCTAGGGACTTGGGATCAGCAGAGGACAAGAGACAAAGATCCCTGCCCTCGTGGAGCTAACAGACAGGGGTACATGTAACCCCAGAGTCAGCTGTGCAGTGCGTTAGGGAGCAGGGGGTGCTGTGGGAGAAGGGAAGGTAGAGTGAGAGCACTGGGACTGCTGGGCAGGCGCAGGGTGAAGCTTCATCACGTAAGGTGCGGGGCTGGGCCAGCGGATGCAGGCGGATCTGTGGGGGGAGAGCGTCCCAGGGAAAAGGGACTGACTGCTGAGGCAAGGAGTGCCTTGGTGTGTTGGAGGAAAGGCAAGCAGGCTTGTGGCTGGAGGGGACGGGAGGGAGTGGGAGAGGTGATGCTGAGAGGTAAAGGAGGCGGGCAGTCACATAAGGCTGTGGTTCTGCGTGAAATGGGGTGGTCTGACCTGTGTCCCTCCACCTGCTGGGTGAGGAATAGACCAAGGGGGCTGTCGAGGGTGCCCAGGGGAGTATGAAGGCAAGCACGGTGTCTTGGGGTGGTAGAGATGGTGAGACCCAATGATGCTCTCAGCGCCAGTATGGTGCCTGCAAGTCACTGCAGGCCCCTTGTTCTGGTCCTGCTGAGAGATGCCCTGCAGGCACCTTCCCCCGGGCGGGATATGCTAACCTGACCTTCCCACTCTTTCTCTCCCCAGGGTGTTCAAGAAGGCGAGCCCCAATGGAAAGGTGAGTCTGTGGCAGCCCCACCCCGGCTCCTCTCTGTCCCCAAAATCTTCTCCTCTCTTGGGCATCTTTACTGCTGTGAAGGACTGGCACATCCTGTCCGAGGGGGAGACACAGCCCTTTCCTCCCTCGACTACAGTGACAGGGGCCCTCTCAGCAAACTGTCTGTCTGAGGGGGGCGGTACAACACCCCTGGAATTTAGGGCGCCCCTGCCCTGGCATGGGGAGACACGGCCTATCCCAGAGAGGCTGCCTTGCCTTGTGAGTGCAATAATTAGAGCCAGTGCCAAGGACCTCAGGGGAACCGAGTCCTCTGGCATGAGCGGCCCCCAGAGCCTCTACTGAACCCTGTTATCCAGGGCAGCTCCCAGGGCTCGCCCCACTGTCTTTCTTAACACAGCCCCAGGCCCCATCCTACTTTCCTCGCAGGTCAGCAAATGGGTATGCCTGACATAATCCCTTGTCAGGTCTAGGCCGAGCCTATGGGGGTTGGGGTGGGGTGTACTGAGATAAAAACAAGGCACAGCTCGTAACCCTCACAGCCAGATGGGGAAGGCAGACATAGAAAAACTGATCAATATAAAGTGCAGGTGTGCAATAGAGGGGTGCGTGGGGGCTGCAGACCCAGCCTGGGTGGTCAGGGATGGTTTCCCCGAGGAGAGATGCACTCCCAGGCAAGGTAGGGAGGAAAAGAGCATTCAAGGCTTGAACGTAAATCACAGGGCATCTGGGTGCCAAGAGGGGAGCAGAGGGAGCGGGAGCTGAGGTGGGGGGTGGCAGAGCTGGGTCCTGGAGTCTGGGAGTTGGGCTTAGGAGCTTGGACTCCTGGCTGGGGCTGGCAGATGACATCATGTGTGTGCCCACGCCTCCCTTCTGCACCCACGGCAGACATCACCAATCACTGGCCCCCCTTTCCTGCTGAGGTGATAGTCCATCTTGGGTTCTTCTCAACCCGGGGCCCCAGGCAGCCCCTACCAATCAGTCAGAGTTGACATTTGGAATGAAACTCGTTTGTCATCTTGCTTCTGGACTCTGAGAAACCATTAGAGTGTTTTCAGACCAGACTTCCATGATTAGATTTGCATTTTAGGATGACCAGTCTGGCTGAGGTGGGGAGAAAGGTCCCAGGTGTGGGAGGCTCCAGGCAGTAGATAATCAAGGATCTGGTGCATAATCCTGTCAAGTGTGGCTGTGAAGACAGAGAAATCTGATGGGAGGGTCAATCGTCAGCATTTAGGGATTGTGGAGGAGTAGAGAACATCTGGAATGACACTCTGGATTCTAGCTCTGGGGTTCTCCCCTGAAGGCTGGCAACCAGCAGGGCGTGAGCTCACAGCCTTGGAGAACAAGGCCTTGTTTGAGTGGCCCCTGCAGACTGCACAGAGGCGGGGAGCTATGAAGGGTTCAGAGCTCAGTGCTCAGAGACCCCACACCTCGCGGTGCCACTGTCCCTGCTCGGGGTCCCCCCTCCTCTCAGATGCGCCCAGCACTCCCATCAGCAAGTGCCTTTGCTGCCAGTGGTGCTTGGTGTGAAGATCCCCGCAGGCCTCAGTGTCCTCATCTGCAAAATGGGAACAAGAACTTCTTTTCAGGGTTTTGGGATAAACACGTGCTTTAAAATTTATACAAGGTCTTGTTATTCCTAGGACTGAGGATCAGGTCCAAGTCCAGTTAGGATTTCGATGATGAGGGTTAGGGTTGGGTCCAGGGAGTTTGGGGGGCAGCTCCCAGGGTCTCCTCCGGGGCTGGGGCCCATAGCTGCTAACACCCTCTGTGCCTCTCTTCCCCAGCTCACCGTCTATCTGGGAAAGCGGGACTTTGTGGACCACATCGACCTCGTGGAGCCCGTGGGTGAGTCCCTGGAGGCCAGAGAGAGAGGACGGGGAGGCAGGGCTGGCCTGGCCCCTCCCAGAGAAGGGCAGGTTGGAGTGGCCCAGGAATAGCCTTCAGGTCTCCAGAGGGGCCTGGTGCCAAGAATAGGATGTGTGTGGCTTTTGGCTCCAGTCAGCAAAGGCTAACCAAGCAGCTGCTTTCCTCTTCAGCTGAGGGGCCTGTGAGAGGACGTTGTGGGAAGGACAGAGGTAAGAAGTGGGGTGAGCATCCTGATGAAAAGGACGATGAGGATGTTGACGACAGCAGCCGCCACTTAGCATGAGACTTACTGTGTACCCAACACTGGGGCAACTTCTAATATTACCATCCCAAGCACAGAGGGTTAAGTGACTTCCTCCAGGTCACAGAGCTAGCAGATTGAGGAACCTGGATTCAAACCTGGGCAGTCTGGCTCCACAGATACTTTGTTCTGCTCCCTGCTGATGGCAAAGGGTAGGAGGTGGAAAGAAAATCTAACGGCTTGTGAAATGGAGGCTCTCTTCACTGACCAGGAGGCTGGGCTGTGGCTGAAAGCACCTTCCAAGGACTTTTTCCACTTCAGGGCTTCTCTCAACCTCAACACTCTTGAGGTTTTGGATTGGATCATTCGTTGCTGGCAGGGCCATCCCATGTGTTGAAGGATGATTGGCAGCATTCCTGGCCTTTACCTGTTAGACACTGGGAGTCCCCCCATCCCAGTATGGCAATCAGAAATGTTTTTAGACATTGCCGGATATCCCTTTGGGGGGCAAAATCACCTCCAGTTAGGATTCTAAGAACTGTAACTCTCCTTAAAGAACCTCGATCTCGTCATCTCTTCCTACAACTTGTTTGAGGGAGGGAGGCTCAGGATTAACCCTATTTTACAGATGTGGACAGTGAGACCCAGAGAGGTTAAATGATTGAAGAGGGACATGAACAAACCCGGGTGAGACCAAAGAAGGTGACAGGTTGGGAGGATGGGCCAAGAGAACTGCAGGAGGCTAAGTCCAGATGAAGAAAGTGGGATGTGTTGCTTGGGGGGAAAATTCACAGAGAATGTGGCATGGGGGCTGTCCTGGGGTCAAGAGAGCAGGACAGAGGTGTGATTCCAGAGCCCAGGTGGGAGCAGATGGAGCAGAGTGCCAGGTGTCAGCTCGCTGGGGGGAAGGTCTTTGTGATCTTGGGGCACGAGGCCTGGCGGGCCCCTGGGGTCGCTGTGCAGGCTGTGGGCTGCAGAGTCCAGCTCTACTGTGAGCCCTTCCCTTCCTGGCCTGGGGCCAGATAGCCCTACTTTTCCTCCCAGCCTGTTGGGTGTTCTCTGAAGCTCACCAGCCTCTCTGCCATTTCCATCTCCCCCATGAACTTGGAGGTGGGGAACAAACATCCCTGTGTTCACTTGTGGCCTGCTTACTTGTGGCCAAGGCAAAGTTTCCTATGGGCTGTCTGAGGCCGGGGCTGTTCACACCCTTTAGCCTTTAAGAATAGCAGTGGGGTCACGGGGGCTGGGCATCATGGGGTCTGGGGAGAAGGGCAGGGGGGATCTGGCTCCCCTAGCACACATAGGCACCCTGAAAACCATTCAACCAGTGTTCACAGAGCACCTACTTCATGCCAGGCCCTGTGCTAGGCCCTGTAGATCCCAGAGAGTGCTGGGGCGTCATACCAAGTTGATCAAATGACCCGCAGTGAGAAAAACTTCTCCCTTACATCATTGAACTGATTATGTCTCCCCGATGCTTCACTGTCGTCCTGGTTCCCCTGCAAACTCAGGGGCAAGTCTGAGCCCCCTGGCCTCATAGACAGGACATTTAAGGTCAGCAGGCTTGGGGACTTCCCAATTGGTTCAGTGGTTAAGAAGACTCTGCCCTTCCAATGCAGACGGTGTGGGTTCCATCCCTGGTCAAGGAACTAAGATCCCACATGTTGCACAGCTGAAAAGCAAAAACAAACAAACAGAAAACAGCCCGTCTCTCCGTCCTCCAGCAACCTCCAGGATCTGCTCTCCCAAGCCCCAGAGTTACACTCTTCCCACTGCCGACCTTGGGCTGTCCCCTGGTCATCAAATTGACTACCTTCACTTGCCTTTAAGACCTGCCTCAAGCTTCCTCACCCCTGGGAGCCTTCCTGACACCCCTGGCTTGGGAAGTATCCTTGCTGGGATGCCCTCTCTACTGAGTTTACACTCCATCCCTGGTGCCCAGGCCCAGAGGAAGCCCCATAGTCAAAGAAGGGAAGATGCGTGGTGGGCTGTGGGCACATGGTGGGCACTCCCCTGATCCCTTGGACCTGCCCAGCATGGGGAGAGGACTGGGAGCCCTTTGGGCACTCACTTTCTAATGTGGCCTCTGAGGTTCCCTGAGCGGCCAGCTGTGGGGGTCAGTGTGGGGTGGAGACGGCTGTGGGTTAGACTGGGGATGCCAGGCAAGAGTGTGACCCCCAAGCCTGGCTTCCTGGGGTTCTGGGCAGAGAGAGCATCCTTTGTCTTCAACTGGACTCTGTACTCCCAAGGTCAGGCCTTGGGACATTCTCCGTGATCACATGTGCCAGGTACCGGGTAATACTTTAAATATATTAATTCATTTAGCCCTCACGGGAGCCCTATGAGGTGGGTACTATAGGTCTGCAAATCCCGAATCCAGAAGCTCTGAGAGACCCAAATTGTTAATGAATTTGACACAGAATTCATCTAGTGGCAGACCTGGCCTGAACTGGTGGGAAGCGACTGATGCCTTAGTTAGCCTCTTGGTGGAAATAGTTTCCCTGCAGAGGTTTTAATGGGCTAGACAAGGGGTGCTGCCCCAGAGCTGGCAGATGGCATTAGAGACGATATGTAAGAGGGACCACATGGCCTTTCTATAATTCAAAGCTTCTGAATTCCACAGTATACCTGATATTGGGGTTTTGAACCCATCTTATTATTCTGACTAACAGATGAAGAAAGAGAAGTTAAATAACCTGCCTATAGTTATGATCTGGATTTGTCAGGCCAGCCTGGTTCAGTGGGTGGAGGGGGCATGGTGGTAACATTCACCAGCTGCTGGCCTTCCCATTTCTCTCATGATGCTTTTGTTTTGTTTATAATAATTTTATTTAGTTGTGGCTGTGCTGAGTCTTCGTTGCTGTTTGGCCTTTTCTCAGCTGCAGGGAGCAGGGGCCACTCTCCAGTTGCAATGCTTGGACTTCTCATTGTGGTGGTTTTTTTGTTGTGGAGCCTAGGCTCTAGGGCGCTCGGGCTCTCGTATGTCCAGTGCGAGGGCTCCGTAGTTGCGTCTCCCAGGCTCTAGATTACCAGCTTGGCGACTGTGGCGCACGGGCTTAGTAGCTCTGCAGTGGGATCTTCCCGGATCAGGGATCTAACCCGTGTCTCCTGCATTGGCAGGCAGACTCTTCACCACTGTGTCACCAGGGAAGCCCTCACGATGCTTGTGAACAGACAAATGGCTGGGTTTGAATTTAGCCTGGTGTTTGGGGCTCAGAAGTTTGAGGTCATGTCTGCTCACTCTCTGTCCTTCCTCCAGATGGAGTGGTTCTTGTGGATCCGGAGTATCTCAAGGAGAGGAGAGGTGAGCTGTGGCCCCTGCCCCCAGCCTGACCTGCAGATTGGGGCCTTTCTGATTCTCTGGCAGAACATTGGCAACAAGAGAGGCAACAAGCCCAGCCCTGCCCCTCCCCACGGTTCTTCCCGTGACGGCTCCAGTCACCATCAGAGCAGGTGCTCTGGCATCCTGGGGCAGCCCTGCCTGTACCCACTTTGGGAGACCCTTTTCATGTCTGAGCCCTTTTACATCCACCCATCTCGACTGTTGCAAGGTCGGGGGATGCACACGGAGCAGGAGTTAGGGTCTTATTATACAGAAGAGAAGACTTATTCCTGATGCAGTCAAGGGATTGTCTAAGGTCAGCAGGAAGACAGGAGGTGGGGGTTGGGTGGAACAAGACAACTGGGCCTTCCAGACATCACCTAGCACTTGTTTGCCCACCCTCTACTCTTCTCCAGCGTGCTCCTGCCCGGCCCCCATCGACCCTGTCAGGCCCTCTGCACACACGCCCTGGACTGCAGTGGGGGTGGAGAAGGACCGAACCCATCCAGCGGTCAGCCCCCACCTCCCGGGCCCAGGCACCTAACACCCCTGTCCCAGGGGCAGCACCGCCCTCCCCGTAGGAGCCCTGGGACAGGCGCGCGCCTCCGAGACCGGCAGGGGCGCCGGTTCCCGGGCTGCAGCTGGCACTCTGGGTGGGGGCATGTTTGCTTCCCTTCCTGGCCCCTCCTCAGCACCCCCTTGCTCCCACAGTCTATGTGACGCTGACCTGCGCCTTCCGCTACGGCCGGGAGGACCTGGATGTCCTGGGCCTGACCTTTCGCAAGGACCTGTTTGTGGCCAACGTGCAGTCTTTCCCACCGGCCCCCGAGGACAAGAAGCCCCTGACACGGCTGCAGGAGCGCCTCATCAAGAAGCTGGGCGAGCATGCCTACCCTTTCACCTTTGAGGTCAGCCGTCCCCAGGGCATCACCTCTAGCAAGCCCTCTGGGCAGGCACATGGGGGCATCTGGGGCAGCAGCTCCGGGCCACGCAGCTTCCCCAGCGTGGAAGGGCAGGGACTGGCCTCTTCTTCTCTGGCTTCGGCCAGAGGTGTCTCCCTTACCTCTGCACTGCTACCTGGACCCTCCCAAGTCCAGGTCATTGGTGGGAGAAGGAGGGGTCGAGGGGGGTGCTGCAGAGAAAGAAGGAGTCCTTTCTGGCTCCCGGGTCACTGCAAGGCTGTCTCCTCCTTCAGATTGGCTGCCCACTAACCCTGCTTCAACCCAACTCCCAGACAAGAATGACAAGTAGTGGATTTCCCTGCTCGGCTGCCTTTCCACGCCATGATTCTGGATTTTCAGATCTCCTGTTTCTCAGACTCTGATTCTGTGATTCAGTGAAATCCCCTGACCGTGAGAGTCAGAGAAGGAGAGAGGATAAGGAGCTGTCCTCTCTGTTATAGACATATTATGGCTGCTGTAACGAACCATTGCAAACCCAGTGGTAATTAAACCTGCCAATTAGAACACAAATGTGTTATTTTATAGTTCTGAAGGTCGGAAGTAAAAAACAGCTCTCATGGGCTAAAATCAAGTGTCAGCAGGGCTGCATTCTCTCTGGAGCTCTGGGAGAGAAACTGCTTCCTTGCCTTTTCCTGCTGCTGGAAACTGCTCACATTCTTTGGCCCCTGGCCTAGCCCTTTTCCATCTTCAAAGCCAGCAATGGCCGGTCCAGTCTTCCCCGAATCCCATCACTGTGATGCTGACTTTTCTGCTCCCTGCTTTCTGTGATTACGGTGGGCCCACCTGGCTAATCCAGGGTAATCTCCCCATTTTAGGATCCTTCACCAAATTACACTGTAAGACCCTTTTGCCCTTTTAGGTAATATTATCACAGGTTTTGGAGATTAGAATGTGAACATCTTCAGGGGGCCATTATTCTACCTACCACAGTGCGAGTCATAGAAAGACCTTTTTAGCTCTTGTTTTGTGGGGGCTGGGATGCACTGAAATCCTTGGCTTTATTGCAGTGGCTTCTAGTCTAACATGAGGCATAGCTTAGCATGTTCTGATGGGGTAAACATGGTCTGTCCTGTGAATTGCCTAGTCTGATGGAAGGGACATGGTCAGTCCTTAGGGGCCCTGGTCTGATGAATGTGTGTGAGGCTTTTGGAGATATGGAGAGGTCAGTGGTGAATATGACAGGTCTCTCTGTCCTCTTAACAGATCCCTCCGAACCTTCCATGCTCTGTGACGTTGCAGCCGGGACCTGAAGACACAGGGAAGGTGGGTCACCCCCGAGGGAGCATCTCTTTGGGCTCGGGACACTGTGTCCCTGGGTCCCCGACTCTCTCTCTCTCTGGAGGGTGCTGGAATTCTCCCTGTAGCAGCCTCCTTGTGTGTAAGCCAGGCTGGTCCCACCTCAGATAAGCAGTCTTGTCAGACAGGGTGGCACATATGGCATCACCCTCACCCCCTACACTGAGTTATGTGCCCAGGGCCTCTCCCGAGTCACCCTCACTGGCCTCGGTGTTGGCTGCCGAATGTCCTCTGGAAGACCATCAAGTCTCACAAACCCCCTGTGGAGGTGCAGTCATCACTGTCTCACAGGTGCGGAAACTGAGGCTCGGACATAGGTGACCCCACGGGTGTTCCAGGCCTCGGAGCTCGGAGCCTGTTTCCTCATCTGTGAAATGGATGTGGTGGGATGTGCCTCATTTGGTCCAGAGGGTGGGGCGGGATGCCGAAGGGGTGCCCAGTGCAGAGTCTGTGTGGCGGTGGTGGTAGGGGGTCCTAAATAGGGCTGCTGAAGGGCTTGTTGTTATTTCTGGGCAACTGCCTTGATGGGGACAGTGCCCCCCCAGACAGGCAGGGCTCTGGAGCGGAGCTGGTCAGCGAGCAGCTCTGTGGGAGGGTCAGGTGAGGGAGGCAGCTCCGCACAGGCTGAGTGCAGGGCTCCTAGTCAGCCGAGGGGGTCGGGGCAGGGCAACTGATTTTCGATCCAACGAGAGGGTGGGCAGGCCGTGCTCAGGGGAGCCGGCCCTCTCCTCTGAGGTCCGCGACCCCTCCCCGCAGGCCTGCGGTGTGGACTATGAAGTGAAAGCCTTCTGTGCAGAGAACCTGGAAGAGAAGATCCACAAGCGGTGAGGAGGGCCCAGCTTCTATCCGCCCGGGTGCGGGCTGCCTGCTGGCAGAGGGAGGGAGACAGGACTGGCACGCACGGTTCAGTCAGAGGAAGACAGAAGGAACAATGCCTGGAAGTGGGAGAGGAGGGGCCTCGCATTCCAGCCCTGGAAACTCCAAGGGCACGGGGAAGGCTGGCAGGTGGGGAGGGCTTCCTGGGGGAGGTGGCTCCGTTATCCTGACTCAGGCCTCAGCACTTTTTCCTTTGCATCACTGTACCCGCTTCCCTTATCACCCTGCCTCTAATCTCTTCCTCTCCAGACTGCATGTCCTTTAATTTTGTTTTGGAATAAAACCTGAAATTCAGATTGTTTTAAACAGTGAGCAAGATGTTTCCCGGCCAGCTTGGACCCCCATTTCCCAGTTCTTCTGGGAGGTCATCAGCAGGAGGTTGTGGGGGTGGGGTAGGGGGTGTCAGTAGAGGCTTCTGAACAGGGCAGGGAAGGGGAGAAAGTGAACCCACCCAGGGCAGGCAGAGGAGGTCCACCTTGTCTCAGAGAGGGGAAGCATTTTCCTGGAGAGACACAGCCCTGGGCAGACGGACAGCCCAGGCTAGCAGCCAGAAATAGCTGGCCCTGATTTATAGGGTGAACTGCCCAACCCTGCTCTCATACCTGCCCCTCCTGGGGTCGGGCTTTGCTTTGCCTCCTGGCAAGGCTGGCCAGGGTCCCCAACTCTGCGTCCTGCTGCAGGCTTCCAGAGGACGCAGCATCCTCTTAGGGAGTGGGCTGAGTTTGCCACCTGGTGGTCATATGATGCATTGCACATCTCTAGCTCGGGCAACTTAACTGTGCAGGGAGATGGGGACCCTTGTCCCTTGCTTCTCTGTTCTCCATTTCTTCTTAAGACTGGCGACCAGGAGAAAGGAAGGGGGTGTAGGTTGTGGTAAGTAGCCTACCTAGAGCAAGGAAGGGGAGGCAACACTGAGAGCCAGCACTCTCAACCTATTACCAATTTGACATTTTAAGTCCACACCAGAATTTGCTAATAAAGATAGAACAACTCACACTTACCAGCTTATTAGGCACCAGACACAGTTCAAAGTGATGGACATGTACAAACTAATTTAATCCTCACAGCAACCCTAAGAAGTTGGTCCTGCTATCATCACCATTTTACAGATGAGGAGACTGAGGCATAGAGGTTAATTTACTCAAGGTCATATCATTAGTATGGGGAGAATTAGGGCTTTAAAAAATGATTTCTTTTTTATGTAGATCATCTCTAAAGACTTTATTGAATTTGTTACAATATTGCCTGTGTTTTATGTTTTGTTTTTTTGACCCTGAGACATGTAGGATCTTAGCTCCCCAACTAGGCATGAAACCTACACCTCCTGCATTGGAAGGCAAAGTCTTAGCCACTGGACTGCTTAGGGAAGTCCAAGAGCTGGGACTTCAACCTTGGTTATCCAGCTGTAGGAAATGGAGGTGGCTTATTTGAGAAGTGGGAATGCTGGGACACCACCTGACTGAGTCCCCACCCCCTCACCAAATCTTCCTGGCCCTGTTTCCTCCCTGAGCCTACCATGTTCATTGAGCCCCACCTCGTCTCCTGAGTGTCCATCCTCTCACCGAGTCTTTATGCTCTGTAATGGCTTCTCTCCCCCTAACGGAATCCACGCCCCCGTCACTGAATTCCATCACCTCTCCACGCCCTTGAATCTTCCTGGGGCCTTTGTCCCCTGTGTGTATTTTTATTTAATAGCTATTTAGTAGGTATTTATTATATGGCAGCCAGCACTGTCTTAGATATTGAGAATACAGCAGTGAACAATTTAGACAAAAACTTCTGTCCTTAAAGCAGGAGTCCCCAACCTTTCTGGAGTCAGGAACTGGTCTCATGGAAGACAATTTTTCTGTGGACCAAGGTCGGTGGCTGGGTGGGGGTTGGTTTAGGGATGATTCAAATGCATTGCATTTATTATGCACTGTTTTCCCATTATTATTACATAAGCTCCTCCTTTGATCATCAGGCATTAGATACAGGAGGTTGGGAACCCCTGCCTTAAAAGGCTTACACCATTAGCGACATAAGGGAATCAGAAAGTGAAACATGGTCCCTTTCTTAGCATCCTGGTGGTGGTGGTTTAGTTGCTAAGTCATGTCTGAGTCTTTGTGACCCCATGGACTGTAGCCCACCAGGCTCCTCTGTCCCTGGAATTTTCCAGGCAGGAATACTGGAGTGGATTGCCATTTCCTTCTCCAGGGGATCTTCCTGACCCAGGGATCGAACCCAGGTCTCCTGCATTGCAGGTGGATTCTTTACCAACTGAGCTACCAGGGAAGCATCTTGCTGGCTCCCAAAACACAGGTCCACATACAGTACTGTCATGGGATGGTTTGGCCTCTGATGTGGTGGGAGTTCAGACCAGGAAAAGATCAGAGTGGGTGGATCTAGGGAGTTTGCTGAAAGAACAGGTGTTTGGCTGAGCCTTGCAGAAGGAAGCAAGTGAGGGCAGAAGCTGGAAGAGAGTGTTATAAGTTGGGACCCGGGATATGCCAAACTTCAGAAATAGGACTAGAGGGACCATCAAGCATGAGAGGAGGACCTAGAGAAGGCTCAGGACTCCCAGGATGGAGGAGGGTGGAGTGGGACCAGATGGTAACAGGGCCCTATGCCAACCTCTGCAGTTTGGACTGGAGTCCAAGGAGATGGGAACCATGGCAGTCTCTTGAGCAAGAGAAGGATGTGAGGGTCGCAAGGGAAGGGGATGGAGGCGGGGGACTCTGGTCATCGTTTGCTCTGCCCGTGTCCACTAGGAATTCTGTGCGCCTGGTCATCCGGAAGGTCCAGTATGCCCCAGAGAGGCCTGGCCCCCAGCCCACAGCCGAGACCACCAGGCAGTTCCTCATGTCGGACAAGCCCTTGCATCTGGAGGCCTCCCTGGACAAGGAGGTAGGAGGCTGGGGCTTGGCATGGGTGTGGCTGCCCTCCCAGGGCTGGAGCCTCAGATCCCAGCTCTCTCACAGCCTCTGACTCCTCGGGTGGGAGCTTCTGCCTCCAGCCCGAGGACCACATGGCTCAGGGAAGCTGAGACCTCCTTGGGAGATTTGGAGGTGCCTCTGGGGACTGAAGGGGTGAGAGAGTGGGGCATGAGCCTGAAGGATGTGGCTGACTTCAGAAGTCAGTGTGCCTTCTGAAGAGTCCTGGGTCCTGGCTGTCTCCCTGCATCCCCATCCCCCTTTGAAGTGTGAGCACCCCCTCTCCCTCTCGGGGACACAGTGAAGGCAAGTGCTTGGGCCAAGATACAAATCGAGGCTCTTCAGTGAGGTTTCAGAACCAGTTCCCTCACGGAGTGGGTCAGCCCCTCCCCACCTCTCTCCTGCTTCTTCCAGATCCTCCCAGGTCTGAATTCCAGGCAGTCAGAGCTGGCAGGGACTTGATGTATCACTTACTCCAGCCCCTCCAATGGACAGCGGGTGAAACCGAGGCTTAGATAACGTGTCCAAGGCCATGCCGCTCTCATCTTTATTATTGTTAGTATTACTGTTATTACTTTTGGTGGCCAGCCCAGGACCGGAGCCCAGGATTGTGCGGCGCTTAGTCACTCAGACGTGTCCTACTCTTTGCGACCCGGTGGACTGTAGCACCCCAGGCTCCTCTGTCCGTGGGGATTCTCCAGGCAAGAATACTGGAGTGGGTTTCCATGCCCTCCTCCAGGGGATCTTCCCAACCCAGGTCTCCCACATCGCAGGTGGATTCTTTACTGTCTTTACTGAGGGAAGCCCAGAGCCCAGAATCATTACCTTCTAATTAAATTCTCTTTCAAGGTCCACAGAGGAACTTGAGTCTAACATGCCTGGTGGCTTAGCATCAGTGGGAAGTGGCTGATGAGCCTGGGGCCAATGTCAGAGTGGTCAAGGCCTGGGGAATCCCCGGGAGATGTGTGTGGGGCCTTGTCTCCCTCCCCTTCATCTAAAGCTTTGGAATCCCCCCCACCCCACTTCTTTCACCTCCCAGATCTACTACCACGGAGAACCCATCAGCGTCAATGTCCATGTCACCAACAACACCAACAAGACAGTGAAGAAGATCAAGATCTCGGGTACCCAGGCAGAGGGCCAGTGCAGGGGGTGGGCAAGGGGACTCCTCCCAGGGGTTGGGGGCAGCCAGAGGTGCTCCCTTTGCTCACAGCCTTGTAAATAACTTCTAGCCTGAAGGGAAGACTAAGGCCTGCTCTAAGCAGAAGGGTAAGGCTTTTGAGGCTGGTAACACAGGCTGTTTACTGGCCAGGTAATGAGTTTACTGTTGAAGACCCTTCTAAGTTCCCTTGACAGAGCTGTCCTTGAGGAGGAGATTTTTGGTTGTGGAAGGAAGTGGGCCTGTTCAGGCTGCCCTTTGGGTGGAGAATGGGTCCATCTCCTGCAGAAACTCCAGGTGGCCTCTGACTGTTGCCTGGGGCTGAACATCCCAACACAGGGAGCCTGGGACCCCTGGACTCACCCACCTCTTTTCCCTCTTTCTCTGCAGTGCGCCAATATGCAGACATCTGTCTTTTCAACACAGCCCAATACAAGTGCCCCGTGGCCATGGAAGAGGCTGAGTAAGTGAGCACAAGCCCAGCCTTGGATGGGTGGAATCAGCTGGGAAAAGAGAAGTTACAGGTCCAGTAAACTCTTCTCCACCTGGCAGAGGGCCTGGCCTTAGACTTGCTTGCTGCTCAACGTAGATGGCCCTGAATAGCTTTTTAAAAAACCACCCAGCCACTTGATTTAGCTACAAGGAAATACATGCTCCAGTCAGGGAAAAGACCCACTAAAACTAGAGTGACAAAATAAGAGCTAGTGAATCTGCGAGGAGTGGGGCTGTGGAAACCTAGATTACCTGGAGCCTTCTGAATTGGGGCTGCCGCTGCCCCCAGTGTGTGAAGAAGGAAATGGGGGCAGAGAGATGTGACTTGCTCAACCTCACAGGGCTGGCCAGTGGCAGAGCTGGGGCTCCAAGGCTTGCTGAACCCCAGCTCTCTTAATGTTGAAAAGGGGCTGGGGGGTGGAGCAAAAGTAGGTAAAAACTGAACAATCCAAACACCTTACACACGATGGATAGAGATAAGAATCTTCATTGTAGAACTTAGGAGGTGAGTGCTCACTGTACAATTCTTTCAGTTTTCCTGTGTGTTTGAAATTTTTTCACAGTAATACGTTAGAGGAAAAACAGGCCACACTTTCTCCACTAAAAAAAATTATGCTAGTCAGACAGCACAGGGCCAAACAGTAAAATGAATTTTTAAAAACTTGAAGCTGCTTAGAATCCATGAATGAAGTTGTTGGATCACCCGAGTCACTGTTGTTTGCATGTGGAGCCGAGCTGTCCCCTTTTGGGTGGTAGTGGTCTCCCTGCCAGAGCTGGGCCTCGAGGTGGGCCCTTCACAGGGGAGGGAGGCTTAGAGCAGGGCTGGGATCTGTGTCCTGGGTAGGCTGGGGGTGAGGCTGGGGTTGGCTCTGGGGGCATCTCCACACCAGTCCCCCTTCTTTCCAGTGACACAGTGGCACCCAGCTCTACGTTCTGCAAGGTCTACACGCTGACCCCCTTCCTGGCCAACAATCGAGAGAAGCGGGGCCTCGCCCTGGACGGGAAGCTCAAACACGAGGACACAAACCTGGCCTCCAGCACCCTGTGAGGACCCCCCTCCCTGGTCCCGGGCTCCCCACTGTGTGTTAGTCACTCAGTCGTGTCTGACTCTTTGTGACCCCATGAACTGCAGCCTGCCCGGCTCCTCTGTCCATGGGATTTTCCAGGCAAGAACACCCAGAGTGGGTTGCCGGGCTCTCCTCCAGGGGCTCTTTCTGACCCAGGGATTGAACCTGGGTTCCCTGCATTGGAGGCAGATTTCTTACCATCCTCCCCCAGATGGGTCCACACCCACCTTGGTCCCAGCAGGGCCAGCACAGGCGCAGGCTGCCCTCTTCCCGACCATGGTCCAGGGCCCGTCCTCATGAGCTTGAACTGCCAGGGAAGCTGTCGCCCAATCCCACCCCTCTCCAGGGGTGCCCGGAGAACAAGAGGAGCCACTCCACCAGGTTCCCTTAGTCAGTGCCTTGCCCAGGGGACGGTGACATGGAGAGGCTTCGTGCAGGAGGCAGCAGCTCCTGACCTCGTCGTGTCTTTGATTGGATAGAGTGCGTCCCTGAGGCAGAGCAAGGCTGGAAGGAAGGATGGAAAGAAGGAAGGGAGGGAGGGAGGGGCTTCTGGAAGGGTCCTGGGAGGAGAGGATGAATGAGGACGGGGTCTGGGAGTCCAGAGAGATGAGGGTGGTCAGCTAGGCTAAACTACATGTGGAGGTGTCCCAGAAGGTAGGGATCCCAGGGATCTTACCCCAAGATCACCACTGACTCTCTGTGGTGACCTCTCTGAGGTCAGCTCTAATGGAAACCAGCGGGTATGAGGACCCCTCTTGTCCTGCCTGCTGAGGTCTGGCCCTTCCTGGGGGCTGACCCACCTCTGCAGCACCTCTGCCCACGATTCTAGCCCAAACACTCTCACCTGCCCTTGCATGTGCTACCCACTTCCCTTTTCTTCCCTGACTCAAATCCTTCTTGCCTTCAACACCTAGTGAACACACCACCTCCTGCAGGGTCTTTCCCTGTTCAGGCGCCCCTCCCTTCCCCTGCCCACTGCCCTCACCTCCTTGCTGGGACTCATGCTCTGGGAGGGACGGAGGTGGTTCCCAGGGCAGCACAGCCAGACTTGGAGCCCAGCGCTCTGAGTTCTTGCTCCCCAAGGGCAGACCTCGCCTTTCTCACACACTGGTCTCCGCCTGCACCTGGTGGCTGAGTGGTCAGGAGAGGGACCTATGGCGCTGCCCTGGCGCACCCCATCCTGCCGTGTCTCATAAGACCCATGAACCGGCTTCCCTATGTCGCCTTGCAGGTTGAGGGAAGGAGCCAACCGGGAGATCCTGGGCATCATTGTTTCCTACAAAGTGAAGGTGAAGCTGGTGGTGTCTCGTGGCGGGTGAGTGCTTCAGCCCAGCCCAGCCCAGACCCCAAAGGGTGGGCGGGAAGGTCCCTGACGGCCACACCCTGTGCCCCCTTCTGCCTACTTGCTGGGTCTTGTCTTATTCCTCCTCTTCCTTCTCCTCCACCCTTTTCCCTCTCCTGCTTCAGAGGCTTTCAGCCCCTCTCTTTTCCTCCACTCTTTCTCCCCTCCCCCCTTTTCTTCTTCCTTCTCTTTTACCTCCTCCTCCTCTTCCCTCCCCCTGGTCTGGGCACATGGGAGGTGGTGGGAACTTCCTAAGAGTCTCTGCCGTGGGGTTTCCAAGGGGTGCTGTGCCCCTCATCACATCTCAGGGCACAGCACCCACCACACCCCCACTTATGCTCAGGCTGATTTGCTGGGGAAGTGACTCAAGGACCTCAGAATCCTAGAGCTGGATTGGGGGTGCTCTGACTGTCCCATTTTACAGATGGGGAAACAGAGGCCAAAACAGTTCCCCACACATTTCCTGAAATCTCTAATCTCAGGTTACGGGCTGGTTGCGGGGGTAATGACGGTAAACCAAACATATTCCCTGACCCAGAGCAGAATCGGGTGGAAGCCCAGAAAGAACTCGCACTTTTTCCCATATACTGAGCCAACAGGTTGTTACACATTTAGGATTAGGATTTCTAATTTGTCAAAGGGATTTTTTTTTTAATTCATAAATTTCTTTGAAAAGATTGGAAAGCTAATAGCATTAGAAATCAAGTCTCCTTTATTTTTAGAATAATGCCTCCTGCAGTGGTGGTGTATAATACTGGCCATGTATTACAGGACATCTCAGAATCACAGATCTCAAATCCTGTGTCCTCTGACTTTTGCAAGATCCTGTGGGTCTTGTGCCTCAGGCTCCTTCTTGAGGCATCCTCAGGGCATCCTAAAGTACATCCTTCTGCCATTGGATAGTCCCAGCTTCCCCAGGGCCGGCAGCACAGGGCTGAACTTGTGTGTCTCCTTTACAGATGAGGACCCTGGGGCTGCCCTCGCAGGGAGTTTGGCTGAACCAGGCCTGGTTTCAGTTCCCCTGGCAGGGCTCACACCACTTCTGTATATCCCTGATGAGCAGTTATACCGGGGGTGGGTGGAGTGTGTCCCTGGGTCTAATCTACCCCAAAGTGTGGTGAATGAACATGCTTTCTGTTTTCTTCCTCTCTGAACTCTCTCCTGACCACTTCTTCCGCCTCCTCTGACCCACCCAGCCTGTTGGGAGATCTTGCATCCAGGTAAACCCCCTCCCTTCAACCTGATCAACCCACCTTCCTGAAGGGCCCAGAGACCATTGTCCTGACCTTCCAGAGCCATGGGCCCTGGGTAGGAAGGACTCTTAGCACTCATTTTTTTGATTGCCAGGCTCAGGCATGTGTGGGGACTAGGACTGTCTCCAGAGGGGCTGGGGAGGTGCAGTTTCTCCTTTCAAACCTTGTCCTGCTCTTCCATCCCACCCAAGTGACAAGGACCTTTGCAGACAGCAAAGTGGGCTTCAGTGATCTGGGGAGTGGCCCCCAATCAGTCTGTTTTACAGGATGTTTTGGATAAACTCAGGCTTCGTGGCTTTCAAACCCTTCTACATGAATGAGAACTAACTGCTAGCTGAGTGTTGCTAAGAAGTCCTGAGGAGCTCTGCTTCTGTAGACAAGACTCCTTGGAACCAGCTGGATCCACGTGCATTTTCCACAAATTCATGTGCCCCCAAACCAATGACTTTGCTTCCTCCTGTCTCAGGAAGCTAATATTACTCATCCCAAGAAATGTTAGTTCGTTAGAAGTGAAATTAATTCAGTTCAACTTGATTCAGTCTAATTCAGTAAGGAGTTCTTGAACCCAGACTTGAGCCCAGCCTTATGAGGGAGACTGAGGTCCCAGAGAGGAATCAGAGACACTCCCTGGCCATGATTGCTTGTCACCTGGTGGAAGGAAGGTTAAGATCCACATTCTTCCATCCCTATTCCGGATGGCAGTCTCAATCTTCCACCGGCTTTCATTCAGATAGCTCACTTTCCCAAGTGAACTGAAGACGCTGTCCTCTTTGGATGCAAAAAATAAAAAATAAAAGCAAAAAACAAAACCAAAAGTCAAACAAAAAAGCCACATTGTTTCAATAGCTTTATGAAACCTCCATGTCCCTGTTGAGGGGAAGTCATGATTCTGGCAGGCACGAGCCTCACAGTTTAGCTAAGCCTTTAACCTACATTACCTCCTGGAAGTGGTTCTAGAAGGTGAGTAGAGTTCGCGCTGTTTTCTAGGTGAGCTCAGTGAGACTTAAAGATGTAAACTGCTCCTCAGTGCATAGAGGGGCTAGGGGAACATCCCTTCCTGGTTGCATAGTTGGTTCCCCTGACCACCTCATCCCCTGCCCCATCCTCCCCTCAGCCGGGCCCTGGCAGCAAAGTCAGTAAGGTGATGTGCCTGGAGGCGCTCACGGTTGACAAGGCCTGGTAGGGTGACACTCCCTTGCAGAGCAGAGGAACTTTCCAGGCTGCTTTTGTCCAGAGTGGGGAGAGAGAGGGTGGGTGGAATCACCTTCTCAATTCTGAGATGTTATCACACAGGGTTCAGGGTGTGAATTAGGGAGTCAGAATCCTCAGCCTGTCACTTTCTTTTAATAGCTGTAGAGCCTTGGACAAGATATGTTTTCTCCTTGGTCTCAATTTCCCAATCTGTACATTGGGTATAATAGTAGAGTTGTTGTGAAGGTTAAAAAGAGTGACTCTAGAGTACTGCTTGGTGTAGAGTCAGCACCCTGTCAGCGTCTGTTCTTGTTATTACTCTGTCAATCAGGGCCAAGGGCAGAGAAGCCTGGTCAGAAGCACTGGCCGGTAGCACCACCTCTCCCATCCTTCTACCCCCATAGGGCTTCAAGGCTCCAAGCACAGTGTAGACAACTCTGTGGAGACAGTTGGGGCCTGGGTCCCATCCAGCCTGAATTTGAATAAACTGGCCTCAGCAGTGCATCATCTAGATTGCAGAGGGCTCGGGCCACCTGGGCACTTTCATAGGAGCCCCCTGGAGATGTTGAGAGATAGGAGAGTGAGGGTGGGAGGAGTTTCAGTCAAGAAGTTGGGAAGGGCGTTGGCAGGGGAGGCTGGGCTGTGACCATTGGAGGCCTGCAGGATCTCGGGGCACCTCTGGAGCCACCCGGCAAGCCAGATGCATGCTCACTGCCCCGTGCCACCTCCCAGTTCACGGGAGCTCAGGGCGCCTTCTCAGGAAAGGGGAAGTTTCCATTCTCTCAGGAGCCAGAAGAAGAGGTCTCCCAGTTCAGCTCCCAGAAAGGCTGATGCTCAGAGAGAGGTGGGACTGGGGCTTGGGGCCAGATTTCCTGCTTCTTGGTCCAGAGCTACCTCCTCTGATCACAAAACCTTTCCCAGTCCTCAGACTGATGGGGCATTGAGTCTGGCACTGAGTCTGGGATTGGGCTCAAGGCTCAACCTCTCTGGGTCTCTTTCAGCGATGTGGCCGTGGAACTGCCTTTCACCCTAATGCACCCCAAGCCCAAAGAGGAACCCCCACATCGGGAAGGTAAGCAGAATCTGTGGGTTTCTGGGATAGGGTTTCCCTGTCACCCCACCTCTCACTGAGTCAGTCTTCAGCCCAGGGTCACCCCTCTTCCCCAGTCACAGGATCTTTTGTGAGGCCCACACTCCTATTTGCATCTGACTCCCCGGTAGACAGAAAGGGCTGGCTCTGTTCTCTCTGGGCTGGGGGTGGTGAGCGTGGTGGGTAGGGCATGCCAGGAGTCCTTGCCATGCAGACCGAAGGGTCTGCATGGATAGGATGATATCTGGCCACACCATCCCGGTGATATTTCCAAGTGATACCAAACTGGTCATATTTCATTAAACCTACGACTGTTTCAGTCAAAAGAGACATTGTAGCACGTACTCCAAAGAAAGAAAAATGTCCCCATATAAACTATGAAATGCCCATGACTGTAAAACATACCGCAATTTCAGAGATGTGAAAATGTGAATAAATAGTTATATCAGAGTTAGTGAGTCAGGCATGTAACAAATGAATCTAAGTTGTATTGGAGACATGCCAGAAAGAGCAGGGTCCAAGGATTTTTGTTCCCCTGGTGCTGCTCCCTGGCGCTCCTTGGCTCTCCCTGGACCCTCCTCCCTGCATTTAGGGTGATTTGAGGTGTTTCCGAGACCAGGGACCAGCCCTGGCTTCCTCACTTCCGCTTTCTCCTTTTCCCTGCCCTGCCTTAGCTTAGTTGTCCCGGGGTGAGGACCTGTGCCCACTTGCCCTCTCGCCCACTCACCAGTAACCCGTGGGCGGTCATCTGCCCTGTGTTTAGTTCCAGAGCACGAGACGCCAGTAGATACCAATCTCATAGAACTTGACACCAAGTAAGCAGAATCCTGCCTGCAGACATGGGCGGGGCGGGCCTTGGGCGGTGGGCGGGGCTACCTGGTTATTTGCATTTATGCTAATTAACCCCGAGGAGCAGCTGGTCTAACCCGTCTGCTGAGAGCCGCCTCTGCTCGCCTCCTCAGCAACCCGCTTGCCTGCATGTGACTTGAAGGACCCTCGGTGCCTGTTCCTCTTCCTCCTGCCTTGGTGGGGTCTGTCTTCCTCCCTCGTCCTTGCACGTCCGTCAGTCCGTCAGTCCGTCCGTCCATCCACAGCACCTGCTCGGCTGTCACAGGGCTGGTTTGTGGCCCTGGACTGGGACCCTCCGGCTTGGCTGGTGTCTAGCCAGTGGAATCAGGCTGTGGGGCGGGGAAGGTTCTGGGGATCTTCTTGTTTCTGACTCGTGAGGACCAGTATGGATGACCCTGTGGTCAAAGGCTGTCGCCTCACGGGACAGTGGCCAGAGGGGAGGACCTGGGCAGACATCATTAACCACCTCCAGGGCCAAGCAGCTTTCTCGCTCCACCTCCAAATCTATGCTTCCTTTGTCCTCCAGGAGATGTGTGGGGTCTTAAGTCACCCCATGGAGGATACCCCGGGCAGTTGGCTGAATTCTGTGGGGCTGGGGCCTGGAGAGTGGGCCCATGTGGACATGTTTTATTAGTAGAAGGGAGCTCGCTGCTCTTAGAGGCAGCCCTTAGCCCTGAAATCCCACTCAGGCACCCTCTTTCTCCACTCACATTTTTTCTGCTCTACACCCCCATTTGGCTTTGCCTAGCCCCCACCCCAGCCCCCATAGACCCTGTGTATCCAAGATCCCTCAGGGTAGAATGTGAGCTGACCTTTCCCTGGAGAAAGGGCCTTTGGGGTTTTCTCAGAAAACAGGAATGCTTCCTGAGGGTAGTTCTTTGGGTGGGTGGATGGGGTTTCCTGGGCCTGTTCTTGGGGGACTCAGAATATGCTGTGAAACTGCTGTCGGCCTGGCCTCTTTGTGGAAATAAGTTCCTCCTCTGGCCCTAACCCTGCCTCACTCCCCGCCCCAACCCACAAGTTGATGTGTGCCTGAACCCCAGCTTCTCGAGAGCTGGGTCGATTTCCAGCCTTTAGCAAACTCATGCCTCCCCCTGATATTTCCACAACTGGCTGGTCCCACTGTCATTGATGGGCATCCAGATGTGCTGGCCTGGCAGGCCTTTCTATGCAAGACCAGTCCCAGAGGCCGGCCTCTGGGTCCCGCTGGGCTGTGCAGGCTCTCTGACCCCTCTGGATAAGCCTCCTCTCCCTGCCCTGCAAACATGCCTGTTTTCCTTGTCTTTCCTACCAGCGATGACGACATTGTGTTTGAGGACTTTGCCCGGCAGAGACTAAAAGGCATGAAGGATGACAAGGAGGAAGAAGAGGATGGTACCGGCTCTCCACGGCTCAACGACAGATAGACTGGGGCCGCCCTCCCTCTGGGCAGCTCTAGGACCACTCTCATGCACTAGGATGCTTGTTCGTCTTCTTCCTGTCCTGGCTCCCCCTCCCCTTTGTTCTTCCAGTTTCTACCAGGGGGCCTCAGCGGTCTTCCAGGTCACGGTGGCGAACCCCTGGCCTCAGGATTGGCCCCCATCACCATGCCAACAGGGCCACAGGCACCACCCTCACCCTCTCACTGCATCACTTCTCCATCCCCCCTCTTTTCCTGTTGACTCCCAGACAGGCCAGCACAGCTCTGGCCTTGAAATTTGACTCGGGATGGGGAGCAGAAAGGGGAAGATGGGCCACAAGGGTTTGGCGGGGTGGGTATGGGGGCTCAAGACACGTGAGAGGATGTGGCCACTGTCCCAGGTGATTAATACAGTTCTGGCAGCTAAAACATGACCGCTTTGAAGGCCACCCTCCTCTGGCTGGGAGGGGACAGATTCATGGATAGATTTTCCACACAGTTCTGCTCGAAGTTCGGACCCACCAAACACCTGTCTTCTTCCTCCCTCATCCCTGCCCCTGTCCCTCTGTGACTGACAGTGACCTTGGTGAAGGCTTGTAGACCCCCAGGAATGGAGCAAAGCAGTTGGGCTGACTTTCTTACCAGCAGTTACCTAGTCTAAGGCAAGTCATGTGAAGTAGCCCAAGTCTATTTCAGTATCGTCAGGATGTAATATCCTAGCTGCCTTGTCTCATCCACAGATACGCACAGAGCGAGATAGAAGGGAGGGGTCTTCAGAAGGCACCAAGGTCTCGAGGAGGTGTCCTGAAGGGTGACACTGAGATGGGGGCGGGGTGAGAAGATGAGAGTCTGCCCAGCTCCCTTCCTTAAGAGGGATCAGCGAACTGGTGGGAAGCAAGGCTGAAGGGCCAGAATGACTGATGCCACCAATGTCTTCCTGCCCTTGCAGGTCTCCAGGGCAGGACTGGAAGAGAGCCCCTGTGACCACTGTGCCCACAGTCAAAGCGGGTCCTTCCCTAGAAAGGTCCACTGAGTTGTCTTCACCTAAAAGGAAGGGGAACTCCTTTGTTTTCATGGGAAACACCCCCCTCCCCCCAACACACACACACAGCGGCTCCTAGTGTCATGGGTGTGCAGTACCCATGGGCTGATGTTGGTGTGATTAGGACATGGGGCACACTTCCAGGGCAACAGGGCAGGCAGACGATGAGGCAGAAAGTGTTAAAAGTTCTCTGTTTTTCTCTGACCTTTGATGCTCTTTGCTGTGTGACTTTGGGAAAGTTCCTTTCTGTCTCTGGGCCTCAGTACTTCACCTAGAAAACCAAGGGGTTTGACCAGATGATCACAAAGGGCCTTCCCAGCTCTTCCTCCAAGAATTTGTGAACATTAGGGTTTCTGGTCTGGTGGGTGGAGCTGATCTGTCTGCCATCAAGGAGGATTCACTGAACCCCAGGGGTGGTGGGGCAACGGAGGGCACCTAGCTCCACCACTCCACACCCACTCCAGGCCTCAGAAGGGCCCTTCTAGGGTCCCTGGGCTGGGGCGGGATGGGCAGTTGCCTGATGTCAAGCTGTGGCTGTAGTGAGCATGAGCTGCTTGGCCCTAGGGACCAAGTATTACAGAAGGTATTTGTATTTGCTTGTATTTGCTGAGGCGTGGCAGGGGGAGAGGAAGAGAGCTTGTGATAGGCACTGCCCTACTTCACACCCTCTTTGGATGTCCTGAAGTTTACCTCATACCCAAGCAAATGTATTGATTAGCAGGGCAAGGGAGTCTCTTGCTCCTTTCTATCCCTGCCCCATAGTTGTGAAAAGGGAGATGGCCAAGTTTTATTATACAAGTTGGATCTCAGCTCTTCCGTCCAGCCCCTCCTGGGATGGACTTTGCAACCATTTTCCCTGGTGAAATTACCCAGTTCATAGGCCTGGCACTGCACCCCAGCCCTTCCCTACTGAATCTCACTCCAGGGACCCCCACTCCATGTCAGAGACAAGTCAGCTTGGGACAATCGTCCTTCCCCAGTCAATTCTAGGGTCCCAACTGCATCCAGTCCCTCCCAGAGCTTGCTGGACAGTTTGTACCTCATTGGGCAGCTGGAGAGTTAATGAATTGTTGGAACAAGTTATGGCAAGCATATACTCTTCAGGGTCGTCTTCTGGAACCTTTGGGGCTGGTATAAGACCCTTTAGGATTTGGGGTGATCACTTACCTACAAATAGACCTCTCTCCATGTCCCTAATGCAGTCACACAAAAGCTTTGTCAGGCTGGTTTCTTGACCTCCTTCCACTTCAAAATCACACTGACCATTTTGGGTTTATCACAGCGCTGAACTGAAATTTTCCCAGCTACAAGAAGCATCATGGGCCTGTTTAACCTTTTGTTTCCTCTTTGGGCCCAGGACTAGAGAAGAGCAGTGGTCAGGTTCATTTGGCTTAACCAGGCTTGGCTGACAACTTCTCCACTTGGTGCTAAGCGCTGGAGACACAGAGTTGGGTCAGTCCCAGCCCCTGTCCTCAGAAAGCGGTCAAGGGAGAGTTACAGGGGAAGTAATGAGGGGCCATTGCATTCAGGGCTCCATGGTTGCTGCTAGCCCATACAGTGCCTTGATGTGAGTTAGAAATGGTGCCTCTTCCAGGTGGATTCAACCCACTTAGGCATGCACAGCTTCCCAAGTGGTCACAGGCTGGCGTTTAGACCCACACGTCCCTGGGCTGAGTGCCCTCCCGCACAGCCATGCACAGCAGCAGTGAATACTCAGCCTTCTTTCTGAGAAGGGCCCAGATAATCTTTCCAAGCCTCTGGTTGGCTCCAGACCCCACCCCTTCCTGCAGCCCCTTCTCTGCAGGGCCCCTCTCCATCTGGAGTCAGCCTGGTCCTGGTGAACCACTGGAGTGAAACGGGATGGGGAGCCCCACTGGGCTCCAGGCACCAGCCCACAGCCTTGGCTGTCTCTGTCCACACATCTGTGGCTGCGCTGACCACGTCTCTCCACGCTGAGACTTTGCAGTGGGTGGCATGTAGATAGCAGTCTGGGCAGGAAGGAAGAGCATGGCCTGGGTGGACGTCTACAGGCAGAGAGCCAGCTGGACTTCCTCACCTTCCCAACCAAGAGGGGAGTGCAGTCCTTGGGAAGGTAAGGACTGAGTTCTTTGGCTGGACTCCACCGGCCTCCTCAGAGCCCAGACCGGCAAGGTGAGCTCGCTTGGGTCTTGGTTCAGCTGGGGGAGTTACTGACAAGCTGGTCCCACATGGTGCAGTGAAGAGTACCCTGGCCCAGAAGTCCACGATGCCTCTCCCCACTGGCTGTCGCCACCCAGCCAAGGAGCCTTGAATGTCTCATTCAACCTCCTGGGTGTGGTTTCTCTAACTGTAAAATGGGACAGTCATTTCTTTCCCAACTCAAGGGACTTGTGAGGCCCAAAGGAGATGAGAGTCAGCTCTGTAATTTGCAAATGGCTGTTCAGGCCATGGCCCTGCCACTGCGGGGGAGCAGCCCAGGGTCACACAAGAAGGGTGCTGCCAGTGGAGCCCTCCCACCCACCTCCTCCATCTCCTGCTCCCGTCTCACCTAGGCAGAGGTCAACCAGAATGAGAGGAGGCCAGTTTGGCTTTGATGACCTAGCTGAGTAGGAAATTCAGACACTGTTCCGGAATGCCTGCCCCCCAGGCCGTGGTCCCAGCAACCAAGACAGAGAGACATGGATAGTGTCAGTGATTCGGGGGCCGGGTGCATCTTGGTGTCAGAGGCCAGGAAGGCTTGGATCTGATCCCAGGTTCGGAAGAGCTTCCAGTCCCCAGACCTAGCGTGGCTGAATGCCCCCCCCCCCACTTCCCTGCTGGAGAACCCCAAGGGTGAGGTGGAATAGAAATTGCCTGCCCCTTCAAAGTGTCAGTCCCCCTCCAGGATCAACCAGAGCTGCCAATTTTCATTTCTTGGTGACACATGGGAGGGATTTGGGCTCAAGGAAAGCCCAGGCCTCTTAACTCTGAGATCTGAGTCCCAGCTGACTCATCCCTGGTGGTTTCAGCAGCCCACAGAGGCAGCTTCCCTCCTGCCAGTGACTGGGGGCTGGGCATCCTCCACCCATCCTGGAGGAAGGCATTAGGCCCCAGTCTTGAACTCTCCTAGGGTCCCTTGGACATAGGCCTATACTCGTTCTGATGTTTTTAAAGTCAACATGGACCAAAACAGACTCTCCCCACCCTTGTGTGTAAGCCTGCCTTGGGACTGGCAATTTGTTCTCGCCCAGGCAGCTCCACCACTTTTGTCCTCCTTCCAGGACTGAAATGGCCTAACTGTGGAGCAGGATCCCCACCTTTACCACTCCTCTGCAGATTCACTGCACAGTGGCTCCAGAGAGAGGCCCATTGAAGGGGGAACATTCTCCCCCTCCACCACCCATCACTCTCTTCCAACTCTTCACCCCAAAAGGGAAGTCAAAGCACAGGTCCCCGGGACTCATGATCCACAGACTCTGAAGCGCTTGTTATCTAACCAAGTGCTGTGGAAACTGTATTCCACAGAGCTTTGTCAGGGGCTGCTAAGGTGGGAAGATGGAGGTGGAGGCAAAGGCTCTGTCTCCAGCCCTCCTCACCCCCTCATTCCTACTTCCACCAGAACAACTCTTCTTTTATCTGTCTTGCCTATCAAGGTTTCACCTTTAAACTTCTCTTGAAAAAAAACTTCAAACCACCATTCTGAGGTTTGATCCTAGACCAGCAAGCACAGGTTCTATTCTTGCTTTTCATGCTGGAATGGCCCCAGCATTCCAATACAAAGTATCTTCGTATTGGAACTTGCATCACAGACCCAGGCCCAAACATTTGCTTATTCACACACACATACATATACATGTACACACATGTAAACATGCAAACATTTGATGGTTTTGTAGCTCACCCCCACTAAAGCTCTGGCCTGGGTTTGACTTGGGCGGGGGCCTGGTGCTGTGAGGATGGGTCTTGTCCCTGATAATGGCCCAGGCAATGTGGGGGGCCGTGAATGAAGCAAAGAGGCCCAGCCCTTCCCCAGGACTTGTGTCTGTGCCCCAGTGTGACACCTGACTTTCCTGATCCGGGCCCATGAGATGATAGAGGAGCAGTGTGATAGGAAGAGAAAATAGAGTTGGGTTCCTCTTTAATATACAGCCAGGTGGAGGGAAATCCAGATTTCAAAAAAGAAATGCTGAGGGGGGACTTTATGACCAAAGTCCCTCCTATGAAGGCAGGATTCCTCCAGATACCTTTTAAGCAGCAAATCTCCCTGAAGCAATTCTAATAGGATTCTGTTCCCACATTTGTAATCAACTGAGTCTGTGGGCTACAGGCGGGTCCCTGAAGAGAGGCTGGTCCCCCCATCTGCAATCCCCCAAATTCTCTTCTTGCTGGCCTGCCCCTCTGCCCAGGTCCCTCACCAGGGCTGACTAAGAGGTGGGCACTTTGGGGACACCTGGACCAACTCTTGGCACAGAATCCTGCCTGGCCCCCACCCAGGGAATTCCAGGTGAAAATGTTAGACTTAGGACTCAGCAAGCCACGTGGCACGGGAGAAAGAGTGCCAAGTGCTATTCTGTGTTCAGTCCAAGTATGCCCTTGGGGTCCTGACCTCAGTTCCCCCTTGTGTAAGGTGGAGATAGTGCCAGGCTTTGCCTGCCTCAAAGGGATTGCCGCAAGGGTCATGGGAGAGGTGGGTATGAAGAGGGACTCACCAACTCAGGATGCATCATGGCCTGCTCTGCAGATCCAAGAACACTTGGGATCCGTGTAGGATGACAATCTTTCTGGAGCATTTCTGCTCAGTGTTGGGGTCTAGCCACAGTTGCTGGGGGAGGGGGCTGCCTCTTCCTTCCCAGTGGGAGCCGGCGCTCAGCCGGGGTGTGGGCAGTGACAAGTGACTGAGAACTGGTCTCCAGGTCTGTGGTCCTTCTGTTAAGTGATTCTTTCGTGATACCCTTATTCCTGGGCCACCTTCCAGGTTTATCTGTTGTACCTGTGGCATTCCTTATTATGTCAGATAAGTTATTACAGTTTATCAACTCTTAACAGGACAAATGAACAAAAGAACCATAAGTAGGAGACCATTAAAGGTCTTTTATGACAGATGCCGACTGTGCTTTTATTTCTGTCTCATAAGCCCATGGCAGGACATAGACCAGAAAATGCTGTCTGGCTGCCCTGGACTGGCTGGGCCATGTGTTAGTTCCAACTCCAACCGGGTTCCTCACGGCTTCTCCTCCCCTCACTGCCATGTAGCAGCCTTAGGACCTGGGGGAGTTGCCAAACCTCTGACCCGTCTCAGACCCCACTGGATCCCGTGACTCCTGCTTTGCTCCTAGGATAAAGCCTTCCCATCTTCTCTTTGGCGTTGCTGACCTCTTCAGATGGAGTCCTACCCCGCTCCCAGCCCTGGTTCTTATTCAGGTCGCTTCTCCTGCTCTGTTGGATCTCCCCAAAGTCACTTGGGTTTTGTATGACTTGCCTACTGCCTATTTCAGAAGAACTCATGGAGGAGTGGTGGTACGGGTGAGGAAGATTCAGAGTCCTAAATGACAGGATACTGTATTCATACGAAAGGAAGGTGCTACTGGATACAAGATAATTTCTCTAGGAAATTGGTCATATATGTGGAACAATTTTTTTTACACTCCTGTAAAATAATGTGCAGCTTAGATGAGTGCATTGCCCTCCTGGTTGGCCACAAGCTGGTCTGTTTCCTCTGACTCTCTCTTCCAGTTAGAGAAGGGTGATGGAAAGACACTGTCAGTGTCTCCTGAGTCAGGAGACAGGAGCTAGAGCTTTGATTCTGCCCTCCCTCATGGACTGTGTCAGTCCAAGTCCAGATAAACAAAGCCTATGCCAGTATTTAATCAGATCAAAGAAACTGGTTATAAAAATGTTGCAAGAGTTGAAAAGGGCAAGCCAGGTCCAACAGGAAGTGACTACCACCTGTAGGGCGGAAGGGCAGGGAGAGGAGGTGGTGTTACTGAGCCAAGGACCAGGGAAGCCCAGTGGGGATGTGGAGGGAGAGGGTATCTGATGAATCCAGACCAGAGAAGAAAGAACTCTGTTCCTGGGATGCTTCCAAAGCAGAGAGAGTGGGAGAAATACTCTGTGGTTTCTTCTCTCCTGCCCTCCTATTGGCAGATCCTTAATTAGAAGCTAATATTCACAGAATTGGGGAAATGTAGTCTACAATGGTCAATGCCGTGCAATATAGAACAGGAGAAAATCAGGGGATTAGATCTGAGACCAAATAGGCAAATGACCAGCTCTTTAATATTCTCATCAAAAAAACAAATAATCCTATTGGCCTGGATACCACCATTTAGGAATGCCCTGACACCTGAACAGGAATCTAAACATGGGAGAGGTGTTTACTATTGTCTCTTTAGTTTTGAGCTTTTCTTCTGCTGTCACTGTCTTCATGGTGTTTTGAGACTTCATTTCTCTTAGCTTTTTAAAATTTTCAGCATAGGTGTTTCAAATTCTGATCGAGACAAAAATACAAAACACAACTACCTAATGACTCTGAAAATCAAACAAAAGCAGGCAGGTGGTCCAGGGGAGCAAAACTTTGGAAAAGTAATCTGCATGGTTTAAATTTCCCTTTTATTTCTCTTTTCTTTTGTGGATTTGTGTTGAAATTAGAACCACCACCAACAGAAGGTGAGACACAAGTTTGGGTCTGAAACTAAATTAGTTGATTTCTTCTTAAAACAACAGCAACAACAAAAACCCAACACCAACCCATAGTCTATACCATATAACATTCACAGAATCCAGGATACAATCTGAAATTACTCAACATACAAAGAACCAGAAAAAGAAGATAAATGATCAATGAGGATGTGCCATGCTCAGTAGCTCAGTCGTGTCTGACTCTTTGCAACTCCCTGGACTATAGCCCACCAGACTCATCTGTCCATGGAATTTTCCAGGCAAGAATACTCGAATGTGTTGCTATTTCCTCTTCCAGGGGATCTTCCCAACCCAGGGATTGAACCCGCGTCTCTTGAGTCTCCTGCATTGGCAGGCAAATTCTTTACCACTGCACTGCCTGGGAAGCCCTCAATGAGAATGCATGCTCAATATACAAAAATCAATTGTATTTCTGTATAGTAACATTAAACAACTGGATCTTGACATTTTAAAAGACGATGCCAAATAAAAAGATAACACCACCTACGTAGCACCAAAATGGAAATACTTAGGTATGAGTATAGCAAAATATGTGCATAATTTCTATGTACATCTCTAAAGCAACAAATATTGATGAAAGAAAGAAAACCTAAACAGACTGAGGCATGTACTATGTTCATGGATTAGAAAACTCAATATTGTTAAGGTATCAATTCTTTCCAAACTGACTATAGATTCAGTGCAATCCAAATCAAGATCTCTGCAGGATCTTTTTACAGATGTAGACAATGTAATCCTAAAATTTATATGGAAAAATAAAGGAACTAGACTAGCCAGGCAATTTTTATAAGAAACAATTGGAGTTGTTTACTCCCTGTTCTCAAGACTTACTTGAAGCTACAGTAATTAAGACAGAGTGGTTCTGATGAAAGAATAGACACATCAATGAAATGACCTCCAGAATCCAGAAATAGGCCAGCACATATCAACTGATCTTCCAAAAAGGTGCAAAGGCTATCTAATTGTTGTTTCCTATAAACAGAGCTGGTGAGACTGTGAAGGAAATGGAACACTGCTGGTAAGGATACAGAATGGTACAGATACTTTGGAGAACAATTTGGCAGTTTCTTATAAGTCTGCATTGATGGAGTTGTTTCATGTCTTGATTGTCAAAATCAACTGTATGCCAGAAAAGAGTGTATTTTTACTCTATGCAAAGATGTATCTCAATAAAAAACAAAAAAAAAGTAAAACACTGAACAATTCATAGCTCACAAACTACAAACAATATTTATAGGGCTCATACCATTTGCTGGAGCTAATGTTGGACCCTGAAGACAGAAAGATAAATAAGATAATCCTTTCCTTCAAGGAGCTCACAAATTCACAAGAATATAAGGCATGACAACAAAGATTTGGACTTGATGTTGAGGGATATTGGGGATGGGGGCTGGCATGCACTCATGTCATGCCATGGAGCACTAAGGAGGGGTGGGTAGGGTAGGAAATGAGGCAAGCTTCCTAGAGAAGGAATTCCTTCAACTGACTTGTGAAGGATGAGAAGCAGTTAAGCAAGTGAGGACAAGCTATAGGCATTCCAAATAGAAGAGGTGGCACATGGGAAGCCTCAGGAGTGAGACAAACTGAGACCTTCAGGGAATTATAAGGACTTCGATATGGCTAGAATGAAGGGAACCAGAAGAGCTAATGGGAGATGGGACCAAACCATAGCCACGGGGAGGAAGGTTACAGATAATTAGCCCAAAGGCTTGGTTTTTTTTGTTTTTTGTTTTTTTTTTAATCCAGAAGGTAGTTAGTGGGACAGGTTTTAAGCAGGACAGTGCGATGGATCAGATTCATGCATTTTTAGGATCACTTTGGCTGTATTGCAGAGGATGGGCCAGAGGAGAAGACCAGAGGCAGAGGGGTCAGGGAGGAAGCTGGGAAAGGGATCTGGCTTAGAGAGGCAGAGGCTGCGGCCAGGTAGGGAAGAGCTGATTGGCGAAGTAGTAAGAATGGCCAGAACCAGCTTCCCACTTTAGCCTCTGCACCTTTGCACTCGGTTTCTTCTGCCTGGATTCATCTTTCCCAAGCTCTTTGCAGAGCTCCTTCCTACCCGTTCTTCAGGGTAAGACACCTTCTCAGAGAAGCCTGCCTGACTACCCCATTAAAAGGACACCCTTACCCATCACTCTTACATCACTCTATTTTCCTCATAAAAAGTATCTTGTTTGTTTACTTGTTTATGATCCAAGCACATTGGCTCTGAGTTCTTAGCCTACCTTGACCCCTATTAGCACTGTGACCTTCAGCAAATTCTTCTTCAGTTGCCATAGTTTCTTCATTTGCAAAGTAGGAATGATAATAATTACTTCATAGGGACTTCCCTGGTGGTCTAGTGGTTAAGAAGCAGTCTGCCAATACAGGAGACATAAGTTCAGTCCCTGGTCTGGAGGATTCCACATACTGCGGGACAACTAAGCCCATGTGCCACAACTACTGAAGCCTGAGTGTGTAGATCCTGTGCTCTGCAATAAAAGAAGCCACCGCAATGAGAAGCCCACACACTGGAACAAAGAGTAGCCCCCTCTCCCCACAGCTAGAGAAAGCTGGCAACTGGCACAGCCAAAAATAAATAATACCTACGTCATAGAATTGTCATCAGGCTAAAATGGGTTAATATATGTAAAGTGCCTAGAAAAACTCTAGCTTCTGTCGAACATAGTACTTGGCACATAGTAGGCACTTTATAAAATACTTGCTGAACAGGTTTTACTAAAAGAAGGAAGAACATTCCCATGTCCACCAGCAGATGGTACATGTATGGAAAACATTTTTTTAAAACTGGTTCTGCTCTTACACAAACCGGCCAATAGATGTCACTGTTGCCCCCTGCGTCAAGGAACCAAGCCAGAGCCAGAGGCAGATGTTGCCCAGATAGGACGCTGGACAAGAATCCCAAACGGAGGACTAGAAAGAGATAATCGTATTAAAAAGTGAAAGTCTAGAAACTAAAGCTAAATTATGTTTTACGTAAATATTCTAAAGCTGCGTGTTCTGTTTTCTCACTTTATTGACTAGTAACAAGGAGCTGGCCACACAGGCATCTTCTGTAACTGCAGCCCCAGTTCAATGAGGTGAGAGGTTGTGGAAGTTAGAGGGTGTGGACATCTGACACACAGCAGAAGGAGGCCATGAGCCCCATGTAATGGCTTTCCCCCCGTGCTTCAGATTTCTGTGGGGTAGAGGCAGTGCTCCTGTATCTCTGAGCACCAGGGTCAGGCACCCAAAAGGGAACTGAGCCCAGCCCCTGGGGCAGGGGGCATCTAGTCTGGTGCAGACAATGGGCCAGAAAACAAATCATCCCACATGGAAGCCTGCGGGTCTGGCGACAGGAGGAAGACAGGTCAGAAAAGCAGAGAGGACTCTTGAGAGGGGACTGCTCTCTGTTGGGGGTAAGGATCCCGGGCAGAGGGCGCTGTGGGAGCAAAGGTGTGGGGGGCCTGGAATAGCTGGATTCTTGTACTAAAAATCTGAGTAGCCTGGTATGGCTGGAGAATGGCATCCAAGAAGTCATCCAGCATGGCTGGAGGACAGGCTCAAGGACAGAGAGTGAATCCAGTGCTGGCAGACTAGCAGTCTAGCACTTTTTCTTTACCCCTCCAGGTCTTAAGTCACTGGAGTCCAGCGCCAGCAGCCTAGTACTGTCCTAACTTGTTCTTGTCTCAGCATAATTATTAATAGAGGTCCCTTGTGCTCTTCAAGATTTCCTAGTTTGGACAGTCACCTTAGTTAGGACTTAACCCCCCTTGCCTCCACTATCCCAGTGACCCTATCTTTACTAAGCACAGGATGTGGCCCATCTCAGCAGGTGCTAGCAGAGATGAGAGGCTGAGAAAGGATGATTTTCAGGCAGAGGGACCTCGGAGCCTGGGGGTCCAGAGCAAACCCCTTTCTCCTCTCAGAGATGGGAAGAGATGTCCCTTCCTTGAGAGGGAGCCCTCAGCAGGGTTTCTGCTGGTAGGGGGCTGGAGGGGGTTTCTGAGGCCTGCAGGAAGCTGCTGATAGAGGTTAAAGAGGGCTTCTTTGTTGGCTTTTTATCTCCAGGTCCCCACAGGCCTGGCCGCAGGAGGCAATGACCACAGAGGTACAGACAGAGTCAGGAGTTTGGGAAGCCCGGCCAGGTACTCAGACCCAGAGCAGGGCAAGGCAAGACCCCAGGGGGCATCCGGAGCTGTGGATCGGCTCTGCTCCTGACACTTGGTGTGATCTGGATGGGCTCCTGCACTCGCTGGGCCTCAACGTCCCCATCAGTACACAGAAGGGTTAGCTGAGGTGGTCTCCAGAAGGCCGGCCTCCCCTGGGCAAGTCACCACGAAGCAGTGCTGAAGGAAGAGGGTAGAGGCGGCGAGAGAGGGGGGTGAGGGAGCCAAGAAGGGGACTCAGGCAGCCAAGCGCATTACCACAGGAATATTAACTGCCCCGGTCACTTCTCCCAGTCCAGGAAAGGCCATGCCCATAAATTAGGGCCGTGAGTCTGCCAGGCAGACTTAATGAAGAAGGAGATGGACCTCAGTGAGAGCAGATAGTGCCTCTGGAGGTCACAAGTCCAGCCCCCAGCCTGGACAGGAGGAACCTGGAGCCAGGGAAGGGCAGGGGATGTCCGTGGCCAGGGGTGGAACAAACCTAGCAGGTAAAAGCCAGCTCTTAGGGGTTCATTGCTGAATCCCCAGCACCCAAGCACACAATGGGGCCTAACCTGTGTTTCTGACTGAGCAGGGACCAGTCGACACGGCGAGTCATGCTGAGCTCAGACTGAACGCCAGCCCTCTGGACTCCAGCTGAGCCCTCGCTGGTTCTCATCCCAGAACTGAGGGGCCTGGGGAGGAATGGGGTCGCAGAAGTAAATGCCTCCTCAAGGAGATGGTGATCATGGCTCTCCTCTGTTTTTGAGAGGAAATTTCAGGTTTCACAGGGTCACCAAACCCCAGGAAGTCTGACGGGTTTCTTACCTCAGAGCCGCCTCCTGTCTGTCACATTTCTGACAGTCACACATCTTTTTTCTCCCTTTCTACCTGCTCTCTATCCTACCTGCTCTTAAAAAAAAAAAAAAAAAAATTATTTGGCTGTGCTGAGTTTTAGTTGCAGAACTAGTGAGATCCAGTTCCCTGACCGGGGATGGAATCCCAGTCCCCTGCATTGGGAGCACAGACTCCTAGGCACTGGACCACCAGGGAAGTCTTTAACCTACCTGCTCTTTAAGGGCACATCATGGCTGGAGCTTCCCCCGGCACTTGGCCCCTGCAGTCCCCTGCCTACCTCACACTTCAAGCAGCATTCACAGCATCTGAATAGAGGGGGAGGCTGGCCATTCGGTGGGTCCTTGGTGCTGCTGAGAGGGTCTGCAGTGAGGGGGTGACATCAGGGTGACAGGGGAGAACCAGCCAGACCCCTCCATCTCACCTTTTTCTGCAAGGCCTCTTTGCGGCCCCTTCCCTTACCCCCATGCCCATCTGGCCTCCTGTAGACACAGCTTAGCTGATTTCTCTGTCTCCTGTGCTCAGCATGAGGCTTGTCACAAAAAGGATGGGCACAAAAAGAAGGAAGGAACAAGCGAGCGAAACATGCAGTTCTCCTGGCCCACATATGGCATCTCCCTGCTTCCCTGGGTTCTCCTCTGAGGGTGGAAGTCCCTCTAGTGCAGTGGAGAGTGAGGGGAATGCAGAACCATCTTACCCACAAACATCTTCCTATCTACCCCAGCCATAAACGGTCTTTTTGAATTCTCAGACTAATAGATGTTCCTGCCTCCAGGCCTTTGCAGAAGCTGATTCTTTTGATCCTTCTCTGTGCAGCAAACTCCTATTCATCCTTCAAAACCCTGTTTAAATGTGACTTTAAGAAATTTCCTTAGGCTGAATACAGGAGCCTCTACTCTGAGCACGCAGTTTCCTGTGACTTCGTTTCTCTAGAATTTGATTGAATATAATTTCTCCCCCAGGTCATTAGCTTTTCTAGGACTGGCAAAGTTGCATTCAATAGAGAGTTAGCAAATGGCTGGATCTGCAGAAGAGGCTGGGGCCCCTGGGGACCTGCTGATCATGCCATAAAGCCCAAAGCCACTGCAAGACTGCAAGAAGGGAAGCAGCTCAGAGACAGCATTTAATGGGAATCAGTGAATGACACTAAGGTTAAATATCAACTAGCATAACTTAGGCACTCAATTTGTTGATTTTTGACAACTATTGATTTGATACTTAGCTTAGCATCAGCTCTCATCTAAAACCCTCAAGGATTTTTGCTGACAGTGAGCCACAGCTAGTAGTATGTTTTATATGCCAGGGCTTACTGCAGTCTTAGGTTACAGTGCCAGAGGACATGTCTTTGGAACTGAGGGTGGGGGTGACCTGTTAGAGACACAGTTCTCTAACCTTGTTAGAAACCATTACTATTTTGTCCTGTGGGACTGGCGGGGCACTCTTTGAGAGCCACTGACAGATGGAAATGCTTCAAAAGAATTTAACCCTTTCTCATGAGGAATGACTGAGAGCAGGGGTAGGGAATTTGCTTGGAGAATATAAGGAGACTCGTACACTGCCAACCACTCGGAGAAAAGCCAGCTGGGGTGAGGAGTGTTCCTGGCCTCAAGGCAAAGCTGGGACTGTCAAGGAGTCCCAGCTTGCTTTCTCTGGCCCTAAAAGTGGAAGGGAGGGATTGGGCTCCTCACTGAGAGAGGGTGCTCCTTGCTGACACAGTTTACCAGGTTTCCCACATCACCTCAGAGGTCCCTTTCAATGCTTAGAAGACACACATTCTAGAACTTCAAGATTCTAAAATGCCAGAATTCTAGACATTCACCATGCAGTTCCAGGGCTCTGAGACCCTAAATGCAAAATAATCCAGCCTGGGGACCTTGGGGAGGAGAGAGCCTCTTGTCCTGACCCTACTGACCTAGAACCCACCTGTCTTCTTGTCCACATATCTCAAAGGACTATTTTACACACACACACACACACACACACACACACACACACACACACTGCTAGGCTACCTCCCCTCAGCCTCTCATATACTCAAGGTGCAGGTCTTAGCCCTGCAGCCAGGAGAGAATGGCATGAGACAGGACATAAGGGAGGATCAGGTAATTCAACAGAGGTGCTGTGCTTAGTCGCTCAGTCGTGTCCGACTCTTTGACACCCCATGGACTGTAGCCTGCCACGCTGCTCTGGCAAGAATACTGGAATGGATTGCCATGCCTTCCTCCAAGGGATCTTCCCAACCCAGGGATCGAACCCAGGTCTCCTGCATTGCAGGCTGATTCTTTACCATCTGAGCCACCAGGGAAGCCCAATTCAACAGAGGAGATGATGCCAAAGCAGCAGATCATGCATCCTCCTCTTTACTGCCTGAATTAACTGCCTCTGATTCTCTGTAGCTGGCTTCCTCCCTTGACAGCCTCATCTGATGCTAGTTAATTTATCAGTCTAATGACATCACCCCCATGACCCCCCACTCCACCGAGTGTTGAGGAGTTGAAGGGTAAGAGGACGAAGAGGGTCCCACCCTGGCTGTGGATAACTCTACCTCAGAATGAAAAACAAAACTGGTTTGGAGAGCCATGCCATCCCAATAGGAAGTCCCTCCATATGTCTAGCCCCAATTCTACAATGTGCAGTCAGAGCCCGTTTTATCCCCCTACAGTCTGAGAAAAAACATCAAGAGTCACTGCTTCATCTCAGGAAGGACCAAAATGCTCTAAGTGCCCCCTTCCACCCCCTTCAGTGACCCAGGTCAGCAAGAATGACATGGCACCACTTCCAAGAGCAGAGTATCTGAGACTATTGCAGACTTTATAGAAAACTGCCCAGAGGAGATCCAGGTTTCCGGGGGCGAGGGCGGGGGGAGGCCTCAAGCCAGTATGTTGGAGGAGGGTGACTTCCTGTGTGCAGAGGCAGCACAGGCCAGCCATTCTGCTTGACCTAGGGGTGGGAGTCAGGGAGAGGCAGCCCCCTCCCACTCACCAATTGTGCTTTGGGATCATGCAGAAGGCAGGGCGCTGAGGCTCTGACTCTGGACAGAGGGCTTGTGCCTGAGACAGGAGGAGAGGCCCCCTTCCTCTTCCAGAAGTCATATGGGGTAGGGGGTGGGCAAGGATGGCAAGGTGGCAGCGAGGAAACCTCAGGGGAGAAGAGTCACATGGGTGAGAAAGAGGATGTGGCCAACAGCTCCCAGCCCTTCAGAGCCTCCTCCTCCACCCCTCTCTGTGGCACAAAGGTCAGCTGACCCTGGTTAAGGTCAGCCCATCTACTGTGCACCCCCAGGACTCTCTCCTCCAGGATCTCTCATGAGGATCTGCTAGCATGGTTGGGGGGGGGGGGGAGGAGCAGTGCTTGGCACCTGCTTGTTTTGCAAGGCTAGAGAGCTCATCCTAAGAGGAAAGGGGGGGTGGGCATCTTCCAGGGATGGAGTCCTCACTGGACCTGACCCAGGGAGTGGCAGATGTGGGTACTGAGTGCAAGCAATGGGTGTAGAGAGAACTGAGAGCCCAAAAATTGGGTAGAGGGATGAAACTCAGATCGGGGTGAAGAGCTGAGAGTCTCAGATTGGGCACAAGGACTGAGTATTGGGGTATGAGAGCCCAAAGTGGGAAATGCTGATGATCGACTCCACACTAAGGGTTTAACGGGGTGTCCCTGTCCCTGTGATGGGAGAGTTAGGTGCTGAGCGCTAAGCCTGGGCCAAGGAGGGGCTTGAGCTAGAGCTGGGGTGGTGGGTGGTATGAAATACATCCTCAGATTGGGGGAGGGTGCCCAGCCCTCAGAGCCCCCAGATGAAGGTCTGTATGCAGGATGAGCTGGTATAAGAGAAAAAAGGCTCAAAGTCTACAAAAACCTTCTGGATAGGGGTGCTCTGATTCTGAGACTAGAATGGGATGTGAGGGCCCCTGAGCCCTAGAAGGGAGCTGAGGGCTGCAAGCTGGAGTGCAGTTTAGGGGGATGTTTCCAGCTGAGAGGTCTGGGTTCAAAGCACAGGGTGGTGGAAGCAGTCTCAGAGCCTTGGGATAGAAGGACAGGGTCTCCGAGTGAGTCCTGAAAGGGGGAAGGGGCTTCGGGTGGTTCAGAAGGGTTTTCAGAACCTGGGATGAGTGGATGGGGGGTTCTGGAATCAGAAGAGGGTGTCTCTGGGTCTTCGATGGTTGACAGCTCTCAGAAGCTGGGGAGAAGGGGTACAGCTCCAGGCCCCTGGATGGGGGCGATGCCACAATCCAAAGGTCTCAGGGTAGGGGCAGGTCTCAAAACCTCAAGCTCGCGGGTGTCCCATACCCACGGTCTCGGGGGAGGTGGCCTCAGTAAGGTCATCAGCTGGCTGGGGCAGTCCCCAAGTCAGAACAGGCGAAGCTCAGAGGCCCGAACCCGGGGAAGTGGCGCGAGAGCCGGCGGGGGCTGCCGGGGCGGGCGCGCGGCGCGGGTCGGCGTCCTGCTCGTAGCGGTAGTGGTAGCCCTCCATCTGGTCCCGGCACGCCTCACGCAAGTTGCGCATCCAGCGCTGGATGCCGCGGCGGTTTAGGTAGAGCACCATAAGGAAGATGAGGCCGATGAGCGCCAGAACCAACCCGAAGAAGACGTAGGAAGCTTCCAGCTCGGGGCCGGCGAGTTCCACTTCGTCCCCGCGACCGTCGGCATCGCCGTCGGCGCAGCGCAGCCGCGCCTCGTCCAAGTCCAGGAAAGGCCGATTGTGCAGCGCCCGCGGGGCGGCGCAGCGCAGGCGCCGCGCGTCGGGTACGCGCTCCGTGGCGTTGCGCAGCCAGGCCAGCAGGGGGCGTGCGGCGCAGCCGCAGCGCAGGGGGTTGTCGGCGAGCAGCAAGCGCGGCGCGGGAAGGCCGCCATCGCGTTCGAGCGCCCGCAGCTCGTCGGGGTCCAGGCCGGCCAGCGCGTTGAGGTGCACATCCAGCTGCTCCAGGCGCGGCCGGCGCAGAGCGGCGGGCGGCAGGCGGCTAAGCGCGTTGCCCGCCAGGCCTAGGAGGCGCAGCTCGTCGAGCGGAGCGAGCGCGGCGTCCAGCGCGGCCAGCAGTGCGGGGCCGCCCCGCGCCAGCGCGTGGTTGAGCTGCAGCGAGCGCAGCGCGGGCAGCCCGCGGAAGGCGCCGCCGCCCAGGGTGCGCAGCGGGTTGTGGCTCAGGTCGAGCGCCGTCAGACTGGGTAGCCCGTCGAAGGCGCCGTCCTCCACCACCTCGATGTTGTTGTGCGTGAGGCGCAGCGCGGTCAGGTGCGGAAGGCGCACGCCGCCCTCCGCTGCCTCCTCCCCGTCCGCGTCCCCGCCGGCGAAGGCGGCCGCGCGCAGCACCGTCAGGTTGGCGCCCACGATGGTGAGGTTGCGCGCGTCGGGCGGCACGTCCCGCGGCGGCTGCCGGAGCTCGGCGCCGGACGCGCAGCGCAACATCAGCTTGGGGCCGCCGAAGCAGTAGCACTGGAAGGGACAGGGCGCGGCGGGTCGGCTCAACGCCGCCGCCACGAGCAGCAGCCCCGGCAGCAGTGGGCCCCTGTGCTCCGGCTGTCCCGCGCGCGGGGCCATCGCAGCTGCCCCAACATCCAGCGCCCGGGTCGCGGCGCTCACCAGTGAGTTCGGAGCGCCTTGGGGGCGGGGAGGGGGGCGGGTGGGGCAAGTCCTTGACTCGGAGCGCCCGGCGGTCGTGATCCTTCGGTCCGCTGGCTCTAGAGTCCGAGGAACCTTCACTTTCCTGGTTGGGGCGAGAGGGGACAGGCAGGGAGCGGAGCCCCCCGCCCCCGGTGCCCTCTTCGCCCTGCGCACCGGCCTCCGACTTCCGCGGCTGTTCTGGGCTCAGAGCCGAGTGGGCAGGGTTTGCCTCCCCCCTCCCCGCCTCCCAGCCGCCTCCTCCGCCCCCAGCGGTGTCTCCGCGCCCTCCTAGCGGAGAGGCGGGGTGGGAGGCTCCCGAGAACCAGGGCTTTGGGCTGCTGCTCTTGTTCTTCTCCCTTTCGGCTCCCGAACTGATGTGAAGTTTGACTCTCCGAGGTTCTGACTTAGTTCCCTCTCATCTCCCCCACCCTCCGCGTTTAAGCTGGTTCCTTCCTCTTACCTCTCAGGCACGTGTGGGGCGGGGCGGGGCCGGGCAGGGGAGAGCTGGCAGGTGGGTCAGCATCCCCAAGGGAGAATTTAGGGGCAGGATTTTAGAGTTCCTTCTCCAAGCGCAGCAGGGATGAGGGGTCAGCTGGGAAAGTTCCTCGTTTTTCAGCTGCTTCCTAATTCCTGTGATCAAGGGAGAGGGCTGTGCTAGGAGAGGAAAATTCCCAGCCTCAGCCCCCTCTTCTGCCACCCCAGTTACATCTGGTCTGGCTCTGTCAGCATCCCTGCACGTTCCGGGAGACCTCCGCCTTCTCTACCCCACCCTATCTACCCGAGGAAGTCAAGACAACCCCCTCTTCCTTCCACCCCTCCTCCCCCAAGTCACTGGCTGATCCGCCAGGATTTCTTCCGTCTGGTTTTCTCCAGGCTGAACTCCTCCCCCAAGCACTCTCCTAGGCCCTGGGGCCCGGTGGGTGTGGTGATTCAGCTCTTTGCTGCCCCCCTCCTTGCCCCAGCACCTTGGACTCCTGCTTGGTTGTCCTGGGTCTCAGGACCTTAGGGTTGTTGGATGACATCAGCTGCCCCTCCTCCTCTCCAGGGTACCTCTTACAGGGTACCCCACCTGTAAATGGTGAATGGGTAGGAGGGTTTGGGGCTCCGGATGTGGTGAGACCAGGAGCAGATTTTGCACTGTTGGAGTAGGGGGTCTCAGAAGGGACCAAGGCTGAACTGTTTATAGGTTTGTTTTGTTCTTGATTCTACCCCCCCCCCCCCGCCCCCCCAAGAACTGGGAAGCGCCAAGCCTGATTTAAAGAGACAGGCTCCTGAGAAGGGAGCTCTCCTGGCCTTGGCATGAATTATTCAGGCTGTAGAAGTTGACACCTGATCCTCAGGCCCTTCTGGTATGAGCAGAGCTGGTTGGGATAAAGGCTCCCCCCAGTCTAAGAAGCAGCCTCTTTCTCCTGAAATTAGGGATTGCTGGGTTGACTCCTTCCCTGAAAGTATATTTAACTGATCAACCAACAGATCAATACCCCCTAAGGAGAGGCCTGGGTCTCAAATAGGGGTCAGTGCTGAGGTCCAGAGCTGTTGATGCTGGGGGTGGGAGGAAGACCTCGCCTTCTCCTTCCCGCCCTCTCTCTTGTCCCTACTGTCACTCCCAAGTGTTGGCAGACAAGAATAGTAACTTGCACATGCATACTGGACATGTCTTTTCAGAAGTGGGGTTGTACACTCACATGTATGTGTAGAAGCAAACTTTACATGTGAGCAGGCCTAGGTGTGTCCGCATGTGAGCACATGCACACACTTATGCTCACTTGTGTGTGCCTACACATCCACAGGAAGGCTTGCATAAGCTTGTGCACAGTTGCAGGCAGGCTCGGATGTGCTTCTTACATGTACTTGCAGGAGCATTCATACATGTGCACATGTGAACATAGATTTGAGTGCATTCTGGTATGTGTCCATAGATTCATAAGCACATACATATTTGAACATTCATACTTCTGGGCCCATGCAGGTACCTGGGTGTGTTCTCAGAGGGACAAGCTAACAGACTTATGCAAGCACATGCATCCAGAGGTCGGCCAACACACTCTGAGCCCACTCCTGCCCTCCACCACACCCTTGGTCCATGGAGTTAACAGGGTGTGGTGTCTTTTCTTATATGGTACAAGAGCTCAAGCAGGCCATAGATGCTGGGCCCTCAGCTTTGCGTTCACCCCAACCCTGGCCCTTGTCAACTCCAAGCCCCAGCTCTGACATCTTCCCCAGTGGGAGGCACTGGCTCTTCCTCACTGTTGGTTTCTGGTACACAGACTAGCGCAAGAGACTATGCAGTAAATGTTTGTAAATGAATGAGTGAATGAAAAGGTCTTTGGTTTCCTGTCCTGCTGCGTACAGCCCCTTCAGCCTCCAGCCACTAAGGCATCACAGGTCAACTGTCAAGGCCAACTCTCCCTTCTCAGGCCCCACGGTGGCTGGTTTCTGATTGGCTGATGGCCCTCCAGGGGAAGCCCTGCAGGGGAGCCAGCAGCTTTGGTGGTGGGGGTGGGGATATGTGTGCATTTGCTAGACACCTCCATTGGGGAAAGGAGGCCCAGAGAGAACCTAGGACCATCAAATGACAGAGACCAAGGCAGTGACTGTGTTTTATAAATGGGGTGGTGAGGCCAGAGGCCAGGGACTTGTCAAAAAACTTGTGGTCCTCGGGGCTTTGCCTGGAAACCTGACCCCAGCACCTGGCCCAGGGCTCTGTCCAAGGTAGTAGGTGTTTCTGAGTGGCCAGCACCACAGGAAAATCTCTTCTTGACCCCAGGGATCTGAGGCCAAGAACAGATGGCAGGTAGGGTCTGGTGTGACCTTGGACCTCTCTCCACCTCTGGGCTGTCAGCTTCTATTTCTGCAGAGTAGTTGGGCTTCTGAATCTGTCATTTCTGGTCCTTTTAGAGCTATTGTGATAATGTGAAGGGAAAATGTTTTGAAACAAGAAAAGCCATATCATTAGGGTCTAGGCACTTAGCACCCACGTGACTCTGGATGAGGCATTGCCCTTTTCTGGGACTAATTAGTTTCCATGCTTTTTGGCTCTGTTCCATCTTCCTTCATCCCCCAACACCTCAAATTCATGGTAGATAGTACAAGGAATGAGTCTCCACTTGCTGTCTCTCTCTATGCCTCTACCCTGCCTTCTCCCCTCTTTCTGCAGGTGTTTCTTATCTCTGTCCAGTTTCCCTTGGAACCAAGTCTGTGAGTCATTTGGGGGGGGGGGGGTCTCTGTTCTCTGGAGGAACAGCCTTCAGCGTCTTGGGAGTAATCAGTGTTCGGTATGTAGTAGGTGTTCAATAAATGCATTCAGTAAATGCGTCTTGAGGCTGTGTGTTTATTCCCTGAGGCATCCTGTGGATTGCTCACTGTTTGACTCTCGTGGGGTGCTCTCTCCTCTTGATTTTTTTCCTCCAGTCTAGCCTACTCTCCCTCAGGACTCAACTTGAGTTCTGTCTCCTCCAAGAAGCCTTCCTGGCTTCCTTCTCTCTCCTTCGAACTTCACACTGAGTGATCAGAGGGCTAGAGCTGTCCTGAGCCCCTTGACTGTCAGCAGCTGGAGCTCACGACAAGTCTAATTTCTTGTGTTGCCAGCACACAGCTTAGAGCTCAGCATGGAAAAGGCACCAGGGAACATTTACTAAGTGAAATAATGATTTAAAAGTCTCTGGCTCTATCCACCCCTGTGAAGCAGGCTAGGTGAGGATCCTTCACCTATGCTTTACACCAGGAGACAGCTGCTCAGAAAGGTTAAGTGCTTTCCTCAAGGTTGCACAGCTAACTGGAACCCGAGCCTGACAGGAGCTCAGGTTTCCTGCTCATCTTCTCTGCCGCAGCCCTCCCCATCCTAGGTTCTCTCTCTAGGGAATGTGACTGGGTCAGATCCCAGGGGAGCCTGTGGGCAAAGAGCTCAGGCCCTCAGGGTTTCCTCAGGACTCAGCAAACAGATCACCCCAGCCCCACCCAGGCAGAATGATCATGTCTGCCACGTGCCAGGCTGTGAATCAACCATGTCAGCCTTGAGGGACCTGAATTCTTGAATTTGTTACCCCGCTAGGTCCCAGAGCCCCTCTCAGCCTTCCAAGGAGCTGTGCCTCCCCTAAGCCCCAGTTCCTACATCCTCTTCTCCCTGCAAAGTCCCTACCCTCTGTACACTCCACTAAGCCTTTATAGGGAAACTGGAGGGGTATTCAGCTTCCCTGAGGTTGCCCAGCAGGTAGCTCTTACCCATCTGCCTCCAGCTCCATTTTTTCCCTTAGAGGCGACTCGGTGTTACTGGAGCCTGTGGGCAAGTCTGTCTTTCCACCTCTGTTTCCCTGTTTGCAAAGGTGTATGTGTGTGTGCAAGGGGATGATCTTGGAAGGCTTTTAAGTACTGTGCGCCATGGCCTTTTAGGGACGAGGGTCCTGGAGCTGCCCAAGTTGGTGCCCCCATCTTTTCAATATGTGACCTTGAAGTTGGCCCCACCCTTAATTATTAAGTGTGCTGGGATGTCCTGCGGCTCCTCCTGAGTCCCCTGCTATAGCAGCCTGCAATCCAGGCTCCCTCTTTCCTGGTTGCCCTCCTGCTGCCTGCCTTTCCCTCTGCTCCCCCTTCCTCGGAGGCAAGTGGAGGAGCAGCCTGGCAGGCCTGACATGATGAAGCTCAGTCATTAGGTAGTGGGGGAGGCCCCAGATTCTCTCCTGTATCTCCGGCTCTGGTGGGGAGGGGAAAACTCCACTGCAGGCTTTACTGTTCCCATTTCTCACTGCCCCTCCACCCCGCCCCACTGCCACGAGACACAGGAAAATCCATAGACCCAAGATCCATTTTCTCCATTGAGTCAGCAGAGGCCACACTCTGCTTCTGAGGGACTAGCAACCGGCTTTTAAATAACTCTCAGATATTTAATACCCTCCTCCTCCACTCTGTGGCCAGGGCCTCTGGGGAAAGCCTAGAATAAAAGTTGGATGAATCCTCTGAAAGTCATAAGTGCTCCTGCCCGCACCTCAACCCACCCTCCCCCACCCAGACTACCAGGCCTGAATCAGGAGGAATCAGGAGGAAAACCTGATTCCTTATCACCTTTGCACAGTGCTTTAGAGTTTCTAAATGGTACCCCCGACTTGGTTTGTTATCACAGGTTTAGAACTGGAAACTGAAGTTTAGAAAAGGGGACTGACCCCCTCTGACTTGTAGTCTTGGTCTGTTGCTGGCTGGCTGTGTGGCTTTGAGCAGGTCTCTGTCCTCTGTGCTTCACGGTGGTTCAACCTGTGGGTTGCCACTGGTACCTCTAGCTATTATGTTCCATGAATTGGTGCCCTGATCTAGGTCTCCTCTCATGGAGCCACTTTTTGCCTCCATACTCTGCTTGGGGAAGGTTAAAGGGCAGAGCAGACTGAGGCTCAAGGCCAGGCAGGGTCTGGCCCTAGGATTCCAGTGTAAGTCAGAGACAGGAGTGGGTGGGGGGAAGGGAAAAGAGTAGAGTTGGATTCTTTTGTCCCCTCCTCCCCACCCCCCTTCCTTTCTTCTGCAGGTGGAGGTCAGGACAGACCAAGGACAATAATATTTAAATTTTGGCTTCTTTAAGGTTCTCAGCAGCTGTAGATATAATTTGAGAAGGTGGGAGCAGAACCCTCTTCCTAAGTTGTGTCAGGATCAAGGTCCTGATAATGAAAGTTAGAGGGTACAGTTCTCCTGGCTTTACCACTGTTCTGTGTCATTTGGAAGACGGGGATTAAAAAACAAAAAAAAAAAAAAAAAAAGAAAAAGGAAGACGGGGATTGATATCTGCATTGGTTATTTGAGAACACTGGAAGATTAAGAGCTGTGCTTGGGGTCACCTCATGATGAGGTGACCCTAATGATGGAAGAGGGCATATAGTCTAAGGTTTCTGATGCCCAGCTCATCCAAGCCTGCTCTAGCAGGAAACGGGGCTAAGGGATGGGAATGGAAGAGGCAAGTGGGTTCCCATTTAGTCTGGGAGTGACCTTGCTTTGTTTTACTTCCCTTGCATCCTCTTGGGTCCTCATGATCCTCCTGAGCTGTACCAAGCCCTCTGTGTGTGTGTGTGTGTGTGTGTGTGTGTGTGTGTGTGTGTGTGTGTGTGTGTGTGTGTGTGTGTGTGTGTGTGTGTGTTAGTTGCTCAGTCATGTCTGACTCTCTGCAACCCCATGGACTGTAGCTTGCCAGGCTCCTCTGTCCATGGAATTCTCCAGGCAAGAATACTGGAGTGGGTTGCCAATCTCTTCTCCAGGGGATCTTCCCAACCCAGGGATCAAAGCTGGATCTCCTCTGGTCTTTGCAGAGGAGATTCTTTACATTGCAGGCAGATTCTTTACTGTCTGAGCCACAGGGAAGCCCTACCAAAGCTTATGCTTCTAAAATTACATAATTTTAGAATCAAAACACTGAATTTTAAGAACAGACTCTGGGAGCCATAGAACCATGGTCTGTTTCAATCAGAACATAAGACTCTTAGGCTGCTGGTAGTATGAATGGTGGTGAAGCACTTAGAGCTTGTGGTAGGTTGTTATATTAATATTCCTCAATGAAACCTGTCTTTCTGTATCCATACTTTTATGCTGTCCCTTGACACACTGAGTTTGAATGGCCATGTGAATTTCTTTGGCTACTGAGACATCAGAAAATGTGATTCATGCAGAAGATTAAAAGGTGCTTGTTCCTGGTGGGGACAAGAAGAGGGGGCCTCCCCTCTTCTTGCTCTGCTGAGATCTCCATGCATAGAAACCCCAGTAAGCCTTTAGGGGAAGAGACCAGCAATGAGCCATCCTGCTGAAGCCCTCTAGACAAACCAGCTCCCAGATGATCTTCCAGCTGATGCCAGCTGCCTGCATGACCCTAGATAAGACCAAGAGAACTACCCAGCTGACCTGAGCCCAAATTGCTGACTCACAGAATTGTGAACAGATAAAGTGGTTTCTGTTTTAAGCCATTAAGTTTGGGGGGTGGTTTGTTACACAGAAGTATATAACTGACTCAGAGCCTTAGCATTAGATCTGTAGAATCTTAGTCACCGATTCTACATACCCCTCCAATCACAATATTGTACTCTTTGATGCAGTACCTAAAGGATAGAAGGATCCTGAGAACTCATTTAACTCACTCGGTGCTGCCTTCTAAGTCACAAAGCAACTGACCCACTCACTCTCTTCCAACCTGGAGCTCCCTGCTCAAGGGTCCCTGATTCCTCAGTATCTGTCCATCATGTCACAGAGTCTTCTTGTTCCACTCCTCAGTTGGTTCCTCAGTTCTTAATTCTTTAGAGAACCTTCCAATGCTGATCTGCTGGCTCTGGTCTTAGGAACTAAATGTGGACGTGGTGGAAATTTGTCGTAATGTTTATCCCAATTCCTGGCACAGTGCCTGGTACAGAGTGAGGGTTAATGAACATACCTTGAGGAAAAACAACCATCACTACCACCACAAAGCTTTTCTCATCTTTTCCTGCCCTGTCCCCGCCTGAGTTCTGTGATCTGTCCATGGTGCTGAATGCCGATCCTTGCTTCTATCTGCCTCAGAATGGCTACTTCCCAAGGGAAGAAATCTCTCCCGTGTCCTGGAATTCTCCCTCCCTCTCAATCTCCCTCCCTGTTTCCCTCTCTCTCTTTGCACTATCCCTCATGTCCTGTCTTCCTCACCCTGCTCTATCCTTCATATACAGATCATTGGCCTGAACTATTTAATGCAAACTAATATGAGGTGATATATACTGATTAGGATTAGATTTAGCCGTAGGCATCAGAATGCATAAAATAACAATCTCTAAAGTGATATGGAAAGAGAAGTTTTTTTTCTTTCATAAAAGGAAGTCTAGATGCAGCAGTCCAGAGTCTGAATGGCTTCTCCATGGGTATAAGAAATCAGTACTTCTTCCAGCCTCCCACTCTGCTTTCCCTAGGGTGTAGTCCTCATTCTTGTGGTACAAAATGGCTCCTAGGGCACCAGCCATCACATCAGATGGGAGATGGAGGCAAAAGATAAATAAAGGTGCCCTTTGCTTTTATGGTTACTTCTCATAATTTCATCCAACACATTCACTGGCATGGTCACATCTAACTAGCTTCAAGGGGCTTGGGAACTTTAGTCTTAACAGGGTCGGGGTAGGGAGAGGAGGCAATTTTCCCAGCAAAAAGTGGTGGTCCTTATTATTGAGGAAGAAGGAGAAATAGTTATTGAAAAGTAACTAGAAATCTCTGACATTAGTGATGAAACAGTGCTACTGATGGTGACAGTGACTATGGCATACTAGTTATGTTGATGGTAACAGCAATGGTCATGGTGGTGGTGGTGGTGATGTTGGTGATGATAGTGGTGGAGGTGATGATAAGGCTGGTGATCAACATAAGCTCATGTCCAGGAGCACAGCCTGGACCAGGAGAACACCCAGAAGATAGAACCAGTGACTATAAGGTGTCTGGAGCTCGGGGCCTGCTCCAAGCCACAGGAGAGTGATTTCTGGCACTCCTGCTGCATTGCAGTTCATCAGCCATGGGCCTCTCACCTTCCTGAGTCCAGAAGAGCATGAATCAGATCCCTCCCACACCCCACTTAGGCTGGAAATAACCGTGGAATGAAAATTTAAGGCCTTAGGGAGGTGAAGCAGGAAGGGTGATATTGGGCTTCCATTTATTAGACAATAAACATTGATGGAATTTGTTGTTTCATTCAAGGAAATCTTTGCTATAAAATATCCAGAGACATACATAGACACATAGCCTCCAACAGAAGACAAATGGTTACAAAGATAGACATGCAGAGAGAATTACAGATATGCAGAAACAGGTCCATTTTCATGGAGACCCATAGGCCCAGACACACTTAGTCTAACAAAGAGGCATCAGGATAGCCCCTCTCCCCAATGAGATGCAGGCCATCCAGCCATCTTATTCCATAGGACAACTTTCAAGTCACCCCTGGGTCCTGAAGGCTGAAGTCCTGAAGGCACCAAGGAGCCAGAAGTGACATTGAAGAGGGGGCTCAGATATCAGTAGCCAATCAGAAAAGGAAGCAGTCTGATCTTTGATACGCCTCCCACCTGGGGAGGGATTGTACCAGTGCACCGTGGCCTGCTCCAGGCCAGCCCAGGTTCTGTGGCTGAAGGTGACCAGGTGGGGTGGGAATTGGGTAGGAGGGGGTGTGTCCTCCAGGATGTCTCCCCCCAGGGGCCCAAGGACACACCTGGAGGCCATCAGCAGAGGAGCCATCAGGCAGCAGGCTCCGGCTCCAGGTGAGGAGGCGTGATGTGAACATGTGGCAGCCTCCCACCAGCTGGAGCTGGATCCTGGAGGACACCTTGGCCTGGGTGGTTCCAGCATCACTCCCCCAGCACCCACATGGAGTGTGGAGTTAGCCACAGCACAGGCCTTGGTGCTCAAGATTGTGGATGAGCCCACCTCCAGTTTACCTCCTGAACCAGATTTCCTGACTTTCACGGTGACATTCTTCTTCTCAGAAGGCGTCCTGATGACTTCACTGCCCCCTCCCCCATCACGCCACCAAGTCTCTTTCTTTCTCTGCTTCTGCTCAGAGCTCCTATGTGGCATTGCCCTGACCTGCCTACCCTTTCCATTGATCTGTGCTTCTTGGTAAGTGACAGCCCTGCCTAGCTCCAGCCGCTGCCACCCTCCCCCTCTCTACCCAGCTGGAGCAGCTTTACTTCACTGTAGTTTCAGTTCTTTCTTCGTGATGGAAGATGATTAGCCCCTTTGTGGCAAATCCTTGACCCTGGGACTCACTACTCATTTCCCACTACTGGAGTGCTGGAACTCCCAGCTCATGGAACAGCCCCCAGAGAGCCTGCTCTTTGCAGACAGACCATCTCTTGCCACACTAGCCTAGGCTTGATGGTTTCCTGCCATCCCGGAGCCTCTGCTACTTTTCCAGATGCATGTTGACCATTTACCAGAATGACTTAGTGCTGGTTTCCCCCAGTGGGTCATATTCTAGGTCCCTAGGTTTTCCCAACTATGTCCCAAAATGGTAGAGAAAGCATTCAATCTCAGGTGTGGTAGGGGTAGCTTTCCTCAACTTTAATAAGAGCCTGATTTCCCCGGGGATCTCTCTGAGTTCATCACGTTATGGAAGGCTGCAGATGGGTAGCAAGACCTTGAAGCCTAGCCAGAACATTGATTATTGGCTGCCCCACATGTTCCTGGACTTAGGACAGGAACCTCGGGGCAGACAATAGACAGCAGCCCACACAGTCAAGAAGCAGCTTCCTACCAAGGCAATCCCATGCTCAGCAGCCCTGTGACAGACTTCTCCCCTCCTCAGCGCAGGGCCTGACGGTGGTGGCGGCCTCAGCTTGGCTCTGCCAATGTGTCCCCTGCCCGGCCCTGGGGAAGGAAAAGAGAAGCCAGTTGGAAGTTCAGAAAAAGAAAGGCTAAAAAGGAGCCCACAATTGGCCCTAATTAGCCACTGAGAGAGAAAAAAAGGAAGTCAGAGGGCTGAGTCTACTTCTGAAAGAAAGCACCTGGCAGGCAGAGCCGTGTCTGATTTGTGCTCCGCGCCTTCCAGCACAAGGCTGTGCATGGGCCCATCTGACCCCGGACTCTTCAGCAACCCCCAGCTGGGGAAGGGCACCACATCCATCCACAGCAGTCGTGGCCCTCTCCTCTGGAAGAGGCAGCTGGCTCTAGGGGAGGAGGGAGGGAGGGAGGGAAGGCAGGCTGACTTGACTGAGTGCCTGCTGTACCCAGCGCACTGAGTACAGAGCTTTACATACATAGTTGTATTTAATTCTCACAGTGGTCCTGAAATAGAGGTACTTTGGCCCCAATTTTTAAACAAAGAAGTGGACACTCAGGTTAAGTAGTTGGCCCAAGACCACACAGCTTGAAAGGGGCCAAGTGGGGAGTCCAGTTCAGGCTGTGGGCTCTGCAACCTGTGCTCGGGTGCTATGAGTGCTTGGAGGGCAGAGCCCCAGTCTATATCATCTCTGTGCCCCCAGCGCCCGGCCTGGGGAGGGGCAGGCACGTGGCAAGGGCTGAGAAGAGCTGTTGAACTCAACAGGCAGGACAGGCTGAACCAGGGAAGGACTTAAAGAGGAGGACAGATGGAGGGACAGTGTAGGCTCCGCCAAGACAGGCAGATCACCCCCATGCCCTGGAACACCATGCAGGGGACCCTCGGGGTGGGATGCTTCCCTTGGGCTGAGGATGGTGCTGGACTGAATACGGCCTGTACCCAGCCAAGGGGGGAAACGAGGGGGAGGTACATTGCTTCTCTCCATTTTGCCACTCCTCCTACCCCCCAACCCACCCCAGATGGTTAAGCTGAAGCACAGACAAAATGAGGAGCCTTTAGCTCTTGCTGGAACTGAGCCACCCCTGCTTAGCCCGGGCAGATCACCAGCAGGCCAGCTGGGCCAGGGCCAGGCTGTGCTCCAAAGTGGCAGGGGGAGCACCGGGGAGGGGAGGAACACTGGGCCTCAGGACAGGACCCCTGTGGGTGCAGCACCCCTCCACGCAGGCTGCTTCTTCCAGGAGGTGCCGGATGCCCCTCACATAGGAGAGAGCCAGTAGGATGGGGAAGGGGAGGAGCTTCCTTTGGCCCTGGCTTATGAGCACCCCTGTAGCAACTGGAGAATAGGAGAGATCTATTTTGGGTCACAGAGAAGGAAATGGACAACCCACTCCAGTACCCTTGCCTGGAGAATCCCAGGGGCGGCGGAGCCTGGTAGGCTGCCGTCTATGGGGTTGCCCGGAGTTGGACACAACTGATGCAACTTAGCAGCAGCAGCACCATTTTGGGTCAGGCTGACTTCAAAGCCTGGTTGAGTCTTCAAAACCACCCCTCGGAAACAGTGGTTCTCGAGTCGGATGTTAAAGTTGAGGAAACAGGCACAGAGCGAGCAAGTAAGTTGCCTAAGGTCACAGAGTAGGAGGAGGGCTGGGATTCCACCCCAGGCTCTTTGGCTCCAGGCCTGCTCTTAATCATCATGATCTCCTGAGAAGAGCAGTGAGAAGCTTGCCTGTCTGCACCCACCAGCAATTAGGGGGCCCTTAGTATTGTGAAAAATGTCAGTGGAGTGTGTCTAATTAGCCTCATCAGTGCCCAGCATGAGACACGTGTGTTTTTAAGATGGATCACCATTATCCTTGGCTGAAGAATTGCATGGGGTTTTCTAATTACAAATTATTCCTGCTGGATTTCATTATTCTCCCTCTTGTACTGGCTTTTTGTGTTCTCAATAATCTTACAAAACTTTGAAAATCATAATCGGCCCAGCTTATTCGCTATGTCTTAAAATATACAGCTCAGCTTTTATGAAGGCACAGTGTTGTTATATTTTTAACAAGTGAATATTTGACTCAGTATTATAAGAAGACAGAGATTATTTGAATTTTACCATTCCACATTTATCATGAGTCAAAAGAGCAGGACAGAAATTTACCTGCCTATAGAAAACCTTCATTCATCCAGAAAGCAAATTTCCTGTGGTTGAGGGAGGTTTTAATTTAAGTGTTTTGAGCTGTTTTCAGCCACTAGTCAACTGTTATGAGCAAGTAGCCTGGGTTAATTTGCTCATTTATAAGTGCAACTTTTCACTGAGGACTAAAAATTCTTCAGATTTCACAACAATAACAGAGAGAGCAAAAACAGAATCCTTAAATCATTAAAAAATGAAGAGGAAGAAGAAAATGCAGTGGTCATCAGGACCCAGCATAGACTTATTCAGGCTAATCTCGCATCTCCTCCTTTGGGAGAAACTGAGATCAATGGGTCTGTCAGAGTCTTGAAAAAATCTTGATTTCAAAAAGGCATTTGACCATACGATATCACTTATATGTGGAATCTAAAATATAACACAAATGAACCTATCTGCAAAACAAAAACAGAATTACAGACATAGAGAACATATTGGTGGTTCTGTGGTTGGTGGTTCCAAGAGCAAGGGGTTTGGGGAGGGATGGAGTGCGAGGTTGGGGTTAGCAGATGTAAGCTTTTATATAGAGAGCTGATAAACAACAAGGTCCCATTGCATAGCACAGAGAACTATATTCTATATCCTGATAAACCATATGGAAAAGAGTGTATAAAAAAAGAATATATATGTTTAACTGAATCACTTTGCTGTACTGCAGAAATTAACATTATAAGTCAACTATAATCATGAAAAAAAAAAAAAAACCCAAAAGACATTTGGACCATCTCCCAAGGAATTTTTATGGCAAAATCAGGGGCAGGATCAAATAGTGACTGACACTCCAGGGGAATCCCTAGCTGCCTGGCTAGCTGGTGGAGGAGAATTGATCAAGGGTCATCAGATCAATGGTAGCCTGGAGGGCAGGCTAGAGCCCTGCTCAGGCTCCATTCCCCGGTTGACTTGTGGGTCTGATGTATTTTTGAAGGACTTGGATGAGGCCAAATAAAATGGGTATCTAGTCTGTGGGTGGGAGTGTGATGGTGTCAGAAGGCCAGACTAGGTTTCAAAATGATCTGAATTGACTTGGCCTATAGGTGACAACCGTAGGTTCAAGTTCATCCAGGTAAATGCCAAGTCCCTATCAGGGAAAAAGTTGGGTGAGGGAGAGGGGAAGGAATTATTGAGCACATGTGCATGTGTGTGCATGCTAAGTTGCTTTCATTGTATCCAACTCTTTGTGACGCCATAGACTGTAGCCCACCAGGCTCCTCTGTCCATGGGATTCTCCATTATTTGCCATAACCTTTGCATACGATCACTCACTTTATTATGAAACTCCTAAGAGGGGGATGTTGCTCTCATTTTGAGGGGAAGCAACTGAGGCCCTGAGAAGCTAAGCACTTGCTCTTTGTTAAAAACAGGTGGAGCTGATGTCAAAACTAAGGCTGGTCAGACTCCACCTTCTCACTTAACAGCACTTGATGCGAGAAGACAGAAGTACACATTATGAGATGTTAGTGCAAAATTCTAGAGCTGAAGCTTTTCTGAGACTCTCTCTTATTTCTTTTTAAAAATGTATTTATTTCTTAGTTGAAGGATAATTGCTTTACAGAATTTTGTTGTTTTCTGTCAAACATCAACACAAGTCAGCCTTCGGTGTACATATGTGCCCACTCTCTTGACCCTCCCTCCCATTTCCTTCCCATCCCACTCTCCTAGGTTGATACAGAGCCCCTGTTTGAGTTTCCTGAGTCATACAGGAAATTCCCGTTGGCTGTCTGTTTTACACATGGTGATGTAAGTTTCCATGTTACTCTCCATACATCTCACCCTCTCCTCCCCTCTCCCCATGTCCATAAGTCTGTTCTCTTTATCTGTTTCTCCATTGCTTCTCTGCCAATAAATTCATCAGTACTGTCTTTCTAGATTCTGTATATATGTGTTAGTTTACTATATTTATCTTTCTGTTTCTGATTTACTTCCCTCTGTATGATAGGCTCTAGGTTCATCCACCTCATTAGAACTGATTCAAATGTGTTCCTTTTTATGGCTGAGTAATATTCCATTGTGTATGCTTATCACAACCTCATTACCCATTCATCTGTTGATGGACATCTAGGTTGCTTCCATGTTCTAGCAATTGTAAATAGTGCTTCAATGAACATTGGGGTACACGTGTCTTTTTCAATTTTTGTTTCCTCAGGGTATATGCCTAGGAGTGGGATTGCTGGGTCATATGGTGGTGTTATTCCTAGCTTTTTAAGGAATCCATACCCTCTTCCATAGTGTCTGTATAAATTTACATTCCCACCAACAGTGCAAAAGGATTCCCTTTTCTCCACACCCTCTCCAGCATGTATTGTTAGTAGACTTTTTGATGATGGGAATTCTGACTGGTGTGAGGTGATATCTCATTGTAGTTTTGCATTTCTCTAATAATGAGCAATGTTGAGCATCTTTTCATGTGTTTGTTAGCCATCTGTATGTCTTCTTTGGAGAAATGTCTGTTTAGGTGAGATTCCCTTTTGAGATCACCCTGAAGCCAGACTCGGGGTGCAGAGATGAAATACCCAGCACCCAAGCAAGCTGAGCAGAGAAACCAACACAACCACAGGCCAATTGACAGTTCTGGGCATGCTGAGTGCTGCGGGAGCCTGGGGAAGACAGCCGTCCTGCCTCAGGGAGTCCTGGCAAACTGTGCAAAGGAGGCAGGACCTGGCCTGAGGCCTGAGGATGGATGGCTGATCTGGGAGCCCAGGGAGCCCAGGGTTGCAAGCGCAGGCAGAGGGTACCAACCCAGGCACTTCATTTCTGCCCCTCTGGGCCTATAAGGCCCAGAAAGTGTCCGGGCTGAAGGGATGATAAGATTTGCCCACCCTCCACTCCCAGCCTCCAGTCCAGAAATGGAGGGAGAAAGCAGGTTAAGAGTGGGAGTTCTGGAAGGCACCTGGGAGCCAGAGTCGGGGCTCTGCCTCTGGGAAAGCTGGGAGGTTCTGAGACCTTGGGTAGCAAATCTGCCTGTTACTTTGTGACCATTGGCTGTATCCTTAAGCTGTTCCTTCAAGTGAGAAAGGCCAGAGACTGGCGTTCAGCAACAGTGAACATGCAAAGAACAGATATCCATGGAGTCAATTTGGCAAAGGAAAGGACAGCAGACCACATCTTTGTGCCCAAGGGGGAGGCAGTGTGAATGATGTGTACAAAGGTCTCTGAGGTGGGGGGGATAGGCTGGGGGTGGGGCAGAGACAAGAGATCAAGAGATGGGGGAGAGGGTTGCTGAGATACAGTTGGCGAGGTCTGCAAAGGCCAGGCCTTGTGGGCCTTGCAGGCCTTGTTCAAGATGTTAACCTTTCTCCCAAAGGCAAGGAGAAGCCACTGAAGGCTTTTAAGCAGAAAGGTGACAATTTTGTCTGCTGTTTGGAAAGATCACTGTCACTGCAGAAGAAGGGGGGAAAGTGTGAGAAAACAACTGAAGATATTCTTGGGGGCGTGCAGGTAGAAGATGCCAGTGCTTGGGCTGGGTGGTGGCGTGGAGGTGGGAGTAGCGATGGGTTTGTCACTTGGTGCCTGGTGACAGACTGGATGTGGGGCTGGGGAAGGGATGGCTCTGGGGTGTCCAACTTGTGGATGATGCGATCATGCACTGAGAGAGGGAAGGCCAGGTGCAGGGTGGGCAGAGAGGGTGAACTTGGCCTTGATTCTGATGCGTTAGAGATGCCAAGACATCCAAGTGGAGATGCTGAATGGGCAGTTGGATATTTAAGTCTGGCATTTGGGAGCCGTGTCAAGGCTGGAGCTGCAAGGCTGGGAGTTGTTGGCATTTAGGTGGTAATTGAAGCCGCTTGGTTATTCAAGGCCCCCTGAGATCCAGTGCCTGCCCTGGGAAGCAGTTCCTGACCCCCACTCTGCTGGCTCTGGGCCGCCTCTGGGTTCCCACAGCTTCCCCATTACTGTGTGTGCTCAATGTCTGTCTCCTTCCTTAGATGGAGAGCTCCTTGAAGGCAGGGACCATGTTCATCCCTGCATCCCTGGGGCCCAGCCCAGGTCCTGACACAGAGGAGACACTGGTGACAGTTTGATAACTGAGCGTGGACAATTTCCCAGTGGATTGGGCTGCTGTAGGAGGGAAGGCACTTCCCACCCCAGAAGGCACGTTGGGAATACTCTACAGCCACTGGGGAGTAGAAGAGATTCCTGTATCCAGCAGGTGTTGTTTGGGGACCCTGTCAGCCCTGGATTCTAGATTGCCAGAAACTAAGTCACAAGTCACACTCCCTAAGGAGGAGGAAGTGTTATTTCCTCTTATCCCTCTGTCCAGAGTTGGGGCTGGGACTCTCTGGGGCCACCTCCTCTGCTGAAGAGGTTTCTGGAGGCTGTGCTGACCTCAGCAGATGCTTCCCTCCCCCAGAGCCTCTCAGCTCTGGAGCGGCCACCCGAGCGGAGCAAGCCGTGAGCGTAGATGCCTTGCTGGAGTTTAGCAGAAGCTGCTGAGGCAGCTTTGGCTGGGGCTTCTTAGGCTGGCTGCCTGCCCTGCCCAGCCTAGGCAACCTCTGCCTTGGCCTGGGCCCTTCTCCCTCCCCAGCCACCTCTATCCTACTCCACTGCATCCCTTACTGCAGCAGCTCGGCCACTGCAGGAGCCAAGTGGGCCTCCACCTGGAGATTCTGGGGGCTCGGCAAGAAGAGGGTGTACAAAGAAGGAGAAGAAGAGGGAGCGGATTGGTGAAGAAACTGAGAAGGAAGGGGGAAGAGGAGGGGTCCGGGAAGGGGCAGTGAGATAAGAATGTCCCCACTGAGATGGAGGACCTGTCAGATGATCTAGCTCCCTCTCTTTGCCCAGGGGAGCAGAAAGGGGGAAGTAGGAGTGGGGGGTAGTGGTGTGTGTGACTTACTGGAGGATGCCAGGGATGATATACAGGGCACAAGAAACCCCCCTGTGCTTGGGGAGGTGGGGGAGGGGAGGGAGCAGAGGGCCCAGGAGGCTAGGACTGGGACTGTTCCCCCTGGAGGAGGGGGTAAGGAGGTAGTGGGGTCCCGGGGCAGAAATGTTAGGGATCAAGGTTGGCTGAGACTGATTTCTTCCTGTGTGAATCAACCCCTACTCTCTCACATCTTGTCTCCCCATTCCACTCCCCATTAATGGAAAAACACTGCCTCTTCCATCTGATTGGGACATTCCTCCTGCATTGCAGGTGGATTCTTTACCCACTGAGCCACCTGGGAAGCCCTGATTGGGACATTCCTAAGGCGGGGAATAGTCTAGAGCCTCCCGAGGTTGGAAGACTGACTCTCCCACCAGACCAGGGCCAGACAGGGCCAAACCTCACTTGGCACTGGGGCAGTGCAGAGAGGAGAGGGGATAGGGACCTGCAACTCAGACAAGGAGACGCAGATGGCACCTCTGACGGACCTAAGCTTCCTATGACTGAGCATCCCCACCCCATTCATAGGAAGGAAGGTGAACCTTGAAGCCTGGGAAATGAGAAATAAAACCAGCAGTGGGGAAGAGTCCAGCCCCCTGAGCTAAATCCTCAGAGTTTAGTAGAGCCTGATAGCATGTACATTGTAACAAGAGGTGGGAATGCTGGGTTATTCCCATGGTGGCTCAGAGTGTTCGACCTGAGATAACTGGTGACCGTGATGCACACCAGCTATGCCAGCTCTGGTAGCAAACACTGCAAGGGAGTGCCAGGCTGCCCCAGAAAACCCAGAACCACCTTGGCTTCCAACCACTATAGGACATGACTATGGGAACTTGAAGGGTTTCCCTGGTGGCTCAGATGGTAAAGAATCTATCTACAATGCAAGAGACCCAGGTTTGATCCCTGGGTGGGGAAGATCCCCTGGAGAAGGAAATGGCAACTGACTCCAGTGTTCTTGCCTGGGAAATTCCATGGACAGAGGAGCCTGGCGAGCTACAGTCCTTGGGGTCACAAAAAGTTGGACACTACTGAGCAACTAACACACACACATGGGAACTTGAAAGGACTAAGACGGGGTTGTACCATCTCTTAGTTAATACAATTTTTATGCTGGGTTTTAAAATAAAACTTATTTTACTGTTTGTTTCAGAGTGTGCTCACTATAAAAAATTGGAAAAATGGAAGTTGAAAGAAAAATAAGCAGACCCATATCCCACTATCCAGAGACTTTTTGGACAAATTTCCTTCCAGTCTTTTTTCTATGTATAGTTTCTCCATGATTGTGTTAATACTGGTATAATATTTTAAACTATTTTCATTTTACTTTTTCTTATAATTATTAGAGTAATTATACTCTTTTTTTAAAAAGAAAGTGCAGAAAAACATAAAAAAGCAGGGGAAAATATTCATAATTTTATTATCCCATTAATCATTGTGTGAAGATATTGGAACATTTACTTCTAGTCATTTTTATTTGCCCCATGCTTTAAAAAAAACATTAGGAGTCATAAACACAAATTCTCTGTAGTTACAATTTGGGAGACAGCATAATGTGTTTATAACAACAAAACCATCCACTTGTATTGGAATCCTGGTTCCATCACTTACCAGCTGAATGAATGTTTCACTTCCAAAATCTTAATTTCCTCAGCTATAAAATGGGATCGACCAATATCCAGTTTAAAAGAGAGTTTGCTTTGCAGATTTGCTTATGTAAAACTCCTGGAACACATCCAGCATTTAGTGACTCCTCAATAAAGGTCTAGTGGGCATTTGTCACATGTTCTACTGCCTAAGACCAATCCATTGCTTTGTATTATATTTTGAGTGAATCTCCCACTAGGTGAGTCCTTATGGAAACTAAGACCCAATCTTCAGTTTCAAAGTCAGAAGGAGCCAGATTCTCTCCCACTGCAACCTCCTGCCAATTTGACCAGTTGTACCTGTCTCAGAACTTTGGTGTGACAATTAGTGAGGCTGGAAAGAAGATTCGTTCGCATTCATTTGTGCTTACGTCATGTAGCAGCGCCATGTCTGGTTGTGCAGCATGGTGGAGATGTTCAAAGGGCAGGCCGGTGGAAGTGTTGGGGCCAGCTGTTCCTGCGGTATTATATAACCCTGGCTATGAGTCCAGCTGCATGCTCATTTGGTTCTCCAGCTTTCTCATCCATTCTTAGCTGCCCAGTGGAATTGCGAATCTTTTTTTTTTTTTTTTCCTGTCTTACTTAGTCTTGGTAAGTTTCTGTTGCTTGCAATCACAAAGGTTACTTCCTAAATCTTTTAAAAGTAGAATGAATTTCAGGCCCTAGCTTCAGTTCCCAGCCAACATTTTAAAATGCAGACAAGTCCTGGATGTGCTGGAATGTTGTGCTTAATGCTGGTCATTTGAACAAAGAACAGGATGACCCCAGGTCTGTGCCTCATTGTTCAAGAGGAGAGGTACTGAGAGTTGCTGAAGGAAAGACTGAAGGAAGGGAGAGAATAGGTAAGGGAAGAATTTCCACCAGCCACTTGCTACAGACCACTTGTGTGTGGCCCACTTGAATTCCTAAGGTTCCATGGGCCACCACCCAATGAATCCTGTAATTGAGGAGCTTGAAACTGTTGCAGCTCCTGACCTTACATCCTCCTGTTTCCCATAGAATGGCATGACCCAAGATAACAACCCTGAGTGTCTCCTGAAACCCTTCGAGTCTAACTTTTATCCGTTTCTTGATCCATGCCTTACCTCCCTCCCTAGGACACCAGCTCAACTGGTCACTCTCCCCTGTCTTATCTGAATTTGCTCATGGGGACCTTGTTTGCCACAGGACTGGCCCTCAGGAGTTAGGTGTCAGGAGCAGGCCTCCAGAGGCCAGTTCACTTTTGACCAGCAAGACTTCTTGCCTGGGTATCTCAGTCCTTGGGCAAGGGGTTGCAGGCAGATCCAGCCAGCAAGCAGAGCTCCAGAGACATCAGCCAGGCCTGAGTCCTACCTAGAGCCAAGCCGGGACTATCAGGTTGGTAAGGGGAAATATTTGTGTGCACTTCTAGAATTCCTGGAGGACAGGACCTGGTTCTCGTTCATCTCTATCCCCCACTCCCATCTGTTCCCAGTCCCAGCACTGGGCCTGGTACACTGTCAGTGCTCAGGAAGCAAGGATTGATCAGAGAGACTCTGGGGTCCTTGCCTCAGTCCCTTCTTGGCATGCCATCAGAAGTGAGACTGGGACCAGCTACGTCTCCTGCCTCATCTCCCCATTCCTCTGTCCTGCTCTAGGCTCCAGCCACACCAACTAGTTCCCTGAATGTGTGCCAAGCTGTTTCACTGCCATGCCTTTGTACATGCCGTTCCCTCCACCCAAAGCCCTCCCTCAACCAGGTCAGCGCAGTGAACTCCCACTAATCCATCCTTCCTTTAAGGCTCAGTGAGTGCAATTACTGCCTTCCCTGGGGAGCCTTCTGGAACTGGCCCCAGGAAGTCTTCCACATTGTGACCCCTCTGGGTCCTGCCCATGTGGGCCTCTGTTGTACCACTTGGCATAGAATGTTGTAGGTGTATGTCACCTCCACTAGGTCATACTTCTAGGTCTGTTTCTCTCTGTACCTCCAGTGCCTAGCTAGGACCAGGCACAGAGGGAAAAACTAGGAGGTATTTTTTGCCTCTCTACCCACCCCCACCCCTTGGAGACAGGAGATGCAGCTGGCAAATTTGCAGGGCTTTGAATGCCAGGCTAAGGAGAGAGGCTTGGTCAGATTTTCATTTTTGAAAAATCCTGGTGGCTGGGACACCCTCATCTGGGGGTCATTTTTTCAATTTGTCCCTCTCCCAGACCAGAGAACAGGGAGTTAGTTCTCAGCAGGAAGATGGAATATGGGCCTCCGTCTGGGGTCATGGCTGCCCTTTCCCCTGCAGCCCCTCTTTTCCCCCTCTGCTTTTACTCACATCCCCTGAGGTCTCTTCGCAAAAGCTTGGGGTCTGGGATCCACCCCCACTACTCAGGGGCCAAGTCTAAACCTCAATCCCCTGTTATGTAAGTGAATTATCCTGTTCCCAACCAGCGCCAGCCAGATCTCCTCCTCCTCCTCCTAATTGATTTAATCTTCTCATACCGGAGAGCTGGGCGGGGTTGGGGAGACAGTGTTGATCAGAAGCCAACACGTCCGTGACGTAGGCTCATTAATTACAGAGAATCTAGGTCATGGATTGGCTCTGGGTGGCTCTGATTCTCCCCCTCCCTTGTCATTTGGGCCTCTGAAAGGACATTTTCAGTTTCTCCTCATTCCTCAAACCCCAGACCCAAACAGAAAGTTGAGGGTTCCATTAGATTCTCTTCCTGTCTCTCAATTTCCCCAAACCCTCAGTGCTAGATGGAAATTCCCTGCATTTTAATGTGAACACAGGACACAGTTAAACCTAATTGTTGAGGATTGAAGAGATGAGCAGATGATTTAATTTGGGGGTGGGAAGAGACTTTAGAGTTGCCTTTATTTGCTTTCCACACAAAGCAAGTCTCCACTTTGTAGCTTCTCTGCTAGAGGATGTCCTTCTTGTGCAGCCCTAGAGATGGAAATCTTACTCTCCCAAGAAAGTCCTTCTCATTGTATGATGTCCTTTCTCCCATTAGGCTGAGACCCCAGTCTTGTGACTTTCTCTGGGAGTTAGCTTTGCCTCTGGGGCCATAGGGCATGCCCCAGGACAGCCAGCCAGATCCTGAGCCATAGGGATTATCATCCCTGACTTTTCTCCAGGCTGAATACTCCTGGTTCTTTCACCAGTTCCTCATTTGGTAGACTTGACAGATTACTTCTCACTGTATCTCCTATGTGGACAAGACACAGATGTCATCATCCCTCCTGATACATAGAGCAGAACACAGGCCCCAGAAAAATACCATTACCTTTTTTGATCATGTTATTAGACTTTCATTGATACCAGCCTGAGATCTTTTAGGATCTTAACACACTTTTGACTCAATTTAAGGACAGAGTCAGCTCACCCCCATGGTCATTTTTCTGAGGTTAGCAATAGAAAGTCTCCATGAAAGTGATCTTTGTGATATTTAAGAATGTCTCCATGTTTCCCATAATTCTTTCCATATACCCTGACATTTATTTTACCATATAATCATGTAATTATACATCATTCGCCCACACAACTATCTAACTATGTATTAATCTATCCACTCACCAACCACACTGTCCACCTACATACCCTTCATTTAGCTGTGCATAGAATCACTCATGTACTTATTCACCTGTCTATCTTCCCACCTACCTACCAACCTGATTACCTTTTCCCCACCTATATGATTTTGTATTTATCTGCCATCCATACATTCACCCACCATCCACCCATATACCCACTTACCCATCCACACATCCATCCCTTCATCTACTCTCTTTCCCAGTCACCCATACATCAATATTCATCATCTATCCATCTATCCATCCATCCAATACTTTCTGAGATTCTCTCACATCTCATATCTTGTGTTGAGTATTCTGAGTGCTTCAAAGCTGAATAAAATGCAAGCTCTCTGTCCTCTTAGGGGAGGGGATGGGAGCAGATTAGACAGATGATGCTGAGTACGATAAAACAGAAAGAAAATGCGTTGGAGGTTCAGAGGAGAGAGAAGTGGCATCTGGATAAGATTATGGATGCTTTCCCCACAGGGGAAACTTTGGTTTGGGCCTTGATGGCACAGCAGTATTTGGACATACACAGATGTATTGGAAGTAATTCCAAGTAGAAGCAGCACATCAAAGGTATAGAAAGCAGAATTCATGTCCCATTTTGTATGTTCCTGCCAAAGTGCCTAATGCAGATCTGGGCACATTTTAGTAACCTAATACTTATTTCCTGATTGATACTTTTTTCTTCTCTGATGGGGGCACCCCCAACACTTGATCGGGATAAGAGTTTGCTCTTTCTGTTTAAGAGGATTCTACAATTGCCTTGCTGATGGCCTTGGGCAAAACACAAACCATCTCTGGATTTCTCTGAGTTTAGGGCTGAATTTCTGTCTCTATCAGGTATTCCTTCCCCCCAATCTTATTTTTATCATGCTTTCTGAAAAGAGATTAGCATTTCCAGATATCTTGAACTTTATTTCCTTTTGTTGGTACAAATGAACTCAATCCCACCTGTCTTTGACTTCTTCAGCCCTGTTCCCAGGCAAAAAGTCTGTGATGTGGACAAAGTGGGGAGTCCTATGCAAGGGAAATAGCACTGAAGTAGAAACCAGGAGCCATGAATTACCTGATTACCATGTTTCAGGTAAAGATCCTGAAACTCCTGGTTTCAGCCAAAGATCCACCTTTGCCATCAGCTTGCTATATGGCCTTGGGCAAATCTCTTCCCCTGTCTGTTTTAAAGAATTTTAGCACTGAACACAACATTTGAGATTGCCTAATCCAACATCCTCATCTTAAAAATGAAAAAAAACAGTCTTGTAAAGGGCATGCCACTCTCTGTAGATCATATCTAGATTAGTGGCAAAGTCAGAACTAAGCTTCAGGTTTCCTGACTTTCAGTTAGGGATTTTCTTTACCCAACCACCACATTTCATCTCCAGTCACAGCCCCTGTACATTTAAGGGAGAGCTTCCTCTCCCACCTCCGTTCTCCAAGAAAAAAAATGTGTGAATCTTTCAGTTGTTCTGGCTATGTGTTCCTGATTCATGTCTAGGTGGGGGCTGGGCAGGCAGTATTTAAGAGCAAGTATTCCAAGCCTGACGGAGTTAATTATGTTCATCAGGAAGAGAGAAGAGAAAGGAACAAGGCGCTCTGGTTATCTACTGGGCTTTAATCAAATTGAGAAAGGAGGAAATCCATCACCCAGAGGCTAAGGGAGTTGGAGAGCTTGGCTTCCGCTGGCTCCGAGTCCTGTAATGGGTTGGGCGCTGTCCAAGGTGCTGACATCTTCACTTAACTGCTCTGAGTTGCTGGGAGGGGCCCAATCTGGGCAGAGGGATGGCAGGTCTTAGGAGATGGCCCAGGATAGAGCAAGAAAAGGTCTGGACATGTTGGGGGAAAGGTTTGAGTTTCTAATCTTCTCTTCTTCATTTGTCTATCTGATTTAGAGAAAATATCCCTTCTTAAGACTAGAGTCCTGAACTGGGGTTAAAGAAATAGAAAGAGAAGGGAGCACCCTGAACCCCTTGATTTCAGGAAGTTGCCTCCAGCATGAGGGCAAAAGCTCAGTCCTTGGTCTTTGGGGATTCCCCATATTAAGGGGAGATGTATCTTCTGCTTTTATAAGGTCCTCAGTCTATGGCAGAGAAATGAACTTACCTTTGGGAATTTATTAATCTGGTGGAGAAACATTATTCTGCCTTTAACTCAAGCTCAAGTATGATATAAGAGAGGCATAGACCATGCCTATATGGAGCCTCCAGTCTGATGGGGAAGACATTGTCTTCCTCTAGAAAACTCTGTTTGGTTGAAGAGACACTCTTAATTTATGGGGGAGTCTCAATTATAATCATAGAGGCAAGATAACAGATAAAATATGCTCTATAATCAGACGAGATCGGACGCGTTCAGGGTGGTATGGCCGTAGACATAATATGCTCTATAATCAACCAAAGATGTCAGATCTTCACGTTTGTGATTAAGGTTTTTGGTGCTAGATATTCAGTGTCAATCAAATAAGGCTTTCTGGTAGAGGTGAGTTTGAGTTGAAACTAAAAGCAAGGGACTTGAGCCCTTAGTATTACAATCATGCCTTTTCATTCTTTTATATTCCTTTTGGAATAAGAATAAGCCTGGGCACAGAGAAGGTTCTTATTTAATGAACAATCACCAGCAGATAGAGAGTGAATATACCTGCTTTGTGGGTGTGGAGACTGCAGAGTGCAGCCGAGGTAGGAATCAGGGAGGAGGGTCAGTTGGAATAGAGGGCCCAAGGCTGGGTGGGGGGCAGCAGTGAGATGGTAATATGGGCAGAGAGGTAGCCCAATGTGTGTCCAAGCCAGTTAAGCACTACATACAGAGCAACTCCTTCATGCTTTTGGAGCTGGTAAGAGACACTTTATTGAATCTGGGATCGTTAAAGCTAGAGACTATTAAATTACAAAATCATAGACTGTGCAGTTTCTAGAGTCACACAATCATGGCAAGTTAGAATATTAAAATCATAACATGTTATCAGGGGAGAATTACAGTGTGTTGAAATTATAGAACTGTGGCATATTAAAGCCAAAGGGCCAACAATCCATATCAGAGCATCTTAAAATCCAAGAATCTCAGTGTCAAAAAGCAACTTATTCACTCTATCTGTATCAGTTATGGTGCTGTGAGTATTAGAGTATACTAGAGTATATGATCCCATTTAATTCCTACCCCAAGTTTTAAGCCATTCAACTCCATTCCTACTCAATGCAGTACTTCTGACAAATGTTTATCAAGCACAGCCTTGTGTCAATTTCATGACAGGGGTGTCATTGCCTCTCTGCATACCCCAACCCCCAGCTGAATGGAAGCTAAGGAGCTCTCCCTTATATAAGCTGCCTCCCTGTAGTGTCCCCACATCAGTCCAGTTCATGTCCTCTGAGCTACACTAAGTCTAATCTTCCACTCACATGACAGCTTTTCAGATGGCTAAAGACAGCCCTTATTTCTTTCTTCTTTAGGATAAGCTGGTTTGTTCATCATGTATCTAGAAATGGGGCAGCAAGTCAAAGAATATTTGAGCTAGAAAGGCCCTTAGAGGTCATCTTGTCCAGAGACTTCCTTTTACTGCAAAGCAGTATAGCATTATGGTTAGGAGCCAGGTCTTTAGAGAAGAGAGATGAGTCTGAATTCAGAATCCAAAGATCCAGCACTAACTTGCTCTGTAACCTTGGGCAAGTTACCTAAAATCCCTGAGCCTCAGTCTCCTTATCTAAAAAATAAAGACAATAATAATATTGACATAGCACAGTTGATGGGAGGATTGAATGAGATAATGCAAGGGAAGCTCTTAGCAGAATGCTTGGCACACAGCAAGCAGTCAATAAATATTAGCTATGATTATTGGAGGCCCATAGGGGCAGGAATTTGCTGAAGATCACAGAGCAACTCAGAGACACAACTGGGGTTAGACCAAGGACTCCTGCCTCCTAGCCAAGGACCCTTTTGTGTACCACAGTTTCCCTCTACCTTCCTGGGGAAAAGGAAACTCAGAGGGGACTGGAATTCTTTGTTCTCAGTTAGAATGCAAGTAAGAGAAAGCCTGGTGGCTTATGAGAGTCACAACTTCTGAAGCCTGTGTGCCCTAGAGCCCATGCTCTTCGACAAGAGAAGCCACTGCAAAATAAGCCCATACACCACCACTAGGAAACAGCCCCCTCTCATTGCAACTAGAAAAAAGCCCACTTGCAGCAATGAAGGCCTAGAACAGCCAAAGAAAAAGAAATAAATAAAATTAAAAAAAAAAACAACACCAAAAAGCCAAATGTCTATGGCACACCATCTAAAATTATTCTGAATGCTCCTATGACTAGGCTTACTACACTTTTGGAAATACTAAGACATACATTGAAAAGAATGTATATTTTAAACTTTCTCTGTTAGGGTAACTATCAAATCCATAAATGAGCATGGAGGACAGGGCAAGGTATTGTGTCTCCTTAAAGTAGTCTCCATACTGTTTTACCATCAAGCTCCTATAACTTTCTGTCCATCCTCACTTGACCATGCCTTCTAACCCTGTATGCACTCCTCCAGGTAACAGAGGCCATCATAATAACACACTTCAGTCCCCACACTATTGATCACATGAATCTTAGCTGAAGAGTTCAAGACATGCATTCCCCACTATACTGTACAGCACATCAGCCCAACTGGAAATTTAAATATTTTCACTATATCGCTTTGTCAAAAATTTCACTCAGGTGTCATATAACCAGCCACCCTTCCTCTCTGATGTATTTATTCCTTTCTTTCTCATATCTCTCAAAATTCCCTTCCCAGATAAGAGGATGTCTCAGGTTTTCTTGTGTCACCCACTCCAATCTCCTATCACACTGCTGTCTCCACACAGTAGGGACTCCAGTTAGTTTAAAATTCTCTTTTAGTACTTATACATTTTTCACAATTTAAATATATTTTCCTCCAGGCTCAAAAGGGCTTCCCAGGTGGCGCTAGTGGTAAAGAATCCACCTGCCAATGAAGGAGATGCAAGAGACATGGTTTTGATCCCTAGGATGGGAAGATCTCCTGGAGTAGGAAATGGCAACTTGCTCCAATATTCTTGCCTGGAAAATTCCATGGAAAGAGGAGCCTGGCGGGCCAGAGAGAATTGGACACAGCTGAGCATACAGAGCATACAACCTCAAAACAAACGAACAAAAAACGACTGGTGGGGGACTTCCCTGGTGGTGCAGTGGACAAGAATCTGCCTGCCAACGCAGGGGACACCGATTTGATCCCTGGACTGTGATGATCCTACATGCCACGGAGCAACTAAGCTCATGTGCTGCAACTACTGAGCCTGTGCTCCACAACAAGAGAAGCCACCTCAATGAGAAGCCCAAGCACCACAGCGAAGAGTAGCCCCCACTCACCACAACTAGAGAAAGCCCACGTGCAAAGCAACAAAAACCCAGAACTGCCCCCTCCCCCAAAAAAAACCCAAAACTGATGGCTTAAAGTTTTTATTTCCTTAACAAGGAAACCAGAGGGACGTGGAGTCAGGATTGGTCTGGGTATTCAAACATGTCTCTGATGACCCAGGCTTTTTCCATTCTAAGCCTTGAGGGAGAGGTTCCCCTTGTGATCAAAAAGTGGTTGATGTGGCACAAAGTATCATGACCTCCCAAGCAGGAAGAAAGGGCATGGAAACGAAAAGGATCTTCTCTCGTGCGCCCTCTCCCAAGAGGGGTGCTTTCCAAGAAGACCATCCCCTCACGTCTCACTGACCAAAATAAAGTCACATGTTCATTCTTAGACTACTCACTGGCAAAGAGGAAGGCGTCTCCATGAATGGCTTGGACCATGCTGTGGCTGGGCACCTTGCTATTGGAAAGAGGAAAGGGGATTGGCTGTTGGAAGGCAGCCAGCAGTGCATGCCACACTCGCCCTGTCTCCTCCCTGAAGCCTCCCTTCTCAGCTTCACCTCTTCCCAGTGGCTTTTCTTTCCTTCCACCCCTTTGTCCTGTGGATCCTCTTCCATCATGTAATTGAACATTGCCCAGTTCACGTCACAGTCTACTTTGCCAAGCTTTTCATCTTTTCATGTCCAAATCTTGTCTCCTTGGCTAGTCTGTGAGCACTGGGAGAATAATAGCAGCTACTAATGAATAAGTACCTATTGGGTGCCAGACCCTGTTTTGACACTTGTGGTAGCTTGTTTCCAACAGCTCCCAAAGATCCACACACCTCCTGGTAGCCACACCTGTGTGTGTTTCTGTCTCACACTGTGCCAAGTTTAGTCTGTGTGACCAAAACAGTATGATAAAAGTAATGGTATGTCACTTCCAAGATTAGATTATGAAGGATACCGTGGCTTCCATCTTGGCAGATTCTCTTTCTTGGCTCATTCATTTAGTGAAAGTTAGCCCCAGGTCATAAGCAGTCTCATGGAGCCTCCTGTGTAAAATGAAACTGAAATTTTTGACCAACTGGCAGCAAAGAATGGAGACCTGACAACAATCACAGAGGGAGCTTGGAAGTGGATTTTCCAATCCTGGTTGAGCCTTCCGATGACTGCAGCCCTGGCTGACACTTGCCTGCAACCCCATGAGACATTCTGAACCAGAATCTCTCAATTCTGAGTTCTTGAGCCTCAGAAATTGTATGTTGTGCTGTGCCCAGCCACTCAGTCCTGTCTGAGTCTTTGTAGCCCCATGGACTGTAGCCCGTTAGGCTCCTCTGCCCATGGAATTTTCTAGGCAAGAACACTGGAGTGGGTTGCCATTTCCTCTTTCAGAAATTGTGTGAGATGATAAATATTTGTTGTTTTAAGCTGCTAAGTTTGGGGATAATTTGTTCCTCAGCAATAGTTAACTGCTACAGAGCTATACTATCACGTTAAACCCTCATCACAACTCTTTGAAACATAGGATCTCTCTCCCAATTTTCTGATGAGAAAACCAAGGCTGAGATGAGTGCAGTTGACTTCCCACACCTGGAAAGTGATGAGCTGGGATTTGTCCTCATGTCTATTGGATTCCAAAGCAGAGGGAACTCGGTTCTGTTTTCCCAGCTGGAATGTCTCCAGCTTCAAGGTGAAGGTTCCAGTCACATCAGTTACCAGCTACTATATCTGTTGTGTGTGCGTGAGTCAGGGACAAGTACGTTTATTAGAAAAAACACTAGGGTTTAAGAGGGGGATACCTGAGCAACCTTGGACCAGTTCCTGCCTTGGTTTCTCTAGCCACTGTGTGGAGATGATAGTTTTTGTTCTACATTCCTCACCAGGCAGCTCTGAGGATCAGTGTGGAGGGGCTTTGTAAAATGTAGTGCTGTGATCATGGAGAGGCTCTCACAGTCTGCAGGGGAGACAGCCCCACAAGGTCACCTCTGTACACAAGGCCAGTGCTCCCTCTCTTCTTCCACCTGAGTCTAGGTTCAGAAGACAGAGAATACTGAGAGCAATCGAGCATCCCAACCAACTTCTCCAGCATCATCCCTTCACCATGATCTCTCTCTTAGACTACACTGTAGCCCTGCTGAACTAGTGGAAATTTCCCAAGTTTGACAGGAACTCTCTGTATTTTGAGCTTTTATCTGTGTAGTTTCTTCTCCCTGGACACTGTTCCCAATTTCTCCACCCAGTACGTTCCTACTCATCTTTTAAGACTCATCTTAGATGTCCAAACTTCTAGGATGCTGCTGTTGACCTGGTTCAAGGCTTCCTACATCTCCTCTTCATTAGAACACCAGTCTCCTGCCTGAGCTCTTGGCATCCAGCTTCTTGTTTCCATTCAAAGCCCCCATGGTGCAGCCTGCAGTCTTTCTAAAGCACAAATCTTGTCATGTCACTCCCTGCTTAAAATAACCAGTCAATTGACTGATCCATCAATCAATGCTTCAAGGGCTCCTCTTTGCCCTCAGGAAGACATCCAAAGCCTTCAGCTGGAACTCAAGGCTTGGTCCCCACAGGTATCTCCAGCTTCGGCTCTCCTCTCTCTCCTGATGGCCCTGCACATGTAGTACATCCCAACCACATCACTCTTGTACCATATCTCAGACATCCTTTGCTCTCTCTCTCTCTTTTTTTAATAAAAATATGATTTTTATTCATTTATGTAGTGCCAGGTCTTCATTGCTCCATGGGCTTTTCTCTAGTTGCTGGGAGCAGGGGCTACTCTTCGTTTCAGTCCGTGGGCTTCTCTTGTTGCAGAGAACAGGTGCTAGGTGCACGGGCTCTAGTAGTTGCGGCACATGGACTCAGTTGTTGTGGCGCACCTACCCTAGCCACAAGCTCAGTCGGTGTGGTGCGCGGGCTTAGTTGCTCTGAGGCATGTGGGATCTTCCCAGACCAGGGATGGAACCTGTGTCACCTGCATTGGCAGTTGGATTCTTTACCCCTCAGCCACCGGGGAAGCCCACATCTTGCTCTCTTATTCGTTCCTATCTTTGCTCTTCCCACAGTTTCTCATGCCCATTCACATATTCTCTACCTGGGGATTTCCTGCCTAATCTTCAAGGCCAGCTCTGACTTAACCTTTTCTGGGAAGCCTTCCATGGTGGCTCCAGGGAGAGTCCATAGCATCCCCTTCTCCCCTCTCCGAAATGACTACTCATGCTTTTGTTACTATTTGTCAGCTTATCTGCTTATACTGGGAGTTCCCCATCCTGGCCCCAAGGCAGCATCCCCAGCAGGGCCAGGACAGGGGGGTAGAGCAGCCATATAAATTGTTGGTTGTTTGGGTGGTTGAATAAATGAATGAATGAATGGTCAATGGATCCATATTTGAACCATCACTTCTTGGCCAGCGCCAGAACTGTTTCCAGCATTAGCCCATTTTATAGCAAAAGGGAAACAGAAGGAAGGGACTGCTGGGACTGCTCGAAGGGAGAAAGGAAATCAATAAAAATGTAAATCTGCTTGAGAAAAGCTGTCCCAGGCTGGCTGTGGGGAGAGATAAGACTGGGCTGGCTGAGCCCTGGCTGACAGTGGAAGAGAGATTAGGGGACAGGCAGAGCGGCAGCCGGGGCAGGGCAGAGGGAACACGTCTCCCTCCATGTGCCTCCTCCCTCTGTCTTCACTGTCCACTCCCACTGCCATGTGCTCCCTAAATTCCTTCAGGGACAGGAGAAGGGTCATCAGGTGTGCTGTCTGTGAATGGGTATATTACCATTATTTTGTCTTCATACTTTTTTACGGTACAAGAAGTAGGAAGAATCAACCTCACTTTACAGGTGAAGAGACCGAGAGGCAGAGAAGTTAAATCTTGCTCAGGGTCACACCAGGAGTCAGTGGCAGAGTCCAGATTTGAACTGACTCTAAAATTCTGTTCTTTTTTCTCCACTCCACTGGAGGTCTACAGCCAGGCTTTAGATGATCCCCAGCCTCTGAAATCAGATGCACAATTGTGTATAAGTCTGTGTGCGTCTTTAATGGGGCATCTATATTTTTTATCTGATTTTTCCCTAAGGTGGTAGTCACCCACTCCCGATGTTTATAAGATGCTGCGTCCTTGGAGATGGTGGCCTTTGAGCTGGAAATTTGGGCAGGACTTCAGGAGGCAAGATTGAGAGACTAGCAGTGGAGTGGGATGTGAACAATGCCAGCTGGGCAGAGGGAAGAGCACATGTGGGGGTTCTAGGGGCAAAGAATTCAACACATCCAAGGAATGATAGGAGTGCTGTAGGTTCTTGCTCCTTGGTTATTTGTGCTCCAATCATGGCTTCTGAGGGCGATCTGCTTGCCCTGCCGTTTCTCAGGATGGATCTATGGCCCAAAGGAACTCCAGGCCAGGAATCAGGATGACCAATCTGGTTCCAGTGCTGTTCTCAGCTGGTTTTACCACCATAGAATCTAGCAGGAGACTATACACCTTCTCCTCCAACTCCCAGGGACAGGGTGAGAAGGTCACTAACAGGTGCAACTGCTCATGGCTTTTCATTGGCCAGAAGCCTTGTCAGGGAAGAGGGCTGCTCCCTGTATCTGGGAAGTCTGCTGGCCCTTAGCTGTTCCACCCCTGGCTCTCAGCCCCACGTGTCTCTTGTGATTTACTCCTGGAGTCTCCTCATCCTGACCAGCCTGGATGATTTTAAACACCTCAACTTCTTTGAATCTCAGCTCAACCCAGAGGTGGACTCAGCATGAAGCTAAGGCTGCTTGAGCATCAGGGCCTCTACCCAGGCCCAGGGAGAGGCCTCCGCAATACATCCCTGTTGTCAAGTTCTCGGGATATTTGCAAAGGTTGACACTTTCACCACAATGGGTCAAGATTGCTAGTTCTTTCCACTCCAACTTCCCTTGTATCCCAGCTTCCCTTTATGTAAGGTCGTTGGCATGGGCATTTCTGGAATATGGCTAAGGGGGAGTGGAGTTGGAGATCAATTTAACTTGGGTCAGTTGGAATATATTTATGTGGTTATCAGTCACCTCCACAAAGAGATAAATCATTGCTAGCTACCTGTATAGAGAATGCCTTCTAGGACTCCTCCTATCCACAGTCCAACTCATTTGGCATTGTGACCTCAAAGTGTTATATTCAGAGATCACTTGGTGACATGAATATGTTTTCTGCTGCCTCGCCCTGGAAATATATGGACAATAGAGGAAAAACAGGCTTGAAATCTACAGAACCAGAAGCTAGTCTGTAGAAAATATTTCCAATCATTAGGGGGAAAATTTTGGAAGAGTGCACAACAGACAGTAAAAAGATCTTAGGCTATTTTTCTGAATTGTGAGATACATTGTTTTAACTTCTTTTTTAATTCTAAGTAAATATTCACCTTCTTACCTAATTTTGTATTCTTTTGCTTAAAGAGAACTTCCCGAGTTGTATAAGCTCCAGTTCTCACAAAATTGAAGTCTAATCCTGGCTCCAGCATTTACTTTGTGTAATCTTTGTCAAGTTGCTTATCCTTTCTGAACCATTTCCTCTTCTGTAAACTGTGAATGACAATTTGGGCAGGTAAGGACTTCGAAAACCTTGTGACCTTATTCCACTTCTGAAAATGTTACTAGGGAAAGTAGCCCAGCCAAATGAAAATGAGGCCAGACTATATGGGGAGGGGAAGATGTAATATACAAGAAATAATGGTAAGCAATGAATCCAGTAAAGCTTAAATCTAAATAACTGGAAATAATGTGGCTGCAAACTGTAATGCAGTTTGTAAGAAAGATTTCTGTAATAGAAGAGACACTGTGCAAGAACAAATTTATTGATAAGCTATATTTATGATTCCAGATTATTTCTGCAAAACGTGGGAAACAAGAGGGAAGGAGGAGGAATACGAACATAGAAACAGCCTCATCTTGTTGGATGAGACTTTGAAATTCCTGGCATTGATAAATACAGGCTCAGATACTTGTTAAACATTTAAAGGTATCAACCAGTAGAATAAAAATGAGAATTAGAACGTTTGTATCTTCCTCTTCTTTCATAGGGGATAGCCCAAAGCCCTGCCACTGAGAGCTGCACAGAAGGCCAGAGCTTCTGGCTAAACCCCCAGCTTCTGCCCTGGCCCCCAGCACAGGGCTGGGCCTGGGTTTGGGAAGCTTGTGCTGATGACTCCCTGTCTCCTGTCTCCTAAGGCTGCATATGGGTGGCGACAGAACAGGCTGGGAGCAGGTTAGGAAACTCTCTCCCCTTTCCAGGAAGATAATCAAGCCAGATAAGACCCGGCCAGAAAATCAGACAAGGCCTGACACAGACAAGGGCCTGTTTGTTCAGACCCAATCAGCCCACAGACCCACTTATTACATAGAATCAGGCATTATTGCTCCTGGATCACAGAACTGGGCATCACAAAGAACAGGTTCTTATGCCAACCCAGGCATCACAGAGAACCAGATGTTATCCCAATATGTGGGTGTCACAGAATGAGACATTGTCTACACAATCCCAGCTGACACAGGATCAGGCACTGGGGAGGCAATGGTGAAATTAAGATTCTCGTCACAGAAGTCACAGTGGTGGGCCCACATCAAACATATGAAATCTTGGTAATACATGGATACCAGTGAGTCTATGATGAGTGGGTTTGGTCTTGGAAATTAGAAAATGCCCAAGAGTGGGGCCTGGATCCCCCTCACCACCAGGCAGAGAATAGGCCTCACCCAGACTCTGACACCTTGAGGACAAGGGCTGGGATTTCCTGAGTCCAGAGAGGAGGCTCCCTGCTCAGCGAAGGCCCTTGGGGCCTTCATCAGGCTTCCTAAAGGCCCTGCATAGCCTGGATGTCCTGAGTGCCTCCCCAGTGCTCAGGACTCTGCCTCCAGGGGGCGCCAAATAGACACATCTCAGTAGAGGCTGTACTGGCCCAAAATTCAGGTTGAGTGTGGCTGGGGAGGAGACCTGAGTTGGATGTCCTGGCCACATAGATGGTCCCAGCTGGAAGAGGCCTGAAAACTGACAAGTTCATTTCCACCTGACCGAGATGGAAGCTGAGATTCAGATGGAGGCTGAGGCTCCAGGTGAGCAGCGGAGAGGGGTCAGGACCCAGTGTGTCGGGGAGCCTGGCCTACAATTGTCCACTTCTCCATCCTAGGGCCCTGGGGGAAAAGAAATGCGGTCCTTCTACCCAGGAAAGTCTGTCTTCAGGTCAGCCTCTGTGGCTGAGGGAGAAAGGCAGAAGACACTCATACTCCAGGAGGGGTCAACACAACAAACCCCCAAGGAACTCTTTGGTCCAGATGAACAAACACAGGCCCAGAGAGGGTCAGTGGCTTGCTCAAAGCCACACAACAAGTTAGCTGAAGACTCACAATTGGAAAACAGGGTTCCCAATACCCAATTTCAGGCAAAGGGCCCTGAGGAGGTACTCGCCGTGGCTGCCACTCTTGGCTAGGATGGGGCCCTGGGACAGCTCACACTCTGGATTCCTCAGGCTCCTTCTTTGCCTCTGATGCTAACAGCTGCTGCTGCAGGCCAGGGTTTGGTATGGTCGCCTTGGTCCTCTCCTCTTTGTCCTGCTGCCTTAGGATGGCCAAAATCAAGGCAAAGCAGGCCAGGGAGCCTATCTTAAAGAAGAACTGGAGGCCGATGAACCTGGGAAAGAGTGAGGAACCCTTGAACTCAGGACCTCCCCATTCAAAGCCTGAATGTGCTGGGGCTGAGAGTAGAGTCAGGTCAGCAATCATCACCCGTTATGCAGTGAAGACACTGAGGCCTTATCAGGGAGTGGCCTCCAGCCTCAGGCAGTGGATCCTGTCACCATGGCTTTGGCTGGGGAGACAGGGGAGCCCCTAAAGTTGACCCCCATAGGAGTTCTTCCTTGGAAAGGAGGAAAGGCTCTGAAAAGGGAGCCCTGGGTTGGAGGAGAAGCCTCAGCATCTCCCCTGCCCTGTCCTGACTGCCTCATGGCCTGGGCTGGCCCTGCCTCTCTCTGGGTCTTTCTAAGGGCTCAAGGGGCCTGTTAGTTGCAACTCTGGATCACCTTGCCTGCCACAAGAAAAGGAGGATTCCTGCTTCTCTGTCTAATTCACCAAGGCTCTTCTTTGAGTTTGCCTCCTCTAGGAAGCCCTCCTGGAACCATGCACTCCTCAGAGCTGAAAGTGAACAACTCCCTGCTTCCAGATCTGCTAGTAAGTCCCTCTCCTCAACTGTCCATCGATCGCAGGGCCAGCAGCCTCTCTGGTTCAGGTTCCTTTAGGCTCCCCATCATTCAGATGGGAAGACTGAGTCCAAAAAAAGGTAGGTCTCACAATGAGGGAGACAGAGCTGGGCCTGGATCCTAGGCCTTCTGTGTCCTAGAAAGAGCCGTCTTTTCCTACCCTATGCCAACTTCCTGCCTTTCTCACCACTGCTTGGCTTCACTTAGTCTCCCCTCACTCAGCCCAGCTTTGCTAGTTATCAGCTGTGTGACTTTGGACCACTTAATTAAATCTCACTTTCTTCATCCATCCAAAGAAGAGACAATATCTAGCTGGCAAGCCTGGGGATTAGCACTGGAGAGAGCCTGTGTCACCTTGCAGGTGGGTGTCAGCGGACCTCCCCTCCCTGATGGGACCCCAAGAATATTTCCAGCAGTTTCCCTGGCAGCTGGCCCCCAGGTCTCACCGGTTTCGAAGGAGGTCATGGTCATAGTAGCGGCAGACGGCCCGACGCCCACAGCTCTGGGCCCAGTACACACAGGTGGTGTCGATGGCACTGCCGTGGATCACGGGGCTGGGCATCCAGGCTGAAGGAGGAGGTGCTCAGGGGGCAGTGGAACCTTGGCATCCCTGTACCCCTCACCCCGCCCCTTCCCTGGCACTGAAGCGCTGGGCTCCGAGCCACAGGGAGCCTCTCGGCCCACTGGCTCCTCAGCCTCAAGCCCACCCCTCGCCCTCGTGTCGGATGCTCTTTCCCTGATTGGCTGTTTAGCTGCTTGTGCACCCACGTCCAGGGTACCGAGGTCAGATTTGGAGCCCTGTGGACCGGTGAAGCCTAAGGTCAGGGGCTGGTTCCCACCCATCCCTGTGCCCCCCAGGCCTGGCACACAGCAGGTATCTGGGCCAGTGATCCCCAGCATGTTCTTTACCCAAAACTCTCATGAGCATGAACTGGATCCCCACAGCCAGAGTCTTGTCTTCTTTCTTCACTCCCCTAACAAGCAGGGACAGGGCGACATGAGGATTGAGAAGGCTCCAGCCTTCAAGGGGTTCTCACCATCCCCCTCTCCCCCACCGCCCAGCATCAGCCTGCCCCCAGTCCGCGGTCCTTGGGGGGTAGGGCACAGTCTCCACACTCCCTTCAACCTATAGAGCCTGGTCCCAGCTGCACCCACTGGCCATCAGCCCTGTGCTGACCTACCTATGTGTCACAGCACCCCTCTCTTCCCACCCCCTGGTCCCACCAAATTCTCCCCTTCCTTCTACAAAAATTGGCAAACCTTGGAGCTGGTTTAACTGGTTGGAAGTTAAACATCCTGATCACTATGATACCTCTGCCTGGGTGGCCCTGGTGAACACTGACTCCTCTTAGCAATCCCAGAGTGCTTGCTGTGGTTCAGTTAGTCTCTAGTGTGCCCACCCCCCACCTTGTCACCACCATGTAGCAGTAAGTATAGTATTATGCCCATTTTACAGATAAAGAGGCTGACAGATATTTAGACATGTTGAGTGACTTGGCCAAGATCCCACAGCTGATGGGTGTCAAGAGTCAGAATTTGTGTAGCACCTTGACTGCATTAACTCCTCTTGGGCTGCCTGCTGGGGCATCTGATTCCTCTACTTTTGCCCTTGCAGCCAGCCTGATTGATGGATCTACCTGCCTTCTAATATTGTAAGTCATCCCTCTTCTAATTTTCTAGAAAAGAAATAGGGAATAACATAATCCCAGCCTAATGAAAATTTGGAAATATCCTGCTCTGAGGTCCTCTTATTCCAGCCTCCACCTCAGGAAGTGCTGACTCTGGCCTCAAGTGACAATTTGTCGGTCCCAGCAGGTATCCTCAGGACAATGGCCAGGAAGATCTTGGACCTAGAGGGAGTGCACAGCACAGGCTGGGTCCACAGTGGGCACTTAATCCCCTCAACACTTGCTCCTGACTTTCTCTAAGCCTCAGTTCTCCTATCTATAAGATGGGGAGAAAACTTCATCTCAGCAGCTGCCATGAGGATGATGATACGCCAGCCTGATCTGCTGCAGGGGCCCGGGACACCGGCTTCTTCAAACCCGTCCCTCAGGATTGCCTGTCCTGCCTGTGGTTAAGGACCTCTTGGTATCCCCCAGTTCTGGCACGCCCCTGCTTTCACCTTAGGATGAGCATGAAGGAGGGTGTGTGGGTGACACTGGCCAGCGCGGCACCCAGGCTGATCAGGATCATGAAGGGAAGCACCAGGTGGCTGCAGGCCGAGTCGCAGGAGCCGGCTGGCACGGGGCCGCCCCCCGCCACGCAGCTGCAGTTGGTGTAGAAGACCTAGAGTGGGGAGAGGGGGGGAAGAAGAGCCTTCAGGAACCTCTAAGGACAAGCAGCTGGCCAAGGGCATGAGGCTCCAGGAGGCTTGTGAGGGAGCCACGGACACCAACAACAGCGAACTGGGACAGACCTGGCTGGATGCTGGGACTTCTGACCCACTGGCTGAGTCAGGATAGCTTGAGCGCCAGACAGTATCTGGACACAGGCTGTCTGCAACAGGTGGGCTGAGGCTGTGGGGAGAGGGGGGCATGGAGAAGAGAAAAGGGAGAAAGAACCAGAAGAGAGTCACCCCCAACACAGCACACAGACACACACACGCATGTTCACTACACATACACATGTATGTGCTCACACACATACATATAATCACACACTCACTACCTGTACACACATACCTTCACACATATGGACACTCACACCCCACACACACACTCACGCACTTACACACACTCACACACCACATATGCTTACTCATTTTTTTCACCCGGTGATGTTAAGAATGTTCGAAATTCCTGATGGTCTGGTCAAAAGACTAAAGCAGCAAAGAGTATTTGGGGGGAAGGAACTCAGATTTTCCAATCCAGTGTCCACCTTTCTGCCTTCCTGAGGTCTTCCTGGGCATTGGATGCTAGAGTGGATTCTCAAGGAGAGATTCAAAGACAGGATGGAGAGAGAGGCAGACATCACAGGGGGAGTCTTGGATCAGAAGGTTAGGGAGGACCAAAGAAGGCTTCACCAAAGAGAGGAGTTGGGTTTGGCTCTTGAAGAAATAGGAGTTCACCAAGAGGAAAACTGGAGTGAGTAGAGGGAGTGCCAAATGTAAAATTACAGTGGCATGAAAGAAGCCAGAAAATCTTTCCCTGTGCAGGAGCAGAGTGCATGTACATGAAGGCAGAGGGGAGGCCTCGGGGTGGGGGGACAGTGTGTGCTGGGGCCACACTGTGAAGAGCCTTGGACACAAAAGGGAACCTGACTACTCTTTCCAGAAGAGGGTGGGCTAGGTGCCCTGTCAGCCATCCTGCTGACAGTGATTTAAAACACTGGATAAAATACTGAAAGCAATGTTCCAAAAGCATCCATAGGTTGGAAAAAAGGAAAAAATCCTCAGGTTCAGAACTAAGTGAGGCGAACCCAGGGAGGCGAGAAGAGTCCTGACGGGTTTTGGCCGCCAGGTGTTTGCAGAACCCGGTACGATGGAATGCAGCTTTCCAGGGTTTGGAGGCTATAGGGCCAGAGGATGAGTCCTGGCCCTCCCTCCAGCCAGGTGAGAAGCCTAATAGGAGATGCCCGGAAAACTGGGACCCCACCAAAGGCTGAAGAATGAGGAAAAGCAGATGGCTTTCTAAAGTGCAAGGAAGGGTCCTCAGGCTGGTGTGGGGTGCATTTGATTCCATCCTTCATTCCCACCCCCGGGTGGCCTGGAAAACCCCCACTTCCTTCAGAATTGGTCTACACCACCTCGGGCGCCTGAAGGGAGCAAAGCTGAGCCAAGAAGACCTGGCTTTGTTCCTCTGCCCTGTAGATCAGAGTTTCCCAACCAGTGCGTCCCAGAGGCCCTTGGCCTCAGCCAAGAGACAGGTGAGCAGGGACGCCAGCGGCCCTCGGGTTGACCTGGTGAGCTCCGGGTAGAGAGAACCCTCTGGGCCTTTCACCTCAGGCTGTGGCAACTGTAGCCTCTTCCTAGTGTGGAAAGGACTGGGAAGCCCTGACGTGGATGCCCAGAGCCACAGGGAGATTTTAAGCATGGGAGAGACAAGACCTGATAGCACACAAGCTGCTCTGCTGATTCAAGAGGGTGGACCTGATCCAGGAGGCAGGTGAAGAGGCAGGAGGGAGGGAGAGTGGGATGGAGAAAAGGGTTTTGATTCGAGAGATACTGCTTTGGCCAGAATGTTCATTTGGGTTTTTCCCAAACATACATCATATGGGAAAACCTGAACGAACCTTTTGGCCAACCCTATATTTAGGAGGTGGAATTAGGGCAAGGTCACACACACACACACACACACACACACACACACACATGCACACGCGCACACACACACACAGAAACGAGGAGAGATTGGAGACCTAGGATTCCAGCTTGGGTGACTGGGTGCTCCATCCGTTGCATGATAGGGCTATGCTGGCCACATATGGGTCCCCCCTGAGCACACACCATTTGGACCTTCACTACACTGAGCAACCCACTGGGTTGCAGATACAACAGAGGGACAGGTAAGTGGAGAAATATACCAAGGCCAGGTTACTGGAAGTGAACAATCCTGTTCTGAGAGGCAGAACGTTGCCGGGAGGGATGAAAAAGCTACAGGCCTTTCTCTTGGGGTTTTCCCAGCCCTTTATTCATATTCATCTAATTCCACGGCAGGAAGTTCTTCTTATGAATGGCTTCAATCTCTCCAGCGGCTTCTGAGTCTTACTCCCTAGGGCCCCACCCCCTGAGCCCTAGATGCTACCAGCCATCCATATCTCCCGTTTTTCCTCTGGTCCTTTACTCATTCATAAATGGTTACTGAGTGGAGCTGTGATGGACACTGACTGACTCATCCATCCCTGGGCTGAGGAGCGAGCTCAAGTCGGCCTGAGGAGGCAGGCTCATCAAGAGACAACTCCAGGACTGCCCTGGCAGTCCAGAGTGATCCCTGGTCCAGAAGGATTCCACATGCCACGGTGTGGCTGGACCTGTGTGCCACAGCTACAGAAGTCCACACACACTAGAGCCTGTGCTCTGCAACAAGAGAAGCCACTGTAATGAGAAACCTGCATGCTGCAACTAGAGAAAGCCCGCGTGCAGCACCGAGGACCCAGCACAACCAAAAATAAATAAAGCAATTAAGTTTTAAAAAAGAGAAACAACTCCAGGCCAGTGTGACAGTTCCTGAGTGTCAACCAGGACTCAGTTGCACCCTCCCCCAAATGCCATCCCTAACACCACCTCTGAGGGTGCTCTGGAGAGGGAACTGGGCTTGGAGGGCCAGAGCCCTTGGTTCTAGTCCCAGCTCTGGCATTAAAACTTTGGGCAATGCCTTGTCCTTTCCTGGGCCTCCATTTCCCATCTGTATAATGGGCATAACAGAAGAGTGTATCACTGCATCCTTAAAATTTCTCAGGCTGAGTGCTTTTCATGGATCATGTCACGTGGCTCTTCACTTAATAAATGTATCTAGATGAATTCTGCACAGTACCTGGTGTATAGCAGGCACTCAGTACTCTCACCCCCACTTTGCAGAGCAGGAAACAGAGGCACAGATTAAACCATTTGCCGAAGGTAATAGAGCCAGCTGGAAGCAGAACAGGGGTCTGAACCAGATAGCCTGGCCTCAGTGCTCATAGCCCCATATCTGCAGGAGTTCACAGTCACCTCGGGGACCCTGCCCCAGCTGCCAGGGCCTGGAGACCTCTAGAAGGGTCTCAGGGAGATCAAACAAGGTCAGGACAGTGAGTGCTAGGACGCTCGAGAGCCTGGATCGCGATTATTCCAAATGCAAACAGTATACATAGCTCGGGAGGCGCCTGGCTGGCTTCTGAAGTACCATCAACCAGGTGCTTCACTCCATGCCAGCCTGTGGGGCCCAAGTCCCTCCCCATAGGGGTCTTGGGCTTAGAGGCTGTTGCCCAGCAGGACACAATGGCAGGGGTTCTGCATGATATGGGTGGGAACTCTGGAGAGAGGGAGGTGTCATAACAACCAGCCTGACACTACCCATCCCACCACACACCCATACTATATTCCAGCCTGGGGACCTAAGGAAGGTGAGTATTGTCCGAATTTGTCCTTCGGGGGCAATGAGGAGAGAGGAGGAGAGGAGCCAGCTGGTCCTGGTGGTCTTTCTAAGGTCCCCATAGAATGCACTGCAGTTAGTTATGCTGCCCACTCCTCCCCTTCTCCCCGCCCCCGCACCCCACCCCTGGGAGCTCCTTGAGAGCAGGGCCTCTTGGCTCTGGGTCTGTCCTCAGCCCCCAGCACAGGACCTGGCACAAAGGTGGGGCTCCACAAAGGTTTGTTGACTGACTGATTGACTAACTGAATGGGCTCATTGCTCCAGCCTCCCCACTCATCTCCCCGCCTCCTGGTCTGCATTCTACTCATCTTCCTCCACACTATGGCCTCAAATGTGTGATCGAACACAGGTCTGACCTTGTCACTTCCCTGCTCAAACCCATTCAAGTCTCCCCATTGCTCTCCAGATAAAGTCCTTACTCATGGTCCTTCCCTATTCGAGGCCCTTCCTTGTCTGGGCCTTGCTTTCCCTCCATGAAATCTTAGGCTTCTGCCCCAACTGTATGTGCATGTGTGTGTGTATATATGTGCCCGCGTGTCATGTGCTGTGCCCTCCCTGCTGGGAAAGCCCTTCCCTAGTTTGCCTGCTCACCCTTGAAGATCCAGCACAAATGCCATGTCCCATGAAGCCTTCTGGGACCCTCCCAGGTGGGCTACGTCTCCTTCCATCCTTGACTGTCCTTGTAGGGACCACTTCTGTCTGTCACCACCCCTGGAATTCCTGAGTTACTTCCTTCTGCACCTCCCCTGCCTGGACAGCTGGGACCAGATCTGATTCACCTCTGCACTCGGGGCCCTGGCACAAGACTGGCAATGAAGGCTTACTGAAAGAATAATATTCTGTATCTGCCAACAGAAGAAGACAGGTGATAAACAGAAAGAAGAGCCAGAGAATGAGAACATTCAGAGGAGGAGGGTGCGACAGGCAACCAGAGACAGAGAGAGCAGGGCCTGTGAGAGGCAGAGGGAGCAGCCGGAGGCCTGACCCACCTGGCTTTTGTCTGGAACCTCCTGGACTACCCGGCTTGTGCAGCCTGCATGGCAGGGCGTGATGTACTCCACACGAGTGCTGGAGTCGCAGACAGGGTTAAAGTCGTCAGAGGGGCAGGAACAGGACTCCATGCAGCCTGGAAATAGCTCTAGGCCAGGCTGGGTGCTGGTGGGAGAGAAGGCCGGCATGGTTAGTCTGGTTCTCCCTGCCTCAGGCCAGGGCTACCTCAGCCCTGCAACCTCCTCTGAGAGCCATGGTCAGATTTCAGCTCTGCACAGAGGTTTTTACCGTCAGATCTGTTTCATGACATGCAGTGGTGAGCCCCTTGCCAAGGAAGCTGCAAGAGGCCTCCAATGGAGGAGTGGGAAGCAGGGTATGGGCCAGAGGCTCTGAGACCCCTTCCACCCCAAGATCCTACAAGTCTTTGAGCTGCTTCTGTGAACATCTCTGTTCCTCAGTGACTCTCTTTTTAGGGGACATAAGATAAATTCTTCCCAGAATTTAGTCTCAGATGAAAAGTGCCTTTATCTCGATGAGCTGGATTGCTTTCTTTTCTGATAAAATTAGAACTATACGTGTGGGGTCCGGTCAGGGTACCTGAGTAGCTGTGAGGTCTCCGACCTGTTCCTGCCTCTCTCTGGCCTCAGTTTCTCTGCAACCTCTGCGGATTCCCTCTCCCTATTGCCATCCTGCAGTCTCACGACCTCCCTCTCCCTCTCACTACCCTGTTCACTGCCCAGGGCATGTTTCAGTCCCATCTGACTCCCTTTGAGGGTCTGTTCCCAAGTCTCAGGAGATCCCCTGCGCTACTCTGCCCAGGGCCAGGCACAGGGGGACAGGAGATCAGAAGGGAGGGCCCTCCTTGCTATCCTCGTCTGTGAAATGGGGATAATGGTAGGACCACTCCCGGAGATCCCACGAGGGTTCAGTGAGATGCAATATGGGAGCATCTGAGCTCATGGAAGACTCTCAGTTCTCGGCAGCTGCAGATACCGTTGGTTATGATGGAGTATGAAAGTGAAAGTGAAAATCACTCAGTCGTGTCTGACTCTTTGCGATCCCATGGACTATACAATCCTTGGAATTCTCCAGGCCAGAATACTGGAGTGGATAGACTTTCCCTTCTCCAGGGGATCTTCCTAACCCAGGTCTCCTGCATCGCAGGCAGATTTTTTACCAGCTGAACCACAAGGGAAGCCCATGATGAAGTACAAGAAATTCTCAATTTGTTCAGTTGGTCCCCAAAGGCTTCTTCAATGAATTAGAACCCAAAGTTCAGTGAGTAAATTGCAAGAATATAGATGAGAATCTGGGTGAGATGAAATGTCGGGTCAAGGTGAGGGACTTCAGAAGAAGAGACAAATGGGGCATGTGAGGTAGGCTGACTTTTCCCCATTTGCTTTTTTTAAAGAAAACTGTGGTAAAATATTCATTTACTTTTTAATCTAAAAATGATTAAAAGGCCCTGGCTCCCTCCTCTGACCAGAGGCTTCGTGAGGGCCTGGTTGAAGCCCCTCCTCCATGCCCAGAAGGAGGCTCTGCAGACCTTCAAGAAGAGAAGGGACAAGGAAAGAGGGGATAGATTGACGAGGTGGGACCTGGGACAGGGTGGGCAAGAGCTGAGCATATCTGGACTGAGCCTCGCCCACAGTTACACAGAAGGAGCCACAGGTGTGGAAAGTTGGCAAGTGGATGGAGGGAGGAGAGGCCAAGGGAGAGGAGTGAACAGAGCACATTGGGGGATGTTAGCTGGGTGTTGTGCCAGCCTAAGTCTGGAGTGGCTTCCCAGGAAAACTGCAATCATTCTGGAGAAGAGGCATTAATGGAACTTCCAACATCCTCTCCAAGATGGTTCCCAAGGGGAAAGAGTCTGTGTCTATGGGGGATTAGGGGGCAGAAGGGGAAGGGAGAGAGGGATCAGAGGCTTTCCTCCTAGAGGGTAGAGACAGGTGCTGCCCCTCACATCTGGGAAAAAAAACTGGTACTTTAGGGTCACAGGACAACAGGATTTTAGCTCCCAGCCTTTACAGACCAAGAATCTCCAAGGTCTCCAGTCCAACTCCCTCCCACGGCATATGTCCCCTGGGCTGAATTCCTGAGAAGGGCCTTCATACATGTGCCATCCACAACAAGTGGCCTTGCCCTGCCTCAGCCTCCAGCCCTTCCCAGACCTGAGCTGTCCTGCCCACAAGTTCCACCCCTACCTGGTAGTGACTGAATACCTTCACTGAGCCTTCGAGGGAGAAGTCCCACTGCTCACAGCCGAGCCAATCGGGGAGAGGTGGGGAGACGTGAGGTGGGGGGTACTCCACTGACCTGGCCACCCCCTGGCCTTTTCTGGGCCACCCCCTCCTATGCCCCTGGCACCCTCCTCCAGCTTATGCTCACCAGCTCTCAAACATACTCACCCAGGTTGGTGGCTGATGCCTGCAATCTGATGGGAAGAGCAGCCCATGAAGAAGAGGGGCGTGCTGAGGATCAGACAGCACAGCGCCCCCAGCAGGCAAAGGCTGCCACAGTGCATGGGGCCCAGGCGGAGGCGCTTGACCAGGATGCCCCCGACCACGATGCCCACGATGGCCAGCGGGATGGTGAGGCAGCCTATGAGCAGGTTGGCGTAGGATGCTGTGATGGAGAACTGGCGTTCCAGGAACTTGGGCAGGAAGGTGGCCATGCCTGCCACCATGGACGACATGCATACCTGGGACAGGACCACCAGCAGAAAGATGGGGTGGCGCAGGGTCCTCAGCAGCACCCGGGGGAAGACTGTTGGGGTGAGCGGGGGGACAGTCATGGTGGGCTGGCCGTGCCACACGTTTCCATCCCATCCTGCCCTGCTCAGCTTGTTCCGTGTCTTCCATCCTGTCTCATTCCATTTAATTTTATTGCATTGAGTTTCATCCCATGACATTCCTTCCGCTTACTCCTGTTTCATCTTTGAAGTTCGGTCCCATTTCATTCCATTGAGTTAGACTGCATTTTAATCAACTACATTTCTTTCCAATTCAGTTCTACTCAAGATGCAATTCCATGCAGTTTGCTTCTATATTATTCTGTTTGATTCTCATTCAGCTCGTCCCATCTCATTTCCTCTGTTCTATTATCCGTCTCATTTCCCCCCAACTCAGTCCTTTCCAACCTGTCCTGCAATAGCTCTTTCCAAGGTAACCCAGGCCTCTGTCTTCCCTTCTGTGTCTCCAACATGGGACAGCACCCTCTGCCTTGATTTCCCCATTCCTAGTTTATGTTTCTCCATAGCACTTTACCTAACACACTACACATTTCACTCATTTAGCCATTTTATTGTCACCCAATCAGAATGTAAGCATCATCAGAGCAGGGGTTTTTATTATATCAATTGCTGAATCTCCAGAGCCCAGGGTATAGTAGGCACTCAATAAATATTTATGGAATGAGTGAGAAAATGAATGAATGCACATACAGACTCAAGGTGATCAAAGAGCAAAATGTTGAGGTAGAAACTAAAATCTTCAGAGAAGGTGAAAACTGGGCAGGCCTGGGGCTGGGCAGCTTCCTGGAGGTAGGACAGAGGTAGGGCCCTGAAGAAGGGGAAGATTCGGAATGGGGGAGAGGAAGGGAGTCCTACAGGAGAGAAGCCAGGGCAAAAGCCCGTAGACGAGAATAGAAGGGATGGCTCTCCCCTCTCCTGCCACCTCCTAAACCAATGCCTATGTACAGGTCTCCTTGCTGCAAGTCGACACTGAGTCAGTCCTGAGGCCTGGGCTTCAGGGCCTTCAGCAGGGCCACCCAAGGTGATGCCCAAGAAGGCTTTGTGTGACCTCTCTCCACTGACAACAGAAGAGAAAGACAAGTTTCTGCCCTCAGAAGGCAAGATGAAGTTAGAGACATAAGGCATGAAGGAGACAGGAGAAAAGGCCTTTCTAAGAAGAGGCATCAGGGTATCTGGGACTTCCCTGGAGGTTCAGTGGTTAAGACACCATGTTTTCCATTGCAGGGGGCATGTATTCAATCCCTGGTCAGGGAACTAAGATCCTGCAAGCCGTACTGTGGCCAAAAAAAAAAAAAGAAAGAAAATCCTGATTCATACTAATAGGTCATTCTATAGGATTATGTCTAAAATAATAAACAGTATTTACCAAAAAAGAAAAGAGGCTTCAGAGGAGTAAACTATTTGCCAGGCTGGGCTGGTGGGGAGAGATGGACATGGGCTCCTCGGGGCTGAGTTTGCGGGGAGTCCCTTCTGTTCCTGCAGCAGCAGAGCCAGGGTCCCTGTCATGGAAAGTTTCTCTTTGTCCTCGGAGCAGGGCGAGAGCCAAGCCAGCTGGTCCCCCAGCACCCTGGCGTGGCCAAGAACACTTCTCCTTGGGCGCCAGAAAATAAAAACAGAGTCTAGGCAGGGTGTAGGGGGGAGAGCTGGGGCTGTGCAAGTCCCCCTCCTTCGTGTCCCAGGCCTCCTCCTGTCCGAGTCCTTGGCCACACACACAGCGTATCCAGCCTGCACTTGGAGTGGGGAAGATGTGACACTGGGCCTTCACCCCAGCCAACTGCTCCATTTTCCTCCCTCCTTGAACTACCCTGGCCCAGAGTAGCCTGGGCTTGGTCCAAGTCATACAGGTGACCTCATGGTACAGGTAGGGCCAGGAGTGGGGCAGGGACTGGCCCAAGTTCATCTAGGAAGGTCTGAATCAGGCCAGGAGTTGCTGGGGGTTTCCTGACTCCTGGTGTCAGGATCATTTCCCCTTCTGTGCCCCAACTCCCACCCCAGCCTACATTCCTAGGACTCTGGCTGCCTGACTTCAGAGGGAGGGCTCCATCTCATGGATTGCTTCCATCCCGTTCTCCTGGGCTGATCACTGCAGTGCACTTCATTCCTATTCTCTATCTCCCTTCATCATCTTCAATTGTCCCTAGGACAGATGGAAAATTTCTGGAGGGCAGGGCTATGCCTATAGCTTAGATAAGGGATACTTCAAGGGGAATTCCAGGGATGTCTCTAGCTCAGAGACTTTAGCTAGATGAGTGCTTCCTTTGGCTCATTAACAATGTCTCCTCCCCTTGGACAAGCCAGGGCCTTTCCTCACTTAGAGACTGTGTCTTCCTTATCAGACAGGAGAACCTCCTCCAGCACAGAAACCAGGTGTCCTCCATTAGACAAGGCAAGTTCTCCATCCATTCAGGGACTAGGTATCCTCTATCAGACAGGGACTTATGTCTCCCCATCAAACAGTGCCTCTCCCAGCTCAGGGACTATGACTCCCCCATCAGAGAGCCTTTCCTTAGCTCAGAGACTGTCTTCTAAGAATTTAGGATTCCAGCAGCTGAAAGACTATGTTTGTTCTTCTCTCTGCCTCTCCCTCTCCCAGTCCCAGGTTGTCAAGGCCAAGCCTTAAGATCAGACTGGCCTCCCTGGAGCTCAGCAGGAAGCTGAGAAGCCAGCCTTTGCCAGCCCTGTCTTGGTCTCTCCTAGGATCATGTAGGAGCTTGAACCATCAGAGATAATCTGACCCAGGACACCCACTCTAGGATCCAATTTCTGCGACTGGCCCCAGCTTTCTTCTGGGCTGAAGCCAAAGCAATGATTAATAAGCTCTTCCATGGAGCAGGGCACTGGGGCCTTCGAGCAGCTGGGGGTGACCTCTAGGTCCAGCCTCATAGGTTCCAGGCCTTTCTTTCCCTAGGAATAGAGGACAACCAGGGACTAGGTTACTGGTACCCTAACATCAAATCCTAGGACACCTGGGGACAGGTTGCTGATATCCTAATATCAAATCTGAAGATACAAGGGGCTAGATTACTAGTACCCCAACATCAAATCTTAGGAAACTTTCCCCAAGAAAATCTCCCCTAATTAACTTCCTAATGCAAAAGTCCTTGGGGATGGGGGGTGGTTTAAGCAAACCCTGTGGTTATCACCCTCTTAAACCATAGGTAACTCAATTTACTGTCCTGAGATATGGTCAGACTAATAACAGCAGGGCAGGAATGATAATTGAAAAAATAATTGTTCTTTATATAAGCATAGTTTTTTAATAGTATGTAAAGGACCTTCCATTCATCATCCCATTTGAGTCTCCTAACAGTCCTTAAAAGAGGCAGAGCAAGGATTACTGACCCAGTCTTTTAGATGAGGAAACTCTGGTTAGGGGAAGAAAGTAACATCTAAAAGATCATACACTGGGCAGTGTCAGGGGTGGGCATCTAAACCACCCTTTCTTCTGACTTGCCATCCTGTGCCCTACAAGATCCCAATGCACAGCAAGGCACTGTGTTTGCGGGATTAGACTCTTTAGATAGGATGACGTGGTCACAGCATGGACCTGGTTACTGATCAATTTAGCTCAAAGTCTCAGGGTCAGAGGGACATGGATTTCACCCCTCACTGTACAGATGGAGAAACTGAGGCCCAGAGAGGAGGAGCAAGGATCCAAGATGAAAGTCCAGATTTCTGGACTTCAGCCCAGAGTTCTTTTCACCCATGCTATGGCCAAAGAATTTAATTAAAAATAAATAAATAAATATTTACTGAGAGCCTCCTGTTTGCAGGCTCTGTGGTGGGAGGAGAAAATGGGTCACAGATGAGCCATCACAAGCCAGACCCTCAGGAGCTCACTCTTTAGTAGAAGGGTTGGACAGCACAGATATGAGCTGATACAGGAGCCCTAAGGGTTCAGAGAGCTGAGAGGAGGGAAAGCCAGGCTGGGGGATGGAAAGAGTGGTTTGACTGAGAGGCACAAGGAAGCTTTTAATAGATAGTGATAAAAAATGATGTTCTAGGCAAAAGGGGTCCTATGAGCAGTCTTACAAGAAATGTATGGTGCTCATGAGGGGCTTGTAGGTGTGGAAGATGAATCAAGAAAGACAGGAGGGGGGCTGGATTCTGTACAGTCTCACCTGCCCCTCTGGCCCCACTTCTGGCCTCAGCTCACTTACCTTTGATAAACTGGATCACAGTCAGGTCTGGGGCCATCTGAGCTAGGTTGTCTTTCTTCTCTAGAGACTCTGCAGGCCTCTGCTCAGAAGAGGAATCCTCACCCTGGGAAGACACACAGCCAAAGGCAGTCAGTTAGATGCTCAGCATTCTGCTCAGAGGTGCTGTAGGCGAGGGAAGAGAGCTCTGAGGGAGGGGAGGACGAGGGGTCTGTCACTGCCAGCAGCGTCCCATTTGTTCTTAGCCCCGTAGATACTTAGCAAGTGGTTTTTGAAAAGTGGATGAAATTACAATGATTGAACTTTGTCATCGCCATTATTAACATCATAATAACCAACATGCCCATGAAAATTGCCACAACCACCACCATCTTAAATATCACCCCCGTTCATATCACCAATTTCACCACCAATAAACAACCAAGATTAGCCTTACTATTGTTGTTGTCTCCGGGAAGGTCACCAACCACCTGCACAATCTCACAATCATTGTCATCATCACTGTTACTTGACCCTTCACATCACCAACAACAATGTCATTATCAGACTCACTCATGTCATTATCTCATCATCGCTGTCTCTCCCATCATTGTTATCCCTAGCACTGTCTTCACCACAACCAGCATCACCAGCTTCTATGCAAGGTTATGACAGCACTGCTATCTTCAGCTAATATCACTCATGGCTGTCATCACCTGGAGAGTCACCACAAGCAGGTGCCTCCAGGGCTTGTCTTGTTCCATCCTGTCTGCAGCAACAGGAAGGGATCTGGGTTGGGGGAGGCAAGAGGCAACAGGCCCCTTCTCCTCTTGGAGGAGTCAGATCACAGCCAGAGGGGATTGCTCAGCCCTTGGACCACATTGCAAGGAAGCTCACAGCTACCCTGGGGTGTGCTTTTCCATGTGGGAGAGGATGGCTTCTGTGCAACGCCTGAGAAAAAGGTCTTCAAACCCAGAAAAGAGGAGATCAGGGGTGATACAATTATAGTCTTCTGATTGCACCAAGGAGGGAAGGATAAAATGATAAATAACGGTAAATGGTTATTAAGCACTTACTACCACCCCAATGCTGTTCCAATGACAAGTCCACTAACTCATTGAAACCCCACAGCAACTTTCTTAAGAACAGTATAATCCCTGTTTTTCAGGGAAATAAAACTGGGACACAGAGAGATGAAGTAACTTGCCCGGTCACACAACCAGTAAGTGGTCTGGCTAGGACCTGAATCCAGATGTCTTGACTCCAGGGCTGGTGTGCATTTGGTCAGCTCACCCTAAAGGCAGGGGGGAGCCAATGCCCTGAGTGACCCACCACTTAGTGCGGCGTAGTCTACCCGCCCCGCTCCAATACAACAAGGCTTTCATACAGGTACTATTACTGTGCACATTTTTATATGAGTAACTAAGTCTTAGAGAAGTTGCTACTGGCACAGGGTCACTCAAATATAAGTGGTCTAGTGAAGTCTGATTTTACAACATTAAAAAAATTTTTTTTAATTTATTTTTTTGGTTGCACTGAGTCTTCGTTGTTGTGGTCCGGCTTTCTTGAGTGGTGGAGAACAGGGGCCGCTCTTCATTGCAGCACGTAGGTTTTTCATCGCAGTGGCTTCTCTTGTTGTAGAGCACAGGCTCTAAGAGCATGAACTTCAGTAGTTGCAGCTCACAGCCTGAGTATTTGCAGCACACAGGCTTATTTGCTCCATGTCATGTGGAATCTTCCCGGACCTTGGATTGAACCCATGTCCCTTCATTGGTGGGTGGATAAGATCCACTGTACCACCAGGGAAGTCCTGATTTTACTACATTTTTATGTGCAGTCCGAAACGAGGATTAGAAGCAACAAGTTCCATGGAAGAAGACTGAAGGCCAGTGTGACAAGCAGTTTGGACAAGGCTGTCCTGGGAGAAAGTGAGTTCCCCTTAACCAAGAGCATGCTAGCACAAGCTGACTTCCCCTGGTCTGGAGTGCTGTCCACCCTGGGGAAGGGTGGGTTGGGCTGGAGAATCCATCTAGGATCTCAGGTTCTGCCTCTTTTCTCCCCATAGAGCCTCTGTGAGACCCCTATAAGCTTCACCCTCTGGCTGGTATATGACACCTTCTCTTTTGTTGCCCATCTTTTTTGTTAAGGAGCAAATGTGGAGTTTCCCCACATTTTAGAAGCTCCATGAGGGCTCCCACACCAAGAGTGCTCTGTTCCAAGCCTCCTCCACCTAGCTTCCAGGTGCTGACTGGCTTAAGCCTAGCCTCGCCCCCGTAGGGAAATGTATTCCAAAATCAGTTCAAGTGTGTTTGTTCCCCTGTGGGCGTCTCCCTTCCTCCTTTCTACTTCTATCCCAGCAGGTACTGGGCTCTGGGTTCCCTGGCCTCAGGGGAGGTTTGTGGCAGGGCAAAAAGTCATGGCTGCAAGATTTTCCCCTTTCTGGCTTTTGTTTCCTGACTCCATCGAGAAGATTACACTGAGAGTTGTGGGGCGTGTGAGGCGAGGGGAGGCCCCTGAGCAGTCTGTGGGTTCCCTGAGCAGCAGGAAGCCACATAGCCTCTGTGACAGTGCCCAAGGAAGCAGTTCACTTCCAAGGGGCAGGCTGCAGACTGACTGAAAAAGGCTGAGTTCCCACCCACATGGAGCTCCTCAGCCCCAAACAGGTTAAGGGGGACCACACGGGCCATGGGGAATTGAGGCTGATGCCTGCTGGGGGTGCGGTGGTGGTAAGGATGAGACCTCCCTGGTGCCTGGATATCCTGTAAGACCTCAGGACATTTGCTTCCCCTTGGTGGGAGAGCCCTGAGAAAGGCTGAGGTTGACTTTCTTTTTTTGAGGTTGACTTTCCTACTGAGCCAGGAGGATGGGCATTCAGTGTAGAAGTTAAGTTGATTTTCAGAGGAAACCAAGAATAATCTACCTTATAGACACTTAAAGTCTGAGTCAAACCTTGTTCAGTGTCTCTCTCCTGCTGAACTCTGAGCTCTGCAAGAGCAGGGACCATGTTTACCTCATTCCCTGTTGAAACCCTGGTGCCTAGCACAAGGCCTGGAGCGAAATGGTGGCTGTCTGAGGAACTCCTTTCCTTTTCTATGGAAAAGAGTGCAAGAGATGGCTCCAATGGGCAGTGGGTATAAGCAACACCAGACTCTTGGAAGAAATGTGAGAACATCAACAGGAGAGGCTATTGTGTTGGCAGGAAGCTTGTAGCTATCTGAGATGCTGTCTCCCAGTCTATAGTCCTCCTTTTGCTCCAAATAAAACTTAACTCACAACTCTCGTGTTGTGATTTTTTTTTTTCCAGTCGACAGTAACTTGCACAACATCACCCAACTAGCACAGGGTAGAACTCAGATTTAGCTTAAGCCTGCCTGAGTTGAAAACACACACCTGATCCACCAAGCCTGTGAATCAGAGATCTGGTGCAGGGCTGGAAGAATTAGGAAGCACCATTGTGGGAGGATGTGAAGGGGCCTGAAATCTGAGTCTTATTTTTCTGGATGAGGCACTGTGGATCTGTTATTCATTTGTGTCTCAGAGCTGTACTGTCTGAGGCACCAGCCACCAGCTTGGAACTATGACTAGTCCAAACTGAGATGGGCCGGAAGTATAAAGTACACATTGCATTTCAAAGACTCAGTATGAAAAAAAGGAATGGAAAATATATCACAATTTGTTTTTTATACTTATGATATGGTAAAATGGAAATATTTAAAAGATAGCAGATTAAAGAAAATATTTTATTAAAATTAATTTCTTTTACTTTTGAATTGTGGCTACTAGACCATTTGGGCTTCCCTGACGGCTCAGCGGTAAAGAATCTACCTGCCAATGCAGGGTTTGATCTCTGGGTCAGGAAGATCCCCTGGAGAAGGAAATGGCAACCCACTCCAGTATTCTTGGAGCCTGGTAAGTGACAGAGAGTCCATGGAGTCACAAAGAGTGGGACACGACTTAGCGACTAAATAACAACTAGACCATTTAGAATGACGTTTGTGACTCATGTGATATTTCTTTTGGACTTGCTGCCTTGAGGAGAATTAGAAACTCTCCTTACTCCATTCTCAGTCCTAGCCTAACTATAGGAGAGCACGTGGGAGGTCCTGGGTCCCAGAGGGAGAGGGTGCCGCCCCAGGAAGGGGAGTAAGAAGGGTGGGAATACACTGATTTCTTCCCAATCTTCGTGTTGGGGGTGGAGCAGCCCCATCCTTCAGACACGCAGCATCTTGTGATTTCCATGCCTGGGGTTCCTTGTCCCCAAGTAAACAGTAAAAGCCACAGTGTCATCTGCTGCGACATGTGCAAACCCTCTGTGGTCTACACTGCACTTTCACATCCACCCTGTCATTTAATTCCCACAACAGTCTGATGGAGGGATCATTATTGCACCTACTTCACAGAAGAGGAAACTGAGGGCCTCCGCCAAAAGAGCAAGTGTCACCGGGGAGTAATTGGCAGAGTAGTCTCTGTTACCACCCCTAGCACCATCTAGCCCTCTGGGGTTTTCAGACAGGAGGGGAGGGACAGTCCTTCAGGGGCTGAGGGGGTCTGGAGGGCATCCAGGGAGAGGTGAGGTCTGGGATTGGATCAACAGGAAGGGAGAGGTTATTTGAAGCAGAGGCATAGTACTAGCAGAAGGGTGGTGGTGGGAAGGGAGGGATGTGGGAGGTGGGGGGAACCACCCTGCCTCTCAGGACCATGGTAAAAGTACCACCACAGAAAAGCACCCCATCAACCTTTACTTGTTACAAGAAATGACCAGACATAAAAACCCACCAGGTTTAACACTGAACAACCATTTCTCTTTCGATTTTCCCCTCCATAGGTTGCCAAATATATCTGGAAACCAGTTAGAGATTCTTCCCCACTTCCAAAGAAACACTTTTAATAGAAAGCTTGCCAATCAGAAATTGTCTCAGTATTCTTTATACTCTTTAAAACTCACTTTTCTTTATAACCCCTTTGATCCTCTCAAGAAATGAAAGTAAGAGCAGATGGGTTCACTTGTCAAGTTTATGAATAAACAGTCATTGTTAACTTTGGGGGGAAAAAAGAACCTCTCAGGGCAAGAGTGGGGCAGTTCAGAGGGCCAGGCTGAGGGATTTGGGCTTTCTTCTGTGGGTACTGGGTGCACTGACCTCCAGTCCCTGTCTCTGTGGCCTTCAGAAGTTTCTGGCTCCTTCCTCACATCTGTTTCTGAGGACTCCTGACTAAGAGCGGGCTCCAGAAACAGGAATCATTGAGCTTTTTTGCTCAGAGCGGGGTTCAGAGAATGACACATCTGGGCTGTGGTTTGCCCAGGTCAGCAGGTCTGGGATCCGGTCCTAACTTCCCTTCTTGGGCTGTGTGCTGACTGCTGCAGCCCGCAGCAGTGGGGACACTGTGTATGGTCCAGCACGTGGGAGAACCCGCTGCCTGTGGGGCCTGCAGAGGCCAGGAGCTATTCTTGGAGGAAGTTGGGTTCCTCGAAGGCACTGGGCCAGGACTGTGACCCCAGCCCCATGCAGCCAGTGCTGACCCCAGTGGATGATGTGGAACTCTCTGCCAGCCCTCAGCTTCCATCACACGTGGTCATGGGACGCAGCCACAGGATGGCTGCTCAACTTGTACACACACACATGCACACACAAACACAGGCATACAAATGCACACACACACACGTGTATACACACGCTTTAATCAGACAAGTTCTACTTTTCCATGTTTTTATACCAGTCTTTTGAGTGAGATATAAATTGAGAAAGGGGTTCTGCTGCAAAAAAACAATTTTTAAAAACACTGGTACAGTCCAATACAACCAAGTTTTAGAGGAGGAGACTGAGGCTCCTCCAGGGTTTTCTATTCAACTTCTTATCTCCCACAGGAGGAAGATGGTCGTTTTCTAGCAGCATTCCTGGGCAAAAGAGATTCTATGCGGCAGGGAGTATGGGGGGAGGGTGGTGTGCTCCCAGCTCTCCTACATCCATGGGTTTCTTGCAACTGATGGTGTCTCTTCCCTGTGGCTACCAGAAAGCTCAGGACCAACTGAACGTTTCAATAATAGCATCTAAATTCGTCTCTGTTTCTCTCTCATTCTGATAACCTTTTGCTGTTATTTCTCTTCCTGTCTTGGTCTTGATTGAGTGACTCAGCACAGGCCCTGCGACAGCTTTTCTGAGCCTGAATCCCAGCTCCACCTTTTACTAGCACTTCTACTAGGTTATTTTATCTCTCTGTAACTCAGACCCTCGGGTGTAAAACAGGGGTAAAAACTGAACCTATTTCATAGGTAAGTTACAGGGATTAAATGGGCTAATTAATACAAAGGGCTTAGAACAGAGTAGGCAATACAAGTTGGCCTATTTCCCACTCTCTTACTGGTACTGTACATGTATTTGGTGTGAGGTTGCCTTAAACCTTTTATGGAATATAGTGGAAGTAGGATCAGAAAAGCATCTAAGAAGAATATCAGAAAGAAAGTCGTTTTTCCTTTTAAGAGCTGGTCTGATCCATGCTAAGAACAAGCACTTCTGGTTACTGAGACTGCAGGCCAGGTATTGAACCACCCACCTCACAACTTCGCCTCATTTCCTTTTATAACCCTCGACCCCCGGATGTAGATGGTCTGGTTACTCCATTTTACAGATTTCAGTAAGTGCCAGAGTTGGAATTCACATGCAGGCTGGGACGGTGCAGACAAAGCTGCTGCTGACCTTTTTCCCTGCCACAGAGGGAGGCCTTAGACTCAGACACCAAGGAAATGCTTATATGGTGCGTCTTGGGCCAGATCAGCTAGAGTCAGCTCTCTTCTTTAGTCTCAGTCTCCTCCTCTATCATTTGGTGGTGTTGGACTACACCCATGTTTTTAAAACTGGTTTTTGCAATAGAACCCCTTTTTCAATTTATATCTCACCCAAAAGGCTGATATAAAAACATCAAAAAGTAGAACTTGTCTGATTAAAGTGTGTGTGTATGTGTGTGTATAAGGGAGGAAGGTCCTTGGCCCCTGCTGGGGAACCCCTCTCTTCAGTCTCCTTGTGGTGGCAGCCTTGGGGTCCTATGGGGTGCAGTTTAAAAGCCACAGAGCAGATCACCCCAAGGGACCTTTCACACCCAGCGACTGAGGAAGCTCGGATCTATACAGGCCAGGGAGAAGAAGCCTCTCTCCAGCCCTTTGGGGCCAAGCCCTGACCTTTTACAGACTGATGCAGGGGGAAGTGCACTGGCCAAGCTTTGGACACAATCTTGACCCAATCCCTCTGTCTGTAAGACCGAGTGACGGTTGAACTGGATGAGGTGGGGTGAGGATGGAGTCACAAGAGCTGGGTCACCTGGGAAGGGGAAGGACTCCTAAACCCACTGGGAGGGTTCTGCAGGCAGTGCCAGCTAAGGACGGACATTGGGCACAGGGAAGACCTTGTCACCCAGCATCTAGCAGGGGCTACAAGAGGGAGCACAAAGTCTTAGGCCGAAACTGTAGCTGCTTGGAAAAATGAATTTTGGAAGTCACACAGCATTTGGGACATAGAATCTTAAAGTAGTAGAACACAAATACTTAAGAGCCTACAACTAGTATAAACTTAGAACTTTAAAACCAGATAATATTAGAATCCCAGACTCTGGGAAATACCCTAAAATAATAGACATGGAGGCTCCTGGGAAATATGAAAGAGGCCAGTGGTGCTCAGAGGCTGGGTGCGGACCTGCGTCCCCAGGGGATCTGATTTCAGTCCCTGGCCCAGGACCACGGGCAGCTCAGAAGGGCCAAAGGGCCTGGAGAGCAAAGAGGGCTGCTGGCTGAATGGGATCCTATAGCCACCACCCAGATGGGGCCGGATGATTGGCTAGGGTGTACCTAGGAGGCCATCTTTACTACATGGGCCCTGTAGAGCTATCTGCCAGGAGCCCTGAGCCTTTGACAGGACCTTAGAAGCTGTCTAATTGAAGACAGAGGCCTGAGAGAGGTGAAGCCTACCCTGATTCCCTTCTAGAAAGATGTCTGCATAGCCACCCGAGCTCTGAGGTCACAGACACATGGACAGAGCCAAAGGGAGGGAAGCTGGGCTCCTAACCCTCTTGTACGGGTATGGCCTCCCCCACCCCCCACCTCATAGTCTTCTCGTGGAGACTGTTAATCCCCTGGGCCCTGGCAGAGAACTCTGTCATTCAAACCTCAGCTGTGTTTCAGTCATCTTCCATCTCTCTGCACCTGGCCTTCTTTCACGACCTGAGAGCTCCCTGGGGCAGGGGCTGTGGGATGCACCCCACGGTCCCCCTGTGAAAGTACTCATGTTATTGCCCCAGAGACAGGCAGACATTTAGAGGAGACACTAGCAAACCTCCCAGAGCTAGCAGACTTTGTTCAGTCTTCTGCCTATTGCATGGACAGAGAGACTGAGGCCAGAGACTTTCTCTGGGTCATACAATCCTTTCTATTACATACCACCATCTCCTGGACACCAGTAAAAGCTGCAATTACTTCTAGGAAGGTATTTAGAGAACTTCTGTGAGGGGGTGCTTGAAGGGACTCCAGAAATAACCTCCCGCCTGACCCTTCATTTTCTCTTGCCTGTTTCTACTCTCTGCAAAAGATACACAACAATGTCGAAACACCTGGACTTTCACCTAATTGGGCCCTTCCTCCTGGTCTATCCATCTCATCAGTGGCCTGAGCAGACTGGGCCAGCCCAAGCAACTGCAAGCTGAGGCAGCCTCAGCAGGCGGGGGAACAGTTTCTCCCACTTCAATATTTATTACCGGAGAGCTGCTGGAAGCAGATCATCATGTTCTCGGCCTTCGGTTCTTTTTTCAGAACCTCTCACCCCCTTCCTTTCCCACTCCCCATCCCCCATGAGCTGACGAACGAATCCAGACAGTCAGACAGGTTCACAGCCTGGGAGCCAGGGTTTCAAGGCATCACAGAGACACAGCTCTTAAAATGAGAATCTCTGCATCACAGCAGCTTTGGCTCAAGGAGTCACGTATTCTCAGAATCCGAGGCACACAGGACATTGCTTCGGGAATCTAAACCCAGTGTCTTACACAATAGAGCAGAATGGGGAAGTGACTTGCTCAAGGTCACATGACTGAGCAAGGACATATGACTGAGCCCAGGCTAGCCTAGTCTCACCCTTGCTTCTTCCACCTATTCCACTCCATGGCCCAAGTAGCACTTCTCTGTTCAGATTTAGTACCCAACTTGGAGACTACCCATAACTGGTAAGCAGTATCTTTCCTTGGTCTGTGATCATCCCTGCTTCTAAGAACTCTTCTGCAAGTTCCAGGAATTCCATCTCATTCATATTTTGGCCCGAGCTAGGCAGAAGCGGGAAGGACCATCTGTGGTTCCAAGTTGTCTTCTTCCTTTCCCTGAAACTGATCTCTCTCCAACGCCTGCCTCCCCCTGCCTCTGAGCCAGCATCAGCCCTTTGCTGTCTCTGGGATGACTGACCCATAGCAGAGCAGGATACAGGTCTATGTGTTTCCCCTCCTGCGTGGTTCTTTGGACTCATCCCATGCCCTGCCTTACTGCCAGTGCACCGGTTCCTGCCTGGACCAACACCATAGCTGTCACACCAGTCTTCCTGCCCCAGCTGCTCTCTGCACACCTTCGCTTGCCTTCCAACCCTTTCTGTGCTAGCAGCTGGTGATAAAGCCACAGGACTCCCTCCAGGGCTACCCGCTGCTCCTGAAGCTGGCAGGCAAGGCTTTCATTGTTCTGGCCCCTGCTGGCTGTCCGACATCAATTTTCTTTAGTCCCCCAGCTCCATGTATACACCCTTTGTTGCAGCAGCGAGTGGGCAACAGAGTGGTGTGAGTGCTGTATCAGACTGATTCGGGGGTTGAGTCTCAACTTTTCCAGCAGAGACATTTTCAGCCCTTTGTCTTAAGCCCAGACTTTCTTATTCTAAGAAGGAGACACTATCTCACATTATGGCAAATGTATTCAAATGCACCAACCTGCAACATTAAGTTGAATTATTCTTGCTGCAAAATATTTGACAGGATTTTTATAAATTGTCCCTTTGAAATTAGAATTACTTAGCAACAACTAACTTCCTTAATTTATGATTGTTTGTGGTTTCTCAAAATCCTGGCACAGAGATCCAAAAACTCCTGTAAATAAGGGTGCTAGGAAAGTCTTTTGTTCTAATATTTAGCCTTTGATCCCGGTTCCTGACCCAGAGCTCCTAAGAGCTTTGTAATTTCCTGAGTGGTAAGAGCACCTGACACTGAGCCCCTAAATCCCTTGGCATTTCCTGGTAATAGGAACATCGTTTGTTTTAATGAGGTGACTCCACTGGGCTCCAGGTTAGGGCTGGTCACCAGAAAGACCAAGCCATGATTGGAAGCTTGGAACTTTCAGCCCACCACTGCAACCTAATTCTGCAGAGAGGGGAGAGGAGCTAAAAATAGATTTAATAATCAATCACGCAGACATGATGAAGCCTCTATAAAAATCCCAACAGTATAGGGTTCCGGGAGTTTCCAGGTGGGTGAACACAGCCACGTGCCAGGTAGGCGATGCACCCGGACTCCACAGGGACAGAGTGCCTGTGCTAGACCTCGCCCTAGGCATCTCTTTATCTGGCTGCTTATCTGTATTATTTATCGTATCCTTTATTATGTAATAAACTGGTAAACAAGTGTTTCCCTGAGTTCTTTTAGCCATTCCAGCAAATAATCAAATCCAAGGAGGGCATTGTGGGAAACCGATTTGTAGCCAAGTCAGACAGAAGTTGAAGGTGACTTGGGGGCCTCCTACTTGTGATCAGCGTCTGCAGCAGGGGTGGTCTTGTGGGAGTGAGCCTTACCCTGTGGCATCTGATACTGTCTCGAGGTAGACAGAGTCAGGATGGAGTTAGGTAGTAGGACACCCAGTGGATGTTGCAGGGAATTGATCAGTGTGGGAACAGCCCCATACATCTGGTCACTGAAGTATTGTTTATGTGTTTGTGCGTGGGGGGTGGGGGGTGAGGTGTAAACGTGAAATAGGAGTATTTGTCTTTATACACCCAGACTTGGGAAAAGAGAAAATCTAACGCACAAATTTTCAGAATATAATGAGTGGTGAATATAATGAAATGTGTATGAGTATTAAAGAAAAGTGAATGAAGCTGACTCTAATGACATATAATTGAGCTTTTATAAGACATTTCCATTTTGTCATTTTTCTTTTGTATTTTAGAGCCAACATATTATTTCTCGGGCCTTGTGTTTTTGTGGGTCCCTGGAAAACTTAGAGAACCCTAGCCCAGAACCCTCTCTCCTGTCCAGTGGCTTCATATAGTCCTGCCTTCTCCTGTCACATGTGACCTTGAGCACACCCCTTCTGGGCCGCAGTACAGTCCTCTGAGGAGAGACCACCTGCCCCAAGAGCTGAGCAGAATGGTTCAGTGAGATCCTCTTGCAGCACCCAGCCAGTTGTTACTTATCAAAGAGACTTTGTCCTCATTAGGCTATGACCGTTTTAAGGGTGGGGCTCACATGCTGAGCTCCAGGGTCCAGCCTGATGCCTGGTCCCCAGCAAGGCACTCAACACCTGTTTGTCCCCTCACTGTCCCTGAAAAGGCCATGGTCATTTCTACAGCCAAGTCCTTTGTCCAGGCTGTTTCCCACCTAGAATGGCCCTCCCCCTCTTTGCCATGCTTCCACACAGGCTTCAAAGTCCAGTGGAATCCCCCTCTCTTCAGAGAAGTCTTCCTAGGCTCTCCTGTAAACCCTCCACCTCCTCCCAGTTCTCAACACTGCAGTAGCATGTTCACAATCTACTAAACACATTCAGCGACAAGCAGAGAGGCAGTAGGCAGTAGGTTAGAGCAAGGGGAGTGGGTTCAGACAGGCTTTGGGTTCTGGTTCCAGCGGTGTCCTGGTGGGCCTTGTGACCTTGGGTGGGTCACTTCCAGCTCTGGCCCTCGATCCCCTCAGCTGCGGAAGGGGCAGAGAAGACGCACCATGCAGGAATGCCGGAGAATGTAACAGAGCTCTACGGAGATGGCTTTGGAAGTTATGACGTGCTGTGCCCAGGAGAATGGAGCTGAAGGTTATACAGGAGGGGGATGGAGCTTGAGTTAGGGTGGGGCAGGGAGGGGGCTTACCTTGCTGACAGGTGGGTCTGAAACTGCCAAGCCCTTTCGCCGGAAGCGAAGCTCTTGCTTCTCCTTGGGCATCTCCTTGGGGAAGAAGAAGTAGGGGAGGGCGGCCAGGGCCACCGCACCAGCCGAGATGAGGAAGCCCAGCCACCAGGCACCCACCCAACGGGGGTCCTTCGAGGTCAGGTTGATGCCACCTGGAAGAGAAGGTGTTAGGGTCAGGATGGGCTGTAGCTTCTTGGCCACCACCCTTGGACCAGCCTCTGAGGTAGGATGCAACCTGGGCCGGGGTCAGGAGATCTGGGTATCAGCTGTGGCTCTGCCAGTTGTGTCTTGTGTGACCTTGGGCACATCCCTGACCCTTCCTGGGTCTTGACTTTCTCAACTTTAAGGCAGTGTGTGTCATGGTTAAGGTCATGGACTTTGAAAATGGCGTGACCTTGGGCAAGTTACTTAACCTCTTTGTGCCTCGGTTTCTTCCCCTGTAAAGGATAGATGCTAGTAGTACCTATATCATAAGGCTGATGTGAGAATCATAGAAACTAATATGTGTAGAGCACTTAGAAACGTGCTGGCACATGGATGTCCACACAGTGTTTGGTCTTTGTTTACTGTTACTTTTGTGATTGTTATTATTAAACTGATGGCTAGGATGACTTGGGGTTCTCAGACCTGCATGGTGGTTAAAATCACAAGGGGTGCTTATCAAAAATACTCAGCCTTTTCCAAGATCAACTTAGAACTGCCACAGGATGGGGTGGAAAGGTGGACAAGGAATCTGTACCTTTAACAAGTTCCCCAGGTGATTTTGAGCCCCATCTAGGTATAATCAGGAAAAGATTAACCCAGATATGGGCTTCCCTGGTGGCTCAGGGGTAAAGAATCTGCCTGCCAATGCAGGAGGCCCAGGAGATGCAGATTTGATCCCTGAGTTGGGAAGATCCCCTTGGAGAAGGAAATGGCAAACAACTCCAGTATTCTTGCCTGGGGAATCTCATGGACAGGCAAGCCTGGCGGGCAACAATCCATGGGATTGCGAAAGAATTGGTCACAACCTAACGACTAAACAACAACAACAGTCCCAGATGCCTCTTGATTGGACAGCCCACCTCTGCCATCAGACCTCTTGACCCCAAGACTGAGTTAGGTACCTCCTTCTTCAACTGCCACAGCACCTACAAACACTTTCTAACAGTACTGATGCATGACGACATCAACCCCATGAGTGGGGCTGGCTCCCAGATGCTTTGTCCTGAGCACCTCTGGAACCGGGCCCAGAGGACACAGTCAGCATTCAGCAAATACATCTGTAAAACTGGGGGTGGGGTTGACTTTTGTGCAATTTCCTCCTCCACTTATTATTCCCCTATCTTCTGTTCCAGGCTGCTGGGAATTCACGCACATCCATCTCATATCTTCTGCTTCTCACATACTGGTCTGGGCTTGCAGTGGATGTGACCCATCCAACCAGTGAAATCCCCCAGAGAGAAAGAAGGAATAGGGAGACAGCACCTTGGTTCACAGTCCACAGGAATGCCATGTCTGCCTGTGAAGGTGTCAGCACCATCAGGATGATGTCAACAGAGCCAGAAACATACTCCCTTCTCCTGAAACTGGGGTGTGTCTGGGAATCTGAGTCCTGACTTTTAGGACTGTTTCATCAAGGGAGAATGGAATTGCAACCAGAGTCCATGCTGGGCTCCTGGGCCCAAGTTTCTAAAAGGAAGGGGGTTGGGGTAGGGCCACCCCTAGTGACTCCTGTTCAGAGCTGCCCAGACCTATCCTGACTAGAGGTACCCTTGGGCAAAATCTGTATAGCAAGAAACAGAATATGCCTGTCCATCTTCTTGTTCATGTGTCACCTGAGGCTTCTAGGGTTGCTGGAAAATCTCCAGGATGCAGAAGGCAGAGCTGGGAGCTTGGATCTGCTTGGTGTGACCAACAGGCAGCTGAGACGCTACAGTGGCCGGTTCTAGAAACAATCCACTCCCACTCCCCACAGAATGCCAGAGCTCTGAGACCCCCAACACTCCCCCTTCCTGACTATCTTCGGACCAAGCTTCAGTTCCACACCTTGGCCCACCCTGACCACCACCTGGATCAGAGACCCCTTTTCCCCAAACGGTCCCCTCAGCATAGGTGGCCAGGCTTTGAGGTGGTCAGAACTAGAAGGGTCCTTAGAGGTCACCCCGAATTTCCCTTCTGAGATGGCCCAAAGTACTGAGTCCTGCTTCAAAACTCTCTCTATCATGACAGTGTCCTCTCTGGGTCCTGAAGTCTGTCCCCCATAAAGATGGGAGCACCCCAGAGACCAAGAGAATACATGGCCCTGTCTGCCCCGTAGTATATCTGAGCAGAGGGCTGAGGGCCTGGGGTAGCGGGGAGTCAGGGTGGAACTAGGTGAAGACTCATAACAACAGTAGCAACAATTACAACTCTCCATCTGATAGCAACTTCTGGCTTATCGCCACATTCTCACTGCATTCTGATTGCAGCTTTAAGAGGTGGACAGAGAAGAGAGTATCTCAAAGATGGGGAAGCTGAGGTTCAGAGAGGTTAAGAGGCATGTCCCAGGTCAGTGGAGTTGCTGGGTCCTCTGGTTCAGCATCTCCTATGAGACCAGCAGTTGGTCAACTATGTCTGTGTGCCCCTGGGGACAACTGTGTGCTCCGAAGCTCACCTTCTGGCATTCGATCAATGTCCACGTAAAGGCGCAACATGAGGCTGCCCAGCCCATAGGACATGCCTGGCCCCATCATGGTCACTGCAAACAGGATACCTGCAACAGGAAACCTGGGTTAGTGCCTTCTGGCCCGGTTTCCCTCCACAGGTCAGGGCCTGCTCAACCTTCACTGGGCAGGAGCAGCCCATCTCCCCTGCTCAGGCCTTGGAAAGCTCTCCAGGGCTCCTCTGGGCCTCTAGTGGCCACAGAGGGCATAAGGCAGGGATTTGTACTCAGCCCAACCTGAGCCCGGCCCTCCCTGAGAGCCAGAGGTGTGGGACAGATTCTCACCGAGGTAGAGAGGCGAGTTGCTGTTGTGGGCAAAGTCATCGATGTAGGAGATGCCAAAGGGCTGAATGGGCACCCCACCCACGCCGAGCAGGGTCTGGGCTGTGAACATGATCCCCACCACAGCCAGGTGCCGAACCTCTGTGTAGCTAGAGCAGCTGCTGTTGGACGAGGCTGAAGTTGGGGCCTTGGTGCTGAGCAGGCACAGGGAAGCCTTGAAGTCTTGTGGCATGTCTGCTAAGAGATGATAAAAGTATTAAGACAATAGCTAAGACTCATATAGCACTTACTGATAGGAGGTACTCTTCTGAATCTCTCTGACCCCCACAACAAAGCCAGGGGATGGGTACTCTCATTACTCCCATTTTGCAGATGAGAAAACTGATGCTCAGGCAGCAACTAACAAGGAGTGGAGCCAGGATTGGAACCCAGGCAGTCCAGTTCTGAGTCCATGCTCTTAAATCACCCTATGCCACTTCTCTGAGCAGGGGTATGTGGAAGTGCCACAGCAACAGTGGATCTTGAGTGAGGGTGGGGTAGGATCGCTGAAAGAGGTGGTTTGAACTGGGCGGAAAAGAACGAACAAGATTTTCCAGAAAGGGAAGGTGGTGGCCAGGGGTGGGGTCTAGAAAGAGGCCACAGCACATGTAAAACCAAGGTTTTGCCAAGTTCAGCATGGCTGGTTCACAGAGTGTAAGGGTCAAGGCCAGGGCTGAAGGCAGGGCCCAGCAAGGGAGGGGCACTGGGTCTGGGCTGTGAAGAGCACTGGAGCCCTTAGGCCTTCATTCTGGGAAGGGCTCCGTGTCAGCTCGGGACACAGAGGTAGAGTGCAATAAAGGGAAATTTCTTAATTTAGTGCCAGACATTTGTTTCCTGTAGCTCACCAATATTTGGTGAGCAAACTTAAGAAGACCCTCATACTATTATTATCCCAAATGTGTGTATAGAAGTGGCCTCCTCTCTGTGACTGGCCAAGTTCTTTCTGGGAGCTGGGTCTGTGAGCCATGTGCACCCAGCCCAGAGAGCCACTCTCTAGGGCTGGAAAAAGCCATGTGAAGCAAGCTCAAGGACTTTGACCCTCAACCAGATTGCCTGGGTTGAAGGACGGGTGAGACTTTGGCAGAGGACCTCAGCCCCTCTGGCCTCGGTTTCCTCATCTGTTGAACAAGCCTCCTAGAATGGAACTTCTACAGAAATATGGAACTTACAAGCAGAAAAATTCAGTGGTCAGAGCAGAGGCTCTAGGGCCAGGCTAGCAGGGGATGTCTACTAGCTGTGGGCCTTGAGGAAGAACCTCCCTCTCTGAGACTCAGTTTCCTCACTTATGAAATAGGATAATGATAACACCTGCTCAAAGGGTTGTAAGCATTTGGAGTGGTGAGTGATGCCTGTGCACAGTGCTTACTAGATATGAAAATGATTATAGGGATCTGTCTTTTTTTCTATCCCTGAGTCCCCAGCAGAGGGCCTGGCACATAAGTATTAATGTGCTGGATGCTACGTTGCCTCAGTCATGTCTGACTCTTGCACCCCCATGGACTATAGCCCTCTAGGCTCCTCTGTCCATGGTGGTTTTCCAGGCAAGAATATCAGCGTGGGTTGCCATTTCCTCCTCCAGGGGATCTTCCCAACCCAGAGATTGTACCCGGGTCTCTTAAGTCTCCTGTACTGGCAGGTGGGTTCTTACCAATCAGCACCACCGGGGAAGCACAAGTATATCTTTTGAAGGCTGTGTGTGTGTGTGTTAGTCCCTTAGTCGTGTCCGACTCTTTGTGACCCCATGGACTGTCGGCTGCCAGGCTCCTCTGTCCATGGAATGCTCCAGGCAAGAATAGTGGAGTGGGTTGCCATTTCCTTCTCCATAGGATCTTCCCAACCCAGAATCAAACCTGGGTCTCCTGCATTGCAGGCAGTTTCTTTACCATCTGAGCCACCTTAATGATAATTAATTAATTAATGATGAGGAATGAGTGAATGAAATAGCCTTGTATGTCAGTTTAGGGTGGGTACTTAGAAGTCACCAAGTCCAGTTCACGCATTGGACAGATGTGGAGACTGAGGCTCAGACAGGAGAAGAAGTTTGCCTGGGGTTCCATAAGGAGCAGAAGGATATTGTATGGCGGTGAGGATGAAGAATGTGTGTGACCCTGCACAGGATAAGCTCTGTTAAAGTGAAAATTCTGAATGAGGAAATATGAGTAAGTGAAAGAAGAGAGTGAAAAAGTTGGCTTAAAGCTCAACACTCAGAAAACTAAGATCATGGCATCCGATCCCATCACTTCATGGCAAATGGATGGGGAAACAGTAGGAACAGTGGCTGACTTTATTTTTCTGGGCTCCAAAATCACTGCAGATGGTGATTGCAGCCATGAAATTAAAAAAGTCTTGCTCCTTGGAAGGAAAGTTATGACCAACCTAAACAGCATATTAAAAAGCAGAGACATTACTTTGCCAACAAAGGTCCATCTAGTCAAGGCTATGGTTTCTCCAGTAGCCATGTATGGATGTGAGAGTTGGACTATAAAGAAAGCTGAGTGCCGAAGAATTGATGCTTTTGAACTGTGGTGTTGGAGAAAACTCTTGAGAGTCCCTTGGACTGCAAGGAGATCCAACCAGTCCATCCTAAAGGAGATCAGTCCTGGGTGTTCATTGGAGGGACTGATGCTGAAGCTGAAACTCCAATACTTTGGCCACCTGATGCAAAGAGCTGACTCATTTGAAAAGACCCTGATGCTGGGAAAGATTGAGGGCAGGAGAAGGGGATGACAGAGGATGAGACGGTTGGATGGCATCACCGACACAATGGACATGGGTTTGGGTGGTCTCCGGGAGTTGGTGATGGACAGGGAGGCCTGGCGTGCTGTGGTTCATGGGGTTGCAAAGCGTCGGACACGACTGAGAGACTGAACTGAACTGAACTGATAATTTTTGACATCTGAGTCAGACCTCTTGACCGTTCTCTGCTCAGGTCTAGGTAACCACGCTGCTTTCTTCTGGGACTTCCCCCACTTCCCAGCCATTGCCTGAGCAGCTGCTTCTACCTTCTTTCTACATCACAGTCAGACACCACCTCCTCCAGCTCACTCCAGCCTCCAGGGTCCATCCCCTACTCAGGTCTCTACCGGCTCCCCCTGGCTGTCCTGTGCTGGACTCTGGTCTGCAGCAAAGCTGCCCATGCTCACACCAACCCACGCTCCCTCAGAGCTTCTTAGGGCTGATTGTATCTGCTTTTTTCATCCCTGGGCCTGGCACAGACTAGGAGCTCTGGGGTCTGAGTTGATGGGAGGACAAGGGAGAAAGGATGCTTTCTGACAGCTCTCCTCCCCTGGGAAGCCTTCCATGATGCCAGGATGGGCTGTGGGCTCCTTCCCTGGGCTTCTTCTGCCAAGTTCTTCCTTCCTCACACAGCTGGTACACTTGGTGGGGGGAGGGGAGGTATTGTTTGTTTCTGTTTTCTCTCCCAGACTGGGAGCTCCCAGAGGGCAAGGACTGAGTCCCTCAAGAGGGTCCAGCACAAAGTAGGAAGCACTAATGTTTTCTTGGGTGGACCACCAGATAGATAGATGGGCGGAGAGGATAGAAGGGGTAATGGAGGGGAGGATAAGTAGGTGGATGGATAGGTAGATGGGTGGATGAATAGATGGGTAGATATGTAGGTGGATGGGTGGATGGGTAGGTGGATGGATGGGTAGGTGGGTAGGTAGATGGATGAACTGATGAGTAGATGGGTATGTACATGGATGGGTAGATGGATAGGATGGGTAGGTGGATGAATGGGTAGATGAGTGAATGGGTGGAGAGATGGAAGGGACAGGAAAGGCTGCTTGAGTCCTTCTCCAAGGGACAGGCATCCATATGTCAAGTTGACTCTCAACAAAATCCCACTGGGCTAAACAGGGTCTTCACTATTCCTGTCTAAAATTCTTTCATGTTTTTGTTTGTTCTTTCACTCATTCATTCTTTCATCAATGCTTTGACTTCTGGTGTAAATTAAATGCATCAGTACACGTTAAGTGCTTAGAACAGTGGTACCTAGTAAGTGGTGTGTGATACTGTTAGTATTATTCCACAAATATTTCTTGAGGATCCACACAGGCCAGGGCCTAAATCCACCTCCATCTCAAAAAAAAAAAAAAAAAAAAAAGGCAGAAAAAAAAGCAGCAACATACAAGCAGGCCCTCACCAAGAGAAACCCAGAGGGCTTCACCTTTCTGCCCCAGGACTACCCCCCTAACACCACTGCTCAGGGCTGCCAGAAGGACTCATCCGGGCTGAAGCTGAAGGAGGCAGTGGGGTGGGGTATGGGGGACTAGTAGGTGTTCTAGGAAGCTGGGCCCATCTTGACTGCTGGAAGCCTGGGGGTGGACTCTGGGTACAGTAATGTGGCAACTCATGTCCACCCTTAGCCCAGCCTCTCCTGTTCTTACCAGGGCTGGTGTGGTCGTAGCGGTACGGCTCTGAGATGAAGTGCGGGACAGTCATGAGTACGCCCGCCAGGGTCACAAGGATGGCTCCACACCCGATCAGACGGGGCCGATGTACCCGGCTGCCGAAATAGCTCACGAACACAATCAGGGCTGTGTTCCCCACCTGCAAAAGGATGAGAGGACCCATGAAAGTAGAGCAGAGGGCCATCCTTGTCTCAATCGCCAATCTCAGTGTTCCCTTCTGCACAATGGTTGAATAAGAATCATTCGGGTCTCTGTTAAAAAACACAGATTCTGGGTCCTTCTAGGATGTGTTCTACTTACTGCTCCAATAGAGGAGAGAAATAAGAGCAGCATGGACAGGGCTAGAAGTTCAATTTCATTCTAGAATGTGGGTTGGTCCCATGTTAAAACATGGGGTAGTAGGACAGTCAAGGACAGGGATTTGAGCTTTCGGGACGTCAGGAATGAGAAATAAATGAAGCCTGGGTTTCCCAGGTGGCGCTATAGAATAGAATCTGCCTACCAATGCAGGAGACATGGAGACCTTGGTTCGATTCCCTAGATCAAGAAGATCCCCTAAAAGAGAAAATGGCAACCCACTCCAGTATTCTTGCCTGGAAAGTTCCATGGACAGAGTTGCCTGGCCAGCTACAGTACAAAGAGTTGGACACGACTGAGCGACTAAGCACAAAAAAAGGCTAAAGCCACAGGACTAAGGCTGGTATTTCAAGCCTTAGAATTAAAATCCTTGGATGTGGGTGCTGGAGGGGCACCACAACCTCTGGCATCCACCCAGAGGAGCTTGTCCAGTCCTCGTGGCTGGGTGTGGAGAGCTGGCAGGGCAGGGCAGGCTCTGCCGTCAGAAGCTGGGGTGTGTGTGCTCCCCTCTGCCGCTTCCTGGTTGTGACTGTGGGTGGGGTACTTACCTGTGAACCCCGGTTCTTTGCTGATGGAGTGGGGCAGTATCAGCAGAGGGGCCTTGGGGGAACTAATCCTGGGAGGGACAGCCACTCTCCATTTTTCAGATGGGACATTAAGACCTAGAGTCAGGGAGTGACTTGTCCGAGGTCCCACAACTGCATAATGACAGTAATGACATTCTTTTCCCATCTCTGACATCTGGGAGTGGGGTGATAAGGAGAGTCTGGGGACTGAGTGGAGACTATGGGCCTTGGGTTGGGAGGAATGTGACATACCACCCAAGGGGGAGACAATTTCAAAGAAATCTTGAGGGCTGGGGAGAGAGTGTTCTCTGGACAACAGCCTTCTCTGAGGCAGAAAACACCTGGTGGGGGAGGGGTTGCGCACAGCTGGACTCTGATCTCCAAATCCACCCAGAGGAGCTTGTCCTGTCCTCGTGGCTGGGCTGTGAGCCCAGAGGCAGAGGCCTGTGGATCCTGCGGCAACTCCACGCCCTATCATCCCCTCCCTTCTCTACCCTAAGGTCCCAAAGTTTTGCCTTTGATCTCATCTAAACCTCTCTCCCTACTGTTGAGTTGGCTTCCTCTGATTCCTTCCTGGGCCAGACAATTGTCAGGTGTCTGTAAAGGTGAAGGAACCAAAAGGAGAATGGTGGGGAGGTGAGGGTAATGGGGACACTGCCTAGCTCTAAAATCCTTCCTGAACCCCAGCAGAAGCGCCCCCCCGCCCCACTGCCACCAAGGGTGGGATCGGAAGGAGCTCTGATGGGGTTACACGTGGCACTGGGGGAAGGGTTTCCATTAGGGCCGTGAGGGAGGGGAGAGGAGGTGAGAATCTCCCTCAATTCCCCACCGCCTCCCCTGCACCGTGGCTGTGCTGCCAGGGCCAGTACCTCATTGAAGGCGGCCAGCAGCCCCGAGGTCTGACTGGAGAGGCCGAAGCGCTTCTCCACTGTGGAGATGGAGCTCTTGAGGTAGCCGGACATCATGAGCTGTGCCAGCTGCAGCAGGCTGTGGCACAGGACGAAGAACTGGCGGAGGGGCCGCAGGTGGAGACAGTCATGGGGGAGGATACAGAGAGACAGGGAAAGAGAAAGGGAGGCCGCAAGATGGAGAAACAGAGTCAGAGGAGACAGACATACAGGAGGAGCCGGAGGAGAGACAGGAAGGGAGGAAGAGTCCAGGGCAAGAGGAGAGAAAGTGTTATTGGGGTAGCGCATGGATTCTCACAGCCCTAAAAAATAGGAAAGCTGTCCTGGGTACCCCGGGGGTCTGGGGGACACTTGAAATTCACAGGACTGAGAGTAGGGTCTTCATGGGGCCAAGGATGGTGGGAGCCCCTCTCTCCCCAGAGGTCTCCCAGGCTGGACTAGAAGCCCTCCTGTCCCCAGGAAGCTCCCCAGATCTCACCTCGCCCCACCCCACCCAGTCCTCGCCTGAACTTCCCTGGGAGACCACCTGCACACAGCGAACCCCCAAGCTACACTCTCACCTCACACAGCCCCACACAAACACCCCGCTTGCCTGCAGCCCTCCTGAAAACCTGGTCAAATTCCTAGGAGAAAAACTTGACTCAAAGAATTAAAAATAGTGTGTTTATGCTGGAGCTTAAAAAATAGAATGTTTGTTCTGAGTTTTGGTTTCCTCGTCTGTTTAACAAGGATGACACTCCTGCTTCCCCAGGTTACTGTGAGAGCTAAATAAGACTGTGTGGAGTGGCCCCTGGCACAGGGCCTGGCACTGTACAGGTGCTGGTACAGATTTGGTTGTTTAGGGCTGCCCTTGGTTGAGCCAGCGCTCCCAGTATTCACACAGGTTCAGGATCCCCTGGGGGTCCTTCTCTTTCCCCCTGAAAAAACTGGCGCCAAGAAGACTGGTCCCCCAGTGCCCACAGAAGACCCTCTCTGGAAGGAGCGAACATGTGCCTGAAATCAAGCTAAGTGCTTCTAGAGATCACAGTCACCCATTCTACAGATGAGGAAACTGAGGCTCAGGGAAAGGCAACACCTTGCTTGGCATTTAACAGTCTGTAAGAGGCAGAGCCTGCTCTGCCAGGCTCAGATGACCCTTCTCCTGCCAGGTCCTAAGAGGTACCTTGATGCTGTGGAACACACTTGGCCGCAAATTTTGAGGATTTGGGCTGGCTTTGCCTCCAGGTGTGTCTTCTGTACCCACCATGGCCTTGGCATCCTTGTCTGGCACCTGGAGCTCCTCACCCACTGGCCCTGTGGAACAGAAAGCCAGGGGGTGAGAGTGGAGATGTAATCTCAGAGAATGACCCTGACCAGGCAACCCAAGGTATTTCTTGGGTTGGTGAGAATCTGAGTCAAAGCACCAACAGCCTTCCTGCATCTCAGGAGCTGAAGGAGCCCTCCCTCAGAGGGTATGTGTGTGCTCCATGTGCCTAAGCTGGCCAGATCCCACTGGGACCACCCATTCACCTCTTCATTTCATTCCCAGCATAAAGCTTCCTTCTAGTGAGAAGTTGCTGCTGCCGTCACACAGCCTTTGAGCTGTGGCGCTAGTGTAGAAATGCATAGCCCTACCCTCCTGGGGCCTGTATCTGTGAGACGTCTAGTGTTCCTGGAGGCTAACTCTGGGTCAGGGTTTGTCTGGCTTAGTCTAGGATCAGAGGTCTAGGGCCCTGTGTGTGGTCAAGGCTTGGTCCAAAGTCAGGGCATAAAGGGTTTTCCTAGGGGTAGTTTGGAATAGATAGCAATACTTCTACAGGACACTACATGGCATATAATCATAGAACTCACCAGTCCAATGCCCAAATCACGGTCCCATGACCCATGGTAACCATGGTAACCTCGTCAGTCTCCCTCTCACTGCAGCCCTTTCAGAGGCATCTTTCAGGGTTTCCTGAGGTTTAATCTCAGTGAGCAGCCTGGAAGCCCAAGTCTTGGGAGACTCCACCTCTCTGTTTAGAGGAAAACCACCTGTACCTCAGGCAGTCCAGGCTTCTAGGACTTTCCTCCCCTCCTGGGGCCCTGCTTCCTGCGGAAGCCTCTCCATTGTCTCAAATGTCTCTCAACTTGGTAGGCATTTCCCCTCATTCAACAAGCTCCTTATGTAGCCTGAAAGCTGCCCTGAGGACACTCCTGACCGAGAGAAGGGGTGTGGGCCCTCTCACTACATCTCTAGACTTGGAAGACCAACTCAGCGAGAGGGATAAGGGAGCCTGCAACCGCCACCAGTGAGGGTTTTGTGCTCCTTACACAACGCACCTGGGAGCCTAAGGAAATTTTTTAAATTGATATATAATTCATATGCCATAAAATCTATCCTTTCAGTGGTTTTAGTATATTCAAAAAGTCGTGACTATCTAATTAGTTATATACTATCTAATTAGTAATATGTAGTATCACCACTCTCTAATTCCAGAATACTTTCACCACCACAGTAAGAAATGCCATTCCCATGAGCAATCATTCCCCATTCCTCTATCCCTCCAGCTCCTGGCAACCACTGATCTATTTTCTGGCTCTCTGAATTTGCTTATTCTGGATATTTCAAATGCATTCACATAGAGGAAGTCATACATGTGATATTTTGTGACTGGCTTCTTTTCCTTAGCATAATATTTCAAGGCTTACCCATGTTGTAGCATGTATCTGTGCTCCATTTCTTTTAATGACTGAAATAATACTCCAGTGTATGTGTATATATATATATATATATATATATATACATACAATTACATTTACTTTATCCATTTATCTGTTGATGGACATTTGGGTTGTTTCAGGTCCAGTGAACATTCATTCATATACCAACTTTTGTGTAGATACATTTCCTCAGTTCTCTTGAGTATATAGCCAGGAGTTGAATTCCTGATCCATAGGGTAACTCTATTTCACTTTTAGAGGAACTGTCAAACTGTTTTCTAACACTATCTAACACCCGTGTGATGGTTCCAATTTCTCCACATGCTCACTAATATTTATTGTCTGTCTCTTTAATTACAGCCATTCTCATGGGTGTGAAATGATATCTCATGTGGTTTTGATTTGCATTTCCCTAATGACTAATGATGTTGAGCATCTTTTTGTTGCTTATTGGCCATATCTTTGGAAAAGTATCTATTCAAATAGCTTAAGTAATTTGGCTGAGGAAATGGAAGCATGTGTGGCTGGGGAGGAGTCCCTTTGGTGGGTATGAAAACTCAGAGGAAACAAGGAGATACTGAAGTAAAAGTGACACTTTACAGAGAGGAGATGAGGGATTGGCCTAGGTGAGGGAAGTGGACATAATGTTCCATGGACATCAATTTGAAGAGGAAGGGAAAGTAAGGGGATTCCAAGCAAACTCAACCAGAGGAGATTGACAGGAAAATTTCTGAACTCCAGTTCTTCTCACAAGTAGAGCCCAGTCACCCATAATAACATAAATACTGTGCTACATGCTTTCCATGTATGTAAAGGCTTGCATGCATGTTCTGTGAATTGGCCAAAAAGTTGGTTCAGGTTCATCCATTCATGAACAAGTCCGAATGAACTTTTTGGCCAACATGATAAGTGCTCCTGAAGCCTCTCCACAGCTCCATACCTTTGGTGCGCTCACAAGCTCTGTGCTTCTGATGGGGACACCGAGGTTCACAGGCAACTGGCTCTGCTAGCTCACACTAGTATAGGAACTCAAGCCCAGGTGTTAACCTCATACTGATCTGCACTACTTGCACAGATTTAATGAGGGGTAGAAGCACAACATTCTTCTCTGTCTTGGCCCAGCTGGTCCTAGCCAGGCCACCTGGAAGATTGCAGCAGTGCCTGCCTCCCAAGGGGCAGGCCAATCAGATGATGGGATGGGAGCGGAGGTTGGGAGGGCAGAAGTCACTGATGTGGATCCCCAGCTCTGAAAGAAGCCCAGGGCATGGGTGAGAGAGGGGACAAAAGGTCAATGGACCAGCTCAGAACTTTCCACCCTCCTGTGACAGTCTGCAGTATGAGCCTCTGGGGGGAGAAGGGGAAGCCCTGGCCCCGTACCCCTGGGTTCTGAGAGCAGCTGCCAGTCAGTGTGTTGAGTGGCCAGTTGGTCACTGAACAGGGCCGGTCGGACTGGCTGTCAGCCCCCTTTGAGCCCTTCCTGTGGGCTGGAGTCCTCTATAGAGGGGATGGCAGCAGAGAGTCCAACTCCCTGATAAAGGGTAGAGCTTCCCCTGGAAGGAAAGTCCTGAGTCCAGGGTCCACCTCACCGGCTGTCTCGAAGATCCTTACCATCCTTTGAAGGTTTTTTCAAGGGCCAGCTCTGCAGGAGAGAGGGCAGCTGAGGGAATGCACCTGAGCTGAGCCTGGGGGCCCTATTGGAATGAGGGGCGAGGCAGGCAGCCAGGCCCCAGGAGAAAATTACAGCTTCTTCCTCTCTCAGTGGGGCAGCCAGGTTTGGGGGCCCCAGGTAGGCCAGGTGGTTCCAAGGGCTAGCATCCTACAGCCCCAGAGCTGGCAGGCAAGGGGTCTGTGTGCCTGTCGGTGGGTCACATAGCTGGCCATGCACACAGGCACACTCATGTCTGTCAGCTGGGAAGTCATTGGTCTACTAGTCCACTGTCCTTTTGGAGGCTTGTCTGTTCAGGTGTGTTAGTTGGTCACTCACTGTCCTGCAGTTGCTCAGAAAGTCAGCAGAAAATTGCCCTGAAAGTCTGTCAACCAGAGACCTTCAGTTCAGTCAGACGCTTCAGATGTCTACAAGGCAGAGTGTCCTGGCCACGGCCAAACCCCCTCCAGGGCCAGGAATTTGAGTTTGGGAGATGAGTGCCAGAGATTCAGAGAGCAGCCTGACAGAAAGGGCTGCTTTTCTCTGCCTGTTCTGTTTTCTTTAAAAACTCAGGGATCTGCCTCCTCCAGCCACCTCCCAGCTATAAATAGCAAATCTCAGATAGATATGGGACGGAGTGTAGGTTTCAAGGGGCTTCCCAGGTGGTGCTAGTGGTAAAGAACCCGCCTGCCAGTGCAGGAGATGTAAGAGGAGTGCGTTCAATCCCTGAGTTGGGAAGATCCCTTGGAGAAGGGCATGGCAAACCCCCTCCAATATTCTTGCCTGGAGAATCCCATGGACAGAGAAGCCTGACAGGCTACAGTCCATGGGGATCACAAAGCGCTGGACTCGAATGAAGCAACGTAGCACGCACGCACACAAAGGTTGCAAAGTCCCCAGATTTGGGTCTGAACCCCAGCCCAGCCACTGGTCCTCTGTGGAGCATGGATGTGCCCCTGATTAGCTTGTCTCCTCTGTAAAGTGAGGATATAGCCTCTAGTCAGGGAGGTAAGGCATCTTGGGTGCCTGGCTCAGACCTGACACACCATAGGCCCCCAGAGGGCCAATCTTCCCCTCTCCTGAAACCTTCAGGCACCTCTGAGGCTACAGGCCCAACTGAACCCTTCCACACACAGCTGGCTCCTTCACGTGAACCTCTTCCTCTGACAGTGCCACCATCATCCATCTCTGGATTATCTCTCTCCCTCCCATTCAAGCCCCAGTCAACCACAAGACCCAAGGACCTGGGTTCCTTCCCACCGTGCACACTCATAGCCGTGCAGACAGTTGCACAGGTTTCTATCCTCCAGCTGGGATCCTCATCCTCAATGCAGGGATGGCAACCCCTACTTCCCACTGCCGAGAGCGCCTACTGAGAACCTGACCCTTCCCCCCACATTCAGCGAGGACCCTAAAAGCCCCAAACTACACCTTACCAATGACATTAACTTGACTTTGCTACTCCACTGTCTTCATTAGCAATTTTCTTCTTACTTTTCTTAGACTGAGCAGCCCCAGAAAATTGCTTGATTTTTCATTACAGAAACTTCCAGAAAGACGGAGCAACTGTTCAAGAAAAACTGTCAGTAGGGTGTGCACCTCTGACTCTTTGAACCTCTACCCGCGAAATCCTCACCTTGATGTTTCTGCCAACAAACCCTGGACTGTTGTATCATTACTCTTGCTCAATGCTATTGATCTTTCCTCCCCATTCTGAGACACTGCCAAACTTCAAGAGCTATGTTGGCCTTATCTTGGTAAATAACAGACTTTATCTTATCAACAGGTTGTGTCACTAACCTACGGGAGCCAGCACACATAGATGCTCAGTGAACATTGTTTTCTTCGCTGTCAAGTATAAACACCCTGCCTGCCGCCATAATTGCTTTGGGACAGCAAGAGCATTGCTGCATCTAGAACCTGGGAAGCAGGAGAAACTTCCACCCGGAAGGGCCAAGGAGATAGGGGCAGGAGACCCAGCTCTCTGGCTCACGGTCACCCCCTGATGGAAGAGGCTCACTGTCTCCCCTTGAGGCTACCCTATGTGCTGCGCTGGGCACACTCACCTATCTGCCTAGCAAACCATTGAGGTAGCTGCTGTGACTCTGTGAATGAGGAAACTGAAGCAGAGAGGGGAGAGGGGGCCTGTCCAGGTCCCGGGGCTGGTAAACAGCAAAGCCTAGACTGGAGCTCAGACCTGTTTGATTCTTGGGCCCCTAACAGCAGCCATGAAATGGTGGCTACCAATGATGGCCTTAGAACCTATGAAAAACACTCCCCCTGTAGCCATTTCTGATTCTGGCCTGGCTTCCCTCCAGTGAATTACCAAAGGTGGTTGTACGGGGACAGTTCTACCAGCTGATTTTTTAGCTTATCAGTCACTTAGTTCATTGGTCAGTTCAAGGCTGGACAGAGAAATGTGGTGAGAAGGACATGGCCCCTAGTCTAGGGGACCTGGGTGCGGTGAAAGCTTGGGACTCGTAAAAAGGCCCAGATTTGAACTTTGAGGATGGACGAGCTGAGGAATGTCAAGAGAGCCTGAGAGGGTTCTCACATCCTGAGGATGGAGCAGGAGGGCTCGGACCAAGGAGGGACAAGCAAAGGGTACTTCCTCTCCAAAATATTCCAGTCTATCCCTCAGCAGAGAGAGCACGACCTAGGATCACTCAGACCCAGTATGATCTTGGGCCAGCAGTTAGACCTCTCTGAGCCTCTGCAAAATAGAAATAATGAAGCTTGACTCTCAAGCCTGCATGAGGATCACAGAGGAAACATCCTTTGTTAACTCCAGGATGACACACAGTGTCGGTTTTGTCCCCGTTTGCCCCAAACTTACCTGGGAGCTATCTCCAGGCCTGGTCACCAGGCCTCAGAATTTACTGTCCTCCAGGGGGGCACCCATCCTTGGTATTACTCTCTCACCTCCTCCTGGTCCCTGAAGAGACACAGACCCCTCAGGAAGCCTCCCTCTGCTGTCTTCTTGTCTTCCCTCTGTGCTCCGTAATCACCTGCTGCATTCCATGCCTTTTTTTTTTTTTTCTTCCTGATAATGATCCCTGGTCAGGAAGCTAAATTCTGCATGCCCCCCACTAAGGGTTTGTATGCTGCAGCTAAAGATCTCGCATGCTACAATGAAGATCAAAGATTTCCCATGTGCCGCAACTAAGACCCAGCACAGCCAAGAAAATAAATATCGTAAACTCCAAAAAGAGAGAAGCCTCTCCCGGAAACCTACCACCACACACACTTTGCCTGGGCTGTCAGAGGAACTGGCAGAGAGATAGTACAGGACAATGGTTACAACACGGAGGCCCTGGACGAAGGCCCTCTGTGCAGCTGCGTGAGCTGTGCGCCGTGAGGTGAAGGGTGACCTCTGGAGTTGTGCGGTGGATGGCAGTCCTGCCTGGAGGCGCATCTGACTCCTAGCCGTTTTTATTTGGCTTGAACAATGCAACAATGCTGGCTCACTGAGTGCTTTTAAGTTAGTTGCCAGCATTTAAAAGTCAGGAAGTTTCACACAAAACTCCCAGTTTTTGTTTTTTCTTGAAAGATTAGCAGATCTGGCCACATTGGGCCTATTTTCCCATGTGAAAACAGCTGGTCTAAGATGCTGGCCTTTCATGTGGCAATTTGCCCTGTGAGAGCCTCTTTGAGCTCACCTGGCTTGCTCCAGGACCTTTTACACTTGCCCGTGGGCTTCCCTGTCTGTGACCCACAGCACCCCTGGGCCTGCGGAGTGCTGCTGGACAGTAAGCCAGGGCTGGGTGAACCCTTTGAAGGATGAGGCAACAAGACCAGAAAAGGCCATGACTTGCCCAGGGTCACCACGGTGGGGGACACAGCTGGTCTCTGCTGCTTCTAGGAGTAAGTACGAAGGTTCCACACGTGCTGACAGCTCCACAAAACAGGTGGCCGGGGTTTTGGAAGCAAGCAGCCTAGGTCCCTGCTCTCAGGGAGCTATGAGGGTCTGTGTGTGTGTGTGTGTGGTGACAGGGCAAATTCTAACACAGAATCACAGCACGTGCTCACTATGTGACATAAGGAGTTTCAAGACTTTAGAAACATAGTGAAGAGGCTCTAACCTACTTTGGAATGTTCTGGAAGGCTTCCTCAGGGAAGAAACATCAGAGTAAAGGGCAGAAGTATGAAAGTGCAAAGAATGCTCAGGAAACAAATAGTCCAGGAAGACAGGAACTCTGGGGTCAAGGTGGGGAGGTGAGGCTGGAGTGGTCAGTCTATGACTGCCCTTGAATGCCAGGCTGGAGGGCTGGGCTTCATCCCGGGCTCAGGGATGATGTCTAATCTGGCCTCCTATGAAGACCTCCGTGCCATTTGGGGGAGAGTGGAGAGGTCAGGCTGTGGGCCGGGACCAGAGAAGGCAGGAGTAAGGAGCAGGGAAGCAGATGGTCGTGGGGCCTGGGCCAGGTAGGGGCTGTAGGGATGCAGAGCAATGAGCTGATGAACCACAGCAGGGACGTGGGATGGACAGGACTTGCTGGAAAAGCAGGTGGGTGGGGAGTGCAGGAAGCCGAGGAGCCCTGGGGGCAGGGGAGTGGGGAGTGGGGAGAGGTACAGTTTTTGGTCTGGGTGTACTGCCATGGAAGGTGGGATTGTAGGGTAATGGTGAGCTCAGCCTTAAATATATGAGTCTGGGCTGGTAGGGGCGCTCCCAGAGGAAGAGGTCTAGGGGCCCATGGGCTCCAGGAGAGCCCATGAGAGGACATGGGCCAAAGCCAGTCCTCTGGCTCTCCGTCTGGAAGGCATGTATGGAGAGAAGGAAAGAAAAGCCACACGTGGGCAAATTTGGCTAGGAAAGTGAGAAGACCCAACACATACATGACCAGACTGAGGAAGACAGAGCAAAAGGAGGAACCGATGCTGGAACCACGTTCAGATGCCAAGGTTGAGGTGATAGAGCAGTGTCACAAAGGAGTCCGGATGTTTCTGGAACACCTACCTACCTTCAACACTCACACACCCACAGCCTGAGCCTTGGGAGGCAAATATTCACAGCAGCAGACACTGGGCAATCCATCTGTCACAATGATGGCAGGTACCTCCTCCGAAATGTGTTGGGATAGGAGGAGGCCAGCCTCATGGTCAACCCCACCTCCAGCCCTTCCTACCTCCTAGATTTCCCTGGGCCTGCTGGCTCCCCCGCCTAGCTCCTGCAGCCCATGCCAGCTCCCTCTCCCTCCACCTCCCCTCGCTTCCCTGGTTCAGTTCCCTCAGCCCTTTCTCTGGGATGCCAGGCCCATCTAGGATGTTACCCCCTGCATCATTTATGTCCCCCTCCTATCTACCTGATAAGTCAGTGGACTATCCCCAGGCAGAGGCTCTCCTTTCCTGGGTCCTGATGGACTATAACAGGTCCCTGTTGAAACCCTCCGGGTCAGAAGACTTTGAGTTCAAATATTTGTTTGCTACATTGTACCCATGACCTTGGGCAGTTTATTTAGCCTCTCTAAGCCTCAGCTACCCTCTCTGGGCACACAGCATTTTTGGTAGGATTAAAGGAGACCATTCTTCCTGGTACACTGTGGTCCTCAACAATGGTTAACCACCCTTCCACCCCATCGGCAGCACGTGAGTCCAGATGCCTCAGCGTCCCAGAGATCAAGGCCACCCTAGTGAACATTCTTCTGTAACTCCAATAGATGCCTGCCATTCCCCAAATTCATTCTGTTCTTTTCCACCTCTCTGCCTTCGCACATGTTATACCCTCAGCCTGGCTTCCCAAGGAGTCCTACCTTCTCAGAAAACCACTTCTCATCCTGCAAGGGCTCAGCTTAAAAACATGATTGCTGAATTGAGCTAAACTGAATGAGGGAGAAGAGAAGGCTGGAGTGTGGGGGTCTGGGGAAGCAGGGGCTGCAGCGTGGGGCTCCAAAGGGCTTCAGTTCCCCATGTGGTCCCATGGGGCTTCTATGCGGTGGGGGCGGGGGGAGGTTAGAATCAAAGACAGGAAGCGGGGTCAGGTCTCAGACTTTGGACTTGGCTTTCATCTTTGGGAAATTCCTCCTAGCAGGACCCTTGGGTGGTCTGTTGGGAAGACAATAACATGCTGCAGGCCTCCAGCTGTTGCTTTTTTCTGGTGGTTTCCAAGCTGGGTCATAGACCCTGTGCTGGGACTTTCTATTCCCGATTCTGACCCCGACTACCCCATCTAGACCCAAGATGACCCTAAAAATAGAGATGAAAGCACAGAGAAGGGAGGGTGAGCTCTGAGCCTGCAGGGAATCCAGGCCGGCCTTCTTAGACCTAAAACACAGGGCCTGAGGCTCAGAGGCACATGGTCATTGGCCCAGGCCACACCCTGTCCACCAACCATGAATCCTGGCTCATCTCTGTCTGTGGTTACGTTTACTCCCAAGCGCCTCACTGTAGCCCCATCTCACTCCTTATCATGAATCTCCAGTCCTCAACAGGAGTAGGCTTTCAAAGCAGGTTGGAGGAGGGAAGGAATGTCATGGGGGTGGGAGTGCGGGTGGGAGCATGAGGAAGAGCAAAAACAACTTGCGGGCTGCACCTTCCCCAATACCTGACCTCTGCCCAGCCTGTGTGGGGTTCTGGGGCCTCAGGAATGGATCAAGTCAGACCCCATTCCCAGGGAGCTCCAGGCTGGGGAGGTGGGCCTTGTTCTCCATTACTCCAAACATTAGCACTTAGGGCTCTGGACTGCAGCCCAGGATGGGTAGCAGGAGCCAAGTTTGTCTCTTCTCTACCCCCAGGGTGTGGATGGGTCCAGACTTGCACCCTGGAGATAGCCAAGCCCCTGCCCCATACAAGGGGCCTCTTCCCTCCAGAGACAGAAAGCTGAGCTTCTCAGCAGTGGAAGGGACCAAGTGACCACCTCAGCCAACCCCTACCATCGACTGCACAGATGGAGAAAGTGAATCCCAGAGAGAGACAGACACAGACTGGGGAGTAGATACCTGGCACCCAATTGTGGGGTCTAAGCAAGCTTGCCATGTGTTTTCCAGTTGTCCGAGATCTGGCCCAGAGGGCACGGCCCAGCCTGGGAGGAATAACTCTCCTGCCCCCTCTGCAGTCACTAGCTCCCAGACAACAGCTTGCTTTGTCTGGAGCCAGTGGAGAAGTGCCCAAGGTGGGTGGAGACTCGCCAGTGTGGGGTGTGTGGAGGGAAGAGGAAGCCCTGAAGGCGAGGGGACAGAAGGGAAAGGGATTTGGCATCCGGTTGATCTGGTTCTGGCCACCCGCTCTACTGCTTGCTTGCTGGGTGACCTTGGACGTTCACTTACCCTCTGTGAGCATGTGTTTCCTCACATATTAAAACAAGGGTGAGAGTGCATTCTCATCAGGCCAGTGATGCAGAGCTGCAGTGTGAACCTGGTTCTTTCCCTTGCCCTACCTCCTACCCTGGGTTGGCCCACATTTGAACCTAGGACTGGGGAAAACAACAGAAACAACACCAGGAACCTCCCTGCAAAGGGAGGGTCAAACAGCTTATGGGAGAGAGGTTACTTCCAACCGGAAGGATCAGTCGGGGAGGCTTCCTGGAAGAGGTGGCATTTGGAAGTGTTAGGAAACTGCAGATTTTACCATAATGGGATGTGGGGAGGTGCCTTCCTTTGGGTAGAGGGAAAGCTGAGCAAAGGTGCAGAGAAGGGAAAGTGGTTTCTCTGAATGACAAAAATAGGAATGGCCTGGGGAGATCATTTTTCTCAAGCACCTCCCCCACAGACCAGGACACTCTGCCTGTTACCTAAAAGCACATGGTGAGTTGGTGGTGAGGGTTCACTAAGGGCCAGTTCTGACCCTGGTTCCTCTCTCTGCTGTCTGCCCCTGGCTGGGACTGCTGGCCCCTCTCCCTCGGGTGAGCTGGGTGTGGGTCTTTTCCAAGGCTCTTTGTCCTGCCCGCAACCCTCAGACCAGAAAGAGGGCATGGGGGAAGCCTGGTCTCAGCTCAGATTAGGGCTCAGGAAGGGAGGCCAGAGGCAGCTTCTGGTGGCTCAGTGGGCAGCTGCTGGGGCCAGCCTCCCTCCCACTGTATGTGTGGGAAGTGGAGGACCAGCTAGAGAACATTCCAGAACCAAGCCCTGCTGGCATCAGAATAACAATTGAGGGACAGGTGCAGTACAGCCAGTCTCTAGTTTCTTCCCATTCCCACAGGATCACCAGGATCCCACAGCTTGCCAAGGCTGACTGAGAATTTAGTTTGCTGGTGGCCCATCTCCAAACCAACTCACCTGGATCTGACTTCATTGTCATCTCTCCTGTGAGGCCCTCAGAGGAAGCATCCACCCCCACCCTTCCTTCCACACCATGGGCCCCAAATCGGGGCTGCAACACAGCCGCGTCTGCCCGCTTGACCCAGGAAGCCCTCACGTCTCCTCCCTCTGGACGCAAGTCAGGCCTCATCTGAGTGGGTGTGAGGCACACAGACAGCTGCAAGGAGGCCAGAGGTGATCACCACAGGGTGTCCAGCCCGAGGGCCACCCTGTCTGAAGAGCCTTTGTTTCTTCCACCTCCCTCTTCCTGTCCCAGAAACTGGGCGCTCCTGTTCCCAGGACCTCTGCCCTCTCCAAACGGTGCTTCCGTCACCCTGAGGTCTCAGCATCTCTTCTCGAGGTTTCGACACACCTTCCTGCCCGCCTGCTCCCCACCCCAACGCCCAAGGTCTCTGCAGGTGTCTCTCTGACTCCGCTTCTCTTCTCAGCTTTCCGCAGTCTGCTCTCTCCCGATCTCTGTTGGCAGTTTTCCCTCTCTCTGTCTCCGCTTCTCTTCACTTCTCCGGTCTCTTCCGGAGCCCCTGTCTTCCGCACGCTGCAGCTGACACCTGTTGATCTTTGTCTTCTCCTGCCATCTCGGGCCTCTGTCTCTGTCTTTGTCTGACTCTGAGTGTCTCTGGACTTGCTGGATCTCTGACTATATACTTCTGTCTCTATTTTTGTGTGTTTTGTCTATCTTTGCCTGCTTCAGAGAGGGGATAGGGCATGGGGAGTAACAGGGGGCCTGCCCTTCCACTGCCCTTTCGGTCTCTCTGTCTCAGCAGGGAGGTTAAGCTGGCTGCCCTGTCTCCAGCTGAGTAAACAACAACCCTCTTACCTCTCTGGTCCTTCATTCATTCATTCAACACACCCTCACTAGGTCTGCCCATATGCCTGGCAGATGTGAGGGAACTGGGAGCCCCTACACCCCCGACCCCAGCGCACATATGTTAGCTCTACAGCCTCACCCTTCACCCTGGGAACATGGCCCCCAGACTCCCTACCAATGCCCCTTTCTTACTTTGTCCAGACTTACCTATCCTGGGTGCCATGACTTCTGGAGTGGGGCGGTGAGTTTCAGCCCCTGTTCCAATCGCAGGACTGGATTTTAGCAGGAGAGAGGCAGTGAGAGCTTATGGGAGCTCCGGGAGACAGCAGCTGGGGAGCTGCAGTGGGGATGCACCACTGTGCAGATTCCAGCCACTGGGTTGACCGATGCTTCTTGGGCCACGCTGGACAGCAGCCCCCTCTTCCAGGTGGGTAAGGAAGTCCTGCTCAGACTTGACCCTGCCCCCCAAGGGCCTATCTCCCTTAGTCACTTGTTCCTACTCTCTGTCTCTTTCTCTGAATTCCTCTGATTTCTGGCTGGGGCAGCCCAGGACCAGAGTTGTGGAGGCTGGGTTTGTTTAGATCCAGCCCCGCTGATGGGAGGAGGCTGCTGACGAGCCTCCCCTCAGCCTGTTCCTTCCCAGCCTCTTGGTGTGGCATTTCCCTTGGATATTTTCTCCTACTAGTGGTGGAGAGATGGGGGGGTGGAGGGAATGTGGATGGCCCCTCCCAGCCCTGGGGTCACTCAGTCCTGATTTTCCAGTCTCCTCTCAGCACTCACTCTGAGCCTCCTCCCTCATCAAACTCTTGTATCAGTTACAGAACTTTTTTCACCCTTAATGAGCCCCATATAAGGCCATTTCTCCCACTGTCCTCCTTCACTGAACCCCTGTCTCCCTCAAGCTCTCCTCCTCTCTCACTGAACTCCTATCTCTCCTCTGAGCTCCACAGATCCAGAGCAAGGAGGGACCCCATCCACTGGGAATCACAGTGGTCAGCCCTTGGGAGGTGAGGAATCATGGCAGCAGCTCCATAAAGTATGGCCATCTCACTGGAGGGTGGGGTTGGAGAGCAGAAGAGCATATAAGAAATTCCCAGAGTTTTCTGGACCGAAGACTGGAGTTGGAGGCCTTGGAGCCAGACAGACCTGAGTCCTATCTCAGCTTTATCATTCCATGGTCGAGTGACTTTAGGCAAGTCCCTGCACCTCTCTGAGCATCAGCTGCCTCCTCTATAAAGAAGGACTGATAGTCCTCACTCGCAGGGCTGCCGTGCAAGTTCAGTGTGGGAAAGAACCCAAGCCTGAGGCCCGGAGCTCAGAGAAGGGAGTGGCAGAGGCGAGACTTAGAACAGGGCAGGGAAAGTGAACCTGCTTTGCCTCTTCCGCCTTGTTCAGTACTTTCACACGTGAGGCCCCACTGGCCCCTCCTAATGACCTTTCAGGCCAGGAACATATTCCCCCATTTTACAGATGAGGCATTAAGTCTCAATAACCACTCAGAGGTCACCTGGCTAGGAGGTGGTGGGGTCTGGCCTTGAACTTCTGATGCTAGGAACCAGGCTTTTTCCTCCGCCCAGGCTGCATTTTCTGAGGAAGATCTCTGGGTTTCCCCAAATCCAAGATACAGAAGTGAACCCGACCCAGTTCCAAGAATAGAGTCTTTGCATGTTACAGGGATGTGAGATTGGAGTCCAGCTTTTGGAATGCAACAACAGAGAGATAAACATGAGCCCCGCTTGGTTCCTAGTGGCATAGGGATGCTAGAAGGAAGTGGGGAGAATCTGAAACAATCACAGATCAGCCTGGCACATAGTAGGCCCTTGACAGATACTCGTAGTGTGAGTGAGTCTCTGAGAGATCAGAAATGGGAATGCAGGACCACCGCCCAGGGAGGGGTCAACAATTGGCTTCAGTTGATAGGAAACCAGACCCCAATCCTGTTTGAGAAAGCCAAACTGGCTTTCCCTCTCTAAATTCTTCAGACAGGTACTGTGAGTCCTCACAGAGATTGGCAGGGGTGCAGCCTTCCAGACTCCAAATTACAGGCACGTGGTTGAGAGAGGAAAGGTCCTTTTTAATTTTCTGGAAGCTCACTACCCCCACCGCAGCTCCAGAGGCTGTGGAAGCTCTGCACATGGAATGATGTTGGGACCGGCTTGGCTGGCTAAGTTCATTGTGAAATCTCTGAGTCTAACCATGCACAGCACCCCACAGGGTGCAGAACATACAGTAACCTCAGGCATGAGCAGCCTTCATTTATCACTTCAGCCTCCCCAGGCTGATCCAGGTCCAAGAATATTCCTGAATTCAACTGTGGAATTAGAGGATGAGTCCAATCTCCAGGGCCTTCTGGGAGTTAGGCTAACAGGCCTTCAGATAACTCTTGGACTAATCCGGCAGTGAGGTTTTCCTTTTGGGTGGCCCAGGCTTGAGGTTCAACCAACCTGGTTTGGACCCCACCATTGCCACTTACCATCATGGTGTTTGCTGAGCCCTGTACATTTCACAGGGCCCTAGGATGTGCATGGATTGCAACACCATCTGTGGATACACACAGCTTGCAAAGCTTGATGCCTTTTTAGAGTCCCATGCTGGTGGCAAAGCCTGGCACAGTTTACAGAACTCTGCAGCTTTCAGGGTCCCATGATGTTTGCACAGTCTTGCATCTTGTGTCGAGTCTGATGTTGCTTGTGAAACTCCAAGCCGTTTGCAGAACCCAAGCTCTTTTGCAAACCAGGCAAGATAGGGGACTCTTCATTTTGTAGAACTATCTGAATTTGGAGACAAGGGGAGAGCCCCAGGTTTCAGCCTTAAGACCTCAATTCTGGTCCCAGCTCTGTAACAACATTGCTGTGGGACTTGGAGCAAGGCCTTTCTCTTCCCTGGGCCTCAGTCTTCTCATCTGTTAAATGGAGATGCTGACATCAAGTGGCCCAATCTCAGGACTGTTCTGAGGATCACTGGGAAAATGTCCAGAAGATGGAGGTCAGGGCAAGGCACTGGGGGAAGAGGAAGAGTGGCAGAGACTCCTTCCTAAAAAAGGCCCTAAACTACCACATCAGCACTGTTGTTCCCACTTCCCTCTGGCCTGGCAGCCAGGGAGCGGATATCTATAAATGAGCCCTTGACCAGGCAGACAAGCAATGGCCTCCGTCAGAGCCTCAGTCATCCCTACCCCAGAAGCTGTGCAGGGGTCAGAGCCCAAGCTGTGCCCATGTGATCCCATGCATGGCTCATCCGATCTGCCCAAGGGAGGCAGTATCATACTTACTTCAGCCATGAGGACTCTGACACTCAGAGAGGCCATGTGACTTGCCCAGGGTTACATGTCGAGGATACAGCCAGGCTGGGGTCTGAGCCAAGGACAGCAAGGATGGCACTCAGAAGATCAGAGCCCAGAAGGAACTTGGAGCTCATTTAATTCAGTCCCTCACTTTTTCAGATTGGGAGACTGAGGCCAGGAGACCAGCAGGTTCTGCTACGATGTGACCACGGGGAAATCACAGTCTCTCCCTGGGCTTTGATATCTCCCTCTGGTGGAAAAGAAACAGAGCCCCCTCCTGCCAAGGCTTCGGGACTTTCCCACTGTTGGCATGGCTCCTGGATCAGAACACAGCAAATTTCCCAACTGGGTGAGAAGACAGGTCTGCAGGCAGGTAAGCGTCCAGCCTGCCCACTCAGCCCTATCCACCTTGGCTCAGCACAGCCACTGGCTCCTCTGGCCCATCCAGCCCCGTGCAGCCCCGGCTCTGCTCTCTGCAGCTAAAAGCTGGCCTGGAGTTTCTTCCTGGAGAAGCCCGTTTGCCCTAATAGCAGCCTTCCTCTGCGGCCAGCTGCCTCTACCTCTCACCAGCCTCTCCCTCCAGCCTGGAGAGAATATGTACTCTGCTAGAAACTCTGCATGCACTGTGCCCAGACAGAGCATGAGTGTGGCAACAGATGGTTTCATCCTGACCCAATAAGAAGATCTCTGAGGCTCAGTTTCCTCATCTGCAGAGATGATGGGAAACCTCCCAGCAGGGCTGCACTAAACCCAACCATCTCACTCTGTCTTCAACTCTATGTGCATAGCTCTCCCAGGAGACTGTGAACTCTCTGGAGACCTAGCTGGGTGATCTGAGGTTGGTCTCTTGCTGTCTCTGATTCTCGGTGCCCTTGTCTGTGAAATACCTTCCCAGGGCTGTCCGAGGGCTCAGACGAGTTGATGGATTAGTATTAGTGCTCACTAAGTCTGAGAGCTGAGCAGACACAAGCCGTTATTAATATGGTGGTGATGGTAATGGCGATGACTGTTGTAGTTCTAGAGGCGGAGGATGAGGAAGAAGTAAGTCAGGTGCGTGCCAGGGCGGTCCGACCTCACTGACAACCCCACTGACATGGGACTCAATCACCTCTGAGGTGGAAGGGAGTTCAAGGGTGAATTTGGGGCTCCCAGGCTGGTGGGGTGGCCTGTTGTTCCGTGGGTGCTGCAGACTCTTCCTTCTCACAGGGTCCAGACTGGGCACTGGCTGGCTTGTGGCTCCCAACCCTGGCTCTAACTAATACACTGGCTTTGGTCAGGTCCTATTTCCTGCCTGGTCCTAGGTTTCCTTATTATAAAGTGATCGTTCTGGGCCTCTACCTGCTCTGCCCCATCTTTGGGGAAGGAACATGTGAGCTAATGGATGTATCACTGCTTTTGTAAAGTATCAAGTGTGGGACATGAGCGATTACAGTTATTAATAATTTGATTTCTGGGAGAGAGGACACAGGGGTAGGGGTGCAGCGGAGGCGGAGGGGAGCAAGCCTTTGCCCCTGGCTGCAAGCGCCCCAGGGCCCTGCAGACTTTGTAACACTGCCCCCTGGGGGCCAGAGAGGAGATCTGCGCCCCTGGCTCTTCCTTTAAGACTCTAGTGGCGGCGCGCGGCGGGTGGGGAGGAGGGGGCTGGAAAGGAGACTGTCAGAGGAGGCTGCAGTGGACAGGCCAGGGGAGGCAGTGGGTGCAGTCACTGCCTGTTCCCCTCTCTCCCTCTCCTCCACGCTCGTCTCTCAGACCAGCCTACTTCTTCGCGTTCTGCTGTCACTGCCCTGGTGCTGGCCACCAGCAGCTCTGGCCTGGGCAGTGTCGCAGCCTCTTGCCCATCTCCAGTCTCCATCTTGCTGTGAGCCAGAGGGGACTTTCCAGCCCTTAAATCTGGCCGTGCCCCTCCCTGCTTCAAACCCTGCCCTGGCCCACACCCTGGGCCCTTAGGATCAACCTCTCTCTGAGCCTGATGTGGATGCCGACTACTCCTCTGTCTTCTGCCAGATTAGAAGTTCCACTTACAATGAGAGGAAATTGTGGGTGGACAAGAACAAGGCTTTGCGGCAGGAGTACTGGTTTCTCCACTTGGTAGCTGTGTCACTTAATTTTTTGGGGTGGGGGAGGGGTGTGGTGGTTGTTCTCAGTCGCTCAGTCGTGTCTGACTCTTTTGCAGCACTCCAGGCTTCCCTGTCCTTCACCATCTCCCAGAGCTTGCTCAAACTCATGTTCATTGAGTTGGTGATGCCATCCAGCCATCTCATCCTCTGTTGTCCCCTTCTCCTCCTGCCCTCAATCTTTCCCAGGATCAGGGTCTTTTTCCAATGAGTCAGTTCTTTGCATCAGGTGGTCAAAGTATTGGAATTTCAGCGTCCACACCAGTCTTTCCAATGAATATTCAGGGTTGATTTCCTTTAGGATTGACTGGTTTGATCTCCTTGCAGTCCAAGGGACTCTGAAGAGTCTTCTCCAACACCACAATTCGAAAGCATCAATTCTTTGCTTCTTGGTCCAACTCTCACATCCATTTGTGACTCCTGAAAAAAACCATGGACGGAGATTCATGACATCATACAGGAGGCGGTGGTCAAGACCATCCCCAAGAAAAAGAAATGCAAAAAGGCAAAATGGTGTCTAACGAAGACTTACAAATAGCTGAAAAAGAGAAGCTAAAGGTAAAGGAGAAAAGGAAAAAGATATCCATTTGAATGCAGAGTTCCAAAGAATAGCAAGGAGAGATAAGAAAGCCTTCCTCAGTGATCATTGCAAAGAAATAGAGGAAAACAGTAGAATGGGAAAGATTACAGATCTCTTCAAGAAAATTAGAGATACCAAGGGAATATTTCATGCAAATGTGGGCACAATAAAGGACAGAAATGGTATGGACCTAACCGAAGCAGAAGATATTCAGAAGAGGTGGCAAGAATACACAGAACTATACAAAAAAGATCTTCATGACCCAAATAATCACGATGGTGTGATCACCCACCTAGAGCCAGACATCCTGGAATGCAAAGTCAAGTGGGCCTTAGGAAGCATCACTGCAAAGCTAGTGGAGGTGACGAAATTCCAGTTGAGCTGTTTCAAATCCTAAAAGATGATGCTGTGAAAGTACTGTACTCAATAAGCCAGCAAATTTGGAAAACTCAGCAGTGGCCACAGGACTGGAAATGGTCAGTTTTCATTATAATCCCAAAGAAAGGCAATGACAAAGAATGTTTAAACTACTGTACAGTTGCATTCATCATAGAGTCAGACACGACTGAAGTGACTTAGCAGCAGCAGCAGCAGCAGCAAAGTAATGCTCAAAGTTCTCCAAGTGAGGCTTCAACAGTATGTGTACCGTGAACTTCCAGGTGTTCAAGCTGGATTTAGAAAAGGCGGAGGAGGAACCTGAGATCAAATTACCAACATCCATTGGATCATCAAAAAAGCAAGAGAATTTCCAAAAAACATCTACTTCTGCTTTATTGACTACATCAAAACATTTGACTGTGTTTTGTCACAGCAAACTGGAAAATTCTTAAAGAGATAGGAATACCATTGGTTGGTTGGGAACATTGGTTCCCATTAACACTGGTTAACCAGTGATAATGCTACATGTCCTACCCTATACAGGTTAGTATTGTGCAGTGAGGTCTGAGGTACACATGCAAGTGATGTCCCAGTTCCACAGGCCAGGAGCGTGTGGTGAGACACGAACCATCACCACACTTGCCCTCACCTGAGGAGGCTTTCACAGCATTTCACACTTACTTCTGATGTGACAGATACTACAGCCCCCTCACCTGAGGAGGCTGTGGGGAGCGGTGCAGGGGTGGTGCCCCTGACATGACCACTAACCGTAAATTCTCTACCTGAGGGGACTGTGACAGCGGTGTATGTGTACCTCAGACATGACTGATGCCACCCCCCTCCTCACCACTGGAGGCTGTCACAGCACCTGTACCTCAGGGGGCCAACAGCACAAGCCACTTCATCAGAGGAGGCTGTCCCCCCTCAGAGGGGAAGACATCTAAGGGTGGCCTCTCAGCGACTATGGTGGTGATAATATAGAAATCTTCTTCACAGCACTTCACAGCTTGCAAAGAACTCTCACCTAGAGTGTCTCACTAAACCTTCACTCCAGTCAATATAGCAGCTACTGTTACCTACTGTCCATGAAGGGGAGACAAAGAGAAGTGATGTTATTGCCCAAGTGGAGGAGCTGGGATTTGAACTCAAGTGTGTGGCCCCCAAAGCCAATGGCACACTGCCTCCTGGTGGAAGAAACGATGGTGACAGTGATGAGTGTGCTGGAGGCCCCAGTGATGGCCCTGGATTCTGGACTCTCCTCCCCAGCACTCCAGGAGCCTCCTGCCCACACCAGGAGGCAGCCCAGTCTCTCCCCCAGTGTATTTATAGCTTCCCTTTTCTCCTTGGCGCCTTCCTTTTCCAGCCTCTTGGATCTGTCGGAGCCTGACGCCAGGGAAGGTGAGGAGCAGTAGGGGCGAGACGGAGATAGACAGAGCGTCACTGACGACTTTCCAGGGCAGAGTGGCTTAGGCAGCTGGCCTCCACTGGGGGTGGGCGCAGGGCGGGGAGGAATTTAGAGGGCCAGGCTGTGCCTTCTGTTCGGAACTCAAAAATATTCCTGAGATGGGACATCCCTGGTGGCCCAGTGGTTAAGACTCCATCCTTCTACTGTAGGGAGCACAAGTTCAGTCCTTGGTCAGGGAAATAAGATCTTATATGCCACACAGTATGGCTACAAAAATAAATAAAATAATTTTTAAATAAAAAGGAACCCATAAATTTAAAAAAATGTTTCTGAGATACATGGACTCCTTCTGGAGACATTTCTGGGCCACCCCATCCACTTTCTTAGATGGAAGAGATTTGGACTGGGAATGTTATGGGCCTTCCCACAGTCCTGGGAGAGAGGCAGGGTCATGTTACCTGGGTGGAAGATGCTTCTGACAACTGCCGGCCCCCTTTGCCTCTTCTCACCCTGTACCTCACCAGTACAGAGCTTGCACAGAACAGACTCCCGCTCAACAGAAGAGGAAACAGAATCTCAGAGAACTCCAAGCCAGGCTTGAACCCAAATTGGTCAGCCACCAGGGTCTGAGCACATATCCAACTCTATGGCCTCCCAGACTCATTCGATGGAGAACAAACTCCATCTAAGACAGAGTAAGAGAAGCCAAGGAGAGAGAGAGTGAACATTTGGGAAACAGTAACTCTCTGCTCTGTAATATCTGTTCCTCTAACTTCAAAACCCTCAGAAGTTCTCTACACCCCATCCTCTGGCCAATAGCACAGTTTACAATTACATGGAGATTTTTCCACAAACTTTTTCTCATTTGTGTGGTTGGTTGGCTCAGAGGCTAGACTAAGAATTAGCAAACCTGAGATCTCGATTCTGCTTGTCCTGTGTGAATTGGGCAATTCCGTTCACCTCTGCACCTCAGTTTCCTCACCCGTCACATGGGGTTCTGAATTGTTTTTCAGTTGGTGGGAAAGCCTCCATAGACCACAGAGTTCTGTGCCCCAGTGAGGACTATTAATATTGTTGTTCTCATATCTAGCAAAGCCCAGTGGTAGCTGCTAACCAGCCACTTGGGAGTCCCCAGAAAAGCAATACACAGGGCCCTGATAGAAGGGGACCTCAGGGGACAGGACCCCAGCAGGCTAGGGATGAGGGCTTAGGGGACTAATGAAACCAGTTTCAGCCCCAGCCTGGTCCTCCCTACTGAGGTGACACTGGCCTGGGGAGAGGAAGGGGCAGCTGGAGTGGGCTGAGCTGCAGGTGAGCTGAGCCCCCTCATGTAGACTTGAAGGCTACAGGGAAGTGCCCAGAGCCTGTCAGAGCCCAAGGAGGGACAAGGCTCTGGAAGGACATGGTTTAAGGGGGCAGACAGTCAGGGACCTTCACCCCACAATGAGAGGGGCTCCAAGAAAAGGGAAATGGGATAAACTCTTTTCTGCCAATTTATAGCATTGCAGGCTGGCTTCCCAGTTGGTGCTAGTGGTAAAGAACCTGCCTGCCCATGCAGGAGATGTAAGAGACATGGGTTCGATCCCTGAGTTGGGAAGATCCCCTGGAGGAGGGCATGGCAACCCGCTCCAGTACTCTTGCCTGGAGAATCTCATGAACAGAGGAGCCTGGTGGGCTACATACAGTCCATGGGGTTGCAAAGAATAGGACGTGGCTGAAGCTACTGGGCATGCAGGCTGGCTGCTGACTCACTGACTGTGTGACCGTGGCCAGGCACAGCCCCTCTCTAGGCCTCCTCCTCCCTATTAGCAACAGCAAGGGAGCAGGGCCAGAAGCTTTCACAGAATCAGGGTCTGATTCCACAGAACACTGGAGGGAAAGCCCTGGGGGTGATCAGGACAGTTCCGTGGAAACACTAAGTGAGGTGCCAGGCCCCACGGAGATGCTGGTTTTACAGGAGAGGAGCCGGCTCAGTCTCCCGCCCCAAGAAAGCTGCAGGCTTGTGAGGGAAACAGGAATGATCCAGGCTGCCAGACAGGGGCACTTCAGTGCCTCTTCCGTGGTGGACCCTTGGGAGCCCTGGGCAGGGAGTCGGGGATCTGACTTTCATCTCCTTGTGTGACCTTGATTGAGCAAGTCGCTCCCTTCTCTGAGTTACTTTATTGGATAAATGAGTGAGGAGGGCCATGGGAATTGGACTACCTTGCTTGCTTTTAAGGATCCTTCTGGCTCTGATATTCTGTGGCAGCCCTGCGAACCTCACACAAACCTCACATAACCCACTTACGTGGGCTCAGTCGGGGGGTAGAGAACAGCATCTCAGAATTGTATCAGCTTCCCCGGAAATATGGTTTGTATTAGTTTAGATGCTAAAACAAAAGAAAGTAAAAATCCCTGCTGATTGTCCATTATGGGAAAAAGTTAAGTTGAACTCGGGTTAACCGTCTCATTCATTAATTCATTTATTTAAAAAGTATTTGTTGAGGGTTTGTTATGAGCTAGCTTCTACCAGGCACAAAGTGTGCAGCAGTTTTACTCAGGATGGGTGCACTGACTGCCGTGACTTTTCTGCTTGCAGATGCATCCTGTCCACCTCTTCTTTAAGTCACTTCTTTCTTTTTTAAAAAATTTATTTGGCTGCATCAGGTCTTAGCTGCAGAATGTGGGATCTTTCCTTGCATTGCAGACTCTCTAGTTGTAGCTCGCAGACTCGGTAGTTGTGACACTCAGACTTAGTTCCCCCGCAGCATGAGGGGTCCTAGTTACCCCACCAGGGATCAAACCTGGGTCCCCTGCATTGCAAGGCTGTTTCTCAACCACTGGACCACCTGGGAAGTCCCCTTAAGTCACTTCTTGAGAATAGCTTTTTTTTTTTCTAGCCATGCAGAGCCTCTGTTTAGTAACCAGTCCACTTGAAACTGTTCGAAAACACCCTCAGAACAAAAGAGAAATTCATAACTGTCTCTAATAGCAGTCTAAGAAACAGAGAGAGGAAAAGAAAAAATTTGGCCTATTTTTTTCCCAGGTGGAAACCAAAGCTTCTGAATCCTCCAAGTGGCCTCTCTTGGTGGAAAGAGTCTAAGACCAGATCCAGAGGCCTAGATTCCAGGACCAAGGCTGGTGCAGACCAGCTGTTGACCTGAGGCTGCTCCCCATTCCCACCCCAGCCTGAAGATTCATTTGTGAAAGAAAGGGTCAGGAATTCAACTATCTGCAAGCAATTTTTCATGCTTACATAATCTTTGACACAAGAAGGTTTTGTTAGAAGAGGGAGAGACGCTGGAGATGGTTCTGGAAAATCAAGTGGATCTGCTCCAGGGATTCCTGGGGCAGAGAGACAGTGAACATCAATGTAATCTGGCCCTGAATTGCTCAATCAAGGTGAAGGGTGAGTCAACACTGCCATTGGCTCAGTTCTGAGGTTGGAAAGTCTCACTCAGCGGGGCTTGGGCTGCCACGCATCCTCAGTAGCTTTCTTAAGTGGTCTCCCAGGAGCGGAGTTACTCTATGCAGAGGGCTTGGCCTTCTCTCCTGACACTGCTTCTGAGATGTTTTAGTTCTCTGTGGTGCACTCTGGGCTGGGGCCCAGGCAGTGGGCATGAAGTGTCTAAACAGTGATATCTGCTGAGCTGCAGCAGCCGGGTGTGGGGACGACCATGGAGTGGTCCAGGATGTGCCTGGGAGTCTGGTTTTTTCTTTTTTTTCCCAATAGGTGGAGAATCCATGTTCCACTTGGATTCATTGGGGAAATGACTCCTTTTACCAAAGGCATATAAAATGCTTCTACTCTTGTAGGGCGACTAACATCCCAGTTTGCCAGGGACTAAGGGATTTCCTGGGACATGGCACTAGCAGTGCTAAAACCAGGCAGATCTGGGCAGAGCAGGATGGTTGGTCCCTGGACATGATGAAGAGACAGGATCCAAGGACAGGTCCCAGGGCATTCATGTTAGACTGAGACAGACAGAGCCCCAGCAGCAGCTGCATGGAAAGAGGAGCTGTTCTCAGCTGAAGCAGATGGCATTTTGTAGTGGTCCTTGAAGAATGCAGCTGTCTCTATCAATAAGACATCATAGAAAGGGAATCCTCCACGTTCTGATTAATGTCACTCAGTTATATTACTTTTTAAAAAGAACCAATGGACCTAGGGTCAGACGGTTGCTTAAAGGTTTTTAAGCTAGCTCCTATCTAAATATTAAACTTCCTCTGCACCATTTTAGCCAAAAAGACCCCAGCTTTGCATACCTCTAGTTGTATGGAATTTGCTCATTTTCAAACCAGTCTTTTGCCACATGGGATAATGCAGATTGTAAGAAACTTATTTCATGTGTGGGACTCTCTGCATCCCTGGAGCTGCTCACACTGGCCCCAGTTCTTGGTATGTGTTCTACCTGTCCTTTGACAACCCTTCAGGGGTTTCTCTTCCCCACCAGACAGGACCAGCTTTGCAACCAGTGCTCCTTAGACAACTCACCATCCTGGGCATCTTAGTTGTGCAATGAAATTCTAGACACAAAGAAACTGTTAGGATTGAAATCCATGGTTGGAAAGAAAAAGACTACGTGTTTCAGTTGACATTTTCATGCTTGTTCTGGTTAACAGGAATGTACTGATATTTCCAGTGTCTGTCTGCTGATATCCAGCACCGACTCACAATGGAAGCCACCTGCAATGGATCAAAGGGCTCCTCACCTGTCTTCTACTTGGTGGGCATCCCCTCTCTGCCTGAATCCCTCTTCCTTCTTGTCTTTGTCATTTTCCTCTTAATCTACCTGCTCATCCTGGTGGGAAATGCCCTGATCCTGGTGGCTGTGGTGATAGAGCCCAGCCTTCACAAGCCCATGTACTTCTTCGTGATCAACCTCTCAGCCCTGGACATCCTCTCCACTACAACCACCGTCCCCAAGATGCTGTCCCTATTCCTGTTTGGGGACCACTACCTCAGCTTCTCTGCCTGCTTCCTGCAGATGTACCTTTTCCATGGCCTTAACTGCTCTGAAGCCTTCATCCTGGTGGTCATGGCCTATGACCGCTATGTGGCTGTCTGCCGCCCACTGCACTACCCCGTGCTCATGACCCCACAGACCAATGCTGCCCTGGCAGCCAGTGCCTGGCTCACTGCCCTCCTTCTGCCCATCCCAGCAGTGGTGCAGACCTCCCACATGGCTTTTGAAAACATCACTCACATCTACCACTGCTTCTGTGACCACTTAGCTGTGGTTCAGGCCTCCTGCTCTGACACCACACCCCAGACCTTCATGGGCTTCTGCATCGCCATGGTGGTGTCCTTCCTGCCCCTTCTCCTGGTGCTTCTCTCCTATGCCCACATCCTGGCCTCAGTGCTTCGCATCAGCTCCCGAGAAGGACGCTCCAAAGCCTTCTCCACCTGCAGCTCCCACCTCCTGGTGGTTGGCGCTTACTACTCATCCATTGCTATAGCCTACGTGGCCTACAGGGCTGACCTACCCCTTGACTTCCACATCGTGGGCAACGTGGTGTTTGCTATTCTCACACCTGTCCTCAACCCTCTCATCTACACGCTGAGGAACAAGGATGTCAAAGCAGCCATCACCAAAATAGCATGTCCCCAGAACCTAGGGAATTCCAGGGCCCTTGATCCTTAGTTACAACTAATTCAGCTCCCTGGACACAAATGACAGTGCCCAGTACAGAATAAACACAATAAAAATTTTAAAATGAATTATAGCAACCCAAATTGACTTCATGGGTTGATCAGACACCTAAAACCTGGTCCTCAAATAATGGATCAAGAAGTCTTCCCACTGGTGCCACAGAATAATTGATTTTCACAATTTCCCCCAGTCATTAATATGATGAATAAAATTTGATCATCCAGTGATTCATATTAAAAATCTTTACTTGATCTGCAGGAGACAGAAATAAACCAGACCTATTTGCTGCTCCCATGGTATTTATCATTTAACTGGAGAGTCAGACCCAAAGAAGTACTATAAGGCAATATGACAGAGAGAAGCAACAGGAGGGGACTGAAAGAGCCAAGAAGTTAGCATTTGACTCAGTGTTAAAATTTTCCTGTAAGTTCTTCTATTTTTGGCATTGATATCACTTGTTTGTTAGCAAATATTCATGAGCCAGCAATACAGTTGGGCGAGAGTCTTGAGAAGATTGCATAAGAAAATCACTAGCTTCTCCAGTCAGGGAGTGGTCACAGGGTCCGTGTTCTTGTCCAATGGAATGGATCCGTTTTCAGCTTGGATGTCCAGTAAAAAGGGATGCTTCCTGCCAAGAACTGGCGGGTGGAAGTTAGAGTGGCTCCACTCATCATTACCCTCAGTGACCCAACTGGGGAGATTTGTGTTTCCAGTCCTGATGACTCTGGCCTCTGTGGATTAAGCAATCCTGATTCAACTGGAGACACAATAAATCTCACTAAATTTAGAGCTACACCTTCTGCCTGGTCATTTTAAGCTCACTGTGAGAGTAGATCAGCAGTCACAAAGAGGAGTTGCCATGTTTACAAGGACAATTTACCGTGATCTTCAGGAGGAAGGAAAACTGCTCTTCCACAGTGGGGACTGGGAGGTTGGCACTCAGGCAAGTAAGCATTTCTTGTTTCTGCCAACTCTAACTCTTAGTGGACCATGAAAACAACCATAGCATGATGAGGCATAGCAACCAGGGGTTCAGAACTGACATGGACGAGGATCTGGATCATGCTAGAAGGGACTCCATCTAGATCCCTGATATGATTGAATGTGAAGGAAAAGGGGAAGGGGAGCTACAATGGGTGAAAGAGGAGGGAGAAGAGGAGGATTGCTTGCGCCCTGGGACTGACTGCAGCCGCAGGGGCAGTCGTTAATTCAACTAATCTTTTTCTTGGAAATTTCCCTTGAAAATGTGACCAGTCAGAATTCTGGAAACCCTATGTCCAAATGGAATGAACTTGTGAAAGATGAATGAATCTAGGACTTTCCTGCTGGTCCAGTTGCCGAGACTTTGCCTTCCAGTGCAGGGGATGTAGGTTCAATCCCTGGTGGGGGAGCCTAAAATCCCACATGCCTCACAGGCAAAAAACCAAAACAAAAAGAAACAATATTATAACAAACTCAATAAAGACTTTTAAAATGGTCCATGTTAGAAAAACTTTTAAAAGTGAATGCATCTGAGAGGTTCAAGGGATAGACTGGAGTAGACAGTGGTCTGTCCTCTAGCAACTGAGTGCTGGCTGCTAACAACTCACACACATATACCCTAAGATAGTGGCATGATGACCCTGACCCTCAGTGCTTTCCTTTTTGGGGGAAAGGGAATAAGAGAGCAACTTTATAAGTAGAACAAACCAACTACTGGGTACTAAGCAGTCTAAGCTTGGATGCCAGCTACTGACATCCTATAGAAGTATAATATCTATAAAGCCAGCTGTTAGGCATCTAGAGACCCTAAGAGCCCATGAAAAGTGAATCTTTCCCTGCAGGAGATGAACATCACTAGTCCCCTGGGAAACTGAATGTATGCAGGCAGCCTCTTCCCTGGGTATTACTAGAAAATGCAAACAAAACTCTTGGAGTAATTTTCCATAATTGTGTTTCACTCCAAATACCCTATGTCTGTTATCTCATTCAGTTCAGTTCAGTCACTCAGTCATGTCTGACTCTGCGACCCCATGGACCACATCATGCCAGGCCTCCCTGCCCATCATCAACTCCCAGAGTTTACTCAAACTCATGTCCATTGAGTTGATAATGCCATCCAACCACCTCATCCTCTTCTTTTCCCACCTTCAATCTTTCCTAGCATCAGTCTTTTCAAATGAGTCAGTTCTTCGCATCAGGTGACCAAAGTATTGGAGTTTTAGCTTCAACATCAGTCCTTCCAATGAATATTCAAGACTGTTTTCTTTTAGGATGGACTGGTTGGATCTCCTTGCAGTTCCAAGAAGACTTCAAAGAGTCTTCTCCAACACCACAGTTCAAAAGCATCAATTCTTCAGCACTCAGCTTTCTTTATAGTCCAACTCTCACATCCATACATGACTACTGGAAAGACCATAGCCTTGACTAGATAGACCTTTGCTTTGTGTATGTGTGTCTGTGTGTTGTGTTCATTTACTTTAATAACACTACATTTACCATGTTATCACCATGGAATGTAAATTCAGGTTAGACAAGAGAATTTCATAAGTACAACAAAGCATTCTGTGATATACCAAAGTTTGTATAATGTCTGACCAAACCAGCTTGTGCCGGGAGCCATAACACGAAACCCTACCCCTAAAAAGGCCATAGGGGAGAAAACTTGACGGGCAAGGCGAATCAGGATTTCAGGGGTTTCAAAAAAGTCAGCTCACGAAACCCTACCCCTAACAAGGCCGTAAGGGAGAAAACCTGATGGGCAAGGCGAATCAGGTTTTCAGGGGTTTTCGAAAAGGCCAGCTCACGAGATCCCACCCATGACAAGGTCATGAGGATAAAGCCTGACGGGCAAGGCAGATCAGGTTTTCAGGGATTTCAAAAAGATGCCCCCGGCTCTCACCTTAAACATGATATCTGTCTTTCTGATGCCTGCCTCAGTGGACTACTCCCTAATTTCTCTGACACAGGCAGGAAGGCCTTCCCCAATCTCTTCCCAAATAAGAATCAATTTAGAACTTTAATCAATAAGTTTCCCAGGTGGTGATATTTTATGAGATTATTTAGGGTGAAAGGAGTGTTTTAATTTAAACTCCTTTGCTGGTAGCTTATTAGCCAAATGCATTTATGCCCTTGGTACTAATATGCATGATTGCTTATAATATCCTAATCATAAAATAGCATAAAGAACCTGATTATATAAAAGCCCTAATAGATATAGAGCCCTTTTAAGGGGTAAAGGAGTCCTATTAGAAAACATAAGAAAACTATTCTATAGGTGGTTATTGGGTTGTGATTTGCTTGCTGTGTTTTGCTTGCTGTGTTTTGCTTGCTGTATTTTTGCCTTTAATGTGCTAGGTTGTGTTATAAAAACCATTGTTAATATAGTTAAAGATATAGGGAAATAAGAACTTAACCCTAGTGTGGTAACAATGAGATGCTTGTTAATTGTCAGCCAGGAGTCCTAGGCAGAAGCCGCCTCACTGAAGTCACAGAGTCAGTATGGGGTAAACTTCTTAGATAAACGTAACTGACAACTTTTGCAGAAAGATTAATTTTTGTATTAACAAGAATATAATTCTACTCTGTACTATTTCCCTATGACCCTGTTACCTTTCAGTTAAAGTCACCATAAAAACGGAAAATAGGTTTACAATCACCTGACCTGCATAAAATGTTAATAGCCTCAAGGCCAGAAGATCATGTGCTAAAAATTACTATAGAATTAGAAAGCAAAAAAATCCTGCTTTTCCTAAAAATCAAAATGATGTAATGCTAATCCTGTGTAATCATGAGTAAGCATCTTGTACCTTGAAAACGTTCTGTGAAAGGGTATAAAACCGGTTGTCAAAAAGTAAAACACAGACTTGGCCCTATCAAGGCTAGTCTCACGTCTCTCTCTCTCTCGCCGGCGCCGTTCATCCTGAGGGTACCCCCTGGATCCTGTCGAGGCTGGACCCCGGCAAGCTTGCTCATCAATGACTTCCATTATAGGCATTTTATTTAGTTGATGATTCTTTTGGAGAAAATAAACATACTGCACACATTTATAAAGTGTTTTTCATTTACCTTTGCATTAGCACTTAAAATACATGTTTCAAAATAATTTAAAATTATTCTAATATAACAGCAGCAAAATATAATTCTGCAATTACAAAAGAGCTAAACGGGACCTACAATTTAAGTTACTCTCATGTTTATAACTATAATTCTAAAATAAATACTACTTCAAAGTGGCTCTGTTACCAGCGTTTTAGGTTTGGTGTAAAAACACACAGAGACTTGCAGGGAGGTTTATAATGTTGTATTCCATGCACTGTTCTGAAAGGGTTCCTCAAGAGCCAACCAGCCCTTAAAACAGTACTCAGTCCACAAGGCAGTCAGAAAGTTAAATTGACTTGGGTAAATAGGATTCCTACATTACATCAAAAGCATATGATATTCTGCAGCAATTGGGAGCATTTTCAGGATTGGCATGTTGTCTTCTTTAGAACTAATTTCAACAGAAGGGTTTAAGAAGGTGCACAGGTACCACTATCAAGTGTATTTAAAAGTGACATGTTTCTTTTGTGCTGATCTGACTCCCCTGAATGACCTAGCTAGTGAACTAGTCACCAGTAACTTGGTCACCAGGCAAATCAAGCCTGCAAGAAAGGAAGCCAGTATTCAAATTACCATGTTCTTGTCTCACCCAAACAATTTATTTTCCATATAAACATATAACCTCAATATGAGATGTCTAACTAAAGCAAGCACCACCAACAAGGCCAAGACAGCATCTCCTCCTCTAAAGTTTAGCTTTTCCCCAGAATTCTTGATACAGGGAATAGCCCATACCAAGAGTCATTGCTCCCACAACAAAGCCTTGGGCTGCCACACGCATGTGGATCAGGTGAACAGACATTTTAGTATTTCCCCTGCTCTTCAATCTATATAATCCATATGCAACAATTGCTGCAAAACCTGCCATTCCCATGGGAACAAATGGTGCCTCTCTAGCTTTTCGGATAAGTTTAGATCCCTGATCTTCATCACATATGAAGAAAGAGAAATATCTGTGTCGCTTGACCTAGTGATTGAAGAATCTTCAGACAACTTCAAGACGTTTCAGGTTCCTACCGGATTCTGACCCCACGCCGGCACCCGCCGTCCCTGTCTCTGCTTTTTAATATGCTGTCTAGCTTGGTCGTAACTTTTCTTCCAAGGAATAAGCATCTTTTAATTTCATGGCTGCAGTCACCATCTGCAGTGATTTTGGAGCCCAAGAAAATAAAGTCAGCCACTGTTTCTACTGTTTCCCCATCTATTTGCCATGAAGTGATGGGACCAGATGCCCTATTCTTAGTTTTCCGAATGTTGAGCTTTAAGCCAAGTTTTTCACTCTCCTCTTTCACTTTCATCAAGAGGCTCTTCAGTTCTTCTTCACTTTCTGCCATAAGAGTGGTGTCACCTGCATATCTGAGGTTATTGATATTTCTCCTGGCAATCTTGATTCCAACTTGTGCTTCATCCAGCCCAGCGTTTCTCATGATGTACTCTGCATATAAGTTAAATAAGCAGGGTGACAATATACAGCCTTGACATATTCCTTTTCCTATTTGGAACTGGTCTGTTGTTCCATGTCCAATTCTAACGGTTGCTTCCTGACCTGCATATAGGTTTCTCAAGAGGCAGGTCAGGTGGTCTGGTAATCCCATCTCTTTCAGAATTTTCCACAGTTTGCGATGATCCACACAGTCAAAGGCCTTGGCATAGACAATAAAGCAGAAATAGGTGCTTTTCTGGAACTCTCTTGCTTTTTCCATGATCCAATGAATGTTGGCAATTTAATCTCTGGTTCTTCTGCCTTTTCTAAAACCAACTTGAACATCTGAAAGTTCATGGTTCACATATTGTTGAAGCCTGGCTTGGAGAATTTTGAGCATTACTTTACTAGCGTGTGAGATGACTGCAATTGTGCAGTAGTTTGAGCATTCATTGGCATTGCTTTTCTTTGGGATTGGAATGAAAATTGACCTTTTCCAGTCCTGTGGCCACTGCTGAGTTTTCCAAATTTGCTGGCTTATTGAGTGCAGCATTTTCACAGCATCATCTTTTAGGATTTGAAATAGTTCAAGTGGAATTCCATCACCTGCACTAGCTTTGTTCATAGTGATGCTTCCTAAGGCCCACTTGACTTTGCATTCCAGGATGTCTGGCTCTAGGTGAGTGATCACACTATCGTGATTATCTGGGTCATGAAGATCTTTTTTGTATAGTTCTTCTGTGTATTCTTGCCAACTCTTCTGAATATCTTCTGTTTCTATTAGATCCATACCATTTCTGTTCTTTATCTTGCCCATCTTTGCATGAAATATTCCCTTGGTATCTCTAATTTTCTTGAAGAGATCTGTAGTCTTTCCCATTCTATTGTTTTCCACTATTTCTTTGCACTGATCAGTGAGGAATGCTTTCTTATCTCTCCTTGCTATTTGGAATTCTGCATTCAAATGGGTTTATCTTTCCTTTTCTCCTTTGCTTTTCATTTCTCTTCTTTTCACAGCTATTTATAAGGTCTCCTTAGACAGCCATTTTGCTTTTTTGCATTTCTTTTCCTTGGGGATGGTCTTGATCCCTGTCTCCTATACAATGTCACGAACCTTTGTCCATAGTTTATCAGGCATTCTGTCTATCAGATCTATTCCTTACTTCCATGGTATAATCGTAAAGGACTTGATTTAGGTCATACCTGAATGGTCTAGTGGTTTTCCCTACTTTCTTCAATTTAAGTTATCTCATTAAATCCTCTCAACAACTCTATGAGATGGGTAATATTGTTATGTTCCATTTTATAGATGGAGAAACTCAGACTCAGAGTTAAAGTAACTTGCCTAAAGTGACATGCTGTGATTAGTCGCTCAGTTGTTTCTGACTCTTTGCGACCCCATGGATTAGCCCTTCAGGCTCCTCCATCCATGGGGATTCTCCAGGCAGGAATTCTGGGGTGGTTTGCCATGCCCTCCTCCAGGGGATCTTCCCAACCCAGGGATTGAACCCAGATCTCCCACATTGCAGGCAGATTTTTACTGTTTGAGCCCTTAGGGAAGTCCAAGAATACTAGAGTGGGGAGCCTGTCCCTTCTCTAGGGGATCTTCCCAACCATAGCTAAAATATATTAGAACTGGTATTCAAACCCAGGACCCTATTTAGATCCTCTGCCCTGACCCATATGCAGAGTACAGTCCTGGGGATGAAGTTCTGAGTCTGCCATGTAGCTTTAATATTAAACATTAGCATAAGCATCAGTAAGTCATTTCACTTCTCTGGACCTCAATTTCCTCGTCTTGACCTGCCTGTCTCCCTTGGCTGTTCTGGGGACCAAATGGAATAATGTCAGTAAAAGCTGCCCCATTGGTTGTAAAGTTCTGGAACCCATGAGGGCTATTAACAATGTTGTTCTCACTATCGGCAAATCTCAGAGGTAAATCACATCCCAACATAAACTCTAGGAGGGGCCCAGAAGTCAATCCTGGGTGAGTAAGGATTCAATCCCTGCCTCGAGGGAGAGTACTCCAGCAGGCCTGGCTGAAAGGGAGGGTTAGGGGTTTAATTAGCCACAGCCCATCTGCTACCAGGCTCTTCTCTGCCAGCCAGGTTGGAAGACACATGGGGGACACCACGAGAGGCATCAAGGTAGACAGGACTTGGCAGGTGAGTGAGCTGGGGGTGATGTGCCAGAGCTCAGCAAAGACCAGAGTGTGGAGACAGGGCAAGGATGTGGGAAGGGGGGCTAGAACTGGGACCAGGGGTCAGGAAGACTAGTTGGATGTGCACAACAGGCAGGCACCCAGGAGCCAGGTCTGCTGTGTGTATGTGGGCTGTGGGGCCTTGGACCAGTCAGCTCTGTGTGCTCATAGGTGGGATTCAAATTGTCCTGGTCAAGGCCTTCCATGGGAAGGCAAGGCTGAAGGCAGCAGTAACATTGGAGACACTAGCCCGCTTGGAGTTTACAGTTGTTCCAGGTTCTTGTGTAGCATTGCTTAAGTATTCTCTCTGCAGGACTCAGCAACCCCAGGGGGTCACTGATGAAGGAAATGAGATGCAGTTAGGAGCTGGGATGGGAATCTGGTCCTTTCTGACTCACGGTGCACACACTTGACCACTAAGGCCCTCAGGACATGCTGCAGATGAAGCCCCTGGCTGGTAGCAGGTACTCACTAGCTGGGAGAGCCCTCACCATCGCCCTCTCCCTTTGGGTCATGGACCATGTGACATGGGCTCCGCCAGACACAGAGCAGACACTTGGAAAAGAAAGGGTTCATCAGATTAGAAATCCCTCAGAGTTCTTTTCCCCTAAACCCATCACTACACAGATGAGAAAACCAAGTGCTGGAGGATGGAGGGAATGAAAAGTTTCCGCCAAATTGAGAAGGCATTCTGAGATTGTACAGTGAGGCAGGCAGCTCCATATGATCAATGGATCTTTTTGTTATAGGGTAATTTACAAGGTGGTTTTATTATAGGGTAACATCAGGATCAAGTAGACAAAATCTGGAAGCATTCACAGCTGCACTATGCACCATGGAGGGGCCACTGGGACAATTTTATAGTTAATCTAGGGCATGGGGGTAAGTGCTTGGAGACAGGATATGCATTCCTAAATCAAGATTAATGACTGGATGACTGGTCTCATGAGTGCCGGGAGTACATCACAGAAGATTTTCACCATTGTTTGGGGACTAACAGCATAGAGGCCACATGATCCTAATTATTAAGCAACAGTATTTGTTAACTACAAAGCCCTTGATAACAGAGAAGTGGTTTACTGCACAGTATAATCCTGGTTAGGGTCAGTGGAAGGACAGGAGACACTGAAAGGGGCCAAGATGGTGTCAGTTTTGCTAACAGCCATACACCAGAGTCACAAGAAGTGAGTGACAGAGCTGGTCCAGGAGCCAGGACTTCTGGTTGCTAAAGGCAGGGTTCTTCTACAGCAGGCTGGCTCCAGAATGACCTGTGTTCTTACCCCTCACCAACCATTGCCTTAAACAAGGGTCTTGTTTCATATGCTGAAGGGAACAACTACTCCTGGCAAGGTTGGATGATGGGAGAAGATGATGCACATGAAGCAAAGCATCAGGTTGGATCCTTGGTGATTCTCTATCCTTCCCTGTCCCCACCTGCACTGTAACATTCTCCTAGACAATCCCAACAAGGGAGGACCTGCTGGGGCAAGTTCTGTGTCCTGGGAAATAGTACCTATTAGGTCCTGGTGGCTCAGCGGTAAAGAATTCGCCTGCAATGTAGGAGATGCAGGTTTAATTCCTGGATCAGGAAGATCTCCTAGAGAAGGAAATGGCAAGCCACTCCAGTATTCTTGTCTGGGAAATCCCACGAACAGAGGAGCCGGGCGGGCTACAGACCACGGGGTCGCAAAGAGTTGGACATGACTAAGCGATTAAGAACAGCAACAAAAGACCCTAAGCACAGGACTGCATCCGTCAGATGTGGTGCACAATCCAAAATAAAATGAGAACCTAACGTGTAAAATAGTGTAAGAAAGTCCAGCTAACTCTAGATATTTCCTAAGATCACCAGCTGAATTGTGCTTTGAAAGATTAAAGGTCAAATTCTTTCCAAAAGTATTCTTGGTGCCCCTGCTTGGCTGGTGACCCAGCATATGCCTAGTCTGCCTGTTGGACAGTACAGCACCAGTTGATGTGAAAAACTGCGTGCCACCTCTCCTTTGGGGGTCTCAGCATCCCTCTCTCCATCTGCAAGGGGGAAGGGAACTTGACCTGATGCCTCCCTTAGGGCCATGCTGGCTTCGGCTCCCTGCCTTTCTGCCCCTCCAATCCCCTGCTCTGCCTCACCCAGGGCCAGCAGCCATAATTGCTTCTCTGAGAGCAGAAATGTCCAGGGCAGTGCAATCTACATTCCTTCAGGTGTGAAAAAAAACCTGGTGACCATACTTGTTGGACCAGGGTTCTGGTTAACTGAGAGTGAACCCTTTAACGTGGAGACAATCAGGTCAGTCTCTTGCCAGGTCCTTGGTGTGACCTCTGAGATTCTCTTTCCAGGAGCACACACACAGGACAGCTGTCCCTCCCGTGCTCATTTTAGACAATGCAGTTGCCAGTCCCCACGTCCAAATCCAGAAGCCAGGCTGTACAATCCAAATCCATCACAGAGAAAACTAGTGAATTTTTAACAGGTGGGCAAGATGTGTTGGAATTGAAGATTTAAAAAACCTTTTTGTTCCAGTCTGACATTCTATGATTGTAGGACTTGAGAGGTGTTTGTAGCTAGTCTGTTTTGCATTTATTTCAGAAAAGAAAGAAAGTAGCTGTTGTTCCTAAGAATTTCAAGGAAAATTGCTTGATGACATCAATAGAGTTCAAAGAGCAGTGATAGAGTTGTAAATATAAAACTACCTGGGCCGCTCATTAGAGGCCCATCCTGAAGTAGGGATGAGCCAAAATTGCCTCAGCAGTCCCTGAATTGACCCCAGCACACATTTAACGAACAACCTATGGTATGAGGTTTTTGTATTTGGGCAGCTACAGTTTTCAGTTCTCTGGGTCCTTTCTAGCTCTCATGACAGCTCCTTGTGTCTTTTCAACTGGTATTTGGAGGAGCCCACAGCACAGTTGGCATCAAAGAGCTAAATACAACACTGGCTGGGTAGTGGCAGCCAGGAGGAAGGATGTTGACAGACCCTAAAGGAGGAGAAGATGCCCCGTCAGCTTGGGCTCCATCAGGAAGAGGGCAGTCCCTCTGAAGGCATAGGTCCTTCCCATCACTGAAACATGAGTGAGAGAGCACCCAGAGAACTTGGCAGGGAGAGAAATCAGCAGAGTTGCTGAACCCAGAAAAGAAAGGGGAGCCCTTCCCTGGGTAATGAGTAGCTTGGGCAAGCAGCATGCTGCAGAAAATATTGGAAAAGTCAGCTCTTTCTAGTGATGTGGTAGAGTGATGTCACTTAGTAGAACTTGAAACAAGAGCAAAAGAAGAAGCAATGACATAGGAATCTTAAGCGATCATCTAAGATCTGATGCTCAAAAGATACTGTGGGACGTGGAGCAGAGAAGGAACAGAAGCTCTTTCAAGGCACTTATCATAGCTATAACTAATCATTAACCAAGTGATTGACTTTTTTTTTTTATGGTGTAAGAAAATGTATTTTCACAAGATATGAATCATGGACCAATAAAGCACTTTAATACACCACTTTGAAACATTTTGTGCAAAGACGTTACAGATCATATTTAATAACATGTCTAGTTCTATACAAGAAAATATTTTTAAGACCTTACTGCAATAAAATTTTCCAACCAAAACAAAAATATTAAATAATTTATGAGACATCATAAAACCTATCTGTGTGACAAATCAGGCAGAATTCTGTGCTAGAAACAGAATGAGGGAAAATCTAAATAAGACCAAAAAGTCAGAAAATTTCTCATTAATGGAGGTTTAATTTTGTTAAAGACCAGGAGTCTTTAGGCATCAGAAAATAAGTTTGCTTATAAAAATAAAAAATTCCACAAACATTAGCAACATACTTTTCTACCTCAGCACAAAATTTTTTGCCCTTTACAATTCAGAAGACTTCTAGTCACTATCAAATATCTGAACCATGTCTTAGTCTTAACCAATATCATCTTTCCGATACTGAGTCTGTTGCATAATTTTTTTCCCCAATGAACCTAGGGCCTATGCACATTTCAATAAAAACTGGTTTTAGAAACACTTTATTCATGAATAATTCAACACCTGTATCTTGAAGCTTACATTTCCAGGCCTGCAAAGTGCAGAACAGATACCAACCAACCAGGTCTGCCTCCAGAGACCACAGCATCTAGAATACAGCAAGTCAAGTGCTGGTTCTCAATCACTATGAGCCTTCTCCTTTCAAGATATGCATAGATACTGATGCCCTCACTAAGGGCAAACATAATCTTCCTTATGTATATCTTTCTTTACGGGGAATTCTGAAAACCATATGCTGACAATGCCTATGCTATGCTTTCTCTGATCATCTTTGGCTCCTTATAACAATGTCAAGTGTTTTGTTTTCCCTTCAGTTCTCTCCATAGCCTCTGCAGTTTTGTCTAACCACTTTGGCCTTTTCTGTGACACTCCTGTTACAAGTTTCTGCTTGCCTTCCCTTTTGTTTCTTTCCTTCTTGCTAGAAGCCTGGTCATCTGGGCTTCCCCATTTTTCTTTCCTAGCTTCTTATTCACCCCACAACTATAATCTTAATGCTTCCTTAAATGTTGGGTCTTCATTATGTATAACCAACCAGAATTTAAATTAGCATTTTTATGAGTGCTGTTGTGAACTTTCAGATGTTCTTCTTGAAGGCTATTTACAATTATCCTCAAGAAGATGATGGTTTCTTGAGGATTCCTATTTTAAAGTTTGTTTTAAAAGAGATCAATAAAGGAATGCATAGTTCAGCAACTGATGCTTCTACTTATTCTTTAATTCTCATCATTACAAGTACTGGAGTCTGCAAGATCATCGATAAAACTCTTCGGTGTGGGATACCAACCAGTTTTACCCATAAGGGCTAGACTGAAAATGCAATTTTGGGCTCTTTGATGTCAAATTAAAATTTATAAGAACTCAAGAAGTCTAAAACTTTAAAACAAGCTAAATGATAAGACAGTTATTCATTGATATGATCCTTTATTAAAAATGATATATAAGGAGGAAATCAACTATGTTTGTATCTGTGAGTCAGATGCTAACAAGCCAACCGTCATGTGTGGATCCATAATCTTTTTTACATTTTTAACTCAGGGACAAGAAGGAAGCTTCAGTAAATTTTAATTATCCAGATGTTCTCAGAAAGAATGACCAGAAGCACCCTCAGGTTATAAGACACAGATGGTTGATCCATTAACCCCTGATGAACTACCTGTGTGTGCAGCGAGGCAGCAATGAAAGACTGGTCCTCTGTGGTCACGGTGCCCTAGGCCTGGATGCATTCTCTCACATGAAGTGTGAACAAGCACGGACAGACAGTCACCTTTCATTATGTCATCAATTACTGGTGTTTTCATAGGATTTCAAACGCCTGATTCCAATTTTACAATAATAACATTACCAATATTTACTCTGGAAGGGGGTTTTATGTTCCAAGCAGCGGATATTAACAATGTCCAACACGATCTCTAGGAATTATTCGCAGTTCTGAACCGTGCTTTAGAAAAACATTTCCAGCAGTCTGTACAGGGTTTATTCCTATTCCATCATTGGTAATAATTGCACTTGTTGCTGCAGGAACTTTAAATTCTTCTGCTGCAAACTTTAAGACAGCTGTGAAAGGTGTACTTTCAGGAACACTGAGTACTTTGTATGGCAGCCGCGGGTCCGACGTCAGTGTGATCTTAAAAGAAACTTTCGACATGGTGCCGCCGTTCGACACGGAAACCTCGCAGCAAACCCATGAGGAAGCTCCACTTCCGGCTCGGCGTCTCTCGTGATTGACTTTTTAAAAATATTTATTTATTAATTTGGCTCTTCTGGGTCTCAGTTGCCACATAGGGAATCTTCGTCTCAGTATGTGGGATCTAGTCCCCTGACCAGGGATTGAATTCAGGGCCTCTGCATTGGGAGTAACCACTGGACTACCAGGGAAATCCTATGTGGTTTGCTTTTAAACCCACCACCCTTCTACTAGAATTTAAGCCTTGTAAAGGCAGGGACCTTATGTGCCTTATTTACCTTCTCACAGCCTTGTGCATTGTAGATATTTACTAAATACATAATGGAAGAAGGAGGGAGTAAATTGTGGGTTAAGGTGGAAGAATGATAGCCCCAGTCCTTTAAACTCAGTCAGAAATGATTTGGATTGCAATCATTGTAGAGTGAACTATACAGAATGCTCCTTCCAAACTTCTGTTTTATCTAGTTTCCAGATGCTCTGACTGCCTGTCACCCTGGCATATAGCTCTCTCCCACCATGTATGCCTCAGCCTGTAATGGGTCAAAAGACTCTTCACCCATCTTCTACCTGGTGGGCACCCCCTCTCTACAGGATGTCTTCTTCCTCCCTGTCTTCTTCATCTTCTTGTCCTTTTACCTGCTTATCCTGGTGGGTAACGCCCTGATCCTGTTGGCCGTGGTGATAGAGCCTAGACTCCATAAACCCATGTACTTCCTGATTAACCTCTCAGCCCTGGACATCCTCTTCACCACATCCACTGTCCCAAAGATGCTATCCCTCCTCTTACTTGGGGACCACTACCTCAGCTTCTCTGCCTGCTTCCTGCAGATGTACCTCTTCCACAGTTTCTCCTGCTCTGAAGCCTTCATCCTGGTGGTCATGGCCTATGACCGCTATGTGGCTGTCTGCCGCCCACTGCACTACCCTGTGATCATGACCCCACAGACCAATGCTGCCCTGGCAGCCAGTGCCTGGCTCATCGCCCTCCTTCTGCCCATCCCAGCTGTGGTGCAGACCTCCCACATGGCTTTTGACAGCACTGTTTACATATACAACTGCTTCTGTGACCACTTAGCTGTGGTCCAAGCCTCCTGCTCTGATACTACCCCCCAGACATTCATGGGCTTCTGCATCGCCATGGTGGTGTCCTTCCTGCCCCTTCTCCTGGTGCTTCTCTCCTATGCCCACATCCTGGCCTCAGTGCTTCGCATCAGCTCCCGGGAAGGACGCTCCAGAGCCTTCTCCACCTGCAGCTCCCACCTCCTGGTGGTTGGCACTTACTACTCATCCATTGCCATAGCCTACGTGGCCTACAGGGCTGACCTGCCCCTCGACTTCCACATCGTGGGCAACGTGGTGTTTGCTATTCTCACACCTGTCCTCAACCCTCTCATCTATACACTGAGGAACAAGGATGTCAAAGCAGCCATCACCAAAATGGCATGTCCTCAAGACCTAGGGCATCATGAGGACCTTTGATCCTTAGATATAGTTAATCCTGCACCCAGGATACCTTGTGTTAAGAAGAGAGAATGCCATAAAAAAATTTTTTTGAAGGAAAGAATGACTTATAGCAAGACCAAAAATGCACTATTGGAGCTTCCCTTTCCAAAATTAATGAAAAGCTAAGTAATGAAATCAATACTTTTGTGGAAAGAAATAAGAATGTCAGATACAGTATGTAAAGTATCTTCTTAAAAGTATCAATTAGATTTTTTAACATAATAGGTCTAAAGTAAGAATAAAGACAGGAATGCAGACAAAGTAGTTATTAAGACATAGATAGACATGTAGATCAATGAAACACAGCAGAGAGCCCAGAAACAGACCCTTGAATATATGGGCAATTGATATATAAGTGACACTGTAGATCAGTGTATGATAGTATTATAACTATCAGATATCCACTTGTCAAACGATTAAATTTGTCTCTTACCACAAACATACATAAAAATTAATCTCAGATTCCTTAAAAAAAACTGGAAACAGAACTGCCATATGACCCAGCAATCCCACTCCTGGGCATACACACCAAGGAAACCAGATCTGAAAGAGACACGTGTACCCCAATGTTCATTGCAGCACTGTTTATAATTGCCAGGACATGGAAGCAACCTAGATGCCCATCAGCAGATGAATGGATAAGGAAGCTATGGTACATATACACAATGGAATATTACTCAGCCATTAAAAAGAATTCATTTGAATCAGTTCTAATGAGATGAATGAAACTGGAGCCCATTATACAGAGTGAAGTAAGCCAGAAAGATAAAGACTGATACAGTATACTAACGCATATATATGGAATTTAAAAAGATGGCAACAATAACCCTATATGCAAAGCAGAAAAAGAGACACAGATGTACAGAACAGACTTTGGGACTCTGTGGGAGAAGACGAGGGTGGGATATTCTGAGAGAATAGCATTGAAACAAGTATACCATCAAGGGTGAAACAGATCACCAGCCCAGGTTGGATGCATGAGACAAGTGCTCAGGGTTGGTGCGCTGGGAAGACCCAGAGGGATGGGATGGGGAGGGAGGCGGGAGGGGGAATCGGGATGGGGAACACATGTAAATCCATGGCTGATTCATGTCAATGTATGACAAAAACCACTACAATATTGTAAAGTAACTAGCTTTCAACTAATAAAAATAAATGAAAAAATAAAAAAATAATAATAAAATCTATTTGGTAAATAAAAAAAATAAAAATAAAAACAGGGTCCAAAAAAAAATTAATCTCAACCTAAATAGGAAAGGTGGAACTATACAACTGTGTAGGAGACTATAGTCCTGATCTTGGAGAAGGAAAGTATTTCTTAAGTAAGATTTTTAAAACTCTAAATGTAGAGAAATAAAACATAAATTTGACTGCCTTAAAATGTAATATTTCTATTCATCCAAAGGCACCAAAAAGAGACTGGAAAGCCAGGCTACAGAACAAAAGAAGTTATTTCTTATGTATATTACCAACAAAAGGACTCAAGATTCATAGCCAGGATATACAGAAAATCAACTCAATTTTTTAAACAGGTAGTCAAGCCATTAAAAAAAAATACTGCTAGAGCAAAATACTGCACAAAAGGGAATAAACAAATATCCAATAAATATAAGAAAATGTGCTCAAGCTCTTTAGTAATAGAAGTGTAAATTACAACAGCAAATAGTTACCACTAGAAATCAATCAGACTGGCTAAAATGCCAAAGTCTGATGATACCCGGGTTGGCTAGGATGTGGATGGATGGAGCTCTCATACACCGAGAGTGGGAATGCTAATTGGTATAGCCATTTTGGAAAATACTTTATCATTCTCTTATGATGTTGAAGACACACATATTCTATGATCTAGCAACAGCAGCATTTCCCCAATTTGTGAAATGTTCCTAAAATGTAACACTATATGCCAATAAAATATGAAGGAATTACGTACACTTGCAACAACCTAGAAGAATCTCACAGTATTGAAAGAATCACAACTCAAAAGGACACATGTGATAATGATTTCAGTTGTATAAATCTTAAAGACAGGCAAAGCTAAATACATTTTTTATTAATGCATACGTACGTCATTAACTATGAAGAAAAGAGAAGGCCTATTTATTACAAACATCAAAATCATGGTTATTTCTGCAGGATAAGGAGAGGGTTGTTCTCAGAGACAGCTGCTGAGGAGCTTATGAGGTGTTGTCAATGTTTCATTCTCTGCTAAGTGATGGTGACATGAATATTTTCTTTACAATTAAACTATATATTTAGGCTTTATACAGTTCTGCTCTGTATAAATATTGTATCTCATTCTAACCTCTGACAAGGCATCATTCCATTGGGCAGAGTTTCCGATAGTAGCTCTCAATGTTTGGTCCAAGTCTTCCCAAGGGTACAATGGATGTTGGTGGTTTTCACATCCATGGTAAGCATCAAGCTGCTGAATATAATTTTCTTCATTTGTCCATTCATTTAAGAAGTCTTTTCTGAGCATCTGGGAAGTATTAATCTATATAGTGGGCTTCCCAGGTGGTACTAGTGGTAAAGAATCTTCCTGCCAATGCAGGAGACATAAGAGACGTGGGTTCAAGCATGTATATTATCTGTGGTGAAACAGACCACCAGCCCAGGTGGGATGCATGAGTCAAGTGCTCGGGCCTGGTGGGCTGGGAAGACCCAGAGGAATCGGGTGGAGAGGGAGGTGGGAGGGGGGATCGGGATGGGGAATACGTGTAACTCTATGGCTGATTCATATCAATGTATGACAAAACCCACTGAAAAATAAAAAATTTTAAAAAAGAAAAAATAAATAAATAAAAAAAGGAATCAATCCCCCCCCCCCAAAAAAAAAAAAAAAAAGAGACGTGGGTTCAGTCTTTGGGTTGACAAGATCCTTTGTAGCAGGGCATGGCAACCCACTCCAGTATTCTTGCCTGAAGAATTCCAAGGACAGAGGAGCCTGGCGGGCTATAGTCCACAGGGTCAGAAAGAATTGGACACAACTGAAGCGCCTTAGCACGCATGCACACCCGCACAATCTATACTGTAACAGCTAAGAGACAGAGGTAATTTGGGACCATCACCACCCTCAATTCGCTCACAGCCTGGTGAGGAAGACACATGGGCGGAAAAAGTGTAGTGAGGTAGATGGTGTTTCAGAGGGAGGCACAAGGGGCAGCAGGAACACAGGGTAATATCTAATCCAAGATATCAATAAAAATGTCTTCCATAAACACCGTTAACCTATGCACCTACTTCTGTTTGTCTGGGAGTCCTCATGGAGTTAATACCACGATGGATGTGAACTGATTGAATGGAAGCCCTAAACTGCTCCCATTGGAGAAGGAGAGATTTCACTCTAGTGCTGACCAGGGAACATAGCTTCCATTCCTGGTCCAGGAAGATCCCACATGCCCCAGAGCAAACATGTAGCTATTGAAGCCCATGAGCCTGGAGCCAGTGCTCCACAACAAGAGAAGCCATGACAAGGAGAAGCCTGGGCACAATAACCAAGAGTAGCCCCTGCTCTCTGCAACTAGAGAAAGCCGGGAGTGCGAAGCAACAAAGATCCAGCACAGCCAAAAAAAAAGAGAAAGAAATGGAGTTAACACTCAATTAAACCTGAAGGATTTTAACACCCAATCCCTTCAGGAATAACACAAGTCAAAAAGGGATCAGGATGTAGTTCTCTACACTGTTGGACTCCCCCCAACTCCTAGCGAAACAGGCAGGAAGGAAAAATCATTCTCAGAATAGTGAATGGAGCAGGCAATGACAGTTTCATGGCATGGGTTAAAGGAAAGAACATTTTTCTTAGCAAATTGTGATAAATGTAGAGCACTTAAGTGAAACTTAAAACAAGGGCATTAACAGAGAGTGAGAATTCCAGTAAATAATAATGAGTGTCTTCATACATGATTTAAAAAATTATATCAGTTTTTGGCCATACCGCACAGCATGTGGAATCTTTGTTCCCCAACCTGGGCTTGAACCCATGCCCCCTCACAGTGGTAGCAAGGAGTCCTAGTCACTATACTGCCAGGGAAGTCCCCATGCTGCTGCTAAGTCACTTCAGTCGTGTCTGACTTTTAGTGACCCCATGGACTGCAGCCTACCAGTCTCCTCTGTCCATGGGATTTTCCAGGCAAGAGTACTGGAGTGGGGTGCCATTGCCTTCTCTGAAGTTCCCATACGTGATTCTAAAGTCACAAATACAACAATTCTAAGTCAAAATTATGAAACAAGTCATTTTTTAGTGAATTGTAGCCTCCATTTCTGCTCCCTTCACCTGCTGCATCTCCCTTAAAGAAACAATTTTTATTCATTTTTTTGTTTTTTTATTTCCATTTTTAATATAAGCAAAACCATATATTTACAAACATATGCATAATAAATAAACATGACTATATTATTTTAAAATATGGCAATTTTGGTCATATTTCCACTCTTAGAGGAATGGTAGTGTATTATAGTACTGTTCAGGACCCTGTTTTTAAAAATTTAATCAGACTTGTGGTTGCCAAGGGAGAGGGGAGGAGAGGGATGGACTGGGAGTTTGGGGTTGGTGGATGCAAACTATTATGTTTGGAATAGATAAACAAGGTCCTAAAGTATAGCACAGGGAACTGTATTCAATATTTTGTGATAAATCATAATGGAAAAGAATATTTTTTTAAAAATATGTATAAAAATATGTGTATATTGCTGCAAGTTTGTTATAAATAATTTTATGCATAGTATTCATTCAAAGAACACTATTATTACAGATTAAATATTTAGAGAGTAACATACTAATGTAACAGAAAAATACCTTGATCTAATACACTGAATTATTTTGTATTTTGTATTTACTATTATCTACTGAATTTGCTTTCACTCTTTAACGAAATATTAATTATGTCTTATAAATACTGAACTTTGTTTTCCTCCTAATGAACATATTTTGTCATATACCGTCCTTTTCTTACCCCCTAAAATCACAGTCTACCGTATTTTAAACTTTTTCGAATCCTAAAAAATAAAAATTTCATCAGTAGTTTAAGATGGGAGTTAAAACAGCATATTTGTACACTGATGGAAATAATCCAGGAGAGAGTAAGAAAATTGGTGATAGGAGGCAGAAGGGAACATTATTGAAAGGACTGGTTTCAGACAGGAGCATGAAAAGTTCATGAGAACAAACCAACTTCTTAGGCAGGGTGTGGGCACCGATGCTGGTAGGTGAGTGAAGATGGGGTGGAACTCTGGGGAACTTCTCTCCTTATTAGCTATAGTGACAATGGGAATAGGTATCCGTGAACTGAGAAGAGAAGGAATGAAAAAGACATGTAGAAGAGAAGACAAGGGAACAAAGCAGGGACATATAGGATGACTGCCTGCCAGTGTTAAGGTCCTACTTGAATCAGGTTTATAGCTTACAGACCTTCTTACATTAAACTCAGATAAGTTGTACTTACATCAGGAAAATACTTCCTGAAAACCAATTTCACTTTAACCTAAAAGTGTAGTGCTCATCCTGAGTCATAGGGTACACAACTAATAGTCCTAATGTTACTGATTCTTCCCAGTGGAGACTTAAAAAAAAAAAAAAACCCAAAACAACTAAGCATTGGAGTAATCACATAAGCCAAGCTGTATTACAGGCAGAGATGATCGGATTTTTAAAAAGTAATCTGTCCTCACAAATGGCTACCTAAGCTTCTTGTCAGAAAAATCAGATCTGTCAGCTAAATGACACAAGCTGTCATGTATTAAGCATGTATATCATGAGCCTACTATGTATTATATTTCATATTTCAATGCTACTCACTGTTACTTGGAGAGGAGGGAAGAAGAAATATTAAAAAATAATTTAAAAAACAATTCTAAGATTTCAAAAGCTAGTTTAAAATACGTTTAAACTTAATTAGAATGTTGAGTTCTAAAGCTGACTTTACTTATCACTTATGCAAAGTGAAAATTCTTTCTTGAAAGCTAAAGTTGTTCAGTCATGTCCAATTCTTTGCGACTCCACGGACTGTAGCCTGCCAGGCTCCTTTGTCTGTGGAATTCTCCAGGCCAGAAAACTGGAGTGGGTAGCTGTTCCCTTCTCCAGGGGATTTTCCCAACCCAGAAACCGAATCCAGGTCTCCTAAATTGCTGGCAGATTCTTTACCATCTGAGCCACCAGGAAAGCGCAAGAATACTGGAGTGGGTAGCCCATCCCTTCTCCAGGGGATCTTCCCAACCCAGGAATCAAATTGGGGTGGATTCTTTACCAGCTGAGCTACCAAGGAAGCATATTTATGTAACACTCTATTTTTGGCCACTTTCACGGTACACGGGACCTTAGTTCCCTGACCAGAGATCAGACGCACGCTCCCAAACAGTGGAAGTGCGGGTTCTTAACCACTGGACTGACAGGGAGGTCCCTGTAATACTAATTTTATGCATTGATTGTTTATATTCTTTATGGTAAATGAAGTGGTTATAGTATACTAAATTCTTATTTTGTTCTTTCTGTTTGTATTCCAAATAGCATGGTTCTCTTTAATTTCTTCTATCTTCTTATGTTTTTTGAAGTATATTGCCAGAATTGTTCACACTAACCTTGTTTAGTTTCACCTTTGACTTCATTATTTCTACACTAATTTTTTTTGGTTCTAAGCAATACATTTTTAAAATAATATGCACACTTTTTCTATGCTTTCTCTAAAATAATAAAGGCTGTCACTGAATGCTGTTCTGTGCTTAGTGACTCAGACATGTCCAACTCTTTGCAACCCTGTGGACTGTAGCCCATCAGGCCCCTCTGTCCATGGGGATTCTCCAGGCAAGAATACTGGAGTGGGTTGCCATGCCCTCCTCAGGGAATCTTCCCAACCCAGGGATCAAACCCAGGTTTCCCGAGTTGCAGGCAGATTCTTTACTATCTGAGCCACCAAGGAATCTCAAGAATACTGGAATGTGTAACCTATCCCTTCTGCAAGGGATCGTCCTGACTCACGAGTAGAACTGGGGTCTCCTGCACTGCGGAGGATACTTTACCAACTGAGCTACCAGGGAAGCCCAAAACAGTGCTTAGAGGGAAATTTGTAGCTGTAAATACTTATATTAATATTTACATTAAAAAAGGGGAATCTCAAAATTAATAACCTAATTTTTAACTTTAAGGTATTAGAAAAGAAAAGCAAACTAAATTCAAAGCAAGAAGTAGGTATGAAATAATGATAAAAATTTGATTGAAAATAAATGAAAAGAGAATAGAAAAGCTGCAGAGAAGATAGACAAAACCAACACTGATTCTTTAAATGTATCAACAAACTTGACACAACTTTATCTGGACTGACCATGAAAAAAGAAAGAAGAGCTAATTACTAAAATAAAAATGAAAAGAAAGACATTAATACCATCTACAGAGATATAAATAAGAAATGTTAAAAGATACCACCATACAACATCTGAAACGAAAAACTGAGTTCATCACTAGCTTAAGCATGAGAAAACTATAGTTTCTGGCTTGGTTTGTTTCTAAGCAACACAGGGAGCTGTTCTTAAATAGAGTTGTGGAAAATGTGGCGATTGAGGGCTGGTGGACTTTCAGGAGTAGGAGTATCTAGGGATTGGTTTGCCTTTAGCCATGGAAGTGTGGTTACTGGAGTGAAGCAGTTGCTGGGTGACTGATTGATCGGCTGGCTTTCAGCAATATGTGTACTGACGCAGAGCTGTCATTGAGCGATGAAAACAGGTTTAAAAAAGTTCTGATGACTATTTGTCACCATAGTTATAGAAGAACCAGTAATTTCCTAGAAGTTTGAGAACGTTTTTGTTCTCAGAGGTAAAGAAAGAAATCATATTTTATTCCATAATGTGATAATAGTAAGTCTTAGAATATTGACTTTTTACACGGAAATCTCAGTCAACTGTTTAGCTCTTCTATTTAGGTTCATTTTCTTTAGTAAAACAAAATAATGTTAGAAACCTAAAAGGAATCTAAATCTTGGTTTATGTTTGTTTTCTCTGACTTAACTGCTGTACTCCATGTAGGTTCTTCTGACCCAAGTTTCCAAGTCTTTCAGTTAGTTTAGTCACCCTCATGCTGCCAAAAGCTGGCTCTGGTGGTTTATAAGGAGTTCTGTAGTGTCTGCGAAACAGAAAACAGAACAAAAGAATCCACCTAACAATCTGGTTATTCTATAAAATTTTTTGCCTTTTACTTAAGAATGGTTAGATTATCTCTCCCAGAAGCACTTTCAGCATTTACCTTTACCATCCAGAAGCAAAGATCCACATGTATAAATTTATCCCCAACTCAAATTTCTCTCTTTGATCAAAAGGAGTAGATCTGGAGAGAAAGAGATGACACATATAGTTCTCATTTTTTATTCAAAGAAACTTTCAAAACCATCTGTAGCTCCATCATGAAGTTCATCAGATCAGGAGGGGCTGTGGTACCAGTTTTTGGTTTCCAAGAAGTTTTGTACTTAGCTGCCAAGACTTAATAACCTTGCATCCTGCGGTTATAAATCTATAGTGAGTAGAGATTCACTATGGAAGTCTCTTCTCAGTGTTCTCAGACTCTGTGGGTTTGAAGCTGGGACCATCCCTGTCCATGCACACATGCAGATTTAAAAATCTATAAAATCAAATCAAATCTATTCATACAGTAGAAACTAATACAATAGTGCAAAACATCTGTACTCCAAGAAAAATGAATTTTAAAAAATAAATAAAACAAAATCTACTTACTGCTCACCCCAGAATTCTTACTTCTAAGAGTCTATCTCAGTGATATATTTGGGCATATGTGCCCCTCAAATGTATGTTAAGAGTCTGTTACAGAATGGAAGAAAAGAACTGCAAATTAAACCACCAACAGAAGATTAATCTCCAAAGTATACAAGCAGCTAATGGAGCTCAACACCAGAAAAACAAACAACCCAATCAAAAAATGGATGGAAGACCTAAACAGACATTTCTCTAAAGAGAAAGTGCTCAACATCGCTCATTATTAGAGAAATGTAAATCAAAATTACAATGAGGTAAAACTAAGATCATGGCATCCAGTTCCATCACTTCATGGCAAATAGATGGGGAAACAGTATAAACAGTGGCTGACATTTTTAGGCTCCAAAATCACTGCAGATGGTGACTGCAGCCATGAAATTAAAAGACACATACTCCTTGGAAGAAAAGTTATGACTAACCTAGACAGCATACTAAAAAGCAGAGACATTACTTTGTCAACAAAGGTCTATCTAGTCAAGGCTATGGTTTCTCCAGTAGTCATGTATGGATGTGAAAGTTGGACTATAAAGATAACTGAGTGCCAAAGAATTGATGCTTTTGAACTGTGGTGTTGGAGAAGACTCTTGAGAGTCTCTTGGACTGCAAGGAGATCCAATCAGTCCATCCTAAAGGAAATCAGTCCTGAGTGTTCACTGGAAAGACTGATGTTGAAGCTGAAACTCCAATACTTTGGCCACCTGATGCAAAGAGCTGAGTCATTTGAAAAGACCCGGATGCTGGGAAAGATTGAGGGCAGGAGGAGAAGGGGACGACAGAGGATGAGATGGTTGGATGGTATCACCACTCAATGGACATGAGTTTGGGTAACTTCAGGAGTTGGTGATGGACAGGGAGGCATGGTGTGCTGTGGTCCATGGGATCGCAAAGAGTCAGACATGACTGAGTGACTGAATTGAAGTGAACTGATCACCTCACACCAGTCAGAATGACCATCAACAAAAAAATCTACAAATAATAAATCTGGAGAGGATGTGGAGAGAAGGGAACCTTCTTTCACTACACGTGGGAATGTAAACTGATACAACTACTACAGAGAACAGTATGGAGATTACTTTAAAAATTATGAATCAATCTATCAGATGAACCAGCAATTCCACTATTGGGCATATACCCTGAGAAAATCATAATTCAAAAAGACATATGTACCCCAATGCTCATTGCAGTATTATTTACAATAGTCAAGACATGGAAACAGCCTAGATGTCCATCAACAGATGAATGGATAAAGAATCTGTGGTACGTTTTTACAATGGAGTAGTACTCAGCCATAAAAAGGAACAAATCTGAGCCAGTTGTAGTGAGGTGGATGAACCTAGAGCCTGTTATGCAGAGTGAAATAAGTCAGAAAGAGAAAAAGAAATAACCTATGCATATATATGAAATCTAGATAAATTGTACTGATGAACCTATTTTCAGGGCAGGAATAGAGATGCAGACATAAAGAACAGATTTGGGAACACAGTGGGGGAAGGAGAGGCTGGGACAAAGTGAGAAAGTAACAGTGAAACATACCATATGTAAAATAGTTAGTGGGAAGTTGCTCTATAGCACAGACAGCTCAATCTGGTGTTCTGTGACAACCCAGAGGAGTGGGATGGGGTGGGGGGTGGGAGGTTCAAGAGGAAGGGGACATATGTATACTTATGGCTGATTCACATTGTTGTATGACAGAAACCAATACAACATTGTGAAGCAATTAGCCTCCAATTAAAAGTAACTTTTTTAAAAAAGTATGTTAATTATAACATTGTTCATAATATCAATAATTGGATATAGCTCAAATATCCCTTAGCAGGATAATTATTAGATAAAGTATATAATACCCATACCATCAAATACCAAATATCAGATAAAAGAATGAAGTAGATCAGACATAGAAAGATTCCAAGACTTACTAAGTTAGAATATAAGTGACACAATAAGTACAAAATGATTCCATTTAAGCTAAAAGCAAAACACAGCTATGCACACACAAATGTTTAGAAAAGGTCTGAAAGGAACACACCAAATCAGTCATAGTAATGACTTGTGAGGAGGGAAGGGGAACTGTGCGGAAGGGCTGATGTGAAGAAAATTTCCACTTTTTACTCAAAAAAGCTCTGAACTGATGAAAATACTTAACAATGGGATCTATTCGTTACTTGTGAAATTAAATTTTTTTTTTTACATTTTACACACATTAGTGAAAGAATAACGAAAAGAGAGCTGTGGAGCCAAAGGAGAGAATCAGAAAGCCTGAGGCAGGAACGGGCTTTGGCACTGCCTGGGGGTGGGGTACAGACCCCCACCTCACTATAGCAGCACTGATTATATTCCAATCATGGGACAGGGTTTCCTAGTTAAGTTCATTAAAATAATAGTTCTGGAGACTTCTCTAGTGGTCCAGTGGCTAAAAATCTACGTTGCAGTGCAGGGCACTCAGGTTCAATCCCTGGCCCAGAAAATAAAACCCCACATGCCATAGTGTAATTAAACCCACAAGCCACAACAGAAGGTCCTGCTGAGGCAACTAAGGCCCAACACAGCCAAGTAAATAATGCTTGACTATTAGCAAAATATTCACCCTCCGTTCATCAAGCAAAGTGTTGCAGTCTATTTGTTTAATCAGAAAAAAAAATAATAGCTCTCACTTAACTGAATGTTTATCATGTGATTGACACTGGGCTAAGCACGAAATCTTCCTAGTCGCCCCTTACACTCTCTTACGAGATAGGGGAAGGAAGGCTCAGTGAGGATAAGGTGACATCATTGGAAAGAACTCAAGTCTCAGCCACGAGATGATGCACTGCTAAACCAGATTTTGGGTCCAAGTCCCAGCTCTGCCTCCAGCAACCCATGTGACCTAGGTCAAGTCACTCTACTTCTCTTAATCTTGGTTTCCTCGAATGCCATATAGTAGGAATTATCCTACTGGCTGTTGTGAGACCAGTTAGGAAAACAGGAATCAAACTGCTTTGTTAGTGATAAAATTCTGGGACCCATGAGGATGGTTAATGATGCTGTTTTCATTAGCTGCAAAGCCAAGGGCCAAGTCCCCCACTCCACCCTAGGAAGTGTTCCCAGTGGGCAGATGTGGGGTCCCATAGGGGAGTCAACTTGAAGGAGAGCACCCCCACAGGGCCTGGCTCTGGGCTTTAATGGGCCGTGGCTTGGCTCCAACCTGGCTCTTTCCCCAGGGCCAAGTGACTGTGGTGGCTCTTTCCCCAGGGCCAAGTGACTGTGGTGACTCCACAGAAGATACCAAGGTGGATCAGGCACAGCAGGTGAGCTGGGCTGGGGAGGGAGTGTTCAGAAGGGAGAAAAGTCTGGGGTGGACGGGCAGGCAGTTTCAGGGAAGCCAGCTGCCCAGGCGTATACACGTGCTGTGCTAGCATCCAGATCCACGTGTGCACACATAGTCTGATTATGTGACCCTGGGTCAGCCACCTTGGCAGGACAGACAGGGATGTACAACAAGCAAGAGGTCGATGGTCTTGTAAGAGTTTCTCACGAGGAAGCAAAGCTGAGGATGGTAAAAGAAATGGGAATATTCAACAAGGTGACCGTCAACACTGTGAGCCACGGAGGAGGGAACTGCAGTTCAGAGAGGGAAAGTGAAAGAGGCAGAGCCAGAATGGAAACCCAGGTCTTTCTAATTCCAGGTGATAAACCCAAACTCTATAATTCACACCTATTCTCCTTTTCTGTGGGAATAGCACAGAGTAGGGGAAATACAAGAGAATGGCATGGATTTGGGAGTTGTAGAGATGTACAATGACACAACAACTATAAAGAATGAGGCATGCACCAGGAGCTTAATAAATGGGAGAACCTTACTCTCTCTTCTAGAGTCTTAGGCCAAGAGTCATTCAGCTCAGACCCTTTGTGGGGCCAAATCCTGAGGGGACACTAAAAAGTGTGTATTGAGTTGGAGGAGATCATCTCTCCCAAGGTGCTCATTTTGCAGATGAGAAGACTGAGGCTCAAAGTCACAGCAAGCAAGGGGCCAGGACTCTGGGTTGCCAGGCAGGGCTCAGTCTTCTGCCAGCAGGCTGACTCCAGAGCAACCTCTGCTCTCTCCCCTTACCAGCCTTGAACAAATATCTGTTCTTTTCTAATCCTCAGTTTCTCCTTTGTTGAACGGGCATAACCACTCCCTGACAAGATTGCATGATGGGAAGAGAAATGCATGGTGTTAGGTTGGATGTTCAAGGATTGGTTTTTCTGTTCTCTGTCCCCTCCAATACTGTAACTGGCTCAGAGATAATCTTGACAAAGAAATGGTCTTCTAACCATATTTAGTGTCCTTAAGTCCTAAAAACACTCCCTGAAATATGTATTCAAAATAAAATCACTTAATCTAAATCACAAAATAAATGTAAAGGATTCCAAAATTTTTCCAATTTTTGCTGTGTTGTTACATCAAATGATGCTTTTTTAAAATATCAAACACTAAATTATTTCACAAACATTTTTTCATGCTGTTACCTAGCTAGCACCCTAAACACGTTTTGTTGGTTTGTTGCATAGGCCCACTCTGCCAAGCAGAAGTTTAGGGGAGGAAACTGTATCAGTGCCTTTAGGATGAGCAAATAAACATCAACTTATTGATCTGTCTTGTGGCCCCAAGTAGATGAAGCAGCCTGGGCTCATTGCTTAGTTATCCTGAACTCAAAGTGATAACCCAGCCCTGTTGATGGTCTAATTCTGGTTCTATCATTCACTTACTGTGTGACCACGGGCAAATCACAGCCTGCTTCTTAGCCCCATACCTTTTTTGTTCCCTGCATATAAGAAAAGGGTTAGACTAAAACTATTTATTGCTAATGATCCTTTCATTCTAATTTTATGAGTGAGTAGCAAAACAAAGTCAGTTGGGAAACTGCATTCTGGCCTGTCTTTGGAACCCCAAGTTCCTGAGAAGGGTGCTGGTGCTTCATTAAATAGAAAATCACGCCTAGTTACAACCCTGAGTTCCCAGTCTGATGGAACCACAGACACATAAACAGAGAAGAGACAATCCAGTGTGATCATAGTGATGTCCAAAAAAAGCACATGAACAATGAGAACCAGCTGAGATCAACAAAGACCTCTTGGAGGAGGGAACACTGGAGCTTAGTTTGGAAAAAGGATGAGGCAAGAGTAAGGAGTTGCCATTTGACGATAGAGTCAGGAGAAATAAGGCTATAAGAAAATAAGCTTTAAACGGAGGCTAAGGGATCATCTCTCACAAAAAATCTTTAATGAATACTGGATGGGAGCTTGGACACTGGGTTTAAGACCTACCTCTACTATGAATTGTCAGTTGACCTTAAGAAAACAGTTTCCAGACTTCAGACTCAGCATCTATCTCCCCCACTTAAAAGAAATGAGCCAGAGGAGGGAGAAGGAGTTGGACTTGATGGCTCTGAATTTTTGCCCCTCAAACCCCAACTCAGTTTAACTCAGTGACATGCAATCCAAAATTGACTTCTCTGACCTCTTACAACATGCAAGAAAATAAAGGTGATTTGCATCATTGGGTGTGAGAGAAACCTGGTCACTGGCTTTGGGAGACTGGATCTGGTCAGCTGAGTGTTCACTCTTTTACGGCAAGGTGCAGGAATTTTGCTTTTCTGCTTAGCTAATGGAGGCCAACCTCTAGAACTTTTTTTTTTTTTTTCTTTCAAGGAAGACTTCACAAAGGAGTGGCCTATTTCTGGTGTCTTTTAAAAGACATTTTACCAGCCTTCACCCACTTACAGGGAAACATGCCGCCCTCCACACTTAAGAAACTTAAGAACAATTTGAAATTCAGGGGTGTTTTTGACAGTATCATCTAAGAAAAGGAGATGGAAAGAGAAAATTATTGCCCAATCTCTCTCCAGATGAAAACTTAAGTTCTAGATTCTCCAGAAGACATAACATAGAATAAATAGGCTTAGTCTGGCAGTCAGACGTCTGGGTTCTGGTCCTAGCTCTGCTGTGTAATCTCGGGCAAGCTCTTGCCCCTTCTGTCTACAAAGAAAAAAAAAACCTGACTGGACATGTCTAGATTTGGCATTTTTATAATTCAATGGCATGAAAGATATTTTATTAGAAGCAATACCAGGGATGGAGTAATCTCAGAGTCATATTCCCAGAGAAGAAAAGAGCTGGTGATTGTCAGTTCATTTTGGAGGAACCCTCCTCCCTAGAAATCCAACTCATCGCATCCTTCTTGCACCTGTGATTCTCCAGATTACTGAAATATATGATATTTGTAATTCACCCAATTTTGCCTAATTGCTGCAGTGGAAGTGTTGGGCTAGCGTGATCTATTATATTCTACACAAAAATAGAAGTACTGACACTTAGCTTAGAAGGAGTCAGGAAGAACCACTATTCGAGGCTTACAAGAGAAGAATAAGCTTGATAACTATGTGAGCAATAGCATGTTGCAAAGAACCTTGGAGAAAGCAGTCCTTCCAAAGCAACATGGTGGAACTTTGAGTGCAAAAGAAGAGGCATGAGTTCAAGGACTTGATTTTTTGAGAGCTGACATCCCAAACTAGATACATAAAATCTCAGATGAAGACTAGCAGAAATCTTTCCAGAGAGTTTTTCACAATCATAATTCAACAATCAACTGTTTACATCTGATTATCCTAGTAAAATGTAAAGTCTAAGAAAATAGGGACTTTGCCTGCCTTCTCCATTTTCATCACTGTGTCAGCTGAGCACGGTGAGCCTTTCATTTGGTAGGTTATTGGTTAATTAATAAATAGTTTGACAAAAGAAAGGAGGTAGAAGCTTTGGGTTCATACAGTAGGAGTTAATACCACAACGTACTAATGAGTCCTCAAGAGCTGGTTGTAATATTACCTTTATATTTTGACTAGAGTGTGAATATTGTAGATTTCTCATTCCAGAACCCTTTGATTCTATTGTTTCCAGATATCCCAGTGCCCAGATGTTCCAGCTGCCCATCTCCCAGAAATCCTGCTCTGGCTCACCATGGAGGCCACAACCTGTAATGCATCACTGGGTGGCTCGCCAGTCTTCTACCTGGTGGGCTTCCCCTCCCTGCCAGAGTCCCTCTTCCTCCCCGTGTTTTTAATTTTTCTCCTTTTCTACCTGCTCATCCTGGTGGGAAATGCCCTGATCCTGGTGGCTGTGGTGGCAGAGCCCAGCCTCCACAAGCCCATGTACTTCTTCCTGATCAACCTCTCAGCCCTGGACATCCTCTTTACCACAACCACTGTCCCCAAGATGCTGTCCCTATTCCTGTTTGGGGACCATTTTCTCACCTTTACTTCCTGCTTATTGCAGATGTACCTCTTCCAAAGCTTTACATGCTCTGAAGCCTTCATCCTGGTGGTCATGGCCTATGACCGCTATGTGGCTGTCTGCCGCCCACTGCACTACCCTGTGATCATGACCCCACAGACCAATGCTGCCCTGGCAGCCAGTGCCTGGCTCACTGCTCTCCTTCTGCCCATCCCAGCAGTGGTGAAGACCTCCCAGATGGCATATGACAACATTGCTAGAATCTACCACTGCTTCTGTGATCATCTGGCTCTAGTTCAAGCCTCCTGCTCTGACACTGCCCCGCAGACCCTCATGGGCTTCTGCATCGCCATGGTGGTGTCCTTCCTGCCCCTTCTCCTGGTGCTTCTCTCCTATGCCCACATCCTGGCCTCAGTGCTTCGCATCAGCTCCTGGGAAGGACGCTCCAAAGCCTTCTCCACCTGCAGCTCCCACCTCCTGGTGGTTGGCACTTACTATTCATCCATTGCCATAGCCTATGTGGCCTACAGGGCTGACCTGCCCCTCGACTTCCACATCATGGGCAACGTGGCATATGCTATTCTCACGCCAATCCTCAATCCCCTCATTTACACTCTAAGAAACAAGGATGTCAAGGCAGCCATTACCAAAATCACACATCTTAAGACACAGGCTGGAATAGGAGCCCTTGACCTTTAGATGCAGCTAATTCTGCTCTCAGGATACCAATAACAGTGCCCAGCACAGATTGTTGTTGTTGTTGTTTAATTGCTAAGTCATGTCCGACTCTTTGCAACACTACGGACTGTAGCCTGCCAGGCTCCTCTGTCCATGGGATTTCCCAGACAAGAATTCTGGAGTGGGTTGCCATTTCCTTCTCTGAGGGAAATTCTCAACCCAGGGATTGAATCCGCATCTCTTGCATTGGCAGGCGAATTCTTTATCTCTGAGCCACCAGGGAAGACCCCAGCACAGATTAACAACTCAATAAATATTCTTGAGTAAATAAATCAGTAAATATAGAATGGTAAAAGAAGATTCTGTTGAGCAGTCAACTTCAACAGTGGTTGTCATATTTTGGTCCAGGGCGTTCCCCCTAGTGCAATGGAATAATGTTCATCTTTATATGATATCTTGCACTGTATAAGAATTTCACTTCTTCATAAGAAGCTTTTTCTTTTTTTAAAAAAAATCTGCATGGCAAAAAAATTTTTATAAGCAAAGTCAAAAAACAAAAGACTTACATCATAGGGAAAGGGCAAATATCTAAAATAGATAAAGAGTTCTGGAGAAGGAACTGGCAATCCACTCCAGTATTCCTGCCTGGAGAATCCTATGGACAGAGGAGCCTGGTGAGCTACAGTCCATGGCGGGTCACAAAGAGTCAGACATGACTGAGTGATAACATACTTACCTACCTCCTGAATTTTTAGAAGAAAAATCTAACATACAAATATAAAAGTGGGAAAAATATATGAAAAGATAGGTTACCAGAAAAACACAGTGGTCTTTAAGCAATGAAAAAGTAGTCTACTGTATTAAAATACTGTATAAAAAGAATACAAATTAAAACTACAATGTGAATTTCCCTAGTGGTCCAGTGGTTAAGAATCTGCCTGCCAGTGCAGAGGACTTGGGTTTGAACCGTGGTCTGGGAAGATTTCACATGCTGAAGGGCAACTAAACCCATGTGCCACAACTACTGAATCCATGTGCTCCAACTACTGAAGTCCATGAGTTCTAGAGTCCATACTTCACAACAAGAAAGCCACTGCAATAAGAAATTTTTGCACTGCAACTAGAGAGTATCTCCTCACTGCTCACCATAACTAGAGAAAGCCTGGCACAGTCAAAAATAAATATAAATAGTAAATAAAAATTTTTTAAATTACACTGAAATGCCATTTTCCACATAATCAGATTAACAAAACAATATTTTGGCAATATGCATGTAGAAAATCAGAACTCTTGTAAATTGCTTGTGAGGATGCAAATTGATAGAGCATTACTGTGATACCCACCAAAAGTATATATACATTTACCGTTTGACCCAGAAATCTCATTTCTAGGAGTCAATCTCAAAGATACATTGGCAATAATTCATTAGGCTACTCATTCATCATTAGGGAACAGGTTGAAAAAAAATTATTTTAAGTATAATGCATCTATAAAAAGGAAGTGATAAAGCTATATACTGATCTAGGATATGCTAACGGACTTCCCTGCTGGCTCAAATGGTAAAGAATCTGCCTGGAATGCAGGAGACACTGGGTTGGGAAGATCCCCTGGAGAAGGGCATGGTAACCCAGTACTGTATTATTGCCTAGAGAATCCTATGGCCAGAGGAGCCTGGCGGGTTATGGTCCATAGGGTTGCACCGAGTTGGACACAACTGGAGTGACTTTGCACGCATGCGCACAGAAGGATGAACCCTCGAATTAATAAAGATGGTTACCTACAAGGAGAGAGAGGGAACAGAGTGGAGGGGACAGGAACAGAAGCAAGACAAACTTAAACGTACAATCTGACTTTAGATGTATATACAATTTTTATATAATTAAAAGAAATAGAAAAGAAAAAACATGATTCCCTTCTTTTTAAAATAAACAGAAACACTTGATCTTAGATGTCTATCAAATTAATGGCATGATCATAGGAAAATTACTATAAGAGTCATCGAAACAGTGCTTTGACTGTACATACTAAGAGAGATATAATTTAACAACAAGAAAAATCATAACAGTTTAAATTACATTGAGAAGTCTTTTAAAAAATATGTTACAGTTTTACTTAAGAAATTAGGTTGAAATTAAATCATTCTACAATCATTTAAAATATTTCATTTTGAAATTATTTTATACTTACAAAAAGTTACAAAGATAGTACAGAGTTTCTATTTACCTTTCATCCAGCTTCCTCTAATTTTAACATCTTACATAATCATGCTACATTCATCAAAACTATGAAACATGAATCTATATAACACATTATCACTCAAAGTCCATAGTTTACATTAGGGCCCACTCTTGGTATTATATATTATTTTATTTTTTGTATAGACATCCAGTTGTTCCAGCACCATTTTTTAAAGCCTATTCTTCATCATTAAATTGTCTTTGAACTTTCGTCAAATATCAAACTACAGTTGTGTCTATTTCTGGGCTTTTTCTTCAGTTCCATTGGTACATTATCTGTCCTTTTACCAATACCACGTCATCTTGATTACTATAACTTTATACTTACTGTTGAAATTGGGTAGTGTGAATCTCCCAACTTTGTTTTTCTGTTTTATAATTGTTTTGACTACTTTATTTCCTTTGTTTTTAGATATACATTTTGGAACTAACTTGCTGGGTTTTGACTGGGATTGTACTGAATCTATGTATTAAATTTGGGATATTTGACATTTTAACAATATTGAGTTTTCCAATTTAATAACATGGATATCTCTTCATGTAGATTTTCTTTGATTTTATTCATCAGTGTTTTGTAGTTTTAGCCTAAGGATTGTGCACATATTTTGTTGAAGAAAGAAAGTGAAAGTCACTCAATGGTGTCTGACTCTTTGCGATCCCATGGACTATACAGTTCATGGAATTCTCTAGGCCAGAATACTGGAGGGGTAGCCTTTCCCTTCTTCAGGGGATCTTGCCTACCCGGGGATCAAACCCAGGTCTCCCACATTGCAGGCAGATTCTTTACCAGCTGAGCCACCAGGGAAGTCCAAGAAAACTGAGTGGGTAGCCTATCCCTTCTCCAGCGGATGTTCCTGACCCAGGAATCAAACCGGATCTCCTGCATTGCAGGTGGATTCTTTACCAACTGAGCTATGAGGGAAGCCCCACATATCCTGTTAGGTTTATATTTAAGTGTACGTTTTGGTTAGTCTGTTAATATGGTGGGCTTTTCATTGATTGGTTTTGAATGTTGAACAGATTCTTAATTCCTGGAATGAACTCCACTTGGTTATGATATATTGTCCTCTATAAATATTGCTAGGTTTGATTTTTAAAAGTATTTTGTTTAGGATTTCCACATGAGGGATACTGATCTGCAGTTTTCTATTAATTCCTTTGCCTAGTTTGATATTAGGTTAATATTGGCTGGCCTTATAAAATGAGTTGGAAAGTTTTCTCTCTCTTCTATAATCTGGAAAACATTATGTAGAATTGATATTTTTTTTCCTTAAATATTTAGTAGTATTTTCCTATGAAACAACCTGTGTCTGGAATTTCCTTTTAGGAAATTTTTTTTCTACAAAATCAATTTCTTTACTAGATGTAGAAGTATGGGGGTTTTTGTGTTTATTTATTTTTGGCTGAATCTTTGTTGCTCTGTGTGGCCTTTCTCTAGCTGTGGAGCATGGCTTTCTCGTGGTGGTGGCTTCTCTTGTTGCAGAGCACAGGCTCTAGGCACTCAGGCTTAGTTGCTCAAGGCATGTGGAATCTTCCTGGACCAGGGATAGAATCATGTTCCCCGCCTTGGCAGGCAGATTCTTATCCACTGCACCACCTGGGAAGTCCTAGATATAGAAGTTTTAAAATTGTCTGTTTATTCTTGAATGGGTTTTGGTAGTTTGTACCTCTCGAGGAATTTGTCCATTTCATCCACATTATGGAATTTATAGGCATAGAGTTATTTGTAGCAGTCTTTCATATCCTTTTAAAGTCTGTGATATCTCTTCTTTCATTCTGAATGTTGCTAATTTGTGTCTTCAATTTTTCTTCTTGGTCAATCTGGCTATAGATGTATCAATTTTATCGATTTTTCAAAGAATCAGATTTTAAACTTAAATGTCCATCATAAAATAGCTAGAGGGAAGCTCAGGGAACTCAGTGGTCTATGATGACCTAGAGGGGTGGGATGGAGGGGAGGCTCAAGATGGAGGTGATATATGTACAAATAGAGCTGATTCACTTTGTGGTAGAGCAGAAACTAACATAACATTGTAAAGCAATTATACTTCAAAAAAAAAAAAAAAAAGAATCAGCCTTTAGTTTTATTGATTCTGCTCAGCTGTTTTTCTGCTTTCTGTTGTATTGATTCTTGCTATAATATTTATAATTTTCTTTCTTTTAAGTACTTTGGGTTTAATTTTATATTCTTTTTCTAGTTTCTTAAAGAGAAGATTAGATTGTTGATATGAGCCTTTTATTCTTTTCCGATATAAGTATTAAACTCTATAAATTTCCCTCTAGCTACTGCTTTTGTAACTCCCTACAAATTTTGAAATATTGCACTTTTTTTTTTTTTTCAACTCAGAATGTGTTTTTAATTTCCCTTGAGACTTCTTAAATTCTGGAGCACTTACTCAGACCCATCCACTTGAATAGGGCTTGATTCCAACCTCTGCCTCACCAGTATCATGTGGCTGCTAAACTCTTTCCGCAGCTTTGTAACTTCCCAGCTGCTGCCTTCTTCTGGTTTCTCAAAGTCTTTCCCTATATGTGCACCCCTGAAGAGTTGGTCCCTGACTTGAAGGGAATTTGTACAGATTTTGAAGTGCCTTCCCTGCAGTACCATCCTCCCCAGTATTTTGCCTTTTAATTTCCAGCCCTTTCGATAATCCAAATTCCAACTTGTATCTCCTCAGTTTATTAGGACTTTATTTTTCTAATTGAGCTCTATTCTTCAGTCCTGTAACTTGGGAAATGCCCTCAGGTAAAAATCTCGGATCATGTGGAAATTACTTCATGAGCTTTCCTATTTTCAAGGATCACAGTCTTTCAAAGATTCTGAAGCCTTCAAACAATTGTTTTACATATTTTATCCAGTTTTTACAGTTGTTTTTGGCATGAGGTTTAGTTCCAAAGAAGGTACGCTGTCATAGGCAATACTTAAAAGTCCTCTTTGAGCTTTTGCACTGTTGTAGACTCTAGAATTTTAGAGTGAACTATGTGGGGTTTTTTTCTGCTGATAACTGTTTTCCTGCCGGAGCCTGCCGGCAAACGAACTGGTGGAGAACACAATTACCAGAGTACCTAGGAAAATAAGACTCAGAAAGATGGGGTTGAGAGGGACGGAGTCCGCTTACATCTGACTCCCCCGACTTTATTGAAGAATACCACGCCTATATATACGCTAACAGGAGTTACTAAGAATAGATCGAGGGTTTGCATACGTGCAGAGCAACAGATGTTTTAAATTCCCACACTCAAGATCAGTAAAGCACTAATTACCCTAGCGCCCAACATGATTAAGATCAATAGAACATTAGATAGAAAACAGGCTTCATCAATAGAACATCATCTAGATGGAAAACAGGTTTCGAGCATGATGAGTTTATCAGCACCAGAAAAACAGGCAAAAGGTCACCGGGGTGTTTTTTCCCTGAAGGAGATAAATGCCAGTCTATACTTTAACAAGAAGGGGTGGCAGGACAAAGAGAGACCACCTTTTGTTCTCTCTTAGGGCCATAAGGGGCCTGTACATTCAGGCCGGCTCCCTGCATTTTCCTTTTGAGAAACAGTTCCTGGCCCTGGTGCAGCCAAAAGCCTGAAAAGAAACACTAAAGGGCTAGGGTTCCCAAGCTGACCCTTACAAACTGGGTATTAATTTGAACAAACAAAATATAAAATTGGATATGTACAAAAACATCCCACTGTCAAGTGGGAAGTTAGGTAATAAATATTATATTAGCTCAAGCAGATCTTGAAGGCACAAGACAGTGGCATGAGTGGGTGGCTCAGACTTCCAAGATGCACCATCTTGCAATATTGATACCTTCCCATCAACTCTGACATAGGGCCTCATGGGAAATTCCTTATAATCAACTCTCCCAAGAAGAAAGAAATCAGGCTTGATTCACAAACAGTTCTTCACAATATGCTGAGACTACTCAAACATGGACTGCTACTATATTACAGCCCATTCGGGAAAGCCCTGAAGGATCAACAGGAAGATGAATCCTGTCAGTGGGCAGTGCCTCTGGTCTTTCACCTGGTAGGTTCATCTCACCTGGAAGGTAAAATGGAAAGAGGTTTGGATCTATACAAGTTTATGAGCAATGGCTAGTCTTTGCTGGGATATGAAGTAACTTAGAGCAAAGTAAAGAAGAAGATCTGGTTTGGTGAAGAAAAGATCTGGAGAGATTTAAGGCAATAGGCTTCTGAGAAAGGCCTCAAACTGTGAAGATATTTTTGTCCCAGTGTGACAATTTACCAAAGGAAATTCATGGTGAGAAAACTATCTAAAATCAGCAAAAGTAGGCAAAATCAGATACACAAGATGACCCATTCATGAATATCAGTCAGACTTATAATGAGAATGAAGGTTACACCATTGGCACAAAGTTTGAGGCCCCTGAGAGCTGTTAATAGTGTTCAAATCATTACCAGCAAAGCCTAGGGACAAATCCTACCTCACTCTTCCTGTATGCTCTAGGTGATGCCAGGGAGTTTATTCCTGAGGGATGGTGGGTCCTCACAGGAGCACCATCTTGAAGAAAATAACCCCAGGAGGCCTACCTGAAAGCAGGGAACTGAGGGTTTAATAGGTCATGGCTCAGCCTCTAATAAGTCTTCACATGGAGACACAACAGGACCCACCAGTATGGACCAGCTTAACAGGTAAGCAGGACCAGGGATGAAGCGTCCAGAGACGGGCAGAGAAAACTGGGGCCAGGAGACAGGGGTAGAGAAGCCAGGATGTATGAACCTGGGCCAGGGCTCAGGGAGACTGGCTGGGTGCGAACAAGAGGCAGGAGCCCAGAATCCGGGTTGGCTGTGCACACGTGGGTTGTGAGACCTTGGGCCACACATTCTGACAGGTCCAGGCAAAGGAGGACTCTTACATGTGGGGTTCAAACCACATCCTCATCAAATTATTTCCTCCCATAGGAAATCAAGGCTGATGGAGCAGTAACCCTTGGAAACACGAGGGCACTCTGCATGCTTACCTGCTCCACGCTCTCGTGTAGCATTGTCTAAACGTTCTCTTCGCATTCTCTCCACAAGGACACAACAATCTCGGAAGGTCACAAATGAGGGAAACGAGTTCAGACAGAGAAAAGTGACTTGCCCAAGGTCACACACCTGCAGGTACGAGCTGGAATGGGACTCCAGTCCTTTCTGTCTCATAAGTGCATATTCTTGACCACTAAGGCGCACAGGACAGATGAAGGTAAAGCCCCTGGCTGGTAGCAGGTACTCAGGAGAGCTGGGAGAGCCATGTGACATGACTCTGCCAGACACAGAGTGGACACTCAGGAAAGGGTTCATTGGAGTGGAAACCCCTCAGAGATTTTATCTAAACCTCTCACTACACAGATGAGAAAACCAAGTCTCAGGGACCCAGAGTCACAGAAAGCAAGTAGCAGAGCTGGTCGAGGAGCCAGGACTCCTGGTTGCAAGGTGGAGTTCTCTAACAGCAGTTTGCCTCCTAACCATCTCTGCTCTCACCCCTCGCCAGTTGGGACCTTGAACAAGGGCTTGTCTTTCTCCAATCCTTGGTTTCCCATTTGCTGAGGGGCGTAACCACTCCCTGAAAGGGCTGGATGAAGGAGGAGATGATGTCCATCAAGTGCAGCATCAGGTTGGACACTCAGTGATTGGTCTTTCTGTCCTTCCCTGTCCCCACCTGCACTGTAACTCTCTCATAGACAGTCCCACCAGGGAGGACCTTCTGGGGCAAATTCTGTGCCCCATTAGTCCCTAAAGCACAGGATGGCATCACTCAGATGTAGTGTGTAATCTAAAGCAAAATAAGAGCCCTAACTAACCTATAAAATAAATGTAAGAAAGTTCAACCAAATTTGGATATTCCCTTTGATGGGCTAGTTGAAAGGTGCTTTGAAAGATAAAATGCCAAGTTCTTTCATAAAGTACTTTTGGTGTCCCTGTTTGGCTGGTGTCCCAATATGCCCATTGGATGGTCCAGTACCACCTGCAATAAAAAGCCATGTCCCACCCCTCCACTGAGGTCTCAGCATCCCTCCTTCATCGTCTAAGCAGTGGAACAGAAGTGGGATGAGAAGGGTACCAAAACAGATGCCTTTTAGGGCCCCACTGGCCTCCCCTTTCAGCCTTTCTGCCCCTCAGATCACCTGCTCTGCCTCACCCAGGACTGCAGAAACGACTCCCTGTCTGAGAGCAAAAATGTCTATGGTAGTGCAAAACAGGTTCACTTTTTTTTTGCTAGATCCTGGGGTCTGATTTTTGGAATATTATTTTAAAGGAAGATTTGCATTGCAGATACTAGTTCTCAGTGCTTATCCTATAGCGACTCAAGATAAAAACTTGAATTATAAATTTGTCTGATTATCAATGAAAAAGTGGAAAGGGAAACAGAAAACCTTGGTCTTAATATGATCTCCCCTGAAAAGCTGAACTTCTGGATTCCCCAGAAGACATGGGGAGTAGAAGAGAGTCCTCTCCCAGGAATCAAAGACCTGAGTTCTGGGGATGACTCTGCATCCAGTGCCATTGGTACCTGGGAAAGTTCCCACCGTTTTTGTGCTCAGCCTCTTGCCTTCAGGAGGAAAACTGGTTAGATCTGAAAATTAAAAGTTTTTTCCAGCTTTTTCATTGATGGTTTTATGCATAAGAGGTGTTTCTAGAAGAGAGAGAAATTAGAGGTGACTCTAGGAAAAGTGTGGGGCCCTGCTCACAGAATCACCAGGATTAACATGGACTTGCTTGCAATGGGAACAGAGATTGTTTAGCCCAAGGGGCAAGTATCAAGTAGATGGCCAATCAGTATTTCTCTTAATTCAATCCCCCCATATCTACGAAAACACTTCCTCCTGATTCCTTCTTGGCAGGGGGTAGGGGGGTTCTTTGGCCTTGGAGCAGTCATTGCAAGCAAACCTCCAGTTCCTTTCCATCTAAAATGCTTCTCAAGCAATGACCAGGGACAGAGAAGCCTAGTGAAGAATGGGCGTGCCAAACAGGAGTTTGAGCTGAGCTGCATGCCAGCAGAGAGGCAAGTTCAAGAGTAACACAGATATACTCCCTGGATTCTCTGTTGCTGCCCAGTTGCAGGAGAATCTATACTCAGTTCCGACTCCAATCAGGAATGGCTCTTTCCGCCAAAGGGATTTTCAGTGTCACTCCCGTCACTGCAATGTGACAAAGAGCCCCACATCCAGAGACAGAAAAGGGAGTACTCAACTTAGAGACAGGCAGAACCACTGCATCAAGCCAACAAGGAAGAGGGAGCCATTCCTGGTCAATAATTACGATGAGAAGATAGCATGTTGCTATAAACTTCAGAGAAATCAGGCCTCCCTAGCAAGGTGGTGACAAAGATGTCATTTTTTAAAAAACTTAAAGCAATGCCAAAGAGAAAGGAGCTCAAGGACATGGTTTAACAGACTCAATATCCCTGAAGGATCATATGCGACATGGACGAGGGGACCAACAGAGTTCTTCCACAGCACTTAGCACAACTGAAATTAAATAATTATGCAATTCTTTGCTTAATGTCTTTCTCTACTGCTGAAATTTCAGCTCCATTAAGTTAGAGATCTTCTTTGTTTTGTTCAACTTGTTATATACTCAGCATGTAACATGGTTTGGTATATTGTAGGTAATTTTTTAAAAGGAAAAAGGGAATTCTGGGAGAGGATGAAGACAGAGCCCATCATTTCTCTTCTAGTGTTGGTTACATTATACAGTGATCACTCTATAATTAATATTCCAGAATCACCGATTGCTCTGGTTTCCAAGTACTCCCACCACCCACTTCCTGGGCATCCACCTTAAACCATCATGGAGACTATAGCCTGTAATGAATCAGAGGAGTCATGGACCATCTTCTACCTTATGGGCATCCCTTCTCTGCCGAAATCCCTCTTCCTTCCTATCTTCTTCATCTTTCTCCTCCTCTACCTGCTCATCCTGGTGGGAAATGCCCTGATCCTGGTGGCTGTGGTGGCAGAGCCCAGCCTCCACAAGCCCATGTACTTCTTCCTGATCAACCTCTCAGCCCTGGACATCCTCTTCACCACAACCACTGTCCCCAAGATGCTGTCCTTATTCTTGCGTGGGGATCGCTACCTCAGCTTCTCTGCCTGCTTCCTGCAGATGTACCTCTTCCACAGTTTCTCCTGCTCTGAAGCCTTCATCCTGGTGGTCATGGCCTATGACCGCTATGTGGCTGTCTGCCGCCCACTGCACTACCCTGTGATCATGACCCCACAGACCAGTGCTGCCCTGGCAGCCAGTGCCTGGCTCACTGCCCTCCTTCTGCCCATCCCAGCAGTGGTGCAGACCTCCCACATGGCTTTTGAAAACATCGCTCACATCTACCACTGCTTCTGTGACCACTTAGCTGTGGTCCAAGCCTCCTGCTCTGACACCACACCCCAGACCTTCATGGGCTTCTGCATCGCCATGGTGGTGTCCTTCCTGCCCCTTCTCCTGGTGCTTCTCTCCTATGCTCACATCCTGGCCTCAGTGCTTCGCATCAGCTCCCAAGAAGGACGGTCAAAAGCCTTCTCCACCTGCAGCTCCCACCTCCTGGTGGTTGGCACTTACTATTCATCCATTGCCATAGCCTATGTGGCCTACAGGGCTGACTTGCCACTTGACTTCCACATCATGGGCAATGTGGTGTATGCTATTCTCACACCTGTCCTCAACCCTCTCATCTACACGCTGAGGAATAAGGATGTAAAGACAGCCATCACCAAAATGGCATGTCCCTGGAACCCAAATAATCCTGCAAAACCCTGATTGATAGTGAACTTTATTTTCTCACAAACACCAATAACAATAGAGGTAAAATTGGACAATTCAGATAGCCAAATAATTAGAACAATACTTCTTAAAATACAGTCCTAGGTATTCTTCCATTGTAACAAAATAATGATTTTCTTTCCTTGATTCACAGACAAAATGGATTGGGCTTTTCAGTTTTTAAGCTGTGACTCCCAAATTTCACAAGATTTGTGGTCACATTTCCATTAATTCAAACAATTTTGATTCTCAGAGACTTAAGTATTTGACTAGAAAGAAATTCAGTTTTTTTCCCTTGTAGAGCTTCTAATATTTCTAAATGCCCCCAGGATTGCTGACACATAGATATGAATCAGCCTTGCCGTTTTTGCTGGAGTAGTAACTTAGAAATTCTCTTCAAGGAAAACATCTGAAACTGCTACCATCTCAATTCTCATTTCCTGAAAATACACTGCTACTACCAATGTGTCAATAGCAGTCATGCAGGAAATTTACCACTGGTGTCTAGGCCTTCATAGCGTCCTGAAAGTAGAGCATACCCTTCCTTGAGCTTATGCTTAGGCAAGAAGTATTCCTTAGCAAACCTGTACAGGCACCAAAGCATTGCATCCATAACAATGAGAGCGAAGTCGTTTTCTCTTATTAGTAGCACGCGGTGTCCAGGACCTGCACTCTTGCTCACAATACAGCCCTAGGTATTCTTCCTGGCCCTAGACGCCAGCCCAAGCTCTTTATTCCCTTTCCCTATGCCAAATTTCCTCTTGAAGAATATTTTCCACCTATCACCTCACCTGCTAATTGGCACAGTCTCTCTGTATCTCCCGTTTTAAAAAAAGTAATTTCAACTTTTGTGCATCAAATGACACTATCGGGAGAATAAAAAGACAATCCACAATGGGGAAAAGTATTCATAAATTAAGGAATTAACATCCAAAATATATTAAGAACTCCTACCACTCAAAACAACAACAGTGACACCCAATTTAGAAAATGGGCAAAATATTTGAATAGACATTTCTCTGAAGGAGACATACAAATGTCAAATAAGCTCATGAAAAGATGCTTGACATTACCATCCATCTGGCAAGTCAAAACCATAATGAGATAGCACTTCTAACCACTAGGATGGATATTATCCAAAAATGGAAAATAGCAAGTGTTAGAGAGAATGTGGTACAATTGGAAAGCTTGAAAAAAAAATGATGCAGCAACTGTGGGAAAACAATATGATGGTTCCTCAAGAAATTAAATATAGAGTTAATGAATGATCCATCATTTCCACTTCTGGGTATATACCCAAAAGAATTGAAAGCAGAGTCCTAAGAGACATTTGTTCACCTGTGTTTATAGCAACACTATTCACAGTAGCCAAAAGATGGAAACAGCCCAAATGTCCATCAGCAGGTGAACAGATAAACATATACACCCAGTGGAATATAATTCAGCCTCAAAAATGAATGAAATTCTGATACATGCAGCAACATGGATAAACCTTAACGACATTATAAGTGAAATAAGCCAAGTACAAAGGGATAAATATTGTGTGATTCCATTTACATGAGGCACTTGTCATGGTCAAATCATAGAAACAGAAAGTGAAACAGTGGTTACGGGGAGCTAGGGGTGAGTGGGGAAGGGAGAATTACTGTTTTCTGCATATGGAGTTCTGTCTGGGATGACTAAAGAGTTCTGGAAATGTACAGTGGTGATGGCTGCACAACATTGTGAATGGACTCAATGCTACTTTATGTACATTTAAAAATGGTCCAAATGGTAAGTTTTATGTTACATATGTGTACCACAATAAAAGATATTTTTTTTAAATAAAAGATATTTTAACAAATAGTTTCAAATCAGACCACAGGTCACAGATCCTTGAGTAGCCCATGGGCTGGCTGCCATTTTGTCAGATGTCCATCTCTAGACCCACTGATCAGCTGTGGTCAGAGGAAGATGTATGGAGTTCATCACATGGTTTGACATGAACACAAGAATTCATGGAGCAGTTTGCCTTAAAAAGTGGGGTGGGAAGGCATTTGAAACCTGGTACATTTAGGGGACTCATTGTCCTATCGGTGTCAGGCAGGTGTTGGGAGGTTGTTGTGAAGATTTGGGTGAGACTGGGAAATTTCATCTCTCAAATATCTCTAGCCTGCCTCTACTGCTCTCCATCCCGCTTCATTCACTCTGGTGCAGGTGTTGGTTACCACCTTCTCTCTCCTAAAGGAGCACAGCCATCTCTCCAACCATCTCTCTGCCTCTGTGCCCACCCTCCACTTCATACGTGACCAGAATGGGCTTTCTGGCAGACAGATCTGGTCACCCTACCACCCTCAATAGAACTTAAAGGCTCTCTCTGCTCTGGCTCCCCCTAAGTGACTTCTTTGACCTCACATTCTCACCATTGCCTCTCTCATGGCAATTCTGAATTTCTTTCAGTTTGCCAAACACGCCAACTCATTCTCATTCTCACCAGTCACTCACCCTTCTCTCTTCCTCTTTGTCTATTTCAACTGAAATCTTAGTCAGGCTTCTCCTGAAACATCACATTCTGAGGAGCCTGCCCTGGCACCTTGCCCTGAAAAGTGAGGTAGATACCTTTGTGTGTGCCCCCTTAGCACTTCATTACTCCCCCATCATAGTGTCACGTTAGTTGCTCAGTTGTATGACTCTTTGCGATCCCATGCAGTGTAGTTCACCAGACTCTACTGTCCACGGAATGCTCCTTGCAAGAATACTGGAATGGGTTGCCATTTCCTTCTCCAGGGGATCTTCCCAACCCAGGGATCAAACCCGGGTCTTCTGCATTGCAGGCAGATTCTTTACCACCTGAGCCACCAGGGAAGCCTCATCATGGCACTTTTGAATTTTTACCTTTTGAATCTTAGGAGAAAAGAGCTCCGAGCTCATGATACCTATTAGACTGTATAGGCTTCTTGCTTGTTTTATCTTCCCCTTTACCTCCAAGCCCCCAATTCCCACTCCACTCCCCTTTCTCACATTATGTATGTTCATAAATATAAGCATATCTTTGAAAAGTAGATAGTGTTGTTATATGCATGTATGTACATGTTGAATTCACATAAAAAGAATTATGTTACACATCTCCATTTATCTCTTACATTTTCATTCAGTGTCTCTGTTGCTATTTATAAATCTAGTTTCATTGGTTCTTATTGGTATTCCATGATATGATTTCATCACATTTTACTTTTCTAGTGGAGGCCACCTAAATTACCTCTAACTCTTTGCTATCAGTGTGTCTTGATAAATGCCCTTGTGTATGTCCTTGTATGAATCCATGGAAGATTCTCCCTAAAAGATAGAACAAGGAGTCAAACACATTAGTCATGGGTGTACACAAACTTTAGCTAAACATAGTTCCTCTTCATTATTTGTAGATTCTGTGTTTGCAAATTCATTTACCTACTGAACCTAAAACCAATTCTTATGGCACTTTCAGGGTCCCTCAGGGACACACCCAGAGCAGCAAAATATCTGAGTCATCATGTGCATGTTACCAGTTGAGGTCTAACAAGAAAACACTTTACCCTCTTGTTTCAACTCATATCATGATCAAGTGTCCTTCCCACGGTCTACTTTTGCCATGCTTTTAGCATTTTTGTGCTCTTTTGGTAATTTCCCTGTTTAAATTGGTACCCAAGCACAGTGCTCAAGTGGTGTCTAAGACTTCTAAGCATGAAAAGTCTGTGATGTGCCTTGTGGAGAAAATACATGTGTTATTAAGCTTCATTCAGGCATGGATTATGGTGCTGTTGGCCATGAGTTCAAAGTTAATAAATCAATAGTGTATATACTAAATGAGGATTTTTAAATTAATTTTTATTGGAGTATAGTTGATTTCAATGTTGTGTTAGTTTCCACTGTACAGCAAAATGAATCAGTTATACTTATACCTATTGTTGCTGTTGTTCAGTCGGTAAGTTGTGTCCAACTCTTTGCGATCCCATAGACTGCAGCATGCCAGGCTTCCCTGTCCTTCACTATCTCCTGGAGTTTGCTCCAACTCATGTCTATTGAGTTGGTGTTGCTATCTAATCACCTCATCCTCTGCCACCCCCTTCTCTTTTTGCCTTCCATCTTTCCCAGCATCAGGGTCTTTTCCAATGTGTCAGCTCTTTGCATCAGATAGCCAAAGTTATTAGAGCTTCAGCTTAAGCATAAGTCCTTCCAATGAATATTCAGGGTTGATTTCCTTTCGGATTGACTGGTTTGATCTCATTGTAGTCCAGTGGACTCTCAAGAGTCTTCTCCAGCACCACAATTCGAGTGCCTCAATTCTTCGGCATTCAGCCTTCTTTATGGTCCAACTCTCACACCCGTACGTGACTACTGGAAAAATCATAGCTTTGACTATACAGACCTTTGTGGGCAAAGTGATGTCTCGCTTTTTAATATGCTGTCTAGCTTTTTCATAGCTTTCCTTCCAAGGAGCAAGCATCTTTTAATTTTGTGGCTACAGTCACACCACCCACAGTGATTTTGGAGCCAAAGAAAATAAAATCTGTCACTGATTCTACATTTCCCCCCTTTTATTTGCCAGGAAGTGATAGGACCAGATGCCCATATATACACATACATATATCCACTCTATATTTTCCCGTATAGGTCATTATAGAGAGTATTGAGTAGAGTTCCCTGTGCTATACAGTAGAATCTTATTAGTTACCTATCATATATAAAATAGTGTGTATATGTCAATCAGAAATACCCATAAAACAAGGTTATATATTTGATCACATCAGTTGATGAAAATGTTGTGACCAGAGGCTCACAGGAAACTAATCTTGTGCTCCTCCTAGAGGAATGACTGAGTGTATTCGCAGCAACTCAATAGAACACAGCTACCACAGATAATGAGAATTGACTGTGCTGAACGTACTTCAATATTGTTTCCTTGAATGGCTATGCCTTTTATACTCCAGCAGTAATGGACTATAGACTATAGCTCCCACCCCCCCACATCCTCACCAACATCCTCTTCCAACTCTCTAATTTTTTCCTTCTTTATCAGGCTAAAGTGGTACCTCATTCTGTTTCATTTGCATCTCTCTGATTACTAATGAAGCATCTCCTTGGTAGCAACTAGCATTTTCCCATATTGCTTATGGAAAAACTGCTTATTTTCTTTGGATTTCCTGTATTATTTCATTGCTTTCAGGACTTCTGTATGTTTGCTCCTTGTCAACTTTAAATATTACAAGTATGTTTTTCAAGTTTGTGATCTGCCCTGCCTGCATTGAGCAGAAATTCTTCATTTTGATATACTTAAATCCATCACATTTTTTACCTTTTAATATGTGGGGATTTAGCCTTTCCTCACCACAACATCACAGCTATTCCTCAATATTTTCTTTCACTAGCTTCCTAGTTTTTTTCTTATACTTTTACCTTGAATTCACGTGGAGCTCTTCTTTAAGTTGTAAGGTAGGAATTCTGCTTTATTTTTCTTCATATTTGAAACCATATTTTCCATCAGTCTCTTCTTCTCTCTTTTTTTTTGGCCATGCCTTGGGGTGGGATCTTAGTTCCCCATCCAGGGATGAAACTTTTGACCCTTGCAGTGGAGCCACAAAGTCTTAATCACTGGGCTGCCAGGGAAGTCCCACCAATTGCTCTTAAAAATCTTGTCTCTCCTCGTTGTTTTATAGCCCTATATTTATCAAGTTTCCATACACTTTGTGTACTTCTGAGTTATTTATTTTGTTCTACTGTCTACTTGCCTATTGGAATGTCAGTACCATATTATGATACTATTATAGATTTGTAGTATGTCTTTTTACATATATGATTCAGGAAGCCCCTTCTCACCTTTCATATTTTTTTAAGTTGACCTACCTGTTTGAAGTTGACTTACCTGTAAATTTTGGAAGGTTTGTAAACTCCCTCAAAAATGCAGTGAAAAATTTTTGAGACTTCATTAAGCTACCACTCCCACTTATTTGATACAGCTCCCCATTTATTAAAATCTTTTACGTCTTTATTTTAAACTTTTCAACAATCATGGTTATCATTTTTGATAGTATAAACTTCATCATTTGTGTTACTATTGTAAAAAGCATTTAAAATTTTTTTCTAGTTATTGCAGCCTGGATGGGAGGGCAGTTTGGGATAGAATGGATACAGTATATGGCTGAGTCCTTTTGCTGTCCACTTGAAACTATCACAACATTGTTAATTGGCTATACTTTAAAATACAAAGTTAAAAATTTTTTTCTAGTTGTTATGCTAGAAAAAGATCTATTTCTAGCTAGTATAGAGTTCCCCAGTCACAGCCCTTATCACACTGAATTATAATTCCCTTTCTATTGCCTGTATTTATTCTCCATTAGATGCCAAGCTATGTGAGGACAGGCACTGCCCCTGCCTTTTCCATCTCTATATGCCCAGCATCTTTCGTAGGGCTTGGCACATAGCAGTCGCTTAATAAAGAACTCAGTCCTTGGCACATGGTGTCATTTGATGTTCGTTTCCTCCCACTGTCTGAACAAAAACCACATCAGATTCCGCGTTTTATAGATGGATATACTCACACTCAGAAGATGTGTTTCCCATGGACTCAGCATAAATTAAAGAAAAAGTTGGAGTCACATCCCAGGTCTCCTGGCTGAGATGCATTTCATTTCCTTTACGCTATCTCTGCTGATTAAATGCCCCTTGTCTTAATCTCATGGGAAGAACAGATGGCAGATTCTCTAGTCAAGGTGTAAAACCAGAGACAAAGGTCAGTTTTCCTTGAGAGGGTCAAAGGACCTGAAGGATGATTCCTGGTGACACAGAATCCCAAGCTGTCCCTTGTTCTCATCTCCATACCAGTAGGTCTCAAACTTTTGTGTGGGTTGAAATCTCAGCGAAGGCTTGTTCAAATATAGGTTGTTTGGCCTCCTGCTCAGATTTTTAAAATTCAGTTTGTTCTAAGTGAGGCTCAAGAACCTGCATTTTCAACACAAGTAGGCGCACAGAAGGCACTCAGTAAGCATGAGGTTTTAAAATACCGTCTTGCAAAACCAACAAGTTGATAACAGTGCCCATTACAACACTCAGCACTGCCCTATAACTTTCTCCTTAAATGCAGTGTGAGAAAAAAATGCTTTGTTAAAAGTCAACTCTTTTCTTTTCTTTTACCAGGCAATGAAATCCTTCCTACCCAGATTCTTTTTTGCCTTGTTGGACAGGAAGTCAGAGCCTCTTTCTCACCTACTGTCCCTCTCTTATTCAAGTGCCTGAAAATATCTATTGCTCTTTTCCCTCCCTCTAGATTATTTTTTATATTTTGTCCTATTTTACATTGTCTTCAATTTCTACAGCTGTCTCAAACTGTTCTTTTACATAGAATATAAATAACATATATGTATTATATATGTTATATTAATATAATATATATGCATATAATATATAATATAATATATATGCATATATTATATATGCATAGGTATCATTAAGAAGACATCTGCTTAAAACAAATAATGACCACCAGAAAAGTTAAGGACTAGGTACATTTTTGTTTTATTCTCAGTAGATTTTCTAGGATAATCTCTAGTTTCAGGGGATTTTCCAACACCTGAACTGCTTAATTAATGTTAAAAGTGGCAAAACGGTGATCAGAAACCTGAATAAAATGAAGAAAGTACTACGATAATAAAGGGTAATACTATCAGGCCCTAGATGGGCTTCCCAGGTGGCGCTAGTGGTAAAGAACTTACCTGCCAATGCAGGAGACATAAGAGACGTGGGTTCAAACCTTGGGTTGGGAAGATCCCCTAGAGGAGGGCATGGCAATCCACTCCAGTATTCTTGCCTGGAGAATCCCATGGACAGAGGAGTCTGGCAGGCTATAGTTCATGGGATCGCAAAGAGTCGGACACAACTAAAGAGACTTAGCACGCATGCACGCATCAGGCCCTAGACAGCAGTTGCTGTCATGGCATGTTGCAAGAGCCTGGTGTGATTCATTGGTATTTCCATATCTTACAAGAAGCCCCCTCCAGGGCTAGGATCTCCATTCCAGTTGCCAGTGGACTAGTATTCAGAGAAGACTTCATTGCCTCCAGAAGGCTCACAGGACCCCTGGGAAAAGGTCTGGCAGGGAGCCTGTTGCCCTCTTCTACTGGCTCACCTGCCTAGTTATTGGATCCTATTCATGTGAGTAGTCACCACTGGAAGCTTGTGCAGGCTGGCCCCAAGAAGAAGAGAAGCAGTCCCAAGAAGACAGGGTGGTAAGTGCTAAGGGTGCTGCAGGTACGGGTTCGAGGATCTGCAAGCAAGTGTGAGGTCACTGGGCAGGGTGCAGGGCAGGTTTAGGATCAGACAACCAGGACAGAAATTGAACTGGGGACTCTGAATCTAACGCTCACTGCCTGTCCCGGTGCCTCCTCATAAAGGCCTCAGACATCAAAGAAGGTTCTTCCCTGACTTTAATTCCTGACAGTTCAGAGGTCTTAGGGTCCAGTGACCTGTAGTCTGAGCTCAGACTTCTCTGATTCTGAAGATTTATGATTACACAGCCAAAATTCTGACAGTAAGATTCAAATATCCTAATACTCTATTATCTTAAACCATTCTTAGTGTATAAGATGCTAACATTCTCAGATTCAAGGTCTGTGGTTTTAGATTGTAAAAATTTAAAACTGAGAAACAAAGATTCCAAGGAAAATAGGATTAAAAATAGAAAATTCCATGATTTTAGAGATTATAGATTCTTAGAGTCTTAAATGCTAAGATCTTTGGAATCTAATTCCCATTGACTTCAAATTCTTAAAAAATTTTAATTTGAAAAGTGTAGAAATCTAGAATCTTAAGTTATGACTTTACACCTAACTACTGGTGGTACCTGATCAAATAAGTCAACTTTCCAGCCCACCTGCCAGGAGAAGCTTTGCACCTTCTGACATACTTTGCATCTTTTGCTCAGGGGCAAACCTAAATCAATGTCAAAGCTGCTGATCTGCACAGTCACTTACTGGTAAGGCCAGATTGTGTATAGACTAAATGTCTTCTCTGCCTTCAGTTTCATCACTGTGTTGCTGGAATGGACACCAATTACTTTTTTGTGTGCCCAGCATCTCTTCTTTTTAGAAACTGCAACTCCCAACTCCATGCAAATCTGACGGGATTGTCAACCACACACAGCATCACCTTCCCTTCCTCATGGACACATGACCCAGTATGACTAGAAAATTTCCATATCCCGAACACAGCAATCCTTCCACACAACAACATATATTAATACAATGAGAAAAAGAGCTCTGTGAGTGCTCATAAACGCCAGGTTATGAGCAGTAAGGACAATGTATATACTGTGAGTCAAGTTTTGCTCCTGCGTGAATGAACCTAGTGTCTATCATACAGAGTGAAGTAAGTCAGAAATAGAAAAGCCAATATAGTATATTAACTCACGTATGTGGGATCTAGAAAACTGTTACAGATGAACCTATTTGCTAGGCAGAAATAGAGATGCAGATGTAGGGAACAGATGTGTGGACACAGGGTGGAATGAATCGGGAGACTGAGGGTGTTTTTTGTGCACTTCCATGTGTAAAACAGATCCAGATCCAGATCCTGCCATGTCTAAAACAGTGGAAACCTACCTTATAGCGCAGGGAGCCCAGCTTGGTGCTCTGTGGCGACTTAACTGGGATTGGGGTAGGGACAGAGGGAGGGGATATATGTGTACGTGAAGCTAATTCACTTCATTGTACAGCAGGAACTAACACAACATGGTAAAGCCACTCTATCACAATTAATAAAAAAAAAATTTGCTCCTCACCAACTTTTCCATGTGGTGGAAAGAGTCAGGGTTGGCTTATTCATAGACACAGTAGCTACAGTATTTAACACCCGCCATATTTTTTGGAAGCCATGAACATGTTTTAACTTCTTTTAAAATTAGAAGGAGAAAAGGAATACAATACAGCCTGTATTATATTCATCTTTAATAATATAATCATCTTTAATAATATAATTGTAAAATAAAATCTTTTATGTTTTGATGTAAGGAAAGGAACTCAAAAAGAAAAAAGTACTGATGATCCATTAAAGTTGTATGTGACTTTGGAAAGAACCTGCCTGAGAATGAAACCAGCATGGGAAAAATATCTCTGAGAGATGGAGCAAGTAGAGCATGTGAACCTCTGGATCAGCCATGTCAGATATGCAACCATCCCCTTGGATCCCCAGTTAGGTGAACAATGGATTCTGCATTTTACTAAAGTTGGTGAGTTGGATGCTTGTTATATTGTTGGCTTCCCAGAAGCTTCCTATGTTTGTAGAATTCCCCATCTTCTTCCACTAAAAATGCCTTTACTTGCTTGCCATCTTCCCTTGCAAGAAGAACCCAGGCATGTGAACTAAATTCTCTGGCCCAATAGAGATTTTTGTGAGCTACCTATATCCATTAGTAAAATTATTTGCTGATTAAGCCAGCCACAGTTGGTTTCTGCTGTTTGCAAGGCTCTACAGTACTTTGGCCACCTCATGTGAAGAGTTGACTCATTGGAGAAGACCCTGATGCTTGGAGGGATTGGGGACAGGAGGAGAAGGGGACAACAGAGGATGAAGTGACTGGATGGCATCACTGACTCAATGGGCATGAGTTTGAGTAAACTCCGGGAGTTGGTGATGGATAGGGAGGCCTGGCGTGCTGCGATTCATGGGGTCGCAAAGAGTCGGACACGATTGAGCGACTGAATTGAACTGAACTGAACAGGTACAGCTAGTTCAAGCTGGGCTTCTGTCCCTTGCAACAAGTGTTCGAACACACAGCAGAGCCCTCTCTGCCCTTGCCTCTTCCTCGGGGGACTAAGTCCATCACTGGTGGTATTTTCCCAGCAGTCAAAGCTCATTCATTCCTGGAGAGAGAATGGGTCAGACTGAGTTCTAGCCAGGGAGGGACCACAGGGACCAGGAAAGCTATAGAGTGCAGTTTGAAAAGTCAGTGTGATTTAAGGACTGTCCCTTTTTTCCTGACTCCAGCCTCTTGTTTACCCAGGACCTTCCCTCTGACACCATTTTTAGGAGGTGGGGTATAAGAAAAAGCACTCTGTTACTTTCTCCCACCCACAAGCACCACAAGCATTCTCCCACAGAGAAGTGTAAGAGAGGTGCCTCTCCCTCTTCTCAATGCCTAAATGGAGAGAAAATAATTAATAGGGAAGGAAAAAAAATTTTTTTGTTGCATGGCAAGGCATGTGGCATGTTACTTCCCCAAACAGGGATTGAACCTGTGACCCCTGAAGTAGAAGCACAGTGTCTTAACTACTGGACCTCCAGGGAAGTCCCAGGAAGATAAAATTTTAATCTATTTGGTGTCCTTGAAGTAGAGAACCCAATGACTGGGCAGAAGAAGCATCCCAAGGAAAATAACAGGAAAGTTCAATGAAATAAAGAACTAATTCTGCAGCGCTAAATTGTACAGCATCTTTCAAGGAAACTTGGTGCAGGAAGATTGATACCTACATGTATCTCGATTAAGTTATCAAAGTCTAAGGATAAAGGAAATCTATTTTGAGCACTTAGGGAGAAAACATAATTCCTGTATTTCTCCTAAGCATCATGCAGTGTCCCAAATAGTGGAAGGATGTTTCTGAAGTCATTCAAGCCCAAAGGCAACAGGCAAATATTTTGAGACATGAAGGAATTCAGGAAGTGTGGTGTCTATGAGCTCTTCATTAAAAACCTACTTCATAAAGAAATCCAGACAACCAAGAGATGAGTCAAGTAAAGAATTCTGGAATAGAGAAGCATGATAAAATGATAGCAGTGAGTACTAAATAATCCACTTAAATGCAGAACTAAGACTCAAGAACTTTGGGGATTATAACTGCAAAATAGAAATTAATGTTATAAACCTTGACAAGTTAAAATAAATTACTATCATTTCTGAGGATCCAAAGGAAGTGCAAACAAGTGTTCAAAGTTAATATCTTCTAAAATTGAAATGAGAAATTAAAAACAATTCCAATCTCTTAATGCTTTTTATAATCTTTTTGTTTTTTAATCATTGTGTTGTTTTTAGAAACTAATATCTCTTGATATAATATACATTTATCTGACCTTCATTGGTTTCTTCAGTTTCACTTCAGTTCCTTTTTCTTCTACCAAACTTAACTAAAATTTAACTACTTATTTATATGTGTATATATATATTCAGATTGTTTTCCACTATAGGTTATTATAAGATATTGAATACGGGGAGGAATAAATTAGGAGTATAGGATTAACAGATATAAACTATTATACATAAAAATAGATAAGCAACAAGAACTTACTATATAGCACAGGGAATTATTTTTATCTTTATTGGGACTTGTATAATAATAAAAAATAAAAGAAGCTTCATTTTAAAAATAAATAAAGAGGGTCTCTCCCAGTTATTGAACTAGTAAAACTGCTGACTTCCTCTCATAATCTCAACCTCAAGGGGCCAAAGAGGAAAAACACTGGGATGCTGAGAAAACGGTAATGTGATGGGGCCTTTTTAGAATTGGTATATTGGAGGGTGGAAGTTTTAGTTTGGGGCAGGAGGCAGCCTTGAAAGGTTGTAGGAGGAGAAAACAAAAGGGGAACTATTGGAGTTCTGCTTTGACTGCTTCCCGTTGTTGTCCTGGGACAGAAAGTGCCTGCCCCCCATACCAGAAACACTCAGAAGCCTGTTCCAAGTAGCCTCAGCAAAATCAGGGCAGTACAGAAACACTTGTGAGGAACTGAGAAACAGAGGCGTGAATAACTGACTCAGGCATTTGCCTGGTCGTTTTTCCTCTCCCCAAACCCAAAATTAAGTAATTATAGTCTAATCACAATCTGACCTTAATAGTGCTTCTGCCTGTGGGGAAAGGGGGTTACTTGACCTTCTGAGGACTGTCTTGTTGGGGAGGGAGGGATTGATCATGGTTTTCTGGAGGCTCAGCTGCTCTGTACATCCTGAGCTAGTTGGGACTGACAGAATTTGGGTCTTGCCTTTCCTGATAGTGGCAAACCAATATCAACAGGGGAAAATGAATTAGTAGACTAAAGTAACAGGGCATTTGAAGTGCACAACCTTTTAAAGGAAAAACAATATCCTGGGTAACGTACTTCAACAATATCAGAAATATTGAAGAAGAGAAACCAGGAATTATAGTTAGCTTATTAAATATATGTATAATGACACAATAAGAGGTTAGCACATGTATAACACAATCAAGGAAATAGAAAAGATCCATACAGAAACAGTAAAGATGAAAAGTGGTAAAGAATCCGCGTGCCCATGCAGGAGACACAGGTTCAATTCCTGGGTTGGGAAGATCCCCTGGAGAAGAAAATGCCAACCCACTCCAATATTCTTGCCTGGGAAATCCCATGGGCAAAAGAGCCTGGCAGGCTACAGTCCATGGGGTGGCAAAAGTCAGACATGACTTAGAGACTAAAACAACAACAATCTATGAAGTTAACAAAAGAATAGATATAACTAAGAAACCAATAGGAAATTAGAGGAATACTTTGAAAAAATTGCTCAGAATTAGGAAGAAAAGAATAAAGAGGAAGAAATATTTAATATTAGATATTTTTCCAAACCCACTTAGAGATATAGAAAATTTCAACAGAAAATAGGAAACTATGGTAAAGAACCAGATAATAATTCTAAAATTGAAAAATATCAAAAAATATAACTGAAATTAAAATTAAATGGATGAGTTTTACAGCAAATTAGACTGCTGAATCAAAAAAATGAGCTGGAACATGTTGGAATAAAATATCCAGAATTAGGCATAAGGCAAGAAAAGCATGATAAATACAGAAGAAAGAATAAGGGATTTATGGAATGAAGAAAGAAAGTCTAACAGGGAACCCCAGAAGCAATGGAGGCAGATAATGGGGAAGAGGCAATATATGAAGATCTAATGACTAAGAATTTTTTAAAACTGACTGAAGCCTACAAACCCTGACTGGGATAAACAAGTTTATCATAGTAAAGTTGTTAAAAACCAAAATGAAAACTAAAGTGTCAGTCACTCAATTGTGTCTGACTCTTTGCAACCCCATGGAATGTAGCCCACCAAGCTCCTCTGTCTAGGAATTCTCCAGGAAAAAATACTGACATAGGTAGCCATTCCCTTCTCCAGGGGAGCTTCCTTACCCATGGATCAAACCTGGGTTTTCTGCATTGCAGAAAAATTTTTTACCATCTGAGCCACCACCAAAGACCAATACGAATTCTTAAAGCAGCCAGAGAAAAAAGACAAATTCCCTTTAAGGAACAACCTTTATACATTGAGAATAGATTTTTCAACATAAGCAATGGAAATAGAAGATAATGTAATAATATTTTCAAAGTGATGATAGAAAATAATTGGCAACCAAAAATTCTATACCCTAAAGTGAAAGTATTCTTTAAAAATGAAAGACATTTTCTGACAAACAAAAGCTAAAAGAATTCATCATCATCAAGTTCATAAAAAAAGGATGCTTCATGAAAAAGGAAACCAAAGATGGGAAGAAACAGGCAGAGTGAGATTACACACCCACCCACTCTCACACACACGCAATGTTACTTTAGCAACAACTGACTAACTTCATGGTCCTTATAACGACCATCTCAAATGCTAGCGATATTAAGCCAGTGCTAATTCAATATCCCATCCAATTCACTACATGTGTTAAGACCTCTGCATGGGAAGTTCAATACACTATTGAGAGAAATTTAAAAGACCTAAGTAAATAGAGGGTTATATCTTGCTTATATACTTAATGTTGTAAAAATGTCAAATTTTCCCAAACTGATGTATATGTGCAATGAAATTTTAAGAAAAATACAAGCAGAGTTTTGTGCATGTATGTGTGGAAGTTAACAAACTGATTCTAAAATTTAAATGTAAATGCAGAGAACCAAGAATAGAAAGGATCATCTTGAGCAGAAGATGGAGAGGAGAATGAGGAGGAAGGAGAAAGAAGGACGTGGAAGAGAAATAGAAGAAGGAGAACTCGAAGAAAGTGGAGAAGGATGTGGGGAGCAGGAGGAGAAGGGAAGTGGGCAAGGAGAAGTAGGGGTGAAGGATGAGAGAGATTTGAGTTGAGGAGAGTGAAGATTTGAAGTAGCCAATAGTGGAGTAGAGAATGGGAGAGTGAGCTGACACTAAGATTTCTGGGTGATGCTGAAGATCCAGTTAAGATGGGTGCGGATTTGGGGTTAAGGAGACTCAAGTCCCCAACATCACAGTTTTCTGAAGTCTCTGGACATGTTGTTTCATCTGATTTTCATAACATGCCTGTGTGAGAGAGATGATTCTCTCCATCGTATAAGTGAACCAAGCAGGGGGATGATCAACTTGCATCTCACTGTGAGTGGGTTTTGGATCCCTAACCATAGAGTCTGTGGCCGAGCTGGGTAACCAGGGCAGGGGGCCAGGATCAGCTCACCGGTGCTTCCTCCGCAGAAGACTGGACAGCTGAGCCAGTGCAAGGAGCTCGCTTGTATGATCTTGAACAAGTCCCTGGCCCCGTCTTGGCCTCAATATCCCTATCTGGACAGATGGAGGGTGGGGTTCTGTGCTATGAGTCTATTGCTCTGGAACCTTATCTTCTATCTATCCCCTCTCCACGCTGGGAGGGTGGCATAGAGCTCAGCCTGCGTTTGAGGCTACAGAGAGGCCTCCTCAGAGAGGGAGCTCAGAACACTGGGAGCTCAGGAAGCAGTCAGCGATGTATGAGAGCAAGGCACCTGGAGAGCAAAGCCCTCCCCTCGCCTTTTCTTCTCACAGTCCTGAGGTAGATAACCTACCCCTGGGGCAGAACCCAGTGTGTGTGTGTTGGGTGGGGGGTCTGGGGAGGGAAACACACCTAGGCTTGGCCGGAGACCAGGGTTCCAGTTAAGCTTTGTCCCAACTTCGCAATGTGTCCTCACCAAGTCCTTACCCTTCTCTGAGCCTCAGTTCTCTCTCTGGAAGATGAGAGACTTGGACCAAGATGTCTTTAAAGACATCTGAATCTGACTGCTTGGAATGTTAAAAGTTGCTTATAGATTCAGTGATCTCAATGTTCTTAAAAAAGGCTGCCTTCAATGGACATTCTGAACTAACTACTCCCCATTGCCTTTTATTTCAATCAAATTGATAAAATTTGTTCGTTTAAGGAGCATTTATGAAGAAAACACTATAAGCTAGGCATAGGAAACAGAGAGATGAACTAGACAGAATCCAATCTTCATGGAGCCTGTATTCAAGTGAGAACACAGACAACAAGAAATAAATAATTATAGTTTAAATAGTGCTATTAATGAAATAAACAATCCCCAAAATACATAAATAAATAAATATAACATAAATAAATTAAATAAATAAATAAAACATCAGATACAGGAGTGGCAGACCCAGCTACTAAGGGTGACTTTAAATAAGTCACTTTCCCATTATGGGCCTCATTTCTTTCTCTAGAATAACAATCCTGGGCTGGGGGAGGGGAAGAGCACAGGGGAATTTTCCTGCTGCACTGCCAGGAAAGTGAGAGAACCTGAGCTACAGGAGGGGCCCACACCCATGATCCAGGTGAGAGGAGCAGACTCACCCTTGGGTCACAGGGGGAAGGGTAGAGTGGATGGGGGACAGCAGGAGGGACAGGAGAGAGAACCCTCAATCAGTATCACCGAGCACTTGCTCTGGGCTGTGCACTGTGTCAGGGGATTTAGGTCTCATTTCTAAGTCTCACAACAAACCAGCTATGCAGGCATCTCTGTCCCCATTTTATAGAAGAGAAAAGTTTTGAGAGAGATGATATGACTTTACTGAGAGAGATGATATGACTTTACATAGTAGCAGAAAGAGGATTCAAGTTCAGTTTTCTCTGACTCCAAATCTGATACTGATTCAGGTATTAGAAAGATTTTAATGGGATACAAAGAAGTATAATCCTGAGCCGTATAATAGTGAGCCTTTGCATTCTTTGGAAATGGAAGGGAAGAGATATGTGAGGGCTGAGAGATAAGGAGAATCTTCCTGGAGCAGGTGGGTTGTCAGCTAGGCCTTTTAACTGTAAGTAGGTTTGAGGCAAAGAAAAAGAGAGAAACAGAGAACATGGGGCCCTGGACTTAGACCTACTCACTGGCTCAAGGGAGGGGTACCTAAATTAGGTGGCTGTGGAGAGATGAGGCTGGAAATGTGGACTAGCTCAATGAAGAGTCCCAGTGTGCCTCACTGAGGATTATGGTCTTGGTTTCTGGGCATTCAGGAGCTGTAGGACATGTGCAAACAGGGGAGGGACATAGCACAGGAGTATGGAATTGAAGTCATGGGACCTAAGTGGTCACGATTGCCACACTTACTAGTCATGTGACTCTAGACAATTTGCTTCAGAGAAATGAAGCTTCAACACCTTGTCTATCACATACCTGACTTAAGAGTTGCGTTGATCATTATATCCTCAAGCACTTGGTCCAGGATCCATCAAGTAGTGAGTGTTCAATAGTTGTTCACTAAATGAAATAAGATTAAAAACTCCTTATCCCAAAGACCTAAATGTAAGAGCTAAAAGTATAAAACTCTTAGAACAAAACATAAAGGAAAACTCCACAACACTGGATTTGGCAATGATTGTTTGAATATGGCAACAGAAGAAAAAATTAATTGGGCAATATCAAAATGAAAATCTTTTCTTCATAAGAGGGTACTATCCAAAGAAGTAAAAAGACAACCCCCCAAATGGGAGAAAATATTTGCAAAGCTCAACTGTAACAATGACAAAAAACAAACAAACAAACAAAAACTTCAAACAATCCAATTTAAAAATGGGCAGATGACTTGACAGACATCTATCCAAAGAAGATATACAATTGGCCTAAAGCCCATGAAACAATGCTCAACATCACTAATTATTGTGTGTGTGCGTGTGCACACACTAAGGGAAATACAAATTAAAACCACAGTGAAATATCCATCACTGTTCAGTTCAGCCATCAGAAAGCTATTATCAAAACAAACAAAAACAAATGTTGGCAAGGGTGTGGAAAAACCGGAACCCTTGTGCATTGCTGGTAGATCATGAATGAACCTAGGCTAGCCTAGGGCCTGACCCCTAGTGACTGCTCAGTATAGGACAATGTTATGGAGGTGGGGGCAATACGATACTAGATATAGTACAACACTGAATTTCTATTCTTAGATGATGCAAACAGTTCTGTGATTATCTTCGCACTTGCACTTTTCCTGTAAGTGAACAGGGTACCCCGAGATCTACTCTGCCCTCAGATCCCAGGACACAGGATGGATGGGCCTGCCTCAAGCATACACACACTCCTGCCTCCCTTCTCCCTACCTCCCAAGCTTCCAGATGCCCTAATTGGCCTCCAGAGGGGAACCGAATCTCATTGAAGGGCACTAATTAATTCCTAGAAATCCAGGTCCCCATATCCTCCTCTCACTCCACCCCAACTCCCCTGTTACTTGTTCCAGACAGGAAAGGAACTCTGCAGACTCCCCGAGGAGGGAGAGGCCTTGGGAGGGGCATCACGTGTGTGCTCTGTGCTGACTGTTGTAATGGGGCCCCAGGAGACCCGGCTGCACCAACGCAGACCTGGAACGAAAATGACTTCTGAGTACCTTCCCTGAACCTATTCTGGCTGACACCCATCCCCACCTTTGCCCTCACTATAGGCACTTGTGTTCTCACCTGGCTTCCCCGTGGGCAGTTAATTTTGGTGTCTCTGTTCAAATCGCTCTAGCCGTCCCATGGTTCCGGAGGCATGATCTGTGCCACCGCCCTGGCAGGGTGTCACTGCTGAAGTCCTGCGCTCACAGAGGCACTTCCAAGACACACTTCTGTTTATCCTTCAAGCCCCGGGGCAAACAGTCCTCTGTAAATCTTAGCCAAACGCCAGACAGGCCACCTCACCCTCCCTGGGGCACCCATGGTTTGTGGCTCCTGGCAGAGTTCTTAGGACTGCGGGCCTGGAAGCAGAACTGGTCACTTGCATCTCACTCCTCCTGGCCAGACCCCAGGCCCACAGACAAGTAGAAGCTGAGGCAAGGAGGCCTCTGTCTCAGTTCTGCTCTGCCATCTCCTCTTACTCCAAAGTGATGCTCTGCATTTCATTCATAGAAGTTTTTTTTTTTTAACAGATTCTATAGTGAAATAGAAAATAATACATAAAAATTTCCTGACTGCAGGACTCCTCTGAGCCTCCACTGTGTTCATGACCTTTGTGAATCTCTAAGATTACAATTCACATGTACCCAGTCCAATTGGGGGAAAGATCATTTTAGAGCTTTATCTTACACCATATGCCCAAATAAACCCTAAGGGAGTTAAAGAAGGAAATGTAAAAACTATAAAAACTAAAGGGAAATTAGTTCCAGACCGTGGATTCTGCAAACCTGGGACTGAGACTAATTCACAGCGTTCTGTCATTAAATAGTGAATAGAATGAACACAGGGTTTGTGATATCACTGACAGACAAGCTATGCACGTACCTTGATTCTGCATCTTGAGTAAGCTGCTTCAGCTGTTAGATTGACAGGCTTCCATTTTGACCATGTTCCTCCTTTGAAACTACATCCAGGAAACTAGTAACCTGACACTTGGAAAAGCTCCCTAGTGGTGCCATCTAATTTGACATCACTCTGAACCTGCATAAAGCAGCCTTTTGTCCAAAGCAGTGACTTACCCGTGGGCCTCTTTCTGGACTCTGTGCTCCTGCAGGGCAGGCTGTGTCCATCCCTCTTCACTGAGTACAAGCCCTACTCAGCAGACGCTCCTCTCTGTCTCTGCAAAACTTCTGTGCAAGTCCCCGGCTCATCACCCCATGTCGCGGTGTGGAATGTGGTATGATAGGCAGGCTCCTGGCTGGGGACCTGGGGCCTTGAATTCCTAACATTCTGGGGCAACTGGGCAAATCCTACCCTATCTGTACCTCAGTCAGGTAAAGTTCAGAGAACTGCAAACCCTGACAAAACCAGACCATCCATGAGGGTGTATGCTCAACCAGTAGAAGCACCTGCCCCTCCCTGAGTCCATCCTGCTAGGCTCTCTTACCCTGAGAGGTAGCATAAGCTGGTTGCCCCTCCTACCCATGCCTCTGGAATGTCTTGTCCCTTCCACAGTCCTACTCCAGCCCATGCCCTCACCCCGGACAGCAGGTGCAGGAGGAGCCCCAACCCTGGCTCTGCACTGACTTGCTAGGTGGCCACTGTCCCCTCTGGACCTCAGTTTCTCCATCTGTAAAATGAGGAGGAATTATAGAGATCACCTCTGGGCCCCCTGTGGCTCAGACATTCTCTGGTTGTCAGCAGTAAGAGGAAGTACAGGCAGCATCATTCCCACCTGAGACTGTGGGGGCTCCATGGAGCAGGCACCCCAGGCAGTCTGGATCTCCAAAAGCTTCTAGAAGGGCTGGAGAAGGGGCCTGGGACAACACTGACCCCACCCAGTGCTGCTTTCAGGGCCCCAGGGTCTCTGGGCAGCCAGTTTGGGGAGGTCCAGGCCTGGTGTTAGAGTTGATGAGAGGGTAGGGCGAAGGCCTTGGAGAACAGCTTGAGTAAAGGCATGGAAGAGGGGAGCGAGGAGTGCAGCTTGAGAGGGCAGACTGCTGGGGGACAGGAGGAAGAGGCGAGGCCCGCTCACACCAGGTCTGCAGTGCCAAGCCGAGGAGCTCAAATGAGCACAGCCGGGAGCTGAGGGAGGGTTCACGACAGGGAGGGGCAAGCGTGGCCAGACACATGCTTTAGGAAGGTCACTCAGACTGGAGAGTGGGGAGGGGGTAGTAGACGCTGGGAAACCAGTGAAGAGGCCACTGCACTGGTCTTGGAGGAAAAGATGGGCATCAAGATGCAAGCAGTGGCCCTAATGGAGTGGGGGATGGATGGATGTGAGGGAACCTTAGAAGGAGGGCTGATGAAATGGCTCTGACTGGCTCTGGGCTTGGGGCCCCAAATGCCTCCCAAAGCATGAACAGAAATCTTTCAGATGGGGAATCTGAAACCTGAAGACGTCAAAGCCCTGGCCCAGGTCACGAGCAGCAGGAGGGTGGGGACACCAGTCCAGAACCCAGGTGCCTGGCAGCCAGCCCCAGCCCCTCTCCCACAGCGACACAAATTACAAAGGTGAAACTGGACTCTGCATTCTCCTCGGGCCTCAGACGCCAAGCCAAGCCCAGGCATGTGGAGCATCAGGGGCCAGAGCAGCTTCTTCATCTTTGGCAGCATTTCAGCTTTTTTTTTTTTTTCTTCCTACAACAGAGAGTCTTCCACTGATGATGCTTAAAGGCTGCCTATAGTCCAACTCAACCCCCTCTGTATTTTACAAGGAGAAAGCACATAGCTCAGAGGCAAAGAGAACCACCTAAAGCCACACAGCAAGGTAGTAGCCCAGATCTTCCCAAATCCCAGAATAGCTCTCGCATACCCTGGTAATAAAACCCACAGCCTGAAACCCTGGGCCTGGAGAAGGAAGAATCTGACCAAAGATCCTCAGAAGTGGATGGCAGAAGCAAGACCTCAGGCCTGGGTCAGACCCCTGGGGCCAGCTAGCTGCTTCCCCTGCTGTGTGCCGCCTCCATGGCTGCACTCCTGCGAGGAAGTCTGTGCCCTGACCCCATCCCCCAGCCATCACTGTGTCCCCATCTGTCTTGCTGGGGCCGGTGTGGGGATGTCTCCAGGCTGCCTTCAATTATGAGCCAATAAATATGAGATGTGCTTGGTGAGGAGGGGCTGCTGGGGCTGCCAGTCCCACCCCCACCGCTCTCCTGCCAGCCTCTGCACCGAGGAAGATTGGATTTTGTGTCGTTCATTTTTTATCTCCAGTCCATGTCGGATGGGGAGATAGAGGGCGTGGGCAGTGGATAATTTTATCCTTCCCCCACAGTCGGGTGCAGCCCTGAGATGGGGTGTGGGGTGGCCTTGGATAGCCTGCTGTCCTCCCAGGGGGAGATGCCCCATCCCTGGGCTATCCCCCATCCCTAGCCATCAGCCCTGGGCTATTCTCTCTGCTGGGGCAAAATGACGTGCGTAGAAGAAAGAGCCCTGGGTAGGAAGACAAAGGACCTAGGTTCAAGCCTTGGCCCTGCTGCTGACCCACTCTGAGACCTTGGAGAAGTCTCTGCAGACATTCTGTTTGTCCCTTCTCTACACCAAGTCCTGTGCTGGCAGACAGGGGCCACAAAGAAACATCAGAACTACTCCCTGCCCTCAAGGAGCTGGTACTTGAATTTCAAATAAACAAATATCCATGGAGGGGTGGCAGACACTAGCAATGATGTGAAGGGTGAGGATCTGCCAGAAAGGAGTGAAGGAAGGGGGAGAAAGATTTTCAGGCAGAGGGCAGAGGTACCTGCTTGAATGAAACCCAGCAGAACACAGTAATGCCTAGAGACCCATGAGAGTGGGTGAAGCAAAAGGTAGGTGGAACAGGGGAGAGAAGAGTTTTAAGTAGGTAAGTATTGTGATCAGATTTGCATTTTAGAAAAATCTCCCCAACACTGTGAAAGGCAGATTTCAGGGGGTGGTGATGGAGAATGAAGGCAGAGAGTTCAGTGAGGAGGCTGATGCAATTGTCCAGGAGAGAGAAGATGATGTCCTAGATTAGAGCAATAACAGAGAAGCCAGAAATAATAATTATCATCATTATGATGAATACTGCCATTAAGTGTTACCATGGGACAAGCACAGTGCTAGGTATTTACATCATTGTTTCTAATCCTCACAACTCTCCAAAGTAGGCTATTATCCCCATTTTGTAGATAAGGAAATTAAGCCTTGGGTAAATTAAAAGAGAGTTGCCCGAAGTCACATAGCCAATAAGTGACAAAGACAGGATTTTGACCCAGGTCTGTCCAACCCTAAAGGCCATGCTCTTTCTACCGTGTTCTACTTCCTAAAAAGGAAGGCACAGCTTCCAGAGAGGCTAATAGGGCATAGAATCCATCTGATTTTTTTGATTGCTTAGATGTGGAAAAAAAGGACAGAGAGATTTGAGGAAGATGTGCAGGTTTCTGGCCAGGGAAGCTGGGTGTATTGAGGGAGCATGGGAGGAGCTGGTTTGGGCACAGTGGATGGGGTTTCAGTTCAGTCGCTCAGTCGTGTCTGACTTTTGTGACCCCATAGACTGCAGCACACCTGGCCTCCCTGCCCATCACCAACCCCCAGAGTTTACCCAAACTCATGTCCATTGAGTCGGTGATGCCATTCATGCCATCTCATCCTCTGTCATCCCCTTCTCCTCCTGCCTTCAATCTTTCCCAGCATCAGGGTCTTTTCCAGTGAGTCAGTTCTTCACATCAGGTGGCCAAAGTACTGGAGTTTCAGCATCAGTCCTTCCAATGAACACCCAGGACTGATTTCCTCTAGAATTGACTAGTTTGATCTCCTTTCAGTGCAAGGGACTCTCAAGAGTCTTCTCCAACACCATAGTTCAAAAACATCAATTCTTCAGCACTCAGCTTTCTTTATAATCCAACTCTCACATCCATACATGACTATGGGAAAAACCATAGCCTTGATTAGACGGACCTTTGTTGGCAAAGTAATGTCTCTGCTTTTTAATATGCTGTCTAGGTTGGTCATAACTTTTCTTCCAAGGAATAAGCTTCTTTTAATTTCATGGCTGCAGTCACCATCTGCAGTGATTTTGGAGCCCAAAAATATTAAATCAGCCACTGTTTCCCCATCTTTTTGCCATGAAGTGATGGGACTGGATGCCATGATCTTCGCTTTCTGAATGTTGAGGTTTAAGCTAACTTTGTCACACTCCTCTTTCACTTTCATCAAGAGGTTCTTTAGTTCTTCTTTTTCTGCCATAAGGGATAGGGTTTGGTGGTTGGATTAGAGGTCAGTTGGATATCTGGTTGTGGAGTCAAGTTCTACCCAGGAGACAGAGATTTGGGAATTGTTGACAAATAGATGGTCAGTTGTTTGAGTAGGCTAGGTCATTATAGGGAATTGTATAGCAAATGGAACACTGAGACTGGAACTTTGGAGAATTCCAACCCCTAGAGGATGACCAGCAGGAGGACATATAGGGAATCAAAGTGGTGCAATATGAGGTCAGCCCAGGAGCAACAGAATTACTTCAGGAAGGCAAAGAGCAAGTGATTCCTGATTTGCCAACTAGTTAGTAAGGTGAAAGCTAAAACTGGGTTTAGGGAGCCACAGAGACCAGACATTTTGAACCTTGCAAAGTAGTCTTCATGGGCACAGTGTTACTAAATGATGAGAGGGGCCTGTGCACATCCTTCCCTTGGCCCTGAGAGCATTTATTGACCCCTGGTATGCTAGTGAATCCTAACCAACCTCTCCCAGAAATCCTGAGTCAGATGAGAAAAGTAGTATTATTAGGAAGGGAGGTAGAGGAGATATGTGAACAGAAGAAAAAAGAAGATTGAAGGAGCAAGAGAGAAAGGTTGAGAAATGCATGAAAACTGTTAGAGAAGTATGATAACTGAGAACCCACCAAGAAGAAAAGGAAACTTTATTTTGATCCCACTTTCTAATAAAATTGAGTTATCAAGGAAGAAGCCATAGCCCACCATAGCTGAATGTTAAATGAGTAAAGAAAAGAACTATGTGTAGCAAGGAAACTAGAACAGTACAAGTGTTAGTTGTTGCTGTGAAAGACGTTTGGGCTGTTGCTTTACACTTGAGTGACATGTTGGCTGGGTATAATACTACAGTGCATGTGGACAGAAAAGCACTCCAGCTGGATAGAAAAGATTTCGACTCAAGGGTCATCATCAACTGGGTTGTACCAAAGTACTCAGCATTTGCCTTTGCTCTTTTTTCTAATTTTGATGAAAAATTTGTTGGAGAACTATTACAACTGTAACATGCTTTGCCATTTATGTAGCTGATTTCATGTTTGACTGATAGGGTTTTTTAGGCTGTTGATGGGGATAGATTTTTTTTCCTCTGGAAAGGTAGGAGTAAAATCTCCACATGCTTAGGCCAGTTTGATGGAGTGGGAGAGGTGGAAGCTAGTGTGAAGAGGGGTAAGAAAGTACAGACAGACAGCAAGTGGAGAAACTCTTTTTAGAAAATGGGTTGTGCTGCTGTAATGAAGAAAGAAATAGAAGTAGCTATAGAGTAACATGGAATGGAGGATGTTTTTGAGATGGGAAAGTCACAAACACATTGAATGCTAAGGAGTCAGTGGAGAGAGAGCTTAAAGAGGGGAGGAGTGATTGATGGAATCAGTTCTTAGAGGAAGTGGGCAGAAAATGGGCTCCAGGGACCTTGAACCAGAGGTCGGAGAGCTCTGTGGCCACTCTGCTATACAGAACAGTGGTTAAGCCCAAGGTCTATAGGGAGATGGTCTGGTTTTGAAAAATGCATCATCAGGATGGTTTGACTTTTTTCAAGTTATTTAACCTAAGGTAGAAGTGTCAGTTCCTTGTTTCCAAAATGGGGATACTAACAATTCCTGTCCGATAAAGTTACTATGAAGATCAAATGAGTTAATACATGCCAAGTGCTTAGAACAATGCCTGGCACATATTAAGTGCTTGATAAAAGATAACTGTTAGTGGTCAACACAAATTAGCTATTAGCTAACTCATCTTGTAAGACAGAGAGAAGTGGGGAGAGATGGATATGGCCTGTGGAAACGCCACTCGGAAGGAAGGAAAGATGATAGCGCTCACAGCAGCAGCTCTGCTCTTGGGCTAAGGATTTGGAGTTAGACAGAGCTGGGTGCACCTCATCATACCAGCCAAACCTTGGTGTTTTCACCTGGACAGGGCTCCATCTCAAGAGGGATTGTGATGAATTCATAAGTGGGTAAAGCACTAAGCACAGGGCCAGGCACTTGGAGGTGCTCAGGGAGTGGTAACAACTTACAGCGATCACCCTCCACATTCCCGGGGCATAGACCTGGACAGGAGGTCTGCTGAGAGGGAGAACAGAGCTGGGGTTGGAACTTTATGTCCTAGGTTTGCTGGGGTGCAGGATGAGGAGTGCTGGGTGCTGTAGAGGGTCTAGATCAAAAAATCACCTCATCCCAGGTCCAGCCTGACCAGGAGATGAAGAGAGGCCAAGAAGAGCTGCAAGGGCCAGGGGGTCTGAGGCTAGAGGCCTCCAGGAAAGTGAAAACAAAAGGAAGGGGCCAGAAGAAAGGTCTGTGGTGTGAGACGAAGATTTCTGAGTATCATTCAGTCAAACTTCTGAGCACTTTCAGTACACCCGGTGCCAGGTGCAGTACTTTACACACCTGAGTGCATCAGACCCCCAGTCCTCATCCATTGGAAGCCTGTCAGCCCAGGCACCCATCCCTCCCACAGATCTAGGAGGGCCACATGACCTCAGTTCATGTGCAGACCATGAATGGTTCTGCAGTCATTGGCAAGGTTGGGCAGGACAGATGAGTAGGGACAGTCAGATCTCCTCTGTCATGCACATTAATTGTGAAGGGTGGGGAGAATCCAGTGCTAAGTGAAGATGACAATGTAGCCCAAAGGGAGGGAATATGGAGTTGACTTGTAGCCTTGAGAGGTCATGTGGAAACAAAGGTCATGGGAGAGCAGGACCTCTGAGGAAGGAGAAGCTGTGGTCAGAGAGGAGAGGGGTGGAATTAGCCTTGGGAGTAGTGGAGGCAAGCAGATAGCAGCAGAGACCCATGGGAACGGAGGTGGGGAGAGGCACAGCCCACTAGTGGCTCCGTCCCTCCCAAGGTCTGGGTCTGATTCCAGGCCCCAGGGCTTCCTTCTTCTCCAACTCCCCTTTTTCTGAATGAGTTCAAGCATTTTTCTGTTCTTTGCAGCTAAAGAAATCCAAATAAAGTATCACTATATCCCCATTTTACAGATGGGAAGACTAAGGTTGAGGTGGGAAATGACTTTTGAAAGCCCATAGTTGGTTGGCTAGGTGGCAGAGCTGGAATTAGGATCCAGGCAACTTCTTTCTCCAGAGCCCATTCCTCCTCCTTCCTTAGCCCCCAGGAAGCCGGGACCCATTCTCTTCATCCCTAGCTCTTATCCTCAGACCCTGTTGCTCCTTAAAGTCCAGAGTCCTGCTGAACAGAGTCAGATGCCAGCAAGAGGCCTTTCTGGCTGAGAGGGATGGCTGAACTCGGGACTGATTGGCTTCCACTCAGGGCCTCTTCTTAGGCTCCCTCAATCCCTCATCCCTTTAGAGGCTCCCCATCCCACTGGGGACCTTGGCATTCATGCAAAGAGCACCTGCAGTGACTGGGCATCAAACTTTAGGGCTCTAGGGAGAGGATAAGGGGCTTGCAGGATACATGCGGGGGGATAAGGGCCAGATCTGAGCAGGGGGGTGAGAATAAGTTCCCCCAGAGTAGGTGCCAAGTCTATATAAGGCCCAGGGATCTCCTTAGAGCTTCACAATTTCCTAGCAAAGTCAACATCATCGTCCCCCTTTTACAGCTGTAGAAACCGAGGCTCAGAGATACGAAGTCCTTCCCGAGGCTACATAACCAGTAAGAGACCAAGCTGGGATTTGCTCTCTGGCCTCATGGGTCCAGGTCCAGGCACCTCCTGCTGCTATAACTGCCTCTTTTCCCCTGAATCAGCTTTACCCAGAGAAGAGCTCTCCCCCTGCTCCGCTCTGGAATGGCTGTGGCTCTGGGTCTCAGTTGAGTGGGGAGGGGGCCACTGGGTTCTGAGGTCCCCCCCCGCCTGCTCTTTCAGTGGGCTACAGGCTCCACAGCCAGGCATCATCCAGGCCACTCCCCCTCCTCCCTAATAATTAATCTCCAGCCAACAGTCCCAGCTGCAGTGCTTTCATCATCCAATTACCGGAGTTGCTGGCACAATAAATCTTGGTCACACAAATGCAGGCAAATCTGCAGCTATTTTCATGGCCATTACTGTGCATAGGACATTGGGACTCAGGTCATTTGCCTTTCTGACGCGGAGAGCTGCTCCCCGCCCCGCGCCCCCCCCCCCCATCTTTTCTGTCAGCTTTCATTTCTCATTGGTGGCTGCCCCTCCTCCTCCCCATCCCCTTCTAACCATCATCCCAAGCATGCAGTCTTCCTTCCCCTCTCCTATCCACAGTCAGTGTGGCCAAGATTAGAAGACTGAGGGCACCCATCCTAGCCAGCAGTGATGAAAGGAACACAGAGCTGAATTCCAGGAAGGACTCGAAGGACTCCCTCCCAGTTCTTCTTGGCCACAGGCAGGCATGGAAGGAGATCACAGCAATTCCCAGGCTCCACACAAAGAACACACAGGTTACAACAGGGGAGGAGGGATCCATGGACTGTTCAGATGACCTCAGATCACATAAGGGTGACACCATCCACAGAAGAGGTGTGTGAGGCCTCTGATAGAGTCAAAGGAAAACTCAACCATCATCTATGAATGAAGTCTTAGCAACAGAGGGGGCAGAGGGGAAAGAATGCTGTTCCAAGAAAACCATGCCCACCTTCTCTCAACTGATGACAGTTGTGTAGGTCCACCAGTCTCAAACAGGAGTGAAGCAGATCTTTTGCTCATGCACAGCCCAAAACTCCCTCCTCTGGAAAGACACCGCCCTTCTCAGGGCGTCTGTTTTCTTTGGGGACAACAGAGTTAATGAGTGATGCCTCAGGACAGTTTTGAAAGACTGGCCAAGACTGCCCCTGGGTCACCACCACCAGGCAGTGCTAAGATTCCAGGTTGTCTGTGCTCAGCAGGGAGTTGGGGGAGATTGCCACCTGCTGGTCAGTGTTGGCAGTGCCAAGGAGCAACAGTCAAAATTCTGGTCTGGGAGTCCAGGGAGTAGATCCAGGCTTGACTTTAACTGTATGACCTTGAGCAAGTCACTGCCACCCTTTGAATCTCACTTGTTCTCATCTAAAATGTGGTATAATGATGCCAGCCTTGCAAGGCCATGGTTAACATCAAACTAAACTGCGCTAATGTACCTCTCTTGGGCAGGCCACTTAGTAAAGGTTTGCTATACCTGAATCTTGTCCTAACCAGACTCAGAGCAAGGGTCAGCCCCAGGAGACAGAATAGGAGGTGAGTGCCCCATATCCAGATGCAAGGCAAGCGTATCCCAGGCCCAGGTCAACATCTCTCAGCCATGGCAAGCAGGAGCCAGCTCTTGGCCCCAACATCCCCCAAAGGAGCCAGGCATGAATTCCCCAGCCCAGAGCTCTCTCTCAGCCATGCTCAGGCCAGACTCAAACACCCAAACCCAGGATTTCCCAAGACCACCTGTACTAATTAGAAACAGTTGTACCCTCTGGGCAGTGGCAGCCTGACAGGTCCATGGACTGGACTGAAGGCCCCATTTGCCTCTCAGAGAGGCACTTTTATATGATACACCAAAAGCAGCAAGGCTGCCCAGAGACAGCATTTACCTGGGCTCCTGACCCTAAAACCCATCTGCCAGGACCTAGCTGACAGGACCAGCCTCAGCTCCCCAGCAGGTATTGTAAGTATGTCTGCAGCTGCGGACACTTTGTCAGGCCCCATCTGGCTCAGAGAGGCCTGATGAGGTTTCTGCCCTCCATCTCCGACTCCTGAAGCACTGGGCTACTCACTGGCCTGGGAAGCAAACATGGAACCCTACCCCAAGCCCTATGTTACCATCCTGAGAGTTTGTCTTGCCACTCACACTGTTCACTGAACCCAGGGGTAGATAAGGCATGACTGGGGAAGCTGGAAAAATACTCGAGAAGCTGTGAGGAACACAGACATCTTTATTCTCTCCGGGCAGCAGCAGCAGCTGCAGGGAGTCTTCAAAAACTACTGATATACTAAGAGACAAAAGTGGTCCATGGCCAATTGGGTGTGTAGGCCCAGTGCTACCAAGGTCAGCAATATCATTGTTTACAGAACATAAGGTATGAGGCCGTGAGAGAGTGGGGCAAGAGAGCGAGACTGACCCCGTGTTGTCAGTTAATTTCCCCACAATCCACCCCCTCAGGGTCTTCTGTCCCACTGTTTACAAAGGCTCGGTCCTCTGCAGCCTTTTTCTGGCACACATTGCTGCCGCTTGCATCCACATTCCACAACAACAGTGAAGGCTACAACAACAAATCACTATAGAGTGCAGGCTACATACCCAATACAGAGCAAAACTGAACGCCAGGTACTGGACAGGCTGGCCCACCACTCCTGCAGTTAGTCTCCAGTAAGGCTTTGCATGTCGTGAATTTCTCACATCCTGTGGCTCCACACAGAGCAGAGCAGGGAACTCATGATAGACCACAGGGAGTGTACAAATGCACCTTTCAAGACTGAAGCAGCTCCCAGTGGTCCTGGCCAGGTGACATGCACACGAGGGGACCATGTGCTCGTCACCCAGGGTACAGCCTAAAAGTCCTGTTGCAGCCCCTGCCCCCATGGGGCTAGGAGAATTACCCACTGCATGACGGGTGCCTTTATCTTCCATAGCCAAGTCCAGTCCACCATCTGTCCTTGTGCAATCTCCGTTGGGACTGACAACAGGATATTACCTTGAGTTCCGTAGCCAGGCTTTAGGAGAATATCTGTTGTTGCCACCTGCAGTTGCATCTGCGCAGCAGCACGATGCAGAAGAGCCTCCACAGGGGCGACTCCACTCTTGCATGATTTTTCATTAAGAACACATGAACGCCCCCCATAGGCGTCAGGTCCACTCCTTCAAGGAGGGGGGATCAATAGAGACCTGCAAGCCTTGTTTTAACAAACCATTATATCACTCAATCATACCCGCTGCCCCTGGGTGATCATCAGTCAGTCAATTCAGTTCAGCCACTCAGTCGTGTCCAACTCTTTGCGACCCCATGGACTGCAGCAGGTTTCCTTGTCCATCACCAACTCCCAGAGCTTGCTCAAACTCATGTCCATCAAGTCGGTGATGCCATCCAACCATTTCATCCTCTGTCATCCCCTTCTCCTGCTTTCAATCTTTCCCAGCATCAGTTCTTTTCCAGTGAGTCAGTTCTTCACATCAGGTGGCCAAAGTATTGCAGCTTGAGCTTTAGCATCAGTCCTTCCAATGAATATTCAGGACTGATTTCCTCTAGGATTGACTGGTTTGATCTCCTTTCAGTGCAAGGGACTCTCAAGAGTCTTCTCCAAAACCACAGCTCAAAAGCATCAATTCTTCCAACTCTCACATCCATACATGACTATGGGAAAAACCATAGCTTTGACTAGATGGACCTTTGCCTGTGGGTGATATGGGACATGAAATACCCATTGAATTCCCAGTCTCTGTACCCAGTCCTGGACTTCCTTTCTGGTGAAATGGGTACCCTGATCATTCTCTATAATTAGAGGATGGCCATACATGGCTGTCACGTAGTCAAGCGCCTTAAGAGTACAGTGTTGGTCAGCCTTGCATGACCAGACAAACAGAAAACCTGTAGCTGTATCTACAGCTGTTAAAAGTGAAGCTGGCATCTCTCAAAGTGGCAGAGGCCCTACAAAGTCCACTTGCCACTGAGTCAAAGGAACTCTCCCCCTCACCACCTGTCCAAAGGAGGCTGCCAGCCTGTGGGGGTGAAAAGCTAGCTTCCCGGGCACATGTGGGACAATCATGGCAGGCACCTGCTATTTCTCTCCAAGAAATAGGAAGATCCCACCCTTTGGGAATTGCTCACATGGTTTTTGTCCCTGCATGATGTAGGCGTCAGTGTAGCCAAGCCGTCACCTCATTAGGTTACACTTTTTAAAATCTGAGGATACAACCTTTACAGTACACTGTCTACATCACCGGTACACAGCCTTTATAGTACCCAGTATATATCATAGGACACAGTTTTTTACATCTGCAAAAGAATCAGAGATTAGTAGCACATCATCAATATAATGAAACAGTTTCATTGATGCAGGGCAGTTCCATGCTTCATTTAGAAGCATGCACTTGCAACCAGCCCATGACAGATTGTTGGGCTATGCAGATATCCTTGGGGAAGGACCTGGAACGTTCACTGACACCCTTCCCAAGTGAATGCAAACTGGTCTTGACTCTCAGCAGCTATAGCTATTGGAGAAAAAGGCATTAGCTAAGTCCACCCCATAGTGCTAAGTGCCCAGCACTGTAGTTAACTGGTCCATCAAGTCGTGGATGGATGGCACAGCAGTATGCACAGGCGGTACCACTTTATTCAGTTCCCCGGAGTCCACAGTCATCCACAGAGCCACTGGGCTTCCCGACGAGCCACACAGGGAGGTGAATGGGTTCTGTGCAGGACGTACAGTGTCCATTTTTGCCAGCTCAGCAATGGTGGTGCTTATTTCTTTGTGGCCACCTGGTAAGACATTATTGTCTCATAGTCACTGCCCTCCAGGGTGTCAGCAACACCTATGGGGGATGCTTTGCATATCCCCTCATGCCTGCTTTTACAACATGCACTCGGAGGCGGAATTCTCCCACAGAGATCCGCAACACAAGACCTTTAAAGACATCTATCCCCAAAACATATTCTGGAACTGGGGACATGTACACAGTGTACACTTGCACAGGAACTCACCCAATTTCCAATGGCAAGGACACAGCCTTTACTTCAATGTTTTGGCCACCATAGCCCTCAATATATGCTCTGTGGCCAGGAAACTTTTCTTGTCTGCCATGTACCAGGCTGCATTCAGCACCAGTGTCAACCATTATGTACACTGGTCAGTGACCAGTGAATTGCAAGTTCCACATGGGGTCTCTGGTGCTCCCTTGGGCTCTCTGGGTGGGTGCCTTGGCTTGAGCCCTATTCAGAACAGAACAGGGCATCAGCAGAGACAGCTCCGGTTGGCACAAAGCCCTCTATCTGAACCGCCCGTACCTCATGCTGTGGGCACGTCCCACATGTAGTAAATGCTGCTCCAGTCTCCACTGCTTCCAGCTCTAGGAGTACACCATTAGGCTGCTTATCAGTTTTATTTCTGTCAAGTCCTGCTGCTAGTCAATCAGCCCGCATTTGTACCTGTGTCACCCAGGTGGGGCAGCTCGGCTGCCCTTCGGGGTTTTCACAGTCCTAACCCCTTTAGCCTGCCACCACCCCTTTGTGTTTCTCAAGCTAGCCAGATGGGGTGCCCCACACAGGGTCTAAGTATAGCAAGCAGGGATCCAAAAGAGGTGGGTGGAGCATTGGTTAAACCAGCCTCTCACATACAGCCAGTAAAATACTCATCATCTGGGCTCTGAGCATTTAGGTTAAACATCGCCTGTCTCATGCCCAATTCTCTCACCACTTGGGTTAACTCGGAATAAGTATGCTATTTACTCACGATATCCAGGAACTCTCCCGCTTTCATCCACATGGTGCAGATGGCAGCATTGATCCATTTCATCAGACTGTGTTAGATGAGGTGCACCCTGCATGAGTTGCCTGACATTCTGTAATCTCATAGTCTGAGACACCATAGTCCCCAAGGTCATGCAGCTCCACCAGGTCATTCTAGCATCAGTACCTGTTGCTCTAGTTCCTCTGCACATCTCTGCAGTTTGCACACTTGCACAGCATCACAGAGAGCCAAACACAGCCAATAAAATCCACCTCATAGGGTCAGCGGTAGTGTGCACCACTTTATCCAGCAAGCAAAAGTTTGATGCTTGTAACGCCTTTACAATACTCTTTGTGCACTCGTGCAGCATCACGGAAAGCATTCTCCATGTTCACCTTCAAGGCAGTCAACAAAATCCACCCCATGGTGTCGGTGGCCATGCATGCTGCTTTATCCTGCAACCAAGAGCTCGCCGCTTGTAAGGCTTTTTCGATACTCTTTGTGCACTCACGCAGCATCAGGAAGAGCATTCTCCCTGTTTGTCTTCAAAGCAGTCAATAAAATCCACCTCATGGTGTTAGCAGCAATACATACATGCTGCTTTGTCTGGCTAGCGAGAGTTCACAGCCTAAAATGTCTTTTCAATATTATCCAGTGACCCATTCACCGCCTCCCAGTCTTCCATTGGGGCCCACGTCAAGAGGACAGTGGCCACCAGATACCACATGCTCTGTGGTGGCCACTGGCTTCCTCCTTCCATTGGAGTCTCAGGCTCCCCTACCTACTGGGTGAAGGCATCTTTATTCTCTCTGGGCAGCAGCAGCAACTGCAGGGAGTCTTCAAAAACTACTGATATACTAAGACAGACAAAAGTGGTCCATGGCCAAGTGGGCGTGCAGGCCCAGTGCTATCAAGGTCAGCAATATTGTTGTTTACAGAACATAAGGTATGAGGCCGTGAGAGAGTGGGGCAAGAGAGCGTGACTGACACCGTATTATCAGTTAATTTCCCCCACAGAGTTTTAAGAAAGTCATTACTCTTCTGCATAAGAGAATCTTCACATAAGGGATGGAAAGCCCAAGATTCAGCTGATTCTTGCTGCCACCACTATGCTGGCCTTCGAAAGCTTGGCTTTCCACTTTCAAGGCTTCAGGTCAAATGTCTTAAAAACAATTCTTCAGTGTCAACAATCCAGTGGAAGCGAGGTTGCAATGTTAGATCAGGCTTTAGGGAAGTAACAGCACAAAACATGGCATGAACCTGGCTTGCTGGAATGGCAAAGGTGTTCCTCAGCTCTAGCCTGACAGCCACTTAATGGCACCTCCCTGAATCCAGGGTTCACTTTAATTTGAGCTACCAGGGATCATCCTCTGGATCACTTAGATGCCATGAAATCTCAACCAAAGGCATAAGGTCAGGAAAGGCATGAGTGTCTTATCCTGCCTAAGCCCCCTCTTTGCATTCCCAATTTTGGAGATTCTCTATTTCTCTAAGTAATTGAAACTGGAATGGTCATTAATTTGTTCATTCAATGAGTATTTATTGAGTACCTACTATGCTGGGGATGTAATGATATAATGAACAAATGAGCATGGTACCTTCCCCTCAAAGCTCATATCTGTCCATAGGACTTGGCCTTTACATGGAGTCAATGGCCTAGAACCATCATTCAGCTTCAGTAATAGGAACGTGAGCTTTTAAGCCAGGCACATAGATGGGTGGGTGCTGCTGCTCCCTGATCATTTTCCAATGTCTTGACCCCAAAGAAATCTGGATCTGAGGCCCCTGAGTAGAAGGAGTTAAAGAGAGTGGCAACAGGAAACAGTAAGGAGGACCTTTGCCTTAAGGCCACAAACAGTGGGACCAGCAAGGGAAGAACATGACAGTTCAGACCGATACAGGTTCGGATTGCTGTCTGACTGATGGGTACTACATGAACAGTAGCACTCAGTTCAGTTCAGTTCAGTTCAGTCCACCCAGTCGTGTCCAACTCTTTGCAACCCCATGGACTGCAGCAGGCAAGGCTTCCCTATCACCAACACCCGGAGCTTGCTCAAACTCATGTTCATCGAGTCGGTGATGCCATGCCACCATCTCATCCTCTGTCCTTCCCTTCTCCTCCTGCCTTCAATCTTTTCTAGCATCAGGGTCTTTTCCAATGAGTCAGATCTTCTCATCAAGTGGCCAAAGTGTTGCAGTTTCAGCTTCAGCATCAGTCCTTCCAATGAATATTCAGGACTGATCTCCTTTAGGATTGACTAGTTGGATCTCCTTGCAGTCCAAGGGACTCTCAAGAGTCTTCTCCAACACCACAGTTCAAAAAACATCAATTCTTTGGCACTCAGCTTCCTTTATAATCCAACTCTCACATCCATACATGACTACTGGAAAAACCATAGCTTTGACTAGATGGACCTTTGTTGGCAAAGTAATGTCTCTGCTTTTTAATACGCTGTCTAGGTTGGACATAGCCTTTCTTCTAAGGAGCAAGTATCTTTTAATTTCATGGCTGCAGTCACCATCTGCATTTTTGAGCCCCCAAAATTAGTCTGTCACTGTTTCCATTGTTTCCCCATCTATTTACCATGAAGTGATAGGACTGGATGCCATGATGTTAGTTTTCTGAATGTTGAGTTTTAAGTCAACTTTTTCACTCTTCTCTTTCACTTTCATCAAGAGGCTCTTCAGTTCTTTGCTTTCTGCCATAAGGGTGGTGTCATCTGCGTATCTGAGGTTTTTGATACATCTCCTGGCAATCTTGATTCCAGCCTGTGCTTCACCCAGCCTGGCATTTTGCATAATGTACTCTGCATATAAGTTAAATAAGCAGGGTGACAATATACAGCCTTGATGTACTCCTTTCCCAATTTAGAACCAGTCTGTTATTCCATGTCCAGTTCTAACTGTTGCTTCTTGACCTGCATACAGATTTCTCAGGAGGCAGGTCAGGTGGTCTGGTATTCCCATCTCTTGAATGTGATCCATGCAGTCAAAGGCTTTGATGTAGCCAATAAAGCAGAAGTAGATGTTTTTCTAGAACTCTCTTGCTTTTTCTATGATCCAACAGATGTTGGCAATCTGATCTCTGGTTCCTCTGCCTTTTCTAAATCCAGCTTGAACATCTGGAAGTTCATGGTTCACGTACTGTTGAAGCCTGGCTTGGAGAATTTTGAGCATTACTTTGCTAGTGTGTGAGATGAGTGTAATCGTGCAGTGACACTGACAGTCTCAGTTCCCCACAACCATGGAGCTGGTGAGAGTGTGAGTATGAAATAGATAATAGATGAAGAGCTAAGTACTATAACACAGTGCTACTTAGGTGAAGAAATTATACTCAAGCTAACTGCCCAGGTTATTCAGTCTTTACAAGGCTCAATTGCCCTGCCTGTGGTAGGAGACAATGTCTTGCCTCCCTGGTTGTTGTGAGGATGAGAGACCACGTATGGAGGTTCAACAACATTGTGCAATGAGCTCACACCTGGCACTGCTACAGCCCAGGGACTGGCCCACAGCAGGGAAAGGCAGAGGCAGCATTGCTATCTCCAACTTGTGGCTCAATCAGAGACCTACCCATAGGCCCCTGACCTCACTAGGCACTAAGTCAGCTTCACCTGCTATCAAGTTCTATGTTTAGTCATCAACGGAACATATGCTCTCATTTCTGATTCTATTCCTAGTTGATGACAAGAAAATCTATGTTTAGGATGACTCTGGGTCTTGGAAGGCAGCTGCTCTGAAAGTTGAGTGTACTGGAAAGTAATTTCCAGCTAGATCCAGGCTCCCAAGGAGAGAAACAAATGCACTTCTCCTGGTTGAAATAGAAGACCTTTGGTTTGAGAGGCCCCTCTAGACATCTTGTTACTACAGGGATCATGACCACCAGACTCTCACTAGCTGCTTAATGCTCACCATGTTCCAGGGGCTTAAGAGGCACCATCTCTGCCTCACATTAACCTACAAGGTTAGCATCACCCACTGTTCTGCCTCTTATTTGCCATATGACAGCAATATTGGTTTAGAATCAGGTCTGAGTTCACCACTTACAGGTGTGAGACATTGGACTGTATCATGTAATTGTTGAATTAAGTGAAAATGTATGTGTAACTCAAAACACATAGTAGGTACTTTGTGTTACTCCCCTCACATCTTTCCTCTACTGTGCTATGCCTAATCCTATGGTGGGCACAGAGACAAGCAATGACTCAGACCAAGTCCCTTTCTACTTGAGGTTGAGATTTCCCTCTTCTCTATACAGACTGGGACATTCCTAACTAATGGAGCAAAGGTCTAGGGAAAAGGCAGAAGGTTGGACAAAATTACGAGGCCTGTGGTTTGCTAACGATGTGATGGTGATGAGGCAAAGTGGCCATCCAGCCTTAGAGTGCCCTCCTCAGTGGGCCCTGCCTTCCTCCCCTCCCTTCCATCTATCACCCTCATTTTCAGCATTCTACTGTCCAGTGTTGCCAGTGAAGAACAATGGAAAATAGATTCTCTCTTATTTACAGGAAATTGTACCATTTTCCCAAACCCTTTTGAGGATTCACTATCTCATCAGATCCGCACAACTCTCTAGTGAGTGGCAGGGCTAGAAGCATGCTCCTGCTGTAGCTGAATATAAGGGTCCCAGAGAGGGCCTGTGGCTGACACCAAAACACCCATCAAGTCAGTGTCATCTCAAAGACCCTGAATTCCAGACTCCTCCTAGTCCAGTCTTTTCTCTACTTATTCCAAAGTCTGAGCAAGGTACCCTTTCAGTAATACTGTTGATCAAACTTTAGCAGACTATATTGAAAGTTAATTTCTCATGGCTTACAGTTCTGCTCCAGGGAGTGACTAACAGGTTGTGGTACCAATTAATCAAATTTTCTGTGAGTATGGGTAGGTAGTCTTTCGCTTGCAAGCTGTATACATCTAACCCTAACTAACTTAAAAAATAAAATAAAAATCAAACAACTTTTGGGGGTTATAGGTTCCTGTAACAGGAAGGACCCTAGTGGATATCATCAGGACTATTGCTGCTTGGCTTCGATTCTTTTAGTCTTCTGCCATACTGTCCACTGGCCAAGGAGAAGGTGGCTGTCTGTTTCCAAGCCTCCAACCTCCCAGTTCAGTGCTTCCAGGAGAAAGAGCTTATCTGAAATGGTATTTGTTTTCCTTTGGATCTGCTATTTATTATTAAATCCCAAGGAAAGTAGGGGGGGAAAATCTTATAGTAACTAAAACTCTAGAGAGGTTTGAAAGTTAGAATTTCCAAAAGGTGTAATTAACAATATGGAACAAAATTAAAACCATGGCATCAGCTCTTTTGTGCTGTTTTGGTATAAGGATATGTTTTATACTGTTTGGATTTATGCTTTATCTACTATTTGAAATATCCAAAAAGGATCAGCTATACTAAATTTGTAACTGGCATTTATGTTTAAGCCAGTTTAATCAAATTTGCCATTGTTTAAATATTCAAGAGGTTTTCAATGTTTTACTGAACATGAGTTTAATAAATTGAGCACTAAAGTCTACACAGTAGTGCACATTCTTCTCAAGCCCAGAGGTCCTTCAGACATTAAGCAATCTAACAGAACACACAAAAATAAAACAGATCACCAGATTTTTCAAATGATTATATAAACGATTTTTGTAAAACAATTTTAAGAATTAGAAGTTCTCTGAACTTCATTTATTCTTTCATCTTTATATGACTATATGATGAAAGGCCCATTTAATAGTTTTCCAACCGTCAATTTAAGAAAGCAGATTGACATATAGAAATATCTGGTGAAATTCAGCCAGTGCAATGACCATTTCAAAGGAACAGTCAAGTAAAAATCGTAAGTTAAAGTTGTCACCCCACTTCACTAAATATCTGTGGCCTCTCCAGTGACAATTTGAGAATAACCTCAAGGTTACTTTCAAAATAGAAAAAGATGTGTAATTACAGCATGGGGCTGGTGTCAGACAGGGCTGATTTGGTACACCCCAGTTCCTATAATAGCTGGCATGTAACATACAACCAAACAATTATATTAATCTCTGCCTTGCTTCCCTCAGTAGGTAACTATGTTCAAAGGACAATGTGTAAAAGTGCAAAGGATTATTATTAGTAAGGGGATTTCTGAAAGTAAAAGTTCTTACAGAATGCAAGAAAAGTGCCTCAAATCCAGTGTTTGAGAGAAGCTGGCTACAAACTAGACAGATGTATTAAGATGATAATCACCTTAAAACAATAGTCAAAAACAGTAGCCATCAGAATTAAGCTCTTTATTCATCTTCCTTGTTTCAAAGAGTCGTGGCAGTTCTTAGAGTACAGAGAGCATTCCCGGCATGTGGTAACAGAGAGCAAGGCACACTGGAACATACTAAGCCCCAGCGTCTCCCTGGAGGAGTGACAGTTATAGAAAACCCAATCAGGGACAGAGGGAAATGCCAGTGAAATAAGAACCCCAAGTCAAGGCTTGGCTTTAGACTTGGGCTGGGATGCTGTGACATCCAGGTATGAACATGCTCAAGCCAGAGAGCAGCTCATTCCAAGAGCGGGCTGTGACTGGCCTGGATGCAGCCCCTACAGAGAAGATTCATTTAGGGTATGTGTTCAACAGGCTGAGCACATCAGCCACAGAGAGACACAACATGCTCCTCCCATGGGGAAACATGCCCTGGCCTCTCAATTAGCTCCAGAAGGCCAAGAGTCTGACTCCTTTGTTCATTCAGCGCAACTTTACTGCTGCCTATTATGTGCCAGGCCCTGTGCTGGGTGCAGAGGACAAAGCGAGGAATCAGACACAGTCTTTACCATCAGGGAATTCAGAATGCGCTAGCAATATCACAAAGATAAGTCATGATTCAAGGTAAAAAGGATGCAGAAAGGAAGCAGACAGACTTGGTCCTCAAAGAGTTTACAGCCTAGTGGAGGCCTATGGGCAGCCTGTGCTAAGGACCAAAGAAAGGCACATGCCATATGCTCTGGCAGCGCAGGAAGGATGACATGATAGATACTGGATGATACAGTAGGGAAAACTCACAGCTTCTTAGAGAAGACTGAACAGCCTCAGTTGGCCAAAGTGGAAGGAATGGATCCTACTGCCTTGCGCGGGGGGCTGTGCAGCTGTGGGCCGACCTCCAAGCGTACCTCAGGCTACCCAACAGGGAGGGTGCAAGGTCGCTTATCTGTGGATGTGGCTGCATGATATCCTGTGGATATATGAGGGGAGACTGGTGACCAGGAGAAACAGATCCAAATAAGGGCCCAAGGTAAAGGTTAGGGCTTCCCTTGTAGCTGAGACAGTCAACAATCTGCTTGCAAAGCAGGAGACCTGGGTTAGATCCCTGGGTCGGAAAGATCCCCTGGAGAAGGGAATGGCAACCCACTCCAGTATTCCTACCTGGAGAATTCCATGGACAGAGGAGCCTTGTAAGTTATAGTCTATGGGGTCACGGAGTCGAACATGACTGAGCGACTAACACACACACACACAAGGTAAAGATTTGGAGCTTAGAGTGAATGAACCAGGAGGCAGGGAACATGAGCAGGACCGGCAGGCTGAGTAAGTGGGAGGCTGGCCTGGGTGTACACCAGCAGACGGAGGGGTCTACTGTGCCTTCCTGCGGTCCCAGCGGTGAGTCATCTGTGCTCGACGGGGAGGGCCTCTCAGCTCACAGACCACAGCCTAGCCGGTCCTCTCTTCCTGGCACCTAGTCTGCTTTTCTCTTTTCTTCACAGCTGTCTTCACCTGCTCTATCTTTCCCATTCTCCCAACCCAACTGTGGCTGAAACAGGTTCAGTTAGGAGTCAGGTATCATGGTATAGGTCCCAGGGCCCTGAAGACCTTGGTTAACCGACACTACAGCTGTTTTGGATGGTAACCTGGCACAGAGACAAGCTTCAATTTATGTTGGGTTGGAACTTGTCTGTAGCTCAACCTGTGCAGGCCTCTTTCCCTCCCACACATTTTGTGGAACAGCTCTGGCCTGTGGTCATTTCTTCTTAACAGCAGCCACCACCTACACCCTCTCTCCAGCCTGGGCTTCCTGCGTGTACCCCTTTCTCTCCCTTCCTAAAGGTGTCAGGACTCCTCCCTGCTGTGCTTTTCCTTCACAGCTGCCATCAGTCCTCTGTTCTGCTCTCTGATTCTCATTGTGGATTACCCCTGTGTCCAACCCTCTTTTCCTGCTATTACTGAAATATGCACATACCCCCTTCACCTATTAAGAATTTCATTGCTAGTCACCAAGGAGAAGCGAACCTGAAGCGGAGAGGAAGGAGAAAGGGAAGGGCACTTTAAAGATGGATGGGACTTCTCACGAGAACTGAGCATCTGTGGTCCACCCTGGCATGTGACTGAGCTCCCTTCCTTGACTCCCTTCTTGGATGGTCCCAAAGAAGTCCTCGTATTCTCATTTTCTCCATCCTTTAATTCTCGTTTTAGAACCCAGCCATCTTCTCTATTCTGTCAATCTGGGGTGTGGTGCTCAGGAAAGCTTTGCTGAACACGGAGTTTCTAGTCGGGAGCGGCTGCCCTTTCAGTCCTTCCCTCCCCGGGTCCTCCCTGTGCCACCGACGCTGCCCACTCTGAAATTGCAGCCCCTGCCACTTGCCAAAGTGACCAAGGTCTTCTCTGACCTCATACAGAGGACAGCTTCATACAGAGAAGAGAGAAGTATTCATTAGTTCAACCAACAACAGAAGGTCCTACACGCCAGGCTAAATGTAAACACCCTTTAGTAGGCAGTGAGGAGCCACAAGCAATTTTTAAGCAGGGACTGGCAATTACAAAGTACCTCACATTATACACAGGTACTCAATTATGGAAATATTTAGATAAATGTAAAAATGAGTAAGTGAATGATAATAACTGTGTATTAACTTCAGCAAATACATTTGCTGAAGTTAAGGGGATTCTTAAAAGCCCCACTAAGCCCTGGGCTTAAGCCATATGCTAAAGTAGGTGAAGTTAATCTCTACTTTCATCCTATAGGACTCTCTGCCATCTGACTGGTACAACTGCATCCCCCAACTTTCTAGGCTGTGTTCCATGACGAAGACTTACTCTCCAGGGTCATTACTCAGCACCAAATATATTTACCTGCTGCCTGTTTAAGGCATTATCCTCCCAAAATAGGGACAAAAAGTGTATCTCTCATGATAAGAGTATCTGTCACAGTAACAGGCTTATGGGGGGAAATGATCTAAAACAACAGCAACCATCTGCTATCATCTGAGAACCAGCAATGGCAAAGTCTGTCCCAAATCTATTAGATAAAGAAGCATCTCTACTTCACTAATAGTAGAGATGGTCCAAATTTCAGTAGGTCTGAACAAATATGCTTGATTCAGAGGTTTGTGAGTCCAGAGATCTTCTGAATGGTGACAACCATCTCCATTAAAGGAGAAGGCTGAGTGAAGACAACATTTTGAGGAAAAACAAACAGCAGCTTGGACAAGTTCTGGGGCAGATGACTCCAGGCACAATTAAGAGACAATTAAAATAATGTCATCAGCAGCTACTATCACTCCCACTTAGAGCCTAACATCTATAAAATATCCCCCAGCTACATTTATTTTCTTGAATTTTATCCCTCTTCTAGCCCCCTAAACTGTGAACTCCTTGACAGCAGAGATAGCAGGAAGTTTTGTCCAATGCTTTGAAGTCCTAACCCATGTTCATTTCTCATCAAGAAATATCCTAATAAATGAACTTCAAGTTCATCTCTCATAGGAGTCATGCCATCAGAAACATTAAGTACCATTATTGAAGATCACTGACATTGAACATCTCATTTTCTCCTTCAGAGGTAATGCTTTCTGGACAAGGAAGGAAAGGTTGAGCAGAGCTGCAAAGCTGGAGAAGGTAAGTGACCTATAATTCTGCTGCTTGGCCCGATTCCTCTAGAACAGTGAGTCTGTAGAGCTTCGCACATGATCAGAAGGATGTAAGCGCTTTTGTTATTAAAAACAAGACAGTCCACCCACATCCTCCTTTGTGCCATGACACCTGCTTGTAACCTCATACTTGGATGAGTGGCAAGTCATTTGAAAAGCTGAGCCTGCTGACTTTCATGTTGAGATAGTCCTATATACAGCCAGGACTTGCTGATCAGGGAGCATGCAGGCACACTGCCTTTCCTAGGGATGGGAAGGAGAGAAATCAGACCCGACCCTCTCATTTTACAGATGGAGACCTGAGGCCCAGAGAGTACAGGTGACATGTCCAAGGTCCCGAAGCAAGCCAGTGGGAGAGCCAAGATGACGTCACAGTCTCTCAACTCACCGTTCAGTGCTCTTTCGAATGCAGTAGCTATGGCAAGATGATCACTTTGCTCTTTGGAGAATGAGCAGTGAAAACAGGTAGGGAACAGAATATTAGGCATTTTGTTTCTCTGCAGACTTCAGTAACCTCTGTTATCCTGGCCTCCACTGTCCTGCTGCGATTGCCTTCTATAGTAGCCTTCTATGCAAAGTTGGGTCCTAAGCCAATTAGTTGTTACTTGGCTCAGAGTTCCTACCAGGGGTGGAGCAGTCCCCTTGCACGTGACTCAGGATCTCTTGGTCTGTAAACAGGCGGAAGGCGATCTGCTCACACTCCCACTTGGTCCCACATTCAAACAAACACCCAAACAAGCCCTCGTTCTCCAGAGCAGCCAAATCAGAGTACCCACAGGGCCCGCAGTGCAAGATCCAGGGGCGGGACCAGCAGGCAGCCTCCAAGGGGTTCTGGTTGAGGTAGATGCCTAGGTCGACCCTGCGTTTCTTACTGGTTGGGTGTGAGTACAAGAGCCATGATTCTGACAGGGTTCCAGCTTCCAGCTGTGGCCTCACTGAGCTGCACAGCAGAGGACTCTGCTGAATGGCAGGTGCCTCTTTGCTAGCAAGATCCTGGCATCCACCTGGGATCTCCAGGGGCCGGAAACTCACCACACTGCCTTGGCAGCCATGAGGTGGCTCACAGAGCTGATGGCTCAGGACTGGTTTCTGAAAGCATTCACCATGGTCAGTGCTGAGGGCCTCTGCCCGGCATCTGTTTGGTGTCCGGGCACTGCAATATAGCACAGGGTGGCCGGTCTTCCCAATCACCTCTGCCACTTCACATTCCACTGTCACCATGGGCTTGATAAGCCTGCCATGTTGCCATGTGGCTCCTAGGTCATCGCTATAGATCATCAGGGAATGAGGCCTAGCTTTATATGGCAGCCGAAAGCAAGAGAACCAGAATGGGATGTAGTAGGCGTACGCAGGGATGATGAGCCTCCCCGACTGCAGCTGGATGCCATGACCTGGGCCCACAGCAAAAGTGGCCCAGTGTGTCACCTCTGGGCCAATGACCTCCTCAGTCAGGTCCCTCACCTCGCTCCATGAATAGCCAGCATCCTGGCTGCATATGAAGCAGAGGCGTGCAGCATTCCTGCCTGACATAATCTGTTGACGCTCGGTGACATGGCCTCGCACACAGATGAAGAACAGGTACACACAGCCACTCTTCCGCTCCCAAACAGGACAGGGGTTCATGGTCCGGTGTCCAGGTAATGTGGCTTTCATCAGGGACTTCACGGGTTCCCACTAGACAAGAGGAAGGGAAAAAGCAGAAGTGAAAGACATGAGGCTCATTAAAAGCATTAGTACTTTTCAGTTCAGTTCAGGTCAGTCGCTTGGTTGTATCCAACTCTTCACAATCCCACGGACTGCAGCATGCCAGGCTTCCCTGTCCATCACCAACTCACAGACCTTGCTTAAACTCATATCTATCAAGTCAGTGATGCCATCCAACCATCGCATCCTCTGTTGCCCCCTCCTCCTGTCTTCAACCTTTCCCAGCATCAGGGTCTTTTCCGATGAGTCAGATCTTCACATCAGGTGGCCAAAGTATTGGAGCTTCAGCTTTAGCATCACTCCTTCCAATGAATATTCAAGACTGATTTCCTTTAGAATTGATTAGCTTGATCTCCTTGCAGCCCAAGGGACTCTCAAGAGTCTTATCCAATACCTTAGTTCAAAAGCATCAGTTCTTCACTGCTCAGCCTTCTTTATGGTCCAGCTCTCACATCCATACATGACTGCTGGAAAAATCGTTAACTTTGACAAGATGAACCTTCATTGGCAAAGTAATGTCTCTGTTTTTTAATAGGCTGTCTGTCTTGCTTTGTCATAGCTTTTCTTCTATGCTCCTCTATGCAAGCAGCAAGCATCTCTTAATTTCAAGGCTTCAGTCACCATCTGTAGTGAATCCAAGAAAATAAAGTCTGTCACTGTTTCCATTGTTTCCCATCTATGTGCCATGAAGTGATGGGACCGGAGCCATGATCTTAGTTTTCTCGATGTTAAGCTTGAAGCCAGCTTTTTCCCTCTCCTTTTTCATTTTCATAAAGAGCCTCTTTAGTTCCTCTTCACTTTCTGCCATAAGGGTGGTGTCATCTGCGTATCTGAAGTTACTGATATTGCTCCTGGCAATCCTGATTCCAGCTTCTGTTTCATCCAGCCTGGCATTTCGCATGATGTGCTCTGCATATAAGTTAAAAAAGCAGGGTGACAATATACAGCCTTGACCCACTCCTTTTCCTATTTGGAACCAGTCTGTTGTTCCATGTCCAGTTCTAACTGTTGCTTCTTGACCTACATACAGATTTCTCAGGAGGCAGGTCAGGTGGTCTGGTATTCCCATCTCTTGAAAAATTTTCCACAGCTTGTTGTGATCTACACAGTCAAAGGCTTTGGCGTAATCAATAAAGCAGAAGTAGATGTTTTTCCAGCATTCTCTTGCTTTTTTGATCATCCAAAGGATGCTGGCAATTTGATCACTGGTTCCTCTGACTTTTCCAGATCCAGCTTGAACACCTGGGAAGTTCATGGTTCATGTACTATTGACGCCTGACTTGGAGAATTTTGAGCATTACTTTGCTAGTGTGTGAGATGAGTGCAGTTTGCGGTAGTTTGAACATTCCTTAGCATCGCCTTTCTTTGGGATTGGAATGAAAACTGACCTCTTCCAGCCCTGTGGCTCTGCTGAGTTTTCCAAATTTGCTGGCATATTAAGTGCAGCACTTTCACAGCATCGTCAGCTTGAAATAGCTCAGCTGGAATTCCATCACCTCCACTAGCTTTGTTTGTAGCGATGCTTTGTAAGGTCCACTTGATTTTGCATTCCAAGTTGTCTGACTCTAGGTGAGTGATCACACCACCGTGGTTATCTGGGTCATGAAGATCTTTTTTGTATAGTTCTTCTGTGTAGTCTTGCCACCTCTTCTTAACATCTGCTTCTGTTAGGTCCATACCATTTCTGTCCTTTATTGTGCCCATCTTTGCATGAAATGTTCCCTTGGTATCTCTAATTTTCTTGAATAGATCTCTAGTCTTTCCCATTCTATTGTTTTCCTCTATTTCTTTGCATTGATCGCTGAGGAAGGCTTTCTTATCTCCCCTTGCTGTTGTTTGGAACTCTGCATTCAAATGAGTATATCTTTCCTTTTCTCCTTTGCCTTTCGCTTCTCCTTTCTCAGCTATTTGTAAGGTCTCCTCAGACAACCATTTTGCCTTTTTGCATTTCTTTTTCTTGGGGATGGTCTCGATCAATGCCTTCTGTACAATGTCACAAACTTCGCCCATAGTTCTTCAGGCACTCTATCAGATCTAATCCCTTGAATCTATTTGTCACTTCCACTCATAAGACCTCTTAAGAGGTTTGATTTAGGTCATACCTGAATGGTCTAGTGACTTTCCTTACTTTCTTAAGTCTGAATTTGGCAATAAGGAGTTCATGATCTGTGCCACAGTCAGTCCCATTCTTGTTTTTGCTGACTGTATAGACTGTATAGAGCTTCTCCATCTTTGGCTGCAAAGAATGTAATCAATCTGACTTCAGTATTGACCATCTGGTGATGTCCAAGTGTAGAGTCATCTCTTATGTTGTTGGAAGAGGGTGTTTGTTATGACCAGTGCATTCTCTTCACAAAACTCTGTTAGCCTTTGCCCTGCTTCATTTTGTACTCCAAGGCCAAACTTACCTGTTACTCCAGGTATCTCTTGATTGTATCTCTACTTTTGCATTCCAGTCCCCTATGATGAAAAGGACATCTTTCTTGGGTGTTAGTTCTAGAAGGTCTTGTAGGTCTTCACAGAACCGTTCAACTTCAGCTTCTTCGGCATTAGTGGTGGGGGCACAGACTTGGATTACTGTGATATTGAATGGTTTGCCTTGGAAACGAACAGCAATCATGTTGTCATTTTTGAGATTGCACCCAAGTACTGCATTTCAGACTCTTTTGTGACTCTGAGGGCTACTCCATTTCCTCGAAAGGATTCTTGTCCACACTGGTAGATATAATGGACATCTGAATTAAATTTGCTCATTCCAGTCCATTTTAGTTCACTGATTCCTAAATGTCAATGTTCATTCTTGCCATCTCCTGTTTGACCACTTCCAATTTGACTTGATTCATGGACCTAACATTTCAGGTTCCTATGCAATACTGTTCTTTACAGCATCGGATTTTATTTCCATCACCAGTCATATCCACAACTGGGCACTGTTTTCACTTTGGCTCAACCTCTTCATTCTTTCTGGAGTTATTTCTCTACTCTTCTCCAATAGCATATTGGGCATCTACTGATCTGGGGAGTTCATCTTTCAGTGTCATATCTTTTTGCCTTTTCATACTGTTCATAGGGTTCCCAAGGCAAGAATACTGAAGTGGTTTGCCGTTCCCTTCTCCAGTGGACCACGTTTTGTCAGAACTCTCCACCATGACCCGTTCATTTTGGGTGACCCTACATGGCATGGCTCATAGTTTCATTTAGTTAGACAAGGCTGTGATCCATGATATCAGTTTGATTAGTTTTCTGTGATTGTGGTTTTCATTCTGTCTGCCCTCTGATTGATAAGGATTGTCCGTTTAGTCAAAGCTATGGTTTTTCCAATAGTCACGTATGGATGTCAGAGTTGGACGATAAAGAAGGCTGAGCACCGAGAAATTGATGCTTTGGAACTGTGGTACTGGAAAAGACACTTGAGAGTCCCTTCGGCAGCAAGGAGATCAAACCAGTCAATCCTAAAGGAAATCAACAAGGAGCTCAAACCAGTCAATCCTAAAGGAAATCAACACTAAATATTCATTGGAAGGACTGATGCTGAAGCTCCAATACTTTGCCCACCTGATGCGAACAGCCAACTCACTGGAAAAGACCCTGATGCTGAGAAAGACTGAAGGCTGGAGGAGAAGGGGGTGACAGAGGATGAGATGAATGGATGGCATCATCAACTCAATGGACATGAGTTTGAGTAAACTCTGGGAGATAGTGAAGGATAGGGAAGCCTGGCATGCTGCAGTCCATGGGGTCTCAAAGAGTTGTACAAGACTGAGTGACTGAACAACAACCACATAACTCAGCAATTCAACTTCTAGGTCTGTACACAAAATAACTGAAAGAACAGTCTTGAAGAGATATATTCATGCACCTTCTTGTTCAGCATTATTCACAATAACCAAAAGGTGGGAGCAACTCAAGTGGCCACCAGCCGATGAGTGAATAAGATAAAAGGGATGAATGACTAAACAAACTGGATAAATGAAATAATAAACTAACATACAAATTATTCAGCCTTTAAAAAGAAATCCTGACATATTCTACAACATGGATGAACCTTGAGGATACTACCCTGTGAAATAAGTCAATCACAGAAAAACAAAATATTGCATGATTCCACTTATATGAAACATCTAAAGTAAACAAACTCACAGAGACAAAGTACAGTATTAATCTCTAGGGGATTGGGGAGGGGGAAATTAGTTGTTCTATAAAATTGTGGTTATACACTAATGAATAAATTCTAGAGACCTGTTACACAACAATGTAATACAGTTAACAATACCACAATGTATATTTAAAATGGTTATGATCGAGGGATTTCCCTGGTGGTCCAGTGGCCAAGACTCCTAGCTCCCAATGCAGGAGTCCTGGGTTTGATCCCTGGTTAGGGAACTAGATCCCATGTGCCACAACTAGTAGTTTGCATGTTGCAACTAAAGATGCCACCTGCCACAACTAAGACCCTGTGAGGCCAAATTAAAAATGATTATGATGGATAGTTTTACATTAGGTGCATATTACCATAACTAAAAATGTTTTTAAAAGAACAAAAAAAAATCTGAAAAGGTCTTGAAGGTTTTAGCTGACCATCTATTTAACATTTAAGCAGCTACCAAAAAATAAATGCTACTTTACCTTAGGCTGCATTAAAAGGATAACAGATGGGATAGCCACCCCACTGCTGAGCTGGTCAATCTATCCTAGGGGTCATAAGTTCAGTATGAGTATCATACTTTGCAAAAAGACACTGATCTCCCACAACAGGACTGAAATCAGTTTTCAAAGGACCAGAAATCAAATCAAGACTATGGCCTAAGGAGCTGCTAAAACAAAGAAAACCTGGAGGGTGTGGATACTGCTTTCAGATACATTGAAGAGCAGTTCTCCACAAAAGGAACTTTATAATGTACAGATGTACTTCCCCATAAGCCATAACAAGACCAACAGGTAATTACAGACAAGTACAGAGGATCTCTGAAGCTGAAACTCCAGTACTTTGGCCACCTCATGCGAAGAGTTGACTCATTGGAAAAGACCCTGACGCTGGGAGGGATTGGGGGCAGGAGGAGAAGGGGACGACAGAGGATGAGATGGCTGGATGGCATCACTGACTCGATGGGCATGAGTTTGAGTAAACTCCAGGAGTTGTTGATGGACAGGGAGGCCTGGAATGCTGCGATTCATGGGGTCGCAGAGTCGGACACGACTGAGTGACTGAACTGAACTGAACTGACAGAGGATCTCATTTCAAAAAATAAGTTAACAGTTGCCACAAGATTAAATTTCTCATTCGAGGAGTTGTGTAAGTAGATCCTTAATAGAAGATGATTAATGTTGAGTTCCTACTATGGAACTGCTATTATTAATTATATTTTGCAGACAATGAAACAGAGAAGAGTTAAGTATTCACAGTCATAGTCAATATATGATAGGTCTTGCCTGACTCCAAAGCCATGCTCTTAACCACTAAGCTACCAGTAGCAACCAATGGAATACAGAAGATTTCTATATTGGGAAAGAAGCTGGGCTGATACTTCTTCTAATTTTAAGATTCTACAATTAAGTAAATGAGAGAATGAATGTGAATAAAATAAAGTGAAGAGAGAATGAATGTGAATAAAATAAAGTCAAGAGAGAATGAGTTAAAGTGGACACATTTGTGACTGGATGTGACTACTGGATAGTGAGGTTATGTAACAGGTATGGTCTGATAAAAATACTTAACTGCCCAACTGTCTGTGGCAAAAAGCAGAGCAACATAACCACAGGCACATCCTGCCCCGGAGGAAACAAAAAAGTTAGAACTCCAAGTTGGGCTTAAGGACACCAGTGATATAAGCAGAGGTTCAACCCTGGGAGGCCATAAGAAAGACACATGATAAGGTGTAAGAGCAGGGAATGGAAATTCCCTAAAGTAAAAAACTTCCCCAAGGGGAAATGTGAGTAAAGCATTAAAAGCAGCCAGGCTTGCTTGTAAGGCCCAGCTTCAGCAGAACAGCATTTGCACTAAAACAGCAAAGCAAAGCATCCCTAAGGACATTAAGTTTTAAAGGTGAGATTTCTGAGAGTAGAAAAAGCAGGGCAGGTTAAACAGATTAAAATACCTCATAAAAAATGTATGTATGTTTATGTGTCTATTTATTCAAATTCACTGTCTCACTTGATCCTCACTTCAGCCATCTCTGAGAGATAAGTCAACAATAACAAAAATGGGTTCTAAACTAACCCTGTAGTTCACAGGCCCAAGGGCAGTTAACTATTCTCTCCCCCATTAAGAACACAGTTAAAATGTGCTACCTAGGGACAAGGGCACCAACCCCAGTTCTCTATTCATTAAGTGTGTGTCTAAGGCAAGTCACTTTACTTCTTATAAAATGGGGATAATAATATGTACCTCACATAAAGCATGAAGGAAGACGAGGAAAGGAAAGATGGGGGAGAATACGGATGTTGTTTTTCTCCCCTGCGTCTTTTGCTAGTTGTGGTCCTGAACAAGCTACCTATCTGTTGGAGCACCAGGATCCCTCATCAGCAAAACTGGACCAACAATGCTTACTGCTTTCAGTGAGTTATGAGAATAAAAGAGAATGTGAATGAAAAGCACACCACATGCTGGCTGAACTGAATACACAAACCATGGAGGCCTCTATTCAGAGACTGGGTTTGAAGCTTGCTTTACTACTTTTTTATAGCTGTTTGACCTTGAGCAAATAGCAATCACTCTGAGCCTCGGTTTCCTCATCTGTAAAATGTGACTGACAACAGTTTCCATGTCACAGAGTGGCTGTGAGATTCAATGTGCCCCTGGTAAACAGTAAGTGTTCAATAAGGGAAAGCATTGCTTTTACTGCTCCTTTTCCCCTCCTCAGCTTGGACACAAGGCTTTTCCTGCACTGATGAAAAAGGCAGAGACTCTGACATGCTCTAAGCAATGCAGAATATGAGACCCAGGCTCAGATCTGGGACAAGGAGTCACCTGTACTGAGTGCCCAGTCCTCAACCCTCGTCTCAGCACCAGGTGGAGAGCATCCTCATCCTTGCTCGAGGAGCGCTTCTCTGCAAAGGCCAGGAAGGTGCGGGCAGGGGGCACGTAGATCAGGGCTGGGATCCGGTAGGTGACCCCTCTCTTGTTCTCCTGCTGGAACAGAGGGCTGCTGAAGGAGCACGATGTCACTTCTTCCATGACCTCTGCAAGGATAGGAGGGAGCTCAGTGTGCGTCCACATCCAAAGGCTCGCTCGGACACAAGTTCTGCTCTATTATTTCATTTCTGGAGGTCACCGGGAGGCAAAGATGTACTCAAACATTTATTTTTTCTATACAAAAGCAACATCACGATCTCAAAAGCACAAAGCAAGCAATATGCATTCTTATTTAACAAGTCTATACTCCAGGCTCTGTGGGAATCCTGTGTAGCCTGTGTCAGGTGTCTCTCCAGAGAGATTCTGTATGTGCTTCTGCCAAGCATTCAGAGGCATTACCAGCCTGGATGGTTTCTAATAGTCAGTTTCCTGGCTTGGAGTTTTTAGGTCATTCAGGTAATATAAATATAAACCCAAATCCATACGAGAGAATGCCTCTGGTTCAGAATTCTCCAGGCAAACTTTTCCCTTCTCTTGGAGCCTACAATAAGAAGCAATCTTCTTTGTCATCTCTGTCAGTAGTAAGATTTCTTTTTCCTACTCCACTTGATCAGAGGATATAGATTTTCAAGGTACCTGACTTCATGCAGGGATCTCAGTTCCAACCAGAGTCTAACACAGATGGGCCTATAGTGTCATTCACTGTAACAGCAGGTTTTAAATATTAAAGCCCAAGCTTTGAGGTAAGCAAGACCAGCAAACATCTAGGGCAGCTGAGGTCACATAAAGGGGCTAACTTCTCCAGTTGTCAGTTTACTCTTGAAATTTTTAGGCCTCTGGGGATTTCTCTTGTTTTCTTGGAAATTCAACTATAAAAGGCTTTGTTATACTTATCCACCATTTACAGATTAACTAGCTTGCTATAATGCTGAAAATGGAAATCTCTAGGTACATTTCTCAGGTGTTCAATTTCTCAGAGGCCCAAAAAGGGAAGCCAGACAGACAGAATCAGAATTACTATTTTTTCTCTCACCACTTGTTGTCCAAGCCCTGTCTTCCAAATCATTTGTAAAAATAATCAGGCTGTAAGAATGAGACCCACAAGGCCTTTTTCATTTATTTAATAAATATTTCTGAGTGCCCACTAGAAGTCAGGCCATAAGGTAGGTGCTGAGGAGACAGAAAGGGATCAGAGGTCCCTGCCCACATCCAGGTGAGGGGAACAGACATATATACATTGACAATTACAATATCATGTAGTAACTGCTACTTTAAGAGGTCAACATGAGAGCGTGCAGGAAAATAGAAAAAAAGCAACTGTCCAGATCAAGGCGGCAGTGGAGTTTTGAAAAGCTAGTAAGTCAAGTGATCCCCTGTTTCATATCCTTATGCTCTGGGTCTGGGGCATTCAGATAGGCACACACCTCACTCCCTCACCTTCTTCAGCTCTACTCAAACATCATCCAATCAGTGAGGCTTTCCCTGACAACTCCCTTGTCCCTCTCTATCCCCCTTCCCTGCTCTGTGCTCCATGCCACCTATCATCACCCATATGTTACACTTATTTAATATGCCCTACAGAATAGAAGTTCCATAAAGGGCATGTACATGTCTGTTTCATTCACTGCTATGCCTCTACACCTAAAACCCTGCCTGGTAATTCATAGGCTTGACAAATATTTGTAGAATGTTTGAATGAATGGGTGAGTTTGATCTTAAAGGCTGAACAGTGGGTTAGCCAACTGAAGGATAAAAAGGAGAAGAGGGGAGGGAGTGGATATGAAAAGCCTAAAGATCACAGAGGCACACTGTGAGCTGTGGGGACTCAGAGTAATCCAGTATGACTACAGTGGAGTGCAAAAGCTGTGAACAAAGATGGCACTGAAGGGGTCAGGCGAGGGCAAATCCTGGGAGGCTTCAATATCGTATTAATGTGTTTATCCCATGGGTAGAGAGCCACTCAACAGGTTTTGGCAGATGAATGCCAAGATCAAGTACACATTTCAGACCACTCTCTCAGGTAGCCTTCTGGACATGAACTGAAGGGGAAAGTTACACTGCTTTGGGCTATAGGTTCCTAGTGTCTGTCAAGACAAGTTTTGTCATTCACAGCATATGAGTGATTTATTTAGCATGTGAATTCACTCAGCATGTGAATAATTCATTTCACTGGTTTCTAACCTCAAGTGAGAAGACTCATAGCTCACTATCCAAAAGGATGGGGAGGTGGCCTCCTAAGTCCAGAAGAAAAACCTCCCCTCACTCCAATTCTGGGTTCTCGTCTTCCTCACACCATACTTGAGCACACCTCTCCTTAATTCAGGCTCTCCTGCCAGAGGGTTAGGCTATGTAATGGTCTAGAAAATAAGGTTTGGGCCAAGCCAGGACTACATGAACTTGGGCATGTAATTTAACTGCTAGATCCTCATTTACAAAATTCAGTAGAATGGCTGAAAGAATTGAGGTAAAAAGTGTAAATGGCTGTTACAGGGCCCATGACACAATATGAGCTCAATATATGACAGCTGTTATTTTTGGACTATCAATCACTACATATTCTAGTGTTACTCCTTGAAACCTGTGAAAGAGGAGGATGAAGACAACAACCACAATTACAACTACCCTCTTTACAGTATTTAAATCCCTCCGTCCCTCTGGAAGAGATCACATTTTAAACTCTTATAAGGATATGAGTTAATATCAATACTATTAATCATCAGCCAACACAAGATTATTAGTCAACATCAAAACAGAATGTGTCTGGGTGATAAGAATAAAGCACAGAACAAGCATAGGAATGGGCAGGGAGGACCAGGAAAAAAGAAAGGGACGGGGAATGGATAGAACATATAAGGAAAAGCACAACTTCTTACTGTGTGACCTTGCACTAGTCACTTAATCCAGGTTTTGGATTCCTTGCTTATAAAATGTGGATGACAATAATACTTACCTAAGATGACTGAATGAAGAACCACTCAAAAGTGCTTCTTTAACTTTAAGGCACTTTGTAAATAAAGGTATAAATTCAGATGCCTTCACAATTTCACTTATGGTTTTGCTATCACTGTAACAATTAGAGTCCTTTTCACTGTTTACTAACTATGCTGATCATGTTGATGGCAATGGTAACACACGTGGTGGCTGTGACATCAATACCCAAACTATTTCACACAAACGATGTGCCAGGAGCTAGGGACAGAGAAAAATCAGATATAGTGTTGGAGAAGACTCTTGAGAGTCCCTTGGACTGCAAGGAGATCCAACCAGTCAATCCTAAAGGAAATCAGTCCTGAATATTCATTGGAAGTGCTGATGCTGAAGCTGAAACTCCAATACTCTGGCCACCTGATGTGAAGAATTGACTCATTGGAAAAGACCCTGATGCTGGGAAAGACTGAAGGCGGGAGAAGAAGGGGACGACAGAGGATGAAATGGTTGGATGGCGTCACCAACTTGATGGACATGAGTTTGACCAAACTCCAGGGGTTGGTGATGGACAGGAAAGCCTTGTCTGCTGCAGTCCATGGGGTCGCAAAGAGTGGGACACAACTGAGCAACTGAACTGACTGGGGTTGTTCATTTCAGCAGAGAACTCAACACTACTAACTACTGCTCCATATAATCACCTTTCAATCAAGATTTCCCTGCTCTCTTATTGGGAAGTATAGTGTAACATGGACTTTAAGACTGACTTGGCTTTGACAGTTACTAGCAAATTCAATTTACTTCTGAGCCTCAGTTTCCTCACTTGCAAGGGAGAAAATACCACCTATTTCTCAAGCTTGAACAACAATGTAATTCCAGACTCCAATTAATCCAGTACAGCAAGCAGCCTCCAGTGAACCCTAAGGGAGACTTCCCTATTTTATTCACACCTAACAACGAATACTTGAGGGGCTCTCATTATATGTTAGGTCTTTGAAGATCCTATGGTCCAAACTCCTCTCATGGTACACAATAGGATTCTCAGACCCACAGAGGGGAATAAACTCCTCTAAGACCACTCAATGAGTCAGTAACAAAACCTGGACCAAGGCCCAGGACTCTGGGCTCTATGAAGCCCGGAGACCCTCTCCAGTAAGAAGAGTTTTCCCAGTCTCAGCTCCCTTCCATATCAAAACAAGTTAGGCTTCAGTCGAAGGAAAACAAAAACAGAGCCAGCCAAGAATACCTTCTGGCAGTGTCTGAGAGATTAGCCCACTGGGGTGTCTTGGACCCAATAGACTGGATTTCCTAAACCCAAAGAATGCTGCCGAACCTGTCAGCACGGTCACTGCGCCTCACGTTTTGGGAGGCCCTCCAATCTTCCAGCCCCACTCACCTGCGCGGAACCCCGGCTCCTCCATCTCTCTCGGGCTGATACGGTCGCTGGGTCAAGCACTCACGTCTCGGACACTGAAGCCCTGGGGAATGATCAAGCCCGGGGAGACGGGGGCAGGAAAGAAACTGCGGACGCGGACACAAACCACGAAAAGTGAAGAAACACGGCGACAGAAACTTCGAGAGTCTGGCGGCGGGGCTGACAGATTCGGGAAGCCGGTAAGAGAAGGTAGGAAAACAAGTCCAGGAAGCTCGCAAGCCGCAACCCGCGGGCGGTTGGGACCGGCAGTTGGCGGCGACCTGGAATCAGCTCCGCCCCCTCGGGGCCGGCGCAGCCGAGGCCCCGCCCCTCTCCTTCCCGCGCCGAGTCCCTTAGCGGTCCGATCTGGTTCATTCCTCCTCTTTCCGGCTCCCAGTTCCGGCCCAGCGGCGGCTTGGAACTTACCCCTACCTCTCTTAGCAGCCGACACCACCCGCCTCAACTCAGGCCCAAGTTCAGTCTCCAACTGACACACAGCTCCCTGGCTAGGACCCTCACCCTTCCACTCCGCCCACCTCCGTCTTCAGTCCCTTTTCCCCACGCCATCCCCTTGGTTGCCGGTCTGTTGATAGGCATCACCGCCTAAAACTTCCCTAGACAACTTGAGTCGAACGAGAAAGTTCCGGATCTCAAAGGGGACGCCACTACAAGTTCCAGCGGTCCAGAGCATTGGGCAACCCACCCTTAGGAAAATAAAAATTATATTTATATTTTATGTGTGTGTGTGTGTGTGTGTGTGTGTGTGTGTGTGCATGTACATATATTTTGAGTAATTGATAGTAGATTACAACCGCTGAACAAGTTAAAAGCCCACGTGTCCTCGTAGATACGCACAATTGAATAAATAGGGAAGAAAGGACAGCTCTTCCTATAGTAAGATTCTAATTAATGTAGACCATGCACAAACTGAACGCAGTATGGTTTATGCTAAATACCTGCTTTCCTTATGAGAGTCTGGAATTTTGAAACATGCCAGGCAGAGTGCGCCCAGGTAACCTGCCCCGAATAAAAACTGTGGGTGCCGAGTTTCTAATGAGTAGGTTCTCTAGACAGAGACATGGCTCGCATGCTGCTTTTGTGTTGCTGGGGAAAGTGTGCTCAGTGTGATCCGTCGTGAGAGGGAGTGGCATAAGAAAGCCTATTCAAGGGTTTTTTCAGACTCAGCCTGCAGTCTTCTCTTATGATCCAGTGTGTGTCCTTATTACATTGCTGTAGTCGATGTTAGCCCTAAGTACAACTCTATACCTGGTCCTCTGAGTACTTCTGATGCTGAGCAGGGCCCTATGGGGCTTCTAGGCATGGGGGTCTTTTTGTCCCCCATTTCTTATAAATAAGACTCCAGCCTCTGTGACCTGGGTTGAAAACGGCAGAACTGTTATTAATTAAAGGTGGAACGGCCAGGAAACCACCTGAAGCAAGATTAAAGGAACCACAGAGTCTCATCAAGATCAGGAGATTGAACCACCTAAGACCCTGAATGTGAAAGTGTAGTCCCTCAGTCGTCTCCACCTCTGCAAACCTATGGACTGTAGCCCGCCAGACTCCCCCATCCATGGGACTTTCCAGGCAAGAATAGTTGAGTGGGTTGTCATTTCTTCCTCCAGGGGATCTTCCGGACTCAGTGATCAAACTCAGGCCTCCTCCATTGGGGGAAGGTTCTTTACCATCTGAGCCACCAGGGAATCCCACCTAAGACCCTGCACATACACTAATCTTGTCAGCAATTCTACCCTTTAGAAACATTGCAGAAGAAAGAAAAATACAAGACTAGTACTGCCTCGATCCTTATCACATACTCCTTCCTGACTCTGTAAACTCTAGCTAGGAAATCAAGAGATACCTGGGGTAACAGGCAAATTTGGCCTTGGAGTACATACAAAATGAAGCAGGGCAAAGGCTAACAGAGTTTTGCAAGAGAACACACTGGTCATAGCAAACACCCTCTTCCAACAAAACAAGAGAAGACTTTACACATGGACTCTCACCAGACGGTCAATACTGAAATAAGATTGATTATATTCTTTGCAGCCAAAAATGGAGAAGCTGTATACAGTCAGTAAAAACAAGACCAGGAGCTGACTGTGGCTCAGATCATGAATTTCTTATTGCCAAATTCAGACTTAAATTGAAAAAAGTAGGGAAAGTCACTAGATCATTAAGGTATAACCTAAATCAAATTCCTTATGATTATACAATGGAAGTGACAAATAGATTCAAGGGATTAGATCTGATAGACGGAGTGCCTGAAGAACTATGGATGGAGGTTCATGACATTCTACAGGAGCCAGTGATCAAGACCATCCCCAAGAAAAAGAAATGCAAAAAGGCAAAATGGTTGTCTGAGGAGGCCTTAAAAAACGCTGAGAAAAGAAGAGAAACTAAAGGTAAAGGAGAAAATGAAAGATATACCCATTTGAATGCAGAGTTCCAAACAACAGCAAGGGGAGGTAAGAAAGCCTTCCTCAGCGATCAATGCAAAGAAATAGAGGAAAACAATAGAATGGGAAAGACTAGAGATCTATTCAAGAAAATTCGAGATACCAAGGGAACATTTCATGCAAAGATGGGCACAATAAAAGACAAAAATGGTACAGACCTAACAGAAGCAGAAGATGTGAAGAAGAGGTGGCAAGACTACACAGAAGAACTATACAAAAAAGATCTTCATGACCCAGATAACCATGATGGTGTGATCACTTACCTAGAGTCAGAAAACTTGGAATGCAAAGTCAAGTAGGTCTTATGAAGCATCACTACAAAAAAAGCTAGTGGAGGTAATGGAATTCCAGTTGAGCTATTTCAAATCCTAAGAGATGATGCTGTGAAAGTGCTGCACTCAATATGCCAGCAAATTTGGAAAACTCAGCAGTGGCCACAGGACTAGAAATGGTCAGTTTTCATTCCAATCCCAAAGAAAGGCAATGCTAAAGAATGTTCAAACTACCACAAATTGCACTCATCTCACACACTAGCAAAGTAATGCTCAAAATTCTCCAAGCCAGGCATAAACAGTACATGAACCATGAACTTCCAGATGTTCAAGCTGGATCTAGAAAAGGCAGAGGAACCAGAGATCAAATTGCCAACATCCGTTGGCTCATCGAAAAAACAAGGGAATACCAGAGAAACATCTACTTCTGCTTTATTAATTATGCCAAAGTCTTTGACTGTGTAGATGGCAACAAACTGTGGAAAATTCTTCAAGATGGCAATACAGAACACCTGACCTGCCTCCTGGTAAATCTGTATGTAGGTCAAGAAGCAACAGTTAGAACTGGCCATGGAACAATAGACTGGTTTCAAATTGGGAAAGGAGTTCATCAAGGTTGTATATTGTCACCCTGCTTATCTAATTTATATGCACAGTACTTCATGCGAATTGCCAGACTGGATGAAGCAGAAGCTGGAATCAAGACTGCAGGGAGAAACATCAATAACCTCAGATATGCAAAAGACACCACTCTTATGGCAGAAAGTGAAGAGGTACTAAAGAGGCTCTTGATGAAAGTGAAAGTGGAGAGTGAAAAAGCTGGCTTAAAACTCAACATTCAGAAAACGAAGATCATGGCATCCAGTCCCATCATTTCATGGCAAATAGATGGGAAACAATGGAAACAGTGACAGACTTTATTTTGGGGGGCTCCAAAATCACTGCAGATGGTGGCTGCCCCCATAGAATTAAAAGACGCTTGTTCCTTGGAAGAAAAGATATGACCAACCTAGACAGTATATTAAAAAGCAGAGACATTACTTTGCCAACAAAGGTCCGTATAGTCAAAGCTAATGTTTTTCCCGTAGTCATGTATGGATGTGAGAGTTGGACTATAATGAAAACTGAACACTGAATTGATGCTTTTGAACTGTGGTGTTGGAGAAGACTCTTGAGAGTCCCTTGGACAGCAAGGAGATCAAACCAGTCCATCCTAAAGGAAATCAGTCCTGGGTGCTCATTGGAAGGACTGATGTTGAAGCTGAAACTCCAATACTTTGGCCACCTGCTGCCAAGATCTGACTCATTGGAAAAGACCTTGATGCTGGGAATTATTGAAGGTGGGAGAAGGGGATAACAGAGGATGAGATGGTTGGATGGCGTCACCGACTTGATGGACATGAGTTTGACCAGACTCCGGGGGTTGGTGATGGACAGGGAAGCCTTGCCTGCTCTAGTCCATGGGGTCACAAAGAGTCGGACACGATCGAGTGACTTAACTGAATCGCACTCACCAGGGAGGGGGTCAGAATTCTTGAGGCGACAGACGCTTTTGGCTGGCAAAGTAATAAAGCCACTCTTTCTTTCTCCTCCATAACTCTGTCTCCGTATTTCTGTTTGGCATCAGTGTACAGAAAGCAAAGATTTTGGCAATACATCTAACAATCTCTGAATCTAGGGATGAATCTGAATCTTGGGAACCCTCAACCAAATACCATATATAAAGTTTAAAAACATGTAAAATAATAATACCATATATTGTTAATGGATGCATGTGTGAAGAAAATGCACAGGAATAGTAAATAGCAAATTCAGGATTGTTAGTCACTTCTGGGAATGCAGGAAGTAGGGTGTGATTAAGCATTCCAAGGGAAATCAGTTGTATCGGTGATATATATTTTTTAAAGGTGGAAGTAGGTTCATGGTTATTCAGTTTATTATTCTTTAAAACTTACTATTTGTCTGAAATATTTCATTTTTAAATATTGGCTCATACAAAGTCCGAGTTTAAACACATAATCACCAACTCTGGATCACCACATCAACTTTAGAAAAGTATCTAAAGCTAATGCCAAATCTCTCTCAATTCTTCTTTGGTAGTCTCAGTTTAGTGCCTGAAGCAGTGAAGTTTAGCAGCAATTTCTGTATTTGGAGGTGAAGAGATCTTGACTTCAATCCTGACTTTTCACTTCCTAGCTGAGTAAGCTTGGCAAGTTATTTAAACTTTTTTTTTTTTCTTGCTCTATAGGCTCTTCCTTGTGGCACATGGGGCTCTCTATTTTGGTGCATGGGCTTCTCATTTGCCATGGCTTCTCTTGTTGCAGAGCATGGGCCCTAGGCCATGCAGTCTTCAGGAGTTGCAGCAAGCAGGCTCAGTAGTTGCAGCTTATGGTCTCTAGAGTGCTGGCTCAGTAGTTGTGGCTCACAGGCTTAGTTGCTCTGCAGGATGTGGGATCTTCCCAGACCAGGGATCAAACCCATATCCCCTGCATTGGCAGGCAGATTTTTGACCACTGGACTACTAGGGAAGTCCCAAGTTATTTAACTTCTGCGCCTCAGGTTCCTCATCTGTAAAACAGGCACACTTGGCCCCACTCTTCATTCATAGCTCACATCAAAATGAAATCTTCTGTATAAAGACCTCCCAGGCCTCCATGCTAAACAGTTATTTCTCTTCCAAACCCTACTATACTTTGTACAGATGGTTTCTGATGAATTTTCTGAGTTTGCCAATTCATCGGCTACTCTAATTAATCTGACAGAGATGGAACCAAATCTATTCTAACGGTCTCATACAGCATTTAATTAAAGATACTGAGTATACATCCAAGCAATAGGATGAGACCAATCTGCAGAACTGGCCTCAACCACACCTAAGGGCCTGGACCCAACAAGCTGGAAAAACAACCACCAAAACAACCATCATAAGTCATTATGATCTACCTCAGAAAACCAGGTGGCATGCTCTAGTTTCTGATTGACCTTTGACCCTTGCCTGTGGCATTAATCCAAGTACAGCAGGTTATATTAGTCATGGCAGACTCTATCTTGGCCCACAGAGAAGTCAAGAGCAATTCTATCATTCATAACCACAGTAGCCAGTGAGTTGAGTTTCACTTGAACACTTTTCAGGGCTGAGGTGTATGTATCACTGATGACTTCAGCTCAAAAAGTTGGGAATGATTTTCATATCAACATTTCCAATAGGATGACTCTCATGATAGAGATAACCTCCAGCAGAAGTGTATAAATGAGTAGGTCACCCCTCCAGAAGTTCCCCTGTGTAACCAAGGGAAGCCTCATTTTGGAGCCATCTCCACAGGCACCTGAAGGTTACCTGATCTGCTGGTGGTGTGTCCTTAAACACTTGAAGGTTGTTCATGACCCTATGGTTCAAGACACCATGTTTTCAGGGAGGAAGGCAAGGTCATGCCTGGCTTCCACACAGGAAGTACAGTCTTGGGGACATATATGACGTCTCTAATTGCTGGGGCCTCCCAAGTGGGACCTACATCATTCAGGGGACACAGATTGACAGTGTCTGTAATGTAACCTCCTGGCACCTAGTAGGCCTCTGAGCTTCCAGTTCATTCATTTATTGTAATCGTTTAAATTTTTATTTGTTTTTGGTTGTGCTGGATCTTTGTTGCTGCATGAAGCTTTCTCTAATTGCTGCAAGTGGGGGCTACTCTCTAGTAGTTGTGGTACACGGGCTTCTTGTTATGGTAGCTCTTCTTGTTGTGAAGCATGGGCTCTAAGGCGCTCCAGCTTCAGTAGTTTGGCATGGGCTTAGTCGCCCTGCAGCATGTGAAATCTTTCCAGACCAGGGATCGAACTTGTGTCCCCTGAATTAGAAGGCAGATTCTTAACCACTGGACCACCAGAAAGTTCCCAGTTCATTTAGAATCATTGAAAACAGTTCTTATTTTTGGAAAGACTGCCTGATGACAATTAGTCCAACCTGTCCCATTTGTCCATATCACCAGTCAGGTGACATCTGTCCATTCCACAGGATGATGAGCTACAAGAATGAGGATAAGGGACACACGTCCAGAGATTGTGATGTGTTTTGCATGAGACTATAGGAGTTGAAAGTACACCTGATGTTTCTGATAAGATTTCTCAGTATAAGGTTAAAGAGAATCAAACTGTGGTCCAAGCCATCTGGCTCAGTTCAGTTCAGTTCAGTCCTCAGTCATGTCTGAGTCTTTGTGACCCCATGGACTGCAACACACCAGGCCTCCCTGCTCATCACCAACTCCTGGAGCTTACTCAAACATTGAATTGGGGATGCCATCCAACCATCTCATCCTCTGTTGTCCCCTTCTCCTCCTGTCTTCAATCTTTCTCAGCATCAGGGTCTTTTCAGATGAATCAGTTCTTCGCATCAGATAGCCCAAGTATTGGAGTTTCAGTTTCAGCATTAGTCCTTCCAATGAATATTCAGGACCAATTTCCTTTATAATCGACTGGTTGGATCTCCTTGCTGTCCAAGGGACTCTCAAGAGTCTTCCCCAACACCACAGTTCAAAAGCATCAATCCTTCAGCACTCAGCTTTCTTTACAGTCCAACTCTCACATCCATACATGGCTACTGGAAAAACCAAAGCTTTGACTGGATGGACCTTTGTTCGCAAAGTAATGTCTCTGCTTTTTGACATGCTGTCTAGGTCAGTCATAACCTTTCTTCCAAGGAGCAAAGTGTCTTTTAATTTCATGGCTGCAGTCACCATCTGCAGTGATTTTGGCGTCCCCCCAAAATAAAGTCTGTCACTGTTTCCACTGTTTCCCCATTTATTTGCCATGAAGTGATGGGACCAGATGCCATGATCTTAGTTTTCTGAATGTTGAGTTTTAAGTCAAATTTTTCACACTCCTCTTTCACTTTCATTAAGAGGTTCTTTAGTTCTTCTTCACTTTCTGCCATAAGGGTGGTGTCATCTGCACATCTGAAGTTATTGATATGTCTCCTGGCCATCTTGATTCCAGCTTGTGCTTCATCCAGCCCAGCATTTCTCATGATGTGCTCTGCATATAAATTAAATAAGGAGGGTGACAATATACAGCCTTGACAATATACAGCTCCTTTCCCGATTTGGAACCAGTCGTTATTCCATGTCCAGTTCTAACTGTTGCTTCTTGACCTACATGCAGATTTCTCAGGAGGCAGGTCAGGTATTCTGGTATTCCCATCTCTTGAAGAATTTTCCACAGTTTGTTGTGATCCACACAAAGGCTTTGGCATAGCCAATAAAGCAGATGTTTTTCTGGAACTCTCTTGCTTTTTTCGATGATAGCAAACCCAGCAGTTAGTGGGATTTAAGGAAACTGCAACAGTTTGAGATAGTTGTACTAGGCCATCTTCCTTTTAGAGGAAGGCTCCAGGGGTGACTCTTTTCCAAATGTCATGATCTAGGACTATGTCAAATGAACATAGAATCTGGGTGCCTGAATCAGAATTAAATGTGAATACTCTAGGCCTCCTTTTGCTTAAGCTGGCACAGAGAGGATGCGGCAACCAGGTTGGCCTGTAAATGCTATTTGGACAAAGAAAACATGCCCAGCCATAGTCACAGCATATACTAAAATTTCAAAATAAACCTATACAACAATTTTTAACCCCTCTCATTCTTATCATTACTCAGTAAGCTGCTATAATAGTAAGGTCAACTTGACTTGGACAGATACTTTGTGTCAACTTAACTGGGACAGTCCCCAGATATTTAGTTAGACATTATTCCAGGTATGTTGAGGGTGTTTCTGGATGAGATTTCTATTTGAGTCAATAAAGTAGACTTCCCTCTCCAGTGTAGGTGGGTCTTATCCAATCTGTTGGAGGCCTGAATAGAACAAAAGTCAAGGAAAGGAAGAATTCACTGTCTTTGCCTGACTGCTTTCAAGCTAGGTAAGTCTTCTGCTTCTGGAATGGAACTCATACCACTGGTTCCCATCAAGGGCCCAATGAGTTAGTGGCTTTGCTTCAGGCAGCCAGTTGGGGAATACCTTTCCTCTGAAGGAGCAGCTGTTCCCTTTTCATGTAAGACTAAGATGTGGTGTGGCTGGCTGCATCCCAGAACATGCCATTTCCTCTTGGCTAGGGGACTGCTGGGTTCCTTTTGTTAGTTGTCATGTCTGAGTTAATAAGCCCCCAAATGGACTCTTAGGCCAGAGTTAAGAGGCTTCCATGGGTCAGATAGTTTCAGCAATAGCTCTGCAGTAGTCTAACAGTTGTCCACCTTTTTAAAAGATGTACTTGGCACCTGAAAAGTATACTATCATACTGGGAAATGGCCTGAGTACTCTAGCTGTCACCAAGTTTTCAACTAAAACTGTGGTTTTCATTTCTTTCCTCTTAGGAGTCTGTACTACCCAAGAGGAGACAGGGGTTACTTCCCTCTATGTAGCGGTAGTCCTAGAATGGGGGACTCAAGAGCATTCAGAGTTTAGTCAAACGTACATTTGATCTCAATAACACTTTGATGCAAAATTGATAAAATGTTAGTACGTTGAATCTGTTTAGAGGCTCCCCCTACAGCTCATTTTAATTTTCCCTTCCCACTGCAAACTGTGTCCAAACCTGTCAGCGGATACGTGCTAAGTCACTTCAGTCATGTCTGACTCTTTGCAACCCTGTGACTCTAGCCCACTTGGTTCCTCTGTCCATGCAATTTTTCAGGCAAGAATACTGGAGTGGGTTGTCATTCCCTCCTCCAGATGATCTTCCCGACCCAAGAATTGAACCCAAGTCTCTTTCATCTCCTGCAGTGGCTGGCAGGTTCTTTGCCACTAGCACCATCTGTGAAGTCCCAAACCTCACCAGTTGAATTCTGGTACTTTCCTCCCATCACAGGAACCCAAACCATGTAGTTTAAAATAGGTATGTTATAGGTCACAGCCAACCAAGAGACTATGCTTTCTCCCAGCCAGGAGCATGGGAGAGGCTAACCTACAGCATTCAAATGGGTCAGTGACAAGGCCTTTTCTCCTGACTCCTGCTCCGTGGTCCGTGCCGCCTCTCCCCTTGTCTACCTCTTGGCGCCAACAAGCATCTGCAGTTCAGGGACTGCTGGTTTGGTTGTGTGCCCCACTGCACATCACTGTGGATCTCCCCTCATTTATTGGCACTTCTGACCATTTTGCACCCAGGGCTCCCTATTCCCATGGGGTGAAGTTGGACGGTGACTTAGATATTTATATTCAACAGAGCTATAAAAAGGGAATTCTTCTCCTCCTCAAAGATCCCCCAGCATACACAAAGTCTTTCCTTAAGGCAAGAGAGGGAGTGAGATTGGGTCATGAACGTACTTTTGCTTCAGTGGTTACCTGCCTGGACTCAACAAACTCTTAGCACTGAATATTTTTGGTCCACTTAAAAAGCTTTATATCCTTATTTCTGACACTACTTATTTCAGCTTTGGGGAAGCCATTACTCATCAGTCAGCCATACTGCCTTCAGCTGTGGCCACAGACTTGCTTGCCTCATTGTCAAAACATCCTCTCATTCTCCTGCTCTGAGAATTGAGCTACAACCAGTCGGACAGTATATTTCAATCTCACCTCTTGTTGCTTAGCCTCAAAATATTCATTAACATGTAGGACAACCAGAGGCCCTTACTCCCCTCCTCACATGGCAGCAGTTGCTACCAGGCCCCAGGTTATCCTCTCCTATCACCTGGCCCATGACCTTCCTCTTCTGGAAAGCCTTGTCTGTCAGGAACCCATCCTTGTTATGAAACTATCAACAGTAGCCCATGAAGGGTTTCAAATTTTATCTTCCTTGCAAACAAGTTAACCTACTTTTTTCATGAAGACTGGCAGATGACACGAGACTTCTGGATCAGAGACAAAGAACTTTATTACTTATAATGCAGCAAACAGCAATGAGTAGGTTTGTGCTAGTTCCCCATTCCCCTTCCCCAACAAAACTGACACAAGTAGGCCTAGATGGGTGGCCTACATGTGCAGCAGGTTGTGTCATGAAATCCTCCTGCTCAGAGGAAAGTGAGCACCAACCAGCACATCTTCTGAGCAACTGTCTTTAAACCTACTTCCCAGTACTAGGAGCCTACAACCACCTCCCCAATCTTCATTAGCAGGCAATAGTATATTCAAAACATTCTGAGAAGGGGGCCACAGAGAACACCAGACTGTCATAAAAGTTCCGTGGCATTAAAAAAAAAAAGGTTAATTCTTGAAGTATCTGTGGACAGGAGAGGAGTCACCTGAGCAAACATGCTTTCAGGCTGGATTGTTAAGTAATAACATTAGAGGCTATCTGTGGGGACAGGGCACATTTTATAAAAAAAACATTGTGATATTATTAACAGAGCTTCCCTGGTAGCTCAGCTGGCAAAGCCACCTGCAATACAGGAGAACCAGGTTCAATCCCTGGGTCTGGAAAATCTGCTGGAAAAAGGATAGGCTACCCACTCCAGTATTCCTGGGCTTCCCTGGTGGCTTAGCTGGTAAAGAATCTGCCTGCAATGTGGGAGACCTGGGTTTGTTCCCTGGGTCGGGAAGATTCCCTGGAGAAGGGAACTGCTACCCACTTCACTATTTTGGCCTGGAGAATTTCATGGACTGTATAGTCTATGGGGTCGCAAGAGTCGGACATGACACTCACGGAAAGTGAGTGACTTTCACTTTTCATTATTCATAGAAGCGTCCCCAGATATTATAACTTTCATCAGGGGGATAAGGTTTAGGTCAAGGGAAGTCAGGGGTGGTGATAAGATAAGAGAGTTGGTGTTAGAAAGCTCTAAATTGAGTAGGAACTTGGACCCAGAGAAAAATACAACTGTGGGTAGTACAAGGAACTTTCGTGGCTGTTCTGAAGCAAAAAGATTATTTCTAAAAATATATGAAGCACCAATTGTCAAATACATTTTAGCAGCTCAAATTTGCAAATAATGAAAAACACAGCTGTCTCCCCACTCTCCTTAGCAGTCTTATCCTAGAATACCACAACTGGGTAGATGATGGGTAGGGGTGCATGCAGGATGCATGGCTAGGCTGCTAACCCATTTCTTTATTAAATCAATACTGCCTCAACTGGTTACTGGAGTCAGGGGAACACCTTAAGACATCCACACAGCCTAAGAAATCTCAAAGTAGGGATTTAAGGGATAATAGCATTCATATTCTTTGAAATAAAAAATGTTTTACATATAGCCATCTCTAGGCAGTAAAGGATCTTCATAATCTCAAAGGGTACACTGTCTGAAAGCTCTTTTGAAAGGTTCTTTTAGTCCTAGAGAAGAAATGAGATTTGCCCAAGGCCACAAATTAAAATACAGCTGAAAACCCAGGTCTCTTGTCTATCACTCAAGGATATCTCTTTTTCTCCCCTTCTCCCAAATTGACTTCTCCCTTGGGATAATGAAAAACCAGAAGAAAATAAACATACCAATTAATAAGGAAATATCACAGGTAAATCAAAAGCATTTCTACCATGGAATATTACGCAACTATTAAAAATGCATTTGACCTATGTATACTGACAGGGAAAGTACTTAAGAAATACCAAATTAAAAAAAAACACAATGTAATTCAATTTTTGTAAAAAAAGAAAAAAGAAAACACATGTTCATGTATGTAAAGAAAATGGTACAGCTGGTATGAAAGAAATCCAAGGAATTGTCATGGAGAGGGTTATTCCTTGTTTAACAGTAACTCCTTCATTATAAAAATATGATTATCTGATTACACTTCCAAAAGCTTCAAGTGACTGACAAAACAGAATTACCACTTGGGGGGTGGGGAGAGACTAGGGGAGAAACTAGGAGAGAACTACAAGGCCTACCCAAGGTTCATGGAAATACAGAATCCAAGACTTCAACTTCCTATCTAGTGATACCCACAACCTTCTACTGTGTGATGCTAAATAGGGCAACATTCCCAAGTCAAAGAGGAAGATGTGACAACTGGGGTTTCTTATAAACTGATTATCGTATTAGGTACTGGGCTCAGTGGGAACTGTACTTACAAGGTGAGCACAATATTCCTATAGGTCACAGGATCTGGGCAACTCCCAGTTCTTCTCTAACCCTAGGGGGAAAATACTAGAAATGATGCTGCTCACAACTCTGGAGCCAGACACAAGAGGTTTAAATCCCAACTCTATTGTTAGCTGCGTGGACACAAATTAACCAATTTTTGTGTCTCAGTTTCCTCACCTATAAAATGGGGATAATAACAGTACCTACTTTCTTAGAGCAGCTGGGAGCACTAGTGAGTTAATACACATAAAGAACTTGGAGTACTACCCAGCACAAAGTAAGTACTGAGTGTCATTACTGTCATCATTGGAAAGCGAGTAGTTCCTCACCTACAGGTTCTCAGGGGCCTCTGACTAAACAGAAACAAAGGAAACCTATAGTAGTAACACCGTCAACATGTACTGCTCAGTTCCTTCCATCAAGACTATGACTCCATTTTTCAGATCTTCTTTCCTTTTATTGAAAAAAATTTTAGAAAATGGCAGTTAATAAAGGGCACAAACAAATCAACAGGGATATACTAGTGGAAAATATAGACAACATAAAACTAAAAATGCCATTGGCTTCTTTAATTGGTTAAAAGCACAAAACATAACAGGCAGAAAGTCTCTCTTAAACAAATTAAAAAGCTATGTTTTTCCCCCCAATTCTCCCCAAGTCAGATATATACACACCCACAAAAATGGTGTGTGAAGGGAAACTGTCATACACAAGAAGCTGTATGAATTAAGGGAAATTAAGGGAAACAGCAGTTGAAACAGGAATTAACATAAAAAGGTCAGCAACAGGTTAACAATTTTAAAAACTGAGTCTTCAAATGCTGCATGGAACAAAGCTATACTATATAAAGTACTGCTAGGTATGAAGGAGGAAGTCTGTACGGCTTTTAGCAAAAATGCTTTTCCAGAAAAGCAAATCAAAACAATGCAATCAGCAGACCAAAGAGGCTATAGCTAGATATCAGAGCTACAACTTCTCATATCTGAGCTAGAAGTTTCTATTTATCCAGAATGCACTAAAATTTCAAGACAAAACAGGGACATTTTTAACATTTCTTACTTTATCCATATTTAGTTCTCTGTTTCTTTCTCCCTCACCCCTTAATTCGGCAAGATCCAGCCAAAAGATGGCAGCTTTTAGAAGCAGCTATTTTATTTTTCTTTCTGTGGCAAGACTGTCGTGGAGTCTAGATATTTCAGGCTCATATGCGTCCATGACCAGAGTCCCGCTGTGGTCAAAAAACTTAGCAATGGACTTGGTGAACTCAGCTTCCCGTTGCTGCTTCGTTCTTCCACTGATGAAGGTCAGTTTCAGAGTGTATTTATCATCGAACCTAAGCAAAGATGACAAACCAAAATCCAAACACAGACATTCAGTCAGTGACAACAGAGCACCAAGAGTTTTTGAAAAACAGCACTGAGCTAGCTACTGGTGATGCAGGGAACATACAGCATTATCCTTTCCAAAAAAAAAAAAAAAATCAGGGGACCTTCATGATAAAAAATCTGATTTGTAGGTGCTGCTATGACCCCCCTGATTTAAGTACTATGTGCCTCCTTTACCTTGTCATACACTGCTAAATCACATGGACTATCTTCTCTCACTTCTGCCCTTTACTTTGCTGTTATGGTAGAAGGATATTGCCAGTAGACACTACTCTCCAGTCTTACCTGATGAGGTCCCATTTGTTAATACTATACTGGGCATAAACTTTTCTGGGAAAACCTTCCCAAACTGAGTTAGATGTCTTGCCTTTGTCATACATACACCATCCATCAGTCAACCCAAATACTGAGTGCCCATCATCTGCTAGGTCTAATGACAGACTCCTGTGCTGTCAATTAAATTATCTATTGAAATGATAATCATGTATTTGTGTTCTTTACTAGTTTCAGGGATTTTTGAGGGGAAAGATTTTGTCGTGTTTTCTCTTCTTAGCTTGGTATTTAATAGGTAATCAAATCACAATGAATAAATGAAGAACCCTTGCTTTCATAGATGTTCCCCAATTCCAGGCTGCTGGGTCCTTGCTCCCTGTAATCAACCTAGCTTCAGGTTCTGCCCTGATCCCAGGCCAGCAGTATCTTTTACTCCATGAATTCCAGAGATCCAGTTTAGGTACACCTTAAGGTATCTTCAAGGCCTTTACTATCTCCCTTCATTCAAGAGGGTTTATGACATCAACCCCTGGCAGGCCAATGTTCCTTCCCAGCCATCCCTACCTGTTTCTGTCTCCATTTAATTAGAGCATATTCAGTGGATTGTCAGGTTGATATTACCTTTAGACGAAGCAGATGCTTGAGCCTCAGATTTTTCCCTGCATATTTAAAAGAGGGAAAGTCCCACCCACTTTATAGGATCACTGTTACAACAGTGCCTATCATTAACCAGTGCTCAAAAAAAAAAAAAAAAATCATAGCTCAATAAATTGTTGTGTAGCCAGTTACTTTCAACCTGGATAGACAGGAGTAAAGGTCCTTGAAAACTTTCAACACCTCAAAAAATTTTTTCAAGCTCTGCTCAACTGCTTCCAACTGATACCACAGTGATTTTTGGACTTTTGAGCCCAGTTCCATGGCTATAATGGCAGGACACAATCTAATTTATTTTAAAAAATAGTTACTCATTAATTCAACAAATATTTACTCAGGACCAACCACTATTCAGGACTAGGCAGTATTGGATGCTAAGGATATACATCAATGAATACAACAGACAAATCTCTGTCCTTTGAGACTTTTAGTGTGTGTGAGGGAACCAAAAATAAAATAAAAATTATAATGTTCTTTTAAATATGGAAAGTCATCACAAAGCAGATGTTTGAGTATAGCCTAAAAGAAGGTGAGAGAACAAGCTATCTGGAAAAAGTATATTCCAGGTAGGACACAGTAAATGCAAAGGCCCTGAGGCAAGCACATGCCCAGAATGTCTGAACAACAGAAAGGAGGCCAATGCAAACAGAATGGAGAGGGAGAAGATGAGGGCCACAGGCTATGGTGTGTCTGCAAATGTGTGGAGGGTGCAGCTGCATAAGTATGAACTTCTAAGCTATGCTTAGGATTTTAGCTTTTCTCTGTGTGAGAGGATTTTGAGCTGAGGGTTGAGTTGATCTGCCTTATGTTTTAAAAGGATTATTCTGCGCACTGTATTGGAAATAGACTATGGGCAGAGAGAACAGCTGCAGAGGTCCATTAGGACATTATTACAGTAACCTAATTGAGAGATGATGGCCACGGTGGAGATATTAAGTGGTCAGAATGAATATAATTAGAAAGTAGAGCTGACAGAATTTGCTGACAACCTATTCAAAGGACTAAGAGACAGAGGAGACAAAACGATTCCAGAGTTCTGACCTGAGTATCTAGAAAAAGGATGGAGCTGCCCTTTACTGAGATGAGGAAAATGAGGAAAAGCAGGTTTAGATGAGGGATAGCAGAGTTAGGTTTTGGATATGTTAATTCTGAGATGCTTAGTAGGATCCAATGTCAAATAGAAAGCTGGGACATAACTGGAGTTTGGAGAAGAGGTCTAGGATGAAAACACAGATTCAGAAATCTTCATTATTACAAATGGTATTTAAAGTCCTGAAAGTCTGGCTAGGAATACACCTAGTGAGTGAATACAGACAGAGAAGAGATGCTAGGAATAAGCACTAGTGGCATTTCAAATTTAGAGAAAGGGGATAAGGAATCACATAGGACACCAAGGAACAGACACACAAATATAAGAATTATAAGACTATGGTATCCTAGAAGTCTAGTTTTTAAAAAAAGTATAACAAGGAGAGAATTATTCACTGTGTCAAATGTGACAGGTCAAATAGGATGAGGAAAGAGAACTGAAGAAAAGCAAATGCAAGAGATGATGGGAGAAGACAACAAAAGGATTGAGAAGACCACGTGAGGAGGATAAGGGAAAAGAAAAACAAGTTTTTCAGTTGGGACAAATTACAACTTATTTGTATGCCAGGAAAAAATGACCCAGCAGAGAGGGAAACACCAAGTAATCAAGAAGGGACAGAATCAAGTGGATGAATGGAGTAGAGGCTTTGGATAGGAACTGAGGAAGAAGGCAGAGTGTAATGAGTGCTGCAAGTGGATAAAGATGGGAGACTTGCGGCTGCTGCTCTATCCCCAGAAACAAAAGAAGCTGAGAGTGAAGTGGGGGAGGAGAGCAAGAGGTTTGAGAACAGAGAAGGTAGGAAAGATCCTCAAGGACAGTAAGAGAGTAACTGGAATATAGAAATGCCATGGAAGCTAAGCTAGGTAAGGAGCAAGTGAGACAATGAAGAGAAGAGGGCCAGGGAAAAAGATAGTGGGCTCAAGGATTATGGATGCCACTGGGGCTGAAGAACTGTTGGGGCAAGACAACAAGAAGGAGACAAACTAGAAAAATATAAAGCAATGGTCAGAGAGTGAGATATTTAAAAAATGAAATTAGTTATCAATAATACCAAGATCTAGGGTGTGTCTCATAGAAAGTAAGTACTTAAGACACTGCAGAAAACAAGATAATCAGAGGAGAAAGTAAAACTAAGAGGCCAGCATCTTGGAACAATCATCTACTGGGATACTGAAATCAATGATTAAGCCTTCTGAAAGGAGCTATGTTAAAGAGAGTGCCAATGAACCAGGAGCCACCTCCAAGCAAAGAGAAGTGAGTCTGTATTTAACTACAAGGAGAATGAACAGAGGTGGCATATTTCCTCTCCACAGGCACCAACAATGTGGCAGTTGATAAAAGTCAGCAGTGAATGTGGAAAAAAAAAAAAAATCAGAACCCTCATATACTGCTAGTGGGACTAGCAGTATAATGTAAAATGGCGCAGCTGTTTTGGAAAAGAGTCTGGCAATTCCTCAAACAAAGTTACCATATGACCCAGCAATTCTTCTCCTAGGTATATGAGAAATTAAAATGTTTATCCACACAAAAACTTAATACAGAAATGCTTATAACAACATTATTCTTAACAGCCAAAAGGTGGAAACAACTAAAATGGCCCTCAACTAGTAAGTGGATTAAGAAAAATGTAGTATATCCATGCAATGGAATATTATTTGGCACAAAAAGGAATAAAATATTGATATGTTTGAACCTTGAAAATATTATGCTAAGTGAAAGAAGCCAGCTACAAAAGATCCATACAGATTCCATCTGTATGAAATATCCAAAAGAGGGAAATATATAGAGACAGAGAGCAGATTAGTGGTTACTTAAGGTTTGGGAGAATGAGGGGATAGGGAAATGACTTATCTATAGGGTACAGAGTTTCTTTTGGCGAGGATAAAAATGTTTTAAAGTTGACTGTGGTGATGACTGCAAACATTTTTAAAAACATAAGAAACCACTGAACTACTTTAAATAGGTGCACTATGGTGTGGAAACTGTATTTCAATAAGGCTGGTAAAAAATATTTGAGTCAGAATGTATATAATGAAGTCAGGATGCTGCTTGGGTCTAGAATTCTGCAATTCTGCTTTAGTGCTCTGATACAGAGTATAGATTTAGGACAGCTGAGAACAAAATGGCAGCTATGAGTCCTGCCAGGAGATAAGAACTCCGGTGCAACATCAGAATGAAGCCCAGCCCCTCCTCACAGGCATCTCCACAAGCTGGTAATGAGAGGCTGTATGGCATTGATGCCACACTTACCTTCATATATGCGAGTAACTGGAGAGCCTACTATGTGCTAGGAACACTACCATGTGTTTTTAGGATAGTGACTGAGAGGATGAGTTCAGGCATGGGCTAAATTCACTTCTGGGCTCTATAACCATGGAAAAATTAATTAAACCCTTTGAGCCTGCGTTCTTATCTTTAAAATGGGTTGTTCTAAGGTTTAAATGAGACAATGCAGTTCGCACAATACTCAGTACATAGTAAATACTCAGTAGATACTTGCTATCATAATGCTTGGTGTACAGCTGAACAACAACGGGGCAGTGTTAAGGTTGCTGACCCTCTGTGCAGTTGAAAATCCACATATAACTTATAGTTACTCCTCCATATAGAAGGTTCCTCTGTATCCACAGTTCCAAATCTGTGGATTCAACCAATAATAGATCATGCAGTACTTCAGTATTTACTACTGAAAGGAAAAGCTCCATATATAAGTGGATCCATGCAGTTCAAACTCCTGTTGTTCAAAAGTCAACTATATATACCAGTTGGCAACCTCACAACAACTCTACAAGTCATTTTTACCCTACTAAAGCTCAACTAGTTTACCCAATATACCAAAAGTCACACAGCTAGAGATGAGCTGGAATTTGAACCCAGTTCTGGATACTTAGAAGACCTGAGATGTCAGTTGCACAAATTTACACCTATCATTGGTCAGAAACAGACTGAATTGTGCTTCTCTGAGTTGCCCAGTGCATTGCTTCAGAGATTTCTGATTGCACAGACTGCAGTCAGGATCACAGAAGACACAGAAGCTAAGGTGGTTCTTCAAAGACAACTGACTTCATACCTCTGGCCTTTATAGTTTTATATAGTTTATAGTTCTGCTCTTTAATTGGCTCCATTTATTGGCCACAAGGAAATAGAACTGTTCTTCATTCTTCCACCAAAGTTACTTTCTCCCACAATTTATCCTCAGAGCACTTCTGTGACAATACAATCTCAGAAGTGCAACAGGAAAAATGTTGTAGTTCATTCATAATCCTTTCTTCACTTTATATGACTAGCACTCTAATCTGCAAAGAGTAGACATATAATAGTCTGTTGATAATGACTAAACACGCAGAGAAAACCCAACCTCAGGATTTAGGAATCTGTGAGGATAGTCATACCTTTTGAGACTGGACGACAGTTGCCAGATATCATCAGGATCCATGCCTGTAGGATCTTTCCTGTGGGCCACGAGAAAAATGCTCTTCTCCTTATACGAAGTATAAATGGTCAGGATCCCCATCATCACAAAATAGGTGCAGAAAAAGTTAAGGGGAAAATACACAACATACACACAAAAGAGAAATAACACAAACTGACAAGCAAGGGCTACAAAAACTTGCATAATAGTCCTAAAGAACACAGTTTTTTCTTGCTGTAAAAATACTGAAATTGTAATTACTTCATATTCATCCTTATGTTTATTGCAAGAGAAGCAAGGATCTCTCTGGTTAGTTCTGCAAAGACCATTGCAGGAAGAAAGGAAAAAGGTAGAGGGCATAAACCAGCTCTCTCTCTTCTGTTCAAGGACAACATATATAAGAAGATCCTCTACTACCCAGTTTGTCAAGACCAGTGTTTATTTTTCCATATGATAAAAAACAATAACCACAGTGGACTTGACCACACAACCAATTTCAAGGGTGATTAAAAGAAAGGGAAACTGACTTTAAAGCAGCTTACTAAAGAGTCCCACGCTCTACTAAGTAAGCCAGGTGGGTGATTACAACAGTTTAGCTTACTGTAAGAACAATTACTTCATACATACATATAGGCTTATTATTAAACTCAGTTTTTGACAGTACTAGCTACCATATTTGGGTTCCTGTGTGCCAAAAACTGGCATAAGAACTCTGTGTACATATATCATTTAAATAGTGCAAAGTGAAAGAGCTTTGGAGTAAAGCAGTCCTAAATTTGAATTCTAGTTTTTAACCAATGTAATCTCGACAAATTACTCCTTACTCCAAGGCTTAACACTGTTGCCTCTAAAATGGCAATTAAACAGTTTTAGAATTGTCATTAGATTTAGTGATGCTATATATACATTTTAGAGTATAGCACACAGAAGACATTTATAATGGTACTCATTACTATTATGTATAAAAATGGTATGATTATAAAAATGGCAAGATCCTGTTTTGTTTTAAACAAGTATAACCAAACAAAAGAAATTCCATTAAGGCAATTTCTTGGGAGGCCATGTAATTATAATAAGGTTGCTGTCATCGTTCAAACCTCTTTGGAACTCCTTTGGGAACTGTCTCTAGAACCCATGGCATATTCTTTGAACTGCCTTAATTGTGAAAAAGTTCATAACGGGTTGGTTTGTGTGATACTGAAAGGAGTCAAGATGCAAATTGTGGGACTATGATTTGAGATCAGTTTGTACACAGAGGATGAGATGGCTGGATGGCATCACCAACTCAATCAACACAATCTCCAGGAGATAGTGAAGGTCAGGGAAGCCTGGCTGTGTGTTTTGTTACTAAGTGCTCACATTTAGATTATAATTTCTACATTAATAACAGAATTAAAAATAAAATAACCATATTGAATCTAAAATATCAATAATTATAACAAATTTACAGATGCTTACATTTCATAATGTTAAATCTTAACATTAGCAGACCCCAAGGTGAAAGTTTGGTTTTTTTGGTAAGAACTTCCCTAGTGGCTCAGATGGTAAAGTATCTGCCTACAATGCGGGAGACCCAGGTTCAATCCCTGGGTTGGGAAGATCTCCTGGAGAAGGAAATGGCAACCCACTCTAGTATTCTCGCCTAGAAAATCCCATAGACAGAGGAGCCTAGTAAGCTACAGTCCATGGGGTCGCAAAGAGTCGGAAACGACTGAGCGACTTCACTTTCACTTTCACTTTCAGAGAAGAAAATCAGTAGAGGTTTAAAAAAAAAACCGTCAGTAGAAAACAAACCTGAGCTTAAAGGATATGAGATAACACACAAGGCCAGAACAGGTTTGGACTCTGGGAAGGGATGCATATAATCCCAAATCAAAGCCACGATGGCGAAGAAGCAGGAGATGGTACAGATGATGAGGCGACCATCAATTAGACCAAAATTCTCCACATACTTGTACTTTTCCAGAAGTACCTAGTGAGAAGAACAAGGAACCAAGTTAGTAGGACTACTTCCCTCCTCGTACCTGCTTTTCTTCTTAATTTCCATGATGCTGCTAAGTCACTTCAGTCATGTCCGACTCTGTGCGACCCCATAGATAGCAGCCCACCAGGCTCCCCGTCCCTGGGATTCTCCAGGCAAGAATACTGGAGTGGGTTGCCATTTCCTTCTCTAATGCATGAAAGTGAAAAGTGAAAGTGAAGTCGCTCAGTCGTGTCCAACCCTTAGCAACCCCATGGACCGCAGCCTACCAGGCTCCTCCATCCATGGGATTTTCTAGGCAAGAGTACTGGAGTGGGGAGCCATTGCCTTCTCTGTTTCCATGATGAAAGTTAAGTTAATCATTTAAATGATCAAGTAGTTCTCTCCAATCAGGATTTTGCCACTTGGAGCAAAAAAAAAAAAAAAAAAAAAAAAAAAAAGACTCAATGTGTTTAAAAAAATCGCAGAGAAAAAGCTCATCAACTTCTGGCACATTTTTTTAAATCCTTATCTTCTTCTTTAGACTGAAGCTAAAATTTTCTTTTCCCTTTTAAAATAGAGATGATCAATCATGCATGACCATTCTATATTCCCTCAACTCCCTTGCCTCTAGGCTAATTAATCTCAAAAACAACAGATAACTAGTTTTCTGGAATTCAAAAATTAAAGAATTTGAAGAGAAATTTGAAGTAAGTAATAATTATATTTCAACACATGTTCCCGTATATATACTGCAAGTTTCAAAAAATGCTTTCTGTCTCAATTCCTAATACTGAAAACTAAACTCATTCCAATGCACAGAAAGAAAAAGTACTGCAAGAGATGTGCCATCAATTGTACACGAACTAACGGACACCGTCCCTCATCTCTGACCCCAAGAAAGTACCTTTTTGGCAGAATCATCCAAAGAATTTTTCACAGCTGATCCATCCCATTTGTCAATTTTTACAGGCTTATCATCAATCTTCCACTGTAAAACAAATGGATAAGTTGTGCATTAAAAGACATGGCATCTTACTAAAAGTACAGTGAACTACTTCCTTAAGAGCATCCTCAAGTATGCATAATATTTATTCTCTCTCCTGATGTTGGACAGCTAAACAACAAAACACTTGAAAATGAATTTGAAGGAAACCAAGTCACTACAATCAGGTGGTAATCAAATGATGTAGCCAGTCTCAACGCTGAAAAGTCAAACCTACAAGGGCAGAACACTGACATGGGTTGTAGAGACTGTAGTGTGAACTCAAATATCCCATCCCCATTTTACCCAAATGTGGGAACAGAAAGGAATTTCATCTGTTCGTCCTATCACTTTGCGACTACAAAACTCAGACAATATCCACACACTAACAAAAGGATGGTCTTCTTTAATACATTTTTGTCTCCCGACATTTTACCAGCACACCTTAAGTAAGAAAACAGCAGATTCAGTGTAGTCTTTTGGAAAGAACACTTTGAATTAAAAACTGAGTCTTATCACCAGTTAGGTACGTGACTTTGGACAAAGCCTGCTTCAATTTCCCTCATCTGTAGAGGTTTATAAAGGTTCCCAAATACTGTGCTAATTAAAGGCAAATGATTCTCTCACACACACTGCTGGTAGAAGTTCAAAATGGTGTAACACCTACAGAAGATAACTTAGCATCTTGGATTCAACTTCCCACTTCTGGGAATTTTTCCTTATATGCACAGACATGAAATAATATACAAGGTTATTCACTGCAGCACATTTGCAACTATAAAAATATAACTCAAGAGCTCACTTACACCGGACTGGTTAAACAAACTATGGTACACCCAGGAAAAGGCTAAGGGACATGGGTGGGAATGAGACTTTTCAATGAGTACCTCTTTCACTGTTAACCATGTGAATAGATTCTGTAGATTTTTTTTCTCAAATGTAAGTGATTATGTGAATGTAGGTTAAGTGAAACAGGGTACAGAAATAATCTGATAAACCTGCCTTTTTATAGATCATACATCCAACTCAATTTTTTCAGATCAAGTGAACAAATATCATATGTCACAAAAATTACAAACCAGCAGACAATCCAAAATTCATTTGGCTTTAGTATAGATTTTACTGAAGGACAGAGAAGAAATCTTAATATTATTTAACTCTCTGACTGAGCACAAGTTCAGAGATACTGCGGACGAGAAATAAAGAGATGGAATAAATATCTGTAAAACATAAGATTTTAAAGGAACACAAAAATATAATTCATCAAACTTAATTTTGTATTTCTACATGCTATTACACATAAAAGAAAAACTACTCTGTGAAGTCTGTTGGGAGAAAATACATGAGCTAAAACAGTCATACTTCAAGTGCTTAAAACTCAAATCAAGGCTTCTCCCCTTTGTGTCTCATAAAAACAAGAATTTTCTTTGAGAAATTACTACTGGCAGCATGCTGTAATAAGATTCTCAGAGCCTGCCAGCCTACAAATCAAACATGACACCTAATTTTAAAAACACAAATTGAAGCAAGAAGAAATTAACAGGATATCTAGCTAAATAGCTTGCTTATACTTAGCTTAGTAAATCCCATTTTGGTAACAGTGAGCAAAAGGAAGAAACCTGTACAGCCAGAATCCATGACAGAATTTGAATTATTTATGAATCAAAGCCATTAAGTCTTTTTCGGCTCATTCCAAAAAAATGATGTTCTCACAGAAACTCAGCCACACGTCACTACTTGCAATGCATTATAGAAAAGAAACTTGCCTCTACAATTCAGAGGATAATTTCTTGGCAATTTTGGGGGATAAAATGCATTAGAAACCATCACAATGTGTTCTAATATAGCCTCAGTTCTAATTCCACTGGTACCTAGAAGGATCTTCAATAAGTGGAACAAGAACGTTTCCAGTCAATTACATGACCAAGAAAATTTATAACTGATTTCTCAAGAGATAGGAGCATCATTTATTCGGTGTACATAAAAAACCTTAGCCTATGTCAAAGCAAATAGCATCTCTGCTGTAGCACAGAGACACATCTAGAAAAAGGGCAGGAGGGCGGACATTTTCCATCTTTCTCAAAAACTGTCCATCAACTAAAATGTATGATATTGGTCATGTACTCTCCACTGCTATTCAAGGTATTTTAGAAACCATCTTCTTTCCCTCACTTCTCTTCCTCAACTCTGAGTTAAATTATCTTCCTTTGTAGTTAATAAATAAGACAAAGCAAAGGTTGGTTTCTTTTATGGTGAACCTCTCAGGATAAATCACAAGAAAATTCTGTGTAGTAAAGAAATATAGATCTTAGATTGCCATCCTTAGAAAAACCTGTGTAAAAGGATGGCTCTTGGCTGGCATGTGGGAGGTTGGCTGGTAAATGGTTTCCTACACTGACATTAAAACTTTCCCTAAGTGATAAAGAGTAGCTCACTATGCCTAAACTGCTTGTATAAACAACATGGTTTATGCTAAATACCTGTTTTTCTTCTAGGAGTCTGGAATTTTGGCATGGACCAGGCAGAGGGTGCCTATTTAATCAGCCCCTTAATAAAAAACTTGGGCACTGAGTGTCTAGTGAGATCCCCTGGCAGACAACACTTCACACACATCATATCACATTGTTGCTAAAGGAATTAAGTACAACCGGTGGAATTTAGTGGGAGAGGACTCTCAGGCTCCTGCACTTGATTTCCTCTGGACTTCATCCTATTCATCTTTGCCCTTTGCTGTAATAAATCTTACCCAAGAGTATGGCCCTGCAGGTACTTCTAGTGAATAACAGAGCAGAGCGATCCCGGGGAGCTCTGATACAGGCAGTATTGCCAACTGAGATATAGCAGATGTGGTAACCTGGCACACAGTTCCTCTTCCCCTCGTTTCCTATGTATTAGAGATACGTGTATATTGGGCACAATCAACAATCAGTGTTGATTAAGCTAATATTTGCACCAAGGTCATATACGCACATGGTTTAAAGAGTTCTGTAAGTTATTAAAATTTTTAAAAAAAGATTTAGCAGTCCTGCTTTCCCTCCCGAGACACTCCTGACATTGTTCATTTCCCATTCCCCACAGACAGACAGGAATTTCAATTCCTTAGGCTGATTTTTTGGGTATCCACCTCTTTATCTTAGGGAAAAGTTTATATTATTATTTTCAGTGTTCAGCATTAAGTCTTCTGACTTTTTTCACCCACCATGAAAGATGAGATTTAACCAATTCATCCCCTATCACTTTCACATTTACCTTTTCCTGCTCCTCCTTCACCATCTCTTGAATATAGTTATAGTAGACCAATATTGATTTGTTATTACATAATACCTTAATTTTTTGCTAGATCATTATTTGGAGTTTACAATATGATCATAAATGCTATTCACAGATTAAGTCATGTAATAGATTAGGATTCCTTTTCTGCATAACTTTTTGCTTTCCTTGGAGCTAATACTGTTTTCGTGGCTGTTTTTAATCAGACAGTGTATTTCTCACCAATATATTCTCAAATTCTTCTCCAGTTCTTAAATCTCCTCTCAATATCTGCAATCATATTGAGCATTTTGTGAATTTCATCTTCCTAGAGAAACCTCTCTGGAAGCCTTCTGACCTGCTTCAATCTAGGTGGATTTCTTTCTAGGCGCACTGTGTAACTGTCATCCTGGAATCTCCCTTTACCACATCTCTGAGGGTTCCCTTAACCTCCTCTTGGGCTGATCCCCCTTTTCTTAGATACCATGTCTCACTCTTTGCTTGGTTTACTATTCCAAACTCCGTCTATTATCCCTATCCCTCTCCCGCTATCCAAATTCATATATTGAAATCCTAAACCAGAATGTGATGGTTTTAGGAGGTGGTACCTTTGAGAAGTAATTAGGTCATGAGGGGCTTCATGAAAGGGATTAATGCCTCGATAAAAAGACATGAGAGAAGAAGGTTGTCTGCAAGTAGTTAAGAAGTCTGTCACCAGATGCAACCATGCTGGCACTGGATCTCAGACTTCCCAGCCTCAAAACTGTGAGAAATAAATTTATGGTATTTTTATTAGAGCAGCCCAAACTGACTAGCATCATCCTCTTTTTACAGATATTACGATAACATTAAGGGTCTAAGAAATTTGTCCAAGGTGAAAGCTAGAATGTAGGAAAGCTGGGACCTAATCAAGTTCTCATGATTTCAAAACCTGTACTCTTTCACTACTTTACACTGTTTCCCACAAAATACAAGGAAAGGAATTATTAGCCATCAAAACCAAAAGGAAATAGATCTCTGAACAGTCACACAGAGTATCTTGATTCTTAAGTTATAGTTAATAACCTAAAAAAAAGTTTAAAAAGATTTTAATCTTAATATGCCAACAAAACCTATAGGATATAAAATATGTGGAATTTTCCATTTTCCTCCATTTGAAACCAACTGCTAGTTGACTGAAAATATGGTTCAAAAAAGCCACTATCAGCACAAAACACTATCCAGCCAGCATATGATGCCAAACCTTGATGACAAACCATTCACAAAATTTATGCATTTGACAGCTTTTAGAGAACATTACAAAGACTCAACTTTAGTTACGATTCTCCACTGCAAATTTGAATTAAAAAATTTTAGTACAGTGAAAACAGAAGTAAAGTTATGCAGTGATAAAGATCTCAGTGGATTGCTTCATAAAGTTCCTTAGCCTGACAACTGGGCAGAAAGACTCAAAAGATTCCTCAATTCACACTGAAGAGATGAGGATACCAGAGGTAAACTGTGTCAACAGAAAGACCCTGCTCTGATTTTAAAGGAACTTGAAGAAATATTATTAACTCTTTTTATTAATATTGGCTTGAATAAATATTAATAAACCCTTTTTCTCCATTTTTTGGACTCTCTCAGATTAGATGGTGGCTACAGGCTGCAAAGACGGAAGGTAGTAGGAGATATGGCACATGACGGAGCATATCCTAGATGACCTTATTTACTAGGTTAAGGGACTTGACACTTTATTCTAAAACAAGCAATGGAAAATATTTTAAGCAGGTGAACAACACAACCAATTTGTGTTTTTTTAAAAAGTCATTTTTAGAGGCAACTTAGCAAAAGGTCGGAGGGGAGTAACAATGGAGATAAACTCATCAGACGGGGCCCAATTTAGATGCAGGGCTTGAATTAGAGCAGCAGCAGGGGGATAAAAAGGGAGTATTTATGAGGTACAACCGGTAGGACTTACTATCAGACTAGTACAAAAAATGTGAAAGAGAAAAGACAGAGGTGACCACTAGACTAGAATTTGGGCTTAGATAACTAAGCTGTCATGTTGTTTTCTAAGAGAAGGAACTGAGCAGGAAAGAACAGAAATACACATTTGCATATGCTGAATTTGAGATGTTTAAGCTCTACAGTTATAGTGATTTCAGAATTTTCTAAACCAAAATAAGATTATGAAAACTTATGGCAGACTCAGAAGCTGAGATACTATTTGAGTTGAAAATAACACACCCCTGCCTCCCACATGTACACATTTGTGAAAAGATCACGAAGCAGTAAGTTCAAAATAAGAAAAAAAAGGAAGTCACGGTGGCCGAATGGTTAAGGCGTTTGACTCCAAAATAAGAAAAAAAAAGTTCAATTTGCGGAGCAAATGATGCTTGTCTTGAGGAAGCTTACTATCATCTAATTTAGAGTACAATTCAGAAATACCAAGATATCTCTAAAAGAGATATTATAGCTCCTGGTAGCATAATCTTCAATTTCCATCTTTTTTTTTTCTTTTTTAATAAAAACGGCCAAGAAATACTGCAAAGAAAATTACTTCTTAATAGTGGCTTATTACTGTCTATAGTTATCACTGGAGTTAAGCTGCAGCTTAGAAATTATCACGTTAGTTATGAGCATGAACATTAGTGGCAACACCAGAGTAAGTGGAGCTAAGTAAGTGGAGGTAAGTAGACTGGTTCCAGCTATGGCAAGTAGGCACTGAGACATATACACCAGGGGCTCAGAGCAGAGGTCTATATTGAAAACATAAATGTGGAAGTCATTAATTTACAGACAGTATTTAAGCCAGGACACTGTGTATCTCCCTGGGATGACTGTACACAGACAGGGCCAGGGGCTTGCCAGTATTTACAGGTCAGGAAGAAAAAATAACAACAATAAAGACAGATAAGTGGAGGAGGAAAACCAGGATTAGTGGCGTTCTAAAAGCCACAGAAAGAAAATATTTCAAGAAAGAAGTGATCAATGAGTCATATACTCGAGATCAGGTAATAAGAAAAACTACTATTGAGATCTGACAAGATGGAGGTCAGAACAGAGAAACGGTGCAGGCAACAGCTAAAACAGGGGAGCTGGGCTGTCAGAGGTTATTAACATCTATGATACCACTGTGTTATACTGTGATGAGTAAGTAGTTAAAAAAAATAACTTGATGCTTTAAAGATTATGGCATAAACGCTGTAAAAAGAATGAGTTTTAAAAAGAGATCTAATTTACGTATCAGAAAACTCATCATATAAAAATGTGCAATGGTTTTTATTCTATTCACAACATTATGCAACCATCACCATCTAATTCCCAAACATTGTCATCATCCCCAAAAGAAACCCCATACCCATAAGCAGTTATTCCAATTACCACCACCCCACTCCCAGCCTTGGCAACCATTACTTTCTGTTTGCATGAATCTGCCTATTCCAGGCATTTATTTATGGAATCGTGTAATATGTGGCCTTTTGTGATTAGCTTTTCTCACTTGTGTATTTTCAAGGTTCATCCATATTGTGTCATGTGTGTCTCATTCCTTTTTATGGCCAGAGAATACTCCACGGCATGGATATACCACACTTTTATGGCTTGCTTCCACCTTTTAGCTATTGTGAATGCTGCTATGATCAAGTTTTTGTGTAGACACATTTTCAATTCTCTTGAGTTCATAACTAGGAGTGGGACATGCTGAGTTATAACTTTTTCATCATTTTACATTTCCATCAGAAATGCAGAAGGGTCCCAATATCTCCCCATCCTCACCAAAAAAGGTTATTTTTCTTTTTTTATTATAGCCATCCTAGTGGCTTCTCATTGCAGTTTTGATTTGCATTCTCTAGTAACTAATGGTGTTGAGATCTTTTCATGTGCTTACTGACCATTTGTATTAATATATCTTCTATGAAGAAACGTTAAATCACATCCTTTATTCTTTTCAATTGGTTTGTCTTTTTTATTATCAAATTAGAAGACACTTTATATAGTCTAGATCCTAGAGCCTTATCAGATATATGACTTGCAAATATCTTCTCATGCTGTGGACTGTCTTTCCACTTTCTTGATAATGTCCTTTGATAAGAAAAACTTTTCTGATGAATCAAAAATAACGAGTTTTGACATGTTTTTAAAGTTTGGTTTGCAAAATGCAATTAAAAGTCTGCATCTTATTTCTTTAAACACAAACACAGGCACCACAGTAGTGCCATAAAACTGTTCACTCTGTCAGAGCTTGGTTAGGGTACAGGCATACTACCCTGTTCAAGTTTGGCAAGTGAAGATCCCACTGAAGAGTATATATGACCTAAGGATGCACAGCTGGTGGGTGACAAAGCCATGGCTTCAGCCTAGGTCTTCCAACTTCAAATCAGATGCTCTTTCCACTACTACTGTAGCTAGAACATGGTCTGCTCCAGTATGAAAGGCAATGTGCTGAGTAAGGTAAGAGTACTGGATGAAGAGCTGGGCAGCCAGGTTCTGGAACTATAACTGACTGTGTGGTCTTGGATAAATTGCTTCATCTTCCCCTCTCCAACTGTATTAATGTCTGTATCTATGTCTCTAAAATGAGGAGGTTGGAACAGATGAACTTCAAGATCTCTTCAATACAAACACTTCAGAGAAATCACTATTGATTAAGCAGAAGAATCGAAAACCAAACAAGAAAAAAAAAATCTTAAAATGTTTGAATCAGAAGGGATTTAAAAAGTTATCTAAGACAGAAGTTCTCAACCTGGATGTAACTGTTAAAATGTAGAGGAAATAAATAAATAGTTATGTGTGAAACCATGCAGCTGTCCAGGCCCCACCTCCAGAGAACCTCATTTGGTTCTGGGATAAGATCCAGAAGTTTGTATTTTTAACTAAAATCCCAAGAGGGTATGATGCAAATAGTCTTCATAACACGTTACAAAAAATATTATCTAAGAAGTCCAGAGAAACTAGCTAGTTAGTGGCAGACAGCTATCTATGCTTCGTTCAATGTTTACTATGTACCAGAAACCACTTTTTAAGGTAAAAACTATTATTATTCCCACTTTACAGATGAGGAAATTGAGATACAAAGAGATTTATTAATTTGCCCAAGAACACATTTCTGATAAGTGGCAGAGCAAGAATTCAAAGCCAGCCAGCCAGCCTGGCACCAGAACCTATATTCTCAACTATTAAGATATAAAAACTCCACATTAAGATCAGGTTAACAGTTCAGCCAGGAGACAGAAATACATAAATAAAGTTAAAAGGGCTGGGTACAGCTTCTAAAAAGCATATTTTAATACCACATGCCAATTTTATAGCCAAAAAATCCAGCCAGGAGACAGAAATCCAGCTATGAGATTAAAATTTGGATACAGGTCTGAAAAGCATGCTTTAACAGTGTAGTAGTGTCAGTCACTCAGTCAAGTCCAACTCTTTGTAACCCTATGGACTATAGCCCACCAAGCTCCTCCGTGCATGGCATTTTCCAGGCAATACTGGAGTGTGTTGCCATCTCCTCCTCCAGGGGATCTTCCTGACCCAGGGATCAAACCCGGGTCTCCCACAGTGCAGCCAGATTCTTTACTGTCTGAGCTACCATAGAAGCACTGGTGCTTTAATACCACATGTCAATTTTAACAGCCAAAGCAAATTAAGTAAACAATTTTTTTTTAATAGCCTGCTACATAGAACAAAATACTTTAATGCATTTTGGGGAAGTAAGTTATCACAATGATCTAAGTTACTCTGTGATGGAAGCTGGAAGGTTATATCTGCATATCTATTTTTAAGATCAGGAAGCTAGAATTGCTTTGTTCTCCAAGTCAGTTTCAAAGAAGCAGAAACTCACATCTGTTTAGGCAAAACTAGAAGCACATTTGCATCTCTTTATTACATTTCTTCATGGCAAATAAAACTACAGCTGCAAGAAATAAAAACCCTCCAAAAAAACAAAACAAATCGAATTAAAGAAATGTAAGGTGACAGTTCCTCATTTTCTCCATGTTCTCTTCCACAGTACCTGATTTTCAAACAGTTAAAGGCACCATCCTATAAGGCAGTTTCTGAAGACTGGGGTGGCAGATATGAAGTTTTCTCTTTGCCAGATTCAATGCTTCAAGTACTTATTCTATGTTGATCACCACAAAGAACCTCTCATGGGAAACTGACATACTAATTAGGGGCAGGATACAAAACAATATGTCATATTAACTCACAGCTAAATTCCCATGTGTAATAAATGCTAAAGACTTCAGAGGAAGAACAACTCAATGTAAGGCTGAAATCAAGCTTTCCAAGTAAAAACACCTAAACAGCTCCGGGTTTATTTTCTCTCTCCTCAGCCCCTCACTTCTTGCTTAATTCTGCCAACGTTCTCTTTTGTGAAGCCTTTCATCTATCTCCGCTATTAAGTTAGAGTTCTCCTCACCTTGTCATTCTGCTTTTATAGCCCTTTACAAAGGCCATACATCAATTCATTATACAACAATATTCATAGTAAGCCACAATTATGTATGTGTATCCACACTGTTTACATAAGGAAATTTAAGCTCAATAATACCACATAACTTATCCAACACCATATAGTTTTCAACATGCTGCACTAGAATTCAAACATGTCTTTCTTTTTGTATTAAACCCCATACAGCAGTATGGTATGAGGCCTATAAAAAGACTTTTAAATTCTACCACTCCCAACTATCTGAATGATTCTTCTTAAACCACTTTATATATTAGACTCAAACACCTTCAGCAGGCTTCCTACTCCTACTTTGGGCAATCCATGCCCTTCTCTATCTGGTTACAGTCAGTCAACAGAGTACCTGAGAAACAACAGGCACTAACCATACACCTTTGTTCAAGGACATTTTTACCCGATATGCCATCTGTCTCTCAAAATAAGGTCCCAGCTCCACCAGGGCTCCCACCCCTCCTCAAATGGATCTCACAGATCATTCTCTCTCTCACCTGAACTTCATAAAAAGTGCACAAGTGAATGCCAAATTATTTTATGTTCAGTATTTTGGACTTATACTCTGCTATACTATTTTCTGACAGCAGGATTTTTTTTTTTTTCTCTGCCATTACATATCTGAATTAGATACTCTTAAGTTACAGAGGTCATTCATGTGTATCATCTCATTTGATTCTCCCCCAAACTCTAATATTTCAGGTGAAGAAAGGAAAACAGTGACATTAAATGACTTGCTATTCTTCATATTATTACTTTTCAGTAATCACTGCCTTAGCAGACTGTCCATGCTTAATATCTGCTTGAAGTGAAGGAAAAAGCAAGAGCACTCAATGGGACAGCATGAACACAGGCCATGAGGTGTTCACCCAACAGGAAAACAATTCCCAATGACCATCAATCCCCAATACTTTCACATAGCTTGGAGCAATTTCCCATCCCAACTGCTGGATAAGAACAGGCCAGAACATGTTCCTATCTCTTAAATGTTAAGAATGTATGTATTTATGTGTGCTCAGTCCCATTTGGCTGTTTGTGACCCCATGGATTGTAGCCTGCCAATGGGATTTAGCAGGAAACCCCATCTGTCTATGGGATTTCCCGGGCAAAGAATACTGAACAGTATTTCCTACTCCAGGGGACCTTCCCGACCCAGGGATTGAACCTGAGCCTCCTGTGTCTCCTGCACTGGCAAGAGGATTCTTTACCACTGTGCCACCTGGGAAGCCCTAAAAGGGTGCTGTACTTATGGCTAAATCGTGTCCAACTTTTGCAACCCCATGGACTGTAGCCCGCCAGGCTCCTCTGTCCATAGATTCTCCAGGCAAGAATACTGGAGGGGGTTGCCATACCCTCCTCCAGGGGATCTTCCCCACCCAGGGATCGAACCCAGGTCTCGCTTTACAGGCAGATTCTTTAGCACTGCAGGCAGATTCTTTACTGTCTGAGCCACTAGGGAAGCCCGTGTAATTCAAAACCAATTACACCCAAAAAGGGAAGCAAAAAGATCTCAATAGGAACCCCTCAATATGATCACCTACTCATTTCTTAAGCACTCAGCAGGTGTTAAACACACAGAAGTCTGAAAACTGTTTTCAATGAAAAGTTAACAATCCTGACTATGTTAAAAACCCCAAGCTTATCATTTCTCATCAAACTGACCCAGGATCCTACAATGAGAGAATTGGAAGAAACCTTAGGATACATTCATTTTACAGATAAGGAAATAAGACACCGGGAGAAGAAGCACATTTCAAGGTCACACAACTAATCAGAGGCAGAAGCAGTACTAGGACCCGGATCTCCACCCAATTGTTTCTTTCAAAATGCTATGTAAAGGGCAAGAAAGGCCAACTCAGGAGAATTTTCATTTTTCCTTTAAGTCCCTGTTGCTAAGCCCGCATTTAAAAAAAAAAAAAAAAAACCTGGATGGAGAAAAGGGAAAAGAGGTCAGCGTGAACAGGTAGCAAGCATATGCCTCCTATTCACCCAAGACACATTCACCTGGCCTGGTAGCAAGGCGAGAAAGAGGGGGAGGAGGTGCGGGGGTGGGGGGGAGTGTAGAAGGAGAAGGGGAAAAAAAGATAAATCTTAAAGACTTCTTGTTAGGCCGTAGGAGAAGTCGGTACTCGAGGTTCAGTATTCAGGTATTGGGATAAAACGCCTAGAAACTTCAGGAAGCAAAAACCCAAGAGCACTTTGGAATCTGCAGCAGCATGCAAGTGTGGCAGTCGTCGTGGGGAGCTTGGAGACTACTAACTTCGAAGAGTTGCTTTCATTCAGTCGAGATTCAATCTTCCCTGTCCGTGAAATGAACACATTCAACAGTGGCCCCCCAGCACCACCGAGGAAAAGCGATGGCGCTCTGAAATGTGGGGCTAATTAAATTGTCTTAAGAAGCTGTAGTGGCCAGCATTTAGGAGGAACACTTCCCAGAAGAAACAAAGTCCTCAAGAGGAGAGAGCCCAGGTTTGAGCTATGTAGGAAGCTAGCTACAAGCACCATTTAAGGTTCCCACCGTGGGCCAACGAGAACTCCCTCTGAGAAGCCGCAGAAGAAAAGGGGGGCGAGGATGGGAAGAGGGGTTCGCCGCCTCCCTGGCGCTCCCCAGGCTTCGACTGTCCTCAAGAATAGACTTCTCACCTTGTCCAGTAAGCCGCTACGGCTACTGCCTGTCCCACAGCCGGAGCCACCGCCAGCCCCACTACTGCCTCCGCCACCACCGGCTCTCCCGCCCTGAGAAGCCGCCGCCGCCATCTTGCTTGCCTCTGCGTTTCCCTCCCCTCCTAAACTTGTCCGAAGCCGATTGGCTGAGACTGACGCCGTGACGTACTGCGCGGAGTCCATCGGGATCCGTAGTTGGAGCTGGCTGATGCGAAATTGCTAGCGGAAGTGGCCGCGAGGCTTGCCGGGACTTGTAGTAATTAGAAGCTCCAGCCTTCGGTTGCCGTCTTCTCGGCCAGCCGCCGCGTCGCGGTTACTAAGAGGTTGGAGAGGGTGGTGGCAGGCGCCACGGTGGAGCGGCTCCGAGATTCCCGAGAGGCTCAGAGGCGCGCATCCCGCCCGACCGGGACGTCGCCCCCGCGGACATCTCGGAGGCGGAAGCGACGCCGGAGGCAGGTGCGGCTGGAAACTTAGTTTGCCTGAGGGGTTAGAGTCTCCGCCGCTCCACATGTAGTGTTTCCCAAGGATGGGAGTAGGAGCTCGTCCTTATCCTTTTTTAGCCTTGTTATTGCACTTACTGGTTTTCTGGTGACTATCATCTTATTTTCGTGATACAGAGAACTCACAGTCAGAGTGCCTGTTGCCTACCAGGCGCTGTCTCGGTCTTCAGTGCCTCTATATCCATCCTCATTTAGTACCCGGACGGAACAGTTAGATGAGGAAACTAAGGAACTTAACCAAGGCCAGATAGCATGGATCAGAACCTAGTTTAGCAGTCAGGTGTCATCAAACCCGTGCCATGCTCCCTTTGTTACCACCTGGGGTCCTTGGACTCTTTAATCAATAGAAATTGATAAGAGGCTAGCAAGGAATTCAGGCAATATTTTATTGGGACTCCACTTGCAGTAGGCTTCCCTGATAACTCAGTTGGTAAAGAATCCTCCTGCATTGCAGGAGACCCCTGTTTGATTCCTGGGTAGGGAAGATCCCCTGGAGAAGGGAAAGGCTACCCACTCCAGTATTCTGGCCTGGAGAATTCCACGGATTGTGTAGTCCATGGGGTCGCAAAGAGTCGGACACGACTGTGTGACTTTCACTTTCCTCTTGCAGCAGCAGAGAGCAAAGCAAGAAACAGTTGTGTGTGGGGGTGGCGAGTGACCTTGTCCTTTAAATGGGGTGAGGGTGGGGAGCCAAATGGGTGAGGAGTGGCTTACTGTGGTCTGCCCACACCTTTTGTGGTGCTGTGTGCAGGGATCATGCACAGTATCCTACTTTTGCTCCTGGCACCTCAGAAGTGGCAGTTGGATTTTGGCCTTTTTATGTGTTATTGTTCATAATTTGCCCCACGTGTGCATGCATGCAGTTATTTTTAGTCCCTTCTAGTTTATTTGTATTAATATTTTTTTGCTGTGCAAAGAGGTGTTTGTCCAGGTACTAGCACTCTAGTAAAGGGTCCCAGGTCCCAGCCTATATCACCTTTGCCTCTCTGCCTTTACAGTTTTCAGTTCAGTTCAGTTCAGTCGCTCAGTCATGTCCGACTCTTTGCGACCCCATGAATCACAGCATGCCAGGCCTTCCTGTCCATCACCAACTCCAGGAGTTTACTCAAACTCATGCCCATCAGCAGTTTTAGGATGTAATAATATTCTAAATTTTTATTAAATTTTTTACACAATATTTATTGAGCACCAACCTTGCTTGCAGCTGTACTAAGAGATACTAGGGGATCAGAAAAGACCTGTTCCCTGAGTTACCATGTAACAGGATCCAATACACTATTAGCTACTACATTGCCTCATTTTTTTGTTTTTGATCCCTATGAAATTCCTCGTGGTGGTTTAGTAGCTAAGTCGTGATAGACTCTTGCGACCCCATGAACTGTAGTCTGCCAGTCTCCTCTGTCCTTGAGATTCTCCAGGCAAGAATACTGGAGTAGGTTGCCATTTCCTTCTCCAGGGGATCTTCCCAACGTAGAGATTGAACCTAGGACTCCTGCTTTGTAGGCAGATTCTTTACCAACTGAGCTCAAGGGAAGCCCTTGAAATTCCTCATATAAATGTCCAAATCCCTGAGCAAATTAAGTACTTACTATGGAAATGTTAGATGCAGTTTCTTCATCTATGTGAAGCAATCCAGTCAGATGCCTCTGTAGCTTCATGTTTATCTTTTAATAACTTGTTGAGTTTCAAGACCCAGCTCTAATGTCACCTGCTCTGTGAAACCTTTCCCGATCCTCCTCCTTTCTTTGCAGACAGAATGGAGAACTCCATAGCATTGTGTTCATGGTTCTGTTTGGTTCAGTAAGCACTCAGTTGTGCCTCTTCAGTGGCCCAGACCCTGTATGAGGCATGGGTGATAAAGATATGGTTAGGACCCAGGCCTGGCCATGAGAGGCTCCCAGCTTGAGGTTGGGCTGTGAGGAGTGGGAAACAGATAGGTAAGCAGGCCACTGTAATATAGTGTGGCACAGTGCCTCCATTAAGAGGTGGGGTAAGATGGTAGCACAGATAAGTCAACCAAAGGAGGAGGATATACAGGGAAGCTTTTTGTATGAGTCAGGCAAAGAAGAGGGGCAAAAGTGTGATAGGCTAGAGGGATGGAAAAAAAGCAAATGTATGCAGATGAGAAGCATTAGTCTGTGTATGTGTGTATTTTGGAACTGGGAGACACTACCATCAGATTGAGATTAGCTGCTTCACGTTTGAGATAGAGACGAGAGGTGGCTGAAGCTAACAGGTAGGCAGCCTGTAAGTCTGGAACTTGGTCTTTCTTTTTTCCATCACACAGGTAAATGTCATACTTTTCTTAGGGATTTCTTCCTAGACTCTGTAACCTTAGGGTTATGTGCCCTTCCTAACGCGTTAGTCATAAATCTTCACCTTCTCATCTGGTATTCCTCATAGGAAACTGTAATTTCCAGGATACTTAGTGAATATCTTTTCCCAGATTGTGTCTTTAAGTTTTGTCTTTGCTGCTTTTGTCATGCATAAGTTTATTTTGTGTAAATGGTTGTATAAATGATCGTTTCCTTTCTAATTTGTGATTCGCACTTCCTATTTAATCTATCTGGCCCCAGAGAAAACTAACCAATCTGATCACATGGACCACAGCCTTGTGTAACTCAATGAAACTATGAGCCATACCGTGTAGGGCCACCCAAGACGGACGGGTCATGGTGGAGAGTTCTGACAAAACATGATCCACTGGAGAAGGGAATGGCAAACCACTTCAGTGTTCTTGCTTTGAGAACCCCATGAACAGTATGAAAAGGCAAAAAGATATGACACTGAAAGATGAACTTCACAGGTAGGTAGGTGCCCAGTATGTTACTGGAGATCAGTGGAGAAATAACTCCACAAAGGATGAGAGATGGAGCCAAAGCAGAAACAACACCCAGTTATGGATGTGACTGGTGATGGAGTTAAAGTCCGATGCTGTAAAGAACAGTATTGCATAGGAACCTGCAATGTTAGGTCCATGAATCAAGTCAAATTTGAAGTGGTCAAACAGGAGCTGGCAAGAGTGAGCATTACCATTTTAGGAATCAGCGAACTAAAATGGACTGGAATGGGTGAATTTAACTCAGATGACCATTATATCTACTACTGTGGGCAAGAATCCCTTAGAAGAAATGGAGCAGCTGTTATAGTCAACAAAAGAGTCGAAAGTGCAGTACTTGGATACAATCTCAAAAACGACAAAATGATCTCTGTTCGTTTCCAAGGCACACCATTCAATATCACAGTGTTCCAAGACTATGCCCTGACCAGTAATGCTGAAGAAACTGAAGTTAAATGGTTCTTATGAAGACCTACAAGGCCTAGAACTAACACTCCCAAAAGATGTCCTTTTCATTATAGGGGACTGGAATGCAAAAGTAGGATGTCAAGAAATACCTGGAGTAACAGGCAAATTTGGCCTTGGAGTACAGAATGAAGCAGGGCAAAGGCTAATAGAGTTTTGTGAAGAGAACGCATTGGTCATAGCAAACACCCTCTTCCAACAGCACAAGAGACAACTCTACACATGGACATCACCAGATAGTCAGTACCAAAATCAGATTGATTATGTTCTTTGCAACCGAAGATGGAGAAGCTCTATACAATCAGCAAAAACAATACAGGAAGCTGCTGTGGCTCAGATCATGAATTTCTTATTGCCAAATTCAGACTTAAATTGAAAAAAGGAAGGAAAACCACTAGACCATTCAGGTATGACCTAAATCAAATCCCTTATGATTATACAGTGGAAATGACAAGTAGATTCAAGGGATTAGATCTGATAGAGTGCCTGAAGAACTATGGACAGAAGTTCGTGACATTGTACAGAAGGCAGTGATCAAGACCATCTCCAAGAAAAAGAAATGCAAAAAGGCAAAATGGTTGTCTGAGGAGGCCCTACAAATAGCTGTGAAAAGAAGAGAAGTGAAAGGCAAAGGAGAAAAGGAAAGATACACGCATTTGAATGCAGAGTTCCAAACAATAGCAAGGAGAGATAAGAAAGCCTTCCTCGGTGATCAATGCAAAGAAATAGAGGAAAACAATAGAATGGGAAAGACTAGAGATCTATTCAAGAAAATTCGAGATACCAAGGGAACATTTCATGCAAAGATGGGCACAATAAAGGACAGAAATGGTATGGACCTGGCAGAAGCAGAAGATATTAAGAAGAGGTGGCAAGAATACACAGAAGAACTGTACAAAAGAGATATTTCATGACCCAGATAACCACGATGGTGTCATCACTCACCTAGAACCGGAAGTCCTGGAATTCGAAGTCAAGTGGGTCTTAGGAAGCATCACTACAAAGCTAATGGAGGTGATGGAATTCCAGCTGAGCTATTTCAAATCCTAAAAGATGATGCTGTGAAAGTGCTGCACTCAATGTGCCAGCAAATTTGGAAAACTCAGCAGTGGCCACAGGACTAGAAATGGTCAGTTTTCATTCCAATAGCATAGAAAGGCAATCCCAAAGAATGTTCAAACTCCCACACAAACACAACTGCACTCATCTCACACGCTAGCAAGCTGCTGCTGCTAAGTCGCTTCAGTCGTGTCCGACTCTGTGCGATCCCAGAGATGGCAGTCCACCAGGCTCCGCCATCCTTGGAATTCCCCAGGCAAGAACACTGGAGTGGGTTGCCATTTCCTTCTCCAATGCATGAAAGTGGAAAGTGAAAGGGAAGTCATTCAGTTGTGTCCAACTGTTCTCGACCCCAGGGACTGCAGCCTACCAGGCTCCTCAGTCCATGGCATTATCCAGACAAGAGTACTGGAGTGGGTTGCCTTTGCCTTTTCCAACACACAAGTAAAGTAATGCTCAAAATTCTCCGAGCCAGGCTTGAACAGTACGTGAACCATGAACTTCCATATGTTCAAGCTGGATCTAGAAAAGGCAGAGGAACCGGAGATCAAATTGTCAACATCCAGTGGATCATTGAAAAAGGAAGAGAGTTCCAGAAAAACATCTACTTCTGCTTCATTGACTATGCCAAAGCCTTTGACTGTGTGGATCACAGCAAATTGTGGAAAATTCTGAAAGAGATGGGAATACCAGACTACCTTACCTGCCTCCTGAGAAATCTGTATGCAAGTCAGGAAGCAATAGTTAGAATTGGACATGGAACAACAGACTGGTTCCAAATAGGAAAAGGAGTACGTCAAGGCTGTATGTTGTCACCGTGCTTATTTTGCTTATATGCAGAGTACATCATGAGAAATGCTGGACTGGATGAAGCACAAGCTGGAATCACAGATTGCTGGGAGAAATATCAATAACTTCAGATAGGCAGATGACACCACCCTTATTTATGGCAGAAAGCGAAGAAGACCTAAAGAGCCTCTTAATGAAAGTGAAAGAGGAGTTAGCTTAAAACTCAACATTCAGAAAACTAAGATCATGGCATCTGGTCCCATCACTTCATGGCAAATAGATGGTGAAACAAAGGAAACAGAGACTTTATTTTTGGGGGCTCCAAAATCACTGCAAATGGTGACTGCAGCCAATAAATTAAAAGATGCTTACGCCTTGGAAGGAAAGTTATGACCAACCTAGACAGCATATTAAAAAGCAGAGACATTACTTTGCCAACAAAGGTCCATCTAGTCAAAGCTTTGGTTTTCCCAGTGGTCATGTATGGATGTGAGAGTTGGACTATAAAGAAAACTGAGCACCGAAGAATTGATGCTTTTGAACTGTGGTGTTGGAGAAGACTCTTGAGAGTCCCTTGGACTGCAAGGAGATCCAACCAGTCCATCCTAAAGGAGATCAGTCCTGGATGTTCATTGGAAGGACTGATGCTGAAGCTGAAACTCCAACACTTTGGCCATCTGATACGAAGAACTGACTCATTTGAAAAGACCTTGATGTTGGGAAAGATTGAAGGCGGGAGGAGTAGGGGACGACAGGATGAGATGGTTGCATGGCATCACGGACTCAATGGACATGAATTTGAGTAAGCTCCGGGGGTTGGTGATGCACAGGGAAGCCTTGTCTACTGCAGTCCATGGGGTTGCAAAGAGTGGTACATGACTGAGCAACTGAACTGAGCCCCACCTCATTGTCATAAAATTATTCTCTTCTTGCACCTTCCTGTCTATGTCTCTGTCTTCTTTTCTATTTCTGGAGTGTTTAGTCCTGTGGCATTTTTCTAGGCCCCAGACACTTTGGAGCAAAGTGTCACAGAAGGATATAATTAATGGGAACATTAAAGAGATCTAAATGACAGACTAAGAAGTGCAATATCTATTTTATAGGTGAAGAAACAAGGGAAGAAACAAAATAAAAAGGACGTCAAGAGGTCTCTTCCAAGATCAAAGATCAAGTAAGTACTATGCAGAACTAAAGTCATCATATTCTGTAAATGACTGGAGTTTTCTCCAACAATCATCTCTGACCTTTCCCAGGTAACTGTGTACTCATTCATCCATTCATTTACCCATCTAGCAGATTGTGGTTAGTCCCAAGAGGGATTTCCTAAAAGACAGAGTGACTCCATGACTGTCTTTCCCCATCTAGTCATCCATTCATCTCTTCATCTTCCTGACACATTTTTAATGAGTTCTAGACTCTATGCCAGGCTCTGGGATTATATAGGTAAATAGGTATTGTAGGCCCCATAGCAGTTGGGAAGTTGATAAGGGAATAAAAATTATAACAAAGTGATAAGTATTATGCTAGGAGAAGTAGGGGGTATCACAGAAATACGTGGAAAGGATCTCCAACCCTTTTCAGGGTGGCAGGGATCAGGAAATTCACAGTGCCCTGTGTTGAACCAGAGGAGATAACATGATCACTCATTCATTCCATCTGTTCAGTTTAGTCGCTCAGTTGTGTGCGACTCTTTGCGACTCCATGAATCTCAGCACACCAGGCCTCCCTGTCCATCACCAACTCCCAGAGTTTACTCAAACTCATGTCCATTGAGTCAGTGATGCCATCCAGCCATCTCATCCTCTGTCATCACCTTCTCCTGCCCCCAATCCCTCCCAGCATCAGGGTCTTTTCCAATGAGTCAACTCTTCTCATGAGGTGGCCAAAGTATTGGAGTTTCAGCTTCAGCATCAGTCCTTCCAATGAACACTCAGGACTGATTTCCTTTAGGATGAACTGGTTGGATCTCCTTGCATTCCAGGGGACTCTTAAGAGTTCTCCAACACTACAGTTTAAACGCAGCAATTCTTCGGCGCTCAGCCTTCTTCACAGTCCAACTCTCACATCCATATATGACCACTGGAAAAGCCATAGCCTTGACTAGACAGACCTTTGTTGGAAAGTAATGTCTCTGCTTTTTAATATGCTGTCTAGGTTGGTCATAACTTTCCTTCCAAGGCGTAAGCATCTTTTAATTTAATGGCTGCAGTCACCTTCTGCAGTGATTTTGGAGCCCCCAAAAATAATGTCTGACACTGTTTCCACTGTTTCCCCATCTATTTGCCATGAAGTGATGGGACCAGATGCCATGATCTTAGTTTTCTGAATGTTGAGCTTTAAGCCAACTTTCTCACTCTCCTCCTTCACTTTCATCAAGAGGGTTTTTAGTTCCTCTTTACTTTCTGCCTTAAGGGTGGTGTCATCTGCATATCTGAGGTTATTGATATTTCTCCCGGCAATCTTGATTCCAGCTTGTGCTTCTTCCAGCCCAGCATTTCTCATGATGTACTCTGCATATGTTAAATAAGCACGGTGACAATATACAGCCTTGACGTACTCCTTTTCCTTTTGGAACTAGACTGTTGTTCCATGTCCAGTTCTAACTGTTGCTTCCTGACCTGCATATAGGTTTCTCAAGAGGCAGGTCAGGTGGTCTGGTATTCCCATCTCTTTCAGAATTTTCCACAGTTTATTGTGATCCACACAGTCAAAGGCTTTGGCATAGTCAATGAAGCAGAAGTAGATGTTTTTCTGGAACTCCCTTGCTTTTTCGATGATCCAGTGGATGTTGGCAGTTTGATCTCTGGTTCCTCTGCCTTTTCTAAAACCAGCTTGAACATCTGGAAGTTCACGGTTCACGTATTGCTGAAGCCTGGGTTGGAGAATTTTGAGCTTTGCTTTACTAGCGGGTGAGTTGAGTGCAATTGTGTGGTAGTTTGAGCATTCTTTGGGATTACCTTTCTTTGGGATTGGAGTGAAAACTGACCTTTTTCAGTCCTGTGGCCACTGATGAGTTTTCCAAATTTGCTGGCTGAGTTTTCCAAATATGCATTCATTCCATAGGTGGTGCCTATCATGTGCCAGTTGTTAGATGCTGTGAGTGAAGAGATGAACACCATAGATGCTGTCCTTCCTCAGAGCCTAATTAGGGAGATTAGAAATATGCATAAAAAAACTCTGGGCCTTGGGAGGACCACTGTATCCTTCATTTGACTCACATTTGTTTACTGAGTGTTTCCTCTGAGCTAGAGGAGTAGAGGAATAGAAGAGAGACAGTAAATTGGACATGTTTCGAGACTTTCAGGTTCAGAGACCATTGAAAGAGTCCCTTCATGATTGTTAGTAATTTCACGAGGTAGAAGGGGTTCCAACCACAAAAGATGTACAGAAGAAACACGTCAGAGTTTAGCTAAAGCAGCAGTTATTTCCCTCTGAAAGTTTCAGTGAAGGTATTATGGAAGGGATAGCGTTTGGATTGGGTCTAGAAAGAAGCTTTTTTTTTTCTCTATTACCTCATTTAATTCTTAGAACAGTTCTCTGAGGCACAGGTTTAATCCTCATTTTATATTGAGAAATCTGAGGCACAAAGAGGTAAAGTGATTTTCCCAGGGTCACTCAGCTCAGTGGTAGAAACTGGCCTCAAACTTAAGTCCCTGTATGTAAAATTGTTGCCCCTTCCTACTGCACCCATCTCGTTGTCATATTTGTCTCTTCTGGGAAACATTTTCTCAAGACACCTGATCCCAGCTCTCTACTCTGCTCCTCCCATGGACTGAATCTTCCCAGACCCTCCATCTTAGGGTCCTACCTTCTTGCCAGGGTCTCCTTTCCCCTGGCCAGGGCCTTACAGATTCCCAAACCTCTGCTACCCTAAATGTCTAAAGCTATCCCAAAGCAGGTTTAGGAATTACTGGATCCCTTTAAAGAAAAATCTAAGTCTATAAGAGCTCAAGGTTTAAAAAATTTAGATCTTCTATTAGAAATTTCTTTTCCTGAAGGAAGTGGCATTGGAGCCTAATCTTAAAGCACGAGATCAGCGAGATGAACAAGATGGAAGAGCTTTTTGGGGCCAAAGGAACACTAAGAACAGAGGCATGGACCTGTAGGGCCTCAGAGAGAGGGTGTGTTTTGGGGGTGGTCCTGGTGGGCTCATAGGCTGTATCGGGGTGAGAGTGGCCCTGCCCCTCCTCACTCCTCACTTCCTTGTTTTCCTTGCTTGGCTCTCAGGGTCATGGCCTCCACAGGACTCTACAAGCTGGATGATGGGAAGCCTCACCTGAGCAACTGCTTTCCAGCCAAAAACCTGCTTCGGACGCCAGAGGAAGGTCAGGTGACTTCTCAAATCAGAACCTTTGCCTCACACCCAGCACCTGCTTCAGAATGTCTCTAACACCCATGTCTCCCTCTTCAACCCATTCACTAATGTTCCCTGCCCCATCCTATCCCTTCCCTTCTAATCCATCTTCCCCCCAGCAGCCTCAGGAGTCTAATTTTTTTTTATCCTATTTATGTGTGTATTGGGGCTTACCAGGTGGCTCAAACAGTAAAGAATCTGCCTGCAATGCGGGAGACCTGGGTTCAATCCCTGTGTTGGGAAGATCCCCTGGAGAAGGGCATGGCAACCCACTCCAGTATTCTTGCCTGGAGAATTCCATGGACGGAGGAGCCTGGCGGGCTACAGTCCATGGGCTCGCAAAGAGTCTGACATGACTGAGCAACTAACACTTTCATGTATCTGTTTAAAATGTCTTATTTTTATAAAATTTTTCAAGATTACTGTTCATTTACAGTTAGTACAAGATATTGGCAGTATTCCCCATGTTGTACAGTACATCCTTGAACCTGACTTACACCCAGTAGTTTGTACCTCCCACCCCTACATTGCCCCTCCATCCCTCTTCTCCGCTTGGAACCACTAGTTTGTTCTCTGTGTCTGTGAATCTGCTTCTTCAATTTTTTTATTCACTAGTTTGTTGTATTCTTTAGATTCTACCTATAAGCAATATCTTATATGGGCAGTTTTTCTCTTTCTCTGTCCGACTTATTTCACTTAGTATAATGTCCTCAAGGTCCATCCATGTTGTTGCAAATGGCAAAGTTTCTTTTTAATGGTTAAGTAGTACCCCACTGTATATATGTCCCACAGATTTTATCTGTTTATCTGTTGGTGGGTGCCTAGGTCACTTCCATGTCTTGGCTGCTGCAAATAATGCTGCTTTGAACACTGGGGTATGTTTTTGAATTAGTAACTTTGTTTTTTTGAATTGATTTTTTAAAATTATTTGTTTTAAATAATTTTTAAATTATTTTGAATAATTAAATGTTTTAATTTTTTGTTTTAAATTATTGTTAAATTATTTTTGGCTGTGCTGGGTCTTTGTTGTTGCTGGACTTTTCTCTGGTTGCAGTGAGTAGCGGCTACTCTTTGTTGTAGTGTGTGAGCTTCTCATTGCAGCAGCTTCTCTTGTCATGGAGCACAAGCTCTAGGGCATGTGGGCTTCAGTAGCTGCAGCGCATGGGCTCAATAGTTGTGGTTCCCAGGCTCTAGAATACAGACTCAATAGTTATGGCGCACAGGCTTAGTTGCTTCATGGCATATGGGATCCTCCCAGACCAGGGATCGAACTTTGTCTCCTGCACTAAGGTAGATTCTTTACCACTGAGCTACCAAGGACACCCAGTGACTTTTTTTTTTTTTTTGGATATATATCCAGGAGAGGAATTTCTGCATCATATGGTCTTGCTATTTTTAATTTTTTGAGGAACCTCCATAATGTTTTCCGCTGTGGCTGCACCGATTTCCATGCCCACTAACAGTGTACACATGTTCTCAGGGAACCTTCTAATGTACGCCACAGTGTTCTCTTCTGTTCAGTGACTTCTCACTGCTGTTCCTTTGCCTTTCTGCTCTACCCCATTCCTTGATTTATGCCCTGTTTCATAGTGTTCTATTTTCACATAGCTTTTTTAAAAATATTTTTTATTTTTTAATTGAAGGATAATTGCTTTACAGAATTTTGTTGTTTTCTGTCAAAACTCAACATGAATCAACCACAGGTGTACATATATCCCCTCCCTCCCATCTCCCTCCTCATCCCACCCTTCTAAGTTGATACAGAGCCTGTGTTTTGAGTTTCCTGAGACATGCAGCAAATTCTCGTTGGCTATCTATTTTACATATGGTAATGTAAGTTTCCTTGTTACTCTCTCCATACATCTCACCCTCTCCTCCCCTCTCCCCATGTCCATGAGTCTGTTCTCTATCCACGTAGTTTTTTACCATTTGCCTGGAATGTTCCAGCCCTCGTTCCAGTTGTTCAGGCTCCTCCCATCCCACAGGCTCAGCCCGTCTCCCACATCTTCCAGTAAGCTGTGTCCCGCTCCTCCAGCTGTCAGTGCCCATCCTCTCTTGTGAGCCATCTTCCTTTCTGTGTTTCTTGTTTGACGTATAGTCATATTCTGCCTAACTCTTAAACAAAGCGGCTTAAACTTGACTCTGTTAAGTAGTTTTTCAAGCATTTATCTAATTAAAGACTCCTCTGGGGCAGGGACCCCTCCTAATGCTGAGCAGAGTCCTACACATGGAACACTGCTGAGAAGTGTGGTTTCACTGGATTGGATTTGTTGCTTTGAAAGTGTCAAGCAAGGGAAAAGTACCACTAGCTTACCCTGGATGGAGTGGCTTGCTGGTCACTCTCTACATGGAATAGTAGAAGAACCTTCTCCTTCAGCTTGTCCTTCCCTCTTCTCTTGAGTGATTTTACTTTTCACATAGGACCTTCTTTGGCCACCTAGTTGTTTAAAACCCACCTGTGGAGCTGTCAGTAAGAACTCATGATTTCATGCCCACACTCCCTCACACACACATAGATGGACAGAGAAATAAATATAGCTGTCTATATCTTCATGTGTTAGTATACATATGTATATTTCCTGGCCCACGGAGGTCAGTAATACTTCAGTTGCAAAGGAATGCTTGGCACCTCAGTGTTGGTTTCTAAATACCATTCTCCAATAAAAGAAGCCAGAGCTTCTCAGGCAAAAAATTGTTTCTAGGGCTAAGTCAGGAAAAAATACACTTTGAGCCAGAAAATAAAGCAGTGCTCAGAAAAATGATGGGGGCAATTTGAAAGGACATAGGTGCCAACCTGAGGGAATGCCCAGTGGGCAAAGCTGGAACAGTATGAACAGCAAAATAAATAAAGGTAAAATTGGGTTGTAATCTGTAGAATAAGTTTTGATTTATAGTCATGATCTCATACGATATAATTAAACTCTGATTACTTAAATAAGTGGGGGAAAAGAGCAGCTCTTCCTTACAATAGAATTCTAGTTAATAAATGTAGAAGGAATGAAGGAAAAAAAAACATCACAATTATAATTTTTACAGGCAAGAAGTTCTACAGTGTTCTTTGGAGAAATAGAACCAGTAGAATATGTGTGTGTATGTCTCTCTGTATGTATATCCTGCAGGTTTTGTTTTCATATACATATATGTGTGTATATATGTGGACAAACACACGTAGATAAAGTATATATTTCAAGGAAGTGGTTTATGAAATGTGGAGGCTGGCAAGTCTGAAATCTGTAAGACAGGCAGGCTGAAAACTCAGGGAAGAGCTCATGCTGCAGTCTTAAGGCAAAATTTCTTCTTCCTTCGGGAAGCCTGTTTTTTTGCTTTAATGGTCTCTTAGGTGAATGGGTAAGGCCCACTCATTATCCATGGATTGTTTCAGGTACTTAAAGTCAACTGGTTGTCAGAAACACCTAGATTAGTATTTGATTGACTAACTGCTTACCATAGCTCAGCCAAAAACATAAAATTAACCATTATAGATGCTAGAATTCATGGGTTAAAGTATGATGAAAAACAGGTTATTTGTATAACATCTTGAGCTGTCTTTATTAATTTCAAAGGGTCTTCTTAGTAGAGTAACTAAGCTGACACCACCTTGGCTGAGTGATCAAAATGAACATCACCAGTAATAAGATATAATTGGCATCATGTGTGCTCTGATATGTGCTGAGGAGGGCACAGCACCACTTCTTGCCAAACTACAAGGCCTTTAGTCTAAATTATAGGGGGGAAAAAATCAAACAAACTCAAATTGAGAGACGTTTTATAAAGTAATTGACTATTGATTAGTACTCTTCAAAAATGTCAGGATCACACAAGAAAAATAAAGACTGCAGAACTGTCACGGATTAGGGGAGACTAAGGTGATGTGACAGCTAAATGAAATGTGAGATCTTGGATAGGACCCTGGAACAGAAAGAGAACATTAGTGAGAAAACTGACGAAAATCAAATAAAGGCTGTAGATTAACTACTAATATTATGCTATTGTTAATTTCTTGGCTTCAGCCATTGTATTATGATTATATACGATGTTAACATTAGGGAAATTAGGTGAAGGCTGTACAGGAACTCTGTGTTATTTTTACAGCTTTTCTGGAAGTCTAAAATTATCTCAAAATGAAAATTTACAGGTGGGGGGAACCTTCCTATAGACAGATACTCTTCCTGCTAAAAACCTCCCGCATTAAAACCTAAACTCCTTATTCTGGCCCTCAAGACCTTTCAGATTTGACTCTGCTGACCTCCTCAGCCTCATCTCTTTTCCTTCATGTCCATCTCCCGACCCTCCAGGCCTTCCTTCCTGAGTGTATTGTCAGTTTGGGCACCAGCTCAGGCTGGAGTGTTCAAGAGTTTGGACTGCTGGGATAGGACAAATGTCCATGTGCTAGATGAGGGCAGCCCTGGGAAATGAGTGCCCGGGCTGCCGGGCCCTGGGTGGGAATAGGAACCGGCTCACATCAGGCATAGGCAGAAGCAGCATCCACGAGCCAGGATTAGCAGCAATACTCAGGTGAGCCAAGGCAAGCCCCTGAGGCAGGGGAGTGGGCTATGTGGCAGGGCGACAGTGTTTAGAGGCCCCGAACTCGTCCCCACAGCTCTGTGCTGTTCTTTGCAGTTCCAACCTTTCATGCCTCTGAGTACTTCTTGTGCCCTTTTCTCTGCCCAGGTTGCTTGGTTTTTCCCTCTTCACCTGGTCAGCTTTCAATATTCAAGACTCAGCTCATCCCCGAAGCTGGTAGCTCCCCACTCAGCTTCATTGCACTCTACATTTACTGGGCACCTTTGAGTCCTCAGTCATATTCTCCATAGCCCCAACTCCCGCCACAGAGTCAGTGCTCAGAAAAGGTCCAAATGAATGATTGTGGGTAGGGGCTGTGACTCAGGGTCCATTCAGTCACACTCAGCGCGGTAAGCTCTGTGTAGGCCTTAGGACCATCGAGATAAATGAATCAGAGCCTGTATTCTCTTGCCCTCTAGAGGGCAAGACAGACAATAAACAAGTGAACAATGATAGGTATTGAACAATGAAGAGTGAACAATGAACAGTATCTGTCCATAGGAAAGTTTACCCCCACCTGTAAATTTTCATTTTGAGATAATTTTAGACTTCCAGAAAAGCTGTAAAAATAAAACAGAGTTCCTCTACAGCTTTCACCCAGTTTCCCTAATGTTAAATGAATAAACTACTGATGAAGGAGAGAACAGATTCTAGAATGTTGTCACGATTTTTATTAGATAGGCTTACTAGTGAACCTCATATTTTCTTTACTTGCGTACAATTTCTAGTTCTTTGTACAGTGGACATGTATTATTGAGTCTTTTAAAAATGCCAGCTGTCCTTTGATTTTTTTTATCCTGAGCTCCTAACATGACCTTTGCCTTGTAACAACAGAATTAAGGGTTAAGGTCCAGGAAGATGGAACCCATTGAGTTGGTGTCACACAATGGACTTTACCCAAGAGATAACAAATGGTGCAATAACTAGCTGGCCCAGGCAAAAAGGATCAGCTTAACTGAGGATAGTCAGAGAAAGCTTCACAGAATAGGAAATACTTTATCTGTAATCGTGAAGGAACCGTTAAGAGTTCAAAGGCAAAAATGTGGAGGAAAGAACTGAGCAAGTCATTCTACACTTTTGAGTCTTTGCCTTTTTGTCTGTAAAACGGGGGCAGTAGCATGTTTCATTGGGTTTGGAGGCCAATTAAATAAGACAGGTATATAGATGTTCCCCTGCCCCCCGCAACCCCAGTTGTAGCTCAGTATCTGGTGCATATTAGGTAATGAGGAGCTAATTTTCATTTTTGCGTTAAAGATAAACATTCTGGAAGGGCACTAGTTTTGACTTTGAAGGAGTTTACTGCTGTTCTCGTCTTTTCACTGTTCTCATCTTTCCAGCAGGTCGAGGACACTGGCTAGTGGCTCGGAAAGGTAGCCTCAAGAAGAAGTCCAAGAATGCGACTGAGACAACAGCTGAAGGTCAGAAAGGCCAGAAGGTTTCTTTTGAGGTTGGAGGGAAGAAAGGTTCTCGACAGGAAAACCGAGCAGACACTCCTGGACACGTGCTGGACCAGGCTTTTCTGGTGAGAGTCAATGCATTCTGGAAGGGCTGGCAGCACCAGCTTGGTGGGGTTGGGAGGGGGGATGCGGGTGGCAAGGACTTGCCCTGCTTCCCTCTGGTACAGTTACCTCCCATCCATCCCAAACTATTCGAATGGGCTTGGCAAATGGAGTGCAGCCAAGATGCTGAAGGGACCCAGAGCTTTCTTTATATGTAAAGTTTTCTTTACATCCACTTTGTGAGATAGGTGTTATCATCTCTGTTATATTGTTGCCATTGTGCAAATGAGAAAACTGAGGCCCCAAGAAGTAGGACTCTAGTTTACCCTGGATTAGAACTACTCAGAATTAAAACTCTGGTCTACTGTCTATAAAGCCTTTGCCTTTACATGTTATCAGGTAAAAAGTCTAAAAAGTCTTCACTGAGCCAGAGAGACAAGGCAGCAGGTCAGGGTAAACAGTAAATTTAAAAATCCTATTCCAGCACCCTGCTGGCTCAGTTGGTAACGAAGCTGCCTGCAATACAGTAGACCTGGGTTTGATCCCTGGGTTGGGAAGATCCCCTGGAGAAAGAAATGGCAGCCTACTCCAGTATTCTTGCCTGGGAAATCCCATGGACAGAGGAGCCTATCAGGCTACAGTCCATGGGGTCACAAGAGTTGGATGCAACTTAGCAACTGAACCACCACGACTGTTCCAGCACATAGTAGGGTGTAAAAGCTTCTACTCTGCTCTGGGGAGACTCTCTAGGAGCAGGGGACTAGGGAGCCTCACATACCACCACCTTTGTCCTTGAGGTTTAGTGTCTGGCTGAAAGCCAAGGATGCTGACTGGATATACCTAGTGTCTGGGTCAGGCTTTACAAAGAGGACTAGGCTGGTAATTTTTCATTTACTCTGTGCAATGCCTCAGTGGCTTTGCACAGAAAGACCTGTTTTGTAAACCAGTATTAATGTGCAGTCCGATGCTCATAGCTTCCCAAGAACTCCCTGGCAGCTTACTTAGTTCCCAGACTCTGCTTGTGGTTCCCAAGAGAAAGGTTCCTGCACAGATCAATGTTGAAAGAAAGCTTTAAGGAGGCATCTCACCTCAAGGTGGGTAGCATAGGCTTTTTGCAGAATACTGTGGAGTTTCTTTGATGTTTAGGTCCACTTCTCGTTAGGGATGAGGAAGATTGAAGCAGCAGTACTAGGAACGGGTGGGACCACTTCCCGTAGTGCTCTTCTTTTCCCCTTTATTTTCAGCATTTCAACATATCCACATTGAGATCACTTGTTACCCATGTTGCCACTTTGAAAAACAGAAGCGTCAAGTGTGCTTCTCAGAGCAATGGGAGTACCTACCCCCATTGGCTATGAATGTTTCACTGGCACTTCGTTATGCCCTACAGCACAGTCCCCTTACGCCAAGTCCCCAAAATACCTCTTCTCTAGTGTTTGCTAAACTGTCTTAATAATGGCACTGCTGTCTACCCACTCACCAACCAGGGAACCTGGGGTTCTCCTCAACACGTGCCTCTCCCTCACCGCCCCCATCCCTGCTATTCCCCAGCCCTGGTATTTCTACTAGTTGTCAAATCTGTATTCTTATCCTCATCTGCACTGCCCCCACCCTAATCTGGGCCACCATCATCTTTTGTAGTAGTAATTGAGTTCCTATGGTAATTAGAAACTTCCTAACTAGTTTGAACTAACTGGGATGCTTTTGTTTCACATAAAAAGAAGCCAGCAGCATGGTTCTGCTGCTGCTGCTGCTAAGTCACTCTGTCATGTCTGACTCTGTGCGACCCCATAGATGGTAGCCCACCAGGCTCTCCCGTCCCTGGGATTCTCCAGGCAAGAATACTGGAGTGGGTTGCCATTTCCTTCTCCAATGCATGAAAGTGAAAAGTGAAAGTGAAGTTGCTCAGTCGTGTCTTGACTCTTACCGACCCCATGGACTGCAGTCTACCAGGCTCCTCCGTCCTTGGGATTTTCCAGGCAAGAGTACCGGAGTGGGGTGCCATTGCCTTCTCCCAGGGTAGGTTAATTCACTGCCTCCAAGGCCCTGGTTCCTCCATCTTTCTACTCTTATATTCTTGGCACATTAACTTGTCCTCTCAGGCTGACTGCCTTCATAATTCTGAGATGACTGCTGAAACTCTGGTCGTCACATTTAAAGCATAACATCCAAAGGTAGAAAAGGGAACGTCACTGTCTTATATTGATTTTTAAATATAAGCAGCTTCCCAGAACTGGCCTCCTACTCCCAGCAGCCTGTGTCTCGTTGGCCAAACATGTATCACAAGGCCCAGCAGTCACTGTTTAGGGGACCATGACCATCATGCTTGGATTAGACAAAGTCAAGACTTAGCCTGTAGAGCTGGGGTTGAAGGATACATCTAGTTAGAGAAATGTGAATGATACTGGATTCTTTCACAATGAGAAGAAGTGGCTCTAGAGAAATGAGCTGACATCTGGTATAGTGGTTTCTCTCCACCCTTTTCTTCTCATCCTCTATGTGTGTCAGATATAGCAGTTTTTGTAAAATTGCCATCAGCTCTCTGCCAAAAAACCTCTTGACAGCTTTCCATTGACTGTGGGCTAAAACCCACAATCCTTTGCAGAGCCACCATGAATCTGCATGATCTAATGAGGGTATCCATAACCTTACCTACTTGTTTTTCATCCTCTCAGAAACGCCTTGCTTTCATTTGCCTTAATAGCATTCACAAACCCTGCCACCCACTTTCATTGGGACCAACTCGTACTTAGCACTTAAGGTATCGGCTGCAATACTCCTCAAATAGGTACTTCCTCACTTCTACACTAAGATAAGGATCTCCCGTTATTATCTCCCATGGCTTCTTGAATTTCTTCTTTAAAATACTTACTGTATTTATAAATACTTGCTTGCTCATTGGCTTCCATGCAGTTTTAAGCTTTATGAGGCATGAAATACTTCTGCTTTTCCTTTGTTGTCTTTTAAGTTCCCAGTTCCATGCCTAACCATAAAAGACACCATAACTAAATGATTAACTGAAAGAAGGAATGAGGTTTGGTTAAACAGAAATGGCAACTTCAAAGTTGAGATTTTTCTTCTTCCTTTTAATTGTGAAGGACAATATATGGTAGTCCTAAGAGCGAAGTGTTTAGTGATTACAGATTTGGATTAAAATCATAGATCCATCACTTATTGGCTGTGGGACCTTAGGGGAGTCATTTTCTCTCTCTTAGCCTTATTTTTCTCATTTATGAAGAGATATATTCCCTTATGTTGAAGAGTTTAGTTAGGATTAGGAGAAAATCCTTTTTTTTGGCCACACTGAGTGGCCTATGGGCTCTTTAGTTCCACAGCCAGAGCTCAAACCCTCACCCTTTGCATTGGAAGTACAGAGTCTTAATCACTGGACCATGAGGAAAGTCCCAGAAAAAGTTTCTTGATATATTTAGCATGACACATGGCCCAAAGTAGTGCTTAGTATATAAATATTTGGTGAATAAATGAATGGATGAGCAAACACAAAAGTTATGACAAGTGTTTTGGTAATGCCCCAGAAATAAAGATTTTATTCTAAGAACCACATAGAGGAAGTGGAGCTCTGAAAAGACAGAGAAGGAACAGAGAGGAATGCAGCCTCCTAAGAGCCCCATAAAGTCTATGTTTCCACCCCTATCTTACAGATGGGAAACAGAGATGGGAGAGCCAAGGAGGCAGCTTGATTCTGAGCAGCTCCAAAGCCTGTTCTTCCACTGTACCAGGCTGCCCTCCTCACCAGGGAGTCATTTGTTGTCTTGGCCAATTATGAGCTTTACTGGGGCCTTGAGTGCTGATTCTTTGTACTGTGTTGCAGCTGAAGCACCACTGTGTGAAGGATCCATCAGACCTCTGCAACGTTAACGTGAGTGGCCTGAAGTTCTCCAAGGTACGACTAGCCACCAGAGGTGTGACTGTGGTGAGCTACACCTGAAGTGGCTCCTGTCTGTCTGACCATCATAACTTCCAGACTCTCTGGGAACTGGGAATCTGAGCATAGGAAGGAGGAGAGTCACACAGGGACTCACTGGGTGGAAACAACATTCACAGACACTGTCTTTTGCTATAGATTTGGGATTGCCATTATCCCATGTGAGGTGAGTTAAAGGAAGTAAATAACCTTATGGAAGTGGTTTGAATGTGCATAGAATTTTATTGGGGTATGATTCATTGTGTACGGAGAGTTCTCATCAGAAGAGCCTGCAGGAGAAATTTCTCTCAGGTGTCAATGCCAAGAATGGTACTGGTTCTCCCAAGATGCTGATAACTGGTTTGTTTTTTTTTTTTTTCTTTTTTTGGCCATGGCATGCTGGATCTTACCTGAGCAGCTATTGAACCCGTGCCCCCTGCATTGGGAGGGTGGAGTTTTAATCACTCGACCTCCAGGGAAGTCTTGATTTGTTCTTAACTCACAGACTCTGTGACTTATATAATGAGTCATGTTTCTTTCCTTGCACTGGCTAATTGGTAGCTTGGTGCTAGATTTGTGGCCTGCCATCCCCAGTATATATATTATAGCACATATTTTTGATTTGTAGGCCTTCCATGGCATATAAAGAGAGATTGCTTGTAGAATGCCACACAGAAATTAAAATGTATTAACGTAAGTAAATCTCAAAAGATCTGTGTATCTCAATACAAGTGAATCTCAAACATGTGGTGTTGAATGAAGAAGGCAGGTTGCAGAATGGTATCTACAGTATGATGGCACTTAATATAAAATTTTGAAACATGTAAATAATACTATGTATGGCTTGTGGATATACATACATGTAATGCTAGTACTAAAGAGATGTGGGATAATCACCAATTCAGGATAGCTGTTTTTTATGAGAGGGAGGGTAGTGATATGTTGTGGGGGTATCAACTCTATAGTGTTTTATTTCTTTAAAGAAATTTGAACCAGAGACAGCATAATATTCAGATTTATTAATGCTGGATTGTGGTTACACAGGCCTTCAGAGTAACATTCACCACACTTTGCTATTTGAATTATTTCATAATAGGAAAAAAAAGAAGCAGAAAAGCACCCCCTGCTTCAGCAAGTAACTACTCTTGTTCTTAACCCTTGAAATCTTTCCTCCTTCTGACAGCAGCTCTGGAGCTTTAGCAAGGCCTCCAGGCAGGGAACTAATCTTGTGTTCTTTGAAATGCCCTTTCACAGGCTAAGGAAAAGGATTTCAAGCATTTTAATTCAGTGATTTACATCAATGCCTCAGAAAACCTGCTTCCTCTAGGTAAGTTTTCTTCCTGAAAATCCACCTTCTGCTCCCTGGCTGCCAGTCTTTCATGTTAGAAGTTGCCTGTCTGTTCACCTGTAACGCCATACATCTTTTTTTTGGAGTGCAATAAGCTGGGTGTGGGAGAACTCACAGACCTGGATTCCAGCCCAGAGCCAGCACTACCTACGCAGAACACTTCTCTGTGAGCTGCCGCTTCTCTCTCTGTAAATGGAGATAATCCCCTTCCTTCCTTCCTCCCTAAGGCAGGATACTTTGTAGACTCAGACAGGATCAGTACAGTCAGCCCTCCATATCTGTGTTTTCCACATTCATGGATTCAACCAAACAGGGATGGAAAAAATTTAGAAAAAATTCCAGAAAGTTCCAAAAAGTAAAATTTGAGTTTGCCATCCACTGGCAACTATTTACATAGTATTTATATTATATTTACAACCACTTACAGAACATGCTTCCTTGGAGGCTCAGTTGGTAAAGAATCTGCCTGCAATGCAGGAGACCTGGGTTCGATCCGTGGATTGAGAAGATGCCCTGGAGGAGGGCATGGCAACCCACTCCAGTATTCTTGCCTGGAGAACCCCCATGGACAGAGGAGCCTGGCAGGCTATGGTCCATATGGAATCACAAAGAGTCAGACATGACTGAGCGACACAGGGCAGAGCATTTACATTATGTTAGGTATTAGTAATCTAGAGATGACTTAACATGTACAGGAAGCTGTGTGCAGGTTTTATGCAGATACTACATCATTTTATACAAGGCACTTGCACTTCCACAGATTTCAGTGTCCTTGGTGGTGATGCAAGATGGAGGTGGAGGTTGGGGATTGAGGTAGGGGGTGTGTGTGGGGGGTGGGGATGGTCCTGGAACCAATCTCCTACCCATACCAAGGGACTGTAAGTAAAAAGTTTTTAAGTCCCTGAGAACTGCTATGGGAGTGTAAAGCCTTCTTGTTTATTCAGCGAATCCACAGCGACCCCTGCTGGGTGTCAGGACAGTATGACTGGCTTTTAGAAATCAGTGTGTCCAGTTTTCTGTTCTCCTGAGCTCAGTTCTAGCAGGATACGGTAAGTGCAACGATAGAAGGAATCAGAAAATCAACTGGGCCTCAAGTGTCAGAAGATACTTGTGAGAAAAGGAGTATGTAAGCTGAGACCTAAAACACGAATATTAGTGACTCAGAAATTGGAAGGTGAGAAGGCATTTCAGGCCAACAGAACAACAGATGGGGGGCAGCAGTGCCTGATCAGGACCCCGAAGAAGCTTTGTAGGTGTATAAGAGATATAGGCAGGGGAGAATGGAGACTAGAAAGGTGGGCAAGGGGCCCCATATTATCAGGGGCACTGAGTGACATGGACTTAACTCTGCAGGCAAAAGAGAACCTTGGAAGGCTTTGAAATAGAGACTCAGTAGTGGCTGTGAGAAGCATGGATTGTAAGATGGGAGCCTGGAAACCTGGAAGATGGTTGCATTTTTCCAGGAGAGGGGAGGTGAGGTCTCAACTGGGGCTGTGGCTGTACGGGTAGAGGGGATTGAGAGAGACAGCGCGAGAGAGGAGGTAGAAATAAGCCATACGTGGTAACTAATGGGCTTGTAGAGAAAGAGAAGAACCAAGGGACTTTACTGAGACAGACAGCAGTATAGGAAAGGCAGGTTTAGGGAGAAATAGGATGAATTCAGTTTTGAATGCATTGAGTTTGAAGGGTATTTTTCAAGAAAGGAAACAGTGTGGTCTCTCAGGAGCCTGAGTTTGAAAATAAAGGCCAACAGGCATATGGAAAGATGCTCAACCTCACTAGTAAATAAAATAGCATCCAAGAGCTATTTTATGCCTAGCAAATATTGACAGAAATGAGAAGGACTGATGACTGCCAGCACTGGTAGGGAAATGGGTACTCTCGTATTCAAGTGAAATAAATTGGTGCAACATCTTTGGAAGGTAGTCTGGCAGTGTCTCTTAACATAGTCTAGTAGTTCCACTCCCAAAAATTTATTCTACAGAAACAGACTTGAACAAGGATGTTCATTGGAAATACCCTGAAAGCACATGTTTCTATTTGACTCTCTAGAACATTCCAACTCACAAAACCAACGTAGGCCACACTTGACACCAGGTTCACTTAGAAGGCTCTGGGTAATTCCCCATGGATGCCAGCAGCACAGCATAAGCACTTCATGTTCAATGAAATCCTCAGTGCAGTTCATGTAGCTGTTCAGGTAGCCATCCGTGAGCCACTCTTCGGCCACTCTCAATGGGTTAATGCCAGCACTCTGGCTTAGAAGCCTTCTTCACCACAGGAGCAAATAGATGTTGTAACACTCCATAGACAAGGCCCCCAGAGTTCCAGAAAAGGACAAGTCCAATCATAGGAGTGCCCACACACAGAGAAGCCCAAAGTTATGGCACCCCCTTCAGATAGGTATAGTTCATTTAGTTTCTTCTAGTCCAGATGTGACTTAACCAACCTGGGTCATTTTTACCACAGCAGTTTTGCTTATTAAACACAGTGACTGTACCATTTTTTTTCAGATTACCAATGGAAGAGGGCTAGAAAGTTAACTCAAGGTCCTGTTCTCAAGCAGAAGAGGAAGTGTTCTTAACCTTTTATTCAGATAATCTAGCCACTATCCCTAGGGGTATGGTTAAATAAAATTGGATATGTCTATACTATAGAGTATAATTCAGACATTATGCAGATCTGTATGTTTTGACTTAGAACATCTTTAAATCATATTGTTAAGGGGGGAAAAAAGCAAGTCACAGTACAATGTGTGTAGTATGAGTCCCTTTGTGTAGAACGAAGTATGTGTGTGTGTATGTTTCAGTATACACATAAAAAAGTCAGGTATTATACATGAAACTTTGAATAGTTATCTCTAGGTATTGAGATTAAAAGGAACTTTTATTTTTCTATTTTTTTAAAAAACTTTGGTGGAAATGTTTACTTTTTATAATAAGAAATAATAAGGGTCATTTTTTAAAATGGGCTTTGGAGTTAGATTCAGTTCTTGATCTTTCCATTTAGTAATTCTATTTCTAGCAAATCACTTAGCCTGGTTGAGCCTTGGGTTCTTCAGCAGTGGAATGGAAGTAGTAATCACTCTTTTTCAGAGTTGTTAAGAGACTAAGAGTCCATGTAAGTAAAGCACTTTGCATAATGCTGGGCCTAATCCAGTGGGAACCCAGTAAATGACCACTATTTTATCTTTCTCTTATGTCTTTTACAAGTTACAGTTTCCTTCTTTCTCCCCCTCCTTTAGAGGCATTTCACACGTTTCCAATCTTAAAGGAACTGGAGCTTGCATTTAACGGCATCAAAACAGTCTATGTGAAATACGGAGACTTTAAGTCCTTGGAAGTAAGTTGGAGGTAGGGAGTTTTTGGTGCCCACCTGTTTCCCTGTAAGGAATGGGTGTAAGGAGTCTACTGATCATAATTTTTGGGAAGGAGCTCTCTGGGCCTTTATAGCTACCTTGCTTCAGGTGGTCCTCTGGGGATGGTGGTGGAGTTGGTGGTGATGATAAGGGAATGGGTTGGTGGAGGTGATGGCAATTGGATGAGAATATATTATACCTGTGGCCATGGTGCATGGTCTTGGAAAACAAATGCCAAAGGAGTCTGTGCAGGAGAGTGAGTTTAAATAGAGTATTTTAGGACAGAGAATTTGACGGGAGATCTGGATACAGTGGGGGTTGAGGTATGGGGGTTAAGTGCTAGGCACAGCAGACTGGCCCAGCTGAATGAGAGGTGTTGTGAACTTATTCCCGAGGCCCACCCTGCTATGAATGAGCCAGATTGGTTCTAATGAGCTTGGATAAGGTTATGGGCCATAGGCTCAGGGATGAGTGTGAAATAAAATAGGGCCTCTGTAAGTTCTATAGCAGACTCTTGACATCTGTATAATCCACAGCTGTTTTGTATTTGAAAATATTTTTAAAAATTGCACTCTTCTTGGAAATCTTTCTCCTAGATTTCCCATAGTCATGCATCTTCTGTACATGTTCTCATACTTCAAGTTAATCACGTATCAGCATCTATGAAAACTTTAGGGTAATTTTGTTTCACAAAAAAGCAAAGCTTTTGTCACCACCTGAGAGTCTGCGTGCACAGAGAGTAGAGAACAGCAGAGCTGAATTAAGGTGTGGGGCAGGCATCTGGCCAGGCTCACTCACTAAGTAATGGGCTCTTCCTCACATGTTTGCCTTCTAGAAAACCTTCAGAGTCACACCTCAGCAAAATGTCTGCATGTTATGATCCTTGGGGTTTACCTCAAAGAACTGGTAACTTAAATTATTTAATGTGCAAACATCAAGAGACAGCCATTCTTCATAAAAACCTCATTTAACAGAGAAACCTTCCACAAGAGTGCACTTTTAAGAGTTACATGCCAAAGTTTTAAGGCATTTTAACCACTTGGGATGGTGATCCTCCTGAAATGGATTATACGTCCTTGTATTTTTAAAACATGCTATACTGAATGTAATGGTACTTTTTCTCCACGGTTTCCAGTCATATTGAGGCTCACAGTGCTTTGCTATGATTTCTGACAGGAGTAGTTCTCATACTTATCCAGGAAGTGAAGTTCTTGAAAGTCCAATAAAACAAGGAGAGAGAGAGAGAAAATGTACAACAACTCATGCAGCTTTGTGCTAGGTTAAAAAACATGTTATACCAGAGTTTATTATAGACAGAGGGAAACAGATTCCAGAAACTGTAGAGATATAGGGAGCCACTTCTATACCTACAGGCCTGGGAGCTTCTTACAGGTTTCCATTAATTTGTTATTTTGCTTTAAAAAAAAGTAGTTATTGAGCCCCTGTATATTGTACATTGTTCAGGGACTCCTACCTTCCTCACCCCAACCATTTCAAACTCCTACTTCAAGTGCCTGTGGGCCCACAGGGAGGGGACGTGACTCCAGGCTCTGACCCTACAGCTGACTTACTGGTTGATCATTAATTGACTTTTTGGAGGCCCTGCCTCATAGTGTGATTGCAACTGATGAAGATTATTTATCCAGCAGACCAGTCCTGTCCAAGGGAATTTTTTTACATAAGAGAACAAAGTCAAGATTCAGAATGTTAATGAGAAGAGGAAATCTCCTGGTCAGTCATTTATTCCCCTCTCTCTATGGTTTGCAAGGGCTCTCTGAGAAAAAGGATAAACCCGTCAGATAGCCTGAATTTGCAGCCAATAACAGTGAATACTTTGATGTGTAATGAAACTTGATGTGACTCAGCAGATGCAACATCCAAGTTAGGAATCTTCTCTCCTTGTTTGCCAGAAAGGCTGTCACCCAGAGTAGAACTCTTCAGGAGGCTGATTCATGTCAATGTATGGCAAAAACCACTACAATATTGTGAAGTAATTAGCCTCCAACTAATAAAAATAAATCGAAAAAAATAAATAAATAAAAAGCAGAGACAGAAAAAAAGATAAAAACAGCTTTGTCATGATTTGATTCTCTGTACACAAGTCCGAAAAAGAGTCAACTGGAGAACTGCCTTAAAAGTCAGGACACCTTGTTTGTAGTCTTGATCCACCACTGCTTTCCCCTAACCTCCTTGGCCAAATAATTTACCCTCTTGGTGGAACTTATGTCTCCCCCTCTGTAAATTCTGGGCCAGCTATGAAATTCTTTGCCCTGCAAGTTCTAAGACTGTTCATTTCTTTGAACTGTCCTTACTTCCGTAGAAAGCAGATTTGGACCCAACATTCAATAGCCAAAACAGCCAGAGCAAGGATCAGCAAACTTTTTCTGTAAGAGGCCAGACAGTGACTATTTTAGGCTATGCAGCCCCTACGGTTGCAACTAGTCATAACTGTCATAACGAGTCCACTCTGCTGTTGTAGAAAGAAGGAAAGCAGCTGTAGACAATATGTAAGCAAACGGACAGGGCTGTGTTCCCATAAAACTTTATGATGCTGAAATTTGAATTTTATTTAATTCTCATACAATGTTATTTTAATGTGTTTTTTCCCCCAGCCATTTAAAAACATACAAAACATTCTTAGCTCACAGGCCATGTGAAACAGACAGCAGGCTGGCTATGACTTACAGGCCTTCGTTTGCCTATTTCTGAGCTAGAACCCTGATGGAACAGCTCAGTATGGTTGGAATGCAGTGAGACTCAGTAGAATATGGTGATAGATGAGCCCAGGAGGTAACAGAAAAGACCTTAGAGAGCCTTGGAAGCCTTTTTAAGGACTCTGAACCTTATCCTATGGATAGTAGGGATCCACTGAAGTATTTGGAGCTGAAGAGTAATAGGGTCCAAACTATATTTTATAAAAACCACTGTGGCGTGGCTGTTGATCCATAAAGAATGGATCGGAAGGAACATATGTGAGAAGTATTAAGGAGATAGAATCCATAGGCCTTGTTGACTGTCCATGTATGTGTATGGAGGAGAGAATTATCCCCATCTTTATCTGTTTACCCAAGCCAGATTTCCAGGTGTTCCTTCTTGAAATCTCTCTCTGTCCCTGCCAAGTGGGATAGCCCATTTGTGTGAATTCTCATTGGAATTTGCAGATGGTGGTATGAATGAACTCGGCACTGCTTCAGTGCTGGGCATCTTTCATGGCCTGTGCAGTCCGATCAAGCCCACTCTATACCATGGGCTCTAGTCATACCCAGACCATTTGCAGATTTCAGAATAAGCAAGGCTGCCTTCTGCCTCCTGACTTCTTTACATGCCACTTGCTGTGCTGTATGTCTTTCTGTCCTTAACAATTTCAGTTCAGTTCAGTCACTCAGTCTTGTCTGACTCTTTGCTGCCCCATGGACTGCAGCATGCCAGGCCTACCTGTCCATCACCAACTCCTGGAGCTTGCTCAAACTCATGTCCATCAAGTCGGTGATGCCATGCCACCATCTCATCCTCTGTCGTCCCCTTCTCCTCCTGCCTTCAATCTTTCCCAGCATCGGGGTCTTTTCCAGTGAGTCAGTTCTATGCATCAGATTAATACAGTCAGTACTTCACAAAGTATTGGAGTTTCAGGTTCAGCATCAGTCCTTCCAATGAATATTCAGAACTGATTTCCCTTAGGATTGATTGGTTTGATCTTCTTGCAGTTCAAGGGATTTTCAAGAGTCTTCTCCAACACCACAATTCAAAAGCATCAGTTCTTTGGCACTCAACTTTGTTTTTAGTCCAACTTTCACATCGATACATGACTACTTTAAGAACCACAGCTTTGACTAGACAGACCTTTGTTGGCAAAGTAATGTCTCTGCTTTTTAATACGCTGTCTAGGTTGGTCATAACTTTTCTTCCAAGGGGCAAGTGTTCTTTTAATTTCATGGCTGCAGTCACCATCTGCAGTGATTTTGGAGGCCAAAAAAACAAAGTCTGTCACTGTTTCCGTTGTTTCCCCATCTGTTTGCTGTTTGACATTAAGTGATGGGGCTGGATGCCATGAGCTTAGTTTTTTGAATGTTGAGTTTTAAGCCAACTTTTTCCACTCTCCTTTCACTTTCATCAAGAGGCTCTTTAGTTCTTCGCTTTCTGCCATAAGGATGGTATCATCTGTGTATCTGAGGTTATTGATATTTCTCCTGGCAATCTTGATTCCAGCTTGTGCTTCATCCATCCTGGCAACTTGCATGATGTACTCTGCATATAAGTTAAATAAGCAGGGTGACAATATACAGCCTTGATGTACTCCTTTCCCGATTTGGAACCAGTCCCTCATTCCAAGTCCAGTTCTAACTGTTACTTCTTGTCCTGCGTACAGATTTTTCAGGAGGCAGGTCAGGTGGTCTGGTATTCCCATCTCTTTCAGAATTTTCCACAGTTTGTTGTGATCCACACAGTCAAAGGCTTTGGTGTAGTCAGTAAAGCAGAAGTAGATGTTTTTCTGGAACTCTCTTGCTTTTTTGATGATTCAACAATTTGGTGAATACCAGCTAGTCTCTGAGGACAGCCTAAGTGTCACCTGCTGTGTGAAGCCCATCTGGAGCCCCTGGTAGAGGTCAAACATCTATGCTAGTAGAATTGCTACTTAACAGACACACATTATGTATCTAGCTGCCTGACTAGGCTATGAGCTCACACAGGGCATGGATTGGTTCACAGTAAGCCTTCAGTGTACAGGCCTTGAATGAAGGGATGATGATGACCATGACAGGCATCATTAAGCATTTACTGTGTTCCAGGCTCTGCTAAAGGCTTTACCTACACAATTTCTCATAAAAACCCATTATTATTTCTACTTTATAGATGAGGAAGCTCAGCTTAAGTAATGTGTCCAATATCACAGTTAGTCAGGACTTAAAGCCAGGTCTACGGGGGGTATCAGTTAATTACTGCAGTGGAATCAAACCAAACCCAGCCCTCCTCCAACAGTGACCTATAGTCAGTTGTGTTTATGTGTGATTGACTGTGTTTCACTGAAGTGGTAGACTAGGAACCTTGCCCCTGCACCAGCTGTGTAAGATGCTGAAACTGACCCCATTCAGTAGGGGTCAGTGGGTGTGTGTGGGTGAATGTGTTACCAACTACTGCTCGCCACACAACAGACCAGTAAATCAAGAGGCAAGTTGTTGGGGCACTGAATAGTGAATTTATTCAGAAAGCCAGTGAACCGAGAAGATGGTGAACTAATGTCCCAAAGAGCCATCTTGCCTGAGTTAGAACTCAGGCTTCTTTTCTACTAAAAGAGGAAGGAATAAAGTCAAACATTTCCTGGTTTAGTCAGCCTCCTGAGGGGAAGTGTTAATTTCTTCCTTCCTGCAGTCATTCAGGGGTGGGCCTGTTCAGGAGTTTTCCTGTGAGCTAAACAGAGGAATTTTAGCTTACGGCTCATTACCTGGGAAGCAGGATTCCCAGAGATGGGCCATTACATATAATTTAATTTTATAGGTAACATCCCTTTAGTGATTAATGGGTAATAAAATTAAAAAGGTTCTTCCCTATTACAGAGAGGGAGGGAAGGGAGCAAAGAGCTAAAGTAGGTGTCTGGAGAGGCTCTTCCAGAAAGAAAACAAAGACTGGAGTGATACCATTTATCATAATTGCCTTTGTGTTTGCAGAGAGAAACTCAGTTTCCTGGCTGGCCCCCTAACCCAAGTCAACTATATCATGAATCTCGGTGGCTAGTTAGAATGTGCTTTATGATGAGGTGACAGTTGGCGTCATTGTCCTCATAAGCCAGTTCATTTCAGCTGCTTATTTTATGTGCACCTACTGTGCCAGGTCCTATACTAGATTACAGGCACAAGGCGCTTCACCTCAGAGAGTTTATAGCCTAGTCTACCACTGTGCACCAGGACCTGCTCGCTTGGCACATCCATGTACCAAAATCTCTAGTCCTCAGACTTATATCCAGTTATCACAGTTACCTGGCTGACTATGAGAAATACCCTGGAAGCAGTCTAGATAAAGCACTCAAAGTCAGAGGAGGGAGAGATTCCATCTAGTTGGGAATGAAAAAAGCTTTCAGAAGGAGGGAGCTTTTGAGCTGGCCTTTTAGGGCTTGGATTTTGTTAACATAGAAAGAGGGCATCCCTGAGTGAAAAGCTCAAGCAAAGATCTCTGGGTGGGGTGGGGCAAGGAATAGAGAGGAGACACTTTGGCTAGCACCACGGGATAAGCAAAAGCTTGCAGCATGGGAGCAAAGGCTGGCAAATTGGTTGGGAGTAACTCTTGTAGACCTTGAATGTTAATCCAGAGAGTCAGGAGGGTTTTAGTCTGTGGTTGATGGGCCCCCTGGAAAGTTAAAAAAAGTAGCCACCTCCCACCTCATGTATGAGCATGGTTGTCACGAGGAATGCTTCTGTTTCTCCGTCTTCTATCTTTGCGCCATAGTTCCTGGACCTTTCCTTCAACAGCCTGACGGCGGAGGCCATCTGTGACCTGGGGATTCTGCCACATCTCCGTGTCCTGCTCCTCACAGGCAATGGCCTCACCTCTCTGCCACCCAGTTTGGCTGTCGCAGAACAGTAAGTCCCATATCCCAGAGTCTGTCCTATGTGTTTCCCTCCTGAGTACAAGTATCAAAAGAAATAGTCCAAAACAGTTCTAAAGGGCTGTAAGGACAGACTGTGAGTGTTCAGAGCCGAGAGAATGCCACCTACTGAAGCTCCCAGTAAAGGTACCGGTGGAAGCAAGGCCCCAAGAGTTGGGGAGGCCTCAGCTACGGAGTCCATACCCCTCCCCAGTAGGAAGTGTCACGGATGTCTGCATGTCACTGTCCTTTCCTCTGATTGCTCATTCGTAAGTTGTGGCTATTGCTCTTGCAGACTATTCCCCTTCATCAACCCTCTAAATAAGCTTTGCGTATTTCCATTCTGCACATTTGTTGAGGCCGTGCCTTCTGGCCAGAATGTACTGGCCCTTTCTCTCTTAATAATAGTAATATGTGTGTAATGCTTACTATGTGTCAGATACTGTTCTGACACTCTTAATACATACTAACTCATTTAATCCTCACAACCTTGTGAGGTAAGCGTCCTTTTATCATCACCCTCATTTTATAGATGAGGAAATTGAGGCACCGGTAGATTAAATAACTCAACCAGAGTTACAAAGCCAAGTCGCAGAGGCAGAATTTGAACCAAGTCCATCTGACTCCAGAGAGCAGGCTTATGACCATTACTTTCTCTTCTTATGTTGCTTCGTACATATTCCAAGGGCTACCTCAGTCTGTCCTCTTTCCCTATCAGAAGCCTTTCTATCTTAACCATTTTAAATGTACTGTTCAACATTAAGTACATTCACACTGTTGGGCAACCGTCACAACCATCCCACTCCAGAACTCTGTTCATCTTGCAGAAATTCCATCAACTTTGACTAATGGACATTATGCTTTTAAGAGGAATATCAGATAATTCCTTGAATTCCAAAGATATTCCTTTTTACCTTCAAGGTAGAGCAGTAGTCATACCTACTTTTGATAATTGGTATCAGTCACTTGGCCAATATAATAAACCCCTCTTTTCCTGCCTGTTGGTTCAGTGGAATAAAGAACCCAAGAGGCCAGAAGTAAACTTAACTTCCAGTTAAGTCGAACTATTTTTGTGTCCCCTGTAAAAGTATTCCTCCCAAGGAAACTCAGAGCTCTAACTTAGGAACTCAGAGCTGCAGGAATTAGAAGCAAACTGTAAGAAGAGCTGCTTTCATTTTCACTCATTCATTCCTAGGCCTTTATGATCCGGTGTGAGAAAAACAGAATCAGTTTTAGTTGCTAGTTTATGTGACACGCCATCCTGTAAGTCAGCATCCAACCTTACAGTGGGTAGTCTCCTAGCTAGTGGAATAAATAAGTTGTCAGAAGACTGTTTTACAATTCTGTTAGGTCACCTACTTCTGTGTGATGGAGTACATGGCAAAAAATTAAACTCCAAATCCTTGAGTCCATTATTGTACTTCTTTGCCATGAAATGTGTTCCATGGTTAGAAGCAATGTTATGTGTACTATTGAAATAATGGATAAGACATTCTGTAACTCCACAGAGTGTGATGCTTGGCAGAACACTGCAGTTAGGCAGGGAAAATCCATGTCTCAAATACATACATATTTCAGTAAGAAAAGAAAAATCACTGCTCCTTTTATGAGAGTAAATGTCCACTCTAGTCATCCTTCTACTGGATGATTGGCTAATCCTCCTAGAAATGGTGCCATGTTAGCAACTCAGCATTAGCCTCTGTTATTGGCAGGTTGGGTGTTCAGCATGACTGGTAGCCAAATGAATTTTGTGGAGGGGAAATATGTAGCCCTCTTTCCTGCTGCCAAGGTCATTTTGCAAGTAGCAGGGTATCTAACTGACATTCATGGAATGGGTCATCTTGTTCACCTGATCATTGAGAGTCTTATCTGAAGTGGATAGTGTTTGGGAGAATTCACACGAGATACAAATAATTCTCATCCTGTTCATTCTGAGAGGTCCATTCACATAATTCTCCCTCAATCCTCCCTGTCAGCAGTTTTACATTATGTTTTCTAAGCTTTGGCTCCAGCTAAACCACTGCCCATGAATCCTCATAGACCTGTACTTTTGGCTATCTCACCAACCAAGTAAAATGAACAGTCAGATCTTTTGTTCTGGGTTTTATCTCTTGGGAGGATTTCTCCTCCCTTGTCTTTTAGAGCCACCTTGGTATGGAGTTATAATCTTGCAACACTCTGGTTTTGGTTAGTATCAGCATATCATGCAAAATCATTTGTAAATCCATTTGCATATTGTTCTCCTACACCCAGTGGTCATAGAACATTAGTTATGGGTTGATGGAGAAGAAACAGTACAGCAGGAGTAGGCATTGTAGAAATCTAAGCAATGTTAATTCATTCAACTTTTCCAGATTTGCTTGAGCCGATCTCCAAAGTTATTTTCATGTACTGAGGGAGTTCTGAACATTCAGATCATAATGCACATCTCAGGAAATGTGGTCACCTTAGTGTCCCGTGGTCAGGTGTTCAGTCTCTACCAACATGCAGGAGTAAGTCAGAAGCTGCTTTTCAAAAGGAAAAGAGTTATATGAAGAATAGAGCATAACTTTGCTCAAAAAATGATTCTGTAATCGGTGCCTTGAAAAGGCTCTATTCATAGAGTGAGTGACCATTCACTCTATTTATCATCCAAACCAGGAACATAGTTGAGAGGGAAAAGCACCACTATTAATTATTTGGCGATAACAGGTGAAAATTCAAGCTGTCCTTGAAAACCAGGCTATATGGTAACCCTATCTATACAACCTTAGACAGTTAGAACACAGTTGGACCTGCTGAGTCATAGCACCCAATACCCGTGGTAAATGACATAATGCCCAGAGAGCATAGTTGGCAGTTGGACCTGTTGCAGAGCCTTGCCTTGCTCTTCGCACACAAAACTAGCAGCCTCAGTAAATGGATCAGAACAGCACAAATGTTTTACATGTAGCTGCCCAAATCAAAAAAAGCCAACAAAGCTTTGTAACTTTTTCTTAGTAGAAGGTAGTGAAAGATGTCTTTCACATTGGAGGTATATTCCAACATGCTCCAGATAAATACCTGGTCATCAAGAAAATTAATCACAGTGTCAGTTTCTTGAATTTTTGTGAGGTCTACCTCCACCCTGTGGCATAGTCCATACTGATGCATCTAAAGTATTTGAATTTCCTGCCCATTAGCTCCAGTCAGTATAGTGTTCTGTGGAATACCAAAATAATCAAGATTTCCATGGATTAGATTATGAGTTAATGTAGCCCCCAGGGAAAAGAACAAAGGTACACTGCTGTTCCTGTCAGGTGAAACAGACTGCTTCTGGTAGTTCTTGTTCATTAATAAAGAGAAAGTAACATCTGGCATGGGCTTCCCTGGTGGCTCAGAGGTTAAAGCATCTGCCTCCAATGCAGGAGATCTGGGTTTGATCCCTGTGTCGGGAAGATCCCCTGGAGAAGGAAATGGTAACCCACTCCAGTATTCTTGCCTGGAGAATCATCACAAGTGCTAGGGGCTGTGTTGATGTGCTACAGTAAGAAGAGTCCACATAGGGAACAGTGGCTGAAATTGGAATCCCCATGTGATTAATTTACAGTCGTTCTTCAAGACCTGTCTTCTGCACAAGTCAAATAAACAAGATAAACAGGGATGTTATAGGACTCATCATCCTTCTACTTTTCCAGTCTTTAGTGTTTGCAGTAATCTCTGCAGTTACCTCAGAGATGTGGAATTATCTTTGATTTACTGTTTTGGAAGCAAAATTCCTAGGGCTTCAATTTGGCCCTTCCTATTATAATAGCCCTCATGTTATTGGTCAGTAAAAAAGTGTGGTTATTTTGTCAGTGGCCTAGTGCTTCTTTTCTAATGATGCAGGAACTGGGGAGATAACCACAAAGTAGGTTTGTGAGTTGACCAGGTCCATTCACAGGCTAAATTTCCATTCTTCCTTTGAATCGTCACAATCGCCCACTTTCTGGTATGGACCACCGTGCCTTTCATACCCCAGACTTAGCACCAATTTGCAGATATTTTCTAGTTCTGTTTGAAAGCGTTCATTAGCACTCTCTATATTGTAAGAAATGTTCTATGTCCACATTGTCCAATATGGTAGCCACTAGTCATATTGAGCACTTGAGATGTGGTTAGTGTGACTGAGGAGCTGAATATTCCATTTTATTAAAGTTTGATTAGTTTTAATTTACATGTAGATAATCAGGAACTGAATGAGAAACCATGACTCCCCTGTGGGCAACTCAAATCACTTTTTTCCCTCACCAGATCTAGAGTTCTTTTGGCTATATAGGTCATCAATAACTCCAAATCAGCTTAATTCATTTACAGATATTGAAGTTGTTTGAAGCTAGTCTTCAGTCCCTGCAAGGATCACACTGTTTTCTAGTTCACACTTCCTCTTTGGATTTAGTCCTCCACTGCCCTAACTTAAAACAGGGGCAGTTGATTGGGGCTTCCTTTCTATGACATACTCTGGACTCCAGTTTTTGGCCTCCTGGACTAGCAAGGTTGTCAGAATCTCTACTTAACTTCTCAACCACTTCTGGAGTAAGCAGAGAGCCCTAGGCAAAAACTGGCCCCAAATGTTACATGAATCCCTTCAGGTTTTCTCCTTCTTCCAAATCTTGGTGCCCTAACTTTTCATAGCTATTAGTTCCCAGATGCCCTAAAGAAGATTGTCTTTTATATATGTATATATATATGTATATATATATGTATATATAGTCTGGATTTTATAGTTTACACTTGGGAGAGAGTTGGCTCATGATATTTAGTCTGCAGGACCATAAGCCTTTCCATTTATTTTGGCCAGGTGCCTAGGTGCCTGGTATGGAACCATTTTAAACTAAATAAACTAGCTGGCTATTTTATGAACCACTCCAATGATACAAATATGGGCTGGAGTTTTTCAGGAAGACCAGCTTGCCCTCCCCCTTCCCCTTCTCTGCTCACTCCAAGGCAGTTTTCCCTTGGTTTGGGGATGAGAGGAATGGGCTTAGTTCTGCTTCTGAGGGTACCTTTCTTTAGGATCCCAGGTTCAAGTGAGGATCTCCAATTCTATGCCCCACCTTCTCTTTCAGTAATATCAGCTAATATCCTTATGGCAAATGTAGCTTTTTATGCCCGGTTTCTACCTCTGGAGTTTTATTTTTATTTTTTTTAATGTGGACTATTTAAAAAATCTTCTTTAAACTTGTTACAATATTGCTTCTGATTTTTGTTTTGGTTTTTTGGCTGCAAGGCCTATGTGATCTTAGCTCCCTAACCAGAGATGAAACCTGCACCCCCTGCATTGGAAGGTGAAGTCTTAACACTGGACCTCCAGGGAAATTCCTGTCTCTGGGGTTTTAGATTTTGCCACAGTACTTTATTGTCTTTGCATCTCTTACATCTTTTTCTTTGTTTTTTAAGAGAATTTTTATTGGAATATAGTTGATTTACAATGTTGTGTTCATTTCGGGTGTGCAGCAGCGTTAATGAGTTATACGTGTCCATGTATCTGCTCTTGCTTAGATTCTTTTCCCATATAGGTCGTTATAGAGTACTGTGTAGAGAGGTCCCTGTGCTATACTGTGGGCCCTTATTAGTTCATCTGTTTTATATGTAATAGTGTGTATATGTCAGTCCTGATCTCCCAGTTTATCTCCCTCCCGCCTCCTTTCCTCCCTGGTAACCATAAGTTTGTTTTATCCATCTGTGACTCTTATTTCTGTTTCATAAGTTCATTTGTACCATTGTTTTAGATTTCACATATAAGCGATATCACATGATATTTATCTTTCTCTGACTTACTTCACTCATTATGACAATCTTTAGGTCCATCTGTGTTGCTGCAGATGCCACTATTTCATTCTTTTTTATGGCTGAGTAATACTCATTTGTATACTCTATTGTATAGAGTATTACAATATACACCACATCTTCTTTATCCATTCCTCTTTGATGGACGGTTAGGTTGCTTCCATGTCCTGGCTATTGTAAATAGTGCTTCAGTGAACACTGGGGTGCATGTATCTTTTCTAAGTATGGTTCTCTCTAGATATATGCCCAGGAGTGGGATTGCTGGATCATGCAGTAGGTCTAAATGATAGGTCTTTTTTAAAAATATATATATACTTTATTCATCATTCTAGTTGTTTTCAGTGGAAAGTCTTATTACATGAAGTAAGACAAGTCTTCACCACTCTGTACTTCTATTTCTTTACATATAAGAAAGAGAGAATAAATATACTCCTGCTTATATCAGTGTATCAACTGAAATATTTATGCTTTGAAAGCAGTGAGGCTTCAGACAAGTATTATTGTCATTTTCTTCCCACACATCTGTCCACACTCAGTATGCTCTGTCGATTCCCCTTTTCTGCTAATCTCTTAAATCTTGGTCCCTCATTGTCCAGTCTCAACCCACTGTTTTTCTTGATCTTTATAGTCTTTCTTAGTGTTCTCATCCCTTCCCAAGTCTTAAGTTATTTCTCTACTTCACTTTTGTCATCTGAACTATACACCCATGTATCCTACTTATCATATCAGACTCATCAGACACATGCCCATGCCAGCATCTCCTCCTCCTATGTCCCTGGCCTCACTGACGGGCACTGCTCTTCACCCACTGTGCAGTTTTCCAGGCTTTAAACATGGTCATCAGCCTGAATTCTTTCTATCCTCACCTGTCACAACCAGCTAAGCCCAGAGATGCTTGAGACCAACTAGAAACCACACAACAAGCAAAGCAGCAGTGACACCAGAACCAGAGCCCAGGGCTCCTGATCCCCACTCCTATGCTTTTCCTAATATGGTACTTGAATTCCCACTCCTGAATGGGAACCCAACCACTGGGGCAGGCTCTTACCTTCTAAACAATTCCATTAAAGCTACCAGATTTTAAATGGTATCACTTCCCTTTGCTAAGAGAAGGTATAATAAAAATAGCACTACAGCTGGAAGTCTCGGTTTCTTCATTACTGACGGACTCCTGCCACTTCAAAGAACTCTTCTCCCAAAACTGCTGTGGGAAGGGCTCAGCGGGAGAGTCTGATGCTTTCCTATGAAGCTTTGCCTCTTGTCTTCCTCACCTACCTATTGATGGCCACCCTATTTCAAGGCATGTGTTTTAGAGACAAAATGAAACTCCTCTATGTTATAATTGGAGCTAAACTTTGAAAAGGCAAAGTAGTATGACTTTTCACAAGAGACAGGTCAGAGCTAGCTTTTTTATTATGGAGCTTAAGAGGAATTTTTTGAAATCTTACTTCTTAGCTGTTTCATATTTCCCTGGAGTAAAATAAAGATTGGCCAATTAACTATAGATCAACAGAGCTTCTGTGCACCATCCTATAATTGCTTTCAGGTAGATTAAAAATTCACTATGTGAAAGTTGGTCCTTTTAGGATGAGGAAGAGAGTGATCTGTGACCCTGAAAAATACCAGGAGCTAAAGGCTTCTTTCCTGCTCTGTTGAGTGTCTCTGGGCTTTGGATTTCAAGCCTCTTGCCCCTCACTTTGCCAGGGTTCTATTGGAAACAGTATCTGACCCCTTCCTCTTTTTAGTCAATTATCATGGTTATAATCTACAGAAATCCATCACTATTAGAGCAACAAAAAAAGGAGGAATTTACTGTAAACACAGCGAGGCATCTAACACTCAGACCTGGGGCCATGCTGAATATCAGTCCTGAGCATTATGGAATACCCCAGAAGTTCTGTCTGTCAGCTTTCAGACCTACCCCTCTCAGTGACACACCCCATTTGTCCACAGGTGAGTGCCTGTGTTTCTCTGAGCCCCATGTTGAGGCACATGACCAGCCAGAGCACCTAAAAATACTACAGCTGCAGCCACAAAACAAAGATTTGTCTTCCTGTTGCTCTCCTTCTCTCACAGTTCTTAAGAACATAGCAAATTATCTCTCCTTTTTTTCCTTTGGCCACGCCTCATGGCTTGTGGAATTTTAGTTCCCCAACTAGGGTTTGAACCCAGGCCCTCAGCAGTGAAAGCCAGCAGTCCTGGCCACTGGACCAACAGGGAGTTCTTTCCCTCTCGGTCTTCATGGTTTAGTTTAAACATTGCCTTCCCTGGGCTCTCCCCACCTGAATGGGTGACTCGCATCAAGTTTTGTGCCTGCCTCTGCTCTAGTATTGGTCTCATTGTGTGCTGAGCATCTGTCTCCTCCACGATAAGAACTTTGAGAGGGGAATGTGTTCTTTTTCTCTTTGTATTCCCTGTGCCTGGCTCCACAAATATGTGTAAAAAAATTCTTGAGTGAGAATGAATAAATGAGTGCACAGCTGGCTGTATGCTGTCTTTAAATTCACCTTTGAAATATTCCTGCCTTTAGGTGAACTGTTAACAGTCCTTTGGGCTTTTGAACTCACTGTCTACCTTTGTCAGTCTCTCTCCCACCCAGCCAGCAGCTACCCTTCCACTTCCCCACCCGTTAATTCACATAGGGCTTGAAGATGTGATCCGAAAGGTGGGTGCTGTAGTGGAAAGGGCCTGGGGTTTGGAATTGAATTGGTGCTCTACCTCTTTCTAACTATGAGATTTTGGGCAAGTGACTCTTAAGTTCGAATTTCTTCATCTGAAAAGGAGATAGATCACATTTGTCCTTCCCAGTGCTACTCTGAAATGACATATATAAGACAACACAATGTCAGGAATATAGTAGGCTCAGAAAAAAGGCTACTTTCCAGTCCTCTTATTGTAGGCCTGTGATTCACATATGTGTATGTGTGCATGTGACCAGGTATCCCTATGTGTTTGTTTTTGTGTATAGAGAGGATGGAGTTGGAGGGAGGAATGAAAACACAATGTGAGTCATTTATCTCTCAGGTGCTTAGAAATAATTACCTAAGCCTCATCCACATGGTGACACAAATGAGGTCACGTTGATGGTAGTACCTAAAATACCACTACTTCCTACCCAACGTGTGTGACTCAGGACCTCAGCCTGTTAAATCCCATTCTCAGCTGTTTCTGAAAATCCTCAGAATTTGAATTTGAATTTAAGAAAAGACTTCTCAGTTCCATACTGATGTGTGCACTCTACAAAGTCTTTTAGAGGAGAGCCTCACTGCGGCCAGGAATGGTGCCCTTCATCTGTCCTACCTTATCCCACTTGGCCTCTGCCAGGATCATTATCTCCAAGTGCTTCTGTGGTTACCAGTTCTTGGGTTGACACAACATACTTGGGAGTCTTCCCTGACCCCAAATTGTGCAGTGTTCTTCCTATAGAATGTTTCCCCTAATTCTGCCACCCTGATATTTTCCATGAACATTACTAATGCCTCTCCATTCTGCCCCAACTTGGTCTCACTGAGTCCATCAGTAGATATGTGCAACCTTTCTCCATACAAAAGATTGAATGTGTGAGTGGGGTTTGGGGAAGGGGGTCAGTTGGAGAGGGGATTACACTTTTTGGTACCTCTCTCTGCAGAAACCATTCTTGGGCACTAGAGAAGTTTCCAAGGTGGTTAGGCTTCTTTTTTTTGGTAGGAGGGGGCCACACCACATAGCATGTGGGATCTTGATTCTGAACCAGGGATTGAACCCATGTCCCCTTGCTTCAGAAGGCTGGAGTCTTAACCACTAGATCATCAGAGAAATCCCCTGGTTAGGCCTCTTGATTGATTCCCTATCCTCCATTTCTTTCTGGGAATGATGGCGCTTGTCCCATGCCCTTGATCATTATCCCAGGTCTTTGTGCACACAGGGAGGCATCTGTCACATCGCTGACCACCAAGAGGTACATCCTGAGGTTCCCAGCGCTGGAGACACTGATGCTGGATGACAACAAACTCTCCAACCCCAACTGTTTTGTCAGCCTGGCCGGGCTCAGGAGGTAAAGCTAAAAGCCTCTCTCTGTAGGGCCCTCTGTCACCCCCATCCTTGCTCACGCCTTGAGTGCTGCTCTGGAAGCCAAAAGGCCTGGCTTTAAATCCCAGTTCCTCCACTTACCTCAGCTGTGTGGCCATGGGTAAGTCATCTCCCCTCTGAGCTTTAGCTTGAGCCAAAAAAGTGGGGTACTAGTAAAGATATTTCTGATCACATGATTGGTTTAGAAGCAGCAAAGAGGAGAAAACGGGATCCTGACCCTAAGAGAAGAGATGGAATAAAAGAAAAAAGAATGAGAATCAGAAAGATAAGTTAAACTCTGAGTTCCACCTATGGACAGCCCTCTATACATCCACAGATTCAACCAACATAGAACCTGTGTGGTTCTATGTGGAGGCCTGACTATATTTGGTTAAAGCAATGAAATGCTGGCCTTTAAATAATTAAGTTTTAGATCTCTGGAAATTTTACTTGGAGTTCAAATGCCATTTACTGAACACTACTTTGTGCCACATTATTTACATATTTTGTCATTTAATCCTCTCAAGAACCTCAAAAGGTTAATGAATGCTACCCCCATTTTAGAGGTAGGGATATTGATACCCAGAGAGGGTAAGTCACTGGCTCAAGGTCACAGAGGAGGAGTAAGTGTGCAAGACTGATTCCATGTTCTTTCCCTAAAGTTGCTTGGTAAATGTCCCTGAGCTATCATTACTGCTGTGATTCTGTATTCACTTTCCATAATTGAAGACTGAAGAAGTTAAGCCTGGACCAAAACAGGATTTTCCGGATCCCGTACCTACAGCAGGTTCAGCTCCGAGATGGGTCTGGAGACTGGGTTGGAGGCAGGGGGAGTCCCCGGAAACAGCCCCAATCCATGCTGCAGCCCAAGTCATGGATATATGAGGCCTCAGATGACCAGCCGGATTATACAATACTGCCCATGAAAAAGGATGTTGACCGGACAGGTTAGTGATACCCCTTGTTAAAGAGACTCTTGACCCATGGTGTGAATAAGCGTCTAAGAATTGATTCTGAAAGTCTGTGGCTCTCTGGGGAGCTCCTGCTTCTCAATTGCTGGGCCTGGGGAGATTGAGGTCTCACATGAAATATTTCAGTAACTTCCTACCTGTTCTGTCAGTCAAGATGTTTTTACAACCCAGGTACAAGTGGATTTTTTTTCTTTTTTATCTCAAATAGTAAGAGGCTAGAAGTAAGGCTTTCCAGTGATGGTTAATTCTGGGGTGCATTGGCATTCTCAGGGGACTCAGGCTCCTTCCATCCTCTCTTCTTCATCCTGGGCCTGCTTGCTTGTCCTTCCTTGCTTGTCCATTTGCATGTCGTCTTTGGAAAGATATCTATTCATATCCTCTTGATTGTTTATTTTTTTGCTATTGAGTTTTGAGTTTTTAAAAAATTACTTTTTGGATAGGAATCCCTTGTCCAGGTACAGTAATTAAAAATATTTTCTCCCTTTCATTAGGTTATATTTTCATTTTGTTCATGGTTCCCTTTGCTGTGCAGAAGCTGTTTAGTTTGAGGTGTACTGATTCAGTTATACATTTATATGTATATGTTTATATTTTTTTGATTCTTTTCCACTGTCGTTTATTGCAAGATTTTGAAAATAGTTCCCTGTGCTATACAGTACGTCCTCGTTGTTTATTTTGTATATAGTGGTATGCATCTGTTGGTTCTGTGCTCCGTTATGCTTCCTCTTTCTTCCCCTTTGGTACCCATAAGTTTGTTTTCTGGATGAGTTTTTCTGTTTCATAATTAAGTTCATTTGTACTATTTTTAAAATTCTACATATAAATGATATCATATGATATCTGTCTTTCTCTGTATGACTTCACTTAGTGTGATAATCTTTAGGTCCCTGCATGTTGCTGCAAATGGTATTATTTCACCCTTTTATATGGCTGAGTAATATTCCATTGTGTGTGTATCACATCTTCTTTATCCATTCATCTATTGATTGACACTTAGGTTGCTTCCATATAGTGGCTATCATATATAGTGCTGCTCTGAACATGGTGGAGGTACATGTTTCATTTGAAATTAGTGTTTTCATCTTCTCTGGGTATATGCCCAGGAGTGGGGTTGCTGAATCAAATGGTAACCATATTTTTAGTTTTTAAGCAGCCTCCATACTGTTTTCCATAGCAGCTTCATCAATTTACATTGCCACTAACAGTGTACAAGGGTTCCCTTTTCTCCACACCTGCTCCTACATTTATTATTTGTAGACTTTTAGTTGATGGCCTTTCTGATCTGTGTGAGATGATACTCATTGTAGTTTTGATTTACATTTGTCCAGTGATTAGTAGTGTTGAGCGTCTTTTCATGTGCCTGTTGGCCATTTGCATGTCGTCTTTGGAGAAATAAAGGAATGTTCTAGTTCTGTAAAAAATGTCACAGGTAAATTGATTGCATTAAACTGTAGATTACTTTGGATAGTGTGACCATTTTAATAATATTAATTCTTCCAATCCAATCTATGGTATATCTTACTATTTCTTTAAATCATCTTATTTCCTTTATCAATGTTTTACAGTTCTCAATATATAAGTCTTTCACCTCCTTGGTCAGGTTTATTCCTAAGTATTTTATTCTTTTTGATTTCAATTTTAAAAGGAATTTTTTTCTACTTTCTCTTTCTGATATTTCTTTGTTAGTGTAAAGAACTACAAGTGATTTCTGTATGCTAATTGTTTTTAAATTTTTATTTACTTATTTATGGCTGTGCTAGGTCTTCATTGCTGTGTGAGCTTTTCTCTAGTTTTGGCAAGCAGGGACCATTCTGTAGTTGTGGTGCACAGGCTCTCATTGCAGTGACTTCTCTTGTTGTAGAACATGGGCTCTAGGGTGCTCAAGCTTCAGTAGTTGCAGCACCTGGGCTCAATAGTTGAGGCTCCCAGACTCTAGAGCACAGGCTCAATAACTGTAGTGAATAGGCTTAGTTGCTCTGCGGCATATGGGAGCTTCCAGGATCAGGATCAAACCTGTGTCTCCTGCATTGGCAGGTGGAATTTTTACCACTGAGCCACCAGGGAAGCTTTCTATATGTTAATCTTGTATCCTGCTACCTTGCTGAACTCATTTATCAACTCTAGTTTTGTGTGGAGTCTTTAGGGTTTTATATATGCATAGTATAATGTTATCTGCATATATGACGATTTTACCTTTTCCCTTTCAGTTTAGGTACCTTGTGTTTCTTTTTCTTGTTTGATTATTGTGGCTAGGGCTTCCAATACCATGTTGAATAGAAGTGGTAAGAGTGGGAGTCCTTGTCTTGTTCTAGATTTTAGCTGAAAGGCTTTCAGCTTTTCACAGTTGAGTATTATGTTGGCTGTATTTTGTCATAAATAGCTTTAATTATGTTGAGATATGTTCTCTCTGTACCCACTTTGGCAAGAGTTATTTTTTTTTATCATGAATGAATGTTGAATTTTATCAAATGCTTTTTCTGCATCTGTTGAGGTGAACTTATGGTTATTGTCATTTCTTCATGTATCACATTGATTTGAGTCAACACATCTGTTCTCTATGTCTGCATCTCTATTCCTGCCCTGCAAATAGATTCATCAGTAATATTTTTCTAGATTTTATATATATGTGTGTGTTAATATGTGATATTTGTTTTTCTCTTTCTGACTTGCTTCATTCTGTATAACAGGCTCTATGTTCATCCACCTCACTAGAACTGACTCAGATTTGTTCCTTTTTAAGATTGGGTAATATTCCATTGTATATATATACTACAACTGCTTTATCCATTCATCTGTTGATGGACTTGTAGGTTGCGTCTGTGTCCTGGCTATTGTAAACAGTGCTGAAAACATTGGGGTGTGTGTGTGTGTTTTAGTCGCTAAGTCATCTCTGACTCTTTGCGACCCCATGGACTATAACTTGTCAGGCTTCTTTGTCCTTAGGATTTCCCAGGCAAAGCATACAGGAGTGGGTTGACATTTCCTTCTCCTGGGGATCTTCCCAAGCCAGGGATTGAACCCGCATCTCCTTTGGTTCAATTCTTTACCAATGGCAGGCAGATTCTTTACCAGTGAGCCAGCTAGAAAGCCCCGGACATTGGGATATATGTGTCTTTTTCAATTATGATTTTCTCAGGGTGTATGCCCAGTAATGGGATTGCTGGGTCTTCATGGCTACATGTGGGCTCTTCTCTAGTTGTGGTATGTGGGCTTCCCGCTGTGGTAGCTTCTCGTGTTGCGGAGCGCGGGCCCAGCAGCTGTGGCACACAGGCTCAGTTGCTCCATGGCCTGTGGGGTCTTCCCAGACCAGGGATTGAACTGGCGTTTCCTGTGTTGCAAGGTGAGTTCTTAACCACTGGACCCCCAGAGAAGCCCAGCACTTTAACCATTGGTCTTTATAAAGTTTCCCTTGCCCTGTTTTATTTTTTCTCCTTCATTCTTAATCCCTCCTCCCATTTCCCATTTTCATGTAAGTATCTGTTTTTGTGCTGAGTACATTTTCCTGGATATATGTATATATCTCTGTGAAATACATTAGTTTGTGTGTAATGTGTTTTTAGTTTATATAATGGTAATATGCTGTTGAGCCCATTCTGTTACTTAATTTTTTTTCTACTCAGCACTCTTTTTAAGGTTTTTCTTATTGCTATATGCCCATCCAGTTCTTCCTTTTATCTAATGCATAATATGCCACACTGTGCTTTAACCACACTTTATTCAACTATTCCCTTGCTAATGGACACCTACGTCACCTAACCTTGTGTATGTTTCTTGCATATACCCCTGGCCAGAGTTTTTCTGGAATACTTACCTGGTAGTGAGTTTGTTGGATCACAGAGTGTATGCATACATAGTTTAAATGAGTGCCACTTGATTGTTCTTCAGAATGGTGGCTCTGGTATACACTCATACTTGAAGAACATCAGAGTTCCTGTTTCCTTACAACCTTGCCTGCACTTGATATTTCCAAGCTTTTTAATTATTCTAAGTTTTGTTATTTTGGTAGGTATAAAGTGATATTTCATTGTTTTAATATCTATTTTATAAATATTGGTGATGTAAGTATTTCTTCATTTACTTAGTTTTCAACTTTTATGAATTGCTATTTCATATCCCTTGATAGTTTTAATATTTTCAATTTCTTCTTTTATTTTGTAATCACCTGACTGTATATTTCATCTGCAATGGTAGAGATGACATTTTGAAGAGAAATTCTTAAGTTTGATTTACCCAAGTACATTAGTTTGCTAAGACTGCCAGAATACCACACACTGTTTGGTTTAAACCACAGATATTTATTTTCTCATGGTTCTGGAGGCTAGAAGTCCAAGATCAAGGTGTTGGCAGATTTAGGTTCTTTTTCAGCCTCTCCCCTTTGCTTTATAGACAGCTGCCTTCTTGCTGTATCCTCATTTGGTCATCTCTCTGTCTGAATTGTCTATGTCCTATTCTTCTCTTCTTACAAGGAGAACCTTCGTATTGAATTAGGGTCTATCCTAATGAGCTTATTAACCTCAGTTACTTTTTTAAAGATGCTGTTTCCAAATAGTCTCATTCTGAGGTACCAGGGGGTTAGGACTTCAACATATGAATTAGGGAGGTGGTGGGGGACGACACAACTCAGTCCACCACACCAGACCTGTGCAGTTTTATCATACAGCTTATGCCTTTGGGTTCTTGTTTGTGTCTCCCTTTCTCATGGTCACAAAGATAGTTTCCTATGCTGTATTGCTTTTCATTTTGCTGTTTGATTTGATTCTTTCAAAGAGGGTTTGCATATAGTAGATTTTTCTCAGCCCATAAAGTACCCTAAATTACCTTTGTTTTGTCATCATCCTTGAATGCTAGCTCATTGAATAGAGAACTGTAGCCTTAAAATAATTTTTCCTGAGAACTTTGAAGATATTACTTGATTGCCTTCTAAATCCATTGTTGCCATGAGAAGTCTGATACCAATCTGATTCCCATGCCTTTATAGGAAATCTATTTTTGCTTCCTGGAATAAGATTTCACTTTTTTCCTTTGGAAATTTGGCTAAGGTGGTTCTGGGTATGCAGTTCTTTTTTGTTTATTTTGTTAGGTACTTTGTTCTTTCCAAGATAGTTTCCTTTATCTTGGAAAATTTTTATTATCCCTCATTCCATTCTCTGTTTTATGAATTAGCTCTTCAGGTGGACCTTTTCTTCTGTATAAGACATTTATTAAATCTTTTATTTGATTATCATACTTTAAAATTACAAAATTAGTAACAGTTTCTCCTCCATAATGACCTAATTTTGTCTTAAAATAGTCTTTTGAATTCCTTAGAATCTAGACATTAATTATTCTATTTAAAGTTTTTATTCTTTTGGTTAAACCACCTCTCTTTTTTTCAGATGCTGGTTCTTTTATATTTCATAACTTTCTTTCATGGTGCTAATTTTCCTCAAATATTAGGAAGTGCCTGACTGTACATCTTTTGAATGGTTCCCAGTCTGAACCTTAGAACACAGGTTCTGGTTTCTGGAGTTCTTTCTTGTAACTGTGGGAAGGGCTAGGACCTGAGTTCAGATAGAGTGTACCTCAATAACTGAGATAGAGTGTACCTCAGTTCATCTTCCTAGATGTGGGGGCTCTCTATCTTCCCAGAAGATCACTGCTTAGCACCCACACTTATGACCATGGCTCATCCTTTAGCTAACTCCTACTTTTTTCCTTGCACAAACCTTTCACAGATTCCTTTCAGACCCTTGTCTTCAGAGTTGTTCTTGCCACATGGTGTTCCACCTGTGTTATTGCTTATTTCATTTTAATCTAACCTTCTCAATACAGTATCATTAACATGTGGAAGGGGTCCCATTAGTCAGGGCAAAGGTGAGTGATCCCTGCATAGGATCCAGACCTAGCAGATGCTTTGCTTTATTAGGTTGAACTCAGCTCTTTATTGGCTCCTCTTTGTCTGATGATTTCGAGAATGAAATCACTCTGCAGCCTCCTTCTCACTTGTCTCTCCTGAATTCACTGTCTTAATGCACTCTATTTCTACTAATATAACAAATAGTATTTTCAAATCCTCCGACAGAATATCTTTTATATACATTTTTCTCTTCTAAAACAGTTGGTTTGCCTTCTGACCAATACTGACTGCCCTGTAGTTCTGAGGCTCACAAGAGCGTGCATGGTACAAAGTCAGGAAGAAGATCAGTGTGGCTGATACATAGTGAGGGAGGGCCAGGGTAGCATAAGACTGGAGAAGTAGGCAGAGGCGAGATCAGGCAGGACCTCCAAAGCCTGGCCAAGGAGTTTGAATTTTGTTCCAAGCACAAAGGGCGTGTTACCCGATGCATGTCACAGCTGGTTCCTCTTCCTAGTTAGCACTGAAGCTCAGGACCAAGGAGTACGCCCTCCGGGAGACACTCTGCTGTACACAGTGGGTGGCAGGCGCAGACCCTGGCCTCCTGGGGGTCAGTTAGCACTCTCACCAATCTCCATTCTTTTCTCTTATATTTCAGAGGTCGTGTTCTCATCTTATCCTGGATTTTCAACCTCAGAGGTAGGAAATGCCTACTTTATGTTTGTGTCCTTGCATTAGAACATTAGTTTTAGTAAACAAAAATAAGTTGACGGAGCCATGAGAGGTATTTGCATATATAACACTGAGGAAGCCCATTCACTGAACGCATATTTCCTGAGTCCTGACCGTGTGCCAGGCACTATGCTGGCCCATGAAGATGTAGCAGGGGACTCAACCAACAGGTCCCAGGCCTCACACAACCCACAGACCAGCTTCTATTGTTCTTCAGTAGGGATGATTCCCGCCTCAAGTGATCAAGCTGGCATTAAATTGAGGCTGCCACTAGGATGAAGCCTAGTAGCTCCTTAACAAGAACCCTCATCCCAAAGCTAGAGCAACCCTGGCCAAACACACTGCCATCTGGGATCTAATCCTTGGTGTCACAGGCTTAGACACTTGATTTTTGTCAGCACATAAAATTGTCTTTTTTCTCAGCGTAGATGCTCACTAAGCAATTTCAAGAAGACTGACACACTAATATTTATCTATTTATTCACTTACTCATTTATAGTAAGAAGTACCATTATGCAGTTAGGCAACCTGCATCCTTGGGTCACAACTCAGTATACCCCCTCCCCACAGATACAACTGGGTGAGAAATTATATCAGTTGCTGTATTATTGCCACTTAACAAGCCAACACAGTTGTTGACTTCAAACAATGGCAATTTATTATATCTCACAATTATTTGGGTTGGTTAGGTGGTTCTGCTAGTGTTTAGCTAGGGCACATTCCTGCAGGTGGCAGGTTATCTGGGAGCTGGACTCACAGACAGCTGGCAGGACTTGTCATCTTTATGTTATCTTTTCATCCTGGACTTCTTTGCAGTATGGTGGCATTAGACTTCCGAGAGAGCAAGGTTCTGAAATTCAAGCAACAGCATTTTAATCTGTTGGTCAAAGCAAGCCATAGGCCGGTATAATACTGCAGTGCGGTTCTGATGCTAGCCACCTGGAATTAGCATGAGCCCACAAGAGCAGAGTCCCCAACAAGACTGCCCTCACTTTAGGTGCTAGTTGCAAGTGTGGGGGTTCCCAGGCTATTTGTAATGGCAATAAATTCTACAGCTGCCACGATCCCCTCAGGTTCAGTAATTTGCTAGAATGACTCATAGAACTCAGGAGACCATTATACTTCTGATTACAGATTGACTGTAACAGCTGCAAATCAGGACCAACCAAATGAAAAGATGCACAGTGAGGGCTGGGGGAGTTCGAAACTTAGAACCTCTTTGCCCTCTCACTGTGGGATGAATTGTGTCATGCTCCCAACACAGCTGATGGGTGCACCAGCCAGGTAGCTCACCAGAGCCTCAGTGGCCAGGACTTTCATTGGAGTTTCATTGCCTATCCATGGTTGATCGAACCATTGGCCACATGACTGAACTCGATCTCTAGCCCCTCTCCCCTCCCCAGAGGTCAGACTGGCTCAAACCCCAGTCCTCTGATCACATGGTTGTCTTTATAGTATGGCTTGCCCCCATCCTAAGTCATCTCATTAGTGTGAACTCAGGTATGATCCAAGGGGTTATGAATAACAAAGACATTCCTATCACTCTAGAGATTCCAAGGGTTTTAGAAGCTCAGTGCCAAAAACCCAGGACAAAGACCAGACAAATTCTTTATTGTGCAGCAGCCAGTCTGGTTTCAAAGGATTAGAGATAGAGACTGCAGGTCTGAATGGGAGGAGCAGTCAGGTCACTCTGCATAAAGTGGTGCCTAACGGATGGAAGGGCTTGTGGCTGCAGAAGCCAGAGGTTGTTGGCGGGTTGCTTAGTGCTCAGGTCCCAATTGTGTGCCATCTGAGAATGCAGAGTGATTTGAATGGATGGAACTTTTAGTGACCCCTCTATCCACATCAAATACATCCCCCTCTAAGACAGGACCCTCTGTGACCCCAGCAGAGCCAGTCATGCCCTCAGGTCAGGACCTTCCTGACCCAAGCCTGTCTGGTTTTTTCTTCTCTGTGCTTCAGTCTGACTTACCCTCTTTGGCTCACATGGCCTCCCTCCAGATCAGGAATGGCACAGCTGAGGAGATGCCTTAACAGACTGCTACCACCTTCCCCTCCAGCCTCTGGGAGATCACATTCCGATTTCCCTGAGGAGAGTTCCCAAGCACCTCACTGGTTTTTGTCTTACTCTCACCCATGAGTCATCCACTTGCGGCTGTACAAGGTGGAGCCCAGGAAGAAGCAAAATCCTTGGCCCAGAGTAGGTGCTCCACAAATGGTCATTGAATGAGCAGGTGAAATACAAGTGACTTGCTCAAGATGATACAGCAGTTAATGGCACTGAGATGAATCGAGTTCATCTGAAGCCAGTCATTAGTCCAGCATCTACCCTGTGATTTCCTTTGGCTCTGTCTAACTCAGGGAATCAGTGAGTAAACTGAGTTTGGCATAGTTAATCCAGCAACTTCCATTTTCAACTTGATCATCATCCAGGACTTAGCTGCTGTTTTATCCTGGAATGAAGAACCGTCAACTGTAGGATTGGATGAGCAAATCAGAGCAGTAGTTCAAGGCTCAGCTCACTCCTGCTATCTCCTCACCAGGAAAAGTCCCCTTAATGATGCAAGCATGCACCTGCCCTTTTGCTTTCTGGAGAAATCTTAACCCAACTGTATAGAAGGGCAAGTTCAGGATAAGCCACTATAGGGCAGAATGTGGGAGGTGAGTAGGGAGCTTCTGCTGTCTGCACCGCTGCTGTGTCATCTTTTGGCTTCAGATAACTTGAGACTGGAACTTTGGGTGCCAGAGAATGAACTAACTTGTGACATCAGAGAACTTGGAGCCAGAACTCTAGGCCCTTGGTGACATCCCCCCTTGTGACCCCAGAAGCCTCCTTTGGGCCAGTCCCTCTGAAATGGTCATTCTTTCCACCACCCTCCCTAGGAAGGGTCTGGTGGTCTACTTTATCACCAGGGCGCTTTGACTTTGACTCTTTTCCTTCTAAGACGACCAAGGTATGTGCACTTCCGCCCATATTCGAGATTCTTCCTGTGAAGTCACTGAAGGCGAGGAACCAGACGCTGGCCCCGCCCTTCCCAGAGCTGAGGTACCTTAGCCTGGCCTACAACAAGGTGACTCTCGGCTTCTCTACCCAGGAGCACAGATGGGAGGGTGGGGTGTGAATTGCTCTGGCCTGAAAGCCAACCCTCCCGTTCCCTGCATCAGTAGAATTCAGGCTCAGGAATTCTCAGGGTGAGGGTTCTCAGGGTTGGGGAAACAGAAGGCAAGCAGGCAGAGGCAGGAGTCCATTGATTCAGTCACAGATACTGATTTACCACTCACCATGTGCCAGGCTCTGTGCTGGGCACTGGGGATACAATTGCATGAAGAGATTCGACCTCTGCCCTTGCTGAGCTTATCACTTACAGGGAAGACGGAGCACGAACAAATAATCACAGTATAAACATGCCCAGTGTTGCGAAGACACTCACAGTGCTCTGAAGTATGTGAAGGGTAGGTCTCACCTCATATTTGGGACCAGGGAAGGTATTCTTGAGAGTGGTGTTTAAGTTGAGATGGAAATCAGGGAGCTTAGTGAGGTGAAGATTGAGGGTTGAGTGACTTGAGACATGTTTAAACCAAAGAGAACAGCAGATATAAAGTCCATGGAACAGATTTAATATGTGTTTCATTAACAAGTTTTATGTTAACATGTTTTTCCATATCCTATAAAACTTCCTGTAAGCCCCACTAATTGAGCCCTACTCAGGTGTGAAATGCCAGCAACTTTTAAGAAACCTGGCTTACATTGCTTCTGAGGCAGGCAGTTAGTACAGTCAAACCCCCCAGGTGTTTTCCTCTAAGAGTTGTAATTTTAGTCATAACATTTAAGTCTTTGATCCATTTTGAGCTAATCTATATATATGGTGTGAGATAGGGGTCCAGCTTCATTCTTTCATATGATATGCAGTTTTCTCAACACCTTTTATTGAAAAAGAGTGTTCTTTCACCATTTAATGGTCTCCTCACCCTTGTCAAAAATCAGTGAACCATAGATGTATCAGTATTATGGATTCTCCTTTTGTTCTTGAAACTGGTAATTTTCATCTTTTCTCTTTTCTTATTGATCCAAAATAGAAGTTACCCTTTTATTGACTTAAAAAAATAACTAGCTACTGCTTTCTTTGGATCTATTGCCTGTTTACTATTTCATTGATTTTTGCTCATAATTTTATTTCTGTCCTACTCACAATGAGTTTAATTGACTCTTTCCTAGATTCCTAAGTAGTATAATTTTAGATCATTGATATAGACCTTTCCTCTTTTAATATAAGCCACTATAAATATCTTCTTTAAGCACTGTTGGAGTTGCATTCAATAAATTTTGTGTTTTGATTTTCATTCACTCAAAATATTTTTAATTTTTTTGTGATTTCTTCTTTGACCTATGGTTTGTTTAGAATTGAGTGGTTTAACTTCTAAATGTATGGGTCTCTTCCAGATAACTTATATTTGTTGAGTTCTAATTTAATTCTGTTGTAGTCAGATAACATAATCTGTAAGATTTCATCCTTCTGAAATGTATTTAAACTTATTTTATGGTCCACCCTATATTCTAAGTTGGTGAATGTTCTGTGTGCACTTAGGAAAAAAATGTATATTCTGCATTTTGGGGGTATAGTGTTCTATAAAAAGTTATTATGGTTGCTACAACAGCGAAGTTGAGTAGTTGCAATGGAGGTTGAATGGCCTGCAGAACCTAAAACATTTTTTATCTGGCCTTTGACAGAAAAAGTTTGCTGACCTCTGGTCTAGATGATCAAATGTCAGGGTCCTTCAAGGCCTACTCTGAGTCTCTTTTTCCTCTTCCTCTGTATTTTCTCCTGAGACTGGCTTCACATATCCATTGCCTATGCCCAGCGCCTCACAAACTTTTAACTCCTTATTGTACCCCAGATCTATGTGAATTTCTACTTGGAAATCTAAAAGGCGCCTCCAAAGTACACATATCCAAAGTGAATTAATGATCTTACCAATTCAAATTTGAATGTTCTTCCATTGTTCTGTATGTTAGTCAATAGCTGAGTTACTTGAGCTACCAGTTCAAATTTGAATGTTCTTCTGTTGTTCTGTATCTTAGTCAATAGCTGAGTTAGTTGAGCTACCAGTTCAAATTTGAATGTTCTTCTGTTGTTTTGTATCTTAGTCAATAGCTGAGTTAGTTGAGCTACCAGTTCAAATTTGAATGTTCTTCCATTGTTCTGTATCTTAGTCAATAGCTGACTTACTTGAGCTGTTGACTCCATTCAACCAGGGTTTGTTGAGCCAAACCCTGGTTGTCATCTTTGATACTTCTTTCTCCTGTACATCCCTCTTCCTCACCCACATCTAATCTATTTCCCAGTCTTGTCAAATTTAGGTCTTCATATTTTTTTAAGGAAGTGTAGTTGACTTACAATATTGTGTTAATTTTAGGCATAGTGATTCAGTATTTTTGCAGATTATATTCCATTATAGGTTATTAAAAGATAATGAGTATAATTCCCTGTGCTACATAGTATATCCTTGTTGCTTATCTATTTTGTATGTAATAGTTTATATCTCTTAGTCCCATTACCCTAATTTTCCCTGCTTCCTTCTCCCCTTTGGTAACCATGTTTGTTTTCTGTATCTGTGAGACTGTTTCTGTTTTGCATATACATTCACTTTTATTATTTTTTAGATCCCAATATAAGTGACATTAAATAGTATTTGTCTTTCTCTGACTTACTTCACTAAGCATAATATTTCCTAGATCCATCCATGTAGCTGCAGATGGCATTATTTCATTTTCTTTATTGCCAAGTAATACCACCAATTTACATTCCTTCCAACAGTGTACGAGGTTTCCCTTTCTCTACATCTTCTCCAGCATTTGTTATTAGTAGACTTTTTGATGATAGCCATTCTGACAATGTGAGGTGATATTTCATTGTAGTTTTGATTTGCATTTCTCTAATAATTAGTGATGTTGAGCATATTTCATGTGACCTTTGGCCTTTTGTATATCTTTGGGAAAATGTCTATTAAAATCTTCTGCCCAAGTACTATTTACAATAGCTAGAACATGGAAACAACCTAGATGTCCTTCAACAGATGAGTGGATAAAGCAACTGTGGTACATATGTTCAAAGGAGTACTGCTCAGCCATAAAAAGGAACACGTGTGAGTCAGTTCTAATGCGGTGGATGAACCTAGAGCCTGTTGTGCAGAGTGAAGTAAGTCAGAAAGAGAAATGTAAATATCATATACTGATGCATATATATGGAGTCTAGAAAGATGGTACTGATGAATTTATTTTCAGGGCAGCAGTGGAGAAACTGGCATAGAGAACAGACCTTTGGACATGCCAGGAGGAGAGGAGGGAGAGGGTGAGGTGTATGGAGAGAGTAAAACGGAAATTTACAATATCATATTAAAATAGATAGCCAGTGGGAATTTTCTGTATGACTCAGGGAACTCAAAACAGGGGCTCTGTGATAAAGTGGAAGAATGGGGTGGGGAGAAAGGTTTGGGAGGGGAGGGACATGGGTGTACCCATGGCTGATTCTTGTATGACAGAAAACCACAAAATTCTGTAAGGCAATTATCCTTCAATTAAAAAATAAAGTGTCAAAAAGGAAAACAAGAATCTTCTGCCCACTTTTCAATTGGATTATTTGGTTTTATTTTTGATAATGAGTTGTATGAGCTGTTTGTTATAGATATTAACCCCTTGTCAGTTGCATCATTTCCAAATATTTTCTTCCATTCCACAGATTGCCTTTTTGTTTTATAAGTGGTTTCCTTTGCTGTGAAGCTTTTAAGTTTAATTAGACTGCATCTGTTCATTTTTGTTCTTATTTCTTTGGCCTTAGAAAATACAAAAAAATATTGCTGTAATTTATGTCAAAGAATGTTCTGCCTGTGTTCTTCTAGGATTTTAATGATTTCAGGTCTTAAATTTAGGGGATGAAACTGTTTTGAGTTTTATTTTTGTAGATGTTGTAAGAGAATGTTCTTTTTTTTTTTTTTTTTGGCTGTGGCATGTAGTTTGTGGTAATTCCCCAACCAGGGTCTAAGTAACCTGGGCCCTTGGCAGTAAAAGCATGGAATCCTAAACACCGGAAAGCCAGGTGATTCTCAAGAGAATGTTCTAATATATTTTTTTTTTTAACATGTAACTGTCCAGTTTTCCCAGGATCACTTACTGAGGAGATTGTCTTTTTTCCATTGTATATTCTTGCCTCCTTTGTCATAGATTGACTGTAGGTGTATGACTTTATTTCACAGCTCTTTATTCTGTACCATTGATGTATGTATTTTTGTGTTAGCACCACATGGTTTTTATGACCATAGCTTTATAGTATAGTCTTAAGTATGAGAGGATTATACCTCCAGCTTTGTTCTTTTTCCTAAGGATTGCTTTGGCAATTCTGGGTCTTTTTTGATTCCATATAAATTTTAGTATTATTTCTTCTAGTCTTCAGAAAAAAGTAATGGGCATTTTGATAGGGATTGCATTAAATTTGTAGATTGTTTTGGGTAGTATGTCCATTTTAATAATAATAAGATATCATGGGATATCTTTTCATTTCACTGAATTGTCTTTAAATTCCTTCATCAAAGTTTTATAGTTTTCCAAATACAGGTCTTTTATATCCTTGATTAAGTTTATTCCTAGGTATTTTTTGGATGTGATTTAAAAATTTTTTTTAATTGAAGTATGCTTGCTGTACAATGTTATATAAGTTACAGGTGTACAATGTAGTGATTCATAGTTTTTAAAGGTTGTACTTCATTTGAATTACTATAAAATCATGCCTGTAGTCCCTGTGTTGTACAGTATATCCTTGTAACTTATTTCATACCTAAGGGTTTATACAGCTTTCTTCTCCGCACCTATATTTCCCCCTTCCCTCTCCCTACTGGTCGCCACTAGTTTGTTCTCTGTATCTCTAAGTGCGCTTCCTTCTTATTCACTCATTTCCTGTATTTTTTAGATTGCACATATAAGTGATGTCATGCACTATTTTCATTCTCCATCACACTTATTTCACTTAGAATAATACTCTCCAAACCCATCTGTGTTGCTGCAAATGGCAAGATTTTCTTTTTATGGCTGAGTATTAGTCCAATGTATATATCTATATATCACGTCTTCTTTATCCATTCATCTGTTGATAGCCACTTAGGTTGCTTCCATATCTTGACTGTGGTAAATAATACTGCTGTGAACATTGGGATGCATGTACCTTTTCAAATTAGTGTTTTTTTTTTCCAGATATTTATCCAGGAGTAGAATTGCTGGGTCAATGGTAGTAAATGGTTTCTTCTAATGTATTTTTCATTTCAGTTATTGCATTCTTCATCTTTGGTTGTTCTTTATATTTTCTAATTCTTTGTTTAAAAACTTCTAACTTTTCCTCTGTGGATCTACTCTTTGTCTGAGTTCTTTGGTCATCCTTATGATCATTACCCTGAACTCTTTCTCAGGTAGATTGCCTGTATCCACTTGGTTTTCTTCTGAGGTTTTACCTTGTTCCTTCATCTGGAACATGTTCCTATTTCACCTCATTTTGCCTAAATTGCTGTTTCTATTTTAATGGATTTGGCAAGCTGGTTCTGTTTCTTTTCTGGTAGGTTCTGGTCCTTGTCGTCAATGGTCGTTCTGTAAATAGTTGTGATTTTCATGTGCCTATGAGAAGAGGTGAGCTCAAGGTCTTTCTACTCCACCATCTTGGCCAATCCCTGGTCTGGAATGGATGTTTTTTATGTGGGAGTACCATATGTTGACTGGGTGTCCCCAGTGTCTTTGA